>NC_133138.1:49109763-51509763 GCF_048418815.1 Hemitrygon akajei
TGAGTATTGCTGAGGTTGCTAAATAGTTCAGCTTGGATTTGGACAAATGCCAAAGAAAGGGAGGTTTGTAGCTGTGGAATGATTTTTGATGCACTGAAGACAGTTCCAGCTAAGTATTGGAAATAATTTTCTTATCCAGTAAATTGGTTTGGTGTTAAGATGCAAATATTGAATGTTTGTGACTGAAAGTTTGTTACTATTGAAGTGCCACATGGGTTGCTTGAATTAAGAAGTTTGCCCATAACAGAATTGACGTGAATGAAAGCTTTAGGTTACAAAAGAAGTGACAAGGATGGTCTAGTGTGGAACTGTTGGCAAATGCAATTTAATTTGAAGTGAGGTAATGCATTCTGGAAGTATCAAGATAAGTCTATATACAATAAGTGAGCAAACTGAGTTATGTAGCAACTAGGACTGTAGAACTAGTTAGTGGGATGGGTTGGTTATGCAGTTTTAGAAGGTGCATTGGGTGATGCATGTGTTTTAGTTGAGGTAAAGAATGAGTGGGGAGATGATAAACTACATCGACTGCTGCATTAACTATGTGTGGTTCTGGTTCTTAAGAGTTTTTGCACTCGAATGGTACAGAGGATTTTAGGTGTTATGGATATAGGAAAATCTTGGCTTTGAGGAAACTTTGTATAGGTTAAGAAATTAGCGCGACTACATAATAAAGTTACCTTTCATCAGAACTATTCTGATAAAAGATCATGAGCCTAAAGTGTTAACTTTTTCTTTAATCACGGAGGTGACTGGCTTGAGTTATTCCAACATTCTGCTTTTCTTTGAATAAGCTATTTGTGGGTAATGTGCTAAGTATTTGAGCTGGCTGAAGGAAGGTGGTGGGGGGGGGGGGTGAGAGCAAAGAGCAAATAGCCAGGAATCACTTTATAAATTGAAGGTATTTCATTAAAATCTCCAGAGAATGCAATGTGCTTGATAAATTAAGGCAGAGATTATCTTAAATTATTTAAAACCACTTGCATCTCAAGAGTTGTAACCTAAAGGGCCTAAGAACTGATGTTGAACATGGGGGTAAAAATGGGTGGCTTTTTTTACCGGAGCAGACTCAATGTGTCATGTGGCCTCATGGTTTTCTTCACTTTATGAGCATTCAGCTCATTTAAAAAAAAATGGAACCATGGTTGTGGGAAGTGCTATTGTTTGTTATCACCACTTAAGCGGTAGCTCTTGGCCAAAGGCCAACTTTTAAATAGGAATAGTTCCAAGAATATAGAGATAATGAGATGTGAAGGAAAAATATTTGCAGTCAGCTGGAACCAAGCAAATGAAGACTTCTTCAGCTGGGTGATGAAGCGGTGGAGGATGGTGTGATTAATGCTGTCAAGTGGGAGGGGATGGTTGCAGATTTGCCATGTTGGTATTGTTATTTCTGGCTTTTTACAGTAGCAGGGTTATGAATCCAATGGAAAAGTTCTAACAAAGAAAGACTACATTCAGTCTCTATGGCGGGGGGGGGGAGGGGGGCTCTGAAAATTTGTATTTGGTTTGTAAAAGGAACAGGGTCAAGCTAATATTTTGAATAGAATGATAGTAGATTGGATGATGGAGATGGAAACTGTGGAAAACTAAGATTAGTCACTTTGAGGCTATAAAGAGGTTAATCTACAGTTTCACATGGATCTGGTTACCATGGTGTGTTTTCAAGATGAGCACTTTTACCAGATGGGGATAGAGTCAAGTAGTGCCTTGCAGTCATTGGTGATACTTGAGTGTTCTTCTGCCACTGTATGTTTAACTGCTTAAAAATGTGCCAATGTTTTCTTCAGAGCTTTTAAAAGGGACAAAAACACCTGGAAGAAGTTATGTCTACCACAGAAAATGATGGATTTGTTATCCGTGTCCGTGGACTTCCATGGTCCTCCGCTGCTGAGGAAGTGATGCGCTTTTTCTCTGGTATGTCAAATGTTAAGCATAATTCTAGTTGGGCAAAATATTTTTGCCCGCAAGAAAATGAATATCAGGGTTGTATATGGTGACATATGTGCTTTGAACTTGATGAAAGTATCCAATCATCATTATAGGTATTTATATATTTGGCAATGACTTTCAGTTATTTAGCTGCTCTGTTTTGTTTTGGCTTGTTTGTCTTTTTGAGTATCCAATAAATTTAATTGTTGGGACTTGTTAGCCATGTTTCTGGAAGCTGGAAGATGCTACTTGCATTCCATTCTGACATCTGCACTTAGTGCCACACATTCAAGTCCTATTGTACCAGCAGGCTTCTTTGCAACATCATTCTGCAGTTCTATTTCATCCTTTATAGCATTTGGCATTTCAGTAAGCCTCTGTGCTTATTGCTCTAGCCAAAAGATTTCACCTTGGAGTATATTCCTTTTATCCATGTTTAGTTGGATTATGAACAGTTCACAGAAATGGGACTCTGCCATAACCTGGGAAGGACCTGTATCCTGAAATGTTAGCTGTTTTTCTCTCTCTATATAGATGTTGCTTTATCAGTATTTTCAATATTTCTGAATGAGCCCGATCTTCTTCCGATTAAGAAGACCTAAATTTTAATGTCTCTGTCTGAAATAACTTGGGGAATTGCTTCTAAAAGTTATCCAGCAAAAGATCTTGCGTAATATTGCCTGTTCTTCCTCAGCTATCCCAGCAGCACTAGGGTTTTACAATTCCCGTGGTTTAATTGTAATTGAAAACTCATCCAAAAGAGTTCAAAGCTCAGTATCAGGGAGAAATAATTTCAAACTATAAAATTTGAATTTCCAAGTAGCGTTATCATTCATTCTGCAAAGAATTTCCATTGTCTTTCAAGGCTGTTAAATAATTTTATGTAATTTCTGTTCTGAGTTGATTAAAATCTTAATTAGAATTTCTGTGTCTAATATACCAATTAAGCATTCCCTATGTGGTTTGCAGCAAGACAAATGCAGTTTTGATTTTTTACTTGTATTTTAATTGACTAATATTCTTTAGGTACTATTTTCTTTTAGACAAAGTGAATTTTGAGCTTTAGTTTTACCTTTGAAACAGAATTAGTATTGAACCCACTTGGGCTGCAAGTATCTTTATCTCATTGCAATAAATAGGTTTGTGTATTTTTCACCATTCTGCCAATAGTTTCGCAGAGGAAGAAAAACAGACCTTTTGAAGCTGACCTGCTGTTGAATTAGGTCATGGTTGATCTGGTCTTCCATTTCTTATAACACTTAGTTCTTGTAATCAGTTTCCCTTTATTTTTTCCCCAGTATCCTTGGCCTTCTGAAGTAGGGCATTCTAGATCTCAAATTTAACTCCTTTCTAAAGTTGTTTCTAAATTACATATATAGCATGAATATGAGAACTAAATTGCCATTTGTTCTTCAGCCAAACTCATTGCTAAGCGAATTGGATTATAGATAGCCTTAAGGCTTTTTAAAAAAATAGACATATTTGGGTGGTGTGGGAGGAAAGAGCTTACCTTTTTCATTGGTAAGCATGATACCAATGTTATATTAAACTGCCAGACATTCTTTGGCATAGATTACTACATGGTGTACAATGAAGTGCATCTCCCACTTTTCAACATCAGACTTGGATTTGTGGCATGAGTTGGCTTCAAAGAGCATGACTCATTATGCCAGTACTACATAATTTGTTTGCATTAGTAGCTTAGAACCATACAGCACTGAAATTCGCTTTTTGTTCTGTCAAGCTTCCATTTGTATTTAATACAGTTTTTATTTTCCCCAATTTTCATCTCACTCCTGTGCATGCTAAGGTATCCACAATGGCCAATTAACCTACCAGCCTGCACATTTCATGTGTGGAAGGAAACGGAGCAACAAATATTATGCTAAGTCTGGGGTCAGTATTGATCTAGGTACTATCTGCACAAGCTGTGCTACTGTGCTGTAACACCTAGCTTTAGTGGTTTCATATCTTTTGTTCCAGATGCCCAGTTGAATGTAACAGATTTTGAGCACAGATGTATATAATGTCAAAATCTGTATCTGTGACTGTTGGAGGAAAAGCTGCTTGCTCGAGGAATCTGAACTAAGAAATTGTATTTGTCAGTAGACCTTGGAGTTGGAAAAAAGTTCATTACTGAACAGGTTTTCTTAGAGTAACTGAATAAAAAGTTGGACTGTTTGACTTAATATACAGATTTTTAGTTTCTAAAATGTTGCATGAATAAGAATTACGATTATTGAAGGAGTTTTCTGTTTTGTGCATAATAGATGTACATTTATGGCTTTTTTTGTTTCAGATTGCAAAATCCTAAATGGGATTTCTGGAATTCATTTTACTTATACCAGAGAAGGCCGACCAAGTGGAGAAGCATTCATTCAATTGGAATCTGAAGATGATGTCAAACTTGCATTGAAGAAAGATAAAGAAAGTATGGGACATAGATATGTAGAAGGTAAGTTCAGCATTTCAAGTGTTAGCAAAAGCACTTGTGCACATTATCTATATCATGGCGAATTATCACATTTTAATCACTACTTTGTAACCTAACAAAATTGGATTTGGGAGGTTGGGGAGGTGGTTGAAGGTTTCTTGGGATCAAAGCCAGTCACTAGTGGTGTGCTGAACAAGTAATAATTGGGATCCTTGTGTATGTTTTTAAAAGGGCTTGATCAATAAGTTTGTGGATAATGAGGTGTTTTTGATAGCAAAGAATATTGTAGATTATGGGATCTTGAACAGCTGGACAAGTGGGCCAAAGAGTGACAAATTGGTATCAATACAATTAACTGATGTAACATGTTTTGGAACCAATATCAGACTTGTGCTACCAGTGTCATGCTTTAGGGCAGGGGTGGCCAACCATTTACATTTCATGAGTCAATTTTTTCACGCACGAATTCAGATGCGCCACACAACTCTTGTACCCCCATTCAATTCTTGTAAAATTATGTTATTATACATATTTAGCATTTTTACATGATATGTTGATTTATTATAAAAACAAGATAAACATTACTTAATGAGACTTTTAACAAATATATTTTTTCTTTTGATGTCTTTAATCACATTCTTTCTATAACTCAGACCCAAGCACTAGCTTCAGTTTTTCTTCTATTTCAGTCTGATGTTGTTTTATAGTGTCTATTAAGATCATTTCTTCTATTGTGAGTAAGTGTTTTCACAAACAATGCACAACGGTTTTCCTGATTGACCCACCATAAATAAGAACTCATTTTCCCACTGTTCATTGAATTCACGCTTACTATCACTTTCTGCTTTTCTTTTGCACTGTGATGGGTAACTGAATGTAAAAACAAGGCTTAATTTTCAAAAAAGCACAAAACTGCAAATGTTCACAAAGGATGAACAAAGCACAACTCCGTAGCACACAAGTGTCAGTTGTAAACTGGCAAAAATCTGCAATGCACCACTGGTGCAGACACCTGGCACCTCAGAAGCAAACAAGTTTCAAATGTGTATGGAACGACTGCAGAACAAAAGTCCTTCTTTCCCAGCTTGACTCATTGAACATTTTTTAATTGAAAACAGATTAATGTGAAAGAAGATAACATTTTCCAAAAGATGTGCACAAGATAATCGCTAAAAATAATTAAGTTTTGGAGATTTATTCTCATTTCTAGCTCTAAGCTACTTGAATTCCTGTTATAGATTTTTTTTCTACAAACTGGTTTTTGGTTAATACTTTTTGCATGAGTAGGCTTTTTTATTATTATCACTGGGGTGCAGTGCGCCATTTTTGGCGCATGTGCCGTAGGTTGGCCATCCCTGCTGTTGGGGGTGCAAAGAAATGGACTTGGACTACAAGTGCATAGTTCATTGAATGTGATGTCACAGAGTGGTGAAAAGGGTATTTCACATTGGACTGTAGTCAGGTGTTGCTGAGTGCAGGAGTTGTCACAGAACTTTAGCTGTTTTAGTTGTTTGTGAGGGCAAACCTAGGATAAGGTGTACAATTTTGGCCATCTGGTTATAGAAAGATGGGTTAAACTGAAAAGTGCAGAGAAAACCTGCAGAGATACTGACAGAACTAGAGGACTTGATTTTTTTGGGAGAGGTTGGCCAGGTTTGGTCATTATTCCTTGGAACATAGGAAAGTGAGGGATGACCTTGTAGAAATATTTAGCTGAGAAGTGTTAACTGTCTTTCCCCGGGATAGGGGGAATCTCAGAAACTACCGATTTAGTGTGAGGGGAAACTAATAGGGACCTCAAGGTCAGCTTTTTCACACAGGCGTGGATATATGGAATGAGCTGCCAGAGGAAGTGGTTGACCAGGTGTAATGGTGTGAATTAAGTACATTGTGGGGTGGGGGGGGGGGTTGGTGTGTAGAAGGGTATTGGTGGAATACAGGAAATTGGCACTAGCTTGTTGTGATATAGCCTTTCTCCTTGCTGTATTGATCTAAACTCTAAACATAAAAGTAGTTGTATTCAGGATAACTGAATTTTTTTAGAGGTTGTTGTTTTGAAAATAAATTCTTAACTCTTTTTAATTTTTAAATCCAGTATTTAAATCTAACAACATTGAAATGGACTGGGTTTTGAAGCACACCGGCCCCAATAGCCCCGATTCGTCAAATGATGGCTGTGTTCGTCTTAGGGGACTGCCGTTTGGCTGTAGCAAGGAAGAGATAGTACAATTTTTTACAGGTATTTAAAAAAAAAAAGCAGGTTTTCCTCAAACAGTAAGTTTTAAAGTATGTTTAATTATTACTGGTCCTTATTAACAGTGCTCTTGACCTGAATGAGCTAATAGTATTCATTTCTGGTGGAAGATAAAATTTTTGTATTCATTCCATTTGAAATTTGGATTAAATGTGCCTGAATTAACAGTAACTACAGTGGTGAAGAAATGTCCATGTAATTCATGATGGTCCCTGCACATGGATGATTTTTTTTCAAATATCTATTTTGTATTGAATTTGGGGTGGCCTTATTTGCTTTGCTGAGAGCAGCTTGTACTGATTCAGAGCAGAATTGCAAAATTGTATTAATATTAAAATGGTTGAAAATTTAAAATCTTTAATTTTACAAGTTAGGCCCATGTGGAGTAACATGATTATGACCGCAATAAACTTCCCCTATCCAACCTTCTAATTACATTGCCATTTTAAACAATTTATTTGGGGAGGCTCCATAAGCCCTAACCTTGGGATTCAGTTTCTTTATAGGAACAGTAGTGCTAAGGAGTAATGTTACTTAATATTAATAAATTAAGTCAGCGATCAATGATTATTCAAGTGCTGGTGCTGTACATGTCTGTATTTTTCAGTTGAACTTTTCCATCTTTTTAGAATGAGAATGTTATTTAAACCCAATAGTCACTGTATAAAATTTTAAAAAGTACTTCTGCTCTACTAGTTACTTTTTCCAAAATAAATTCTTGTCCACATTCAGAATGAAATGTGTAATCATACACACCTACCATGATGGTGCTAGTCTTTTTTTGGGTTCATTAAATGGTAGGGAAACTCAACAAATTTCTCAAATTTTCAAACTGAATTTTGACAATTTAGATGATTTTATGCTCTAATCTAGTTATCCCACAATTTTCCAGCTAAATATGTTTTGTTTTTACTCCGTGTGTCATACTTAAGAAAATATCTTTTCTATCATGCAACCTCTAATTTACCAATGTATTTAAAGGGATGTAATATTTTGTATTGTTTTCCTTTTAAACATGTATTGGTAATAATGTGTTCATTTTGGGGGATATAATTCACAGGCTTGGCAATACAATGCATCATGGCACACATTTGTGCCTAAAGAGAAGGTTTCCTTTAATGCCCCATTTTGAGCAGCTTTTAAGCTTCTATAGGCTACAATGAAAGACTGGGCCATGCAATTTTAACTCATTTACTGCCAAAAAAAAAGTGACTGGGCTTCTGGAGTCTGCAATTAGTGGACTTCACAGTGTCCTTATTCTAGAGCAGGTGGATGGTGTTGAGTAAGGGAAAATTTGGCTTGCCTCTTTTAATCTAAATAGTTTCATTTGGTAAGATGTGCCATGGGGGCTAGAAAGGCACTATTGATAATTCAGCATGGTGTTCCTACTTAAATCTGCAGTTTAAAGTGTGGGTTCCAAATGGTTCCTAGAGTAACTGCATAATTTACACAACTTGAGGCTTGTAGACCAGAAAAACATTGCCTGTGGAAAGATTCTGGGGCATTTTAAGTAGGGCATGGTACCTTTATAAAGGGGTTAACAAAAATTGTATTGTTTCCACTCTTGCATGTGTGGAAATGGAGAGGGAACAGTAGTTCTTTGACTCTGGCCCCACAGTCCAGTTGCAAATTTAGATTTGCATGTTGCAAAATAACCACTGGATGAAATCTCAGCATTGAATGCCTGTGGAACTGGTTAGCTGCTGATATTAAGGGGCAGGGAGTGTTTTTTTTTTGGTTTTATTTTGACCTAAAGCATTTTAATGTCCAGAAAGCATTTTTTAGTTGCATTATGTATGTTCTAAATTGATTTCGAATTTGTTCAAAACCTGAGAAGTATAACTGCTGTTTTAAATGAAATTGAATCTTGTTCTGTTCTAAGGTGTTCTGTGACACGTATAGATATGCTTCAACCAGGGTATTCCCTGTGGTTTGTTAATACTTGTATTTTTTTATACATGAATTGTCACAAAACACTTTAGTGCATTTTTATTCTTGAGTTTTAGCTTGTAGTAATTTACATTTTATAATTGCAAAGTCATAAGTAATCATTGGGCATGTGCACCCTTTAATGTTGTCCCCTACTGGGGTTATTTGTCCTTGGGTTGAAGGGTTGGAAATCGTGCCAAATGGGATAACATTGCCGATGGACTACCAGGGGAGGAGCACGGGGGAGGCCTTCGTGCAGTTTGCCACACAGGATATAGCTGAAAAGGCTCTAAAGAAACACAAGGAAAGAATAGGGCACAGGTGGGGATGGATGGATGAGTCACTTTTCTTATGGTATATGATTGTTATCTAGTACAAGTTGCTGTAGTATTATGGCGAATGTTTCATCTGGATGTGTTTTTGTTTTGGATTTTAAATGAAGCTTGTCACAACTTACAGCTGTTAATACCATAAGAAAATGTGATTAAGCATAATTTAAAATATTTAATTAAGCACATAACACAATTTTTGCTTTAATTGTTATTTTTCAAGCATTGTAAAATAAAATGGAATTAGTGGTAACCTGAAAAGCTACTTGCCATTTTAATGGATATTCTGAATGTATTTATCATTAATTCTTTATAGGTCTTCTTTCTAGATCAGGGATGCCCAAACCCTTAAGCTCAAGGCTGAGTGGTAGATAGTGAGCTGAGATTAACAGAACTTCATGTACATAATGCTATGTGCATACTATCCCTTGAAGCAAATACAGTTATCAAATGATATTGGTTACCTAATTTCCCTTCAAAATTTTAACAAGCACTTGAAGTCTGCAAGAACACAAAGGTGGACCTTAGCCAAAGGGTTGTGGTCCACTTTGTAAAGTGCTTGCCCATATTGTTATTGCTTTCAAGTCAAATATGAAGAATCGTCACTTAAAGCAATAGCTCATTTTATCTTTCATTGTTTCAGATTCCATTTTTTGTCACCAGTCAAAACATCTCAACATTCTTTCAAATTTCCATTTCATGGCCAATTGTCTCCAGTCTTTAAACAGCTGACCTGGGGGGTGTAATTGCTTTTGCCACACTGGTGATGGAAGATGGTGCAGGAAAGCTCCATGCTTTGGACATCCTGATCCTTGTGTACAATAGAAAGTATAAGAGCTTTTTTCCCTTGGTAAATTCAGTTGTCATGGGTCATAGTTTGGGTGTCCTTGCTCTAGATAAATTCCTTTGGAAATGTTGTAATTGTAGATGATGCTGAAGCAAATTTATATACACCTTAAAAAGATGTTCTTTTTTTAAAGGTATATGGCAAATAGTTTTTCAACCTTTTACAAGTATGTGATTTGACAGACAAGTACTCAAGTATTCCTCCTCCAGTGACTTGCAACAACTTCCTTTCATGCCTGAGACCTTTCTTCCATTAGTTGGGACAAGGTCTCTCCTTGGCTGTGAATGGAATTTTGATTTTACTGCATAAACTGGCTTGGTATTAACCACCTGTTTGAGGATGGTGTACTTGTTGTCTGAATTTGTTAACTGATATTTTAAAAATTGAGAAAAGGTGCATCAAAGTGGAGTTGGAGGTGCTGTGGATGAACTTTGGGCAGATTGCCAAAATGTAAAGTTTGGATTACGTTGCACCTGACTTGTAACAATCCTAACATCAGACCTGAATGTGAAATTGACATGCACCTCAATGGAAAGCATCCCATTATCAAGCATATTACTGTATTCAAATTGATCTTAATTTGTTTAGCCTCCAAAATACAAATAGGATCTTTCTTCTACTGATCTTTCTCTTCCCATTTTCCGCTTTTAAAAGGGGTTTCTTTGTTTGTCCTCCTTCCTCCACACCACCATCCCTCACTTTCTTCCATCCCCTGAAGCAGTAGCAAAAATGAGCAGTTTGTAGTCTTTAAAGTTTTGTATCTTGGTTTTTTGAGACTGTTAAGGAAAAGATTCTGACATCTTGGGGAAAGGAAATGATCCTGTACATCTGTCTGGTCAGTTATAACCTCAACCTTTTAAATCAGTTAGTTTTAACTAGATTATTTGGCTGTACTTAACCATTGTCAAGGCATTTTTTTTGTTTGTATATTGTGGGTAAGGAACATTAGGTTATAAGTTGATGAATTGCGCTATTACGTGTTGGGAGGTGGGGTGGGGGAGAGCTGGAATTTGTCATCAAAGTTGAATATCTTCAGAATTCTCTTGCAGATTGGACCACAGCAGTTTCTTTATTCTCCTTCATGCTGAATTTCTGTAACAAAACTGCTCAAGCCTACTTGATTTTCCATTAAACAAATGAATTTAATTCTGAGCAGACATTTCAGTTTTAATAGTCCATTCATCCAGAGAAACTGCAGAGCTTTAAATTACACGTTTGGTGGTTATGTTGGATGTATGAAGTTCTAAATTTTTTGGAGTATTTATCAAGTATTCTGACTTGAGAAAAGTTGAACTAAAATGATAAGGGGGAAATGTTTGTAGGATAAATCACCAGCTGATAACAAGTGATCCTTTGTCACTGGTTTGTGAGGAATGTAATATTTGTTATTTTGGGAAGCACCCCAATTTTGGAACTACAGTCCCACCAATTTGGAAAAGGTCTGCCTTATTCCCTTGGTTATCATCAGCTGCCAGTCAAAGTTGTAATTCTGTTCAGTGCATTGAAATATGGGCTGGGGGGGGGTGGGGGTGGGGGGAATCCTTCGCTGTTTTATGGCAAGACAACTGGATTGGTTTTTACAACTGGAAGGTGATTATCATGTTGATGTATTACAAACTTTTTCCCAACTTGGTTCTCCACTTCCTTTAAGTATGCTATATCCTATTTGTATATGGAGCTTGAACAAATCCACTTACCTCTCCATCTATGCATAGAGTCCTCCTTATTCTTTGAAAGAAATTACACTTCCACAAAGAGCTGCTGTCTTTTGTCACCTTTCTGATTTGGTGGCATAAGATGTCTTTTTGATAGTTGAAGCACAGAAGATGCAATTCAGAATGTAGCATTGTATATAAAATAAAATGGGAAGATGATCAAAATGCTGACTGTGATTCTTAAAGGACCATGTCACAAGTGACTCTTCCTATCCTCTCTTCCTATAGTTTTATTTATGTGGAGGTTGAAGGTCATTCAAAGAATGAAGAATATTTTCTGTATGATTTGCAATCCTTATCTTAGGACACAAATGCTGTTTTAATAGGTTTTAACTAAACCTTTTAAAAGCAAAACTTTATTTTGAAAAATGCTTCATGATTGCTAGTTTATTGCCAAACTATTCTCTCAAGTTGTCACAAAGTTTCAGTAATGGTAAAATATCTTTTCATTCCAAAATCTGAACTTGCAACTTGATGTTTTGAAAAATATTGAAACCAACAATTTAACTTCTGTATTTTACATTTAATTCTAATGGGGATATTCTTAAAATAAACTTTGGTCTATGGGTCTAAGTATTGTAGCTGTGTGAAATGCATGCTTAGGGCAAGTGCATTTGCTATTGTATTTTTCATATATGAATTAACCAAGATTAAAATGTTTAAATATGCTGCATAATCTTTTAGGTATATTGAAATTTTCAAGAGCAGTCGGGCTGAAGTGCGCACCCATTATGATCCACCTCGTAAATTAATGGGTGGTCAAAGACCAGGTCCTTATGACAGACCAATGGCTGGGAGAGTTTATGGTATTCCCAATCGAGCTGGATCTTATGAGAAGATGAGACGTGGAGTGTATGGTGGTGGTAAGCAATTGAAGGGGAAGATTGATCATGGCTTTAATGGTGCAAGCTATTTTAATATATGTAACTACCAGAATAATACTAAAGGACAACTTAATTGACTGAGTTGGTTTAATCTTGACATTGATCATAATTCTGTCTAAATGTTCCACTAGTAACTGTATCTATCACTACTAAAAGCCATACTTAAATGAGTTTTAGCTGAATGGCAAATAGGCAAGATTGCAAGAATTAAATTTTAATAATTGACATTTCCTTATGCTTGCTAACATTTCCACATTTTCTTTGAGGGGTGTTCTAAGGCTTTGGTGTTGCCTCAGCTCTTGGCATCCAGTCACCCTTTATAGTGGCAAGGACCATGTGGGCTAGAATGCTGTTCAGCATGGTTGACCCAGGGTGAATGTTGCTGCTTGCTGGAAAATTTCACTCAGAATGGGCTGGTCTGTCCAGGCTTGAGCAGTCCCTGCTGATTCACTGTTTAGGTGAAACAAGCAAACACAATACCATTTTGGTTTGGGGCTTAATTACCACACCAATAATTACTGTATATCAAGGAATAAATTTTCTTGTGCAGACATCTTGTTCCAATACCTGTAGTGCAACTTTAATTAAAGCTAAGTTAATGGAATTTCAGTCTGTTGCTCATCTGTAATTGTTTTGAATTATCATTTGAGGTAATGTGCCATCTCAACTTTAATTTCTGGCCAGGTTATGGAAGCTATGATGATTACAATGGATACAGTGATGGCTATGGCTATGGCACTGAACATGCATATGGACGAGATAGGGGTGAGTTGTAGGGCTGGATAATATTGTATTTCTGTATGTATTTAAACAAATGCCTAATTGGATGATGCCTCAGCAGGATTGACTGCACAAGCATATGGAACCACTGATACTAGCTTTCAAAGTACAACGGGTCATTGTGTGCACATGAGAGGGCTGCCTTTTCGAGCTACAGAGAATGATATCTGCAATGTAAGTGAAACATTGTATTTTGTGCATCTAACAAGTTTATTTTTTCCCTCTGTATTTTGCTTAATTTCTGTAGTTTTAAACAAGGTGGAATATTTAGGGTTGTTGAAGAAATGTCTTCAGGTAATTTTCTTTTCAAAGAATTTGTGAACACTAAAGATGTTTAACCTTTGGGTTTCAGTGCTTAAATTACTAGTATGTCTAGATTGAATTGTAAAGTTTGGTTAAGTGTTTAGATTTGCTCTAATATGTCCTAAACTTAATGTACATAATTGACATGTAAATTACTGTTCACATCTATAATTCAATAATACTTCAGCAGTCTATTGTAATACAACAGCAATTGGTGTCCTTTCTCCCCCCTTCCCTCCCAAATTCCCTGGA
The DNA here is from genome assembly GCF_048418815.1 of Hemitrygon akajei. NCBI lineage: Eukaryota > Metazoa > Chordata > Chondrichthyes > Myliobatiformes > Dasyatidae > Hemitrygon > Hemitrygon akajei. Next base: position 49,123,423 of record NC_133138.1, read on the forward strand.
ACTGATTTTTCTCTTCTACTTCAGTTCTTCTCGCCACTGAACCCAGTTCGTGTCCACATAGAAATTGGATCTGATGGTAGAGTGACAGGAGAAGCTGATGTTGAGTTTGCTACCCATGAGGATGCCGTGGCTGCTATGTCAAAAGACAAAGCCCATATGCGTAAGTTGATAAAACAGAAAATTGTACTGAAATGCAATGCAAGCATAACATTAGTTAATGTTTTCTTCTCCTTCGTTTTAAAGAGCATAGATATGTAGAACTCTTCCTGAACTCTACTTCTGGAGGCACTGGCAGTAGCTATGCAGCTCAGATTGCAGGAATGGGTGAGTGGAGATGTGAACATTTTTAAAGGATTTTTTATCTTCCCAGAAGTTGCTAAGTTACCGATTCACATTATTTTGTGAATCTTTTGTAGATTGACTCCTTGAAGTCTGCGAATCAACATTCGCTAGAAAGTACAAAGTCATTGTTGCAGCCTTTTTTGGGCTGATGTCAGTGCGGCTTAGTAGTTAAAGTGATTTCCTGCTTGTCGGGAAACTTTGAATAACTTTATAGAGTTTTGCAAGTACTGGGGAAAATGACATGTTTGAGATACATTTTTGGTCTGATTTGAAAGGGTGTGGCAATTTTCAATATTGGTGAAACAATTATGTGGGTTTCAACATTTTACACTTTTTTTGATTTAATTATATGCATGCAAACTCTTATCTATGGCTCTAATGTGGGACAGTGCCTTTATGAGGAATGCTGACTGTTTTGAGTGGTGGCTGTTTTTAGGAAGCCAGTCAAGTTATGCAAGCCAAAGCTATGGTAGTCCCAACAGTCAACAGATAAGTGCTGGATATGGTGTTTATGGAAGCCAAGCCAGTTTGAGTGCATATGGTAAGTATTCTATTAAATTTACACAATCTTTCAACCTTGACAGTTTTCTAAAAGTACAGATGAAAGCACATATTGATTTTTTTTTGTTGAAGATTACTTTGCAGGTAGCCAAGCTGGAATGAATGGAAGTTACTTTGGAACTGGAAGCAGAGGCTCTATGGGAATGAATGGCATGGGTGCAATGTCAAACATGAGTGGTGGTTGGGGAATGTAACTTCATTATTTAACATGTATGTGAATTACCAGCTTAAACTTGGTTATGCTTATGAAATGTGAATTCAGTATATGCATTCCTTTCATTATGGCTAGAATCAGCATAAGCCTTTTCCTATGTTGACAGACTTTAGGGTGGTACCAGTGTGTTTATCCCCTGACTTTAGTATGAGACATGAGTATCATTTCGGTATTTTGGCACTAGTTATTCAAATTTGCATGTCACAACCTGTTGCACAAATGCAGTATACTACTTCTGTGGACTTGAATGATACAACTGTATTGTCAAGTGCATAAAGTAAATTGCATTTTGTTGCTGGTACCAATCAGTTATCTTTCAGGACTAATCCACTTAAATTTCCAATACTTATGGGATTGGAACCCCAATGTTAAGTTTAATTGGCTGTGTGGTATGGTTTACTGTATAAAAATTGTAATGTGTGGTAGTACATTAAATATACAAAATTCATTAAAATATAAACACTGGTGGGTGTAAAGTGAGAACAATTATGTGCTTATTTGTTGCTTGACTTCATTTTTTATTTGTCTAAGAAAAGTCTCGTTTACTTTTTTAGAAAGTCAAAATGATGAGAAGCATTTTGGATGCTCTATGGCAAAATAAAATTTTAATGTAGAATTTTTCTTTAGACTGTTATAGTAGGGTTTAATCTTGAAGTCTTAAACATCTGAGGCTTCATGGTATCTGACAAGTCACTTTTGTTCAAATTTGTAAGGTGCAAAGTGGAAATAAACTCACTCAATAAAGCTTTGCTGTTTTTAAAGAGTGGTGCAGTAATTGATTTTTTTTTTGTAATCTTCCTGGAGTTGTATAATACCTCTGTTGGAAAGAGTGTCATCAAGAACAATGTTCATTGGAACACTTAAATTACAGCATTAGGTGGGGGGAAAAAAGCATTTAACAATCTACTGGAAACTTAAATAAGGCAATGGTAATATTAAATTTTCACTAGTTAATTTTGGTAGATCAGGTTCTGGCGGGCATAGCTTTTTGGTGTATTTGTGCTAAAATAGGCTGTAACTGATTAATGCTCAGTGATTTTTGCTTATTTAATAATTAAAAGCCAGAGATAGGTTGTCAACATACTTTTTAACTAGTGCTGAAAACAAACATTTAAGGATACACAATTTATCTAAGGTTATGTTAGAACATTAAAACTAAGGGGACTAAATCCAATCATTATAGTGCAATATTAAGAATCTTGGATTGGTGAATTCAGTTCTTGATGTTGTCCAGTAATGTAAATGGACTTGAATTTAATGGAGACTTAATTTAAACCCTAAATGTAGTAGTTAATACATGTACAAAAGTAAAAATCAAAGCTCATCAACACTGATGGTTCACTATTTAGCCCACAATAGAGAACAGCTGTTTGCCAAATTCTTGATAATTTAATAGTTCTGCACAGTATAAAGCAGAGCTTAGTGAAAATGAAACTACTGAGCAAAGTCTTCACATTATACTTGGCCCATATTTAATACATTTAGGGGAAGAAAGTTAGTGGACTTGTATAAACCTTCCAGGATATAACTTTTCCAAAAAAACTTGCTATGGCTTGAACATCAGTTTGAACAGGACCAGATCACTTACACATCCTGTAAACAAGTCTCACACAGCATTAAAAGTAGTGAATGTCATTATTGACCAAAGGCACATACAGCCCTAAAAAATAGCTCTGAAATACAAATGTGCTGCAGACCTATAAAACCATTTTAACATTGTAACAATCATTACACGTGACATTCATTACCAGCGTGAAGAAAAGGGTACACAGGAATCCAATGTGAAATTTGGCATTCATCTTATCAGATTAATCATCAGATTAAAGTGACTTGTAAAGCAAAATGTTATTAGTAATATTCCAACCATTTAACACCACCCCTTTTGCCTGGAAAAATGAAAGTTTTAATTGTGACCTTCAGAAGTATTTGGCATTTAACTTAATGCCTTTACTGATGCAGTAGAGCTAAAATCAGCAAGCACCAATAGCTGGTACAATTCTGCTGTCATCTCTTCAGGAAGCATTTGAAGAACATCGCTGAAGTAGTAGTGTATGGCAACTGTCACAGACCCGCACAGGCTTTGGGTAAGAAGGAAGTGCCAATTCGTTACTGGAGCAGTTGTTGCAGAAGATATCACCACAGTTTCTGCAGTGATGCTAGGAAAGGGCAAGGAAGAATAGGTTTAGAAACCTTATTTGAACAATTTTAGACATTTACTACTATTGTTACTAATCATTCAGCAAATACTGCTGAGTTACATTATAAACACAGGTGAGAAAAAAGTTACAGCCCAAATCTATTCAGCTAACAACAAGGTTTGGGCCAAAAGCTTTGGCATATTTCACACGCATCCATCAAGAAAACTGGTCAATGGAAATGACAAGTAGAGATTTATCAGTAAGCCAGAAATGAACTTTAAACATTATGGCCCAAGTCTATTTAGTTAAGTCAGAGCAATCCAAAGTGATTCTTATTTCAATGGTAACACTTTTGCCCAAGTGCAGACAAACCAAGAATAAACTGGCACTTGACTGCATCACCTAGTATGTGTATAAATAAAAGATGCTACTTATCCAACATATAAAAAATACAACACCTTAGACATTCTCTCCACTCAAACTGGACAGAATACAAAAGTTACCATTAGGCTCAAACACAGCTTCAACAATAAGATTGTCTCTTGACCCCAGTCTACCTCATTATGGTCTGGCATCTTGTCTGCCTATATTGCACTTTCATTCTGAATGTTTTCCATTGTACTTCCTCAATGCCCTGTAGTAATGAAATGACTTCTATAGATGGCATGCAAAACTTTTTTGCACTGTACCTTAATAGATGAAAATAATAAACCAATTTACTACTATAAAGAATTATTTGTGGTACTATGGTATAACCGTAAGTGCTGCCATCAAGGTCCTTAAAGAAAATCTGAGTTTAAAAAGTGGGTTAAACAACAAGACATTAGGCTTAGGGCAGATGACCTAAAATATTACATTTAAAGTGTTTTAAAGGAATAAAGGTAAGGAGAACAGAGACATGCAAAAACAGTTCCAGTAATTAGGCCTTGGCGTAGCTAGCCAATAATGATGGAGCTATTAAATTCTAAGAAAATCAATAAACCAGAACCAGCAACTCAGAGTTCATAGTGGAAATTTTAAAGATAGGGAGTGCAAGACCATGGAAGGATGAAAACATGCCAATTTAAAACCAATTTTAAGTAAAACTGTACTCCAATGTAGCTAACATTATTTGAAGAAGGAGGACATCTCCGATATCCTGGAAAGGAAAGCCTCAATTTGGGAACAGATGTGGCAGAAACTAATGTAGCTACATAAGGTCAGAGAGAAGTGAGGAACATTGGTCAAAATTATACATCAGTACAAGAATGAAGGATATGAGCACATATGCAAGATCGAAAAGAAGAAACAATGTGGAAATGTAAAATGCAGATTGATGTTAAAGAATTGGTTGAGCATCCATGTCAGCAATACCTTCCTTCTGGAGATTGAGAATTCCTTCTCACACTGTTTGCAAGATGTTGCTTCATCATCTTTAAGCCAGGCATTTCCCTGTCAATAAACCAGATTTTTCCCATTATAGATTCAAGAAAGAATCACTTATATTAGCTATATTGTATTTTTAAAATGTTTTCCACTTAATTGATGTTACTGTTACTAAGAGGCACAAAGTAATTCTAAACAATCCTGAATTACCCCACATTCAAAACCAAGCTAAATAGTTCTGAACATAAAGAGGCTAAATACATCAAAAAATTATCCTTAACTGACCTGAAATTGAATACAATATTAGATCATATACCTTTAATGCTTTATTGACTTCCTTAATGTCCTCCATTTTCAGTTTTGATCTGGGGGGCAGAAATTGAATATCACCAATGTAAGACTGTTGGATCAGTTTATCAATATACTTGTGTCAAAGCTTTTGAAAAAAATTCTACAACTGAACTATGAAATACAGATTTAAACCTATTAAGTTACTCGCACAAAATGCTGGAGGAACTCAGGAGGCCAGGTAGCATCTATGTTTCATGCCAAAATCCTTCATCAGTACTGGAAAGGAAGGGGGTAGACGCCAGAATAAAAAGATTGGGAGAGGGGAAAGAGGATGAGCCAAAAAGTGATAGGTGATACCAGGTGAGTGGAAAAGTTAAAAAGCTGGAGAAGAAGGAACCTGTTAGGAGAATGGGAAGGAAGAGGGCCATAAGGGGGAGGTGATAGGCAGGTGAGAAGAGTTAAGAGGCCAGAATGGGGAATAGAAGAGGGAAAGGAGGGGAAATTACTGGAAGGAGAAATTCATGTTCATGCCATCAGGTTGGATGATACCTAGATAGAATATGAGGTGTTGATCCTCAACCCTTAACGTAGCTAAGGTCCAACATTTCAGAATGGGAATTAAAATGGTAGGCCACCATGAAATTCCGCTTTTGACAGATGGAACAGAATTGCGTGTCAAAGCAGTCCCCTAATTTACTTTGGATCCTACCAATGTAAAGGAAATCACATCAAAACACCAGATATGACCCCAAGAGATTTGCAGGTGAAGTGTTGCCTCACCTGGAACAATTGTTTGGGGCCCTGAATGGAAACAAGGGAGCAGCATTTTTGTCACTTGTAGGGATGTTTCAGGAGGGAGATTAGAGAGGAGGGATCATGGATGGAGTGATCTTTGCAGAAAGTGAAGAGTGGGAGGGGGGTGGGAGATGAAGATGTGTTTTGTGATAGGATCCCATTGAAGACTACAGAAACTGTAGAAGATGATGTGTTGGATGTGGACGCTTATGAGGTGCTAGGTAAGGACAAGAGAAACTCTATCCCTGTTAAGGCAGTGTGAAGATGGGGTGACTGCGGATGTCCAGAAAATGGAGGAGATACAGGTGAGGGCAGCATCAATGGAGGAAGAAGGGAAACCCCATTATTTGAAGAAGGAGGACATCTCCGATATCCTGGAAAAGAATGCCTCAATTTGGGAACAGATGTGGCAGAGACTAAGGAACTAAGAAAAGGGAAAAGCATTTTTAAAAGACGGTGGGAAGACGTATAGTCAAGATAGCCGTGGGAAATCGGTAGATTTATAAAAGATGTTGGTTGACAGTTTGTCTCCAGAGATGGAGAAAGAAAAATTGAGAAAGGGGAGGAGAATGTCAGAAATGGACCAAGTGAATTTAAGGGCACAGAGGAAGTTGGAGGCAAAGTTGATGAAATTGATGAGGTCTGCATGGGTGTATGAAGCAGTAGCAATGCAGTCCATCAGTGTATCGCAGGAACAGTTGGGGAGCATTACAAAGGAAGACTTAGAACATGGACTGTTCTAGGTAGCCAATAAAATGGCAGGCATAGCTGGGGCCTATGCAAGTGCCTATGGCTACCCCTTGAGTTTGGAGAAGGTGGAAGGAGCCAAAGGAGGAATTGTTGAGTGCGAGGACCAGTTCTGCCAGACCAAAAAGGGTGGTGGTGGAGAACTGGTTGGGTATCTTGTTGGGAAAGGAACAGAGAGCTTTAACACCTTTTTGATGCAGGTTAGAAGGATATCCGGGACCAGACATCCAGGATGAAAATGAGGTGGTCAGGGCCAAGGAATTGTAAATTGTTGAAATTGAGAGCATGTAAAGTGGTGCAAATTAATAGCAAGAGACTGAACCAAGGGGAATAGAGTGGAGTTGAGTTATGTGGACAGCAGTTCGGTGGTTCTTGGGTAGAAGGTGGAAATGAGCAGTGCAGGGTAAAGGAACTATGAGTTTGGTGGCAGTGGACATAAGTTCTCCAGAGCTGAGGTTAGTGATGGTTTCAGAGAGAATTTTATGATGGCCCGAAGTAGGGTTCTTTTCAAGAGGTAAGTAAGAGGAGGTGTCTGGAAGTTGCCATCTGGCCTCAGAGGTCACTCTGCCCCAATACAACAGTACCCCCTTTGTCTGAGAGTTTGACGGCAAGGTTGGGATTGGTGTGGAGAATGGAGGGCAATGTCTCCACCAATTCCAACCAATTTTTAAGTTGTTTAACATTTGTTCTTTTTTTTTACATTTGTTCACATTTTCAATATTGAGACATAATCAGTGCATTAGCCCCACCCTGGCCCCCTCCCAATACCACTGTCTGCCAACCAGAGACAGATCCATTTATTCCCATTCTGTGTGTTCTACCCAAGAACCAATTCTCAATCACGTCACGATGTTACCCCCCCCCCCCCCAATTACTTGTTAACCAACTTCCTACGTGCAACCCTATCAAAACTTTAAAATTCAAGTTAGTTTATGAAAAAACATTGATAAATCAAGAGATTTGGGGCAGTACAAGAAAATGGTATTGAAGTACCAGCCACTATTTTAATGAATAACAGAGCAATCTCAAAGGCAACATGGCCAACCAGAGATCATATTTAAGTTCTTATGTTTTCCTTAAACTTGCACTTAAAAACATTTAGCCAAACTTTAAATTTTCTAACTTGGGCATTTGTTTTCCCTTTATTTAAAATCCAGTAAGCATTGAGAATAAGAGCAGTGACATACTGACTAAGATGGAGTCCCATTTCTTGCAAGGCCTGTTCTTGTTCTTCACAGATCTTTTGCAGTTCTTTTTTTTCATCCTGCAATCTTTGCATTTCCTGTTATAAATGAGTGAACAATTTCACTTTCATTGAATGTGGGTTAGCTATGTAACTGGAGATACCAGGATACATTTCAAATCACCTATACATCACATTTGCACTATAATGTCCTATCAGGGCCACATCAAAACCGACACTTTAACCTCACAGTAAAGATGACTGGCTGTAAATGTTGATTGCTTGGCAACTGGCTCACCAATTTTCACTGACTGGAGCCCCAGTTCTTACACTCTCTTTAAACTCACTTGGTTCTGTTTCCCCGTGTTCCCTTGAAACTTTAATGGGCTTACAAGATGTTGGTGGTTATCATTTTTATAGAAAGCCAATTAACCTGCTCATCTGCTACCAATTGTGGTAGACGAGGTTATACTGTATAATATTGAAAAAGAGCCTCAAAGAAGCAATTTTGTAGACACTGCATGGCACTTCCTTGACTCTCAAACTCCAAAGTTAACAAGATGACAGGTAAACCTCTCTTCTAAATTACAATGGAATGGGAACATAAAATAAAAATACAACTGCAATTGGAAGGCTGATGACTATTTATAGAAAATATGGCTACAATATTGTGTCATTTGGAAAGAAACAGCTTGGTCCAATTAGACCTATGAAATGCACATGGTATCTGGCACCAATTAGCCATTCTATAAAAAATATGAAGGTATCCAATTTATATAAAAAGACAACCTTTGTTTTCATGATGCACCCAGTAAGCGACTTCACATTTTGTTCAATTTGTTTAACATACAATTTTTCTTCAATTCCCTTCAACAGAAGGACTCTAAAATTGGTTTTGATATTTAATGTTATCAACACATGAGTAGAGAAAGTTAATAAATGTGGATAATTAATTTCTTGAAAAGAGTTAGGACTGGAGTTACACGCTGACTTCAGATCTTTGCGGAAATGGAACCCGTTCTCGGGGTTTCAGGTCTGGCTGTTGTTCAGCACGCCAAGGGTTAAGCCTGAGAATCCGGCTTGGATTTGAAGCCTAAGATCTCGGGGCTCTGGAGAAGGGCGGATCGAGGGTCAATGTCACGGCAGGAGACCCGTGTGTCGTCTGGGAAGTTGGCATATCTGCTACGTGTCCAAATAGACAATAGGTGCAGAAGTAGACCATTTGGCCCTTCGAGCCTGCACCGCCATTTTGAGATCATGGCTGATCAACTACTATCAATACCCGGTTCCTGCCTTGTCCCCATATCCCTTCATTCCCCTATCCATAAGATACCTATCTAGCTCCTTCTTGAAAGCATCCAGAGAACTGGCCTCCACTACCTTCCGAGGCAGTGCATTCCAGACCCCCACAACTCTCTGGGAGAAGTTTTTCCTTAACTCTGTCCTAAATGACCTACCCCTTATTCTCAAACCATGCCCTCTGGTACTGGACTCTCCCAGTATCTGGAACATATTTCCTACCTCTATCTTGTCCAATCCCTTAATAATCTTATATGTTTCAATCAGATCCCTTCTCAATCTCCTTAATTCCAGCGTGTACAAGCCCAGTCTCTCTAACCTCTCTGCGTAAGACAGTCCAGACATCCCAGGAATTAACCTCGTGAATCTACGCTGCACTTCCTCTACAGCCAGGATGTCCTTCCTTAACCCTGGAGACCAAAACTGTACACAATACTCCAGGTGTGGTCTCACCAGGGCTCTGTACAAATGCAAGAGGATTTCCTTGCTCTTGTACTCAATTCCCTTTGTAATAAAGGCCAACATTCCATTAGCCTTCTTCACTGCCTGCTGCACTTGCTCATTCACCTTCAGTGACTGATGAACAAGGACTCCTAGATCTCTTTGTATTTCTCCCTTATCTAACTCTATACCATTCAGATAATAATCTGCCTTCCTGTTCTTAGTCCCAAAGTGGATAACCTCACACTTATTCACATTAAACGTCATCTGCCAAGTATCTGCCCACTCACCCAGCCTATCCAAGTCACCCTGAATTCTCCTAACATCCTCATCACATGTCACACTGCCACCCAGCTTAGTATCAGCAGCAAATTTGCTGATGTTATTTTCAATGTCTTCATCCAAATCATTGACGTAAATTGTAAACAGCTGTGGTCCCAATACCGAGCCCTGTGGCACCCCACTAGTCATCACCTGCCATTCTGAGAAACACCCATTCACCGCTACCCTTTGCTTTCTATCTGCCAACCAGTTTTCTATCCATGTCAATGTCTTCCCCCCGATGCCCTGAGCTTTGATTTTACCCACCAATCTCCTATGTGGGATCTTTGAGATCTTTGGGAACAGAGCTCAGAAAAAGCAATGTAACAGATTTTTAACATCGTAAACCAGAGAGATGTTTGTTATGTCTCCCCGGTAGCTGGTGAAAAACGGAGACCCCTCCTTCTCCCTTATTAGGGAGAGAGAGAGAGAGCCTGTGGTATGTTGAATGTCCGATGAAACGCGAAGTGTTTGAGGTGACTGCAAGTCTATGTCTTTGTTATTGCTTTGCTCACCTTTGAGTGCTTGGTGGCGGTGCTGAAGCTTGCTTTTTTTTTTGCCGGGGGGGGAGTAGTTGCTCACTGCCGCTAAGCACGGGAGGGAGAGGAGTTGGGGGGTACCTTGGGGTTCCTACGTTTAACTGTCATTCATTCTTTACAATGAATGTTTACAAAGAAAAAGCATTTCAGGATGTATATTAAATTGGACCTTTGAACCTCATTCACAATTGATATCTATGATCTCCTCAATGATTTTTTACATTATTCACAGTATAGCTGAAGTTAAAGATTAGGATAAAATTTCAGGATTAAAATTATTGAAATTATCCAAGGAATCCATAAAGGAAAAGCAAGATTGACAGAAAAAAAGCAAAAAGTGGCATCATAATGCTATGTAAATTCCAGAGTTAATTCAGTAGGAAAACAAACGTACAAACTCTCAACAAGTACTGCACAATTTTGGCTATCCAAATGGAACAAATACAGAGATAAATTATGTTCACAGTTTTCTTGTCCAGATAATGATAAAAATCCACTGTAAGAAACTTTGCTGTGCAATAAATAGCAAGTACAACTTCTGTTTGCAGAAATGCACTTCATTTACATTTGTCCAGAAAAGCAGATGTAGAACTACTGATACAAAACTTATCTGGTGAAACAATGCCAGCAAACATCAAGAGTCAAAATAACCTTATTCTTTTCTCTAATTAGTTCCCCACCAACCTTCCTCTCTGATCAGTGTAAATTCTAACAACTCTTTGGATAGATGGGAAACATTCCCTCAGGGCTTGCTAGTGAAATCATCAGTACGTTTTGAAAGAACCCCAAGATTTTCCTCTGGTTCTGAAATGGAATTCTGTGCAGAGTTCACATGTTCTGTGGCTGCGTGGGCTTTCTCCCACTTCCAAACAGCATGGAATGGTAAGGTAATTGGCCACTGTAACTGTTTCTGGAATGTAGCTGTAGGTGAGTCTTAGAAAGAAGACTGGGTGGGCATGCAAAGGATTAGTACAAATGGGCAATCACAAAGAAATCTGCAGATGCTGAAAATTCAAGCAAGACACACAAAATGCTGGTGGAACGCAGCAGGCCAGGCAGCATCTATAGGAAGAAGTACAGTTGACGTTTCGGGCCGACACCCTTCGTCAGGACTAACTGAAGGGTCTCGGCCCGAAACGTCGACTGTACTTCTTCTTATAGATGCTGCCTGGCCTGCTGTGTTCCACCAGCATTTTGTGTGTGTTGCACAAATGGGCAATGATGGTTTGAAAGGTCCATTCCTATACTGCATGACTCATGACAGTAAACATGTACCAGTTTCTTGAGTCTTCAATACATTTCGCAATTCTTTGATTTTCTCTCTCAAAAGGCTAGTTTTCCAAAACACTTATTGCTGTCTTAAAACAGGAAATTGCACATTTACCTTCTCCAACCCTGACCTTTGCTGCAACTGGGTTTTTAATTGGGATGTTGCATCTCTCTCTTGTTGCAGTTGCAGCTGAAGACTTTGTCTCTGTTCCTTCTCTGCTTTAAGTTCAGAATCCAAAATAGATCTACAGATTTTAAAAAACATTGTAGTTAAGCATTCTAGAATTTAGTTCCCTTGCAATTTTCAGTACAAGATATTGATAAAGCAGCCTGCTTTCATAATTTATACTTCAGCATTAAATCAGAAAGCAGCCAATCAGACACCAAATTTAAGGAAGTATTTTATCAATAGCAATATTGATATTCATCCTGAGACACTTCCTCTAAAACAGTACTTGGAATCAATTTAGTTGCTCCATACTGCTGTAATGCCCTGGTTATAATTTTTACTGCTAAGCTGTAAGTATTTCATTTGAGCAGTTCTGTAATGGCAGTCTGTTCTGCTTTCAGCCTGTTTGGGTTTGAGCTGAGATAAGGGGCTTTGTTGTTCATCTTAGGAATGTGGTGTCAGCCAGTCAGGATGCTGGAATTGGGAGAAGGTCTAGAGAATGCTGGGCGGAGATATTTTGTGAGGGTCACTGCTGTGGGTTGAGGTCTTTTTCTGGTGAGAGCTAGGAGAAGACGAGAAGGAAGATGGCTAAAGATGCCATCCCTGTTGCACAAGGTGCTTTGTGTAGACGAATGGCTTCAAGGAGGACCAATACTCCCATGGGAGACCTGTTTGTTCCGAGATGAATTTTGAGTGACATTTGGAAGGTGGTATGCACGTTCATGTAGACCAAGGGATCAGCGTGTGAGTTACAGACAGCTTAAAGATGAGCTCCAACTTATGTGCACATTTGACTGTTTAATTATAATGGGCCCCTTTTGTTGTTTTCTTTAACAACTCTTTGGTTAAGTTAACGTTCATAAACATACTTTATAATTGTATGCAGGGTATGATATGTTATTTCTTGCCAACAGGTGACTGCAGGGGGCAATAAAATCACACAACATTCACACAAACCGAGGTTTGGGTGGGCGAGACATCCTAACTTTACAGTTTGGGATACATCCCAGACATACGGAGCCTGAAAAAGGCAGGTTTCTCACCGCAAAGTCCAGTGTCTGTAAGTGAGGGGCCAATGAGCTGCATTTCCAGAGATACCTAGTAAAAGGGATTTCACTGTCCTGAAAGTACTGTTGGGAACAACCAATTCTTGCCTGTTTTCTTCTCACAGATCCAAGACAACATAATTTAGGAAAGTTATATGAAATTTCATCCCAAGTGAAAATATCTCAAAGAAAGTGATAAACCTCAGGATGACAAGACACTGAAATGGAAGGGAAATATGGAATTCAATGCAGAGACATAAAGCATTATTGGGAATATTTAAATTAAACCAGAGGTTAATAAGTTCTTATTTAGTAAGGGTGTCAAAGGTTACGAGAAGAAGGGGTTGAGAGAAAAAAATAAATCAATTGTAATCAAATGGCAGAACAGACTCAATGGACCAAATAACCTTAATTCTGTTCCAATGAACAGCAAAGTGCACGTTTAGTTACAGAAATGCATGAAAGCTCTATCAGTTCATCCTGTGAGCTGCAGAAACCTCAATTCGCCTTTAGTAATCTTCCACATCTCTCTTTAGTGTTGAAATCTTTTTCTTGCTATCATGTAGCAATGTTCTGCCAAGTTACAAATACATATTAAACCAATGAATAAGTAGTATTACTGTATCAAAGTACCTTACACTTCAAAGCCTTTATGAGATCGTTGAAATTTTTCAAGGGGTCAGCCTTTAAAGATAACCTTTTGTGCAAATTTCAAAAACAAAGATTTCTCTGATGCTGTTACATTGACTGTTACTTCTCACTAGGAAGTCAACCAAGATGATTGTTAATATTTCCAACTGCCTCTAATTCAGTATACTATTTTCACTTAAAACCCAAAGAAAACAGTTAATCCTTTCAAAAGTGTGTGCGTCTGTGTCTGTGTGTGTAATATATATCTTAGGAATGAAGTGCTGGCATTGGAGAGGGTCCAGAGGAGGTTCACAAGGATAATTCCAGGAATGAAAGGGTTATCATACGAGAAATGTTTGATGGCTCTGGGTCTGTACTCACTGGACTTCAGAAGGATGAGGGGAGATCTCATTGAAACCTTTCAAATGTTGAAAGACCTAGATAGAGTAGATGTGGAAAGGATGTTTCCCATGGTGGGAGAGTCTAGGACAAAAGGGCACAGCCTCAGGTTACAGGAGCGCCTTTTCAAAACAGAAATGCGGAGAAATGTCTTTAGCCAAAGGCTGGTGAATTTGTGGAATTTGTTGCCACATGCAGCTGTGGAGGCCAGGTTGTTGGGTGTATTTAAAGCAGAGACTGATAACTTCTTGATTGGACATGGCATCAAAGGTTACTGGGAGAAGGCCGGGAACTGGACTTAAGGAGGAGAGAAAAAGAAAGGATCAGCCATGATTGAATGGCAAGCAAACTCAATGGGCCAGATGGCCTAATTCTGTTCCTATGTCTTATGGTCTTACGGAATGCTAAAAGGCCATTTGTAAGCCAAAATTCTCTGACCAAACTTAGTCATTGCTCTCAACACTTTGGTCTCCAATATCAAGGAAATCTAAACAACTATGCACTTCTACTTAACAACTCTCAGCACTTTCCAGTGGCATAATGATCTTAACTTCCTGGTTTCACCACAAGAAAGTAACCTATTTGTTCAAGTTAACAATTCAAGCTCTTTTTAATAAAAGTCTGTGCTCACTGATTCTTCATTTTTTAACATCAATCTGCTTCACTCATCTATTTATTGCTCCTTTCATTTATTAAATTATAAACTAAATTGTTGCACCTATAAGTTTTATGCTTCTTTCTCAGATATTCCATTTGTTGTCACTATTGAAATCATGTTTTAGTTATTAGTGCAATCTTCATTTATTTATTAAATCTACTGTTCTGATTCCTTACCGTTGTTTGTCCAGTTCACCAAGTTGCTGCTGGAGACTCTCAATCTTGCTAACAAATTCCTGTTTAATCCGTCCATTTTTTTCTTCTGCTGACTTTCTGGCTCTTTCAGACTGTTGCAATCTAAGATTTAACAAAGCAATTCTAACAAGTACATAGATTAGGAGGTATAATAAACATTGTCCTTCTTGCACTGAACTAATTGAAAAATAATTCAGTAATAATTAACTAGCAACATAAGAATTAGCTCCTGTTCAAAGCAATAATGCTGTTTTGACTTCCCACCAACTGTTTGCTTTTGATATGGTTCCTTCAGCATTCCTTTGTTGTGCATGAATTGAAAGATCAAAGTATATATACGTCACCATATAATACCCTGAGATTCTTTTCTTGCAAGTGTGAACAGTAGAACAGAGAAATACAACAGAATCAATGATAAAACTACACACAAAGATGACAAACAGCCAAGGTGAAAAAGAAGATGCACTGTGCAAATAAAATAAAAAAATAATACTGAGAATGAGTTGTAGAGACCTTGAAAGTGAATCCACAAGTCATGGAATGGTTCAGAGTGTAGAAGTGGAAGTTTCCACACTGTTTCAGGAGCCTGATTGTTAAAGGATAATAGCTGTTTCTGAACATAACTTCAGTTTCTTGTACCCAGTCACTCACCACTACTGCGTTAACTCAGCTCATGAAATTCACAAGACTAATTGGGAAAAGTGATTAAGTTCCCTTCTTCCTTCAATATATTAGCTAATGCCTACTCCTCAAACTCATCAACAGGACAGCTTCAGACAAGCAATCAATGGATGGAAGGGTAGATGTTGGTGAAGATGTAAAGGAAAGGTTATAAATAGTCAAACTGCTAAACAAAAGTAGATTTCAAAACAATATATTCCATTAAGTTTAGAGACAGATGATCAATGTTTGATCTCCAATGGACTGAAAAAACTGAAATAGAACATCATCATGGTACATCAAACACCAGGACCCCAAATTGTTATCCCAGTGATTAACAAGGGAATTGCAATTCTCAACAAACGTTATTTAGCAACTTCTAAGCAAATGTGCTAAAAATTAATACTGGAATATTCTATTTTACAGAATATCATTTCCAAATATTCAACAAGTCAAGAAACAGTACCAAATATACTATTAAATGTTTTGATCAATTCCTTGTCATGATGGAGAAATCAGCAGTAAGTTGTTCGAAGTATAAATATACCCATATTACTAGTTCGATACAAAGTATTCCATACTTAACTGTACCTTTCTTCCATTTGTTTTGTGGCACTGATCATCTGGTTAGTCTTTTGCTCCAAAGAGTTTATCATTTCTGTCTTCTGCTGCACTGTCCCATCAGAGTTCTACATGATTTACCAAAGGAATAAATTATCACACATTCTATGATACTTTCAAATTAACATAGAGGTTTGCCAGCTTTTAAATCCTTAACTACTTTGATGCAACATTCAATAATGTATCATCTCCCAATTTTTCAAAATCTATTTCTGATCTACTTTTAATGCTTCCTTTTACCATTCTTGCAAAACAATTCAGATTGTGTTAAACTATTGTCAGTTCTGAAGGCAAAATAATGCAGCTCAGTATCTGTTTTTTTTTTGCTGGAATTGATGCTTCTTTGATTTCCTATCTTAGATCACTAAATTTGTTGATGCAATTTCTCAATCCTGAATGGAGCTCAGGAAATCCATTGCCTGTCCCTTGATCAGGAAATATAAATCACGCTCAATATGCTTTTTCTTCCAAATAATTTGGCTTTATGGCTATAGCTTTAAATAGATCCTTAAAGAATTTCCCACTCTGGATCAATAAAGTATTTATTATTATTATTATTAATAACCCTAACTTTAAAGTTACCCTCGCATTGAAGGCAGGCCAAAGGTTAATTCCAGGGACAGATGATTAATTTTTGAACTGCCTTCAAAGGTTTGGGCAGATTGGGCCTCTATCTATTGAAATTTAGAAGAATAAGAACCATTTTCATTGAAGTGAAAGACTTTAAAAATGTAGATTGGGAGGTGCTTGATATGTTGTTTGGATACTTCACCAATAAAGTGAATAAACAGCTGAAAGCATAGTTGTTAATTTAAGACATATTTGAAGGCGTTGAACACAAAGACATGAATCTGGAAATTCTCTACTACAGAGTTGCAGCAGGTGAATCAAGAACTATACAGGTGGCCCCCGTTTTTCGAACGCTCGCTTTACGACAACTTGCTGTTACGGAAGACAGCGTACATTGGTACCTGTTTTCGCTAACCAAAGAGGATTTTCGCTTTTATGAAAACAACACCTGCTTTATACTTGTGTTTACCCGAGACTACCATGACCGTGAAGCCTTGTGCGGGCAGTTGTTAGCGTATGCGTGTACGTGCTGATTTTTTTCTCCAAATCGATTTTGGCTCGCTGCTTTCCCGATTCTGATAAGTGAAACTACACCGTACATACAATATTTCTACTTTATATAGGCTGTATATTTGTCATATCATTCCTGCTTTTACTATATTTTAGGTTTTATGTGTTATTTGGTAGGTTATTTTTTTGGGTCTGGGAAAGCTCAAAAATTTTTCCCATATAAATTAATGGTAATTGCTTCTTTGCTTTACGACATTTCGGATTACGAACAGTTTCATAGGAACACTCTTTCTTCAGATAGCGGGGGAAACCTGTACTGAAAACTGAGGACGACAGGTTTCGACTTTTATAGGAAAGTTCCAAGAATAAGGGAGAAAAGGCACAAAAGTAGGGCCAAGGCCAAGATCCAATCAGCCATGATTTGATTATGTGGTAGATCAGACTCAAGGGCTACACACTATTCCTACATCTATTTCTTTCATTCTATGATAGATGGTGTTGGAAGCAGCATCTCCAACACCATCACACTGAGCACGGGGGGTCCCCCAGGGCTGTGTGCTCAGTCCACTGCTGATCACTCTGCTGACCCATGACTGAAACACACAGCTCAAACTACATCATCAAGTTCGCCAATGACACAACCGTGGTGGGTCTCATCAGCAAGAACGACGAGTCAGCTTACAGAGAGGAGGTGCAGCAGCTAACAGACTGGTACAGAGCCAATAACCTGTCTCTGAATGTGAACAAAAGAGATGGTTGTTGACTTCAGGAGGGCACGGAGCGACCACTCTCCGCTGAACATCGATGGCTCCTCGGTAGAGATTGTTAAGAGCACCAAATTTCTTGGTGTTCACCAGGCAGAGAATCTCACCTGGTCCCTCAACACCAGCTCAATAGCAATGAAAGCCCAGCAGTGTCTCTATTTTTTGCGAAGGCTGAGGAAAGTCCATCTCCCACGCCCCATTCTCACCACATTCTACAGAGGTTGTATTGAGAGCATCCTGAGCAGCTGTATCACTGCCTGGTTCGGAAATTGTACCATCTCGGATCGCAAGACCCTACAGCAAATAGTGAGGTCTGCCTTACCGCCATTACAGACATTTACACCACACGCTGCATCCGCAAAGCAAACAGCATTATGAAGGACCCCACGCACCCCTCATACAATCTCTTCTCCCTCCTGCAGTCTGGAAAAAAGCACCGAAGCATTCGGGCTCTCACAACCAGACTATTTTAACAGTTTCTTTCCCCAGGCCATCAGACTCCTCGATACCCAGAGTCTGGACTGACATCAACCTACTGCCCTCCACTGTGCCTATGGTCTTGTTTAGTATTTATTGTAATGCCTGCACTGTTTTGTGCACTTTATGCAGTCCTGGGTAGGTCTGTAGTCTAGTGTAGTTTTTGTGTTGGTTTACATAGTTCAGTGTAGTTTTTGTAGTGTTTCATGGTCCTGAAAAACATCTTGTTTTTACTGTGTACTGTACCAGCAGTTATGGTCAGAAATGACAATAAAAAGTGACTTGACTTGAGAAGGATTCCAAAATATGCCAAAACCTTTAAAAACATTTTGAATATCGAAACCAAATCAAAGCCAACTGCACTTACTTCCATTTTAAATCCTCACAGCACAAAATTAGCAGACATAGACATCAAGAGTATGAGTGGTAGCTGGTCTGATCATAACCTCAACTGCATAGTCATCTACCTTTAGTAGACTTCCACTCATCCTTAAAAACAAAGTACCTTAGAACTCCAGACTCACCTTCCATTGCTCTTTCAGGAACAGAGTTCCAAAGACTCAAGACACTCAAAAAATTGCAGCTTGTAGCGATGTGCTACACACAGCACTGAAATAACGACACACAGTCGGTAAGTCGTTTCAAGACTAGTTTATTCAAACTTCACGACGCTGGCATTTAATCCCTAGCGCCCGCCCTCTCCGGGCGGAAATGACGTCAGAGGTGCATTACCAAAGTCTCTCCCCGCGCGTTGGCTATTTGTGAGCCGGTTCGCCTGCGCAGAAAGTGGGTCGCCACAAGCTAATCTCATTTTTAAATGGGTGACATTTTATTTTAAAATTAAGTGACACCAATTCTAGATTCTGCCACAGGAGAAAATATCCTCTCTACATGCACTCTTGCAAGACACTTCAGGATCTTATACAATTTGGTCAAGTGAATACAAGCCCAGCCTGTCCAACCTCTCCTTCTAAGATGATCAACCCATTCCATGTCTAGTAAACCCCTCATTCCCTTTTTCATATGTAGAAGTACAGCAATACCGATCAAACCCATCCCAACATTTATTTCCCACTAAACATTCCATTTTTTTTCTTGCTCGGGTAATCCATTTTCATCATTTCCAATCTCCCTATTATTCCCCATACTCAATACTCCCCAGCCAAACTTCCACTCGTTTCTGCTGATTAAATATTAATCTGAGTTTTCAGGCAAGGGGTATCCTAATTTGGCAATGTTTTCTGAATATCAAGGGAGGAAATTATACCTGGACTGGTCTAATATGGATTTAGTTTTCTTTTCAATCACAATGACAAGGATCATTAATTCAAAATAGCTTTTGAATAAACAGAAGGAATAGTACACAGCTCTAGGCATATGCAGGAACTATACTTTAATAGTTCCTATTGTTTTATCCAGTCATGTTCTTAATGTAAATGAGTCTTGGAAAGGTCATTGCATTGTACACTGCACATGCTCAAATGTTACTTGCTAATTAAGGATTGTCAGTGAGTCAAATCTGGCTTCATTTCTTACCTTGGCTTTGTGAAACATCTGCAAATTGATAGCCTTCACCTCTTCTAACTGTTGTCGCAGAGCAACAAGTGTATCTTGCTTCTCATGAGTGTCCTTCTCCAGTAACTTCATGGCTGTCTCCATTTCTTGCTTCAAGCTTACTTGTAATTCCAGTTCTTTCTCTAGCTCCTGAAATAACAAACCTCTACAAAATCACCACAAATTAAAAGATGCGAACAGATTTTAAACCTACATTTTTACATTATTACCTTCCTGCATCAATAGGAGTATCTGGCCAAAATAATCAGATCAAAGAATGCTTATATAAGCATCAAAATATATTCAAGCACCAGGTCCAATTCATTTCAGAAGTACTTAAAACCAGTTCTAAAGTAAAAATAATATATTTGAATTTTAAAATAAAACAAGCTTAATATCAAGTTTTACACAAGTCATTTCCCAGTTCAAGATAAATATTAAGGTTCTATACCGTTCTGAGTCGTTTCTCTTCCTTCAGCTGCTTCCAGACTTCATTGTACATTTCATCTAGACCTTGCCGAGTCTGTCTGTACGTTTCCAACTCTACTTCAGAATCTTGTCTATTCACCTGGTAAACGTCAGAACGAATTTACAAGTGAAATTGACTGAAAGAGGCAGTTTAAGAATGCAAGTATCAAGTAACAGGAGCTTACTTTGCATTTGCTTTAGAATCACAGTACCACAGCATAGAAAAAGGCCCTTCAGCTCACCTAGTCCATGCAAACCTGGTTTTCCTCCTAGTCCCATTTCTCTGTACCTGGACCATCGCCCTCTGTACCTCTCTCATCCATGTATCCATCCAAAGTTCTCTTAAATATTGTATTTGAACGTACAGAAGAAACAAGAGTAGTAGGCCATTTGGCCCATCAAGCCTGCACTGCCATGCATTAAGATCATGACTGTTCTGGCCATGGAATCTGCTTCACACTTCCTGCCTTTTCCCCATAACCCTCAATTCCCTCCAGAGCGTCTGTGGATCGATTCCAGGGGGTCTGTGCACTTGGATAGGAAAATTTACATCTTTATTTTCACTAACTTCTAACTGAAACTTAGCATTTCTTTCAAATAGTAATATGGGGGGGGGGGGGGGGACCACAGCTGTATTAACAGTGCCTGTAACTGTCACCAAAAGAAATCATAGATATTCTCGCATCATATTACAGTCATTACAAATAATTTAAGTATCATTTAGGGCACACTCATCACTACTTCAAAATTATGGT
Organism: Hemitrygon akajei; assembly: GCF_048418815.1. Taxonomy (NCBI): domain Eukaryota; kingdom Metazoa; phylum Chordata; class Chondrichthyes; order Myliobatiformes; family Dasyatidae; genus Hemitrygon; species Hemitrygon akajei. Next base: position 49,144,403 of record NC_133138.1, read on the forward strand.
AGTTATTAAGACCTGCCCCTAGATCGAACCTGAGCAGTCTTCCCGTCTGCAGACACTCGTGCAACATAGTGGCCAACTATCAGCCAGCCCTGTGGCGAGTAGTCTTTCAGCCAGCAAATGGTGAAGTTTGCATGTTCTCACATTTGTGACCCTTATTTTAAATGCATAGTCTTGTTATTTAATGCATTAATAAAGAAACATATATTGCTATATCACAAATTAGTTTTTTAAATATTTTGATAACTGGATTTCATCATAATTGATTTATTTTGTAATCTTATGTATTTTACTTTATATATGTAAATACATTATTCTGAGAAGGGGTTCATAGGCCTCACCGGACTGCCAAAGGGTCCATAGTCAGGGTCCCAAAGGGTTAGGGTTCTACTCAGTCCAATAAGTACATTGTCAGTGTGATACTAGGTTAATTAAGTATTTACTCAGGTTACTATCAGTTCAGTGCTCTATTGGGTCAGGGGACTTCTGGCCAAATAACTACAATGTCAGGGTGCTACTGTGTTTAAAATATCTACTACTTTAGGGCACTACTGGGTCACAGATGTACCATTCAAATACCTACGTTGTCAGGGTGCTAATGGGATGAAGAACTAGTTTGATAGTGCTACTAAGTCAGGATAATGTCGGGTGAAATACTTAATTGATCACAGCAATAGGTGAATAGGTACGATCTACTACTGCTAGCAGCTTGTTCCATACTCGCAGCATCATCTGAGTGAAAAGGTCTCCCCTCAGGATCCTAACTTACGCTTTGCTTTCCAAAATATAGCAATCACTCCCTACCATCCATATTCCTTTGAGAAACTATCCTATTAAGGGCTAAAGTTGACTGTAAAGAACTGCTCACAAAAGTAGTTACTCCCAACCTTACAAAATAATTTTCATTTCAAAATTATACTTCTCATTATATATACATTATATTGTATCTTTACTTCCTTAGTAGAATAAGGAAGTTCTGTTTGTCACCAAACACACCAACAAACTTCTACATATGTATTGCTGAAAGTATTCTAGCTGCATCAAGTTTCATTGTGCTCTGGTATCGCAATTCAGATGCAAAGGAAGACAAGAAGTTGAACAGAGTAGTGGACTCTGTCCACTACATCACAGGCACATCCCTCCTCACCACTGGTAATATCCACTGTTGGCTCTGCCTCAAAAAGGTAATGTACCTCAAAGATCCCCATAGTGCAGGCCATGCCATGAGCAGGAAGTACAGAATCATCAAGTCCTACACAGCCAGGTTGAAAAACAGCTACTTTCCTTCAACCACTCTGCTCTTGAACAACTCCAGTCGCTGCTCCAGTATGTCAATACAATGACCACTTCAATCACTTAGCACCAAAATGGACTGTTCCTTTTGTTCTAATTGTGTTTATTCTTGTAAAATTTACATAGAATTTATGTTTTCTTTTGAAAGCTGCTTATGAAACGTGCCTTTGACATGACTTGTCCTTAAGACATAAACTCAGCACTGACTTCAAATAATTTCAATGAAAACAAACTGATATGTCTTTCTTCATTGTGCTATCACTTCAGTATGTTATCTTGCAATGCATTAATGCTACTTTTCCTCCTCAAACAATTAAGAATTTGGTTCAACTGATTCCGCGTAGCTATTCAATGATTGGCATACGTATGAGTTTGGGGGAAATTTTCAGTCCAACACATTCATGCTGACTGAGTTGCTTATCTAAGCTAATCCTATTTACCTGCATTTTAAACCTTTTCTATCTGTGTACCTATTCTAAGTACTTTAAACATTGTAATTGTACCCTCTTCTACCACTTCCTGGGGCAGCTCATTCCACAGAGCTACCACCAGATGTGTGGAAAAACTTGTCCCTCATGTCCCTTTTATACCCTTCCCTCACTGTAAATCTATGCTCTCCAGATTCAGAATCCCTTAACCTGGGAGAAAGATTAACCATTCACCTTGTTCATGCAGAGAACCCACCTTAACCAATTTCATTACTCAGCCAACTCTGCCCTCATACAGCACCAAAATTTCCATCCATTTAGTACAATCACAAGATAGCAACATGACCTTGCTGGTGCTGCTGAGGCCAAGCACAATCACACATCTCAAAATTTTGGGTAGAGACGTGCATTTTCTAAGAGCGAAATTTTGCTACCTGAACAGCTGTAATGCAGGGGTCACCTGTCTTCATTTTCTTTTGAAAACTCTAGGCCTTTCTAAAAGGAGCTTAATCTGTGATAAATGCAAATAACATTTTAAATTAAACCACATATAACCTTTCTATAGTTGACAGAGGTGGAAGAAGCCAGTTTAGAATATTAAATTAAAATTGATGATTCAACCTCTACGCGCCGCTCACTGCTTTCAAGGATCGTTGAATTTTCTTGCTTTAATTGATCCTGTTCTTCCTGAAGTGATTGAATTCGGTCATTTGCTGCTGTGAGCTGCAAGATATAGCACAGCCAGATCATATTCAATACTAACCTATTTTCAAATGAAATTTCAAGAAGACATGAGGAAAGACTGTCAGTATTATTCACCTCTTCCATGAGTTTTGCATTAATCTTTTCCAACAAATCCAGTTTTGCCTGAAGGTCAGAAACTGTGCCACTTTAAACAAACACATTCAATTACTACACATCACATCAAAGTAAGATGCTTACATTGGTTACTAACAAAATTCATGCAATGTTTTATCAGACGAGACATTACATTTTTCTGAATGGCTTTTAAATGCTGTATTTACAACAAATATTTGAGATCTAATTTTAAATATATGCACAAGATAATGAAGATAGTGACAAAGCCATTTGGTGCTTTACCTCAAATGCCTGTTGAGCTCTTCCACATAATGTTTCTGGTCAAGAATTTTGGTGATTTCAGTACTCCTGAAAGCCAAGGAGATGAAATTATGGATTTTGGAACATATCCAAGTCAATTTCAGATTTCATACTCAACCTCAATGGCTCACAAGAAGTCAGGTTTTTAGGTTCAAGGTTTTCACTGATGCATTCCTGACAGCATTTACATTTTCCCCCAATTAAACCAACAGTGAAAAATAAATTAATCAACTCAAGCTTTCCTTTCATCTAAGACAGGCATATTAATCCAGAGAATTCATTTTCTAAATGGGGAACAAATTCAAAAATCCAAGGAGCAAAGGCACTTAGGAGTCCTCATGCAGGGTTCCCTAAATCTTAACTTGCAGATTGAGTCAGTGGTAAGGAAGGCAAATGCAATGTTAGCACGTATTTCGAGAGGACAATATAAAAGCAAGCATGTAATACTGAGGCTTTAAAAGGCTTTGGTCAGATTGTATTTGGAGTATTGTGGGTGGTTTTGGGCCCCATAAATCTAACAAATGATGTGCTGGCATTGGATAGCTCCACAGGTGGTTCATGGAAATGATTCATGGAACGAAAGGGTTAACGTGCAAGGAGCATTTGATGGTTCTAAGTCTCTACTCGCTGGAGTTTAGAAGAATGAAGGGGGTTCTCACTGAAACCTATTGAATATGCCTTTTTCCCAGGTTAAGGGATTCTAAAACTGGAGGGCATAGATTTACAGTGACAGACAAGTTTTTCCACATACCTGGTGGTAGCTCTGTGGAATGAGCTGTTGCAGGAAGTGGTAGAAGAGGGTACAATTACAATGTTTAAAACACTTAGAACAGATACACAGATAGAAAATGTTTAGGTAGAGTTGACGTGAAGATTGTTTCCTATAGTGGGAGAGTCTAGGATTGGGGCACAGCCTCGGAAAATAAGAACAGCCCTTTAAAACAGATATGAGAAACAATTTCTGAAGTGACAGGGTGGTTAATCTCTGGAATTCACTGCCACAGGCAGCTGTGGAGGTCAAGTCATATTTAAAGCAGAGATTGAGAGGTTCCTGATTTGTAAGGTTATGAGCAGAAGACAGAATAGGGTTGGGAGGAATAATAAATCATCCAATATTGAATGATGGAGCAGATTTGATGGGCTGAATGGGCAAATTCTGCTCTCATGTCTTATGTCTATGTCTGAATACACTCCCTTCACCTTTACTCACCATGAAAGACAAGACTGGAAACAAGTTCCATTTTGGATCAGAAATACAATCTCACATCCAGTTTCCAAAGAAAGAAATGCACTGATTGTTTCCTCAAATTTATTTTTATCCTGGTCTACACTATTTTCTCCCAGTAGGCTCCCTTTCCAAGTAAAACCAGTTCTGCAATCAAGAAATTGGAGAGGAAATCTATGTATGCAAGTCTGGAAAAAGCTCTTTATAAGTCTCTTGTAAATGTGTCTGCAAAGAACTATTAGTTTGCTTCAAGTGTACGTGAGTGCATTCCAGACGTCAATGTTGCTGTACACAAATGCAGAAGTACAGAATCTGTTGCAGGTTAGGAGCCAAAACATAACCAACTTCCCCTCTGTTTAAAGTTGAACTCATGGGCAAGATACACATTTTATTCAGCACCTCCACAATACATAAGCAATGATTTGCAAATATATCACTTGATGGGGTTGCTAAACTTAATTTAAAAAGGTAGGCTTAGTTAGGTATTATTTATTTTCTAAATCAAGAATGTGAATTCATAGATAAATAAACAAAAGGCAAAAGTGAAAGAAATTGAAAATGAGAACTGGCTGAAAATATGAAAATAACAATACTGAAAAGAATCATCAGGTCAAGTCAGCATCTGTGGAAAGAGAAACAAAGTTAATGCATCGGTTCAAAGCCCCTTTATCAGAAAAATCATAGGGCCAAGCCTCAATACATCTAGGAGGCTAGTCACCTGTTATGGGTTGTGCTATTTGTAGAACAGGGCTTTATTTTATTTTGAGGCACTGCGCAGAACAGGATCTTCAGCCCAGCAACCCCAAGTTAACCTTCGCCCAACTACGGGACAATTTACAACAGCCAACTAACCTGCTAATTGTACATCTTTGGACGGTGGGTGGAAACCCATGCATGCACACAAAGGAACATCTAACTTGCTTTCAGAGAATGCCCCAAGCCGGAATAGCATCATGCTAACCGCTACACTACTGTAGCACCCCAAGATTATTGGTGCCTATATGCTTTTCTTGTAATGGCAAGATCCTGTTGGACATTGGTGATGCAGAATGCTGTAAGTCCAGTTCACTGGTTCATTGGAAGGACCAATGGCAGGGGAGATGTGTGGCCTTGGTTGTTGTGCAGACTAGGCCTTCATGCTGCGGCATTGTCTGTTGCAGCCGCCCAGAGGAAGAAACGCAGTTATGTTTTTATGATTGTATGTTTTTTCTGCTATTGTAACTACATGTTCTAAACGTGCAGTGTGTGACTGCTGGTACTGTGTGTGCACCTTGGCCCCGGAGGAACACTGTTTTGTTTGGCTGTATTCATGTGTATGGTTGAATGACAATTAAAACTTGAACTTGAAAAGGTTACTGTAGTTACTGGAATTTATACATTAGTTGTGCATTGTAGAGTTGGAGGCCCATTTAGGGTGGCAGGTTGCCTGAAGCATATTCTGGACTAGTAAACAGCATTCAACAACCACAATGAAAATACTACTTTTGGAAAGAATACAACATCCTATCGATCACTTGAAAAACAATTTGAATATGATCTGAGTAAACTAGTTCCTACAAGATATCTAAAAACAAAGTGCTGGAAATACATAACAGATTAGACAATGGCTTGTAGGAAGAGAAACAGAGTTAATATTTCAGAGCAATGATCCTTCATCTGAACTGGAAAACTAGGAATATAAAGATGTTTTTCATTGTAGAGGGGCAAGTGGGAGAGAATATCTATAATAAGCTGGAGACCAATTGGACATAGGGCTTTCAGAGTCACCTATTTAATACAGGAATGATGGCAAAGGAAAGAATAATTAAGAGAAGAGTTGCAAGAAGCAGAACACAGGAGTTAGTGGCAACCTGAAACTAAAGACAAGATACAGTAGATGACCTTTAACCAAATTAGCAAGTTCCAGCAAACAGAATAAGAAAATCAGTCCCTATTCCTCAAACTTACATCAGTCTACATTGGGATGGAAAATTAAAGAAACATACCATTATCACCATTACAAACTAAATGGTGGTGCTAAAGATGTAGAATCACTTGCATGCCTTCCAGTCCAGTGTATTTCATTTAGTTCTACCATGTGGTCTCTCATACAATGCTGAAGTCAAGTGTAACAACTTTGCACAACAGACACTGACCTGAAACTTTAACTCTCGCTCTCCCCAAAATATTCTTTCTTCATTCTTTAGATCTTCAGCTTCTGCTGTTTTATCTGGTTTTTAATTTTAGCTCTTTTACAAAGTTTTGTACAAATGGAAAGGCTTTGTCACAATACTGATCAGAGTTTAAAAGTTGAAATAGTTAATTTGATATGAGCACTCACTGTTTGCCATCAGCATGGTCCTGAGCTCCATCTTTCAGGTACAATGAGAAGTCAATCACACCAAGCTGAAAGAACCAGAAAATTTAAAATTAAACCAATTTTCTTGATGACAAAAATAGGGTTTATTGTCTGATGTCTTTATGAAAACCTGCACCGTACCATTAGTACTGGATTTCTTCAGTACAAGGCAATACTCCAAGTTAAATTCACAAAGAGAAATCTGCCTTCAGGCAAACTGAGAATTACCACAACAAAGTCACTAGTTCAAAACCTTGCGAGAACTGGCATTCACAGAAATTCTGAAAATTCTCTTATTTCAAATAGCGTAACCAGGCTCATCTTATTTAATCCCTGCAGCTCATTTCCAAATTTAATTTTAGGCCTATTTCTTCTGTGTTCATTGTACCTAGAACAGTAGAGCACAGCAACAGGCTTTTCAGCCCTCAAAATCTACTCCAAACACAGTGCCGATTTAAACTACCGGTAATCCCATCTGTCTGCACATAGTCTGCATCAATAACTCATTAAAAAAAATTCCTCTTTGATCTCCTTTAAAAGATTCTCTCTCAGTTTAAACCCAAGCCATATAGCATTTGACAATTCTACCCTGGGAGAAACATTGACTACCTGCCTCTCATAATCTTATATACTTCTATCAGGTCACACCTTGGTCTCTGACACTCCAGATAAAGCAACCCAAGTTTATCCCACCTCTCTTGATACTTAATACTCTCCAATTCAGACAACATCATGATGAACCTCTTTTGTACCCTCTCCAAAGTCTCCGCGAAGTTTTTATACAGCTACAACTAATAAAGGCAAGTATACTGTACATTTTCTTTACCATCCTAGCTACATGCATTGCCACTTTCAGGGAGCTAAGGACTTGAACCTCAAGCTCTTATTGGGTATCTCCGATATTTGAGACCAGACTTGAATTAAAATTTCTCTGTGCTTAAAAAAAAGAACATGAACTGAGTGACAGAAGTTAATTTAAATCAATTTGCTGGTGAAAAACCTCCCTGGGTGTAAATTACTCAGAGTCAAATACCACAGAAGCAGGCCCTTGGGCTCAATTCATCCATGCCAAGCAAGATAAAAGTTCAAGTATCATCAACCATACTGTACAGGAATACAGCCAAACGAAACAGTGTTCCTTTAGGGCCAAGGTGCAAAACACATCACCAACAGGCATACACAGCACAAGGCACATATTAGACATAGCAGAGCAAGTAAATATACAGTCACACAAAAAGACGAGTGAGATGTCCTGTAAATTGATGGTGCATGGATGTTTTTTGGCAAAAACAAGCAGTTCTCAGCAGTCGGCAGATGAATGTATGCACGCATATGATCCGGCTTATCATTCCACCGTGTAAACTGGAGGGTAGCACCAATGGGAGGGGCCAGCTACTACCGTAGCTTCGCTACACCACCTCCAGCATCTCCTCTCTTCAACTGCTGCAACGGGCAAGCTCGTGCCTTGAGGCCTAGACCTCGCCACAATCAAGGCCACGCAGCTCCCCGCCATCAGTCTCTCCAATAACCAAGGAAAATGGACCTACAGCATTTTACATTACCTATGTACAATAGGGTCCTGCCATCAGAAGAGAAATGTCCAAGGCAATCACCCTTTGTTAGGCTATGAACTGACTCCAATGCCTTTCTGTACCAAGTCCAACTCATCTATTAACGAGCAACTTGCTCATTGGGTAGACCCACAATACTTGAAGTTCTTAATGCCTAGCACTGCCTTGCAATTATATAAAAAGACGTTTACAAAAGACAATAACACCCACGGTTGGTCACTGTGTCCAAACACGCCATCATCTTACCAGAAGAGATAACTTCCTGGAGCTAAGCCCATTTTGACTGCTTTAGGCCTATAAATCCTAAGGAACCTTTCCAAATGCCTTTTCAATGTTGCCAATTCTAACTTTTCAAAATTTTCTCTTTGCAGTGCTGATAGTAATGTTGTATGCATTCCCGATCATTTGATTTTAAATTTCAGGACTTTTATGAGAATATAATACATTGAACACAGATAAGCATAATCTGACAGAAAGAATAGGTGAAATTATTTAAACTGATGAATCAATTTTTCTCATGAGATGCTGAGTTGAGTATTTCTTATTTTTCCATATACAATTATAAACGTATCCATTCAAGAAACACATTTCAATTTTCAAATTCATTGTTAGAAATGCTTTAAAGCTTATTTGCTCAAGTTTTTGTTAATACCTGTATTCACAGTGAAAAGATGTAAAAAAAGTCAATTAGCTCAAAGGTAAGAGGAAAGACAATAAATATCCTCATTCCTTGTCAATTAAATACTGACAGATATTAAAACAATACTTGTAAACACACATAACAGACACACACAAACACATTTTGCTTAGTACATGCGATAGTAATTAGTTCCTCATGGATACGGGCTATTGAGCTCTTAAAGCATCGTTTTTTTATACCAGTGTATTTTCCTGAAGTTAATATTTTAATTGTAAATTAAAATATTCAATTAAAATAATTCTGATATTTGGGATTTAGTTATCACATCTGATTACTAACCTCATTTATATCAGTGAGCGAATCTCAAGACATTCAAGAATACCACAAACTTGACTATGAAATCCACTCTCTTCTCAACCTCCTATATATTTTTTACATCTCTAAAATTATTAAAAGGATCAAAACAAACATTAATCTCTTTCCTTCAGTGAATAAGAAAAGAGCAATGTCATAGTAAACACAAGAGATTCTGCAGATGCTGTAAAACCAGAGTAACACACACAAAATGCTGGAGGAACTCAGCAGGCAGTCAGGAATAAGAATCAGCAAGCAGAAAGGAATAAAGAGTTGACGCTTCGGGCTGAGACCCTTCATCAAACTGTACATAAACAGTCAGATACTGACAAACAACCAATGAGCCCATGCAAGGGAAACTGCAAATATAAAATAATACTGAGAACATGAGTTGTAAAGAGTTCTTGAAAATGAGTCTGCAGGCCATAGAATCAGTTCAGAGCAGTGCTGAATAAAGTTATCACATTGGTTCAGGAGTTAGAGATGGTTGAATGATTAATAACTGTTCCTGAACCTGGTGGTGTGGGATCTAAGGCTTCTGAATCTCCTCCCTGAATGTCTGCCACGTAATATCCTTTTTCTTACTGCTCTGGATTAATAAGCAAGACTTCGTGCCACAGAATCTTTCAAAATAGTCACATGGATGAAAGCTGTGAAAGCTATTATTCATGAAAGAAACAGCATGCGTGTTCTATTATACTTCTGCAACATTTATAATTTCTCTTGAAAACTGTATATATGCATTACCTGAGAATCTAAATCTTCTCCTTTTAAACAAAGATTTGCATCGATAACTGTAAGGCCCACCAGGAGACCAACAATAACTGCTCCCTCATCCTGCATCATCAGGGCATTTGTATCATAGAATTCACTAAATTGGAAGAATACTTGTATTAATTCATGTAGCATATCAAAACTTAAACTTAATTTAACTATTTATTGCTAGACAGCATTAATAAGGTAAAGAGGCACCATTTATTCCTTTAAAGACTATACTGTAAGCTTCTGCTTCAGTAAGGAAATGTAATACTAGTAAAAACAAGCAAGATTGTGCTCATGAATTCCAATTTAAGATAAACATTAGTTTAAGAACCTAAATGTTCCAATACCAAATAAAGAAACTGGCTATTTTAAGCATCCTTGAAATACTCTTAAGGGTGGTCCCATAACATAAAAAGTAGAGTTAGAGCCTCACGTCTCCAGAGACCTAGGTTCAATCCTGATCTCCAGTGCTGTGTGGACCGTGTCCACGCTCAGGTTTCTTCCAACTTCCAAAAGACTTGGGTTGGTAGATTAACTGTCCACTATAAGTTTCACTGTGTATTGGAGAACTGTAGAATCAGACTATACATCCAAATCAAGACTCTAATGTAACATACTGTACATCCATCAAAGTGACTCCAATGAAACAGCCCATGTGTAGCTTCCAGCTATTGCTCTTCCAAAATCGAGATAACGGAAGAACAGGAGTATAGGATTAATGGTGAGAGTAACTACTGATGGTAATTACCTCAAGTTTTAAAACTAAAAATTTATTGGGAAGATGAGAGATTTGAAAGACAGATCATTCTACTACTATAAACAATTTCTAGACAAAATTCAAATACATGACAAAGATTTTACTAATAAATCAATTAAAGGAACTAACCCACTTACCATTCTATTTCTAACATCTAATTGGACCATCCGGCTAATAGTACACCAATAAATAAAGACCAAGTGCTATTAGTATACTATGATGGAGAGAAATATTGATTAATGGGGCATCCAGAGACTATCGAGGATGAAATGGATTAAGTTAACAGCTTCAGATCTCAGATCCCTCCAAAGAATAATAACTTAAAAACTTCAATAATGGAGATAATGGCTAATAAACTACAGCACAACAAATAGGAGTAAGAGTCAGCACAAATCATGAGTACAGTTTACCCTGTTCAGGTTGGATAGCACAGAAGGAAAAAGCTGATACTCAATGTTAAAGTACTTAACTTTTTGGGGGCTTTTACAATATCAAAAACTAATAACAGATAGCAACTGGAGATTTCTGGGGTGCACAGTAATTACCACAGAAAGGGGAATAGTCAACTAAAATGTAAAAGGTAGAAAAGGAAAGAAGTTAAACCCCGTCAGTAAATTTTCCTTCATTGATCGGTGCATAGGATAATACTGTACAGTTAAAAAGTAAGATTCTTGAACTTGCTAAGTGACATTATGTTGAGGGTTAGGCAAAGAGGCTGAAGAATCTTTAATAATTTACACAGACAGAATGACATTCGTTTCTTGCAAGATAAACATGGGCAAAGACAACTGGAAAACAACTATTCAAAAATACTACCGGTAGTTTAAATCTATAAACCAATGATATGTTGAAATAAATTCCATAAATGCTTCAAAAACAATTAGTTATTTTAAAAAATTAAGGTTTTGTTCAAAGCACAGGATTATAAAGAAAAACACTAGTGCAAAATTTATGAGATGGCCATGCAGTAACGTAACTAATCAAATTGTCAGGTCAGACCAGCTTCTATAAATTCTCCATTGCAGTAAAAGCTGCCAATTGCATCCAAGTAAAAGCAGATTCCATACAAAAAAAGGCAAAATCACCTTAGTAGATCTTTCCGATCAATCAAGGCCTTCAAATAATCAGCTATTTTCTTTTGCATTAAAGCAAGATTAAGCCATGCCCTTCCTCTTCCAATTGGAGTTCTGCAAAGTAAAAAAATATATACAAATGATTCAATTTTTAAAAAAGGTACTACATTACAGAAAAATATTTACAAACTCACTTAAGCCCTGGTAGGTCTTTGACACTTGTTGATATTTCAGCAGCCTCAGGACAAAGCTTCTCCACTATTTCTAGAGGACCCCAAAATGATTTGTTTGGTCCAAGAAAGGTCTTCTTTACTGCAAGAGATTAAAAGATTACAATGCTTTTCAGTCTTATATACTTTTGCCAATTTAAGGACATTACTTTTTATTGTTGATGAAAAAGGAATATTGTACCTTTCAGTCCATGTTTGAGACACTGCTCCATTACCACAAAGAACTGCTGAAGAGGTGGGTAATCAGCATCCAAAGTTCTACCCAGGCTTAGCGCAGACTGGATGAGAACTTTAATGCTAAGTTTCATCATATTCATAAGGTTGAATCGTTCATTTTTCATGTGTTCACTCAGACCTAAATAAATGAAAGTTAACTGATTAGAAAGACATTTTATTAGCAAGAATTGCTATAACACAAGCCCAATCATCTTAATATTGTGACAAAATTAATATATTTTTCATGTATTTCATATTATTGATGGCACCCTCTTAAAACACAACACACACCTTAATTCATGACAAGTTCCCTATAGTTTTGTAATGTGACAATTCACATACTTTAAGGATTATTGTGTTTACAAGAAAAAATAAATGCAACAAGTAGTTACTGGATCAGTCCCCACTTGTGGAAAGATAAATAGAATTAGTTTGAAATATTGGTAGCTCGGGTTGGCTGTTTGGAAGTTTGGTTGATCACCAAGCTTGGCAAAATGTTTGTAGACGATTCAGCTCCAATCAGTGCGCAGTTGAGGGAGTTGTCTCCTCAGAATGACACTCCTCCAGGGTCTGAATGGATTTTGAGTATATAAGCCGGCATTTTGAGGAGACAACACCCTCAACTGCACACTGACGATGGCTTCTTGATTGGAGCTAAAACGTCTGCAAACGTTTTGCCAAGCTCGGCGATCAACCAAACTCCCAAATAGAATTAGTTTCGGATCAATGACCACTTTAACCTGAAACATCAACCCGGCCTGCTAAGTACATTTTCCTTTTATATTTCAGATGTACAGCATCACATTTATTTGCTTTGCGTGAATGAATCCCCCTCTAGCTTGCACCCTCGTTTCTTGCTGAGACAGCTCATCTCTTTCCCTGGTTGCTAGGCTACTCGCTTTCTCTGGCACCTGACCAATATTTAGATATTCTCAACTCTTAACATTTTTCATCAGTAGTTAATAGAAAGATAAGGTCTCAAAAAACCTAACACACCATATACTTAATACCACTGGTGCACCAATTAAAGAGTCAACAATTTACAAATCCACTCAGATGATTTAAATTCAAAGTTTTAACCAAAATAAAATCAGCAATTCCACCCATCTCTTTACTTCACAACAAGTGTCAATCATCTGAGTTTTAAGCTGACACGATACTGTAGATTTTAAAAGTCTTTTTGATTTTCTAAGGAACAGAGGTTCACCAAAAGATGGAGTGCAAAAAAAATCTAAAATGACATTCTAGTAGAGTACAGAGTGTATTGCACTTTCTGAGCAAGTGAGATAATGTGCTACCTAGACAATATTTATTTCCCAAAGCATATTTTTAAAATGAATGTTGACAAATTTCATAACACATGCCAGTGATAATGAACCTGATTCTGATTATCTAGATAGTGTCACATTGTAGTTACACCTACTTAGCTCTGCCCAATTAACAATAACAATTCCTACTTTAGAATTGCTGTTCTTCAAAATACTTTTAATGACTACCAGATCATGAAGTAATAAAAAGAGCTATACGAATGCAACTTTAACACAGATTTTGTCCCCACTGCAGGACTTGTGTTCACAATAAGGAAGCAGACAGGAAAAATCATTGTGGACACTACCCATCCAGTAAAGTGCCTTTTCCAAAAGCTCCCCTTCTGCAAAGTCATAAAGAACTACGTATTTGAAATAAAACGTGGTTTTATTCCACTCTTCCACCAGGTAGTTAATCTGATAAACCATTCTAGTTAGCCCCATCCCCTCTATCTATAATCTTCACCACTACATCACACTGTATACACTTCAAACCAATTTTTATAATGCTGTTTACATTTTAAGCACGTGCTAGTATTCCATATCCATATTTTAACCTCCACTTTATTTTTATAATTCTTTATAATTTTGAATGTTTTTTCATTGCATGTCGCACCTTGCCACACACCACAGCAAATTTCTAACATATATAAAAGTATAAAACGAATAAAGTTGATCTTTGAAATAAACTTAACCCCCCCCCGTAACAAATTCAAGTTGTTTGTACAATTTTGGCAATGTCAAATAAAAAAAATTGAACAGTTCAGTTTCCAGAAAACAACTAAGTTTAAATTATCAAAGCCACAAATGAAGCTAATTTTCAATGACAGCTGTCCCATGGCAGAAGGTGCTATTATCTACTTACCAGTCTAAGTACCTGTGGTCTCTCTAGTGGACAGTTCTGCGGCAGTCGATATGGATAGCCGAACTGTCCAGAACCAGGGACTCTCTACTAACCCAAATCCTGCTGTCGTTCACGAGACCACGGACTCTTGCTCTCCCACCGCTCCCCTCCGACCCCGATCACCCACCCCCACCCCCAGCTCCAGTTCGAAGATCAGATCTCGGAACACCACCCACCCCATTTCCAGGCTCAGACCCCCGACCCCGACCCCGACCCGCCCTACTTTTGCTGCTGGTGCTGCTGTCCCCGCTTGCTTTGGCAGCGAGACCCACGGCCGCAGACTTCAAAGCGCTTCCGTAGTTGGCCGTCAGCGTTACGGACGCTTTCCTGGCCAGGGACAGGATTGGAGTGGACCAGCCGCCGTCCTCCGCGCCCCTGCCACTCGCAGACACCGACGGTACCCGGGTCTCTGGATCCGTCGCCCCTCCATCCTCACTCAGCTCCTCGGGCTCCTGCGCCATCTTCACTCGTGACATCAATCCACGCAATCGGTCTCCGAGAAGTCGAGCGGGACTCTCCGGAAGAACGGCCGAGTGCGCAAGCGCGGGGCCGGCCCGGGTCGACCCGGTCCGACGCTCTGCTTCAGTTAGTTTCACTACTTCTGCTGCTTTAATTTACACATTTCTCTGAAAACGCCTTTCTAAGTGTTTTATGATTTTGAGACAACATTTTATCCTAAGTGGGAAATCGAAAAACTAAATGACACCAAACTGCTAAGATCAACCTGCCGGGTCGGCGGCATTTTGCAAAGAGGAAGAGAGTTAATTCCTTATTCATATCTATGACTGAGTTTAAAGTAATTACAAAATATATTGTTTTCAGTTTGTTTCAACTCCATGTTAAAATTTCACTCTGAAGGCCCGTGTTTCCATCTTTCAATCCAAAAGGTTTACAGTAAATTACCCAAATTACAAGTTGTTTTGCTATTTAACATCTTGCATATTTAACAAGTTGAAAAACTTTTTTTTCCAAAATACGTAATGTAGAGTAACGTTTTTGGTGGAAATTTATATAATTCACAACCACAAACATTGAGTTGGGGTTCACTTTAAGAGACTGGTCTGACAAGATGATGTCATGAAATTCTGTTACTGTGCTTGGTGTTCCATTTTTGTAGTACAATAAATGAGCTGTTATGGTTTTTCTTAAGAATAAAGCGCCTCACTTTGCTTTGTTTGTGAAAACCTACACTGGTGACCCCAATGCTCTAGGACAATTCCAGAGTTATTGAAAATTTCAGGCAACACAGTTCTTTGAAACTGCTGAAGTTCTGGGAGCAAAATGTTGTTGGTTGGTTTGTACAAGCCAAGTGCCAATTTGTGTTGCGAGAAATCACTGCTGACAACACCACATTTTTTATGTGATAGCGTCGCTTAGTAACTCCATGGTTGCAGGTGTAATGAGTCTGCTAGAACACGATAAATAGTGATCACCGAAAGCTCACCTTTTACAGACTTTTGGACTATCAGAGTCTCAGCGCACCAAACATTTGCTCTCCATGCCAGACCTCAGCGATGCTAAGCCTTCAGATCTAATGGACCACATGCTGTCTCTCCTGGGAAATCACCATCCTTGTTTTATTTTTAAAGGCTTCTTCATGCAGCAAATGCATGATCAAGTTTGCATATCCCTCAAGCTTGCCAAAATGGCTTGTAGTCTACCCTCAGCCTGGCTTCATTCTTCCTCCTTTCCCTACCTCAATAAGCCTGGTCAGCAAGGCCCCCAACATAAGGACGCCCATGGTTGTGAAACAGACAATGCCGGGTCTGTGTTTTTACCACACCTGCTTTGGTATGAGCGCTAGGAAGTGCCGACCACCTTGCAGCTTCAACAGTCCCAATGCATCTGGACATCAGAGGTCTGTGAACACCGAGAGTTCCAGCTGCCAGGGACATCTACTATTCATTATGGACACCCTTTCAGGGCAATACTTCCTGTGTGAACATGGGTTGATTGTTAACCCTGTTAAATGCCAGTTTGGGTTGTCAACCATTGACTTTCTCAGTCATCGCACCTCTGCAGAAGGTGCAAAACTTCTCCCATCAAAACTAGCCTCTATTATGGATTTCCCACTGCCCTGCACTAATAAAAAAATCTACAGGAGTTTTTAGGTATGGTGAATTTCTCTCGCTGCTTCATTCTGCTAGCTGTTGAACTTATGCTCCCCCTGTATACTGCACTTAAAGGCAATACCTCCAATTGTGTGCTTGACTAGTCAGTGGACATGACCAGAGCATCTGATGATACCAAACAAGCCGTTTCCAATGCGGCACACCCGCTCCCCAATGCACCCATTGCCATTACTACTGACTCTTCAGACCATGCTGTGAGTGCTGTGCATGAACAGTTGGTCGGAGTCGTGTGGCAGCCGCTCACCTTCAGCCGGCAGCTGCATTCCCCTGAAAGGAAGTACAGCATGTTCGACCATGAACTTTTCGGATTCTATCTGGCTGTCCGCCAGTTTCGTTTTCTTCTAGAGGGTTGCCATTTCACAGCACTTGTTGACCACAAACCCCTCATGCATGTGATGGCCAAAGTATCAATCCCTTGATCTACATGGCAACAACACGACCTGGCCTACATATCAGAGTTTATAATTGATATACAACATATCAAGAGGAAATATAATACCTTGACTGATTGCCTCTCATAGCCAGCTGTTGAGGCCATACACATAGAGGTTGACTATGCTGGCATTGCAGCTGACCAAGCTACTGACCCAGTGTCCAGGTTTACCGGACAGCAGTCACGGGTTTGCGGTTGGCAGACATTAAGTTCGAGAAAGCTGGGGTTTCTCTCCTGTGCGATATCTTAACTGGTCTCCCTCGCCCCGTAGTGCCCACAAACTGGAAGCAGACTGTTTTTAACTTCATACATGATCCCTCGCATCCAGGCTAGAAGGCCTCACAGAAACTGGTTGCACTAAAGTTTGTGTAGCAAGGCCTTAAACCACCCCACCAAGATTTGGAGGGTTCTGCTACCATGCCCCTGCTGTCACAACATGGCCATGAATTTGTCAACACACCTCTGGATGAGCCAGAGGCACCTACTGTTCCTCTAAACTCCGGACATGCTCACAATGCTGGTTTTAGTGAATTCTTGGGGGGGGGGGGCTGTGTTGGTAATATAATTGGTGGAAACATACATAATTCACAATCACTAACATTGAGCTGGGGTTCACTTTAAGAGGCAGGTATGACATGATGACATCGTTACGTGAAATTCTGTTACTTCGTGTTCAGTTTTTGGACTACAATAAATGAGTTGTTTTATTTGCGAAAACCTACAACATCAGAAGCAATCTCAACTGCTATTTTTTCTCCAAGTTTCAAAATGCATTTTGGCTCTGTAATCCACAAGTCAACAAATGTTAACATATTTACTTCCTAGCTTCTGCCCAGGAAGCATAAAGGGAAGTTAAAATGAGATCACCTGATAGAGAAGAAAATAAGAAGTTTTTGAGTTTAGAGATTGATAAACAATTGACTAGCTAAGAACAACTTTCTACCTGTACAACATTGTCTGCTGATGGGTGTGTGATCCATTGGGGGATGATGCCAGAATCATTGGCATGTGTAGTGAATTTATTTGTTTTGTGGCAGCAGTACACTGCAATTTATAATAAAAAAACTATAAATTACAATAAATAAATAGTGCAAAAAGATAAGAAATAATATGGTGAGGTAGTGTTTGTGGGTTCATTTCCTGAGGGGAAGAAGCTGGTCCTGAAATGTTGAGTGTGTGTCTTCAGGCTCCTGTACCACCTCCTTGATGGTAGCAGTGAGAAGGGGAATATACTGGGTGATGAGGGTCCTTAATGACGGATGCCACCTTTCTGAGGCATCTCCTTTTGAAAGTGTCCTTAATGCTGAGGAGGCTGGTGCCCATGATGGAGCTGGCTGAGTTTACAACTTTCTGCAGCTTTTTCCAATCCTGTGCAGTGGCCCCTTCATACCAGATGACGATGCAACCAGTTAGAATGCTCTCCATGATACATCTGTAGAAATTTGCAAGAGTCTTTGGTGACATACCAAGTCTCCTCAGACTCCTAATGAAATATAGCCACTGTTGTGCCTTCTTTGTAATTGCATCAAATTGTTAGGCTCTGGATAGATGTTGAGAGATGTTGGCATGTTGGAACTTGAAACTGCTCACTCTTTCCACTGCTGATCACTCAATGAGGACTGGGGGGTGTTCCCTTGACTTCCTCTTCCTGACGTCTACCATCAATTCATTGGTTTTACTGACGTTGAGTGCAAGGTTGTTGCTACAACACCACTCTGCCACCTTATCTATCTCACTACAATACACCTTCTTGCCACCACTTGAAATTCTGCCAGCAATAGTTGTGTTGGGAAATATATAGATGATGTTGGAGCCATGCGTAGCTGTGGTGAACTAGATATACCTGTCTGACTGCTCCTGTGGCTCCTCCCACAGACCCTGCTGACTGCTCCTGTGGCTCCTCCCACAGACCCCTGTATAAAGGCGACTGTGGGCTGCTGCTCTCCCTCATTTTCCCCAGGATGTAGTGTTGTTTATTCTTCCAGTCAATAAAAGCCGATATCTCGCTTCCTAAGTCTCAGCGTGAGTTATTGATGGTGCATCAGTAGCCACATAATCATAAGTGTAGGAAGAGTAGAGTAGTGGGATAAGAACACATCTTGAGGTACGCCAGAGTTGATTGTCAGCAAAGAGGAGATTTTTTCCCCGATCCTCACAGAATGTGGTATCCCGAAGAAATCAAGGATCCAGTTACAGAGAGAAGAGCAGAGGCCCAGGCTTTAGAACTTGTTGATTGGAACAGAGGATATGATTGTGTTGAAATATAATCAATAAACAGTAGCCTGACATAGGTATTATTATTGTCCAAGTGATCCAAAGTCAAGTGGAGAGCAGTGGGATTGCATCTGCTGTAGACCTACAGTGCCGATAAGCAAATTACAGCAGGTCCAAGTCCTTGGTTATAGACATAACCAACTTTTCAAAGCACTTCATCAAGATCTGAGTGACACTTGATGATAGTCACTGAGGCAGCTCACCTTGCTCTTCCTGGGCACTGGTATGACTGTTGCTCATTTGAAGCATGTGGGAACCTCTGACTACAGCAGTGAGATATTGAAGATGTCCTTGAACACTCCTGCCAGTTGATTGGCACAGGATTTCAGAGCCCTACCAGGTGCACCATCAGGGCCTGATGCCTTGCAAGGTTTCACCATCTTGAAAGATGTTCTGAAGTAGACTTTTTTCCACAGTTGTTGCCTGGCCTGCTGAGTTCCTCCAGCATTTTGAGTATGTTGTTTGGATTTCCAGCATCTGCAGATTTTCTCTTGTTCTGAGATAGATCACAGATTTACCAGATGCTGTAGGGATTCACATAGGTATAGTTTTATTCTGGTTTGGGGTGTAAGGGAGAGTGTTTATCTTTGTTACTGATTATCAACAATTAGTGTCCATTTTCAAACCACAGGAGGGTGTTCTACTAACAGCAGCATCACAAATGCAGAGATAGGCTGTTTCTTAGAGGACACAATTACAAGATTGAATTCAAGAGGATGACTAATCTTGGTAATACTGATGGATTGTCTTGTTTACACTTGGAAAAGGAATTACCAGAAAAATTTACAAAAAAGGACATTTGACGTATTCTTCTTAACATAATCAAAAGTCTCCCTATTACAACAGAGATGATCCAAAGGGAAACCAGAAAAGACCTCACACTGTCTCAGGTCTACATCACTTTTGCCTGTTATGACACTGTTGTTTGAGGCAGAAATGAAGGTCCTCTATCTCTGTCTGTCCTTGGCCATCACTCTATTGTGCCCCAGGTTTGGTAAGGGTCTTTATTTCTGCCCCTACAGTATGGCACCAAATTGTCTTTTGTCTCCTGTGTTTCCTCCACCCTTCAAGGATCCAATGAAATGCTGTCTTGATGATGGAGTTGACCTTTCTTCTCATCATATGCCCAATCCATCTCCAACGTTTTCTCATGATGATTGTGGACATGTCCTCTCGATGACACTGAAGGATTAGGGCAAGTTTGGAGATCTTCGTTGGCCAGAGAATACAGAGGTTTATGGTGTGGAATGACAACAGCTTGGCAAGGTCATTCACCAGCTTTCTGCGAGGTCGACATGGCCATCCAAAATGGCTGGACTGTGCAGCAGAAACTCCAGTTCTCCCATTTTTACCACCACTAGGATGAACTTACCCTTGATAGAGGTTGCATTACATGGGGATTGAGAGTTGTTGTACTATCCAAGCTGACAGCTAAAGTGTTAGAGGGGGTCACGTGCCGGTCATTTAGCAATGGTTAAGATGAAAGGGTTGGCTTCAAGTTTGTCAGGTGGCCTGGTTTAGATCAGCAGATCGAACAGCTTGCCATGCACTGTTCAGGATGCCAACACATCCAGAAAAGCAGTGCCTCTCCTTCTCTGAGAATGGTCTGCATTTCCCTGGCAGAGAATTCATGTGGATTTTGCTGGACCATTTATGGGCAGAAATTTCTTGATAGCAATGGATGCAGCTACAAAGTGGTGAGAAATGTTGTGGAACAGTTAAAGTCATTCCTGAAAATGAATGGAATAGGACATTTTACATCTGCACCGTACCATCCAGGTACAAATGGCTTGGTGGAAAAGGTTTGTCCAAAGTCTACAGTATGCACTGCAAGCACATCAGTAGAACACACTATAGTGACGCTGAATAAGAAGCTTGCCAATTTCCTCCTTGCTCATCACAATGCAGCATATGCTACAACCGAAAACTCACCAGCTATGCTGTTCCCAGGTCATTACTTGCATTCATTCACGCTTGGATCTCAAACCCAGTCTCAGAAGGAGTATACAGGACAAACAGCTGAGACAAATTGATGGGTTTTCAAAAAAGAGGTTCAATGTTTCACTCTGAGATGAGCAGTCCTGGCGAGAGACTACAGAGTTGATCAAAAGTGGGTACTCAGAAAGATTAAGAACAGAATTGGGTAACACAATAGAGACTGTGTCTGATAACATCTGGAGACAACACTTCGATCAGCTGAGGAGAGCAGAGTCAATTGTTAGAAAAGAAAGATGGCCACAACTGTCAGAACCACTTCCTGCAGAGCCAGAGTCAACTCCCATAACTACCACCAGTGAAACCCCAGAACCAGAGATTGTTTTACAGCCGTATGTCTCATCTGCTAAGTAGTGATCCCCATTGTCAAGAAAGACTTTATCCCACAAGAGTTAGAAAGCCTCCACAGCAATTAAATCTTTAGGTCTGAATGCAACAATACTCTAGATATCTATATAGTAGCTGTATTATATAGTATACGATGTATATAAGTTGAGATGTATTCTATATTGAGTTGGAGTTTATAGCTAAGCAGCAAGGAGTGTTGCGTATTTAATATTTCAGTATTATTTTAAATATATTGTTTGATTAAGCATTCTTGTTCATTTAAATGATTCATTATGGATTATATGTAAAAACGTGTGTATTGCATACATCATGACGCTACCACATCATTCGTTCACATCTCACTTAAAAATAAAGACAAAGTTAGACTTGCATTCTCAGCTCTCATGGTTTCCTTTCAATTAGTTTTTATGTTTTGGAGTTACAAAACATAACAATATGCACCTCTTAGAATTCATGTCCTTGCTGATAATCTTGGAGAAGAAAATCATCTCAATTCATGAAATCTTAAGCGGCAACTTTCTTGGAGTTTTCCATATTAAGAGCAAATGGAAATAAATGCAATTACCTAGCCGCTGAACTTGAGTCTTCAAACTATTGCAATCATAAGTGCAATAGGAATGTCAGTCAATCCATGGTATACATATGCTGTAATGGCTAATGACTCTTTCCCCAAGTTCCTCAGACTGCTGCAGATG
The DNA here is from genome assembly GCF_048418815.1 of Hemitrygon akajei. NCBI lineage: Eukaryota > Metazoa > Chordata > Chondrichthyes > Myliobatiformes > Dasyatidae > Hemitrygon > Hemitrygon akajei. The sequence goes on from NC_133138.1 coordinate 49,166,494, forward strand.
TGTTCTGAAATTAACTGTACGCTTTCTACCTGAGAGATATAAAGCTAAAGAATGAACATAATAATGCTGTGCATAACTTGAGTTTGGAAACCTTTGAGTTGGCTTTCGTAGTTTTGAAAGTATAAATGCATAAGAATTAGCATTGCACAGAGTATTATTCAGATATTCTTTAGCCACTGCTGCAAGATGTTCAAAGCAAAATCAATTACTCAAGTTGTCTCCTCACTTTTTTCATCTTTGCTGGCATAATCAAAATTAACATTGTTTTTTAAAAGTAGCAGTTTAATCATATGCCCTCAGAGGATGTCTAAGTCATTCAAAGTTGTGGTTGTTTTAGCCCAGTGAGTCATTGGCACAAATCCAATGCAATACTATATAGAATTACAGTGCTTAAGGAACTGTTTTAGTCTGTTTATCAGTGTCACAATCACTGAGACAAGTTGTGATCTACCTTCACAGACTGGTCACAACTTCCTTCAACTTAAATTCCACCAAGTAGATTGCTAACATCAAATGAAATCCATCTGTAGAGTGTGGACACAAATGCATGAGACACAAAAAGTTAAAAAAAAACTATTTCCTGAGCACAGTCAGACTTTTGGGTTTCCTGGGTTTGATGACATCCTCAGTACTCACTTTTTTTGGCTGCAGTCCATCTCCATCTACTTGTAGATGTAAAGGAATCATCTTTGTCTGCATGAAGGAACATCTGCTTTGTTTAAACATTATATATTGCCTATAGAGTCTTCTGGACACTTTCTTAAGTACCTGACAGTTTCTATCCTGTATTACTGTTTAATTAGAACATTATCCTGATTACACAAACATCGCTGTATTATCTTTGGCACATTATCTAATATTTTTGGAGCTGCCTTTACTCACATATAGTAATTTGATATACAGACTGTGAGTATTAATCATCAAGAAGAGCCTGATTTTCTTCATCGACATTAAACTGATTATCGGCAATAAAAGAGGAATACAATGGGTTAGCCGGTATCTGTGAAGGAAAATTATCCATTCGAAGTGTTTGCACCTGAGCATTATTTATCCACATCCCTCCACAGATGCTGCCTGAGTTGCTGTTCCAGCAGCATTTTGTTTTTAGTTCAAGATTCCAGCACCTACAATCTCCATCAAAGACGGATAACTTTGTAAAAACTTGCTTATGCCAGGTCAGCATGCACAACTTCGGATCTAAGCAGTGAATATGGCCGTTTTATGACTCAGTGTACCCTGGAGAATCCCAATGAGAGGATTCATTCACTCACTACCACCTCTATGGTACCTCTATGCTACTCCCATGCTATCTGTGCTTTTAATGCATAGGACATAGGTCAAGATTTATAATAAATTAGCCTGGTATCATTCAAAGTTATGAATTAGGAGCAGGAGTGTGGTGAACTACATATACCTGTCTGGACACGCCCCCTGCTGACTGCTCCTGTGGCTCCTCCCACAGACCCCTGTATAAAGGTGATGGAGGTCTGAGCCCGGCCTCTCTGTCAATCACTGGTTGTTCCTTCTTCCAGTCAATAAAAGCCGATACCTCGCCTTTACGTCTCAGAGTGAGTTATTGATGGTGCATCAAGGAGTAGGCCAATTAGTTCCTCAAGCCTGCATTGCCATTTACAAATTCACAACTAATCTGAATATAACCTCCACTCTGCACTCCAGTCTACCTACAGGTAACCTTTTCATGAATCAAAAATCTACTTCTGTCTTAAAATTTTTGAAAGAATTTGGTTTCACACTTGGTGATTATCCTTCTTCGTGCTCATTTTTAAATATTTGAACATATCAAATAGGACAGAATGTGACTGTCTAAATGTTTGTATCATTGCCACAGTTATTAATTCCTGACATATTAAATCTCTTTTTCTTAATCATCACTGGTGGTGTCAATAACATTCAGACTGCATTCTCAGATTGCACATCCCTCTAGGTGTTATGTAAAGTTCCCTCCTGTTGTTTGCCATAGTAATTATTTTGATTCTATTGGGACATTATTTGACTTCACTATCCCGTTTAGTTGTTTTCTCCTCTACTTTGCAATCAAGGTCAAAGTTACCTTGGTTGAAACATTCTTCAGCTCTAAATTGACCAGTCTTGCACTAAGTGGTTTCTATGGCAATGGTGACGAGGTTTCCACAATGATTTCTCCTGTCATTTGGGTTCACAAAACTCAGTGTTGGTGCTCCCCACCATGGCTCTGCATACATGTTTACAGTAGTGTGCTAGATTTGGTCAAAACCCCTTTGCATTTCCATAGCTGTAGTTATCTTACACGTGTATCTAAATGTTAGATCTGCATGTTTATCCATAAGTACAGTGACCTACTGAAAGTTAAAATGCAATAGGATTTTCAGAACAAATACATAATTGCTATCACTTCTACCAGCCTCTAATTGTAGGTCTCAAAGTTATTCCTCTTCATGATCTCTGGTGGCACTGTGTTAAGGAATTTTTTTTTTAACCTTTCTACCACCTTGTTAAATATAATCCTATAGAGCATAAGTAGATTTGCCAGCATCACTGATGCACCATCAATAACTCACGCCGAGACTTAGGAAGTGAGATATCGGCTTTTATTGACTGAAGAACAACCCTACATCCTGGGGAAAATGAGGGAGAGCAGCAGGCCACAGTCGCCTTTATACAGGGGTCTGTGGGAGGAGCCACAGGGGTAGTCAGCCGGGTCTTGGGAGGAGCCACAGGAGCAGTCAGACAGGTATATCTAGTTCACCACAATCACAAAAGATTCCGGCCTTATTTCCACAATCAAGATCTCTTCTTCAGGCAGCATCTATGGTGAAATGAAGTAATTTCTGAATTATTGTTTGAATGTGTCAACAGATCTTCTCTTTCAGCCTTCGAGTGGCAGTACAGCTTTCATTACATCTGCGTTATCCTTTTTTGACATGCAATCTATCATGTAATGTAATTTTAATCAATTGCACCAGGATAACTTGCGGTCATGTGCACATTCTGCCAAATGTTCTCTGGCAAGGAAGAGTGAAATGAAGTGTGATTACTAAGTGATTTTGGAAGCAACTAATTATTGTTCTGAAGTAACAAGGAACTCCTTTGGTTCTTGGATCAGCAATTTCTCTAAGCTTAGCAATTTTGAAACACTCTGGAAACTTCAAATTCTATTAGAATTAAGGGAAAAAATTGGCTGAAAAAAGCCAGAAATTGCAAGTGGTTCATAATTCTTTTAAATAGCAGTGTTTGTTGATGTCTAATTTGTGTTCCACTGTGTAAGATTAACACATGCATTCTTATTTTTCAACACTGGAACTAAATTAACGATACATGCTGGTTGACTTTGCAATCTGTCTACTCAAAGTTCAAATTAAATTTGCTATCAAAGTATGTAAACTATATGCAACTTCAAGATTCATCTTCTTGCGGACAGCCACAAAACAAAGAAACACAATAGAATTCACGAAGAATCACACACAACAAAGACCGACAAACATCCAACGTGTGAGAAAAGAACAACTCTTGCAAATGATAAAAGTAAGTGAACAAATGATACACAGCCTGTGGAGTCAGTTCAGCGCTGAGGTGAGTGAAGCTGGTCCAGGAGCCCAGTGGGCTGCAGGGCAACAAACACTCCCGAACCTGGAGGCATGGGGACCCAAGACTTCTACAGCTCCCTCCCAATGGTAGTAGCAAGAAGAGACCGAGACAGAATGGACTCAGGAGACTTGGCTGACACAGGAAAGTGAAGTGAACACCAGTTTGACTTCTGCTTTAATTGGCACGGAGAAGTGGTTCTGACCATTTCCTCAGCCGGGCCTTAATCCTTTAATTTGGACTGAAGTCTGAGCCAGTAATGGCTGCCATGGCGATGGCTGTAGCTGTATTCTTAAGAGCTAAGTTTGCCAAATCCTTCAGGAGATACACTCCACATACATCCAACAATTGTTAGCATTTTATGCGTTAACACTATTCCAAAATGATCCACGTTGTAAGTACATATATTCCCATGCATTGCACATCACAACTTCTACAAATACAAACACATCTGCCATGTCAAACTTGAATTCCCGAGAGACATATAGTTCATGGTCTATACATATTAACAAATTTCCCATATTCAGGACACACTTTAATGTATATCTCTAATAGATTCCATTGCCTCCATGGGGCTGGTCTTATATTCACATGAAAATTGTCGCTGAATTGGCTACACTGGCACCAATATGTTGGAAACAAACATCTTTTGTGACGTCTTGTTCTTAGTTCCTCTAAGCATTGTATCCTGTATCCTCTTCCGTCTTCTCTTCACATCTCAGGAAGAGAGCTATTCCCTTAGGAAATAACAAATATAGCTTTTCTTCTATGAGTTTCGTATTTCTCTTGTACTCACGCTCAAAATGCAAGGGAACTCATCTCTGAGGGTATAGAGAAACAAAAATAAATTACTTTTCATTATTAGCCCCCATTCTGATGTATCTGACTAATGGCTACCCACTGGATCACACAGGTATGTTATGTGTTTCTCATGTTCAACGTTTGACTGCTAACAAAGGAAAATCCGAGAACTTGCCGATTACATCATTCCAGTTTTAAGCAACAGATTAATGTATAGTTTTAGCTGTGACTTAATTGGTAGCACTGTTGCCTGCAAGTTGTTAGATTTTGGTTTCAAATTCATTCCGGCAATTTGAGTTCCAAAGTTTATTAGGAAAAAAATTATTACGATAACATCTATTGTGATGGTGCGATTACTTCAGAAAGGAGACAAGGAGCCACAAAAAGAAAAACTCATTATATTTAGAAAAGCTTCCTTGGACACATGTGTAATAATTTCCATATATTCTATGTATCTGTTGAAGCAGTCACATGCCCATTTGTATTCCCCAAAGCGCCAAAGTAACATCTTGAATATGAGCTCCTATTTTGTACTCTTTTTCTAATGCCATTTCCACCAAATCACATAACATGTGAAGTCTCCTGCAGATTTACTTTATTAGCCACATCATCTAGCTCATAAACAAATAACTGCTCTTTTCTTATTGAAATTTCTGCACTGTTGGACCAAGTAGGTGTTCACTTTTGTCTAGCGCTCTTGAAAATAGACCTCAGATTTCCCCATTGGCCCCACCATTACAGTGTGGTTTAATTATGCTCCACATGATTCATACCAGTTTTTCTTCAAAGGAGTATCTCAAACATTCTTCCTTCTTCTAATAGAGAATTCTGAGCAGTATTCTCTTCCATGCCTCCCATTTGCCTGTATTCACTTAGTGTTAGCTCCCACTGTGCTTAGCAACACTATCATTGCCTCAAACTGCCATTGTGCTTAGCGATGTTCTTAGCTTGCAAGTAATTCTTGCTTGACATGAAATCTGCTTCTTTATCTTTGTCAGAGGACCATTCTTTATACCCTCATTAACAACTTACAATATTCGTGTGAGTTCTGATCCTAACTGTATATAATGCCCAAATATAAATTATTATCTTAATTGATTTTTTATTTATTTGGAGCACGGTAACAGGCCTTTCCAATCCAATGAGCCCTCACCATCCAATTACATCCATGTGACCAATTAACCTACTAACCCGCACATAGTTGGAACATGGGAGGAAACTGAAACACCCACAGGAAGCCCATGTGGTCACATGGAGAACATACAAACTCCTTACAAACAGCAGCAGAACTGTACCTAGTTCACTGTTGCTGTAATAGTGTTATGCTAACCGCTATGCTACTGTGTCACCTGTTAACTAATTAGTGTCTCATTATTAAGACATGGAGAATTGTAACGTGCATCTTGTTTATTCCACTCTCTGCAATTACTCCGCGAGTGTGTATATAAATCATAGAAATATATTATGTTTGCATACATTATAGTTAATATCTGCTTGGAGATTAGATAGTTTGGAAAACAGAAAGATAATCTACTTGGATCTATCATAGTGTACAGGCCAGCATTTATTGCCCAATATTTAAAAAAGGGTAGTGGCAAACTATCTTTTTGGATTATGCAATCTATATGGTCAAGGAAGTTCTAGTTTTTCATACAGCAACAATGAAAGACTAGGAATATACTTTCAAGTCAGGAAAATGTGTGATTTTGGAGGAAAAATCACAAATTATGATATGATGCTATTTAGGTTAGAGATTGCAGATTGGAAAGCACTGGACCCTCAGGATTACTCTTTGTGATTGGCACTCGTGAGGGTAGAAATAGGAGGATGAGGCAAATTAATGTGCAACCAAAGAGCTAGAGCAAGTGGGAGGGGTTCTGTTTTTTGGATCATTGTGATCTCTTCTCGGGTAGAGATGAACTGTACAAGAGGGATGAGTTGCATCTGAACTGGAGATGGGCCAATATCCTGTAGGGGAGATTTGTTAGAACTATTTGGGTAGATTCAAACTAGTGTAGAGGGAATGGGATCCGAAGTAGCAGTGCATCAGATAAGAAAGATGAAGCAAATGTAATGATTAAAATGAGCAAATCCAGTTGGAAGGCCAGGCAGGAGCTGGACAGGGAGCAAAGAATGTCCTAGAGGTTAAATCAAATTTATTTTAATTTGAGAAACTTAATGGGTGTCAAATAAACTCATGGCATTCAATGGCGCATGGGATTGTCATATTATAGGCATTATGGTTAAGGGATGGGTAGCACTCGCAGCTCAATGTTCCAGGGCACAGATGCTTCTAGTGTGATGTAAGTAAGAGAGGAGGGGGGAGTTTCTCTGTTGGTTAGGGAGAACATCTTAGCAGTACTTACAGAGCACCTGTGGCTGTGGCTGGGGTGGGGGGGGGGGCGATGTCCAGCAAAACCATATGCACAGAACCTAGAAATGAAAATGGCGGCATTACTTTAATGGGATCATACTACAGGACTTTCCAACAGTTAATGAGAATTAAAGGATTAAATATGCAGGGAAATGGCAGAGAGATGTAAGATTAATATGAATGATTGTAGTAGTTGGTGATTTTAAATTCCATAATATTGACTGGGACTATCATCGTGCTAAAGGTTAAGAGAGGCAGAATTCTGAAGCAATATGTAGATGGTTCTACCAGTGAAGTGGCTACACCTGACATCCCCTTGGGAAATGATGCTGTTTACTTGGCTGATCAATGGGGAGTTCTTCGGGACCATAATTCTATGAGTTTCAAAATTATGTAAAAGGACAGGATTGGTCCACAGGTAAAGTCTGAAATTGGGGTGAGACTAATTTTGATGACACTAGAGGTGAACTTGCAAAGTTGATTGGAAGAGCCTGTTAACAGGTTAAGGGACATCTGACAAGTAGGAGCTTTTGAAAGGGTAACTATAGAGAGAGTATATCCCCTTAAGGAACAGTGACCACTGCTTATACCACAGTATATCCCTTTATTGTGTACCCTGCTTGTTAATGTAAATATCTAAATGACGAATCATGTGGCAGAAACTCAATGAACGAAAGCATGCCGACATGGTCAAAAGGTTCTGTTTGTAGAGAAAGCTAATGATATATTGTGGACACAAAGATTGCTGCTTAAACTGGAAAAGATGGGAATAGGTGATAGATTGTTCAATTGGTTTCAAAATTTTTTATGTGCTAGGAAGATACAAATTAGGGTGGGAACAACATTATCTAAGAAGTATGAGATGTGGAATGGGGGGTATGTGTAGCCAATTCCTTTTTAATATAATGATTAATGATATTTTCTTTGCTGGCTCAGACGTGTCCAAACCATTAAATGCTGATGATGGTTCAGCACGGAAGAGAGGCAGGAATATAAATGATAGGACATTGTAGGCTGCTATCAATGAAGTAGAGGAATGAGGATGTTGGTGGGGGTTTAAATTTTCTGCTGCAAGCTCTAGATCCTTTTTCACTCAAGTTCATTGTTTTTCTAAAAGAAACATTACACCCACAATTGATCTCAAGTTATATGGTAAATCTCTTACACAAGAGTCAATAGTGAAGTTTCTAGTAATGTAGATGGACACAAGTCTAACACGGAAGGTGCATGTGAATAAAATTCTAAAGTTGCCTGAACACGCCTTAATGTATTCAGGTGCTTAGTTGGGTGTGATTGGGATGCATGTAGGAGGTCACTTAAATAAATATAAACAACTTGAAGCTGAATACAAATATAATTTCAGACTATTTGTATCAAGTAGGATTTGGAGAACCAGAAGTTAACTTTTATTGAATATAATGTGTTTAATTATGTAACAATGTTGATGCTTTGTAATGGTTCAAACAATTATTTAAGATTAATGATATAAACGTAGTGGTTCCTTTACCTAAAGGGGAGGTGAAAGCCATAATTAAGAAGTCTATTCAATCACTTTGGCAACAAAGTGGCAATAAGAAAAGAAAGGAAGCTACTAAAATAAAGTTCAGAGGATGGTGGGAACTCAAATGGGAGATGGGTATAAAAGGAAGGAAGATGTTTTATTTATGTGTTTACATATTGTGCACACTAGGTTGAACAATTCCTTGTTCAGAATTAATATGCATGATACAAGCATTTGCAGGAGTGCACTTGTCAAGAAACAGTGCAATATATATTGTTTGAATGCAGTTTCTATGAGGTGCAAAGGGAACATCTACTTGCTAATTTGAGATCTTTGGAACAGACACAGTTTAATAAGGAACATTTATTAGGATGTCACTGCCATCGTAATGTATATGTGTGTATTTGACTTTCTGAAAAACATTAGACTTTATGATATTATTTGAGTTTTTTGTTGGGGAGTGGAATGTAGTGTGTATACTTCCTATCTCTTTGCTCCACACACCAACTCGGTGGATAGCAGTAATGCACCATATGTTGGTCTGCCAACCACCATTAAATTTTACAGGAAGAAGTTGTTGTTCAGACCAAATATCAAAATGAGGAAGAGGTGACTTTACTATGGAACGATTGCTGCTGTCAGACAGGGTGGTCTGAGAATCTCTGAAACTGCTGATCTCCTGGGATTTTTATGCACAACAGTCTCTAAAATTTACCGAGAACTGTGCAAAAATCAAAACATCCAGTGAACGTTAGTTAAAAACATAGAAACATAGAAAACCTACAGCATAGTACAGGCCCTTCAGCCCACAATGCTGTGCCGAACACATAATTACTTTAGAAATTACCTAGAGTTACCCATAGCCCTCTATTTTTCTAAGCTCCATGTACCTATCCAGGAGCTTCTTAAAAGAACCTATTCTATTCGCCTCCATCACAGTTGCCGGCAGCCCATTCCACAAAGAGAAGGAATCCCAGAACAGATCCCATTGGCACACCACTGGTCTCTGACTTCCATGCAGAATATGACCCGCCTGTAACTACTCTTTGCCTTCTGTAGCAAGCCAATTCTGGATCTACAAAGCAAGGTCCCCTTGGATCCCATGCCTCCTTATTTTCTCAGTAAGCCCTGCATTGGGTACATTATTAAGTGCCTTGCTGAAATCCATATACACTACATCTACTGCTCTCCCCTCATCAATGTTCTGTGGGCAAAGTTGCCTTGTTAATGAGAGAGGTCAGAGGAGAATAGCCAGACTGGTGCAAGCTGACAGGAGAGTAACAGTAACTCAAATAACCACGCATTACAACAATGATATCCAGAAGGGCACATCTGAATGCAAAACATATCAAAGCTTGAAGTGTATGGTTGCAGCAGCAGAAGATTATTTACATGTACTCAGAGGCCACTTTATTACGTACGGGAGGTAGTTAATGAAGTGGCCACCGAGCATATGTGTGAAACTGCAGAAGATTTGCAAGGTTAACAGTGGCAAGGACATGGAAGCTAATGGGTTCGGGAAAGAGAACAGTCATAAAGCAGTGGCTGATTGGCTTGAGACAAAGAGTGGGAGTAAAGGAAGCCTTTTCTGACTGGCTACTTGTGACTAGTGGCGATTGTATTGGGACAGGTTCTTTTTATGTTATATGTCAATGATTTGGCCGATGGAATTAATGGCTTTGTTGCAAAGTTTGCAAACAATATGAAAGTAGGTGGAGGGGCTGCTTGTTTTGAGGAAGCAGAGAGGCCACAAAAGAATTTAGACAGATTAGGAGAATGGGCAAAGAAATGGCAGATGGAAGGCAGTGTTGGGAAGTGTATGGTCTTGCACGTTAGTAGAAGAAATGAAAGGGTTAACTATTTTTTAAATGGAGAGAAAATACAAAAAAACTGAGACGCAAAGAGGCTTGGGAGTCATTGTGCAGGATTCCCTAAAGGTTAATTTGCAGGTTGTATCTGTGGTAAGGAAAGCAAATGCAATGTTAGCATTCATTTCAAGAGGACTAGAATATAAAAGCAAGAATGTAATGTTGGAACTTTATAAAGCACTGGTGAGCCCTCACTTGGAGTATTGTGAGCAGGTTTGAGTGCCTTATCTTAGAAAGGATATGCTGAAACTGAAGAGGGTTCAAAGGAGGTTCCCGGAAATAATTCCAGGATTGAATGGCTTATCATATGAAGAGCATCTGATGGTTCTAGGCCTGCATTCACTAGAGCTCAGAAGAAGAGGGGTGACCTCATTGATACCTATTGAATGGCAAAAAGCCTTGATAGAATGGATGTGGGGAGGATGCTTCTGGTCTAAGACCAGAGGACAGAGCCTCAGAATAGAGGGGAATCCTTTTAGAATAGCGATGAAGAGGAATTTCCTTAGTCAGAGGGTGGTGAATCTGTGGAATTCTTTGCCACAGGCAGCTGTGGAGGCCAAGTCCTTATGTATATTTAAGGCAGAGATTGATAGGTTCTTGATTGGGGCTGAGAGGAAAATTGGATCAGTCGTGATAAAATGGTGGAGCAGACTCGATGGGCCAAATGGCCTAATTCTGTTTCTATATCTTATGGTCTTATGGTCCAGACATTGTTCCCCAAAAATTGGTCTGAATCTACCCAAACCAGAAGCCTTGGATAAATGGTTCACTGTGTGTTGCTCTTAGTGCAAATGATAAAGCCTTTGCCTCCAGAGACCAACAGGAGCTCAAGAGATGCCACTATGATTTACATAGAGCTATCAAGGTGGCAAATCGGCAACACAGGAACAAAATCCAGTCACAACTCTGTGGCCATACATATGCAGCGTATAGCAAGGACTGCACACCATCACAGACTTCAAGAAGAAATGCAATTAAACAAGGAGTTCATAAGTCAAGACAAAAATGGGAAACTGATTTGAATATTAAAATTGATGAAACAAGTTGGTCAAGACTATGTTTTGACAGTATGACAAATACAATAAATGTCCAATTTAGATGAGTACAATACAATTTTTTACATCAATTATATATTACACCACAAAAAATAAATACCGTAGATTAAACCCAAATGTATCTGATCAATGTTTTCGATGTAATTAAGAAATTGGTACTTTTTTACACTCTACTTGGTCTTGTTTTAAAATTCAACCTTTTTGGATAAATTTAAGAGTTTTATTGGAAGAAATTGTTGGAATACAACTTCCACATAATCCAATATTATTTTTACTAGGTGATATTGAAGGGATAAAACCGAAACTTAAATTGAACAAATATCAGAAAAAATTTATAAAAATTGCATTGGCAGTAACCAAAAAGGCAATTGCAGTTACTTGGAAATCAGATTCATACGTAACTATGGACCGTTGGAATAATGAAATTTTCAGCTGCATTCCACTTGAAAAAATTACTTATAATTTAAGAAATAAATATGACATATTTATGAAAATTTGGCATCCTTATTTACAAAAGATAGGATTAAATATATAGGCCCTTTGAAGGTAAAGTTATTAGCCATTTGGGGAAATAAATAAATATATATATTAAAGCTATTTCGAATTCCATGGAGCATGTGGGGATCTTCCGATATCCAGGCAATCTTTCTTTCTTTCTTATTTCTTTTTCTCTTTTTTAACTTTTTTTTAGATATGGATGTCAAGGGGGTAAGGGGAGGGGGAGGGCTGATATTATACTCTATTATTCTATTATTCTATGTAATTATCTTAAAAATTGAATAAAAAGTATATTAAAAAAAGAAATGCAGCAGTACAGCCAACATTGCTGCCTCGCTCCCAGACGAGCTAAATATTTTTTATGCTCAATTTGAGGCTGATAGGACTGAACCCCCGAGGAGAATCACCACCGAGACCTGCATCTCTGAGGCTGAGGTACGTAGAACATTCCAACGTGTCAACAGCCGCAAGGCAGCGGAGCCGGACGGCATCCCAGGACGTGTCCTCAAAGTGTGTGCTGAACAGCTGGCCGGTGTGTTTATGGACATTTTTAATCTCTCCCTCTCCCAGTGTGTAGTGCCCTCCTGCTTCAAATCATCCATCATTATCCCTGTACTAAAGAAAACCAAGGTAGCATGCCTAAACAATAGGCGCCCTGTAGCACTCATCTCATTTATAAGCAGATGCTTTGAGAGGCTGGTCAAAGACTACATCTGTGGCATGCTACCACCCACACTGGATCCCCTATTATTCTCCTACTGACAAAACCCGATCTACCGATGACACCATAGCCACAGCACTACACCACCATCCTCAGTCACCTGGAGAAGAGGGATGCATACATTAGAATGCTGCTCCTGGACTACAGTTCAGCATTCATCACCATAATTCCCTCCAGAGCTGGGAAGCTCAGAGGCGTCAGCATACACTCCACCTTGTGCATTTGGATCCTGGACTTCCTATCAGATGCCCAACAGGTGGTAAGGATGGGCTCCCTCACTTCTGCCCCTCTGACCCTCAACATAGGTGCCCCCCAGGGTTATGTCCTGAGTCCCCTCCTCTACTCCCTTTTAACCCACAACTGCACTGATCAAATTCGCAGATCACACAACTTTGATCGGCCTTGTTTCTAGCAGTATTGAGACAGTCTACAGAGGAGAGGTTGACACCTGACACAGTGGTGCCAGGATAACAACCTCTCCCTCAATGTCCAATAAACAAGAGCTGACTGTGGATTACAGGTGGAATGAAGACAGGCTCGGCCTGATCAGCAGCAATGGGTCTGTAGTTGAGAAGGTGAGTATTTTCAGATTCCTCGGTATACACATCACCGATGGTCTCACCTGGACTGTACACACCGGCTTTGAGGCAAAAAAATCACAACAGCGTCTCTTCCACCTCAGGCGACTGAAGAAGTTTGGCACGAGTACCCAAATCCTCAAGACTTTCTACGGGGCACCACTGAGAGAATAATGACTGGCTGTATCACTGCCTGGTACGGGAACTGCACCAACCTCGATCACTGGACAGTGCAGGGAGTGGTTCGGACAGCCCAGCGTATCCGTGGACGTGAACTTCCCTCTACTGAGGATATTAAAAACAGCAGGTGCAGAAAGAAGGCCTGGCAGATCATGTGGAACACCAGTCACTCCAATCATAAACTGTTTCAGCTGCTTCTGTCTGGCAAACGGTACTGCAGCATGAAAGCCAGGACCAATAGGCTATGGGACAGCTTCTTTCTACGAGCCATTAGACTTTTAAGTTCACAGGTCTGTACATTGCGATAGAGTCATAACGCAAAGATTTTTACTCCCTCATGTTGTGGGGATGGATGTAAGATTTAAATAAATGTTAATTCTAATTATATGCTGAAAGATATTGACTTCATGAAAGAGGGAGTGTTGGGGGCCTTGAAGCATGTAAAGGGGGATAAATCACCAGGGCAGGACGTTGTGGGAAGCAAGGGGAGACTGGCAGAGCCTTGGCAGAGATGCTTGTACATTCATTTGCAATGGTGAATATGGAGGAGAGGTAATGTGCCTTTATTTAAGAAGGGCTACAAGATTGTCAGGAAAAGGCAGGCTGCTGAGCATTATACAGTGGTGAGAAAGTTACTACAAGGGTTTCTATTTGTATTGGAAAGGTGGCTTTTCAGGAAATGTAGAGGAGGCTTGACCTAGAGCAGCAGAGATGATTTAATGATAACTTTAATAATGGACCCCACAGTAACAAGCCACAAGGAGCCACAAAACACGAGAAAACAGGAACTAAACACAACTGCAAGGTAAATGTCCAGCAGGGAGAGTGAAAACTGGGAGCAAAGCATTGAGGCTGGCTGGTTCATTGAGTGAACAAGGACTGTGGATGCAAACTGGGGTTAAATAGGCTGCAGGTGATGAGTTGGGAACAACCGGTAGGTGAATCCTATTAGTTGGGTGGAGACTGGGAGGAGTCAGCAGGAGCAGGCTTGACAGGACCACATACCCTCCACGGCCAGTCCCCAATAGCCCAGACAATCCGGATGGGTCCAGTGGAGCTCCCTGGTAAGTGATGAATCCAAGATGTAACCCAAGACCTCTCCTCCGGGCAAACCATTCCCAGTCAACAAGGAACTGCACATGGAGTAGCTCCCTTGGGCACTGCTGGTGGTTGGCCTGGTGGCAGTAGGAATGCTTGACAGCCAGGATGGCCCTCCATGCCCTCTTCCGAGAATTCCAGCAGTGGCTATCTAGGGCCCCAGAGGATGGGCTCTCCGTCATTAGCTCTTCTGCAAGGAACAACAGGGGTTGGTAGGCATGAAGCACTTCAAAAGATGACAGACCTGTGACAGGGAAGGTTTGTAGACTGTGGGACAGTTAGGCCTAGTGCAGATATTCTTCCATGTGGAAGGGTTAGAGGGGTGAAGCATCGCAGAAACTTCTCCACTTGATGATTGGCTCCTTCTGACTGACTATTAGTCTGCAGATAATAGCCAGAGGACAAACTCACTGACATGAGGAGGACGGAGCCTGAATGTCCCCTGAATGGGAGATGAATTGTAGGCCCTGGCCTGATACAATATCTATAAGATATAAGAGCAGAATTAGACCATTTGACTCATAGAGTATGCTCCACTATTTCATCATGGCTGATCCATTTCCCTCTCAGCCCCAATCTCCTGCCTTCTTCCCATATCCCTTCATACCCTGACTAATCAAGAATCTATCAATCTCTGCCTTAAATATACCCAATGACTTGACCTTCACAGTCACCTGTGGCAGCAAACTCCACAGATTCACCACTCATGGCTAACAAAGTCCCTCCTCATCTCTGTTCTAAAAGAACACCCCTCTATTCTGAGGCTGCATCCTCTGGTTATAGACTCTCCCACCACAGGAAGCATTCCTCTCCACATCAACTCAATTGAGGCCTTTCACCATTCAATGGGATCACCTCTCATTTCTTCTGAATTTCAGTGAGTAGAGGCCATAGCTCTTCATATGACAGGCCTTTCAATGTCAGAATCGTATTTGTGAACTTCCTTTGAACCCTTTCCAATGTCAGCATATCCCTTCTTAGATAAGGAGCCCAAAACTGCTCACAATACACTTAGGAGAAGCCTCACCAGTGCTTTATAAAGCCTCAACATTAAATCCTTGCTTTTATATTCTAGTCCTCAAGAAATGAATGCTAACATTGCATTTGTATCCTTCACCACCAACTCAACCCGCAAATTAACCTTTAAGGAATCCTGCATGAGGACTCCCAAGTCTCTTAACAGCTCAGATTTTGAATTTTCTCTTCATTTAGAGAATAGTCTACATTTTTATTTCACAAATAAGAGAAAATTTGCAGATGCTGGAAATCTGAGCAACACACAGAAAATGCTGGAGGAATGCAGCAGGCCAGGTAGCATCTGTGGAAAAAAGTATAGTCAACATTTCGGGCTGAAGCTGGACTTCTTATTTCTCCTGCCAAAGTACATGGCCATACACTTCCCAACACTGTATTCCATCTACCACATCTTTGCCCATTCTCCTAATCTAAGTCCTTCTATAGTCTCGCTACTTCCACAAAACAACCTGCCCTTCCACTTGTTATGTTTGTTCTTGATAAAAGACAAACTTGGTGTGGGTAATACTAACACATATTTAGAATACAGAAAAACTACAGCATAATACAGGCCCTTCAGCCCACAAAGCTGTGCTAAACATGTACTTACTTTAGAAATTACCTAGGTTTACCAATAGCCCTCTATTTTTCTAAGCTCCAGGTACCTATCCAGGAGCCTCTTAAAAGAACCTATTGTATCCGCCTCCACCACAGTTGCCAGGAGCCCATTCCACACACTCACCACTCTCTGCGTATAAAACCTACCCCTGACATCCCCTCTGTACCTACTTCCAAGCACCTTAAAACTGTGCCCTCTCATGTTAGCCATTTCAGCTCTCGGAAAAAGCCACTGACTATCCACACAATCAATGCCTCTCATCATCTTATATACCTCTATTAGGTCACCTCTCATCCTCTGTCGCTCCAAGGAGAAAAGGCCAAGTTCATTCAATCTATTCTCATAGGACATGCTCTCCAATCCAGGCAACATCCTTGTAAATCTCCTATTTATTTACCAAATGGCTCTAGCTACACATGATGGTGTGTAACCAGCTCACGGCTTGAGGTCAACCTGAGTGCATGTGAACAGTTCATCGACATCACTTCTGGTTCCAGGGTGAATAGCCCGCACTGCACATTGCGAAAAGAATTCCTTTATTAAGTATACACTTAATAACACATCTTCACCTTTTAAAGAAAAACAAATGCAATACTATGTCCTAATGAATCTGCAAGAAACAATAATGCTTTCCAACAAAGTTATTTACATTAACTTCAATTGTAATGACCAAATACAGTCCCTTGTTCGCTCATAATTCTCAATCAGTCTCTGTGTTGGTTTTATGATCCCTTTTGGTTGGCTGTTTGTTTCTACAGATATATTGCTTTCATTTGCTGTGTTAATATCAATATCTTTTTGACAACTCTGATCAACATGTTTATTTATTTCACATCCTTCCCCCAAGATCTTATCTGTTCGTCTCTGTTCTTGTTCTGTTGTGTGACCATAATTCACAGCATGTACTTCATAATGGAGCCCTGGACTACATCCATGTGATCAGTGAGTCTTTGCACAAGTTCCAACTGATTCTACCTCAGTTCACAGAGCTCCTTCTGTTGGCTACATATCATATATAACAACTTGTTCTGTTGGTTTGTGTTGAAGTGCCGCTATTTTTCTGACCTTGGAGTCTGTGTGATCCCCCGCCTTTCTTTCTATTTTTCCTCTTCAGCTTCAGAGAGGATCATGGAGATATGTCTGATCTCATCTGGAAGCCGATGAGAGACTGATTTTGAACCAAAGCTGCATGATATGGAAGCAAGACTGGAGACTTCTTCAATATGATCAGTGTTCATCACTGGCATCCTGACTGTCATGCTGGTGTAGCTGGTACAGATATCTACGGAAGGTGGAGTTCTGCTTCTCTTACATAGGAACATAATAAATATTTGCAGGAGTAGGCCATCTGGCCCATCGAGCCTGCCCCGCCATTCAATAAGATCATGGCTGATCTGTCCGTAAACTCAGCTCCATCTACCTGCCTTTTCCCCATAATCCTTAATTCCCTTACTATGTAAAAGCCTATCTAACTGTTTCTTAAATATATTTAGTGAGGAAGCCTCAGCTGCTTCCCTGGGCAGAGAATTCCACAAATTCACCACTCTCTGGGAAAAACAGTTTCTCCTTAACTCTGTCCTAAATCTTCTCCCCTGAATCTTGATGTAATGTCCCCTAGTTCTAGTCTCACCTACCAATGGAAACAACTTTCCTACTTCTATCTTACCTATCCCTTTCAAAATTTTCTATAAGATCCCTTCTCATTCTGAATTCCAGAGAGTATAGTCCCAGGTGACCTAATCTCTCCTCGTAGGTCATCCCTGGAATCAACCTGGTGAACCTCATCTGCACTACCTCCAAAGTCAGTATATCCGTCCTCAAGTATGGAGACTAGAACTGCACACAGTACTCCAGGCACGGCTTCACCAGTACCCTGTATAGTTGCAGCATGACCTCTCTGCTCTTGAGTTCAATCCCTCTAGCAATGAAGGCCAACATTCCGTTTGCCTTCTTAATAACCTGTTGAACCTGCAAGCCAACTTTTTGTGATTCATGAACAAGCACTCTCAAGTCCCTCTGCACAACAGCATGCTGCAGCCTTTCACCATTTAAATAATAATCTGCTCTTCTATTATTCCTTCCAAATTGGATGATCTCACATTTACCAACATTGTATTCCTCTTGCAAAACCTTTATGCAGCTCTCATGGATGTTGTTACGAGTTCCACGAGTTACATCAGGTAAGCATCCAAACCCTTCAAAGACACCTGCATACTCATTATTGAGTGTTGCCTGGTCACCTCGGGTCGGTGAAGCCACAAAAACTCTTTCCATCAGGTTGAGTCTTTCGCATGCAGTTGGACCAAATACTGGTTGTACTCTCTCTTTTCAACAATCAGTAGCTGTGCCTGAAGGCGCTTCCCCTTGTGCTTGAAGGTCACTATATAGCCTCCTTTTACTGAAACATTCTCTCCAGTATAGCCTGTCACTTTTAACTTCACTGGGTAAAACTTGCTCTTTACTTTGAGAGTCTTGTAATCATCCATCAATAACAGTTTCACCTGGACTCTGGTGTCAAGCTTGAATGGAATTACTGTCTCATTCCCAGTCACTGGAATGATCCATTCTGTTTTACCAGCACCCACAGTCTGTAGAGAATCTACAAAAACTTCCTCCATTTCTCAGCAACCATGTGCACCTATCTCTTGGTAGCCCCAGCATTGCAGCACCTTGCAAACTGATTCTTATTTGCATAATTATTGCAGGACATGTCTTGGGGATGTGCCCACAACATCACCGGATTCTCCTTTGTCTCTCCTGCTTGTTATTTCAGATTTGTCAGGTACGATTTTCCCTTGAAGAAGCCATTCTGACTAGGGACTATTTTATCATGTGCCTCCAAGTACCCTGAAATTACATCCTTAATTGACTCCAACGGCTTCCCATCCACTGAGGTCAGGCTAACTGGCCTAAAATTTCCTTTCTTTTGCCTCTCTCGTTTCTTGAAGAGTGGAGCAACATTTGTAATTTTTCATTCCTCTGGAACCATGCCAGAATCAATTGATTCTTGAAAGATCATTACTAATGCCACCACAATCTCTAGCCACCGCTTTTAGAACACTGGGGTGTATACCATCTGATGAGAGATAACTTTCATCAGGAGACCAAGCTGCACACACTGAGTCCAATTCAGAAAGGTGTCTGCTACACTGGAATCCACCAGAGCCTCCTGTGTGTGTAGAACGGACAGAGTGTGGAGGAGGACAGAGTGAGATGGACTATGGTGATGAAACAAGGGAGAGAGCTTGTCAGATAGAAAGCCCCTCATCTCTACCTGGAGACGCTTTTTCCCAGATACAGTGGGCAATTGATGCTCTGGTAGTTGGCTGCTCCATAGTGCTCACACAAGTTGTTTCTTCACCAATGCTCGCCTAATGCGTGAGCCTTGGTGTAGGTGAAGTTTCAAATCCACTGCTTCCCTTCCACTCCCAGGATGGTTGAAAACCCAGCACATCTCAGGAGTGAAATCCTCATACAGCATTTGTTGGAAATTTATTGTCCCAGTTAGCAGTGGCCCAGGTCAGAAGTCATCTAGTCAAGAGAGAGAGATGAGGAAGGTGACCTTGGCCCAGTCTGTAGAATAAAGAGATGGGTGGAGCTTGAAGCACACTGGGACAGGAAGTTGTGGCATTAGGTTGGAGATCCATCAAAGTGTTTGGACATGGGAGGAGATTGTCAGGTGTGGAGTCACTGCACCCAAACAGAGAGTTAGATAAGAATGGTGGACAAGTGGTCCACAGTTTCCTGCTGTTTCTGGATCGTGTGCTTGTGACAGTAGATGACTTTTGTTAGGTGAGCATACTCCACTGGGTCAATTGGTGGTTCACTCATCCTGGCAGGAAATGTAGATGACGCTTGACCCAAAAACAGAGCAGCAGAGACAATTTAGCAGTACACAATAACTTTAACAATAGACTACAAAACAACAATTCACAAGGGGCCTCTAAACAAGAGAGAACAGAAACTAAGTCTTTGACTTGGAGATCTTGTACATCTTATTTATGTGAACTTAATTTTTAGTCTTCTTTCTTCTCTTCTAATATTTGATTATCTGAGCACTTGTAATGCTACTGTAATTAGATTGTGCTACTTGAGGAGGTGACCACAAGAATCTTCAAAAGCAGGGTGGACACTGTCTACATGTGTGACCCTCGGGCTCGGCCAGCACGTGTTCGTCAGGGGGAAACAACCTCTGGCCCGGCCAAACTGAGAAATCTCATTTGTGTGGATGCTTGCTGTGTGATGTGTTGCCCGGTTACAAATCCATACCGCAAAATTTCAGACGGTACATCATACGTAATTAAATGATTGAACTTTATAAATCTAAATCTGGGTAGAGGGTTAGTAAAGAAAATAAAAAGTAAGAGGGCCCATTTTAAGGAAAAAGTCTATTGCACATCGTTGGAGCTCACTGTTCATTCATTTGTTCCCATCAACCTGCAAGCGTAGCCGGTCCTCCGACCCTTGCCCCTCAGTCCACTCCGTCCGGTGGTCTTCTGACTCTCCATTTGGGTCCTCTCTCTCCATCACTCCCTGACGAAAGACCACGAAAAACCTGGCTTCCAGACACACAAGAAAGAGCAACATTTCTCTCATTGGATAGCCCCAGCATTCCAAAGTGCTGTTATCTCTAGTCATAACCCAAACATTGCTGCTACAGAGAAGCCATTACTTTAACAGTGGAACATTACATAGAAGTCATTACATTAGCCTTAGCAGTGAGACCTTACAGTATGTTACACATGGATATAGTGGACAGTGAAGAAAGTTGTTGAAGGTTACAACAGAACTTAGGTTAACCGGGAATGTGAGCAGAGGAATTGCTCAAGAAATTTAACTTGAACAAGTGCAAAGTGATGCATTGTGGGAAGTTAAACCAAGCCAGAACATACACAGTGAATATCAGGGCTCTGGGGAGTGTTATTGGACAGTGATGCCTTGGGGTACAAAAATGAGTTCCCCGAAAGTAATGACTGGTGGCCAGGGTGAAGAAAGCAAATGGTATGCATGCCTTTATCAGCCAAGGAACTGTGTACAGCAATTCAGACATCATGTTACAGTTATACAAATCGTTGGTCAGACTGCACTTGGACAATTGTATGTCATTCAGGTCAACACACCAGAGGATGTGATTAAGCTAGAGAGGGTAGGGAAGATTCACAGGAATGTTGGCCTGGAGTGGAGGAGAAATTGTATGGAATGGGGCTGTTTTCTATGAGTGGCGACATTATATGGATTTATAAGATCACACATAACATGGACTTCTTTCCCCCAGAACAGTAGAGTTTAAAACTAGAGGATTATAGGTTTACAGTGAGACAGAAGAGATGTAAAGGGTATCTGAGGCGCAAGTTTTCCACACAGAATTGGTGGACATGTGGACTAAGCTGCCAGAGGAAGTGATAAGAGGCATGTACAATTTCAGATTTCAACAGGTGCATGATTAGGAAAGGTTTAGTGGGATGTAGGCCAAATGCAGGCAAATGAAATTAACTATTAACATCTTGATCATGGATAAGTCGGGCTGTAGACCCTGTTTCTATGCTGCATAATTCCATGCATCTATGATCACAAATGAATTAATTATATTTTCTGAACAACAACAAACAGGTTATACTCAGATGAAAGGTTTGGTTTCAAAATTCAACCTTTTTGTTTATTCAGTATCCCTCCTATATCCTAGCTGAGCCATGAGTCTGTCTCTTCTGAGTTGGGAGAACACACACCAGTTCTCCGCGAGGAGTCAGTGGTGGAAAGGGTGAACAGTTTCAAATTCCTGGGCATGAACATTTCAGAGGATCTATCCTGGGCAAACTCGAAGAAGTTACACCAGTGGTGGTACTTAATTAGACGTTTGAGGAGAGGTGGGTACGCCACCAAGGGCTCCAGTGAATTTCTACAGATGAATAATATTGAGCATTCTGACTGTTTGCATCACCTCCTGGTGTGGATGCTCCAATACACAGGATTGAGAAAAGCTGCAGAGGGTGCAGACCCAGCCATCATGGGCAAAACACTCCACACCCGTCAAGCACATCCTCAAAAGGCAGTGCCTTAAGAAGGTGGTGTCATTAAAGACTCTCACCATCGAAGACATGCCCTCTTCACTTTACTACCATCAGGGAGGAGGTACAGGACCCTGAAGACCTTCACTCAATATTTTAGGAACAGGTTCTTTCCCTCTGTCTTCAGATTTATGAATTGTCTATGAACACTACCTCATTCTTCTTCTTTTGCACTATCTATCTATCTTCTACCTTTCTATTTTTCTATCTTTTATCTACCTTCCATTTTCTATCTTCTAGCTATCTACCTGCTTTTTAATCTATTGTTACTTACAGCTTTTTAAAATACCTCGTACTGCCACAAAACAACAATTTTCACAATATATTGCAGTGATAATAAATCTGATTCTGATTCTTCAGGGGTTCCCAGCCTGGGGAAAACAGATGGTAGGGGTCCATGCCATTAAAAAGTTGGGAACCCCTTTGACAGAGAGACTTCTTCAGTGACATTTGTTTTCGTTTTCATGGTATTAAGATGGATGCTACTGGGCATCCATCTACAATAGCCACAAGAGGGTGCTAAACATTGTATCTGTTACTCAAATTTGTTTTAGGTTATTGGTAGGATTTCCTGTGAATAAAATTATGAATTTCATCATGATATCATCTGATGCGAAAAGAAATGTGAACCAATAACCCTCAGAGTTTAGTAGAATAAGAAGTGATCTCACTGAAGCATTGAAAATTCTTATAGAACGTAATAAGGCAATTTGATGTTTCCTCTGTAGGTGTCCAGAACCATGAGTCACGATCTCAAAATGAGATACCAGCCATTGACAAATAAGATGAAAAGTCTTAACAGAGAAGTTACCTGACCTTTGAAATTCTCATCGTCCCTTACAAGAAGAACTTGGAAACTCATTTGTTGAGCATATTCAAGGTGGAGACTTACTGTCTTTTAGATAATCAGGACATCAACAGGTTAGTACAGGGAAGTACCACTGAGATAAATGATCAACTACAAACTCAGTTGTTGTTGGAGGTGTAAGGGGTCAACTCATCTACTCCAGATTCTGTTCTTGTTTTTGAGTATTGGAAGAACAGCATGATTACAGCATTGCTGAATACTTTCTATCTCAGGCGAGCCACCACTGCCTGCATCCAACACCACCCATATTAAAAATGCAATTTCCAAGAATTGCTGTAATTAGCCAGTAAAACAGAGTTGATTTTAACTGCTCTCTGAAATAATTTGACAACCATTTTGTAGTTGGACACCGATGCTGCCTTACCTGCCAGTCCCAGAACATCAGACTGGCAGGTCTCCCTTTCGTCATGGGTCACAAGTCCAGTATCTTTTGTTAAGATTTTTATATGGAGATAAATAAAACTGTTAGGGAAAAGCTTCATCCTGGTTCAAAAGTTTTATTTTATTTTTTCTCTGTTATAAATCTTGCAAATTATGTATTTGTGGTGCATAACAGGAAATGATTGTTTAAAAAATTACATCTGAACTAAAATTCCTAGAATATGAAATATTTCTGTTTTGATGCCTTTACAAATATAAATGTGAAAACTTTAATCAACAGAGTCTGCTAAATTACTTCAATAATAACAGCTTGTGGTGAAAGTAGGAGTACTTTCACCACAAGGATTGCAGCAGTTCAAGAAAATGGCCCACCACCAACTTCACGATGCAATTAGAGAGGGGCATTAAGCACAAGCCTCGCCAGTGCTACTCACATACCCTGCTGAATAAGACATTTAATAAACAGATTTAGAACTACACCAATTAAACATTTTTCTGCTGCAGCATTGGTTCATGCATATATGGCTGATGACCAACCTGGTGTGAATAATTTGTCATCATTATTTGGCCTCAGAGGTCTGAAATTCAGCTAGTCAACTATTAATCCTTGGCTTCTCTTAAGATTAGCACATTGGCTGAAGCAAAGCTGTGGCAAGCTGCAGCACTTGGAGCCACAAGTAAAACCTAGATGAGTCAACAAGACAGGCAGCACATAAAACCACCCTTTCTGGGTGTGGTTGTTTGCTATACAGAAGTGCTATCTTTAGGACTCAATCCATGTAAAGCATCTGAAGAGATAAAAAATACAGTAAATATTCACTATAAAATGTAGTGTATGTTTATAAAAATTATCAAATTTTTGTATACATATGAAACTTGTGTTCTGAAATTTATTATTCTATTCCTCCTGCACTTCCAATGTTCATTCCAAATGTACCTGCGAGGTCTTTGTCACCCTTAATTTGATCATTCACTCACTGGATAACTTCACTCACCTCAACACTGAAATGGCCACTAAACACAACCTATTGGCTCACTTTCAAGGACTCTACTACTCATGTCCTTAGTATGACTTATTTATTTATTTTTGTATTTGCATATTTTGATTTTTGTTGCATATTGGTTGCTTGTCGTTCTTCATTGATTCTGTTGTGTTGCTTTGTCCCACTGTGAATGCCTGCAAGAAAATGAACCTCAGGGTAGTATATGGTGACATATATGTACTTTGAAATTTACATTGAACTTTGATCTTGGATAATTATAAGTTGAAAGAAGCCCAGCATAAATTTTTCCAAACAATTTTTCTCCTCCTTCCTGTGAAGACATGCCTGAACTCTAGACATTAATCCATGTAATGTAACTAAATCCAAATCAAGAATGAGGGCATTATTGCACAGAAACAAATATCTCACCTTGACTGTCAATGATTTTATTTAATGGAACCTTGAACACATTGGTTTTCTTCATAAATTAGGCATAAAACTGATGTTTTTTAAATAAATGATTGTATGCATCGCTGCTTAGAAAGCTCATTAACCAATATCACTCTTTTACAAATTGTAAATGAGATCGGTCTCTGTACTTGGACTGTGGAAATCCACTTCTTGCGTCTCCTCTTGATAACACCACGTACACCACACATCTCTGCTGCTACCAGAGTACTGTTGGACAAATTCTGATTTTTGATAAGTAGTGATATAGTCTTTCTCTAATTTGACAATAGCCAAGCAATTATACTATACAGTCAACAACATCACAGTTCCTTTACAGTCACAGTCTTGGGGCTGTACTGAAATTTTTCATGACCCCAGGATGAACTTCTGATCTTCTACCTTACCTTTCAGAAAGACTTCCTATTCCACTTCTTTAATGTCATTTATCAAAACCATGCATCAAAACCTTTCTGACCTTCTGAATATTTGGATTGAAGTGTTATTGAGAAAGATCTGATCCTTGTCAACTGAAAATGATTATTGAGACCATTCTAAATTTTAAAAAGTACTGTATTTTTGAAAAATGTGGTTTAGAAATTCTGCAATATGAAAGCTAAGTTTAAGCCCAGGAGGTCAATTGCATTTGTAATTTGCATGAAAATTGGGTGCAAGGCACATGCCTCCTCTTTATTCATTTGCCCTCATATGCCTGGAGGATCTGTAAGCAGAACAGTGCAGCTTGTGAATTCTGCATTTTTTAAATTAGTTTAATAAAATATGACAAAGTTTCTTCAGCAGATTGCTGGTTATATCATTGGTTTCCCAAGACTGCAAACCTTTAAATTCCCATTTGGTCTCCCACCCATGTAGTAACCATACCTAAATCCATTTAACCTGGTATTCACAGGAAATATAAAGATAACAATGGTTCTTTGTTCCTTGGTAACAGTAGGCAGTTGATCAAATTCAGTTTTGTAGTGCACATAACTATTTCCTGAATGATAGAATTTTAGGCCATAACTTTTCATATCTAGATCTACATATTTGAATTTGATTGTTGAGAAATTTCTTTTTAACAGATTACATATGGAATAACTTCCTAAATTACAGACATCTATTGTAATTTTACCCATTTCATCATTACCTGAAGGATATCTATTACATTATTAGTGTATATCTATAGCACCTTATTCAAAAATGTCACTTCAATTTCTTGTAAACAAAGTTATTTCAGACTCGAGCAAGGCTGAGAATAAATAGGATTTTAACTTAAGTCTTCAAATTGTGATTCTAGTAATTTTATATCCTTTTCATAATCAACACTTTAAGCTTAGTATCCTAATTACTTCTGCTACCTTTTATACTGTTTGCTAGCAAACATTTTCATTCTCCAAAGATCAAGGCACCGTGGACACAGCTGTTGTGCATACCAATACATAATCCTTCCTCTTCCTTTGCCAATTGTATGGCCAATAAGGTCCTTCCTCATCAGTCACTCCATTTTATATAATTACAAAACTGAATAATCAAAATGGTTCCCACATAAACCAATAACATTAACTTTATCTGGGACTCTTGACTGGATGCACCAATCAAAGTAAGTAATTAGTATCGAAAAGCACTATCACAGCTGCCCTCCACAAACAGGGCATGCTAAAGACAACCATATAAATCATTAACTTAACTCAACTAATAAAGGCAAACATGTGTTCCTGGATATCTTGTGATTTGGGCACACTATTTATTTGCCAGCTTCCAACTCAATCACTCTCTGAAATGTCCGGCTAGTTTACAACAAGTTGTCTTTTACAATCATAAACTTATTTTCCCAGTTAAAGGCAAGCAATAAAATCTTTGATGTCTACCTCTGATTCTATGTTAAAATACTTTGCTGACCTCTTATCAATTGAATGTGGAGTGATATCATATTCTCAGTTGATAATGTTAGGAAGGCACTGCTATTTCTGGATGTCCAAAGTCCTATATAAGTATGCTAAACATTAATTACATGCATTAATAGCTTTGTCATTTGATTGATAAATATGAGAGTTTAAAACTGAATTAGTTGACCAAAGAAAATCCCACAATATTTTTCTCTGACTTCAAATACATAGGACTACATCCACTGGTAATCAGAGTCAGAGTAATAGAACATGGAAACAGGCTCCTTGGACTACTCATCCATGCTGACCAAGGTCTCTTCCCGTGATAGTAGCATTTGGCCTTCTTGCATTTGGTCCACATTACTCTATCATACTTCCCTATTCTTGTATATAGAGTCATGGGTGTGAGCTTTCTTCTAAACATTTTATTTTGAGCAGTAGTTTTATTTTGCTCAGAAGGCCACACAGATGCTCAGGAAGAAAGAATGTATCAAAGTGTATTTTAAACATAATTGTACCTGCTTATACCACTTCTTCTGGCAGTTCATTCATAAACCCAACACCTTCAGTATAAAACATTTGCCTCTCTAGTCCTCTTTAAGTCCTTTCCTTCTCATCTTGCGCTCGATGCCTCATCTGATGAAGGCAAACATACCCTATGCCTTTTTCAGCACTTTGTCTTCCTGTGTTTCCACTTTCACAAACATTGTACCAGTAGTCCTCTCTGTACTGCAACACTCTTTGTGGTCCCTTCATTCGCTGTGTATGTCTTGCCCTGGTTTAACTTCCCAAAATGCATCATTTTGAAGTTGTGTGAGTTAAACCCCAACTGTCATTCCTTGATCGACTTTCCCAAATGATCCACATCATCTTTAGTCAACCTTCTTCACTCCACCACACCACCAATTTATTTATCATGTCACCTATGTTTTCATCCAAATCATAAACATACGTAATGAGAAACAACAAAGGCCCCTACACCAACTCCAAGCCGCACACCCCTGGTCAAGAGCCGACAATTTGTAATATGACTCTGAACTTCCACCCTCTGTCTCCTTCCAGCAACGCTAAATTTTTCAGGCCTCAGTGCCGAACCTGTACTCATACTGTACACATGGAATTGGAAGCAAATTCACACTTCTATTACCATTAAAGAGGATGGAATAAGGCTTACTTTTGCAGTTAAAGAAAGACTTTCAACACTGCAGTGTTTTCCACGACCTCAGGATTTTCCATAGTGTTTATCAGCTGATTTAGTATTTCTGTAGAGTTGCCATTGTTTAATCCAGGTAAAGTTCAAAGGTTCATTTTATTATCAAAGTATGTATGCAGAATATATCTCGAGATTTATCTTCTCCAGATAGCCATAAAATACAGAAAACTATAGAAGATGAAAGAAAGACATTAAATCCCCCTATCCACATGAAAAGTGGAAACAAAAACTCCCAAACCCCAAAACCCCTCCAAACCCTTCCTCGCACAAAACTAACAGATCACCCACATCGAGAAACAACAATAAAAACATCAAACCCCAAACACCTAGCCCACCAATCGGCAACAAGAAAGAATGGGCAAGAACTGAAAGTGACCAATATGAACTATAGTCCAATCCATAAATCCCAGAATTTCAATAACATCTCTGAGAGTACTGGAATCAGCATCTCCTCTGTCGGCAGTGACTCGAACCAGCATCCCCTTTGACGACAGTGACTCAACCCAGCGGCCCCTCTGAGGGCAGCGACTCAAACCAGCAGCTCCTCCAAGGGCAGCGACTCGAACAAATGGCCCCTCTGAGGGAAGTGCCAGTTAATTTGCACACAGCATGCTCCCACAGAACAGAGAGGCAATGGCCAGATTGTTGTTATCATCAATACTGGTTGAGCAATGAATGGAGTCCAGGACACCAGGAAGAACTCACGAAATATTGACAAGGGGGTTTCTTATGCCTGCCTGGAAGCCCAGGTTTAATCTTTCAATCCAAAAATGACACCTTGGATGTGCAACCAGGTCTCAGTATTACTCTGAAGTGCCAAAGTGGATTTTCCGCTCAAGGACGTTAAATTAACACAAACATTAAATAAACAGAGTTAACATTTCAGACTCTTCACTAAAACGGTTGAGAAGAAAGGTCTTTGACCTAAAACTTCAGCTCTGTTTCTTTTTCTGTTCTGTTGTACCTGTCACCGATCCTAAAGGGAGAGAAGTAATTTTGTTCCAGTGGAACTGAAGAGTGATTAGATTCTGTACAGCAAAAAGTAAATACTGAAGCCTTTAACATATGAGACTGTTGTACCATATTTATATTGCTATTTAAAATGATGAAAATTAGAACTTCCTACAACTGCCCATCAATTTCTTGTGACACTATACATGGGTTCAAGGTGTGGGTCTAGAAATTATGGGGCATTTTAATCATCTTTGTCCAGTGCAGTCAGGACCATTTTGTTCCTGCACACACTGCTGCAAAACTTAGTAAGACCTGAAGTACCATCTTCTGCATTCCCGAGCTAGCATTTGACTTTGGTGTTTATGTGCTTCACTTCATGCGTCAGAAGACAAATCTGGATGTAAGAAGCAGAGAGAGCCCAGAATCAGTCAATTGGAGAGAGTAGGGGTTGGGTGTCAGAGCATCGGTGTCCTCTGTTGGGGAGGATCCTTCTGGAGCTGATGATTGGGCCTGGAGCTGACAGTCAGGACCTGGAGCTGATGTTCAGCATTCAGAGGCCCTGGTCTGATCAATAATTTTGAAATTCAGAGCCTCTGAGATGTATATCACAGTAGCAGACTATCACGACCACCGTCACTTGTTGAAGGGCTGGCAGTCAGGGATATTGGGGCCACTGGGGATGGCAGAGTTGGGGTAATGAAAGCTTTGGGCCATTGCAGTGAAGATTCAGGCAATTGCAGCAATTGGGTCGGGTGACTGAAGTGACTGGGATCTCCAGGGACTGGAGTCATTAGGAAATCAGGCTATCAGGAAGCAGCTTGACTTGGGGAATTGAAGGTTTGGAAGTCATACTAAAGGTGGCTGGGTATTCAGGAGTTAAGGTTTGGGGCAGTCTGGGATTTAGCCTTGAGATTAATGGTCAGAGATTTATCACTATAGTGAGGAAGGTGGTAGACACAAAATACTCTGCAGATGCTGGGGTCAAAGCGACA
This sequence comes from Hemitrygon akajei, assembly GCF_048418815.1. Taxonomy (NCBI): domain Eukaryota; kingdom Metazoa; phylum Chordata; class Chondrichthyes; order Myliobatiformes; family Dasyatidae; genus Hemitrygon; species Hemitrygon akajei. Next base: position 49,196,172 of record NC_133138.1, read on the forward strand.
CCTACAACACGCTTTGGAGGGGAGGTGTAGGGACAGGTGTAGCACTTACGCTTGCAGGGATAAGTACCAGGTGGGAGATCTGTGGGGAGGGATGTGTGGACCAGGGTGTCGCGGAGGGAACGATCCCTGCGGAAAGTGGAGAGGGGTAGAGAGGGAAAGATGTGCTTAGTTATGGGGTCCTGTGGAAGGTGGCGAAAGTTGTGCAGGATAAGGTGCTGAATCCGGAGGCTAGTGGGGTGGTAGGTGAGGACGAGGGGAACTCTGTCCCTGTTGTGGTGACGGGAGGATGGGGTGAGGGCCGGTGCAGGAAATGGAGGAGATGTGGGTGAAGGCATCATTGATGACTGCAGAAGGGAAACCACGATCCTTAAAGAAAGAGGCCCCTGCCCCCTCCTTCTTCAGTCCTGACGAAGGGTCTCGGCCCGAAACGTTGACTGCTTGTTTCCACAGATGCTGCCCGACCTGCTGAGTTCCTCCAGCTTGTTGTAGGTGTCGCTTTGACCCCAGCATCTGCAGAGTATTTTGTGTCTACCACCTTCCTCACTATAGTGATAAATCTTTGACCATTAATCTCAAACCTAAATTCCAGACTGCCCCAAACCTTAAATCCTGAACACCCAGCCACCTTTAGTATGACTTCCAAACCTTCAATTCCCCAAGTCAAGCTGCTTCCTAATAGCCTGACTTGGATCCTTAAAGATCCTTAAAGAAGGACACTTGAGATGTCCTGGAAGGGAAAGCTTCATTCTGGGAGCAGATGTGGCGGAGACGGAGGAACTAGGAATAGGGAATATCATTTTTGCATGCAGCAGGGTGGGAAGAGGTATAGTCAAGGTAGCTAAGAGAGTCAGTGGGTTTATAGAAGATGTCAGTGGACAGTCTATCTCCAGAGATGGAGACCGAGAGATCAAGAAAGGTGAGGGAAGTGTCCGAGATGGACCAAGTGAATTTGAGGGCTGGGTGGAAGTTTTAGAGGCAAAGTCGATGAAATTGACGAGCTCAGCATGGGTGCAGGAAGCAGCACCAATGTAGTCATCAATGTAGTGAAGGAAAAGTTGGGGAGCAGTACCAGTATAGGTTTGGAGCATGGACTGTTCCACATAACTAATGAAGAGGCAGGCATAGCTGGGGCCCATGCGAGTGCCTATAGCTACACCCTTGGTCTGAAGAAGGTGGGAAGAGCCAAAAGAGAAGTTATTAAGTGTGAGTACCAGTTCTGCCAACTTTTGGAGTGTGGTGGTGGTGGGGAACCTGTTCCAACCTCAGTTCCTCTGAACACACTGCCCTCCACTCTCTCCACATTAATTCTAACCTCACCATCAAACCCACAGACAAAGGTGGTGCTGTAGTAGTCTGGTGGATGGACCTCTACCTCACTGAGGCCAAACGGCAGCTCTCTGACACCTCCTCTTACTTAACCCTGGAACAGGACTCCACCAAAAAACATCAAACCATTTTCTCCCGTACCATCACCGCCCTTATCAACTCTGGAGACCTTCCATCCTTAGCCAAAAAACTCATAGTTCCCACACTCCACACTGCTTGGTTTTACCTCCTCCCCAAGATCCACAAGCCTGACTTTCCCGGTAGAACCATAGTTTCGGACTGCTCCTTCCCCACTGAACTTGTATCTGCCTACCTGGGCTCCATTTTGTCACCCATAGTTCAGTCCCTCCCCACCTAAATCCAGGACACATCCCATGCCCTCCACCTCCTCAATAACTTCCAGTTCCCCAGTCCTGACCTCTTCATTTTCACCATGGATGTCCAATCCTTATACACTTCCATTCCCCATCAAGAAGGCCTCAAACCCTCTGCTACTTTCTTGACAATAGACCTCAGCAGTTCCCCACCACCACCACACTCCTCCGGTTGGCGGAACTGGTACTCACACTTAATAACTTCTCTTTTGGCTCTTCCCACCTTCTTCAGACCAAGGGTGTAGCTATGGGCACTCACATGGGCCACAGCTATGCCTGCCTCTTCGGTGGTTATGTGGAACAGTCTATGCTTCAAACCTATACTGCTACTGCTCCCCAACTTTTCCTTCACTACATCGATGACTACATTGGTACTGCTTCCTGCACCCATGCTGAGCTCATCAATTTCATCAACTTTGCCTCTAACTTCCACCCAGCCCTCAAATTCACTTGGTTCACCTCGGACACTTCCTTCCCCTTTCTCGATCTCTCGGTCTCCATCTCTGGAGACAGACTGTCCACTGACATCTTCTATAAACCCACTGACTCTCATAACTACCTCAACTATACGTCTTCCCACCCTGCTACTTGCAAAAATGCTATTCCCTATTCCCAGTTCCTCCGTCTCCACTGTATCTGCTCCCAGGATGAGGCTTTCCGTTCCAGGACATCTCAAATGTCCTCTTTCTTTAAGGATCGTGGTTTCCCTTCTGCCATCATCAATGATGCCCTCACCCACATCTCCTCCATTTCCCGCACTTCAGCCATCACGCCATCCTCCTGTCACCACAACAGGGACAGAGTTCCCCTTGTCCTCACCTACCACTCCACCAGCCTCCAGATCCAGCACATTATCCTCCACAACTTCTGCCATTTTCAACAGGACCCCACAACTAAGCACAAAGGAGTTGAATGACTTCAGACCTGTTGCCTTGACGTCGCACGTGATGAAGACCATGGAGCGGCTGATAATACAGAATCTGAGGCCACAAACCAGGCACGCCCGGGATCCGCTTCAGTTTGCGTATAAGGAGAAGGTGGGAGTGGAGGATGCTATCACGTATTTGCTGCACAAATCACTCTCTCACCTAGATGGGGTCAGTTGTGCTGTGAGGATTACATTCCTTGACTTCTCTAGTGCCTTTAACACCATCCAGCCCAAGATCTTAAAGCACAAACTAACGGAGATGGGAGTAGACTCTCACATGGTGGATTGGATAGTGGACTACTTGACAGATAGACCTCAGTATGTGCGGTTGGGAGACTGTAGGTCTGACACAGTGGTCAGCAGCACAGGAGCGCCACAGGGAACCGTACTCTCTCCGGTCCTGTTCACCCTGTACACATCTGACTTCCAATATAACTCGGAGTCCTGCCATGTGCAGAAGTTCGCTGATGACACGGCCATAGTGGGGTGTGTCAGGAATGGACAGGAGGAGGAGTATAGGAAACTGATACAGGACTTTGTGATATGGTGCAACTCAAACTACCTGCGTCTCAATGTCACCAAGACCAAGGAGATGGTGGTGGACTTTAGGAGATCTAGGCCTCATATGGAGCCAGTGATCATTAATGGAGAATGTGTGGAGCAGGTTAAGACCTACAAGTATCTGGGAGTACAGTTGGACGAGAAGCTAGACTGGACTGCCAACACAGATGCCTTGTGCAGGAAGGCACAGAGTCGACTGTACTTCCTTAGAAGGTTGGCGTCATTCAATGTCTGCAGTGAGATGCTGAAGATGTTCTATAGGTCAGTTGTTGAGAGCGCCCTCTTCTTTGTGGTGGCGTGTTGGGGAGGAAGCATTAAGAAGAAGGACGCCTCACGTCTTAATAAGCTGATAAGGAAGGCGGGAAGTACTGGAGAGTTTAACATCGGTAGCTGAGCGAAGGGCGCTGAGTAGGCTACGGTCAATTATGGAAAACCCTGAACATCCTCTACATAGCACCATCCAGAGACAGAGAAGCAGTTTCAGCGACAGGTTACTGTCGATGCAATGCTCCTCAGACAGGATGAAGAGGTCAATACTCCCCAATGCCATTAGGCTTTACAATTCAACTGCCAGGACTTAAGAACTTTTTTAAAAGCTATTATTAATGCTTTTTGAGTTAGTGATTTAGATGTATATCATATTATTACTGAGTTAAGTATTGTATGTAATGAGTTTTTGCTACAACAAGTGTATGGGACATTGGAAAAAATGTTGAATTTCCCCATGGGGATGAATAAAGTATCTATCTATCTATCTATCTTTCTCTATCTACCCCTCTCCGCTTTCCGCAGGGATCGTTCCCTCCGCGACTCCCTGGTTCACATGTCCCTCCCCATGGATCTCCCACCTGGCACTTATCCCTGCAAGCGTAAGTGCTACACCTGCCCCTCCACCTCCTCTCTTACCACCATTCAAGGCTCCAAACAGTCCTTCCAGGTGAGGCAACACTTCACTTGTGAGTCTGTTGGCATCATCTATTGCATCCAGTGCTCCCAGTGCGGCCTCCTCTACATCGGTGAGACCTGACGCAGATTGGGGGACTGCTTTGTCGAGTACCTCTGCTCCGTCCGCCACAACAGACAGGATCTCCTGGTTGCCACCCACTTCAATTCTGCTTCACATTCCCATTCGGATATGTCCATACATGGCCTCCTCTACTGCCATGATAAGGCCAAACTCAGGCTGGAGGATCAACACCTCATATACCATCTGGGTAGTCTCCAGCCCCTTGGCATGAACATTGAATTCTCCAACTTCTGGTAATTCCCTCCCCCTCCCATCTCCCATCCCAGTTTCACTCTGCCTCCTCCTCCAGTTGCCTATCACCTCCCTCATGGTTCCGCCTCCTTCTACTTCCCATAGTTCTTTCCCTTACATTCCTTCTTCACCTTTCCTGCCTATCCCCTCCCTGCTTCCCCTCACCCACCCCTTGATCTTTCCTCTTATTGCTTTTTCACCTGGCACCTACCAGCCTTCTCCTTCCCACCCTCACCCTCCTTCTTTATAGGGCCCCTGCCCCCTCCCTCTTCAGTCCTGACGAAGGGTCTCAGCCCGAAATGTTGACTGCTCATTTCCACTGATGCTGCCTGACCTGCTGAGTTCCTCCAGCGTGTTGTGAGGAAGGTGGTGAGCAGGGAACTGAATATAAGTTTAATTTAATGGAATCGCAATCTGATTTCTCCAATGAATAAGTAGGAACGGTCATTGTGGACTGATTGCACTGGCTAGGCTCATAAAACCACATTGTATGAGGAATGACTTCACTTGACCTGCATATGATGTTGACGTCACTTCAAATAAGTGAACACAATTCAAGCTGAGAACTGCTCAGCTGAACTTCCTGGGTGACAAGAAATAACTCCATATAGAACAGTGAAGTGCAATTTCCTTGACACAGCACTGTACGGAAAAGTTGCATCATATTGCTGTATATGATTCAAAATGTTACTGAATCTAAGTATGCATTATAAAGTATACCAAATCCTAGAACAAAATCAGATTGCAAATGGGCAGCTTTGGTTTTAGGTACTGTATTTGTGTAGAATATTACAGGAAAAGTACATGATGTTTTCAGTGCCATGGGTGATTGAATACTATATGATTATTAATTACATATTTTAACTATAAAATGTTGATCACCCATCTGATTAAAAAACAATATAGACTTTTAACTGTTGTGGATGTCTCTTGTTCTTTGTATCTCTTTGTCTCTTTCTGTCATTCATTGCTTCGTTACTCATAATTTTTTCTGCTTCTTATACCAATAAGGTTGCTGGCTCTTATTTGAGGGATTCCTGCAAGTTCACTCATGTGGTGTCCTGAATACATGGCCCTTTTTAAAAATTCATTGCACAGGATATGATTGTCGCTGTAAGGCTAATCCCCATCCTCACTGCCCTTATGAAAGCGGAAATGAGCTGCAATTTTGAACAGCTTGTTATGACGAAGGCACAGTGATACACTTCTGAGTCAAGAAGGTAAAACGTGGAACTTGGAGGGGAGCATACAATTGATAGTGTTTCTATGTGCTTGTTGTTCTTGACCATCTCAGTAGAGGTCACAGGATTCATAGGTCAGAGTTGGCTAGCCGCATAAATGCAGTATGTCTTGTAGGTAGTGTACAGAGGTGGTGGAGAAAATGAGTATTTAGGGTGGTGGATCAAGTTGACTGCTTTGTCCTGGATGGTGTGAATTTCCTTAAGTGCTGTTACAGGTGCATGCCTTCAGGTATGGAGGAAACATTCCCTCATATTCCTCATTTGTACCCTTGTAGGTCCTGAGGATTTCAGGAAGTAAATCCATCAATGCAGGATACCCAGCTTCTGACCTGCTCTTGCAGCTACACCACCCACAAGTGTGTCCTGCCATTATTGAAGATGGTGATGTACTTAAAGCTCCTTCTCTCATTAACTCTTTAATTGTTTTTATTTTTTTTATTTCGAGATACAGTGCAGTAACTGGCCTATCCAGCCAATGGGTTTCCACTGTCCAATTACCCCCATGAGACCAATTAACCTGCTAACCCATATGCCTTTGGAATGTGGAGGAAACCGGAACATCCAGAGGAAACCAACGTGCTCATGGGGAGAACATACAAACTCCATACTGACAGTAGTGGAATTGAACACGGGTCATTGGACGCATATGCTAACCACTATGCTACCATGCTGCCCCATATTGTCCACCCCAATTAATGACAAGTTGTATTTCTCGTCAATAGTAATGTGCAGCATGCTAATACTAGATCAAGGACTATATTGCCATTGTGCACTTGGTGGACAGGTTTTAGGTATCTTCCGCTGCTATAGCCCATCCACTTCCAGATTCGATATGTTGTTCTTCTGTACACCACAGATGTAATGTTGTAATTCGAGTTACTGTCATCTTTCTGTCAGCTTGAACCTGTCTGGCCATTCTCCTCTGATTTTTCTCATTAAAAAGACATGCTTGCTGACAGAACTGTTGCTCACTGGATTTTTTTTGCTTTTTTTGCACAATTCTCCATAAACTTTTGAGACTGTTATACATGAAAATCCCAGGACGTCAGCAGTTGCTGAGATACTCAAGCCACCCCATCTGGCACGAACAATCATTCTATGGTCAAAGTTACTTAGATCACATTTCCATCCCATTCTGATGTTTGGTCTGAACAATTGAGACTCTTGACCATGTCTGAATGCTTTTATGCGTTGAGTTGCTGCTACATGATTGGCTGACTGGATATTTGCATTAATAAACTGGTGAATCTAATAAAGTAGCCTCTGAGTGTATACTCCTACTGCTGCTGATGGTCTCATGTCATTTTGTGATATGGAACTTTCAAATGTCAGCACAGATCTTTGCTTCCACATGAGGTGGGTACATCTACTAAGGTAATTGTGGACAAGTGTATCTGCCATTGATAGGTGGATAGGGATGTTGTCAAGTAGGTATAGCCTCAAGTTAGTGCAGTTACTACCTTCTGCAGACCTATACCACCTATCCAGGTACTTCTCCAACTGCAGTCAATGATGTCGTGGAGTGACAGCTGGAAGATGGGAGATGCATTGGACTGATAAATCTAAATCACTGCTCCTCTATGGGAGAAAAAAATGTCTATTCCAGGAAACTCCCTGTCATTTCAGGAAGGTTAGGAGTCCTACCTATCTTCCACTATTTTCCTCTGACTTTTTGTAATTTCTTTCCTTTTAACAGAAGTGGTGGATGGAATGGTATCTTGAGAGGAAGGTTGTGAGGAAATGGCTCTCCACAATTCACTAGCTAAACTTCACCCAGTTATGTGCTCTTCCTTCCCCCACCCCAATCCTACCCCCACCCCACTCCTACCCCTATAGACTTCATCTTAGGAAAGGTCTTTCAGGGATTTAACTGTGTTTAAAATGCCAAATGTAAATAGAGTTGATACTAAGGACTTCTTCTGAATTGTGGAAAATGTGTTTGTCTGAGAATTCTGTTAAGGCAGGATGATTGATACATGAGGTACCATATTGTCTTTATGGAGTGAGGTTGATCAACAGGCAAGGAGGTCCAAACTGACTGGAGGCTAGGCTCAGATGGAAATACTTAGCGCACACACACACACACACACACACACACACACACACACACACACACACACACACACACACACACACACACACACACACACACACACACACACACACACACACACACACACACACACACACACACAAGACATACCCTGACAGCACGCATGCACACATGTGCATAATATTGCCTGTGCTTTTTTCTACAACAGTCTGAATATTCCCCTCAGTTCAGACTTCCCTCAATCATGCTAAAATTTATCACCCTGACTTCCCTCCAGATTATTCTCTTCCTCTATTCAAACTTCCACAAATGGGTTGGGGGTGGGGGAGTTAAAGGGAACAAACTGTTACAGCAGGCAATGAAAAAGAAAATCTGATGTTGTATTTTATTGCAGAATAGTAATATGTCTTGCTGCAATTATATGTTTCTGGTGAGACTGTCCCTGGAATGTTGGGTACAGATCAGATATACGTGTGTTGGAAGGAGTGAAGTGATGATTCCTGGGAAGAATGGAATCACCCATGAAGCAGGATTAAGTAAACATGGCCTATGTTGTCCAGAGTTCTTTATTTATTTATTGTGATGCAGAGTGGAGTAGACCCTTCCAGCCTTTTAAACCCAGCAATCCCCCGATTAAATCCTCGTCTAATCACAATGACCAATTAACCTACCAACCAGTAGGGCTTTAGACTGTGGGAGGAAACCGGAGCACCCAGGGAAAACCCATGCAGTAATGGGGAGAACGCACAATCTCCTTACGGGCAGCGGCAGGAATTAAACCCGGGTCTCTGGTACTGTAAAGCATTGTGCTAACCGCTATGCTACCATGCCACTATTGCTAGTTAGAGGAAAGAGCTATGCAAAGTTCTTTCAGGGCTTGGTCAAGTAGGTGTAGATCTGATATTTCCCAAAACTGGGTGTCTAGACTAGGGACCACAGAGTCAAAATAGAAGGACCATTCAGGGCTTAAATGAGAAGAAACTTTCTCATCTAGAGGATGCTGGACCTTTGGAGTTCTTCAGCCAAGAGAGAAGGCTCATTGTCTCAAGAGTCTGCAGATGTTGGAAAACCTGAGCAACACACACACACTCACAAAGCTGGAGGAACTCAGGAGGTCAAGCAGCATTAATGGAGAGGAATAAACAGTTGATGTTTTGGGTGAGATCTTTGATCAGGACTGGAACGGAAGGGGCAGAAACCAAAGGAGGACAGGGAGGAGTAAAAGCTGGCAGGTGATAGATGAAACCAAGTGAGGGGGAATGTACAGGGTATGGGAGTGGTATGATGTGAGAACCAGGGAGGTGATAGGCAGAGGAGGTAGAGAGCTGAGGAAGAAAGAATATGACAGGAGAGGACAGGGAAGGCTCAATCTCTGGGGGAGATGGGGAGGGGTGGGGTGCAGTCAATAACACCAGAAAAAGATGTGGCCAAAATTGTGCTACCATAGAACAAGCTTACAGGTAGTTTGAGCCTTTAAGAGTGGAGAAAGAAACCTTTTCTTCCACAGACATTGTCCCAGAGAAGTAAAATTCTTGTCCCAAATTGGCCTTGGCAGATGGGTCAATTGTAACTTTTTAGACAGCTGTGGAGTGGACTTCAGAAACCTTCTGCCCAGTATTTCTCTTCCAAATTCTCACAGTAAATTGGAGGATATGCTGTATCTAAATAAATAAACAACAGAACTATAATTAACAAAATAATCTTGGATAAACTGCAGCAGGTTTATGCCAGGTACCACAGAAACGCACAGGAAAACCCTAGTTAAACTTTGCTGTGCACAGGATCAACACATGGCCTGTCCCCAACTATAAGTCTGAGCTCAGTGCACACAGTACACCCACTCGGTAGCAGTGGGCAACACGAAGTCTGGTGTTATTCGTATAAATTGGTTGAATAACAACTGGCTACGAAACTGCCAGTATTTATGATTTAGCAAAAATAGTGCTTTTGATTGCACTATTTGTTCAGGTTGATTTGGTTTCGTAGTGCCAAGTAGCTTTTATTCAAATAATTTTTACAGTGTAAGGGTTTGCTGCGCAGAGAGAGTGGTCGCAAGCCGGTCATCTACTGCCAGTTCTAACAAAGCGTAACTGTCCTGCGCTCTCAAGCAGCACGTCAGCTGGGCGTCATCCATGTTCGGTTGGCTGTATATATAACTAGAGGTTGCTGACTGTAGTTATTCTTAACTCGCCGCCAGCCTGCAAGGAATATGAATAGTACTCGAGACATTTAACAAATCTCCTGTCTGGATCTGCCCCGGCCCCTTACTGCCGTCACATATTTATTTAAAATTAAGGTGCCAGAACCAAACTGGTTATTCGGTAGTGGGACTTCTTTCGGCAACTTCTGAGGACAACGCGATCAAAACAAAGCGGGCGGCGTTTGTTGCTTTAGAAGTGCACAACGTCGAAGGAAAGGAACAGTTTGTCACTCTTTATTAACATTCTCGCAGCTCAGCATGAGGATTTGGTTCGCAGCGACGCTCCTTGTTCTCGCCGCAGGTAAGCGCCTTTCTTTTCCACATCGAAACCCACCGCCGGCTTCCGGAGCCGAAAGATGAAACGGGGCAAGACCAGTGGTATTGCTTGAAATTCTACCCTGATGTGGCAGTGGGTAGAAAGGGCATCTTATCGCATGAAAAACCGCCTGCTTATTGTGAATAGCAGGTCACTGGAGTAAATGCATTCAGTGGCTACTTCACTTTCTGACCATTTATTGCTTCACGTATCACCGAGCGGAGTTGCCACTCCGCTCTTACTCTTTCCATGTGCGCTTTCCCCCCAACCTGTTTATGATAAAGAATTTTTTTTATCTTAAAAGAGTTCCCATTATTGGTTAAGTTTCAAGGGCATTGTTTTCGCGCAGTTTCTTGCAACCCTGCGGTGGGAGCGGCGATCGATGGCTATGAAAGTGAAGTCACTCGGAGCCGCAGGAGGGAAGAGAAGGATATTCTGACCATCCTAGAAGGGGTGCTTGAGCAGGAACCGACTACACAGACAGTGGAGCGCCCACCAGCTGACCGAGTTTTCGAAAACTCGCAAGGTACAGTTAACCAAGCGTCTTTAACGAAATTACGGTCAAGTTTTCCTTTGGTGGCAAAGTTCCTCTTAAACTTAAACAATGCGCGTCCATGTGTTGTTGGGGGAGGGGTATCTTCTCGAAGTCTCCTATTAAAAGCTCCAGGAAACACGAGCCGTGTGCATCTTTTTTTAGTAAAATTATGTGGACACTAATGTTTGTTTATTTTAAACTAGCGGCCTTTTATAAATCTGCGGAAAATTCGACTGTGACCGATGAGGGGAAGCGCAAAGGGAAACGTGAAAGAAAAAACAAACGTGGCAAGAGAAAGGGTAAAAAAAACCCATGCTACAGAAAGTACAAGGATTTCTGCATCCATGGGGAATGCCAGTACATACGGCACATTAAGGAGGTAGCATGCAGGTATTTACTTTTACACTGAATAGAATATTCAACCTGTAAATAAAATGTTGATTACGTGCATAGAAGGTTCAGGTTTATCAGGCAAAATCAACAGCGACTACCTAGCTAATTTTATAACCTGTGCTGGAACATGTCTAGACAAAGCGGATATCTTCACAGTTCCCAAGCAAACGAGGAAACGGATAAACTACCTGAAATTTAAACAACCGCGGTTTGCTTGTATTTATTATTGCTGTTATTGATGCTAACAGATTCGTATCCCTATCCGAAATCTACACACATTGTGCACATTTCTGAAAATTTGGCGTTTAATTTCTAAACACAGGCAAAAGCTACGAATTAATTTTGCACATTTGAAATCAGACTCCAGAAATATCGAGAGATGAAAATACTGTATATATTTTATGTATAAAGTGAAATGCAGCCACATACGTATTTCACACCGATCTAGAAAAATTATGAATAAATCTGAATCAGATTTAATATCTTATTTTCCCCATTGTGTCAAGAAAAGTACAAAATACATTTGTTCGTGCATTTTACTGTAATGAATTTACAGTACTGTGTGCTTCTGCATTGTACAGGATAAATGTCAGAAATTCAATTAGTGTTTTCCACTTTATTTGGCACTGGATTTAAGAAGCTCTATGATTTACACGAGGTATTTTATTTTTATTGTGGAAAGTCATAATTATAATATTAACATCAGCACCATTTTGGGGTATTTATTTTCAATTCTGGATTTCTCTACAGATGTTTCTCTGGATATGAAGGGATAAGGTGTGGTACTTTCATTTTAGCTGTGGAACATCCAAAAGATCCAAATGACAACACAACTACTCTGGCAATTGTAGCAGTGGTCCTTTCATCTCTAAGTCTGACAGTAATCCTTGTTCTTCTAGTTCTAGGGTGAGTTATCTGTACAGAGGTCGACTTTAATTTTGTAACATCCTAAAATGATCTTTAAAATCTGTAACTAAGAAAGCGAAAATCCCTGAAATTAAGTTATTTGATCATTTGAAAAAAATACACATTAAAATCGTACTATTACTCAACAGTAGCTGTTAAAATTCCATCTGATGTTGAATGTGTGAAATAGCAAGCTTTTTAATATGCTAAAGTTGATGTATTGTAAACTTTCAGTTTATTTCTTGATAGATATCACAGACGAGTTGCCAGCTATGATGTAAAAAATGAAGAAAAGATTAAACTTGGAAATAATAACACTCATTAATTTTAAAAATGGTAAGATATTTATGAATTTCATTGAAATGTTATGTCAATCAAAGGAAATGAAGTTTAAAAACTCACACAAGTATATGTCGTGCACAGTGCTGTGGTCTCAGAATATTGTGTCAAAGAACTTAATCATAAATACTGTTTGGCATCCTGCCCATTACCCACTTTAACATGCGCTTCTAACATTATTGTACAGAAGAGCCAAGAAGAGCCCAATGGATATAAATTCACCTCTACTCTCTGCTCCTAACGTGAGATAAATGGCTTGAACCCTGTTTCTAATATTTGATTCACATCAGAATTCACCTCATGTTAATGTACACAATACAGAAACAAAAAAAATCAGTAACCTAACATGGTCCCCATCTTCATCCTTTATTTAAAAATTAAATTTCAATGCAACAATGAAATATGACTATTACCACCCAGACTCTTTGAAACTAGCATTCAGAGTGAGAAAACTTTTAGCAGCTAGTTTTAAAAGTGGAGAAAGGAGCTTGATGAAAATTTTTCAGTGAGAATGGACACATGACACAATGAGCCTTTTGAAGGCACTTGTTCAGAGCACATTTTAATGTATGTGTAGAGAAAAATTACATATCATGTTCATCATTCACCATTTTCTCACTCAGCAGTGGGAATTAGCATTGTGAATTATATGACTCTCATGATGTTTCTGACTCACTTATCTAAGATAAATATTTATCAAACTTTCCTTCCCTTTTACAAATAGTTACACATTTGGGAAACTGCTACCCAATAATTATAATATCATACTGAATTCCTGAGTTGTACTTCCTGATTTTGAAAAACACTGAACTTGTATTCTATTGCAAAATAACATCAGTTTGTTTGGACTTGCACTGAAATTTGGCTCCTATCTTTTTAATTAAATGTTCGGTTTCTGTAAATATGCTTTCTTTAATTCCATAATGTTTCAGTGTCTTGTTTAGTTTTAATTTCAAGTTCAGTTTATTGTCATTCAACTGTGTATGTGTATACTGCCAAATGAAACAATGTTTCTCTGGAGCAAAGTGCACAACGAAAGTGTATAACTCAAACACATAAAGTAATATTATAAATTACTTAAATTAATAAATAATGAGGTACATGTATGTTACAAGTTAAAAAAGTACACAGTGTAATGCTACTGGTGCTTCATACATGATGAAACCATGTATTGAGATTCATACACGTTGGCAGGAAGTTCAGTAGTCTTACAGCCTGTGGGAAGAAGCTGTTTCTTATTGTAACAGTTCTTGTACTAATCCTGCCTGATGGTGGGGGGTGGGGGGGGGGGTTCAAAGAGATTGATGGACAGATGGGAAGGATCACTGATTAGAGTAAGAATCTATGAATCTAAATTGGTTTTATAGTGACTCTCCAGTATTTTTCTTTTAAGTCACATAAAGCAAGTGATGGAGGTTTAGTTATATGAAACCTGAAAATGTGACGAGATCGGCTGCTTATTGATCCATTCTAGTTTGGGTAATAATCAATTGTTAAAATATATACTCTATCATGCTATTAATCACATTTCATAGCTGCATAGGGACTTCATGTTTCAAAAAGAGTTATTGCATCAGGGTAGGATTCATGCTAGTGTGGGTGGGTTGACAAAACTATTTTAGTGGCTACACCCTTGAATGACAGTAATAAAAAATGTTAACCAGTACATAAATGAGTCAAATTAAGTTACAAGATATTGCTGTTTTGGTTTGATCACTTTAACATGTAATTCTTAATTACAGGTACAAAATGCCTATAAAAATCTACCTCATAGATGGAAGAAAACACAAAAGAAATGGAGTGATGTAAACAGTCAATTTGTTCATGTACTGAATGATTAAAGTGACTACATCCATTGGATGCATGTGTGTTCCCCAGCAGCTGGGAGACTGTAAATTACAGATGTACCAACCTTTTGCATTTTTGAATATACTGTTAATATTTAAAACAATTTATTTATATCTGGTTATTAAATTGTCAGTACATATTTATTTTAGTATTTTATATTTTAACTTATTTAGGCTATTTGCAACTTATTATTTAAAGCATGTGATTTTATGCTGCTGCCTGTTTAATATCTGTATATGTGTTTGTAAGAAATATTTAAGAGTTTCTGAAGTAAAATGCCCTTCCTAACAGTAAATGAACAGCTCATTATGAATTGCTGGTGTAAAATAAATTTGTGTTTTTTTTTATATATACAAGTCTGTCTCACTTAATTTATTTAAAAGACATAAATCATTAGAATAGGTCTATGAAATACAATTACATAGAACAAAAGCAATTAGTTTGTTATAACTAAGCTCTTAGGCACATGGTTGATAGGATAATGGAGGGTTAAATAGGAGGGATGGGCTAGATTGATCTTAGAGTAGGTTAAATATCATCACAACATCATTGGCCAAAGGGCATGTACCGTGCTGTAGTGTTCTGGGTTCTATAATGTTTAATCACAGAATTAGCTATTTAAAATAGCATACACAAAATTTTGGCTTCAAGTTATTTTTCAAATAAATAATGACATTAATATCATTTTCTTACTATCTTTGCACCACTGATTAAGTCAGTCTTATTTTCCATGGCTCCATTGATAAATGTACCATTGATCATTCAGTTCAGAAAATATTAAGCAACACAAAATCTGCTAGAGGCACTTAGAGGGTTGAGCAACATCAGTTGGAGGGAAGGGAAGTGTTGATATTTCAGAGTAAAGCACTGAGCTGGGTTTCCAGCCAAAATGTTGACAATTCCTTACCCCCCACAGAATGCTGCCTCCATCCACTGTGTTCCATCAGTGGATTCTGCGTTGCTCCAGATTCCAGTATCTAGTCTCTTGTGTCTCAGAAAATATGAATCTCTGCTTCTTTGGTGCATTAGCTCTGCCAAAGTGTTTGCTATAAATGGTAATAAAAACAGATTAGGTATAGAAAATGCTGCCATAGCTTTAATTCTGTCTGCTATGCAGAGGCTTCTCTTGGTACAGAAAATACATGGATGTTGGTCAAGGAAAGAACTGGGCGCCACTGTCATGGATCCCATATTCAAATAGCCTTACAACACTCACTGTCTAGACTTAGGCATGAAGATGGGATACTAGATTACTTTGGAGCCTGCAGGATCATCACAAGTATCAGTTGCCATCTTCAGGACAGGAGAACATGAAACTCAGAATTGGAAAGCGGAAAGGGGAGACATTGAAAAATTAAATACATAGATTGCATTATGTCTATTTAAAAATAGGCACAAAATCAGCAGTCACATATGCCTGCAGATTGTTTGTCCCATTGTTTAAATTAATATTTTCCTGTGATCGATACAGTAAATTTGAGAGGAGGAATATCTATAATGAGTATAGATTTTCATACTTTAATAATTACTGATTGGTTGAAGTTAACTAAATTATAATGCATCCTCATGATCAAGTTCTGTGAGTGTTAGAGAATGCCACAAATTAAAAACTTACATAACATGGGCAGGGTGGGGTTGGTAGAATGCTAGAGCACACTGATTGACATTTTCCAAATGAGTGGGTATTTGATGCAAAAGTGGGATTTCCATGTTTAAGCTTTGATCACACCCTGATTAAACATGGAAGTGCTGCAGTTGGGCTCCAGTGCTAAGAAATAAAAAAAGTTGTGAAGGTCCTACTCTATCACTTTGATCCCTGTTGGTACATATACGTATCAGATGATTACAGTATTAAGTTTATCTTGTTGCCTCATGGTTCAACAATCTATTGACACTTACCATGCAGTCTAGGAATATCTAAATTGTGGCCTGTAGCCACACGCAATTCAAGTCAAAGAGACTCATTCCAAGAAGCCCAGAGAGCTTAGTCCTAATTTCCTATTTATATCTGATTTGTGTTGCTAGAAATATTGTGTTTTAAAATTTGCAAAAGGGTTGTTCTGCCACCTCATTGGCGAATTAATTGAAAAACAAAATACTAAGAATAGAAAAATAATAGCTTGGATCTTTCTGGTCCAGCTTCCTGTGGAAGAACGATGACAGACAAAATGTTGGAGCCAATGTAACTAAGAAAGGGTTTGAGGAAATAAGTGAAAGAAACAAAACAATTGTAATGTATTTATACTAGCAAATGGAACATTATGCTTTTGATTGTTCTGAGAGTAGTTTATGAGCAACTTCATAATTTGGGAACTTCATGATATTCCCATGATGTCGTCACATAAATTTCGGCATTTTAGTGCAGCTAATCATTCCGAAGAACCTTCCAATATGACTGTTTAAGTGGTCTGATGAAACTCTTATTCTTAACCCACTTTTCCATGAAAATGAATTGAACAATGAAAATGAATTGACAAAATTTTTAAAGGAAGTGCAGATTAATTTCCAAAATGTTTGAAATCCAATTAACATTTTCTTGTTACATTCCAAGCAATATATAATCATAGACCTAACAGGAAATCTGAAGTACAACTCCAGAATTGTAAGAATGTAAACAAAACTCAAAAGATACTGACAACTGAATTTATAACTGCATACATATAACTGAAAATTAATGCAGATTAGCAAGCAATTTGGAAGGCAAATAATACATTGGCTTTTATTGCAAGGGGATTTGAGTACAAGGAAAAACATCCTACTGAAATTAAACAAGGCCTGGTGAGACTGCATCTTGGACATGTGTTTAGATCTGGCCTCCCCGAAAGGATAAGCCTACAACAGAACAAGAACAATGAATGTTCACCAACTTGATTCCTGGGGGAACAGGGATTATCCCATCAAGCAGACTGGCCAAATGGTTTGCAGAGAAAATTTACAAGGAGGTTGCCAGGACTTGAGGAGCTGAGTTATAGGGAAAAGTTGAATAGGTTAGAACTTTATTCCCTGGAGCGCAGGAGAATGAGGGGAGATTTGACAGAGGTAAACAAAATTATGAGGGCTATAGATAGGGTAAATGCAAATAGGCTTCTTCCAGTGAGGTTGGGTGAGACTGGAACTAAAGGTCAAGGGTGAACAGTGAAATGTTTGAAGGGAACTTCTTCACTTAGAATTGGAACGAGCTGCCTGCTGGTTTGATTACAACATTTAAGAGAAATTTTGGATGGACACATAAATGGTAGGGATATGGAGGGCTATGGTACAGGTGCAGGTACAGATTAATAGTTCGACATGGACTAGATGGACCAAAGGGCCTGTTTCTGTGCTGTAATGTTCTATGACTCCTACTTTTTTTCTCTTTTCTTTTTAAGACAACAGAGGCCTTTCAACCCTTTCTGCTGGCTTTCAGAAAAATGCCATCAATGCTACTCCTCCATGTTTATTTACCTGCAACAAAATTTTTCACATTTGCCCATACTGTCTTCATCCCCCTCCACCCACAACCTACCTTACACAACAAGAAATATACAATAGGTAATTAACCCCAAAATACAGGTCTTTGGGATCTATGAGAAAGCTGGAGAACCTGGAGAAATTACACATGGTTGCAGGGAGAAGCACAAACCGTACACAGAAAGCAGTCGAGGTTAAGATCAAAACCAAGTCACTAGAATCGTTGGAGATGCACTACCTGCTGTGTAATTATGCCATCCCTTAAACACAGTTAGCTTCCTTACTCCAGGCAGCCAGAGATTATTTCTAAGCATTATGAGAACTTTGAACAGCAACTAACCCTGTAATGGATGAATAGTTTTTCACAAGGGGGGGAAGAGAAGAGAGAAGAGAGAAAGAGCGAAAGAGAGAAAAAGAGAGAGAGGGAGAGAGAGAGACACTTCACTCCTGAAGCCTGAGATCATGTAATTTAGCAAGACAATATACAGTATATGGCAGAATACCAAGTTTAGAGGAATGAGGACATTCTTAGGTGCACGCCCACATTCCTTTAAGTACCAAGTTTCAAGTTACCAAGAAGATAGGCAAGCTAGTCAAAGATATATAAAAGCTATCCCTGTTGGCTGAGGAAAAATACCAGAACAGTGTAAACAAAAATTAATTCTCATCTACAGTACTGCATACAACAAAGGTCACAAAATAGGCACAATGTGCCAAGTCCAAAGGATTATTTATTAGGATGTTGCTGGGTTGTGGGATTTTAGTTACGGAGAGAGATTAGGTGAGTTGGGGCTGTATTCTTTGTTACAAATAAGACTGAGAGAAGACTTAATTAAAAAAAATAGACATTTGAGAGATTTTGATAGATTGAATAGGATGGACCTATTTTTGTCAAAGGAAACTTGGAAGCAAAAATGTCAGGCAATTGGAAGAATTCGATAGGAAACAAGGAAGATTTAAAAAAAAACTAACGGGTGATAGCAAGTCAAGATTTAACATCTGAAAAAATGCCGGAAACAGAGATCGTCACACGTTTAAAAGGTAACTAGAATAGTACTCGTGCCATCGAGGACAACTGTGGTAGGAGGGGAAACCCCATGGAAGGCGTTATCAGTAAAGACCTTCACCATCCGGGACATGCCCTCTTCTCGTTATTACCATCAAATTTCTAAACGGTCCTTCAACCCTCGTTATTCCTCCTTTGTACTATTTGTTTATTTTTAACTCTCAGTAATTTTAAGTATTGCTCTGTACTGGACAAATTTCATGTCTGTCAGTGTTAATGAACCTGACAGATTTTGATTCTGAAATACTATAATTCCATATCACATCTAACTCAGTAGATTGCTGATGATTAGATTTGGTCCGGTTGTAAACCGTGTATTGAAGTTGACACGAATAAGTAGATACAACACGCACCACCAACCTCCGACACGTTTGAATTAAGTGACGATCCCGCCCCGGCGCGCTCTGCTTTTTAATAGAGGGGACGCGAGCTGCGCATGCTCACCCCTTCGAACATGGCTGCCCCCGTGGATCTGGAGCTGAAGAAGGTATAGGGAGGCGGCGGTTATTTAGAAATTCGTTTATGTTAGCTTCTTTGATCGCTAATTTTAAGTGGACAAGACTGAGAAGCACTATTTAGAAAGGCATCTTTTCGTTTTCGGCAGGAATTCGAAGCTTGTTGTAGGTTCGGGCCCGGTAACAGTGAGACCAAACGTTGTCCAAGTGAGAGACCGTTCTGGTTATCAGTAGAGACCTTAACTATATCCTTGACCTTAGGGTATGGTGATCGCAGAGAACCCTTAACTGCATCCCTGATCCTAGGGTTTGGTGACCATGAAGAGACCTAAACTACATCCCTAACCGTAGGGTTTGGTGACTGTGAACAAAGATCTTAACCACATCCATGACCCTAGGATTTGGTGACCGTGGAGAAAACTTAACTACATTCCTAACCCTGGGGATTGGTGGCCACAGAAGACCTTAACTACATTCCCTCTCTAGACTTTGGTTTCTGCAGGCAGACACCTTATTAACTACATCTCCATCCTAGTGTCTCAGCATTCACTCACTTTCAATTAAAGGTCTGGTTCATTTCTTGGAGGGGAGGTAGGTCGGGCAATGGGAACAGGAGGGAATTAGAATGGTTGCAAAACCTGTTGAAAATGCAAGTCATATTTTATACTGACTCTAATTGTTGACAGAACAATTATCTTTAAATGCAAATAATGCTTTGAAAGAACAAAATTATCAAAGTTCATCAGTCTTATAATGGGAAGGACAGGTAATTATTTTATATGGTTATACAAGTTTTTGTTGTGTTAGATGGCGATTGACCTGCTTCGTATCCAGATTTTTTTTATTGCATTCACTTATTTCACTCAACCACTTGCTTTAAATAATGACATTCATTAGGTGATGTTTTTCACATTGTGTTTTAACTTCTATCTTTAATGATTCATTAGATTCTCAATTAGTTTGCGCCTGGATACATTGGTTAATATGACAAATATCATGACTTTTACAAAATATATCTTGTCAGGATGGGATGCGATGGTAGTGTTACGTTTATTTCCCATCTGTTGTCTTGAGAAGGCATTTCCAGTGAACTACTGCAAACCTGTGGTGGCAATGCATTCAAAATGATTTTAAATGGGGAATTCTATGTTATAATGATGTTACAGTTAGAAGATGTGTAACTTGCTGGACAGTTTGGAGAATCTTATTCCCTTTGCTACTTTTGCCCTCGTCTTGTATTTGCAAGGGAGGGAATGCTGCCATCAGTCCTGCAGATGTGTCAATTTAAATCATAGTGCTGTGATGGAGGAGGTTACATCCAGATATACTGGGATAGTTAAGATTCATTTGCATGATGTAAAGATGGAATAATTGTGTACCAGATGCAACTTTTCTTGCCAGGTACTGCACCTGCAATACTTGATCACAATCATTGCTATAAGGAACAAAATGGTTTTGTGCATTCTGGGTGCATATTAGCTTGAGTAATGTTGCTCAAGAAGTTGAACATACATCATTCTTCAAACCCATAAAGTTAGGAGAAATATTGGGAAGTTATTTCAAGCCTTATGACTTTAGGTTTCATGTAGCATTGTAAGTATAAACTTTAGCAGGTTTTAAGAAAAATAATTGAAAATCCATCAAAGTATTCATAATTCTATTAATTTCAATAATTTAAATCATTTAGACCTAGGTTATACTAATTTAATTTTTTTACTGTTAGTTTTGTTACACATAAAGATATGACAATAAGATATAGAAGCATAATTAAGCTATTTAGCCCATTTCATCATGGCTGATTCATTATTCCTCTCAGCCCCAATCTCCTGCTTTCTTCCCATATCCCTTCATGCCCTGACCAATCAAGAATCTATCAACCTCTGCCTTAAATATACATACAGACTTGGACTCACAGCTGCTTGTGGTAATGAATTCCACAGACTCACAACACTTTTGCTAAAGAAATTCCTCCTCATCTCCATTCGGAAAGGATGCAGCTCTATTCTCAGGCTGTGTCCTGTCGTCTTTGATTCTCCCACCATAGGTAACATCCCCTCAACATTCACTCTATCAAGACCTTTCACCATTAGGCCATCCCTCATTCTTCTGAATTCTAGTGAATACAGGCCCAGACCCATCAAATGCTCTTCATGTGATAAGCCACTTAATCCTGGAATCATCTTCGTGAGCCTGTTTTGAACCCTCTCCAGTTTCATCACATCCTATCTAAGATAAGGGGCCCAAACTGCGCTCAATACTCCAAATGAGGCCTCATCAGTGCTTTATATCCTAGTTTTTATATTATAGACTTCCTGAAATGAATGCTGATATTGCATTTGTCCTCCTCACCACAGATTCAACCTGCAAATTAACCTTCAGGAAATCCTGCACAAGCTCTCCAAAGTCCCTTTGTGCCTCAGTTTTTTTTGTATCTTCTCTCCATTTAGAAAATAGCTTACCTTTTTATTTCTTCTACCAAAGTGCATGATCGGGCACTTCCTGACACAGTATTCCATCTGCCAAATGAGTAAGTGTATCCAAATAGTTGGGTACAGTACTGGGTACACTTACTCATTGCACAGTATTTCATTTCAAATGTGAGCTAAAATAAGATTTTCCTTGATAACTAATAATTTTTTTGAATTGAATTAAAAGTGTTTACCTTGAATTATAAAATGAGAATACACTCCCAGATCAATCTAAACATTTTTTGTTGATGACAAGATGTATAAGTGGAAAGCAATTCTATTTTGGCATCATGCTCAGTTTTGTTTTGTGGATATCTGCAAAACTGAATGAGCCTACAGTACAGATTGATATAGAGTAGTAAAGATGTTGTTGAGAGAGCCACTGCAATTTCACAGAAAAATTATCAGAAATTGGATTCAAGAAACTAATATGTCCCAAATAAGACATCTGTATAATTTGAAATGCCAATCAATAATTAACTTGAAAGGAAATTAGTCATATATTTAATTATGTTTATATTTTTCTCAGGCTTTTGCTGAATTACAGACCAAAGTGCTCGATACACAACAGAAGGTGAAATTTGCAGATTTGCAGATTGAACAATTAAATAGGACCAAAAAACATGCATATTTAACAGATGGAGAAATAGCTACAATGCCAGAAGATGCACGCATGTATGAAGGTGTTGGGAGAATGTAAGTAAGATTTTCTTGACTTCCTACATGCAAGTTATATATCTGTTAAACAACTGAATGTTTTAATGTTTGCTCCCTTTTATAGTATTTCCTGAAGCTTGAATTATTGTTGCATCAGCAGTAAAATTCATAGCTTCTACTTCATGAACTTCATTTCATGACAAAGGGAGAAATTAAAGGGTCATTAATATCTCTTGTACATTTCTTGGTGTCCAGGCTAGTAGAAAGCACTAGTGTTTGCAAAAGTGAACATTAGTTGGCCAGAGTGTTGTAAAATTTTATTTCCTCCTTAATTCTTTGATGTTCTTAAAATGTCTGACCTATATGTGACTTCAGTGCAACTCCAACTAAGTTGATTTTTAAACAGCCCTTTGAAATGGACAGGAAATTACATGGTTCAATCAGATCTTTTTTGTCTAAAAGGAAAATGAAACCCTGACACTCTCTGACACCTATGTAGGTATTGAACCAGAGTGGAATAATACTGCCATCATGCTAAACTAGACAGATTTAAAAACAGTTCTAGTATCTCAGAACAGTATACTAAACAGAAGATGGAAGCATTTATAGCCATCTCCACTCTGAGGCACATTGGTTATTAATCTCAGCCTTCTTTCTCCAAAACTATAACCTCTGCTCCTCCAACAAGAATGGCCTGACTTCTATCAATTTTATCCACTCTATAGCATCAAGAAACACTGAAAGCTTTGGTCGCTGATAAAAGTCTGATGTGGAGGGAGTGTTGCTGAACTGGACCCCATTGTTTTGAGTTATCCTAAACTCTCATGTCCCTATAATGGCATCTTTATATTCTGACCTTTTATCCTTTTTTTAATGCTTTAATTTTTGTTTCCATTTCCATTTTATTTTACCCCTTCAGCTGCTATACTCAAGGATTTTGTGGTCTTAGTATAAGATACAAGTTTCCCTTTTGTTTTGCTTTATCCTGCTTTTTTGTTATTTGACTGTCATGAGGCTGTAGATTTAGGAGTCACAGCCTTGTAATTTTAAGCCATTGTGACTGGATTTGGAATTATTTAGCTCCATTCTGTTATTGTAAGTTTATTTGGGTTTGAATAACATTGTTTCTAAAAGGGCAGTTGCCTTAGGTTGAAAGTTTCCCATTAGTTCTAATGAATAACTATTTCTGCCGGAGATTTATTGGCTGTAAGCTGTAACTTTGCAATGAGTATGACTGTAAAATGTGCTTGTGCAATGCATCAGCCTTGTGTGAGTTTGGTTTTCACCGAGTTTGGCTCTTACAGTAGGTAGACAATGATGCAGCCTCATTTGATTCCACTCTTCACTAAGATCGGTTCTGTTGTACACCCGTCATTGATGTCATGACTTGCATACCATTTACCCAGCTTCATTTCTTAAACTAAATTTGCAGCTGCTATTTCTGTTGTTGACTTTGTTTTGTACAGGCTATTGGAGTTCTCTGGATTTTTTGTTTTACTCTCTGTACTTTCTACACTGGTTTTTCTCCATCAGTATTTGGACAGTTAACATCCATATCATTGCTCAATTGTCAGATATTTTTTTGGTTTTGAACACATGGATGTGTTTTATGCCGAAATGTACAACATATTGATCTTTTAAAAGCGAGATTTTCCTTCTATATTTGTGGTAGTTACCAAGTACAGAACATTAGTCTGTAATCATGTGCAATATGCCAGTATGGAATCATCTGTTAGAGTAGAGAGTAAATGGAAGTTTTGATTTACCTCAGTAATACAATACCGAAATTATACATTATTATTTATATCATAATGTTCAATTTATACTCCGTTGTAGGCAATTGTGAGGGGGAGAAAAGGCACGTCTCCCAGTCTACCACATTGTGGAGGCTGCACTTTATTTGTTACGTACTCTGCATTTTCATTGTTGCTGTAGGACGATATTTGCATCCTAGTTTCTTTTAACTACTTATGTAATTATGTATGGCACGATATGCCTGGTTGGCATGTAAACAAAAGCTTTTCACTGTATCTCAGTACACATGATAATTCAGTGTCATTAATAATTCTTAAAAAATAGCATTTCCAAGCTTGTGTCACAAGATATACTGACATTTTGAAGAGGAAGGTTATCAAAGCTTCCCTGAATGTTAATTGGGATGGGCAAAAATGCTGGCTTTGGCAGCAACTACCAGTTCCTGAAGTAAATTTAAAAAGAATTAATGTCCTTAAAGAAGGTCACTACTGTGCACATTCCTCCAGATTTGATTTCATGAATATCCTACATTATTGAAGGATAATATTCCTAATTCATGTATTCATTTCCCTTGCAATTAAAAAAAAGGCATTTTGTAGGTCTTGCTAATTATTTGGGTTATCTGGAGTAGAGTCTTTAAACAATCATGTTCTCTGGCACCCAGATCACATTAATGTCTCAGCTGTATGATTCTTCATTTTTTAGACTTTTTTAATGTTTCCTTTTGAAACGTTTCCTTCACATTCTCTCACATAATATTCCATTTACCAAATCCTTGCACTGAAAAAGGCTACAAAAACATTTCTAAACACCTTGAGTGTTCATCAGTCCACAGTATGAGAAATTGTCTACAAATGGAAGAAATTCAGTACTGTTGCTACTCTCCCTATGAGTGGGCATCCTGCAAAGATCAAACCAAGAACACAATGCACAATATTGAAGGAGGTGAAAAAGAACCCAAGGGTAACAGCAAAAGACCTGCAGAAATCTCTAGAACTTGCTAAAGTCTCTGTTCATGTGTCCACTATAAGAAAAACACTGAACAAGAATGACATTCATGGAAGGACACCACAGAGAAAACAACTGCTCTCCAAAAAAAAAGCTGCATATCTCAAATTTGCAAAAGACCACTAGGATGTTCCATAATGATTCTGGGACAATGTTCTGTGGACAGATGAGACAAAAGTTGGACAGTTGGCAGAAATGCACACTGCTATGTTTGAAGGAAAAAGGGCACTGCACACCAGCACCAAAATTTCATCCCAACTGTGATGCATGGTGGAAGGAGCATCATGGTTTGGGGCTGCTTTGCTGGCTCAGGGCTAGCAATCGTTGAGGGAACAATAAGTTCAAAATACATCAAGTTATTTTACAGTGAAATGTCAGGGTAGTGGTCTGTCACTGAAGCTTAATAGAAGTTGAATGATGCAACAAGACAATGATCCAAAACTTAAGAGTAAATCGGCAACAGAATTGTTTAAAGAGAAGAAAGTTTGTGATTTGGAATGGCCAAGTCAGAATCCAGACCTTAATCCAATTGAGATGCTGTGTATGACCTGATGAGGGCTGTTTATGCAAGGTATCCCAGAAATATTGATGAACTGGAAGTTTTATGTGGAGGAATGGTCTAAAATTCCTCCGGAGAGTTGTGCAAGTCTAACCAGTGCTAAAGGAGGTTCTACCAGTTACTGTATTATATACCGGTACAAGGGTTCACGTATTGTTTATTCATTCACAGTCCAGGCTGGAAAAAATACGTTCACTAAAGATATGAAAAGCACCGTTGTTTCTGTGTTGTTAATTAAGACAGATTGTTTGTTATTGTGATTTAGATGAAGATCAGACAACATTTTATGAGTAATTAATGCAGAAAACCAGGTAATTGAAAACAGTTCACAAATTTTTTCTTCCAAAAGTAGCTGGTGGGGTTGGGGTGATATTTGACAATGAATGTGTGCTCTGTCAGGATGGGGTGGAGAATAGGATTACTACTTGGGATGGGGACAGTGAGTGGACTTTGGCACAGAGAGAGGAAAAAGAAAGAAAATTATTTTATTAAAGAAGACTTTCCTGAGGCATTACTATCAATTCAGGTAATTTCCCATTAAGTAAAAGTCATGCAAGCTCTACATTTGTAGTTTTGGCCCTCTATTGAATGCACAGCCACAGCACCCAGAGGCCAGTCAACTTGGATGTAAATCTCGCTGTTGTATTTATATCATTACACATATCTGGGTTTTTCCATGTGTTAGTATTTCAGATGCATGGATGATTTGGAGGTCAATCACAAGCTTTGTATAACTTGCACTGAGTCCCTGATTTTTTCCATTATTTTTAATTGGAATTGAATCACGTGCTGCAGAAGGCAGTATTCTTTTGTTTTCCAGTTTAACTAAAAGCAGATACATTTTCTATAATCTGTAGAAATAATTTGCATGCTCTTGAACAATAGGAATTCCCAATATTGTTTATATTTAAATAGATGTGATAAGTGATATCATTTCCTTAGACTCTTACTTCCTGTTTAAAAAGAATGAGCATATTTGAATTTTGGATCATAAATAGTGAATGCTGAAAATAACATGATCAGTGACGTTCTAAGGAAAAGCTGCTTTTTCTTTAAATTTTAAGCCACCAGTGATGATTGAAATTTATTTTCATTTGACTGAAGGGAACGTAAATTTTCTCAGTGCAAGGCTTTTATAAAAATTTATTTGTTAAATTAAAATATTTTAATTTTTTCATGATTTATTTTGAAGCATGCTGTTAATAATATCCCCTTGTGAAGCACTAATTTTTGTTGTCTGATAATTTTGAACAAAATGGCAGAGCAATAGTTTACTTCAAAGATATGTTGACAATAAATATACACTCCAAGAATAGAATGGTCTTTAAGCATTATTTGGATGTCTGTCTATTTTATCTGCACAGCATGTTGATTTTTGAATATGTAGTCTCTAGAAACAAATTTTGTGGCCTTTGAATTAAACTCATGCATTAGTAGTTGGTAAAATTTAGATTGAAGACTCTCCTTTTAGACCTATTTTACAGAGGAGAATTTGGTTGGGTTTCAATTCATAATTATTGAGGGGGGGAAACTGGGAAGAAGATACGTTCATGTTTGTGTGTCAGTTTTTATATTAGGCCACGTTAGGGACAGTCAGCTGTTTCTCTGGAGGTGGCCCATTCAACATATTATTTGAGGATGGCAAGTAGAAGTGTGGAGAGGGAAGAAAATTTAAACAAGATAGGTTTTGAAAACTGCAGAACACATAGGGGGATATAAGGTTGCAACAAATGTTACGAAACATAATATGAGGTTGATGTGCTTGTCATCTCCTTGGCTGGAGTCCAGTTGGGAATATTCT
Organism: Hemitrygon akajei; assembly: GCF_048418815.1. Lineage (NCBI taxonomy): Eukaryota > Metazoa > Chordata > Chondrichthyes > Myliobatiformes > Dasyatidae > Hemitrygon > Hemitrygon akajei. The sequence continues at coordinate 49,223,669 of NC_133138.1, forward strand.
ATTCAGAGAAATGGTTACATCATTGTAGCTATACTAAGAAAATTATGTTTCATTGCATTAATCTTTGCTAGCATACCATTGCTATATTCAAGGATGGAAGAAAGAGATACAGGAAAAACATGAAGCAATTTATTTTCTTGTATTTGTTGAATAATTTAATTTCAAACTTTAAGTATTTTTAGTTGATAAACTATTAATAATGAAGAACCTGTGCTCTTTAAATAACTGCAAGAAAATACGCAGTGACTGTCTTAATTTATTAATGCAACAAAATAATGCCTTTTCTCCTGCATTGGTCTGTAGATTCATATAAAATGATATAAAATGGATTGAAACTTTGAAATAATAACATAAGCACTTATCATTCCAGCAGTTATTGAATCTGGAGACAATGTCTTTATGGTTGAGTACTTTCAGTTGGAAGTGCAAAATCATTTGTGCTTATTAAAGTAACAGGAAAATATTGCAAAGACAGCTTGATGTCTTATCTGGTAGCTCATTGGGTAAAATTTGTTCTTATCTATGGTTCTTTGTCAGAAGGTTTGAAACATAGACCCCATCTACATATCAGCATTTTTGTTTATAGTCTTGATTATAAATTGTCAAGATATTAATTGCCTATGTAATGATGCAATGAACTAAACTGTTTTTCTACTTCTGGTATCATTGTACCTTTGTAGCTATCTTGATTGACAGTTCCTTGTTATGAACCTCTCCTTTTGGCTAGTGTAATATTTTCAGGTCACTGTAACAAGTCTAAAGTTTCTGAACATTAAGTAATGCATATTGTGAAAATGCATTGAAAGGATTAAAAAGTAAAAGTTCTGTTGTTTACCTATTGATATTTTTTGTTTTAAAGTTGGTTATAAATGATCAAAATATGACAATTTAACTATTTCATTGAAATATTTTATTCTAACCTGAGGTAGTTTATCCATGTAGTGGCTTCTTGCCTTTCAGTGAGTTCGGCAATATTTGGTATACATACTCCTTTGCTTCTCAATATTTTAAAGTGTCCTAGGCACAACCATTTTAAGCTGCTTCATCAATAGCTTTCCTTCATTTTTATGGTTAGAAATAGGGATGCTGATGATGATTGAGCAATGTTCAGCACCTTTCACAACTTTTCAGATATTGAAGCAGTCTGCAACTGAAAGGTGCAAGCCCAGGCCTGTGCTGGTATGTGGTGCAGATGGTACTGGCCTCCTGTGTGCCAGGCAATGGCAGTATTCAACAAGAGAAAATCCAGCTGTCACCTCCTGATACTCCGTGCAATTACCATCATTGAATCTCCCACTATCAATATCCTGGGATTGCTATTAACCAGAAACTATATGTCTAACCCAGTTCATGCAATTTGGCTACAAGAACAGGGTAGAGGTTAGGAATACTGCAGTAAGTAACTAATTTTCTAACTCCTCAAAACCTGTCCTAACATCTTTCAAAGCTTGTACAACATTCAAGAAGTTTGATACCAGCAACACTTAAATAGCACCCTGTCACAACCACTACTTACTCGCTCTGCCACTGATGCACCATAGCAGCTGTTTACTCCATCTACAGGATGAACTGCAGCAAGTCGCCATGATGCCTTCGATAACACACTCCAAACCCATGACCTCTACCAACTAGAACATCAAGGGCAGCAAAAGCATGGAAGCACCATTATCGTGAATGTTGTCCTCCAAGCAACATCATTCAGACTTGGTAATAAATCACCATCCTTTCACTATCACTGGATCGCAGTACTGGAACACTAAATACATTAAGCCTCCCTGATAGCATTGTGGATCTGTCTCCACCTCAAGGGCTGCATTGGTTCACCATCATCTTTTCAAGGGCAACTAGGGAGGTGGATTAAGTGCTGGCTCAGCCTGTAAGTCCGACATTCCTTGAATGAACTTAAAGCAAAGACCTGCATCACATTAATGATGCATAACTCTGACATTTTCTCCTCCCCACCACCCCCACCTACTATTACCTTAAAATTATACCTTGTATTAGTCATTTCTGCTCTGGTTAAAAAGTCCTGGCTATCCACTTGGTCTGTTTTTTATCATCTTGTATACACCTCTATCAAGTCTGGTTTCATCCTCTTTCACTCCAAACTGAAAAGCTTAACTTGTTCAATCTATCCTCATGAGACACACTCTCTAATCCAAGCTGCATCCCAGTAAATCCCTTTGCACCATCTCTAAAGCTTTCACATCCTTCATATAATGAGGCAACCACAACAGAGCACAGTATTCCAAGTGTGGTCTAACCGGACTGTCATAGAGCTGCAACATTTTCTGGCAACTCTTGAATTTATTTCCCGACTGATAAAGGCTAACACGCCATACGTCTTCTTAACCATCCTATCAACTTGCTGGGCAACTTTGAGGGATCCATGGACGTGAACACAAGACCTCTCTTCCTCCACTCTGTTAAGAACCTCGTACTCTGGCTTCAAATTCAATCTTCCAAAGTGTATCACTTCAAAAGTGATACTTCTCCGGATTGAACTCCATCTGACTCAGCTCTGTATCCTGTCTCTATCCCATTGTAACCTACAATGATCTTCTACACTATCCACGATACCAATCATTGTGTCATCTGTAAACCTACTAACCCACCCTTCCATTTCCTCATCCAAGTCTTTTATAAAAATCACAAAGAGGAAGGGTCCTAGGACAGGTCCTTGTGGAACACCCCTAGTCATCGATCTCTAAGTTGAATAAGCTCCATCCACTACCGCCCTCTGCTTTCTGTGGACAAGCCAGTTTCAAATCCATGTAGCCATGTTTCCATGAATCTCATGCGTCATGTCTCTCTGAATGAGCCCATCATGGGGAACCTTGTCAAATGCCTTAATAAAATGGATATACACAACACCCTCCACTCTACTGACGATTTGTTTTCTCACCTCCTCGAGCACAACTTGCCACTCACAAAGCCATGCTGACTATCCCTAACAAGACTATGCTCGCCAAATGCTTGTAAATCAATCTGTAAGATTCTTCTCCATTAATTTGCCTGTTGGTAGATGGCAGTTTTTGTCATAATGTCCTTGTCATTAAAAGAATATTAGAAATTATGTTGGGGGTGAGCCTGTGACTTGAACAGGATTGATGTCTGATTCTACTTGATAAATGGTCTCAAGAGCTAGTTACATTTGTAAAAAAAAACTGTGAATGACTACGAGACCAATTCTGGGTGCTGGATGGATTTGGACAGGGTTTGTAAGAAAATGAGGTTTGCCTTTAGACATCAATAAAGCAGTGTATGGGCATATGACCATTGAAATGGATTTTCAAGATTAGTCAGTTCGATGGTCTAGGATCTGACAGTATTGAAAGAAAGAGTCATAACTGTTTTAGGATGGTTAGATTCTGGGAATATTTGGAAGACCTGGGGTTCTTAGTCCCTTTTTTATGCCGTGAACCCTTTGGCAGTCCACTGAAGCCTGTGGACCCCTTCTCAGAATAATGTATTTAAGTATATAAAATAAGATAGATAGGATTACGAAAGAAATCCAGTTATCAAAATATTCATATGGTTAAAAATATATGCCAGGCAAGTCAACCTATTGATACAATCCTTTTTTTTCCCAATCTGTTCCAAGAGGGTTTTGTTTTCCTTTTGGAAAAGGTGAAACTTGTCCTTGGTTTGACCGTGTGCTTCAAGATTTGTCCTCTTGAAAGACTATGAACTTCTGTGTGTGGTAGAGAAGCACATATTCTGCACCCATTTCTTGCAAATGTCTTTTAAAAATGTGATTACTCAGAGACCTGCTACTAATAAAGTTGATGACTTTTATGGTTGTTGACAAATATCTTTCAGAGTTGTTGGATGACTCTTTGTTGCCAGTGCACGGCTGTGTAAATGATGTGTGATGATGGCGTGAGGAGCTTCTTTTTTCACTAAAATAGCAACACCAGATGTATTACCAAACATTGCAGGAGCTCCATCTGTACAAAGACTATGAAATTTTTCTTTTCAGTCAAAGTTTTGTTTGGTTTAAAAAAAAACTTTTTACTATTTCCAAAATATCGACAGCCTTTGTAGTTTCCATAAAGGACTCACAAAATAAGAATTCTCTTTTGATGCCATCAGCATGTATTTAACCGGCAAAAACAAGGAGCTGACTACATTGAGAAATGTTTGAAGTTTCATCCAGTTGCATACTGAATGGGAATTGCGAGGCTGCCAATTCCTCAATGACTTGCTTAAGAATGTTAAAAAAATTAACTATTCTAAAACATATTACATTATTTGATAAGGGAATCACTTCCAGTTTTTTTTTCTGTTCCAGTCCATAACGAAGTTTAACCATTTCCAGTGCATACTACTGTGGTTTATCGCCTACATTCATAATCAAAGGAAATGCTAAATTTCAGTTAGAAGTTGGGGGAAAAAATTTACATCTTTATTTTTACATCCAAGTTCACAGAACCCTAGTTAAGAGGCATTGTTGAGAAAGTATGGAGGAGACTTGGAACTGAAATGCCAGATACCTATCAGATAAGTAGATCAATTATAAAGTGCAACATAACTAGTATGTTACCTATATATGTGGAAGATTTCAAACTTCCATTACATTGTTTACAGTGTATGTCCTTTGAGAATACAGATCGACAAATGTGGACAGTAAACAAAAGCAGATATTATAATTCTTCACTCGACAGCATTTTGGCAGTGTGTTTAGCACTACAGCAAAACAAATTGTTCCAAGGGTTGAAAAAGTAATTCCTGTAGTCGGTATGTTGCAGACTGGAAATGTGCCAGAAGATTTTGAATCACTTGACTCATGTTGCATGATGACCATACTTCGTTAGTGATACTGAAATTCTTGCAGATTGTAATACAATCCCCTTTAATGCAAACCTCATTTTCATTTAAAATAAGCTTGCACAAACAAGTAATCTATAGAAGGATTATATTTAATCACTATTGTCCATGATAAATTGAAATAGACCTACAAATCTAAGCTTTTTTATATTTCTTGTATTGTATTTTGGAGGAAGTCCAACAACTGCTGAAACATTTTTAGCTGCTTCCAAACCTAAATTAGGATTTCATATTTTCTTCCCTGTAGACAGCAAAACTGACTTGCATAAGGTCTGCATATTGGTCTTGTCATATGTATCTATATACAAATGACTAAGACAGAGAGACCCAGGAAGATTTTGTGATCTATCACTCAGATATTCTGAATTAGCGGATGGAGATTAGTTGGTCTTAATCAAACAGAAATGAGAAATCAAACGTCAGGCAAACTTTTTACACTTGATTGCAATGCCATGATTTATAGTTTTAAAAATAATGAGATTACTATTTTTGGACCAAATCAGGCTTGACTACAGAATCCAACAGTCTAATAAGTTGATATTCATTACCTGCAAATTAAAAATGAGATGAGAAATTCTGAGGACTAGTAAGACCCATCAATGCAGTATTGTTACCATTCTTGGAGGGGCAAATTAATTCTTAAGGATTAAATTTATTTGTCTGAGCACAAATAAGAAAGTTTGATAATGTGATGATAGATTACTTTTATAGTAAAGTATAGAAGCTGTCCCGGAGCTTGTCAGTTCTGGCTTTTGTGCTGTGGTATGGTTTCCCCGATGGTAGCAGCTGGAATAGATTGTCGTTGGGGTGACTCAAGTCCCCAATGATCCTTTGGGCCCTTTTCTCACACCTGTCTTTGTAAAGTTCCTGAATCACAGGAAGTTCATCTACAGATGCGCTGGGCTGTCTGCACCATTTTCTGCAGAATCCTGTAATTAAGGGAAGTACAGTTCCCATACCAGACAGTGATGCAGCCAGTCAGGATGCTCTCAATTGTGCCCCTGTAGAAAGTTCTTGGGATTTGGGGGCCCAGACCAAACTTCCTCAACTGTCTGAGACGAAAGATGCGCTGTTGTGCCTTTTTCACCACATAGCTGGTGTGTACAGACCACGTGAGGTCCTCGGTGATGTGGACGCAGAAGAACTTGAAGCTATTTACCCTCTCAACCCCAGAACCATTGATGTCAATAGGGGTTAGCCTGTCTCCATTCCTCCTGTAATCCACAACCAGCTTCTTTGTTTTTGCGACATTGAGGGAGAAGTTGTTTTCTTGACACCACTGTGTCAGAGAGATGACTTCTTCCCTGTAGGCCACCTCATTATTGTTTGAGATTAATATTAGGTAAAATATTAAAAAAGAAGGTGATGGGTCACTTTGCAGAGAATCTTCCCCCTGAAGTATATGACATACTGGGGTTCATTTCTTTTTCTACAACATACATACGCGCAGTTGGAGCATTAGGAAATGTCATGAAATTTAATTTTCATTTATGTTTTATGCCAGTCTACTTCTGCAGCTATAAATTCCTCTCTCCCCTATGATGTATGTAATAAAACAGATTTTGATTGTCTTTCGTTTTGCATGATTTTGTAAACAAAATAAAACTTCCAGGGGTTTCCTCTGGACTCTGGAAAAAGAATCTTTATGGCAAGATAAATTTGCTGAGAAATTCAGTCTGTAGACGAACATGCAGTAATGATTGAGGTCCATGATATTAATCAGTCTCTCCAGCAAGTCCAAGGCAGCATTTCCTGTGTACTGTAGGGTGTAATAAAAATCCACAAAAATATAAAAGCTTCTTTGCCTTGTTAAACAGCAACAGACCCATACACAGCAATACCATATTCTCCCTCCCACTGGCCCTGTCCAGAATAAAGCTGCTGATAATTTTTGGTTGATATTACAAAGTTTGCCCTTCAGTTATTTTTTCTTTCTATTGCAATTAAATCCTTTCCTACTTAACAGAAATATGGTGCGATATAATGATAGATGAGCATAAATGTGTGTGCTTGAAACATTTTCATTTAGCTTCTATGCAACCTTATTATTCTTGCGAAGGGAAAATGTTAATTTTAGCTTGTGCTTTAAAATTGGTTCTTGCTGTAAATTTTTAAAAAGTATATTTTTAATGTTTAGGTTCATTCTTCAACCCAAAGCAGTAATTCACAATCAGCTTCTTGAGAAACAAAAAATAGCTGAACAGAAGATCAAAGAGCTTGAGGTGAGTTCTCATCATTCATGCTTTCAGTGCAGAAGATAAAATAAAGTAAGTTGAAATAAGAAAAATCATTCTAAAAACACATTCATTACTATTTGGCAATGGCTCTTGGCCTTGAAAAGTTTACTCTGTCTCAGTCTCTGTGCTAAGATGGTTGCTTTCTTTCTTTTTGTAGACTTATCATTTCTGTATATGAGCTCCTTGCTATCAGTTTAAATCTATGGGCCTCCTCACTTACTGTTTTGTCTGTCAAGTTGATATTGTTAGAACATAGATGATCAATTAAACTAGTTCTTTTAATAACGGCACATAATAAATCCTTGTAATCCTGTAGTGAATAAACAAGAACTTCAAGCCCTACAAAAATTTCCCATTCTTTTCCTACTCTACCTTCGCTAACTCCATCACTTTTCCCTGCTGCTCATACCGACTAATCCTAAACATTTAGACAGGCAGAGAATTAAGCGGTGATCAGGCAGCTGAAGATTAGTTTCAATCAACATGATGGCCAGCACAGGCCACCATGGGATGAAGGGCCTGTTCTGGTGTGTACTGTTTTACGAGCACCCTCAGCATTCTAATTATCCTTATGTTACAATTCATCGCCCTCAACTTACCCATTACCGAGGCTGGTTATTTCTAACTTACCTTATGCCATCTCTGACTTTGCGGAAAACAATGTGTCTTTTAAAATTTATTTGATTAAATTGAAATAGAAGATGCTGATGAAAGGTCTTCAACTTGAACTATTGATTTATCCCTATGTGCTGCCTGTCTTGCTGCGTTTCTCCACCATTTTCTGTTTCTCTGTCTTTACCACCTTTTCAGAAATCCATTAGCTAGATCCACCACTTCACTGATTCTTGCTTCTCTTCTCAGCAAACTTGGTGGGTGTGCTTCTCATCCTTTGCATGTACCTTTGTTCTTCACTTTTTAAGAATTCAAATTTCAGATTTCATTGCAAGTTTTACCAAACTGCAACTCTTCTGGCCGTAAGTTCTCATCATTGCTGATAGGCATTGCTTAATGCTAAGGTAGTTTACTCTTTGTGTGGCATCTTGGAAAGTTCTTTTAAAGATCAAGATTTCAAATTGGAATGATCTACGAGGGCACACAACAACAGCTAGATCAATGGCACTGTGGCCGTCACTGAAGCTCAGCAGAGAAGTCTAAAGTCAGCCAGAACAATATCGATAGGAAACTTGATAGTTGGAGAAACAGAAAGGAAATTCTGTAGCTGCGGCAGAGATGCCAGGATGGTGTGTTGTCTCCTGGGTGCCAGAGTCAAAGATGCCTCAGAATGGCTGCAAAGCATTCTCAAGGGAGTGTGCGAGCAGCCAGAAGTCCTGGTGCACATTGACAAAAATGACAGCAGTCGAACTGGGGAGGACATCCTGCACAGTGAGTATGAGCAGCTAGGAATGAGACAGAAAAGCAGAATCTTGAAGGAAGTAACCTGTGGATTACTCCTGGTGCCATGTGCTTGTCAAGGCAGGAATCAAAAGGTAAAACAGATGAATGGGTGGTTGAGAAACTGGTGTAGAGGGAGGTGTTTAAATTTTCTTGGATCATTGGAACCACTTCTGTGGTAGGGGATAAACTTTACAAGAGGGGTGGATTGCACCCTAACTAGAAATAAATCAATATCCTTCTCAGGAGATTGGCTAGTGCTACTTGGAAGGGTTTAAGCTAGTGTGGCAGGTGGATGGGAACCAGAGCACCAGGTCAGAAAGTGGAGGGATTGAGAGTAAGGTAGATGTCATGACAATAAGAACAAGCAGGAGCAAAGAAATAGATGCAATGGCACAGATAGGCTGAAGTGTGTGTATTTTAATGCTAGGAGTATTATGGGCAAGGGCAATGAACAGTGCATGGAACTATGATGTGGCCATAACAGATGCTTGGTTGAGTCTATATGGGTAGTGTCCACTAAGTCCATATGGGTAAAACTCAAAAATAAGAAAGAAATATTATTACAGCACCTTTCCCACCTCCATAGTCACCCAGACATTGAGGAACAGATATGCAGGCAGATTAAGGAAAGGTGTAATAACAACAGCGTTGTTATCATAGGTGACATCTACTTCCTTAATAGAGACTGCGATCTCCTTAGTACAAGAGGTTTATATGGTGCAGAATTGTTACATACATCCAGAAGGGTTTTTTAAAATCAATATGTAGATAGTCCAGCAAAAGTCAGGGCCATACTGGACCTGGTACTGACTAATGAGCCTTGTCTGGAAATTTTCCTTTCATGGGAGAAGAGTTAGGGAATAGTGTTCCCAACTGAAGTTTTAGGAGAGCTATGGAAAGCGATAAGTATGGACCTTGCAGGAGAGAATTAAATTGGAGCGCAGCCATTTTTGTGTATGTCCATAACTGGCGTGTTTAAAGGCCAATTGCATAGAGTACAGGGCAGGTATGTTCCAGAAGGGAAGGAAAAGGAGAGCAAGGTAAGGGAACCTTGGATGTTGGTGAGGTGGTGAATTATAATCAAGAAGAAAAACGAAGTGTACAACATTTAAGGGTTAGGGAGACAAAATCAAAACAGCCCTTGTGGATTTTAAAGAAATGAAAAAGAAACCCAAGAAGGGAATTAGGAAAACCAGGAGAGATCCTGAAAAGTCCTTGACTAGTTGGAATAACAGGAACCTTAAGGCATTGTATATGTACATCAAGAGCAGGAGGATGAGACCATAAGATATGGGAGCAGAATTAGGCCATTTGGCTCATCAAATCTGCTCCATCATTTCATTTAGGCTGATTCATTTCCCTCTCGGTCCCAGTCTCCTGCCTTCTCTCCGTATCCCTTCATGCCCTGACTAATCAAGAATCTATCAACCTGCCTTAACTATACCCAATGATTTGCTCTTCACAGCTGCCTGTGGCAACAGATTCCACAGATTTGTCACTGGCTAAAGAAGTTCTTCTTCATCTCTGTTCTAAAGAGGCTGTGTCCTCTGATCTTAGACTACCCCTTTGGTCTTAGATCCTCTGACGTCCTTCCACATTCTTCTGAATTCCAGTGAGTGTAGGCCATTAAATGCTCCTCATATGAAAAGCCTTTTAATCCTGGAATCATTTTTGTGACCCTCCTTTGAACCCTCTCTAACATCAGCACATCCTTTCTTAGATAAGGGGCTCAAAACTGCTCACAGTAGTCCAAGTGAGGCTGCACCAGTGCCTTATAAAGCCTTAACATTACATTCTTGCCTTTAGATTCGAATCTTCTTAAAATGAATGCTAACATTGCATTTGTCTTCCTCATCACTAACTTAACCTGCAATTTAACCTTTAAGGGAATCCTGCATGAGGATTCCCAAATCCCTTTGTGTCTAAGATTTTTGAATTTTCTCTCCATTTAGAAAACAGTCAGCACTTTTATTTCTTCTACCAAAGTGCATAACCATACAGTTTCCGATTCTGTATTTCATCTGCCACTTCTTTGCCCATTCTCCTAATCTGTCCAAGTCCTTCTGTAGCCTCTCTGCCTCCTCAACATTACCTGCCCCCCTGTCTTCATATCATCTGCAAACTTGGCCACAAAGCCATCAATTCCTTCATCAAAATCATTGACATGTAATGTAAAAAGCGTTCCCAATAGTGAACTCTGAGCACCACTAGTCACCAGCAGCCGTTCTGAATAGGCTCCTTTATTCCGACTATTTGGCTTCTGCCAATCAGTAATGCCCTTGCTAGTATCTCTCCTGTAAAACCATGGGTGCTTAACTTGTTAAGCAGCCTCCTGCGTGACACCGTGTCAAAGGCCTTCTAAAAATCCAAGTACACATTCTCCTTTGTCTATCTTGCTTGTTATTTCTTCAAATAATTCCAATATATTTGTGAGGCACGATTTTCCCTTAATGAAACCATGCTGACTTCGCCCTATTTTATTATGTACCTTCAAGTACCCTGAAACCACATCCATAATGATCTACTCCAACATCTTCCCAACTGCTGAGGTCAGATTAACTGGCCTATAATTTCCCTTCTTCTGCCTCTCTCCCTTCTTGAAGAATGCAGAGATATTTGCAATTTTCCAGTCCTACTGATCCTTGAAAGATTATTAGTAATGCTTTCTCTTCAGCTAGGAGTAGGTAGGGTAGTTCAAGGATAAAGGGAACATGTGCTTTGAGGCATAGGATGTAGGTGAGGTCCTAAATGAGTACTTTGCATCACTGTGTACAAGGAGAAGGACGTTGAGGATGGGGAAGATCGGTGTGGAGCATGCTGATATGCCAGGGCATTTTTAGATAAAGAAGGCAGCATCAGGTTTCTTATTGTGGGGTTAATTTCATCATAATATTGTCAAGAATGTGGCTTATCATCAGCTTCTTGATGGCAAATTTTGATAGGAATTATATGCTAAGACTTACCAGTAACATCTCAACTTGTCAAGAATGAAAAACAGAAATAATGCTGGATTTGAGGCAACAGTTTTGTTGCTGAAAGAGCTCTATTCTTCTAGCAGTTTGTGCAAACTGTGCTGGAAATGATTTATAGCATTGATAAAATAATATTTAAAATGTTTTACAGTAAGTTTTTCCATAGTGTTCAATTAGTGACAATTACTGAAAATGTATGTGGTTGTCAGACTTTTGTAAGACATGTAAATATATTTTGAAGTTGTCATAAGGAAAGTTTCCTGATTTCCTGATATCAGAACAGGAAGTTGAACAAGGAATCCAGGTTGAAAATAAATTGGATTCTCTATAAGACAAACAATAGATATAATGTAATTTGATTTTGAAATAGAGCATAGAAGACATGACATGCAGGAAATCTTACTGTGTATCAATGAATGAGGTGAATGGAAAGTAGCCTGTTTGAATCGGTCAAAAGACTCGGGAATTGGGAATAATGTTGTTTCAGTTCTTGCAAAACAATTCAATCTTGGCTACATTTGAAGAATGCCCTTTAATTTATGTGAATTTTTCTTAAATATCGGGCATGGTGTTTATTGGATGAACTGTAAATGCAAGGTACTGCCATTGTATTGCTGACAACAATATGTTATGGTAGCTTGGTATGCAATTTGCTCCATTTACTTAATGTTCAGCATGGGCATAATGTACTCTACTTCTGAAATTCTACTCCAGTGAAGTGATTGGAATTGGAGTTAGTAAGTGGAATACAGCTTCTATATCATGTGTTTAATGCATGCAGTGTTCAAATCTTTCAACCTAAGATGAGTGATGATTGCATTAATTGAAAAAGCTCATGGTGATTACTGTTACTATGGCAAACACTGAACAGGAAATTTTTGAAGCAGATGTTCTATGTTTTGTGAAGTATTTTCTGGAAATAATATTAAATAGTAATATATCTTGAATATAATCTTGTACAGGCTGTTCCCAGGATACAAACTGGCTCCATTTTTACAGACAACTATAAGTTGATTTTGTCCATAATTTGGAAATTACACTATCACTGTATGGTAACCATACCTGTACAGTCTTATAATAAATGGCACCCAAAGCACATAGGCTGATAAGAAAGAACCACTACAGAGAGAGAGAGGGAGGGAACTTGTTCTGTTTTCATTGGGAACAAACATAAGGAAGTGCATCAGAGTTTTGAATTTTTATTATGGGAGCTTGTTTGTAGTAGGCATGTCCTTAATTGAGTGTTTATAACCTGAGGACCGCCTGTATGTGTACTTACATTATAAAAATATATTCATGATGGTAGAAAGGGAAAGGATTACCTGTGGCTTCTATCTCGACACTGTTCCTTTTCAGGTTGTGTACAGTGCATGGTACTAAAATGATAAAATAGTTGGAAACTCTTTCCCTTTCCTCAGTGCCTTTTCATGTTCACTGGCTGTTCCTAACCAAGGAATTACTTTTGAATTGCACTCTTAGGAATGTAGATAAATATAGGAGCTAATTAGTTAATTAAATTGTCCTAGAAATAATAAGTAAGTTATATTAGCTGGTCTAGTTACAATGTTGTTTGAGGGAAGGATGTTAGCGAACTTGGTGCTTTAAGATAATGCCAAATATTCTCTTTGATCGTCAGTGACCAGCAGAAGTATACTCACTTATGAGATGTGAAGCAATGCTTCTGTTGATACTGCTGGCAGATAGCAATACGTTGTCACCATCACTAACATTGCATCTAATTTGTTAGATTTGTGAACTGTACTGGATAGACAAACTTGCTGCAACTTGCCATTGGGAAAATTGAAGCCACAGTTCTAAACTCTTGCAAATTCCTTTACACCAACACCATATCCATCATCCTTGTGCTCAATACTGAACAAGATTGTTCATTACATTGGAATTAATTTTGGCACCTGATTGGGCTGGGCTTTGGATTACATATCTGTACCAGTAATATTAAAAAATCTAAGATATCACAAGGCATGGATTCTTGCCTTCATGCACGTTTCTTTTGTTTTTGATGTGATTAGTCAATGCAGTCCTTACTGCTTGTTTTATTCTTTGCAAACTTGATATCATCGAAAGCATTGATATCTTAACTTGCACCAACACGTTCACTGATACTGTCTTTGTTCAAACTTAGCTAAGCTGTACCTCAATTTAAAAATTCTCATTTTGCCCTTCTCTGACTGTGATGTTTCCCCAGTTTTTTACTATTTGAGAAACTGGCTCTCTTCTAAATGCTAGCCTCCTTTCTCCCTCTGTTTAACTGCTCCATCATGTTTATTAGCTGCGGCAGCCCTAAAGAATTTCCTTGCTAAATCTCCGACTCTCTCACTTTTTTCTTTCAAAAAGATCCTTTAAAATAAATTACTTTTACAGCTTTGTTCATCTGCCTTTGTTTCATTTTTTTTTTTGTGGCTGTGTGTCAGTTTCCATTTGATAATTCTTAAAGTGCCCTGGGATGTATTTACTATGTTGAATGTATTGTATAGTATTGTTAGGAGTAAAGTATCTAAGGAAAGGCAGGAAGTTTTCCCAAATTCAGGCCAATGTTTATCCCCTGCAACTAATGTAATTCATCTTCTGTTTTTAACACTGATATGAATTTGAGATATTGTTCATGATTTGTAGTTATGGCAAATGTTTTATTAGGAATATAAAGATTATATTTCCCCTTTGAAACTATTAAATCCTTTAATAGTTATTTGTTTTTCTTTGGTATCAACAGTTCTGTAACTGTCTCCCCTGGCATTTCATATCTAATCCTTGATATTAGTTTCATTGTCCATCTCTATTTTTTCTGAAGTCATAATTTCCCCAGAGTTATAGTATTGAGAAATGCCACAGTTTATTATTTTGTGGAGCACTTTAGCTATACAAATATAGACCGGGGCAGCAAGAACAACTGTGGCAGAGGAGGAGGAGAAATTCATTGTTAGAAGTACTTCTTTGAGCAGTTCATTTTTGGCTAAAAGATTTTCATTGAATTCTTGTGTCTTTGGGAAATATCAACTAGAACAGGTATTAGTTGGGAAATATTTTGAAAGTAGAGCATGATGTCAAAAAGTTTAGAATAATAATGGAAGGGAAAGAGAACACTTAAAGTAATCTAACCGTTAAGTTTATTTCATATCATTCCTAATTTTTATAATTGAATGATTTTTTTTGTGTGTATTGTGCCAACACACCTCTGTAAATTCCCAATGCAAGTGATGAATCAGCTTGATCCTTAATCCTGGAAAAAAATTGTCTTTTTGGGAACTTCCAATATTAATATGATGAAAACTTATCTGACCTTGTAAATAATGGGAAACTTTAAGGTGCAGATGTTTCAGTTGTAGACTTGGTACATTCCCATGTGGAGGTGTGATTGGTTATTTAAGTTGGAGCTCCCTGGATGACCAAGTGAATAAAACAGAACAGAAAAAGAGGATATTGCTAATGTCAGGTTGATAGTAAGGTCAGCGAGGAAGCAAAAATGGAAATAAGGGAATAATTAAAGCAAACATAAAAGTGTAAGAAGAGGTTATCCAGAAATATTCTATATGGATGAATATAGAATAAAATCTGTTAACAGGAGAAGGGGCTGATAAGTGATCAAAAGAGACATTTATTTATTAGGCAGAAGCTGTGGCTGAGAATATAATGGAATATTTCAGGTTTCAGCTTGGAAGAAATTACTCCTGGAATATTAGCAAAGGAAGATGGTTCTGAAGTTCTGAATGGGTTCATAATGGAGAAAGGATGTTTTAGAAGTGATGGCTTTAGTTGGTAATCAAATCACTGAGTCCAGGTGAGATACATAGGAGCATCTTTCCTGTAATGTAAGGCAGGAAATTGTTCAGGCACTGTCTATAATCTTGTAAACATTTAAATTTGAAATAAAAACACAAATGCTGCAAATACTCATGGTCAAGCAACAGCTGTCTAAAGCGACAAAGTTAACAGTTCATCTCAGAGACTTCACTGAATACAATAAAAGTTGCAGAGAACTCTATGGGCCAATTGGCCTAATTCTGCTCCTATGTCTTATGGTCTTAAGATGGTGGGAGGAACATGTAAGACGAGGGGAGTACTTGATGGTGAGACTGGATCCACTGGGTACTAAGAGGCTATTATGCTGCTTTGTCTGTGTTAAATGTTGACAGTGGCAGGGCTTTAAGACATGCCCAGCAGATCAACCTGACTAATGAGAGTGAAATGTGTCTATTACTAGAGGTTTCAGATGGATGTTTGGAAGAAATAGCCAGTTCTGATACAGACAGATAAAGCTAATTCCCCAAAGCTGGAGAATTGGATAGAGATTTGAAAGTGACAACTTGCCCAGATGCATGATGAGGTGTTGTTCCTCGAGCTTGTATTGGGCCTTGTGGGAGGTTGCATATACAGACAGATTAGAGTGGATGCGGCTTGGAGAATTAAAGCAGCAGCTAAGTTGGATTCACTCTGGACTCTATATGAGTGCTGCATAAAGTGATTACCCAGTCTGCAACAGAGTGTGGCATCAAGAAGCCCTGATAAAAATGTCGTGGGTGGGCATCAGAAGTTAAGCTCCAGTTGTTGCACAGAAGAAGGTGATTGTGGTTTTAGTTGGTCCACCAATCTGTTCCCGAGAGCATCCTAAGACTCTTGGTATTGTGGAGGATCAGAGGGATCTTGGGGTCAGAGTTCATAGGATACTCAAAGCTGCTGTGCAGGTTGAATGTGTGGTTAAGAAAACATACAGTGTTTTGGCCTTCATCAACAGTGGGATTGCGTTTAAGAGCCAAGAGGAAATGTTACAGCTTTATAGAACCCTGGTCAGACCCCACTTGGAGTACTTTGCTCAGTTCTGGTCGTCTCATTACAGGAAGGATGTGGAAACTATAGAAAGGGTGTAGAGGAGATTTACAAGGATGTTGCCTGAATTGAGGAGCATGCCTTATGAGAGTAGGTTGAGTGAACTCAGCCTTTTCTCCTTGGAGCAACAGAGGATGAGAGGTGACCTGATAGAGGTGTATAAGATAATGAGAGGTATTGATTGTGTGGGTAGTCAGAGGCTTTTTCCCAGGGCTGAAATGGCTAACACGAGAGGGCACAGTTTTAAGGTGCTTGGAGGTAGGTACAGAGGAGATGTCAGGGTAAGTTTTTTACGCAGAGATTGGTGAGTGTGTGGAATGGGCTGGCGTCAATGGTAGTGGAGGCGGGTACAATAGTGTCTTTTAAGAATCTCCTAGATAGGTACATGGAGCTTAGGAAGATAGAGGGCTATGGGTAACCGTAGGTAATTTCTAAAGTAAGTACATGTTCGGCACGGCATTGTGGGCCGAATGGCCTGTATTGCACGGTAGGTTTTCTATGTTTCTATTTCAGGAGTTCCTCAGGTTCATATTCTATACCTAACCTTCCATCATGAAATCAGAAATGGATATGGGTGACATTTGCACAATATTCATTCCCGTTCACCACGATGCAAAGTTCAAAAGTTCAAATTAAATTTATTACCAAAGTACTTGTATATCACTATGTACAAGGCTGAGAGTCGTTTTCTTGTGGGCAATCACAGTAAATTGAAGAAGCACAATGGGATCGATGAAAGACTGCACCCAACAGGATGGATAATGTGCAAAAGACAACAAACTACAAATACAAAAATAAAGAGATTTAAAAAAAAAAAGAAATAATACAGTAAATAAATAAGCAATGAATATTGAGAACAACATGGAGTCCTTGAAAGTGATTCCATATGTTCTGGGAAGGTTCAATGATGGGGCGAGTGAAGTTATCCCCTCTGGTTCAAGAGCTTGATGTTAAGGGCTACAAACTGTTCCTGAACCTGGGGGTGTGGGTCTTGACACTCCTGTATGTTCTATACAATTCAATAAATGAACCAAACATACAAAAATAAGAAGCAGGAGTAGGCCATTTGACCCTTTGTACTTGGTTCATTAAGATCAAGGCATTATGGTGGAAGATCAGTAATCAACATGCATAATCTCCATATCCCTTGCTTCCTTCTATATTAAGATGCTTTTTTAAAAAGCATCTTGCCGAAGTCAGTCCTGCCGAAGGATCTCAGCCCAAAACGTCAACTGTACTTTTTTCCATAGATGCTGCTTGGCCTGCTGAGTTCCTCCAGCATTTTGTGTGTGTTACTTGGAATTTCCAGCATCTGCAGATTTTCTCTTGTTTTTGCTTTGTTAAAATCTCTGCTTTGAGTGACCTCGATCACTGAGCCTTCCTAGTCCTCAATAAAGAAATTGAAAGATTCATCATCTTCTGTTTTGAAGAAATTTTGCTTCATCTTTGATCCGCATAACTTATTCTGAGACATTATCATCCTGATTCTGGGCTCCTTAGTGAAGCGAAAATTTAGCCTATGAACCTCTGTAAGAGTTTTAAGTTTCAGTAACATCTCCTCACATTTTTTTAAACTCTAGAGAATGTACAGCAGTCTGTTCCATCTCTCCCACGATCCCAGGAACCAATTTTGCACAATTTGTACTTCCTCTATGGAAGGTACACGTTTTTGGGTAAAGGAGATCAAAGCTATAAACAACGCTTACTTAGACCCTATATGCTGGTAATTGAAATAAGGCCTCTTTTTACTTAAATCATTTGCTAGCACGTGTGTATTAGCTTTCAGTTATTCCCCCCCCCCCGCATATATAACCAGGTACCCTTGAACATCTTAATTCAATCTACCAATTATTTAAAAAATATGCTTTTCTAGTTTGTGCTCTAACATGAAAAAGTGCCAATTTTACAATTATATGACATGCTGCAGTATGTAGACAATATTCGGTTTGGGAAGGTCATTACAAGTAATGTCATATCTTAAGTACATATTTTGATCTCCATGGTCCTCTTTGGAGCTAGTATGGACCTAACTGGCTGAGTGGTTTTTTTGCATGGAGTAACTTCTGATTCTACACAATTAGAATGAATACTTAGCCCCTTGGATCCGTTCTGTCTTTCAAGAAATCATAACTGACTGGTGAACCAAACACTTTAAAGTCTTGCTCTCATGTCACTTAATGCCTTTAGTACAGCAATCTTTGAGATTAACTGTAACCTTAAATCAATTCCTGATTACCCAAAAAAAAAGTTTCAAATGTCATCCTTTCATTTGTAAGTGTTTCTTAACTCCACTCCTAAAAACCTTGGCTCTGATTTTTAAATGATGCCCCCCCCCCCCCACCAACTCCCTAACTAAGGAAGCTAGTTTCTCTCTATCATTTTAGTTCCCACTCACATCCTAAAAACTTTAATCAAACTATCCATTTACAATCCAAATTCAATGGAATTCAATCCCGGTATGTGTAATCTCTTTTTTTGTAATTTGAAGCAGGAAACCACACAACGTTCTGGTAAAGCTGCATTGCATATTCCAAATTGGACTCGTTTTACCAAAGAACTAGTGCTCAGAACTGGGTCAAGACAATTCATGATCAGGAATTTGCATCACTGTTGTATAATTTCTACACCCTTCTGTTCAGGTTCTCTAAAACTTCCTGTTATAGCAGAACTGCAGCCACATTATCCCAGTCTTTGTGACTGTAGGTATTTTTCTCTAACTTTATTCCAGCTATCTCTTTCCTCATCAAAACCTAATTTTGAGAAGCTGGCCTATTGTACTTTTTAAATCCTTTTTTATTGTGATGTTCTTAACTACACTCTAGTTCATTTTAGCAGATTTTTACACTGGCCTATTCTCAATTGCTACATCAGCAGCTACTTAAAATATTCTTCCAATTTGTATAGTTTATTCTGCATGGGATCTAGAATCCATTCCTATTATTTGCAGTCCTTTTTGAATAAATGACTAAAGTTATAACTTCAGAGATGGTGTGGCACCAAATTTTGAACAAAGCTTGAAAGTTGAGTAAATTATTGGAGACGAGGTAAACATGCTATTTACTTCAGGTTTCATTTGACTATCAATAAAGTTGGCATACTAAGGTCCTATTTCATTATTGATTGGAGGTACTGTATCATTCAAATCAGTAGTAATTTGTAGCATTTCCAGTTTATTTCATTGGAAAAATGGTAATTGTGACCATATGAACTCTTGCCTTAAATAGAATATTCTGTTTGTTTATTTATGTATTTTAGAGATACAGTGCACAATGAGCCCTGCAGCCCACCTATTTAACCCTAGCTTAATTAAAGGACAATTTGCAATGACCAATTAACGAACTAACTGGTACATCTTTGGAATGTGGGAGGAAAGCAGTACCTGGAGGAAACCCACACATTCAGAGGGAGAATGTACAAGCTTCTTACAGATGGCGTTGGAGTTGAACTCTGAATTTCACACAACGTGTACCAGTGATTAAACCTGGCTCTGGCTTGAACTCCAATGCACAGTTGTGCTAACTGTGATGCTACCATGGTGAAATGGAGGTGAAGGTTGTGGAACATATAAATTCGTAGCAAATGGATATTATCCCGCTTAGTCCTTTTTGAGATGTTGATCCATTCAGAATATCCCTTGGCTTGCTTTGTTCCTTTTTAAAATTAAGCATTGATCAAGCATAACAACAAAATCTATCTAATTCTGTATTACAGCCATTGATCAAAATTATGAAACTAAGTTGAAGAACAGTTTGTTAGTAGCGTTAAGCAATACATTCATACATATTAACATTTTTCTATCATAAAAGGGACTGCTCAGTTGAAGCTTTATTTTCACTGGAGAGAATATTCAATACCCTAAATATTATGCAACTATGGAATAAAGTTATTATTTCTTCCAGATATACCGGAACAAATCTGCAAAGGTATTATAAATTAGTATTCATATTAGTTATGTAATGCTTTTCCTGTTTTAAGTTTTAATGCATAATGCATTGGGTATAATTTTTATGCAATATTATAATCAAAGCTTGCTTATAAATAGGTTATGGGACAGCTCTGTACCAGGAATGCTGTTGTCCTAATTTAATTACATGGTGAATTTTGTAATTACCATATTGTAAATCATGATTAATATTGATATTTTTCATATAGTTCCTTTTCATGTTTGTTCTAAAACGTTGTCTGTGATGTTCAGTGATGTGGTTTGTAATTTATACATCCATTTCTGTAAACATGATCTGCAGTTTAGACACACCACATCATATGGTAAGCAAAACCCAGCATCCTGTCAGAGGAAATTCTGTTGCAGTCACAGTGGGCCTTTTCAGATTTGGGATGAGAACTGTACAGCTGTGTGCATTTATTTTGAAAAGTCATCCTGAGAGCGGTCACATCCTGAGATGCTGATCATTACCCAAAAATAATACAGTACTGTAGGAAGCTGCATCAGGAGCACCAGACACAACAGACAACCCCAGCAGATTCGCAGGTGAAGTGTTCCCTCATCTGGAAGGACTGTTTGGGGCCCTGAATGGAGGTGAGGGGGGAGGTGAACTTTCTACCATTATCTTCTGCTTCCTACCGTCAAGCCAATTATATCCACTAGAGTGGGCATGTTCCCTTTCCCTGGATCCCATGTGATCTAGACTTAAGATTAGCTTCCGAATAGCGCCTTGTCAAAGACTTTGCTAAAATCCATAGAGATAACGGTGAGTGTCATGGTAGCATAGGGATTAGCACAACGTTATTACTGCTCGGGGCGTTCTGGTGTTCCAAGTTCAATTCCGGTGCCTTTCTGTAAGGAGTTTCTGTATGTCTTCCTCATGGAATGTATGGCTTTTCCCTGGGTGTTCCAGTTTCCTCCCATGGTCCAAAGACATACAGGGTAGTTTAATTGGTCATTGTAAATTTTCCCATGATTAGGTTAGGGTTAATTCAGGTTTGTGGGGTTGCTGGGGCAGCATACTCTGTATTGTTAAATTACATCCACTACCCTTCTGTCATCTTGCATTTCTCTTCAAAAAAAAAAGCTTTAACAGATTTCTGAGACATGATTTCCCACATGCACAAAGCCTTGTTGACTATCCCAAATCAGTCCTTATCGATCCAAATGCTGGTAGATCCTGTCCTGAAGAATCTCCTCTTGACTTTGTTGCCCTTATTAAATAATGGTAGAACATTAACAGCCATCCAGTCTTCTGGTATTTCACCTGTGTGTAACAAAAATGCAAATATCTCTGCAAGAACTTCTACAGTTTCCCAAAAGGTCCAAGGATGCACTTGGATCAGGGTCTGCAAATTCACCCACCTTACTGTGCTTTAAGGATGCTACTACTTACCTTCAGCAATTTGTAAATGGTCCAAGACTTTGCAACCCATTTGCCTCAATCCCTTAGCTTCCATGATCTTCCCTATTATAAAAACTTATGGGAAGTATTCATTAAAAATCTCACACATCTCCTGTAGCTCCATACATAGATGATCATGTTGGTCCTTCATGTCACGTAATTTCTCCCTAGCCATCCTTTACTTTTAAAGTACCTGCACAATATTTTGGGATTTTCCTTAGCCTTGCCTGCCATAATTATCTTGTGCTGTATTTTTGCCCTCCTGATGTCCCAAGTGTAATCCTGCACTTATACTTATTTAAGGGTTCACTTGATCCTAACTGTCCAAACCTGATGTATGCCTCCTCCTTAAGCATATTTTATGATCAGATTTTTCTTGTGTTTAACATTCTACCATCCACTTATAATTTGGAACACCATAACTTGTGTTCTTGCCAGCATACATTTCCATCTTCTTGAAGGTCTTAGTGGCTTGGATGTGTTCCAATAAATTAGCTGTCAGATCTTTGTTCTGGTTTACATTTTTCAAACCCTGTATTTCTGCAAATTCTCCTAATAGACTCAAGGAATTGTGGAGTCAGAAACAAGTTTATTATCACTAACCTGTGTCATTAAGTTTGTTGCTTTGCAGCAACAGTACTGTGCAAGACAAAATTTTTTCTGTTACAAAAATAAATCGTATAAAAGCCAAATAATGAAGTAGTGTTCATTGGGTCATGGACTGTTCAGTATTCTGATGGTGAAGGGAAAGAAGCTGTTCCTAAAATGTTAAGTGTGGGTCTTCCAGCTTCTGTACTTCATCCCCAATGGTAGTAAAGCAAAAAGGGAATGTCCCACTTGGTGGAAGTTTTTAATGATGGATGCCTTTTTGCTCTCACGATAGCCTTCTTGATGTCATACCTTGATCCCTGGTAGGGCGCTAGATTTCTGGTCTTGTACACCATGGATCTTGCCTTCAACACACTCTGAATCCCCTGATTCATCCAAAGCTTCTGGTTTGTGAAGATTCTGTATGCTCTTGAACATACACTCATCCATGCAGGTCTTGATGAAGCCTGCGACGACTGTGGCATATTGATTCAGATCCAAAGATGAATCCCTGAATATGGTCCAGTCCACCAATTAAAAGCTTTCCTCCACCTTCCTTGACCTCTGCTGCTGTGTTCCTCTATCTCTGGGCAATATACTGTAGAGCACAGCCAGGTGATCAGACTTGCCAAAGTACCCATTAGGAGTCTTAATAGCTGGTAGACTTGATTACACTCGGGAGCAGGAGGGGAAAGATTATTCATTTCAATATTTTTATTTCTTGACATTTTATTATGTCTTTCTAGATATTTTTACTTTAAATTATTAATGTTGGAAACATTTTTTAAAAATTACAAAAAAATCCCTCCCCTCAGCATTTTGTTAAATGTGGTCATACAGTTTTGGTTGTAGCCTCAGAAAAACAGTGCCTGATGTCAAGGTTTAGTGAGGCCTCACCATCATGCATTGCCCAACTTCTGGATACACTTTGTTAGTGAGATTGGCCCTCTGCATCTGACCAGGATGGGAACTGTGGCTGGTGAACTCAGCTGGTGGGCCAGGTATGTTAAGATCTGCCACGTTATTCAACCCTGTATTCTGTAAGCTGTCTTGTAAGAGGTTCTAAGAGCTTTGGGAATTAAAATGTATCAAAGCTTAATAGTTTTATCCAATTTTTGAAAACTCTTAGTGCACTGGAATATACAATGGTATAATTTGATTATAATCTTCAAATGTAAGAGAACATTCATCTATCTGGGTATGAATGTGTAATTGACTAAAATAACAACATTGTTTTTTAATGCCTACGAAGTGACCTGCCTTATACTTAATTATCTTTATTAATTTGATCCTATAATTGACAATATGGAAAACTATAAATACTGCTGGGCACCTTAGTTTCATGGTTAAGTCACTGTCTAAAACTGTAATTATTTGAAGCGCGTAGAAAGTGAATATTCAGGATCCTGATACAGTGACTGACATGGTGCATACAATCTTTTCTGTATGAAGCTATGCTGGGCACTTGATTTGGCAGACGTGTGCAGAATAAATTACTAAAAATAATCTCCTTTGCGGGGGCTTTAGGCTGGTAGTGGTTACTGATGTAATGCATTGAATGTAGTTCTTTGCAAAAGGGCAGAGGGGAAATAAGACATTTCTGGTAGGAGTGGCATTCCTTTAAACTGCTGACGCATTCAGCTGTTTGTATCTGTTGCTTCCAAAAGTCTGAACCCAGAATGTCTTCCCCCACTAAGTTCTTTCACAAGTGAACAAAGCTGTAACTGTAATTAGCTGGAATATGTGAAAGTTTTGCACAATGTGCTTGTGTGAATTTCTTTTTTTTAAATTGAATCCTCTACTGTGCAATTGAAATATGGGTTGCTTTGTGCCTAATGTCCTGAAACAGTACAGCCATTTTCTGACAGAATTAAAAGCTTTTTAAATGTTACAGATACAAGTATTGTGGTAATGTTGGCAACTACCAAGAATTGTTAGTTTCATTGCTTCCCCTAGTCATTACCAGCATCACAGCAAAGATAAAGTAGAAAGCATTTCTTTTGTTGGTCAGATGAGATATGGAATACTGCAGAGTCATTAACTCAGAATGTATTCACGTTGTCTAGCATGTTCTTCTAATCTGATCACATGTATAAATTATTCTTTCAAATAGAATTTAGTGTAGCCTTTGAATTGAGGATACAATAAAAGCTGATTATACGTCTGGGGTAACACTTCTAGCTTCCATGTTCGTGATTCTGGTTACTTTAATTTATAGTCCTTCAAAATGTCTTGCCTCACCCTTATTTTGAAAGAGCAAGGAGTGCTTGATTTCTTCTTCCCTACCCCAGCCTTGATTCATAAATTTCCATGAAGTTGTTTCAAGAAGTAAACTTGTAACCAACATTTCTGTGGAAGTCTTACCAAACATGTTGAACTCGAATCATTGACTACTGGGAATATAAGCAGAAATTGTTGGAGCACTCAGCAAGTCATGTGACATCTGTGGGCCGGGAGGCATAGTGAGTGTTTCAAACTATTGATCATTTGTTGACTTCATTAACCCGTTTAGTCTCTGCCATCTATTAATTTGCTTAGGTCATAGCAGTGCTATGGTTCATGGATCTGTTCTTTCAATGAATTTTTTTGATTGTTAAAAGATCACGTTACCATTAGTATTTTTGTTTTCATTTCTTGTGTTTACCATTCAGTTTGTCTGTTTGATTGAGTGCCCTGTCTTTGATTATGTGCTGTAATCCTCAGCCAGTCACTTAGTGTAACCAGTACTGACAGAAACATTCCTGCTACCCAACAGACTTGGGCCCACACACCACAAGCATCAGGAACCTAGCCATAGTGCAATATGACTACAAGCTTTCACCCCACCAGTGTGACATCATTGCCAGTTGAATCTAAGAAAAAAAATTCCCTGTTTGTAAAAAATAAATTGGTACTTAGTAGAACATATTGTTCGTAGCCGACTCAGTCTCTTGGGCAATGTTTTGTAAAGCATTGAGCCCTTCCATGCTGTAAAAATAGCTCCACCCAAAAAAGTGACTAAAACATGCTTTACTTTAAAACAGAATAGTCACCATCTAAGTGTCATAATTTTATATAATTACATCTCCCCTTGGCCTTTGTTCTAAAATTCCCCAGCCCTGGCAACATCTTTATAAATGTTGTCTCTATCTTCAGGGATGCATTCACATTCTTTCTGCAGTATGGTAAGCTACAGGGTGAGCAGCTTCAAGTTCCTGAGTGTCATTGTTCACTGAAGATCTCTCCTGGGTCTAGCATATTAATGCAATTATGAGGAAGGTGTGACAGTGGCTGGAGGATATTTGGTACATCATCAAAGATTAGCAAATTTCTACAGATGTACCATGGCGCGCATTCTGACTGATTGCATCACCATCTGATATGGTGATATCACAGGATCGGATAAAACTGCAGAAGGTTGTAAACTCAACTAGCTCCATCATGGGCACTAGCCTCCCCACCATCAAGGATATCTTCACTTGGTGATGTCTCAAAAGGTGGAATCCATCATCACCCAGGACATGCCCTCTTTTTATTGCTACTATCAAGAAGGGGGGACAGTAGTCTGAAGACATATATCTTTACGTAACGTAAATATTTTTACTCGTGTATGTGAAGGATGTAAGAAATAAAGTCAGTTCAATTCCATTCAATTCAACATTTCAGGAACAGTTTCTTCCCCTCCACCATCAGATTTCTGAACAGACTGTGAACATTGTGCTCTCCTTTTGCAGTTCGAATTTATTTTTTATATTTCTAATTGTAACTTGTATTGCATTGTACTGCTGCCACAAAACAGCAGACTTCACAAGATATGTCAGTGAATAAACATGAATCTGATTCTGGTAACTGGATTCTTGCTAGAGTTGATTAGGGTTTTCTGCAGTTCTATTGTGACTTGCTCTTTTATTTTATTCTTTGACAGATAGCACGACATGCAAAATATTTGCCCTTAATCATCGTATCTCTATAGATATCATCTTTAGTTCTGTAGATGTACACGCCAAGATGATAGTTTCTGTCATGTGGTTATCATGTTATCCTTGCGTGGGAAAGGTTCCTGGTTTGAAACATTTGGTGATACTATGGAGCAGTTAGTTGAGCTGTTGCCTCACAGCTCCTGGAACGTGGATTTGATCCTAACCTCTGGTTGTGCTTGTGTTCTCTCTGTGACCATGTGGGGTTCTTCCATGCGCTCTAGTTCACTCCCATATCCTAAATACATGTGGGTGGGTAGGTTAATTCACAACTAAATGGCTCTAACTGAGAGAAGCTGATGGAAGTGTAGGGAGAATAAAATGGTTTAGTATAGGAATAATGTAAGGAATTAAAAAGGCTGCTTAATGATAGGTAGTGACTTGGTAGGTTGAAGGACCTAGTTCCCTGCTGCTTCTCACTGTGACTCTATGCTCTGTTTCTGGATGACTTGCAGCTAATTGCACGTTCAGTAAATTTATTTTACCACTTAAATGAATGTCAGATGTGCACTCTAAATCTCTAAACAATCTTTGGGCAATAAGCAGGAGTCTTTTCTCTTGAAACAAACACACATTGCTGTGGGAAGCTTCCTGCACTTCAACATTACAAATACTGTTCCATCCAAAGAAACCCAGTGAATAAGAATTAGAATAAGCTCATAATCTCCTCCTTCTCTAAATGGATTTTGTTTGTTAGTTGGAAATTTAATCGGTTTGTACCATACATATTTTATCTTCAGAAGTGTGCAGCTGTTAAATATATTTGGAAATAAATCATTGTTGCTTTGGGTGTAACCTTTCATCACTGATTCAGGTTGGATTTGAAATACTAACTTGCTTGTTTTCTCCTCAAAACTGAAAGAACTTAGACCATTTTCTCTTTTTTCTTTAGCTGTGTAGATTGTGCTGTTTAATCAGTTTTTTATCCTAGATCACAAGCATTTGATAATGGGTGGTTGGAATGTGTGGTCTATCACTAACCTGCCTGAACAAGCTATGCTGGCGCACTTTTAGGCAAGAGGCACACTAATTAACAAGACTGGTATTAGCTCATTTTTAAAGTGTATTGATTTGGAAGCTTGTAACATCTCCTCTGTTCATTTTCATAATAAATTTGATAACAAATAAGTAGTAATTTATATATTTAACATAAGATTAGTTTAAAAATAGCATTTGACATTGTCACCAAGATGTGTATTATTATAAACAACTTTTCCTGAGGTACTAAATATTTAACATGCATAATAATCTAAAATGAACACAAAATGTTGACTATAAATATCTACTGTATTAATCGCAAATCTGTCAGAAAGGAAAATTGTTAACTTCCAGTTCTTTCACCATATTTTCCAAAATTTGCTCATCTTCTGAAATTGTGTTCTTATTCTTGTATTTCCAGCCACTATTTCATAATTTTACATTCCTATTCCTTTTATTTATTTTTACTTCTGCTTTTCAACAGGTTCTTGTTTATGGAGAAATAAGAGACTCTAGATAATGGATTCTGGAACAAACAGAAACAGCTGGTGAGCTCAGTGGATGAAGTAGAGAGGGAAAGGAATTGTTGACATTCTGGGTCAATACCCCGAGGATGGAAAGGGAAAATGGCCAGTATAGAGATGAGTGGAGATGTGGTGAGATAGACAATTAGTGGACCAGGGATGGGTGAGGGCAGGTAAAGTCATGTGGAAAGAAGATGGGGTAGGGTTGAGAGACAGATGCAGATGGGTGATAACTGGAAGCAGACGAGGCTACAGATGGCAGAAGGTGATCATGGGAGCTGTTTAAGGGGAAAATGGGATATAATCCCTCCCTTAAATTATTACCTTCCTTACTTATCAGCTTCTAGCACCTGTAGCCTTCATATACTCAGTTATCACCCACCAGTCTCTATCTATATCTTCACTTATCCCTCCTCTCCTCCCCCCCTCCCCCGCCAGATCTGGCTTCATCTACACCCATTTTCCCCCCCTTGTCTACTTCCATCTATCATGCACCTACCTCTGTCTCCCTGCTCCCCCACCTAGCTCCAGTGGCCCTTTACCCTTCACCTTCACCACTTCTTGGTGCACCTACCGTCCCCGGTCTCACCCTCCCTCTGCTCCTCTTTATACCAGCAATTTTCCCTCTACCACTCTGTTTTGATGCAGGGTGTCAGCCTGAAACATTAATGTTTCATTTACCTCCATAGATGTTGCTCTACACATTGACTTCCCCCAGCTGTTTGTTTTAGGTTCTTAGTGTATAGGTGACTCTTCAATTAGGGGCATTTTGACTACTTGAAATTCTGAAAAATGAAATTTCTTGAAATTTTGTTTTGTTTATTTTATAACCTTTATTTTAGGTTCTGGAATGAAGACCAGATCTTGGTATTGAATAACCTTTAAGAGAACTTTTATATTTTAGGGCTTTTTTGCAGAGTGTTTACGAATGAGTGTCATTACCATCAAAATACTGAATTTAATTTAAAGTGAAATGACTAACAAAGATTTCAAAGTCAGTCCTGCAAATAAAAATCATATCCTTTAATAAATTTGTTTTAACTTATTTTAAGTACATTCAGAATATATTTTTGAGACACACTTAAGAGTGCCAATATTTTCCTTGGCTAAACAGCGAAACACTTGTTTACTAATTAGACTATTGGAATTTTAACCTTTTTTGACAGAATGCTAATTTTGGTATCAAAGCAGTTGACTCCAGCAAATGAGTTCAGACCAATATTGCTAAACAAAGCTTTATATTCCATCAAAATTTGCACAGTGATGGTAATGACAAAATGCTTTTGACATTGACAAACAATAGTTCTAGTTTAACTTTAACTCTGATAAAGCATCTATCCAACTAGAAGAAGCAACACCTTCAATTAAACACTTCCTTACGGTCTGCACTATTTATCAAAATTCCATAAGAGATCACAGTTTTTAAGGCAGATGGCTAGAGAACTTTCTTGAAACCATCCACATGAAACATGAACATAGGCAGCCCAGCTAAACTAAGCATTGTCTTGTCTTGTTTTTAAAAAAAATAATGCTTATAAAACACCTGCCTAACTCTCCCCAACTCAAATTTCAAACAGATTATAGAGATCAAACATGAGGAAATCTGCAGATGCTGGAAATTCAAACAACACACACAAAATGCTGGTGGAACACAGCAGGCCAGGCAGCATCTATAAGGAGAAGCACTGTCGACATTTCGGTCCTGATGAAGGGTCTTGGCCCAAAACGTCGACAGTGCTTCTCCTTATAGATGCTGCCTGGCCTGCTGTGTTCCACCAGCATTTTGTGTGTGTTGTTTAGATTATAGAGATCATTATTTTTCAACTGTCCATAAGGGAGAACACTTTTTAAACACTGACAAAATATTTACTCAACTCTACACACACGTTGTTTTTATCAGTAAGACTTCTGAAACATTCTCAGAAATCTCAACTCTAAAAAAGGCAACACTTGAAACTTAAAACTCTTTCTTGTAGTCTCCATTAGTGCATAGGTGAAGCCTCAGGAAGATGGAGGTCATTCTGTTCTTGTTGCTGGCCTACTGGAGATTCTGGTGGGGTATTCTCTGCTATAAAACTTTGTACTGCCTGACTTGCTTTATCAGCAGCCTTCTTATTTTCTTTGATTAACTCTCACCTGTAATTTCTTCTGTCTCTTTGGTAGCTGTGAGATGATCTTAAGTTTTCTTGTCTCCCTTTTTTTATATCTTTTTTTTTCCAAGGTATTTCTGATATTTCATTGGGTCTTTAATTGTGTGTCTTTTTTTTATCGTCACCCACCTTGACAACTTCATTACCAGTTGTGTGATGGTAAAGTCGTAATGGTTATGACATTTCTCACTTTTTAAAGAAAAAGCTGGTTAAGTCTTGCCCAAAACGTCGACAGTGCTTCTCCTTATAGATGCTGCCTGGCCTGCTGTGTTCCACCAGCAATTTGTGTGTGTTGTTTGAATTTCCAGCATCTGCAGATTTCCTCGTGTTTACTTTTATTTATTATTATTTTTTCTCTTCTATATCATGTCTTGTATTGAACTGCTGCTGCTAAGTTAAGAAATTTCACATCACATGCCGATGATAATAAACTTGATTCTGATTCTGAAGCCCAAAATAGTGTAATTCTGCATATTCAAGTTTTAAATTCACTTAAAAATTAAGAGAATATTATTGATGAAGCATACTGAAAAAAAAGTTTAGTTATTTTTGCCTAACTTTTTAAAGCTACAGTACTTGTTTTTGTAAAATACATTTTTTTCCCTTGAAAATCTACCCCAGGGACAGAAAGGTTATGCTCATGAAAGAATCACCCATCTATACGATGCCTTGAATATAGGAGAGTGACCTATGATGGCCAGGAACTGAGACTGAGGAGGAGATTTAAAAAAAAGAATCAGCCATGATTGAATGGTGGAGCTGATGCGATGGGCTGGATGGCCTAATTCTGAATTGAATTGACTATATTTCTTACATCCTTCACATATATGAGGAGTAAAAATCTTTACGTTATGTCTCTGTCTAAATGTGCAATGTGCAATTTATAGTAATTTATAATAATTTATAATAAATAGAACAGTCAATGTAACATAGTTACATTGCAGCAAAACAATTAAGTATAAATTAGCACTGAAAGGAGGTAAAATTATGACACATTAGTGAACAGAGGGTCAAAAACACATGGTGAATGTTGAGCTTATCTGAGGAGCTGTTGTTCATTATAAAGGATCTTTATGGGGAGAATTTCATAGTTTGCATTTGGATGATAATGGAATAGATGTAAGAAGTTGAAGCATAAGGGATAATATATGAGAAATACAGGGTTGAGAGGTGACAAATGGATGAAATGAGGTAGGGTGGAGAGAGCAGCATTCTTTCTGTGGAAGTAGAATATAGGTTTAAATCTAAGATTGCAGTGACATTAATCACAGTAATGGTATACGTTCTGGATCATTTTAATTCTGTACCTAGGGAGGGGTAGAATAGATGATAAAATGTGGAATAGGTTGATGTGATTGAACTTGGCTTTCTTCCATGGCTTAATGTAGAAAATTGTTCCTAATCAATAACCATATGTTGATTAACGTTCTTGTGAACAGAGGCAGTAGAACTGTCAAGCATGCTATGTTCAGTGTAAGTATATCATTTCAAATGTTATGTGCATGTGTTTTGAATATTTGAATGATTGATAGCTAAGGAAATAAATTGAATTTCTTTGTTCAAAAAAAGGTCATACACAAACTTAAAGAACAGAAGGGAAATGGGAAACTAAATTGTCACCTTCAAATGCAAATAGGTTTGTGTATTTTTTTGCAGGATTAGCCAAGAGTTCCAAAGCAGTGAGTCAGGGAGCCTTCTCATTTGCCAATGATAATGCTGGATTGTTTGGTGTGGGTGGAATGGAATTTGATAACTCACACTAATGAATGTTGAGCTTATCTGAGGAACTGTTGTTCATTATGAAGGGTCTTTGATATTTTGATCAAATTACCTCTACAAAGAAAATTAACAATCAGCAATCCTTGTTTTTTTATTTTTTTCCCTCTCTGTATTCAGATATAACAAATTTTCTTTGCTCTTTCATAATGATTAAATATTTGTCCTTTTTAGCATTATTACAAAATTTCATTTGAAAATGTGCACAGATACATATTTTGTGTATATACTGGTTTATTGAAAGTTGTTAGGACTTGCTCCTGGTTCTAACGTATCTCTTTAATTGCTGTTTCACTCACTTACACAGACTCCTTGGTTAACTATGTTCCCAGTATGTTCACCCTAACAACATGGCTTCTCCCTGATTGCTAAGCCTGCTCCTCTTGTTGCTTAGTTCTCTCTCCCATGCTGGAGAAGTTTTGCAACAACATTTTAATCTGTTTTAACTCCATATTTGCTTTGTCATTCCTGGACTTTTAATACAAAAGCAATGAAGAAATACCGGAAATGAATGTTGTTATATCTAGCATGTAGCATAGTGGTTAGCATAACGCTTTACAGATAAGTGACCCAGGTTCAATTCCCCACAATGCCTGTAACGAGCTTGTACGTTCTCCCTGTGATCACGTGGGTTTCTGCCGGGTGCTCTGGTTTCCTCCCACAGTCCAAAGATTTACTGGCTGGTAGGTTAATTGGTCATTGGGGGGGGGGGGGGGGGGGGGCGAAGAAGGTGGCTTCAAGGGCCGGAATGGCCCATTCTGCGCTGTATCTCAATTCATTAATAAATAAAATCTAATGCACGTAAACCTGGCCAAAGCATTTTTTGGATGAAAATTAGTTTTTGCTGGCCTATTAGCTTTGTTGGCCATTTTGGCAAGTTATTATACTGAAACATGCTGCCCATCACCTCTCTCTGATGCTCCCCCCCCTTCCCTTTCTTCCATGGTCTTTTACCCTCTTCTATCAGATTCTCCTTCTCCAGCCCTTTATCAATTTCCCAGCTCGTTATTTCACCCCGCCCCCTCCCCGCTTCCACCAATCACTTGCCACGTTATGCTTCTTCCTCCCCTCCCCCTACTTTCTCACTCTGACTTCTCATCTTCTTTCCCTCAGTCCTGCTGAAGGATCTCAGCCCAAAACGTCCACTGTTTACTCTTTTCCATGGATGCTGCCTGGCCTGTTGAGTTCCTCCAGCATTTTGTGTGTGTTACGGAAACAACACGACTTTTTTGGATCCATGGTCTCGATGAATTGGGTTGCAATTTATTTCTGCTTCCAGGTTGATATGCTGGGGAGGGTGAACTTGGTTACTATTTACTATTTATGGCCTTGATGAATATTAAGTCATGCCAAACTTTAGAAAGTATATTAGTAGTTATGAGGTTTGACAGCTGTGAAAATGTATTTAAACTGTTGATTAGTGGTAGTTACTACAATAGTTAATGATTACCATAGCATTCCATATCTATGAAACAATGTCATAATATAAGTTAGTATCAACAGCAGGAATAGCGAATTGACAGATTGAGTATGCAAAGTGACATCAATGACATTCATTTTTTCCCCAATAGATTTCTGCTAAACAATCTGCTTTAGCAGGAAAGAATGTGGTTCTTTGCAGTTTATTTTGAATTGAAGAGCACCTGTTTTCTAGTGTTTTGGTTAAGCTTAAAAGATTTTGCCACAGAACTAGTACGTATTGTATTTTTTTCCCTCCGCAGTGTAATGTGCAACTGAGAAAGGTGCTGTTAGTGACTGATCCACATTGTCCACAAAGCATATTATCTTGCTTCATAACTAGTAGGTGTACAGGTCACATTGCAAATGACATAATAATCTGAAGTATTCAGCAGTGACTCACAAAAATTTGTTTTATTGCTGTAGGAACACCAAGACAATTTTTATATCCCCAAGATATCTTTAGTTTCAATGTTGACAATTATTTGCTCATAGAAGATATTTAATCTCAAACTGGAAAAGTTGAACATTTGATAAAATTGGTCAATTAATTTTATGATTTCATAAATGGGACTAGCTTGTATGTGTGTGGCCTCAATATGGCAGTAGAGGAGGCCATGGACTGACATGTCAGATGTTGGTCCATGGCCGCCTCCACTGCCATGATGAGGCCACACTCAGGTTGGAGAAACAACAGCTTATATTCAGTCTTGGTAGCCTCCAACCTGATGGCACGAACATCAATTTCTCGAACTTCCAGTAATTCCAACCCCCCCCCCCCCCCCCATCCCCTTCATTTCCCATTCGTGTTTCGCTCTCTCACCTCATCTCCTTACCTGTCCATCACCTCCCTCTGGTGCTCCTCCCCTTTCCCTTACTCCCATTGTCTTGTCTGTCCTATCAAATTCTCCCTTCACCAGATCCTCATCTCTTTTACCAATCAACTTCCCTGCTCTTTATTTCACCCCTGTCCCTATCCTGCTTTCACCTTTCACCTTGTACTTCTTCCTCCCCTCCCCCATCTTCTTGCTGCGACTTCTCCCTTTCCTTTCTCGTTCCGAAGAAGGGTCTCAGCCCAAAACATTGACTGTTTACTCTATCTATAGATGCTGCCTAGCCTGCTGAGTTCCTCTAGCATTTTGTGTGTGTGTTGCTTAGTGGAAAGATAATCTTATATTTTGGTATGAGATTTCAGTACCGAATTAACAAATTGATGGAATAGCGTAGGTGCCACATTACATATGAGACATAATGCTAGGCCCCATGTTGCACTTCAGATGGGTGTAATCGTGTCACTTATCCGAAAGAAATCTTCAGAAAGTCTGATCATTCATTTCACTCAGCGCACAAATTATGTGGCACATTTCAATGGTGGCTACAACTTCAAATGTAATTCACTAGTTCTGAAGCACTTTATACTATCCTGAATTGTGAAAGGAACATTTAAATTCAAGTCTTTCTTTCTAGTTCTTAAGCCATTGAAGAGCATGCTAACTACTATTTAAAAGTAAACAAGTCGTGAGATGTTTTACAAAGGCAATTAAAGGAAAAATAAGAACCAAGCAAAATAAGCAGTTTGTGTATACTGTTTTTTAAAGGGTCACCATCAGTCAGAAAAGTTTTGAAAATTGATGATTTGCAGAACAGGATAGTTCATTCTAACTCCAAAAACACTGTCCTCTGTGCCAGCTTCTCATTACATCCTGTCCCTGCTTTCCAAGGTTTTAACTATGAGGCTGTATTGCCTTTCTGGATAAATTACTGGAAGGCTAGAGTACAGATTTGCATTTAAATTTGGCTACTACTTTGGCATTTACTGTTCACCTGCTGATTCGATCACGCAAGGATCACAAGATTGTATTTGATTTTTCATTGGAATAGATGTATTGGTACAAATGCCCCTAGTCAGGCACTCAAATGTTAAAATCTTTCCTATTGTCTCTTTGTCATGAGTTTCAACATGTTTTTGAGTAACAAATCTGTGAATAAGTTACATAAGGAATAAGGTTTCCTTTTTTGATAAAGCTCACTTGTGGAAGTTAATAGTTTTTTTTATTAATTGAGTAATTACATTGCATGTAACTTGGACTTTTTAATGACTGCAGCATGTACCAGGATTATGGATAGCTTGCTTAGCGTATCAGGGATCCTAGTATTGGAGATTTGCCATGTTGGTGATGTTGTCATGGTTTCCAACAGAGTGCTCCTAATGATCTAACACAGAAATTCACCATTCAGTTTTTGTTTTGTTAAGTAAAGCACAGAAAGTTTCTGTGCTTTACTTATTTGGTTCACCTTGCACATTCGGAATTGTGTCCCCTCAGGGAAACGAATTGGGATAGCTTTTGTAAATAGTTACCATATGTGTTTAAAATCATAACATTCTTATCACTAACAGATAAATGGCATAGTGATCTGCAAGTAATTATTTTTGTGTGTGGTGAGAAAAGCAGTTTCTGCATTCCTGAAGTTGTTTGACTTTCAAAAAGTTGAGCATCAGTTTGTGTTTACATATCATTGAGAAATTTGCCAAATAAACAGTGCAAATGTAGTTGGATTATCTATCACCAAATGAGCAGCAATTTGTTTGTTTTTCCTTTCACGTATGTGTGATTCATACTATTAATTTCTTAAACCCATACTCTCCGCATTTGTAGGTCATATGTTTTGCTTTGGAGCTAAGTGAGTTACAATGCCTCCTGTTGTTCATCTTGCAAAGTGTCTAGTTTGAAATTATGAAACTTTGGTATGAATTTTTGATCTGATCACATTGTTCTCTGTCAGCAAGGTAAGCCATGTTGTTATCTGGTCATATAAATATAGCAGTTCCAGTATAAATAATGGCGAGAACACAGTGGTATGATACATTTGGCAGGAATAATCCAAATAGAACATACAGGGTAAATGGTAGGGCATTGAGGAATGCAGTGGAACAGAGAGATCTAGGAATAACAGTGCATAGTTCCCTGAAGGTGGAGTGTCATGTAGATAGGGTGGTGAAGAAGGCTTTTGGAACGCTGGCCTTTATAAATCAGAGCATTGAGTACAGAAGTTGGGATGTAATGTTAAAATTGTACAAGGCGTTGGTAAGGCCAACTTTGGAATATTGTGTACAGTTCTGGTCACCGAATTATAGGAAAGATATCAATAAATTAGAGAGAGTGCAGAAACGATTTACTAGGATGTTACCTGGGTTTCAGCACTTAAGTTACAGAGAAAGGTTGAACAAGTTAGGTCTCTATTCATTGGAGCGTAGAAGGTTGAGGGGGGATTTGATCGAGGTATTTAAAATTTTGAGAGGGATAGATAGAGTTGACGTAAATAGGCTGTTTCCATTGAGAGTAGGGGAGATTCAAACGAAAGGACATGATTTGAGAGTTAGGGGGCAAAAGTTTAAGGGAAACACGAGGGGGTATTTCTTTACTCAGAGTGATAGCTGTGTGGAATGAGCTTCCTGAAGAAGTAGTAGAGGCCAGTTCAGTTGTGTCATTTAAGGTAAAATTGGATAGGTATATGGACAGGAAAGGAGTGGAGGGTTATGGGCTGAGTGCGGGTAGGTGGGACTAGGTGAGATTAAGAGTTCGGCACGGACTAGGAGGGCCGAGATGGCCTGTTTCCGTGCTGTGATTGTTATATGGTTATATCCAATATTAATATAATTCAGTTTGCAGGGGAACAGATAATACAGCATTACTGTCTTCTGAGAGTTGAGATAAAATCACTTTCTCTTCCTGATTTTTTTCCCCCCACAATCTCTACAATGGTTTTTCGCTTTCTTCCTGTTTATATCCTGCCTCCTTCATCAAGGACCCTCACCATCTAGGTCATGCGCTTTCTTGCTGCTATTAGGAGGGAGGTGCAGGATCCTTGGGGCCCACACTGCCAGGTTCAGGAACAGTGATTACCCTTCAACTATCAGGCTCCTGAAGCAGCACGGATAACTTCACTCACCCCAACACTGAACTGATTTCATAGCCTATGGACTTGCTTTCAAGGACTCAACATTATTTATTTGTTTGTTTCCTTTTTAGTATTTGCAGAGTTTGTCATCTTTTGCACATTGTTTGCTAGTCTTTGTATGTTTTTGTTGATTCTGTTGTATTTTTGTTCTACTGTAAATGCAAGAAAATGAATATCAGGGTCGTATACGGTGATATAGGTATACAGTACGTACTTTGATAAATTTACTTTGAACTTTCTTCAGTCAGTCCATTAATTCAGGTTATGTCTATTGTATTGTTTGCTGTGCAGAGTATACATTTAAAAGTGTAAACTCACTTTTTGCTTGTAATGGGTTTGTTCCTTTGTCGCTATATTAATAGCTGAGATCAAATTATGATTAATTTTTCTCGTTGGCAGTTGTTTAATTAGATTTCAGATAACTGTTGTATCACTTGATGCTCACACCACCAACTGTTTCACCCAAAATGTATTCTAGATTAATGCCCCATTAATTGAAATCTATCAGCTTACTTACTGCTTTTCTAAATACACTTTAAATACTCTCTTAAAACTGTTCTATCAGTATTGGCAAACCAGAATACTGCAGAACAAATTGATAGCTCATCATTCTCTGCCACACAATGACTAATATAACACTAATGTAGCACTGGTTCAGGAGCTTGATGGCTAATACATATTCCTGAACCTGGTTCTCTGACTCCTAAAGCTCCTCTTCCTCCTCTTGTACATGAACAGGTTTATAATAGAGTTTAAAGAAAGGTGTAAATGTAACATCAGATCAGATTTAGAGGTCAGAAATAAAGTTCAAAGTAAATTTATTATCAAAGTACATTCATTATATGTCTCCATATACAACCCTGAGATTCATTTTCTTGTGGGCATACTCTTTCCAATAGCAATAATAGAATCAGTGAAAGACCACGCAAACAGGGCAGACAACCAGTGTGCAAAAGACAACACAGTGGAAATAATAATTTAAAAAAATAATAAATATTGAGAAGATGAGATTGTGAGTCCTTGAAAGTGAATCCATAGGTTGTGGGAACAGTTCAGTGATTGGACAAGTGAAGTTGTCCCCTTTGGTTCAAGAGCCTGATGGTTGAGGGGTAGTAACTGCTGCTGAACCTGTTGGTGTAATTGAGGCCCCTGTACCATCATCCTGATGGCAGCAGTGTGAAAGAAGCATGACCTGGTGGTGGGGGTCCCTGATGATACTGCTTTCCTGTGACTATGCCTACAGGTAGATGTGCTCAATGGTGGGAGGCTTTACCTGTGATGGACTGAGCCATATCCACTGCTTTTTGTAGGATTTTTCGTTCAGGATTATTGTTGTTTCCATACCAGACTGTGATGCAGCCAGTCAATACTCTCCACCACACGTCTATAGAAGTCTGTCAGAGTTTTAGATGTCATGCCAAATCTTCATAAACTCCCAAGGAAAAAGAGGTGCTTGTGTGTTTTCTTTGTGTTGCTTATGTGCTCGGCTCGGGGCAGGTCCTCTGAAATGATAACACAGAGAAATTTGAAGTTGTTGAGCATCTCCACCTCTGATTCCCAGTGAGGACTGGCTCATGGACCTCTGGTTTTGGCCTCCTGAAATCAATAATCAGTTTCTTGGTCTTGCTGACATTGAGAGGGAGGTTGTTTGGAGTGACCAACATTTGTTATTTTACTGGAAGTATGTAGTGGATATGGAAGCCTCCATAGAGAGAGAAACAGAATTGAGGTTTCAGGTAGATCAATTTTCATCAGAAGTGAGAAAAGTTAGAGATGGGGAAAGGAGAGAAACACAAAGGAAAGTCTGTTAGGTTTGAAATGAGGACATGCTAAATGACAACAATGCAAGATGAAAGAAAATGATTAGCGAATAACAAGCTTGGTCTAAAGGATCTGTAAAAGAAGAAGCAGAAGAAATACCTGAAACTATATGAATACTTTAAATATGAAATTGAAATGAAGATTTCTTTTACTATAAGATATAGGAGCAGAAGTAGGCCATTCGGACCATCGAGTCTGCTCCACCATTCAATCATGGGCTGATCCAATTATTCCAGTCATCTCCACTCCCCTGCTTTCACCCCATACCCTTTGAAGCCCTGGCTAATCAAGAACCTATCTATCTCTGCCTTAAATAAACCCAATGACTTGGCCTCCACAGTCACTCGTGACAACAAATTCCACAGATTTACCACCCTCTGATTAAAGTAAGTTCTTCACATCCCTGTTCTAAATGGATGTCCTTCAATCCTGAAGTCATGCCTGCTTGTCCTAGCCTCCCCTATCATGGGAAATAACTTTGCCATATCTAATCTGTTCAGGCCTTTTAACATTCAGAATGTTTCAGTTAAGAGAGCTAACAATTGAGGATATCAATTATTTTAAATCTGGTTATAACATCTTCTGTCAAATATAAAATGTCTAAATGAAAAATTAAGATGACCTCCATTATATGGTTAGTCTAAATTGAGAATAATTCTTAAGCCAGTAAAGTCCACTTTTCTCCATGTTAATTGCCTATTTAGATCAAGAGCAAGTCTTGAAGTGCAGAGTCTTGCTAGATAGAATGCTGCATCCAAAGAGAATGTTCTAGAATCTGCCATGAAAACAGCCATTACTTTACCACACCAACATTTATGTTTATCAGACATAACACCCACTTCTTCCTTTAACACACCAGGAATCCTATTGATTTCTCTGAGGTTTCCTGTTTGAGGACAGGCTTGCACTATAGAAGTCACACTACTGGATTGAGACAGTCCAAATTCATTACACATAGGACCCAAATAAGCATTTTTGGTGGGATTGTTTATTGGGCAATAAATATTTCCTGTATTGGTCAATATGATGTGGTGTATTACATTATACAATGTAAGCAGTTATTAATTGCCTTGCACATATTCTCACTGTATCATATAACTTCTCTGTCACATATGATTAACTCTCCTGAAATTGAGAACTTATTAGCATGCCAGGCATACAGGACAGAGTGACATCAGAATACTTGAAAAAAGCAGAGTATGCCAAGACATTCCTCTTTTGTTTCATCAGGGCAAAGATTGGAGTGGTCTTTTAGTTGAACTTGTTTTTAAATATGTTGCACTGCTATATTTTATGTTGGCTACCAATGCTTAGGAATTTGAGGGGAGTAATGTTACACTGTATTCATTTGTTTATATGAATAAATGGTGAGGGTCATCATGGCAATGGAAGCTTTACAAATACCATCATTCAGCAGAGTGTCTCAAATTTTGTTTACATATACTTCAGGTTCTGCCCATTATGTCAGATAGCTGGAGTAGGAAATGCTGTAAGGATCCGTTCATTCTGCTTCCTTTTGAATCACTTGT
Organism: Hemitrygon akajei; assembly: GCF_048418815.1. NCBI lineage: Eukaryota > Metazoa > Chordata > Chondrichthyes > Myliobatiformes > Dasyatidae > Hemitrygon > Hemitrygon akajei. Next base: position 49,264,033 of record NC_133138.1, read on the forward strand.
GGTGGAATGGTCACAAGCTTTAATAATTTCTAACGATTTCCAGTATTTTTAATATCTCTCTGCTTCAGTCTGAGGTTCTCACCTGTTTTGAGAAGACCACTATCATCCCAGAAGCTAAGAAAAACAAGGTAACATGCCTTAATGACTTCTGCCCGGTGGTTCTGACATCCACCATCATGAAGTTCTCCAAGGGTCTGGTCATGGCATGCATTAACTCCATTCTTCCAGGCAATCTCAACCCACTACAATTTGCCTACCACTGTAACAAATCTACTGCGGACACTGCCTCTCTAGCCCTACACTCACCTCTGGAGCATCTGAATAGTAAAGACACCTATGTGAGGCTATTGTTGATTGACTGTAGCTCCACTTTCAAAACAATAATTCCAAGCAAACATTTTTAAGCTCCTAGACCTGGCACTTAATACTTTCCTTCCTAATCAATGGACCGCAATCAGTAAGGATAGGTAGCAACACCTCAGCTCCAATTATTCTAAATGCTAGTACTCCACAAGGCTGTATCCTCATCCCCTCTATTCTACTTCCTGTACACTCATGACTGCATAGCCAGATTTTGCTCTAACTTCATCTACAGTTCTGTAGATAATACCATTGTAGTGAGCCATATCTCAAATAATGATGAGTCAAGAGTACAGCAATGAGATAGGGAGCCAAGTGATACAGTGTCATGGCAACAACCTTTCCCTCAAAACAGAAGAGCTGGTCATTGACTTAAGGGATGATGCACATGCTCCTGCTTACACCAACGGTGCTGAAATGCAGTGGGTTGATTGAGAGTTTTAAGTTACTGGGAGTGAACATCACTGATAGTCGGTCCTGGTCCAACCACATTGACGCTACAGCTAAGAAAGCTCACCAGTGCCTTTACTAAAAACTTTGGCATGTCCCCTTTGACCTTCACTAATTTTTTTAGATGCACCATAGAGAGCATACTACCTGGATGCATTGTGGTTTGTTATGGCAACTGTTCTGCCTGTGACTGCAAGAAACTGCAGGAAGTTGTGTGTGTGTGTGTGTGTATCTCAGCACGTCACAGAAACAAGGCATCCCTCCATTTACACTTCTCACATCACTAAATCAGCCAGCATTATCAAAAATTCCACCCACTCCAAACATTCTCTCTTCTCTTGTTCCCCACTCTCCAATCAGATAGAAAATACAAAAGCCTGAAAGCAGCCTCAAGGACTGCTTCTATCCCACTGTGGTTAGACTAATTAAATGTTTCCTAGTTTGAAGAGATGCACCATTGACCTCGTACTCTACTTCATTTTGACCTTGCACCTTACTGTTTACCTGCACTGCACTTTCTCTGTACGGTAACACTTCATTCTCCACTCTGTTATTGCTTTACTTGGTACTACCTAAATACATTGTTGAAACAAAATGATCTCTATGGATGGTATCCAAGACAAGTTTTTCCACTGTACCTTGGTACATGTGACAATTATAAAATTGCATAATGTTTGATTTTTTTTTTCAAAAATTTCCTCCTATAAACTATTGGCATTCCTAAATTGCAGGAAGTATCATAGCTGTTTCCCTGTTCATGCTTTATCTGAGCAGCTTTGTTAGATAATATTAGTTGGAATTCTCTTTCACTCATTAACAACTAAAATCTGATCTAATTATAATCATAGAAGTTCTATTGATATCAACTGTTATAAAAAGGGTTAGATGCAACACCAATAACTGGTTTGGTTGAATTCTAAATCAACAGTGGAAAGGTTTAAAAAAAAGCTCTCTTTATAAGATTGCTGATATCCCGTGAGTGAAGCTTATATTTTGGAGTGTTCCAAGCCACAACCCTGACCTTTTGGCTCCAATTCTGCTCTTGCAGTAAGTTGGATGCACAGTGAGTCAAAGTTTTAGTACACACTGACCACATCTACAGGAAAGCGGCATCAGTCATCAAAGACCCTCACCATCCAAGCCATGCTGTCTTCTCCCTGCTACCAGCAGGAAGGAAGTACAGTCGCCCAAGTCCCACAGTTATTACCCTTCAACCATTGAGCTCCTGAACTTTCAAGGACCATACAACTCATCTTCTCAATTGTTTGTTTATTCTTTTTTCTTTTTGTATTTGCACAGTCTGTCATCTTTTGCACATGGGTTGTTTGTCCATCTTGGTTTCTGTGTCGTTTTCATCAATATTATTGTTTTTCTTTGCAGCTACTGTGAAGGCCTGCAAGTAAATGAATCTCAAGAGTAGTATAGTGACATACACGTACTTTGTTAATAAATTTCCTTTGAACTTTGATCCTTCAATTGCATTTAACTCTTTTTAAATATCAAGTTAAAGATGAATCAACTTTACTTCAATTTAAGAGTAACTCGGTCAAATCCACCTAAAGAGCTTCAGGAAGAAATTCTATACACATTCCCTTTTAATTAAATCTCTGTGTTAGAAATTCTGAGCAATGCGTCTTGTATCATCAATATTCATTTAGAAGGACTAGCTACCTGGTCATAAAATAATGCATGGTGCTTAAAAATTCCTTATTAGGCTAAGCCAAGAACATTTTGATTTGTGCAACATACACAAATCAAAACTGAAGCTTTAAACAGGACTGTCCTGAGCCCTCACCTATTTTTTTTGAAGCACAAATATATAATTTGATAAATTGGTTTATTATTGTCATGTGTACTGAAGTACAGTTAAAAGTTTGTCTTGCAAACTGTCCATACAGATCAATTCATTACAGTAGTGCAAGGTAAAAGGTGGTACAAGGTAAAAACAATTGCAAAATGCAGAAGAAAGTTTTACAGTTACAAAGAAAGTGCAGTTGACAGTTCGTGGCTTTAATGAGACTTTAATAAAAACGGAGGGTTAAGCTGTACAGTGGAAAGTTAATTCCAGATTCCAGCATGGAATTTAATTTTTATGTAAAACCTCTAGGGTCTTGGTGATCTGTAAAGTTATCTGTTCACTTCAAATTTCCATTGATGCCGCTTAACCCATTGAGTTCTTACAGCATTTTCTATATGTTTCAAATTTCAAGCATCTGCAGATTTTTTTTTTGCTCTGATTTCTAAAGTTTTTTTTTTCAGTGTAATACTCACTAGTAATGCCAAAACTTCCAATACCTTTTTGGCAGCTTTATCGTTCAATTATTCTTTGAGATGGTTAAGGATGGTTGAATTAGCAATAAAGTGGGTGGCTTAAGTGGGTGAGGTAGAAAATTCCGGTGGAACACTCTATGAATGTAGAGGATGTAATAGTCTGATCTTCGTCTGACCTTCATTTCACTTCTTCCTGAGGCTAGACAGTGTGTCAGTAACCACAGGTTAATGCTAAATGAGTGTAGCTGTAACAGAATTTTTTCTGGATTTTTTCCCCAAACTATAAACCATATGCCTCTTTTTGAAGTAATTCTGTAATTTTTGTTTAGTTTTTTCCAAAAGAATATTATTCAACCAGTGGAGGTTAAATTGACTACATCCTTCATTGAAATTTGATCCTTAAGTTTTTTTTTCAACTTACTGTCAGAAATTATCTACATGTTTTTGTGGTTGGCCTCGTTCCAATCAAAAAAATGCCGATTAGTTGTGTTAGTCTGACTGGAGGCATAGAAACCCAAGAAGGTCTTGGGGATGTGAAAGATCATATTTTTAAAACCTCCTGATTTAATGTTAGTTCTTTTATACCTTGATATTCTCCTTCTTAAAAGTTGTAGGTTATGTTGGGGTCATTTTTTTGAGCTAAGGGATGGAATAGCCAAAAGAGAAATTTACTTTTTTTTTTGAAAAGAAAATCTTCAAAATCAGGCTTGGATGCTAACCATAAAATATTTTGCATTAGTAGTAGTGTTTAAGTTTGGGCGGTATAGAGCACTCTTCATATTCTTTCTTCATGATAGATATGGAAACCATTTGGCCCATCAAGTCTGTGCAAACTTAGAGAGTAATCCTATTCATCTATTAATTTTCCCTGTAACCTATTCTCCTCACATATATCCAACTGCTCTCCTAGATACTGGGGTATAATTTACAGAACTCATAGTAGCCAATTTACCTACCAACCTGCACGTTTTTGAGATGAGAGGAAAGAAGAGCACCAACAAAAAAAATCCATGTGATTCACAAAGGGAAACTGCAGTATCCATACAGACAATCTTGGAGGTCAGGATTAAATCTTAGTCGTTACAGCTGTGAAGCAATGTGCCACTGGGCTCCCTACTCCTGGGAAAAATGAATATTGCTAGAGAGTTTAAAAAAAACTCCTGTGTTCTCTCCTCCTCCACTTCACTTCAATAACATACCCCAGTTTAGACGCAGAAAGGCAATTTTTCTGCCTCGTACACAAGCCATCCTGTGATGATTTTTTTAAAAAAAAGATGTCAGCAGAGTAAGTTGATAACATTAATTAATTTCATGAAGAATTTTAAGCATCAGCTGACAAGAAATTTTCATCTGCTCTGGGTTACGATTTGGGGTGGAATAAATTAGGTTATGCTGCCTGGCTTGCTGTGTTCCACCAGCATTTTGTGTGTGTGGTAGGTTATTAACCAGTTAGTCAGACTTTTACAGATGTCCTTAGCAAGGACTGATTACATTTTATTTTCTGATAATCCCTACATGAGATAATTTGGCACATCAGTTGTTTTGATGATGGCCACATGTTCTGCTTTTGTTTGACAATAAAATATTTCTTGAAGCAAAATTCCTGCCACTATTGAAACTGACAGCCAAATAGTAAACAACATAAACAGAATGCTGGAGGAACTCAGGAGGCCAGGCAGCATCTATGGAAAAAGTATGGAAAAAAGAAAAAAGCAGGACTGTCTCGGCCTGAAATGTCAACTGTACTTTTTTCCATAGATATTGCCTAGCTTCCTCGTTCCTCCAGCAATTTGTGTGTGTTGCTTGGATTTCCAGCATCTGCAGATTCTCGCTTGTTTGTGAGCCTAATACTAATGTGTCTTTCAATCTCTGCTTTTTCTCAGGTTTGCTTGGTTTGAAAAGTCAGTTTCTGGTGTTACCATTAGATTAAATATATGTGATTGTAGAGTACTGTCTAATAAAATAATAGTTTGATTACTTCTGAAATTTAAAGGGACTCTTGAAAACCAAAGGGCATCATTTTTTTATTAACCATTTCACCAATGATTAAAATTTTGTGATCAATGGTTAAAGTGAAAATGGAAACATGTTAAATTTGGTCCATGGGGTTTTAGATTTTTCTTTTTATTCTGTATTTGTAAAACTGGTCTCAAAATAAGAGAATCAAGCAATTTGTGTTCACTATACAGACTACATTTTACATATCTATAATGCCAATTATATCACTCAGTATTTATTGGAAGCTATAACAGCTTTGTATGGAAGATATGAAATGCATCTAGAAAGTGAATACATTTCATCATTTATAATTAGCTTCTGAAGATTTTTTTTTACTCTACCATGTTTTTCCTCCCTCTTGTTCATAGCTGCTTGTATTGAATTTCAGTTCCCATCAGTGTTTCACTGGCTGCTTTTGACTTCATATACAAGTTTGCACAGCATGTCACCTACTCTGACCAAATCCATCCACGGTAAAATGGTCTGTAATCAGGAGCAGACACTTGACCCAATATTCACCACCACACACCCTCCACCTTCTGCAGAGGTCTTCCTACAGTATTATAGATTCTACACATGGTCATTTCTCAGTCATATTCTATTGTTCTGAAAAACATATCTTGTACAAGGGTATCAAAGTAACATAATGGTTAGTGTGACACTATTACAGCTCAGGGCATTCTGGAGTTTGAAGTTGAGTTCTAGGGTCATTCTGTAAGGAGTCTCTGTATGTCTTCCCTTTGGAATGTGTGGGTTTTCTCTGGATCCTTCCGTTTCCTCCCATAGTCCAAAGATGTACCAGAGAGGTTAGCCGGTCATTGTAAATTGTCCCTTGATTAGGTTAGGGTTTATTGGGGTTCACTGGGGCAGCATGATCTGAAGGGCCCACTTTGCGCTGTATTGCTAAATAAAATGTGTTCCAAATGTTGCTAGGTACACAGATCAACTGGATAGCTTGCCATTGCTGATTGCTTAGGCATATGTGATAAATGATTTACTTGGGTGAGGTAATGACCTCACTACTTTTATTCACAAAAAGCTGCAACGATTCATGTATTCATTCCTTTTTGGATGATATATCATTTCCTGTGATTCTAACTACCACCTAGGGTTGGAAGTTTTAGTCATAACATGACTAAGTTATGACTCACCCTGTTCTTACTTCCTCCATAATGTAATGAGCAAAGTATTTCTTTGAATGATTGAAGTTGATGACACATTTTCCCATGCACGGAACCCATCTTCATAGTGAAATGGTTCTCAGGATCTCGTGGGAGAACCTTTTCTCTTTCATTAATAGGAAGACTCAGCAGAGGATGTAGTATTTGTGGCACTTGGTAAATTTTCATCTTAGCCAGAACATACTGGTGCAATTCTACACTGTAATCATAGAGAGCATCCTCACACCAGCCATTACTGTCTGGTTTGGTGCAGCATCCTCTCACAATATACTGCTGTGAACTATCAGGTCATTGGCTGCAGTCTCCTGTCCCTGTAGGACTTGTATGTGTCCAGATCAAAATGGGCTGGAACAAACATTGCGGACACTACCCACTCAGAAAACTGCCTTTTCTCAAAAGTTCTCTTCTGAAAAGCACTATAGAGCTATTAAAACAAAAACTTAACACCATTTTAAAGGTTTCTTCTCTCAGGCAGTTAATCTGATCAGCAATCTAGTTGGCCCCCACCCCCTCCATTGACTACCTGAGATACTGCACTGCACTGCAAACACTTCAAACCATTTTTTAATAATGCTGTTTGCATTGTAACTGCATGTTGGTATTTATGTATTATACACATTTTATTCTATACCTGCATGGTCCCAGAACACATCCTACACAATCAAGAAAGCTCACCAACACCTCTACTTACTGACAAGGCTGAAGGAGAGCGGGACTATGCACATCAATACTCATGACCTTCGATAGATATGCAGAAGAGAGCATCTTAGCATGTTGCATCAATGCATGGTACAGAAGCTACTCTACAATGGGTAGTCAAAACTGCCCAAAGCATCACTAGCCATTAAGGATATGTATACAGAAATGTGCCAGAAAAAGACTATCAATATCATGAAGGACCCACCTTGCTCAAGGACTGTCTATCCCACTTCCATCAGGGAGGAGGGTGCTTAGCATCCATACCAGGACAACCAGACTCAGCAACAGTTACTTTCCCCAAGCAGTAAGGCTGATCAACACCTCCACCCACTAATCCACCCCTCCACATCCTCGGCCACTACCACTGTATCATTTCTTGTCAAACGCACCTTATTTACAGACACTCTTGTACGTGGCATCACTTTATGTATGTACAATCAGTCTATGGATAGAAGCTTACTTATGTATTTATACTTGTGTTTAAGTTTTGTGTTGCATTAGATCTGGAGTAACAATTATATTTTGTTCTCTGTACACTTGTGTATTGGAAATGCTGTTAAACAATACTGAATCTGAAATATTGAATCTTTAATCACTAACTATTTTTATATAATTTTTTGTTCTTTATAATTGTTGAATGTCGTTTCTTGTTTCATATTGCACCAATACTCAGAAAATTCAAAATATATGTAAATGTATATGGCAAATAAAGTTGATCCTTGATCTTTCAACTTTTGATTTGAATTTTGCCAGTTAGCTTTGTTTTGCCAATGAGATACATACGAGATGCATAATGTTAGCCTCACTGACATTAATGAGCTGAATTTGCTGTCAGTCAATTCCAAGTTTAAAAATGGACCTTGAGGCACTTCCATGGAATTGGTAAAAGAATTGAAGTACAGTACGCAAACATGCCTCCTAACCAATCTCCATTGCTGCATCCCACAGTTATAATCTATAGAACAAATCGCAAGTACTGGATCTGTTTCATTCCTTAGTATTTCCAAAGTCAGAAGGACTTGGACAATGAAAGATCTGTTACACTCCATGTAACTGGAGTAAAATGCACACTAACACTCCCTGGGAAATGGTCCCATGCTGACCAACTCTTGGCGTATAGTTTCACGTCGACTCCAACTGGGTGAGAAATTCACAGACATTGATTCCCATGATTATGGATTCATATAAGTCTGTATTTGCCTGTGTTGGTACTATTGTGCCTTAACTTTGCCCAATTTATGTAATCCATGAATTAATCATTGCAAATCTAATACAATTCAATCAAGTTAATAAAGCAAGAAAACCCAATGATGAATATATTTTGTGAAACATGATAATATCACAGATATATTGAAAATTGTAAACATGATGTGTGACCAGGGTTGCACTGTATTTAGAAAAAAATTAAACTAATTTTAAAATGTGAATCACTTAAAAACATAAACACTTAGAAATAATTCAAACAATTAAAGCAAATCAAATTCACTAAAAATGTAACTTATTCATACTTTTTTCTTGAAACAGCCTCTGAGCTTGTGGTTCCTGCACTAGGTTTACCCTGGACATGGCTTAATGTGTAGATTTCCACGGGAGTGTTGGGAAATCTGGGAAGTTTGTGCTCTACATCGGGATTGCATGTAGAGTTTAGCAATGGACTGCAAGTAGGAAATTGCTGTGGCAGGGTTGGTGAACCTTTTTGAGGGTATGTGCTCGAATTGGCAATAATCTTCTAAAAAAAAAAATTGCTCTTTGTGTCATGGTAATTTTGAGCGGTGGTTATCATTGGTTAATGAATTAATATTAATCATGGACTTTTTAAAGGAAGAAGTATGAGCTTTGCTCATTTATGTGCATTATTTGTTGTACTATTGATAAAAGTATAACAGACAGATTGATATAAATGATGCATTTTAGAAGACCTGTTCAAAAATTAATGTTTTAAAAAGAATTGAAAAAAAAACATCATTTCTAAATAGTATTATTGTATCTCATACACAAATAACAATATGTGAAATTATAAGCTTTGGTGCATATTCATAAATGATCAAGGAAAGGAAAATAAACACTTAACTCTCAGTGAGACTGTTGTTGCTGCACTAACGATGACAAATATTTTATATCCATAGTCATAGAAAAGCACAACACAGAAAGAGATACTTTGACCCACCTAATTCGTGCCGAACCACTCAGACAGCATACTCTCTTTGACCTGAACCATAGCCCTCCATACCCCAACCATCCATGTGCCTTTCTAAACTTTGTTTAAACATTGAAATTCAGCTTGCAAGCATGACTTGTGCTGGCAGCTCATTCAACACTCTCATGATTCTCTGAGTGAAAAAGTTACCTCTTCATGTTCCCCTTAAACTTTTCACCTTTCACCCTTAACCTGTGACCTCTGGTTGTAATCCCACCCAACCTCAGTGGGAAAACCTGCTTGCATTTACCCTATATACTCCTCATTATTTTGTATACTTCCTATCAAATCTCCTCTCAGTCTTCTACATTCCAAGGAATAAAGTCCTAACCTTCTCAATCTTTCCTTATAACTCAGGTCATCTTGTGTTTCGTTTTGAGAGCTATGCACACAGCACTAGTTTCATCAGTATGTCTACTCTTGTAGTTAGACTTGACCAAGTTCATCACTGAAAACATTTACTCACATTAACATGTATGGAGGCACTAAACTATATACAGTATTCACTATTGTTATCACTGAACATCCAACGTTCACTCACAAACAAGAGAAAGTATAAGACCAAGAAAAATTGTAAACTGGCATAACTGTTTACAAGCCAAATACCAATGTACACACAGGGTCTGCAAGGATATCAAAGTGTATCATCCAATATCACGTGTTCTCTCTGCCACCTAGCTGGCACCAAGCCAGTCTGAAAAATTTCTTGTAAGAACATCTCACTGCTCTGGGCTATATTATAAAAAATAATTTGCTGCTTAATTTGGCAGTAAAGATAATCAATATGCCGCAAAACAACAGATTCCACAACATGTGCCAGTGAAATTAAACCTGATTCTGATTCCGAATCTATGGGTGGTGGTTAATTTAAAAAATCCAAGGAGCAGCACTGCCAATAAAGCTTTGTGCATGCCATGGGTTCCCCACCCAAGGGAAACTTAGACAGCAAATGTCAATACTTACAAGAACTCCAAACCTGCTGGCTTTTATTTACTGTTCTATACAGAAGTACTATATTTCCCCTGATCTGAGGCACTGAGTGCTAGGGGAATCATAGAATAGAATCATGATAGATAAAATAATGATGATATAAGGCTTTTAAAAATTATTTTAAAATAATTTTCAAATTTTTTATTTTTATCTGAAACTGTCAGAAAATATTCACTTCATTTCCAAAGGTGGCAATGTAATGGACAGATTTAAGGATGCAGTTTTTACTTTTGGAGTCTGGAATGCACAAAACATAATCCATATTTGTCTATATACAGAAACCTATTTAGGAGCTGGAAGAATTGGCTGCTTCACTTCCCTCTCACAAGCATTATTGTTCTAGTCAAGAAAGGTGTATGGGTTTGGGTCAGTAAATTGAGGGCATGCTATTTTGGTCCAGAAGCTTGGCAATACCGCAGGCTGCCTGCAGCACGTCATTAGTCTGTGTTGGCCATTGATGCAAAAGACACATTTCACCATGTTCTGATGTACAAGTGACAAATAAAGCTAATCTTTAAAATCTCTTTGGGTTCATCATTGTATTTTTAATTGCTAAGTTATGTAATATGAGTAAGCATCAAAGATTTTAACCAACATTTCTGAATGAATATTTTCCATGCAAGCTTGTGAGTAAGCTTTGGAAAGGAAGGAATTATTATATGCTATTTTTTTTCTCTCAGTGCCATATATTGATAAAGACTAAAATGAGGGTTGCTTGCACTACTTAAATTTGACATTTAAATTTACTTATTAAAGCAAAATGTATGCTGTTCAATCCCTTCTGAGTACATGGATGACTATTTCTCACTTAATCAATCAAGCAGCTGGTTGCAAATAACAGGCAGTTGTTGCAATATATAGAGTCATTTAACCAGGTGTGTAATGGTATGTTGTATAGCCTTGTCATCAATTTTGATAAACCTTAGATTGCAAAACACGAATGCCATTTTCTTACATGCCCACAGGAACTTTTGTTTTAACCTGTCAATTTGGTGACTTATCATGCAGCTGCTAGATTGTAGATTGGGCTGAGATATTAGTGCCTGATTTTATGACTAGTCACTTAAATTGCAACACTGAGGAACTGGGTGGGAATGTTAAATGAGAGTTAGAAGTGGGGAGAGGGGGCGGGGAAGTTGCATGTTACATTGGCATTGATTGTGTTGGTTAATTTTTAGTAGATGACAGCATTTGCCCTAAGCCAAAGGTTAACTAAATGATTCTAATGAAGATCAAAGAGCAAAGGTCAGTGTAATTGTAGAAACCTGATCTGCCAAACAAGTTATCGTTCCACACAACAATATTAAAAGGTACAAAACACAATTTTTAAAATTTAAAAGCTTTTCTTTAAATGACTTTTTTATTATTATTGAGGCAAAATAAAAGTTATTTCACTTAAACTAAGTAAAATTCTGATTCTCTGCTTCTGGTTGAGAAATTCATTATTGCAAGACTTATAACCTAGAGACACTTGTAGTTAATAGCTAAATTGATACTAAACCTCTTGCAAATGTCAAAAATGGTGTGTTTGTCATTGTTATTTGACAGAAGTGACACGCCTTATTAAATGTTATACAATGGTCCATGGGTGGTAATAATGAAACGGCCTTGATCAGGCAGTAAGGGGTGATTGGGGAAAGAGCAAAGGGTATAGGCAGCAAGATGCAAAACCTAGAGCAGGATATTTTCTATCATTCTCTTGTTATTAACTAAATGTCAAGGGGCGTTGTGATGATGAGCAGGGCTCTGTTGTTCAGTTAATCCTCCCACAATACCATTTGCTTAAGTGGGAGAATATGGCATAACACAATCTTGCAAAAAGAATGCTAAAATTCATGTTTGTTGAGTTAATACTCCACTAAAATATTCATTCTTGATTATTTTATGAGTGATAGTTAAGCCTGAAGTCACTACCAATACGTATTGCCTCCAAGAAAGGATAAGATTTAAGATTAACTTTATTTGTCATGTGTACATTGAAACATGGTGAAATGCATTGTTTGTGTGTTAGGGCAGCCCACAAATGTTGATGTACTTCTAATGCCAACATTACATGTCCAAACATTACTAACCCTAACTGGTATGTTTTTGAAATGTGGGAGGATACCAAGATACTCAGAGGACAACGCACAAAACTCCTTGCAGACAGTGGCATGAATTGTACCCGGGTCATTAGCACTGTAAAGTGTTATGCTAACCGCTACACTACCGTGCCATTCCTAAGTAAGACAGTGTTGAAGTCTGGAGCAGTTTCCGCATCCCTCAAATGTGAGTGAAGATGTTCTCTTCCAGATTGGCTCATCTCATTATCGTTAGACACTTCAAAGTTCAAAATAAGTTTATCATCAAAGTACATATATATTACTATATGCTGTCTTGAGATTCATTTTCTTACAGATGTTTATAGGAAAAAAGGTTACAATAGAGTTTTATGAAGAACCATAATTAAATAAAGATTGATAAATGATCAATGTGCAAATGAAGACAAACTGTGCACATAAAAATAACACTGAGTACATGAGTTGTAAAGAGTCCTTGAAAGTGAGTCAGTTCCGAATAGAAGTGAATGAAATTATCCACAGTGGTTCAGGAGCATGGTTGTAGGTACTAACTGTTCTTGAACCTGGTGGTGTGGGACCTGTGGCTTCTGTACCACCTACCCAGCAGTAGTAGTGAGAAGAGGGCATGGTCTGGATGGTGATGATGATGGATGATGCTTTCTAGTGGCAGCTCTCCTCCATGCAAATGTAGTCAATGGTAGGGCAGCCCATAGTTTGCACATCTGTTCCTTTAAGAGCTTTTGTTGTTACTTTTCTCAGGACTGGCAGATTGTTGATCAATACTTGGATGCCCAGTTAGTGAGATCAATCATGATTTCTCATTTTTATGGAGTGTGCCACAAGAAGGCTGTCATCTTCCTATCCAGCCTTTATTTGGATGATGGTGCATATTTACTTCAGGAAATGTATAGCATTCAGAGAAATCAGTTACTATTGTCAGCTTGAAAACATGTTTGCTACTCAAATGTTCTGGCTCCATTCCTGTAGTGATGATGTCAGCTGTGAAATGCTGTTAATCAATGTTAAATAATGTAGATTGTACTATTGCCTTGATGTCCTAGCTTTTTGTTTATGTTTCTTTAGTAGCTAGAGCAGAATTTCAGATTTGGGCATTCTATAGGTAGCTATATTTTATTGAGGAAAAATACATCAGGCAGGGCATGAACAAGACTTGGGTTGTTTGGAAGAATTTCTTATAGTGTTCCTCATGACAATCAAAATGCACCACTTCTAACAACTGAAATATTTAGAAATATTAAAATGTGTTTTTTAAAAAAAGTATTTTAGATGTAATGTAATTGACAATACACAGAATACTGGAGGAACTTAGATCAGGCAGCATCCACGTAGGGGAATAAACAGTCAACATCTTGGGCCGAAACTCTTTATGACTGGAAAGGAAGGTGACAGAAGCCAGAATAAGGAGGTTGGAGGAGGGGAAGGAATGCAGTCTAACAGGCGATAGGTGAAAGCAGGTAAAGGGGTAGGTGGTGGGATGAAGTAAGAAGCTTGGAGGGGATAGATGGAAGGGATAAAAGACTGAAGAAGGAATCTGATACAAGAAGACAGTGGACCATAGAAGAAAATGCGGGAGGGGATCCAGAGGGAGGGGATGTGTAGGTAAGGAGGAAAAAAGGAGCAAGAGAATGGGGAACAGTAAAAGAGAGAAGGAGGGAGGGGGAGAATACTGAAAGTTGGGGAATCCGATGTTCAAGTCATCATGTTTGAGGCTATTTGGAAGGTATTGCTCCTTCAACCTGAGTATGGCCTCATCACAGCAACAGAAGCAGCCATGGTCAGACATGTCTGAATGGGAAGTCAAATTAAAATGTGTAGCCACTTGGAGATCCTGTCGTTTGCAGTGGATAGAGCAAAGTTGCTGGACAAAGCGGTTCCCCCGTTCTGTGTCGATTCTCATGGGTGTAGAGAGGCTGTATCACGAGCACCAAATATAAAAGATGACCTTGACAGGTTGGTAGGTGAATGGTTGATTCAGCTGGAAGAACTGAATGGTGGTGATGGGGGAAGTGTTGGGCAGAGATAAGTGCAGGAGGGGGATTAGTGGGGGAGGGATGACTGGCAAGGGAGTCATGTAGAGACCAATCCCTACAGAAAGCTGATAGTGGGGAGAGTGAAAGATGTCCTTAATGGTTCCTCACCCCATCATTATAGAAAGAAGGGTTCTCCTTGCTCTGTCGAGTCTCTGTATCCAACACATCATTCTTCGTATCTTTCTGCAGCTCCAACAGGATCCTACCACCGAACACATTAGTTCCCTTCCCCTCCAATACTGAGGAAGGGTTTCGGCCTGAAATATCTACTATTGATTTCCCTCCATAGGTGCTACCTGACCTGCTGAGTTCCTCCAGCATTGTTGCTGTGTTGCTCAAGATATGCAACATCTGCAGAATTTCATGTGTTCTTACTGTAATTGACATGTTAAAAGCTGAAGACAAGTTTGAAACATTTGCAAACTTGCTTAGTCAAGAGGGCCAACTCGGCAGTCCATCTTGGCTTCCTTCTGAAATCAGCTAATGAGAACAACTTTACTTTGTTTTTCCTATTTCAGTCTTGTACCCTTCTATCAAATCTTGTGTCATAACGTCTTTTGCCCCAAGGAGAACAACCACAACCTCTCCAGCCTAACTTTGTAATTAAAACATAGCACATGTACATGTACATAGCACCATCCAGAGACAGAGAAGCAGTTTCAGCGACAGGTTGCTATCGATGCAATGCTCCTCAGACAGGATGAAGAGATCAATACTCCCCAATGCCATTCGGCTTTACAATTCAACCGCCAGGAGTAAGATATGCTAAAGTGCCGGGGTTAGGACTCAATGTATTTAAGTAAACTACTTAAGAACTTTTTAAAAGCTATTATTAATGCTTTTTGAGAGGGTGATTTTAGATGCATATCATATTTTTACTGAGTTAAGTATTGTATGTAATTAGTTTTGCTACAATAAGTGTATGGGACATTGGAAAAAATGTTGAATTTCCCCATGGGAATGAATAAAGTATCTATCTATCTATCTATCTAAAACCACTCATTCCAGAACAGTTCTGGTAAATCTGCTCTGCATCTATATAGTCAACAGTGAACATCCCTGCTTAGGACTATATGTTGGTTAGATGGTCATTATTGAAGTATTTGGAGATCCTGAGGCTCAGAACACAGACCCCAGGAATTGCACAGTGATTTTCCATGGCTGGATTAGTTGACATCCAGTACACAAAATTGTATGGAGTATGACTAAACCATTGGAATCTTCTCCCATTCATGTTCTAGGATTTCAGTTTTTCCAGTGCTCTTCAATGCCAGCAGCAGTCACTCTCTTCTTGGTCAGTTTTTGAACCAAGGCGGTGATGTGATCTTGAGCCATATAGTCCTGTGAAATGCAAAGTGATGATTAGTGCATAAATTATCAATGCATCAGAGGTGTTTGATTTACGTATTTTCTAAATAATAATCAAAAAGAAAATGAGTGCATTACCAATTTATTTTTAATTGAATCAGGATTAAATGTTCAAGATTTTATCTTTGCCTTAGCTTATGCAAATTGGTTTCTGGAAATTGGAGAACTGGAAGGAATTTATAGTTTTACAAAAGAAAAAATGTAGAAGCTGCAAGATTATGCTTTACTAATAACTCTTATAGCCACTATGCTTCTTTTGCATTGATTGTGAAGATTTTCAGATCTGTGAAATGTCAGAATAATTCTAAATGATGTGCAGATCACCCTGCATTCTGATTAATTATATATTGATGTAACTAAATTCCGATTTTGAGGAAATTGTGGTTTTGCCAGTAGGAGGTCTCTACCACAGTGTTTTGGACCAGACTCTTAATGTAGAGTGCTCACTGTCCCACACATTGACTCTCTCAGTTCTGGAAAAGAGACACTGGAATGACTGTTTCAACAGAGCAATTGGGGAGTGTGGTAGGATTGGCCAATGTAGATTCTGGTCAGAGAGTGTGAAAAATAGTGATCTGGATTGGATCTAGGGGTTCCAAGCCTGGGAGGGCACAAAATACCTCAGCTCTCAGGGCCATTAACACATGTATCCCACTCGCTCCCTGATAAATGATGAATAATATGGCTGGCATCTGAGAAAGGACAGTAACTGATGCTTGACAGATGACACAACACCAACATTGCTAGTGGGTATTGAATGTTTATTGAATATTAAGTATTATGTACGCTAAGGTGCTCTTTACCCCCATGAAATAAACCTGTCTACTTGCCTTTAAAATTTTTGAAATTCATTGTAAAATTTAGGTAGTGTTCAATAATAAATCTATTTTTGGAATATTAGAAGAGTAACTTTCCAGTATTGTGAATCAAGTGAACAAAACAGGATTTGGGTGTGCAGCATAACATCACAAATGTGATGATGAAGATTGATTTTTAAAAAATGTTTAGACAGCATGGGAAATGGTACATGAATTAATAAGATAAAACAGTAGATATACATTTATATGGAAAAATATAACCTTACACAAGAATATTGATACCTGGCCATAAATACTGGAAAATTAGAGGAAAACTGAAAACATGTTTTGTGATTTTTCTGTTATGGAACATGAATGGATATTAACCATCTGAAAGGTACATAGCAAAGATAAGTCATAACGTAGTTGTCCTTAGATTAAGCACATGAACAAAATTCATGTACACCTATTATCACCATCATATATTTTTAAATTACAGTGGATTCTGGTTAATTGGGGCAAGCGCTTATTTGGGACAACTCTTTTATATAAAAAAAAAAGCAAGCAATGACAAATCAAGAAGATAGCTGGGAATCTCTTTCACTTAAAGAGAAAATCTGCAGATGCTGGAAATCCAAGCAACACATACAAAATGCCGGAGGAACTCAGCAGGCCAGGCAGCATCTATTGAAAAGAGTACAGTCAACATTGTGGGCTGAAAGCCTTCGACAGGACTGGAGAAAAAAGGCTGAGCAGACTTAAAAGGTAGGGGAGGGGAGAGAGAAACACAAGGTGATAGGTGAAAGCTTAAAGGGAGGGATGAAGCAAAGAGTTGGGAAGTTGTTTGGTGAAAGAGACAGAATGCCAGGGAATAAAGCAAAGGGGGGAGGAGCACCCTTTTTAATTCCACTTCCCATTCCCATTCTGATATGTCCATCCATGGCCTCCTCCACAGTCGTGATGAGGCCACACTTAAGCTGGAGGAACAACACCTTATATTCCATTTGGGTAGCCTTGGACCTGATGGCATGAACATCAATTGCTCAAACTTCCGGTAATGCCACCCAACCTTCCCCCCTGCCCCCCAACACCCCTTCCACCCCCTTCAACATTCCCCTCCCTTTTTCCCCTTTCTCACCTTATCTCCATGCCACCCATAGCCTCCCTCTGATGCTTCAACCCCCTTTTCTTTCTTCCATGGCCTTCTGTCTCTTTCACCTATCACCTTGTGGTTCTCTCCCCACTCCTCCCACCTTTTAAATCTGCTTCTCAGCTTTTTGCTCCAGTCCCGCCCAAAACATCGACTGTACTCTTTTCCATAGATGCTGCCTGGCCTGCTGAGTTCCTCCAGCACTTTGTGTGGGTTTCTCTTTGTTTACTTGGAACGCTATACTGCTTAATTGAGAGAAGAGATGGTTAGTTACATGTGCTAGTGTGGCTGTTAGAATTACTTAGAGCAAATAGTTGCATGTGGTTATGTTATCTATTTGGGCCAATTAATGCTGATTCAAAAAGCAGTGAATTTTGATATTTTTGTTCTTTTTAAAAAAGATCTGACTTAAAAAAATGAGATCTTTGCCATGAAAAGATTTGACACTAGCTGAAAATATTATCCTACTGGACCAAATTAAAAGCCATCTACCTAACACCACTCATTGCCAGCTGTAGATCTACAAAATCTATTATTGCATGCTTCATATATCAGGTAGGTAAATTGCAAAAAGAATGGGCATTACTTGAAAGGCAACAGGGAAGAACCCAAAAGTGAAAGCATGAAGGTGAGGCCCTCAAGTAGTAGCCTTCCATTGTAACTAGATGAGGTGTACGTGTCTGTGGATCAGTGTTTTTAAAAAAACAATTCAGCTAAGAAGCTGAGTCATGAAGATTTTAAAGCAACAGATGGTTGGCTGTCTCAATAGAAATGTAGGTACCACATTAAATTCAAGAAAGGTAGTGCTGCCTCTGTACGTGCAGAAATAGACAATAGACAATAGACAGGTGCAGGAGTAGGCCATTTGGCCCTTCTAGCCAGCACCGCCATTCACTGTGATGATGACTGATCATACACAATTAGTACCCCTTTCCTGCCCTCTCCCCATATCCCTTGACCCCGCTATCTATAAGAGCTCTATCTAACTCTCTCTTGAATGCATCCAGAGACTTGGCCTCCACTGCCTTCTGGGGCAGAGCATTCCACATATCCACCACTCTCTGGGTGAAAAAGTTTTTCCGCATCTCTGTTCTAAATGGCCTACCCCTTATTCTTAAACTGTGGCCTCTAGTTCTGGACTCACCCATCAGCGGGAACATGCTTCCTGCCTCCAGTGTGTCCAATCCCTTAATAATCTTATATGTTTCAATCAGATCCCCTCTCATCCTTCTAAATTCCAGTGTATACAAGCCCAGTCGCTCCAATCTTTCAACATGTGACAGTCCCGCCGTTCCGGGAATTAACTTTGTGAACCTACGCTGCACTCCCTCAATAGCAAGAATGTCCTTCCTCAAATTTGGAGACCAAAACTGCACACAATACTCCAGGTGAGGTCTCACCAGGGCCCTGTACAGCTGCAGAAGGACCTCTTTACTCCTATACTCAATTCCTCTTGTTATAAAAGCCAGCATGCCATTAGCTTTCTTCACTGCCTGCTGTACCTGCATGCTTGCTTTCATTGACTGATGTACAAGAACACCTAGATCTAGTTGTACTTCCCCTTTTCCTAACATGGCTCCATTTAGATAGTAATCTGCCTTCCTGTTCATGCCACCAAAGTGGATAACCTCACATTTATCCACATTAAACTGCATCCACATTAAACTGCATCTGCCATACATTTGCCCACTCACTCAACCTGTCCAAGACACCCTGCATTCTCATAACATCCTCCTGACATTTCACACTGCCACCCAGCTTTGTGTCATCAGCAAATTTGCTAATGTTACTTTTAATCCCTTCATCTAAATCATTAATGTATATTGTAAACAGCTGCAGTCCCAGCACCGAACCTTGCGGTACCCCACTGGTCACAGCCTGCCATTCTGAAAGGGACCCGTTAATCACTACTCTTTGTTTCCTGTCAGCCAGTCAATTTTCAATGCATGTCAGTACTCTGCCCCCAATACCATGTGCCCTAATTTTGCCCACTAATCTCCTATGTGGGACTTTATCAAAAGCTTTCTGGAAGTCCAGGTACACTACATCCACTGGCTCTCCCTTGTCCATTTTCATAGTTACATCCTCAAAAAACTCCAGAAGATTAGTCAAGCATGATTTTCCCTTCATAAATCCATGCTGACTCGGACTGATCCTTCTACTGCTATCCAAATGTGTCGTAATTTCCTCTTTTATAATTCACTCCAGCATCTTTCCCACCACTGACGTCAGGCTAACCGGTCTATAATTCCCTGTTTTCTCTCTCCCTCCTTTCTTGAAAAGTGGGACAACATTAGCCACCCTCCAATCAGCAGGAACTGTTCCTGAATCTATAGAGCATTGGAAAATGATTACCAATGCGTCCACGATTTCTAGAGCCACCTCTTTAAGTACCCTGGGATGCAGACCATCAGGTCCCGGGGACTTATCAGCCTTCAGACTCAACAGTCTATCCAACACCGTTTCTTGCCTAATATAAATTTCCTTCAGTTCATCCTTTACCCTAGTTCCTTTGGCCACTATTACATCTGGGAGATTGTTTGTGTCTTCCCTAGTGAAGACAGATCCAAAGTACCTGTTCAACTCACCTGCCATTTCCTTGTTCCCCGTGATAAATTCACCCGTTTCTGTCTTCAATGGCCCAATTTTGGTCTTAACTATTTTTTTGCTATTCACATACCTAAAGAAGCTTTTACTATCCTCCTTTATATTCTTGGCTAGTTTACCTTCGTACCTCATATTTTCTTGGCGTATTGCCTTTTTTGTTAACTTCTGTTGCTTTTTAAAAGCTTCCCAGTCCTCCGGTTTCCTGCTCATCTTTGCTATGTTGTACTTCTTCTCTTTTATTTTTATACTGCCCTTTACTTCCCTCGTCAGCCACGGCCGCCCCTTACTCCCCTTAGGATCTTTCTTCCTCTGGAATGAACCAATCCTGCACTTTCTGCATTATTCCCAGAAATACCTGCCATTTTTGTTCCCAGCTAGGGTATTGTTCCATTGAACTTTGGCCAGCTCCTCCCTCATAGCTCCATAGTTCCCTTTGTTCAACTGTAATACTGACACATCCGATTTTCCCTTCTCCTTCTCAAATTGTAGGTTAAAACATATCATATTATGGTCACTACCTCCTAATGGTTCCTTTACCTCGAGGTCCCTGATCAAATCCGGTTCATTGCACAACACTAAATCTAGAATTGCTATGTCCCTGGTAGTCTCCAGTACAAGCTGTTCTAAGAATCCATCTCGGAGGCACTCCACAAACTCCCTTTCTTGGGGTCCAGTACCATTCTGATTCTCCCAGTCTACCTGCATGTTGAAATCCCCCATGACAACTGTATCATTACCTTTGCAACATGCCAATTTTAACTCTTCATTCAACTTACACAATAACCCCAACTTGCTTCAAAAAATTTGTGCAGATGATATCGACAATACCTTTATTGTGCCATGCCGAATGGTTTCCCTGGCTACAAACATTTAACTCTATCAGCTTCAAAGAAAACAATGGATTACATAACTCTTTCCTTTTGGTTAGTCCTGATGAAGGGTCTCGGCCCGAAACGTCGACAGCGCTTCTCCCTATAGATGCTGCCTGGCCTGCTGTGTTCCACCAGCATTTTGTGTGTGTTGTTGATTACATAACTCAACACAGACTGTTGTGTCTTTCAAATATGTCAGGAACTGATGAAAGGAAATTGGTTATTGGGAAAAGCGTTAAATCTCGGTGCTTTAAGGAGTGAAGAATGAATAGTTTACCAATCAAGTACTATGCCAGTGTACACTTGAGGAATTCCTCCATCAGTAACAATTGAACTAATACATAGTTATAGTACTGTAGTAATATTGGTAGTGTTCTAATTTGTTCTGTATTTCACTTAAATACATAATTTGTTACTCAATTAAACATTAGTTTGTCTTTTATACCTTTTTAACTATTTCCATGAAACTTTGGATAATTGGGGGCAGCCACTTAATTAGGCCAAAATGTACTGGTCCTGATGTGTCCCAATTAACAGGAATTCACTGTACTTATAAAATAAATGTTATATTTCTAATGTTTACAAAATTGTTTCAACAGTTTGAGAAATACCTAAAGTGTTGACCTGTTTGGCTTTAGATTTTGCTGTATGCATACAGTGAAAGATTAAAGTGAGATTAAAAGAGTATTGAATATAATAAAAAAGTATATTAACTAATTATTATGGTTTCCTTTGAGTTATTAATAAAATATCTAAAGCTGAATAGTTTGAGTACAGACTAATTGTGTATATATATCTTTATCTCTTGACAGCAAAAGAAGTCCTATTTGGAACGTAGTGTGAAAGATGCAGAAGACAACATCAGAGAAATGTTAATGGCCAGAAGAGGACAATAACCGTTTTTGCTTTTGGCAGCTGATTTACCTTGGTGATCATTTAGCTTGGATTCCAGAAGATTGTTGGCCATGATCTAACTCGCAGCATTAACACTGTTGGTCAATAACTCTTATCTAGTGGCATAATGGTACTCAGTTCTCTTTGAATCTGTGATACTGTCACTAATTAGAATTGTGTAAATGACAGGGGCTACTTTATGACCAGTAATTTACTTGAATCCAACTGAAATGAAGATCGATATAAGGGCAACTGAGATGGTACATTTAATGTATATGAAAGGTCATTGGCTTATTGGAGCATTTTGGTTTGGTAAAAACTTTCCAATTTTACTTCTATTGCCAACTATTAATATTTCAAGATCCTTGTCAAAAAAAAAACCAAATCTTTAGTTCAGTTTATGTGGTAAATATAAGCATATTTTACTTTATAAGAGTAATTTTAACACTGAACTTTTGCCAGCCTGCTTTGTTTTAAAGCTGTTTTCCAAGTAGCCTGAAGTATATATATATGATGTAAGCCAATCTTGAAACAGGTTTATTAAACACCAATGGTCCCTTAATCTGGCATCTGTTACAGAATGTAAAGTTATATAGAAACACACTTGTGAATATCAGATGCTTTGCTTTGAAACAATCGAGCTATTTGTTCCACATGATGGAAAAATCTATCAAAACAATAATAAAACCTCCAATTACATGCTTTTTTTGTAATTTTATGACAATGTCCTCCTGAAGTCTCTGAGGTGTTTTGGCCATGCCATTATTTGGGGGAATTACTTCAGCTTGCACTTGATATCAAGTATATGCTCTCATCTTTGCCAGTGACAGTATGCTCCTGCTCATTGCCTTGCAGAACAGGCTAAGCTTTGAACTTTTGATTTGTGCACATTAAGTGCAGCATTGCCCCACAGAACATCTGAATTGTGTTTAATTATATGTTTGAATAGGACTATCAATGTGTTTGAAACTGACTAGGTTCTGCAAATTCTGATATTTAAATTGCTCTTTCATGGTAACAGTGGAAACTGGAAATTCCCTCATAAAGGAACTTTGTGCAAGATTTAATATGTGAGCTGTGGTGGATTAAAGAAAAGTAAAATTACTGTTGCAGGATGTAAATAATCTTGCACTTTATTAATGTGAACAAGTTTTTGGTTACTTAATTCACTGGTACTAGTAAGGTACCAAATATTCTTAATTTCCATATTTATTATGCTTTGGTTTAGTCTATGAATTCCTTTGTTTTATTTCAGATTTGAATATTTACTTCAGGGATAAAACCACAACATATATTGGATTAGTTAGTTATTTGTAAATCTGCATTGTAACATTGTGCCTGGGCAATTGCTCTGTTAATAATCAACGAAACGTGACATCTACATTGGTGTGTCATTGGAGTCACATACAGGCTTAAGTAGGTAGTAGCAACCAGTTACATATTTGCAGTAGGACAGTTACTTCCCCCATCTTTTATTTTCAGTTCAAAAAAATGCCCTGGTTGAATTATTAACATGTTCTCTGGATTATCATTTGTCAAGTAACAAAGCCAAAACCCTGGAAAATAACACAATATGCCATTTACTGCGAATGGAATTGTTTCTCAAGCAAAATATATTTTTAAAATATGCCAAAAGCTACTGACTTCCCCGTCTTGTCAGATGTCAGCTAAGGCTAGATAAATAGGTAGCTATAGAATATTACAGCACATTACAAGCCCTTCGGCCCACAATGTTGTACTGACCTTGTAACCTATTCTAAGAACAATCTAACCATCCATTTTTCTATAATTCATGTGCTTAAAAGTTTAGAGTATTAGAACACTACAGCACAGAAATAGGCCCTTTGGCCCATCTAGTCTGTGCTGAGCTATTGATCTGCCTAGTCCCATCATCCTGCACCTGAACCTTAGCCCACTATACCCCTTCAATCTATGTATCTGTACAAATTTCTCTTAAATATTGAAACCGAACGCGCATATGCCACTTCTGCTGACAGCTCATTCCACAATCCTCCATGCTTTGGGTGAACAAGTTCCTCCCATGTTCCCCTTAAATATTTCACTTTTCATCCTTAACCCACAACCTCTAGCTCTAGTCTCTATACCCTTCAGAACTCTGTATATATCTGTCAAATCTCACCTCATTCTGCTATGCTCTAGGGAATAAAGTCCTAATCTTTCCCTATAACTCAGGTTCTCAAGTCCTAGCAACATCCTTGTAAATTTTTTCTGCACTCTTTCAATCTTACTGTTATCTTTCCTGAAGGTAGGTGGCCAGAACTACACACAGTACTCCAAATTAGACCTCACCAATGCTGAAAACCACTTTTTAAATGCTTTTTATAAGATGAGTTAATAGAAGGCTAAAGTTGTAGTTTAATCATTCTTGCTTTTTAAAAAAACTCATGTATTTTTCACAAGTAATTGATGGTTTATTCACACTTACTAACAAAGCGATAATGCAGTTAAACCTTTATCATTTTTGGTTACATCGTGTGGGTAATGTGCTGTTGTGTAACCATCGATTGGTTTTATCTCAGGAATTTTCCTTATCTCGATTATAAAAGTGATGGATTTTTCAGGGGTGCCATCTTTATCTTGGGCTTCTGACTGATTTCATTGATCTTAACTTTGTTTCTCATTATTTAGTTTGCTTAGTATTTCTATGTATGTTTGTACTTTACAATTAATGATTGTTAATTTAAGACTGCTCACCGTTCTCGACTCCTGGAAGAATCCCAAGGATCAGAAAATAGATATCCAACACCAACATCTTATACAACTTCAATATATCATCCCAACTCCTCTTCTCAGTACTTAGATTTATGAAAACCAATGTGCCAAAAGATCTCCTTGTGACCCTATCTACCTGTGATGCCACTTTCAAGGAATTGTTAATCTGTATTCCCAGAACCCTCTGTTCTACTACACTCTCAGTGCCCTACTGCTCACTATGCAAGTCCTATGTTGGTTTGTCCTCCCAAAGTATAACACCTCACACTTGTCTGCATTAAGTTCCATCTGCCAGTTTTCCATCTGGTCCAGGTCCAGCTGCAAGCTTTGATGGCCTTCCTCACTGTTCACTACACCCCAATCTTGGTGTCATCTGCAAACTTGCTGATCCAGTTTGCTGCATTGTCATCCAGATCATTGGAATAGATGACAAACAACAACAGACCCAACACTGATCCCTGCACACACCACTAGTCACAGGCCTTCAGTCAGAGAGGCAACCATCTCCCATGAAGGAAATGTCTAATCTAATTTACTACCTGAACCTGAACGCCAAGTGACTGAACCTTCTTGACCGATCTCCCATGTGGGACCTTGTCAAAGGCCTTGTTAGAGTCCATGTAGACAAATTTCCTGGAATTTTCTTTAAAAATCTGTATAAAATTTGTTAGATACGAGCTACCACGCAGAAAACCATGTTGACTATCCCTAATCAGTCCCTGCCTATCCAAATACTCATTTTAGTTGTAGATAAATCTGAAACTATATGGTGGTGCACCATTAAGAAGGCAGACAGTTATTGATGGACAAGTCAATACTGTTATTTTCTTTTAACAAAGATGTATAGAATAAACCACCTTTCTACACGTCTCTCTACTTCGATTTTTAAATTTAAGAGCATTTATTGTAATGAGGTGTAATGATATTAATACCCTCATTTTAAGAACAATATGATTTTTAAGCCAGCTATTTAACTTTCCTATATTGCTGACAGATGTTAATGACTATGATGGAAATCAGTCGTTGTAATCTCTAAGTGACAGAAGCAGAATAGGCCTTTTCCCCATTTTAGTTTGTTTTCCAATAAACTCTATATGGAATTTAACTGCAAGATCAAAGGGTAGGGACATTTAAAAAAAAATATAGAAAATATTCAGCAAACCCAGCAGTATCTGTGAGAGAATAATGATGCTGTTGTGTTTGGATTAATGTCTTTCTATTAAATGTCTTGAAGAAAGGGAATGGGATAAATTAATGTGGTTGAATGGGAGAAGTAAAGAGAACCATTGAATGTTTCAGTTTCACAACTAACCCTTAATTAAGGTACATAAATAGGATCTCAGTACATTCATGGGAAAAGCAGCACCCCAGTGCTACTTTGGTGTCAGCCTAGATTATGCATGAAAATCCGTGACTGTTCTGACTCGGGGAAAATATCATTGGGCCATAATTAACGGTATTTTGAAGCCTTCACTGATCTATGAAGTGAACATTAGAGAGGCAAGCAAGTTTTTTTTTTTGGCTTTTGGGTCATTATTACTCAAAACTGAATACATTTCCTTTCAAATGGATCAGAAGTGGCATTTTGGGGATCCTTTCCAATTTTATCAAGCCTTAAGCTGAAAGTGTGATAAAATAGGCTTTACCCATCATGCCTTGAACAAAAGCCTTTCATATGCAGGTTTCCCACCATCTGTAGAGAGTAGAGTTCTTGGAGGAAGGGTAGATAAGAGGAAGTCAGGTTTTAAAAAAAGAATTAGTTCTAAGAACTGGTGGTGGTTCAGGATGTTGGTTGAATACAACAAATTAACTGAACAACAGAGCCCTGCTCATCATCACAATGCCCCTCAATAGTAGGAGTATTACAGGTAAAGGTGATGAACTTAGAACATGGATCTATGATGTTTTGGCTATTACGGTGACTTTGTTGAGAGAGGAACAGAAATGGGTGCTTAAAGATAGGGAGGAGATAAAAGGTGGAAGAGTTGCACTACTAATCAGTGACAATATCACAACTGCACTTGAGGGGCATAATGGAAGGCTCGTCCACTGAGTCTAAATGGGTAGAAGTCAAACATAGGAAGAGTACAATCACTCCCCACCCCCCCCACCCCAATAGCCACCAGGACATTGAGGAACAGATATGCAGGCATGTTAAGGAAAGGTGTAAAAATAATAGGGTTGTCATTGGGGACTTCAGCTTCCCTAATATAAACTCAGACTTTCTGAGACTAAGAGGTTTAGACAGGGTAGCTTTTGTTAGATGCATCTAGGAGTTTTCTTAAATCAATGTGTAGAAAGTCCAACAAGAGGAGGGTCTGTATTGGACTTGGTGTTGGGTAATAAGCCTGACCTTTCAGTGGGTGAGCAGTTAGGGAATAGTGACCATACCTTTTAAGTTTTAAGATATCTATAGATAAGGATAAGTATAAACCTTGTAGGAGAGTATTAAGTTGGAGCAGGGCAAACTACAAGAGATTAGGCAGGAACTAGGGAGAGTTAATTGGGAACAGCAGTTTTGAGCAAGTCCACATCCTACATGTGGAGTCTGTTTAAATACCAACTGCACAGAATACAGGATAGGTATGTTCCAGTCAGAAGGAAGAACTAGGATGGCTAGCTAAAATAACTTTGAATGTCAAGAGGGATGATGAATTTGATCAAGAAGAAAAAGGAAAAATATGCAAAGCTTAGGAAGCTAGAACTAAACAGAGTCCTGAGGATTAGAAAGAAGTAAAGGAGGGAATTAGGAAAGCCAGGAGGGGACATGAAAAGCCCTTGGCAAGTAGGATTAAAGGGAATTCCAAAGTATTCTATACATATATCAAGAGCAAGAGTATAGTTAGAGAGAGGGTAGGACAACTTGAGGATAATAAGGGAAACATTTGCTTAGATGTGGAGGATATGGAGATCATTGCTGAGCATATTGTGAGCATATACTGCACGGTGGCAGGGCCTATGGAACTGAGTCTGACCCTGTGGTGCAGAAGGATGGGACAGGGAAGAGGAGAGCTGTTGTCATTGGAGACTCTATAGTCAGGGGAGCAGACAGGAGATTTTGTGGACATGAGAAGGAAACCCGCATGGTTTGTTGCCTCCGGGTACCAGGGTCTGAGATGTCTCTGACCGGGTGCATGACATCCTGGTACGAGAGGGAAAACAACCAGAAGTCGTGATACATGTTGGTACCAACGACATAGGCAGGAAGAGGAATGAGGTCCTGAAGTGTGAGTTTCGGGAACTAGGAAGAAGGCTGAAGAACAGGACCTCAAGGGTGGCGTTCTCAGGATTGCTGCCAGTGCTACGTGATCGTGATGGTAAGAATTGGAGGAGATGGCAGTTGGATGCGTGGCTGAGGAGTTGGTGCAGGGGGCAGGGTTTTAGATTTTTGGATCATTGGGATCTCTTCTGGGAAAGGTGAGACCTGTACAGATTGGATGGGTAGCACCTGAACTCGAGGGGGAGCAATATTCTTGCAGGTAGGTTTGCTGGCATGGTTCGGGAGGGTTTAAACTAATTTGCAAGGGGGATGGGACCCGGAGTGATAGAACAGTGAAGGAAGTGCATAGAGTAAAGCCAAATGTAACATATAGAGAGGCTTGGAGGAAAGAGAAGCAGAATAAAGGGTGTAAACATAGACAGGTAGAAGGGCTAAAGTGTGTGTACTTCAATGCAAGAAGCATCAGGAACAAAGGTGATGAACTGAGAGCTTGGATACATACATGGAATTATGATGTTGTGGCTGTTACAGAGACTTGGCTGGCACCAGGGCAGGAATGGGTTCTCAATATTCCTGGATTTCAGTGCTTTAAAAGGGATGGGGGGGGGGAGGGGAGGAGGGGTGGCATTACTGGTCAGAGATACTATTACAGCTGCAGAAAGGGTGGGTAATGTAGCAGGATCCTCTTTTGAGTCAGTATGGGTGGAAGTCAGGAACAGGAAGGATTGGGAGGCAGATTTTGGAAAGGTGCAAAAATAACAGGGTTGTTATGGGTGACTTTAACTTCCCTAATGTTGATTGGCACTTGATTAGTTCCAAGGGTTTAGATGGGGCAGAGTTTGTTAATGGTGTCCAGGATGGATTCCTGTCACAGTATGTTGACAGGCCGTCTAGGGGGAATGCCATACTAGATCGAGTATTAGGTAATGAACCGGGCCAGGTCACAGATCTGTCAGCGGGTGAGCATCTGGGGGACAGTGATCACTGCTCCCTGGCCTTTAGCATTATCATGGAAAAAGATAGAATCAGAGAGGACCGGAAAATTTTTAATTGGGGAAGGGCAAATTATGAGGCTATAAGGCTAGAACTTGCGGGTGTGAATTGGGATGATGTTTTTGCAGGGAAATGTACTATGGACATGTGGTCGATGTTTAAGGATCTCTTGCAGGATGTTAGGGATAAATTTGTCCCGGTGAGGAAGATAAGGAAGGGTAGGGTGAAGGAACCATAGGTGACAAGTGAAGTGGAAAATCTAGTCAGGTGGAAGAAGGCAGCATACATGAGGTTTAGAAAGCAAGGATCAGATGGGTCTATTGAGGAATATAGGGTAGTAAGAAAGGAGCTTAAGAAGGGGCTGAGAAGAGCAAGAAGGGAGCATGAGAAGGCCTTGGCGAATAGGGTAAAGGAAAACCCCAAGGCATTCAATTATGTGAAGAACAAAAGGATGACAGGAGTGAAGGTAGGACCGATTAGAGATAAAAGTGGGAAGATGTCCCTGGAGGCTGTGGAAGTGAGTGACATCCTCAATGAATACTTCTCTTCAGTATTCACCACTGAGAGGGAACTTGATGATGGTGAGGACAATATGAGTGAGGCTGATGTTCAGGGGCATGTTGATATTAAGGGAGAGGCGGTGTTGGAGTTGTTAAAATATATTAGGACGGATAAGTCCCCGGGGCCTGACGGAATATTCCCCAGGCTGCTGCACGAGGCGAGGGAAGAGATTGCTGATCCTCTGGCTAGGATCTTTATGTCATCGTTGTCCACGGGAATGGTACCGGAGGATTGGAGGGAGATGAATGTTGTCCCCTTGTTCAAAAAAGGTAGTAGGGATAGTCCAGGTAATTATAGACCAGTGAACCTTATGTCTGTGATGGGACAGCTGTTGGAAAAGATTCTTAGAGATAGGATGTATGGGCATTTAGAGAATCATGGTCTGATCAGGGACAGTAGGCATAGCTTTGTGAAGGGCAGATCGTGCCTAACAAGCCTGATAGAGTTCTTTGAGGAGGTGACCAGGCATATGGATGAGGGTAGTGTAATGGATGTGATCTACATGGATTTTAGTAAGGCATTTGACAAGGTTCCACACAGTAGTCTTATTCAGAAAGTCAGAAGGCACGGGATCCAGGGAAGTTTGGCCAGGTGGATTCAGAATTGGCTTGCCTGTAGAAGGCAAAGGGTCGTGGTGGAGGGAGTACATTCAGATGGAGGGTTGTGACTAGTGGTGTCCCACAAGGATCTGTTCTGGTACCTCTACTTCTTGTGATTTTTATTAATGACCTGGATGTGGGGGTAGAAGGGTGGGTTGGCAAGTTTGCAGACGACACAAAGGTTGGTGGTGTTGTAGATAGTGTAGAGGATTGTCGAAGATTGCAGAGAGACATTGATAGGATGCAGAAGTGGGCTGAGAAGTGGCAGAAGGAGTTCAACCCAGAGAAGTGTGAGGTGGTACACTTTGGAAGGACAAACTCCAAGGTAGAGTACAAAGTAAATGGCAGGATACTTGGTAGTGTGGAGGAGCAGAGGGATCTGGGGGTACATGTCCACAGATCCCTGAAAGTTGCCTCACAGGTAGATAGGGTAGTTAAGAAAGCTTATGGGGTGTTAGCTTTCATAAGTCGAGGGATCGAGTTTAAGAGACGTGATGTAATGATGCAGCTCTATAAAACTCTAGTTAGGCTACACTTGGAGTACCATGTCCAGTTCTGGTCGCCTCAGTATAGGGAGGATGTGGAAGCATTGGAAAGGGTACAGAGGAGATTTACCAGGATGCTGCCTGGTTTAGAGAGTATGGATTATGATCAGAGATTAAGGGAGCTAGGGCTTTACTCTTTGGAGAGAAGGAGGATGAGAGGAGACATGATAGAGGTGTACAAGATATTAAGAGGAATAGACAGAGTGGACAGCCAGTGCCTCTTCCCCAGGGCATCATTGCTCAGTACAAAAGGACATGGCTTTAAGGTAAGGGGAGGGAAGTTCAAGGGGAATATTAGAGGAAGGTTTTTTACTCAGAGAGTGGTTGGTGCGTGGAATGCACTGCCTGAGTCAGTGGTGGAGGCAGATACACTAGTGAAGTTTAAGAGACTACTAGACATGTATATGGAGGAATTTAAGGTGGGGGGTTATATGGGAGGCAGGGTTTGAGGGTTGGCACAACATTGTGGGCCAAAGGGCCTGTAATATGCTGTACTATTCTATGTTCTATATTGATATGTTAGGGCATTTCAAGATAAAGGAGGAGGTAATGTTGGGTTTCATAAAGAGTATTAAGGTGGATAAGTACCCAGGACCTGATGGGATATACCCCAGGTTATTGTGGGAAATAAAAATGATTGCTGGGGCCTTGACCAATATCTTCGTGTCCTCTCTAGCCATAGGCAAGGTCGTGGAAGACTGGCGAGTAACTAATGTTGTTCCATTATTCAGGAAGGGAACCAGGGATGATCCTGGAAACTAGACTGCTGAATCTCATGTCTTATAAAAGTAGCTACACAGGTTGATAGGGTGGTTAAGAAGGCATATGGCATGCTGGCCTTTATTAATCAAGGCACTGAGTTCAAAAGTCAGGAAGTTATGTTGCAACTTTATAAAACTGGTTAGGTCACATCTGAAGTGTTGAATACAGTTCTAGTCACCCCATTATAGGAAGGATGTTGAAGCTTTGGAGAGGGTGCAGAAGAGATTTACCAGGATGCTGCCTATTAGAGGGCATGTGCTGTAATGAAAGGTTGGATAAAGAGACATTTAGATAAGGACAAGAATGAGGAAAATGAAGGGATATGGGCATTGTGTAGTTTAGCTAGCCATTTGATTACTAATTTAATTGGTTCAGCAGAACATTGAGGGCCGAAGGGCCTGTTCCTGTGCTGTACTGTTGTATGTTCTAAAGTGTAGTGCAATTTGAAGTACTCAAGAAGAAATGCTAACCTGACAATTGTGGAATAACTGGGAGAGGCGTGTTATGGCACAGAGCAAGACAGCGCCATGTGGAAAGGAATATGAAAGAGATGATTGGTTCAGGGTTCTGATAGATGTGGGGAAGATGATGTTCCTGAATATGGATGTCCAGGCTTTTAAGCTCCTCTATCTTATTGCAGACGTAGAAGAAAGTAAAGGGAATGATTGCCATCCTTGATGAAGCAATGCACCATGATGAATTCGATGGAAGAAAGTGACAGACCTGTGATGGATTGGTCTGTTTACCACCACCTCCAGGTCCAGTCAGTCCAAAGCATACCATACTGAGATACAACCCTTCAAAGTTCTCCCTACAGCGCAAGTGTGAAAGTTTAACAGAATCCACACTCACATGCCAAATGTTCTCATGCATAAGAAAGTGAATACACAGATGGCCTTTCTAGACCACTATATCATAGTGAAGGTGCCAGGTTAGGTTGCTGGTGATGTTGTTGCCAAGGAACTTGAAGCTGATTTTTGGTGATACAAATGCCAAGAAAGTTGATTGGTTTTTTATATGTCTGTATAAAAATTTCCAGCAACCATATTGCATTATTTGTAAAATTCCTGGTGTCAGTCTTTTGTTGCTAAGATACATCCTCGGGTGCACTAGGATACATCACCAGTGATCTAACCTGGGATCATCGGGTGTTTCAGATCTTCCAATTCCCATCACTGCCCGTAAGGAGTTTGTACATTCTCTGTGACTGCGCGGGTTTCCTCTGGGTGCTTCGGTTTCCTCCCACAGTCTGAAGATGTACCAGTTGGTAGGTTAATTAGTCATTGTAAATTGTCCAAAGGGTTAAATCGAGGGTGCTGGGTAGCGTGGCTCAAAGGGCCAGAAGGGCCTATTCAATAAAATAGATAAATAAACATCAGACACCCTTACCCAGGTGACCCGGCCAGGGTTGATCAGGCCCTGGCTTGTGTCTCAGCAGCACTGGTCCATGAGTTACACCTCTTGATCCGTAGCCACCTCGCTCAGCAGCCTCTGTGACCGTCCTGATGGCACTTCTCTTTGTAGCTCCCGTAATGCCAAGGAGAGAATAGGTTCTGCATAGCGAGCAGCCAGTGAAACCTCTAACCCCCACCTCTGCAGGCTTGCGTTATGCCCTCCACCCCTGTCTTGGGGACTGTTCTACCAGCTCCTGGTATTTGGCCTTCTTACGCTCAAATGTCTCCTCAATCTGGTCTTTCCAGGGCACTGTCAGTTCCACCATGAGCACCTGCTTCGAGGCTTCTGACAGAATGGCCATGTCAGGCCTCTGCGTTGATGATGTGTGGAACTCAGGGAACTTTAATTTTTGTGTACAGGATGTGCAGCCTTAGGGTAACCATTACAGTGCAGTACAGGCCCATCAGCCCCCAATGTTGTGCTGAGCTTTTAACCTACTCTAAGATCAATCTAACCCTTTCCCTCCTACATAGCTCTCCATTTTTCTATCACTTTATGCCTATCTAATGCCCCCATTGTAACTGCCGCTACCACTACCCCTGTCATGGCATTCCACGCACCCACCATTCTCTGTGTAAAGGCTTTTCTCTGACAGGAGCCTCATTTTGCTACGTTACTATACACTGTGTGATGATAATCAACTGGCCATGAAATGCTTTTGGGCATTCTGGAGCAATAAAATGTTAATTTTTTAAAACTTTGTAATTTTAACAATTTTTAAACCAAACTTCATTTAGCTTCCCTGCAAAGCTTAATATATTGAACAAAACTAAAAATAACCTAATTTTTCAAATCATTCTTTATCCCTCTGTTCATTTTGCATTTAGTACAACAGCAATGAAAAATTATCAATGTAGTAAATGTCACTTTCCCTGAAAACTTTGATACTGAATGATGTGTATATAATAATCAGTAAATAAACCACAGTGTATTGCAATATAAATAATATTAATCTGTAAATAAATCAAAATCATATTTGTAAATAATTTGACTCTTAATTAATGCAGAATATATGTACATTTATAAAACAATCACATTTATATTGTTTTAGTTATCAGAAAAATGGACCAAAATATTGCACTGGAATTGAGACAACAGATTTTTTCAGAAGTTTGCAGTAATATTACTCAAGATATATTGTGCCCCCATGTGGTGAAATTTAGCAGCAATAATTAAGATTTATAATACTTATAGAAAAATCTAGCTGGAATAATTCAAAAATACAACTATATTTCAATTATTTCAGCTATTATAATTAAACTCTCATTTTCATGATTCACAATGATATTTGTATTTATAACTCCCTTTTAGCATAGACAATAAGGTATAAAGTACTTCAGAGACAAAAGACATTAACCTAAAGAAAAAGATAGCAGCAAGTGTGATCAAACAGGTGAGTTTTAAGGAGGGAAAAATGTTGGAGCGTTTCAGGGGACTTTCCAGAAAAGTGATTGCTTGCCTGAAAGCAAAGTTGCCCATGATAGAATAAAGGAACAAGATGATAAGATATCAGACTGGAAGGATATAGTGATGGGGTGGATCTAGAAGTGGATTGAAGAATAATTGCAGAGAGAATCATAAGGATAGGGTGAGGTGGAATCTGGCAGGATTTAGATATCAAAATTTAAAATCAGTGAGCTTTGGGTGATTGAGAAACAATGACATAGTTCAATGGGATTTTGAGTAGCAGAGAAATATAAACCCCATTTCCAGAAAAGTTGGGATATTTTCCAAAATGCAATAAAAACAAAAATATGTGATATGTTAATTCATGTGAACCTTTATTTAACTGACAAAAGTACAAAGAAAAGATTTTCAATAGTTTTACTGACCAACTTAATTGTATTTTGTAAATATACACAAATTTAGGATTTGATGGCTGCAACACACTCAACAAAAGTTGGGACAGAGTTAAAATAAGATTGAAAAGTGCACAGAATATTCAAGTAACACCGGTTTGGAAGACTCCACATTAAACAGGCTAATTGGTAGCAGGTGAGGTATGATGACTGGGTATAAAAGTAGTGTCCATCAAAGGCTCAGTCTTTGCAAGCAAGGATGGGTCATGGCTCACCCCTTTGTGCCAAAATTCATGAGAGAATTGTTAGTCAGTTCAAAAGGAACATATCCCAACGCAAGATTGCAGAGAATTTAAGTATTTCAACATCTACAGTACATAATATTGTGAAACGATTCAGAGAATTCAGAGACATCTCAGTACTTAAAGGGCAAGGTCGGAAAACACTGTTGAATGCGCGTGATCTTCGAGCCCTCAGGCGGCACTGCCTAAGAAACCGTCATGCTACTGTGACAATTATAGCCACCTGTGCTCAGGAGTACTTCAGAAAACCATTGTCACTTAACACAGTCCGTCGCTGCATCCAGAAATGCAACTTGAAACTGTATTACGCAAGAAGGAAGCCATACATCAACTCCATGCAGAAACACCGGCGAGTTCTCTGGGCCCGAGCTCATCTCAGATGGACCGAAAGACTGTGGAACCGTGTGCTGTGGTCAGATGAGTCCACATTTCAGCTAGTTTTTGGAAAAAATGGGCGACGAGTTCTTCATGCCAAAGATGAAAACGACCATCCTGATTGTTATCACCAAAAGGTGCAAAAGCCAGCATCTGTGATGGTATGGGGGTGCATCAGTGCCCACAGCATGGGTGAGTTGCATGTATGTGAAGGTACCATTGACTCTGAGGTGTATATTAGGATTTTAGAGAGACATATGTTGCCATCAAGGCGATGTCTCTTCCCGGGACGTCCATGCTTATTTCAGCAGGACAATGCCAGACCACATTCTGCAGGGCTACAACAGCGTGGCTTTGTAGACGCAGAGTGCGTGTGCTTGACTGGCCTGCTACCAGTTCAGATCTCTCTCCTATTGAAAATGTATGGCACATCATGAAGAGGAGAATCAGACAACGGAGACCACGGACTGTTGAGCAGCTTAAGTCTTATATCAATCAAGAATGGACAAAATTTCCAATGCAAATCTACTACAATTAGTATCCTCAGTTCCAAAATGATTTAAAAAGTGTTATTAAAAGGAAAGGTGATGTAACACAATGGTAAACATGCCTCTGTCCCAACTTTTGTTGAGTGTATTGCAGCCATCAAATTCTAAATTTGTGTATATTTACAAAATACAATTAAGTTGGTAAGTAAAACTATTGAAAATCTTTTCTTTGTACTTTTGTCAGTTAAATAAAAGTTCACGTGAATTAACATATCACAGGTTTTTGTTTTTATTGCATTTTGGAAAATATCCCAACTTTTCTGGAAATGGGGTTTAGTAATTTTGGATGAAATAGTTTAAGATGGATACTAAAGTGGTTAAGAAAACATGAAGTTTAGCAGTGCTATTCCAGAAGCTGAACATGTCTTTCAATGTGATAAGAGGGAACAAGAAAGAAATTCTTTGCGTGTTCTGAAGTAATTTCGCTGAGGTGTTGAACAGTTTGGTTCACTGTGAGATATTTGGGGATGAGATTTAATTAGTAATCAGAGTCCAAAAGGGATTACATCAATGTGTAGTTAGCTGCAGTAATTTGGAGCTCATCAAAAATTGGAAGTTGGACAGTACTGTGATGATGTAATTTTTTTGTAGATTTAGTGAGATGTACTGCTAGGTGTTGTCAGTATATTTGTGAAAACAGACCATAAATCAGTGGATCATTTTTCCAAGCTGAAGTACACTTAATAGCAAAAAACTTTGTCAAGATTCTGTTGGGAAATTTCATGGCAGAGAGAAGACGTGATTGCAACAGAAACAACATGATAGATAAGAATATTGCCATGTGAGGGTACTCTCACTCGAGTAATTGGGTGTGGTGACCTATGTCAGAAATTGAGGTGCTTGAGGAAGAAAAAAGTACAGTTAAATTATAATTTGTGGCTTATATTTTTTACAGGCATTTAATTAATGTTGTAGGCCAGAAACGTGATCAGAGAGATTTGAAGGTGGAATAATGGAAAAGATGTGTCAGAAGTCAAGAGCTGACAAGTTCAAGTACATTGGAGGAGAACGAATGAAAGATTCTGGAGATGGAGGTAATTTGGAATGACAGAATATCAGGCATAAGAATTATGAGAAGGAAGTGATATAGGGGGAAATTAAACCAGAACAGAGGAAATAGCTTGTTATTTTTTTCATGGGCCATATGTCTTCAACATTTTAGAGGAAATAAGGGAGTGTTGCCCAGTAGACCATATGTTTGGTGCCTGTTTTTATCTTTAAATACCCATTTCCTCAGTCAATTAAAGACCATGCTGACCCATTGAAAAATAATGAATTCCTTTGTTAATGCTGAGAGGAGGTTCCTGAGATATTGAAAGTGGCCTATATTTTTCAGGGTCTAGCTGTAAAACTTTATTACCATGTTGTAAAAGCAGGCAGAAAGTTGTTAAGGGACCTTTACCCTTTAATACCTAGTTTTTGTTTGTTGCAGTGCACAATGCAAGCTTTGTCTACATAAAATATAAAAATAAAAAATACTGGAAATACTCAGCAGGTCAGGCTGCATCTATGGGAGGAGAAACAGTTGGTGTTTCAGGTTAAGGACCTTTGTTCAGAACCTACCCACGGGAAGTGCATCAGCGGTTGCTTGTTGATTTTCACCTGCTGGTCTTCTTGACTACACTAGTTTGGGTTTCATTGGTTGTGGAATGCTGTCACTTAGGAACTGTGGCAGTTTTTTATTTATTGTAAAGATTGGCTGCACCAAATGGGAAATAGAATGGAGATGAGGTACAACACTATGGTGAGAGAGATGTTTCCTTTTGAGGTTTGCACAATCTACAGCTTACAACTCAAGGCAATGGAAAGGTGCCGTTAACCCTGTATTCATAGGAGCCTCCAAATTGTCTGTAAATACAGGCAAAATAACATTGGTATCCTGGCCTTAGTTACAAATGGATGGACAATGTTGCTTGATTGCCCAAAGAAGAATTCTGCAACACATGCTGTTCTGATCTTTGTCTTGAGAAGATATTACCAAGTAAATGGAGGAAAGAATTTAAGATGCATTCAGAAGTGTCTTGAAAGATGCAACATTAGCACTGACTTTTGGGACCTTGATGTATGATTTGCCAAAGTGGTAAAAAAGCATTTGGGAGGAGAACCTCAAGTACATGTGCAGCATACAGAAGCCATGGGGGAGTGGCAGAACGGGTACAGTTTGGAGTTCCCAGACTGGCTTCATCAATCACCTCAGATTCCACAGAACCAGAATAGAGGCAAGTCAGAGGGGCTGTTGAAAAGGAAATGGAAAAAATGGAAAAGGAGAGGGATTCATAGATGAGTTTAGCATAGGCATGGATGAAACTTGGGGGGAAAAAAACAAAGGTTATATATTTAAAAGTAAGCTGGTGCGAACCAAAGATGGACATTGGAAGGTTTGGTGTAGTATCATTAGATGAGAAAGCAAACATTGTGAAAGTGTCTTCTTATAAATGTCCTCTTAAATCAGTCATGTATTTTGGAATGATTGGTCAAAAAATATGCAAAAATCAATTTCCTTGTTTGGTATGTTCATTAGTCGAATTCAGTGGCCATTTCTTCCTTACCTATATTGCTGTGTCATTGAATGGGTTCTTCCTAACATTCTTATCAATTAATAAAGCCAAAGAGCTTATCTAATTGAGAAATGATCTGCAAAATATTGATAAATGTTGTTACTGTTTGGAGTTGGGGGAGCAGTTAAACTTTTATTTAGTTTTCAATTTTGAATAGAGGGTGCTCAATGTTGACACTATATAGTCTAAATATTTGAACATCTCAAGCAATAAAAACCTCAATAGATAATTTCTTAATTTTTAGTGATTCTTACCAACAACCAGTTCTGTCAACAATGCAATACACTCTGGCAATTTTACTGATAGATAGATAGATAGATAGATAGATAGATAGATAAATACTTTATTCATCCCCATGGGGAAATTCAACTTTTTTTTCCAATGTCCCATACACTTGTTGTAGCAAAACTAATTACATACAATACTTAACTCAGTAAAAAATATGATATGCATCTAAATCACTATCTCAAAAAGCATTAATAATAGCTTTTAAAAAGTTCTTAAGTCCTGGCGGTAGAATTGTAAAGCCTAATGGCATTGGGGAGTATTGACCTCTTCATCCTGTCTGAGGAGCATTGCATCGATAGTAACCTGTCGCTGAAACTGCTTCTCTGTCTCTGGATGGTGCTATGTAGAGGATGTTCAGAGTTATCCATAATTGACCGTAGCCTACTCAGCGCCCTTCGCTCAGCTACCGATGTTAAACTCTCCAGTACTTTGCCCACGACAGAGCCCGCCTTCCTTACCAGCTTATTAAGACGTGAGGCGTCCCTCTTCTTAATGCTTCCTCCCCAACACGCCACCACAAAGAAGAGGGCGCTCTCCACAACTGACCTATAGAACATCTTCAGCATCTCACTACAGACATTGAATGACGCCAACCTTCTTAGGAAGTACAGTCGACTCTGTGCCTTCCTGCACAAGGCATCTGTGTTGGCAGTCCAGTCTAGCTTCTCGTCTAACTGTACTCCCAGATACTTGTAGGTCTTAACCTGCTCCACACATTCTCCATTAATGATCACTGGCTCCATATGAGGCCTAGATCTCCTAAAGTCCACCACCATCTCCTTGGTCTTGGTGATATTGAGACGCAGGTAGTTTGAGTTGCACCATATCACAAAGTCCTGTATCAGTTTCCTATACTCCTCCTCCTGTCCATTCCTGACACACCCCACTATGGCCGTGTCATCAGCGAACTTCTGCACATGGCAGGACTCTGAGTTATATTGGAAGTCTGATGTGTACAGGGTGAACAGGACCGGAGAGAGTACGGTTCCCTGCGGCGCTCCTGTGCTGCTGACCACCGTGTCAGACCTACAGTCTCCCAACCGCACATACTGAGGTCTATCTGTCAAGTAGTCCACTATCCAATCCACCATGTGAGAGTCTACTCCCATCTCCGTTAGTTTGTGCCTTAAGATCTTGGGCTGGATGGTGTTAAAGGCACTAGAGAAGTCAAGGAATGTAATCCTCACAGCACAACTGACCCCCTCTAGGTGAGAGAGTGATTTGTGCAGCAAATACGTGATAGCATCCTCCACTCCCACCTTCTCCTTATACGCAAACTGAAGAGGATCCTGGGCGTGCCTGGTTTGTGGCCTCAGATTCTGTATTATCAGCCGCTCCATGGTCTTCATAACGTGCGACGTCAAGGCAACAGGTCTGAAGTCATTCAACTCCTTTGGTTGTGGTTTCTTCGGTACCGGGACAATACAGGATGTTTTCCACTGTCTGGGTACTCTTCTCTGCTCCAGGCTCATGTTGAAGATGCGCTGTAGTGGTTCTCCCAGCTCAGTCGCACAGGCCCTCAGTAATCGTGGGGAAACTCCATCCGGTCCAGCCGCCTTGCTGGTACAGATCTTCCTCAGTTGACCTACCACCTGTGCAGCCGTAATCCTGGGCGTGGGCAAGGTCTCCTGTGAGTGGCTATTTTCCTGTGAGGGAAGTAAGCCTGGTGTGGATTTCTGCGGTGAGAACTGGTTGCTGCTGGAACTGGTTGCTCAGTGTTCTCTTAAATTACATTTCCTGTTGAAACCAGAAGTGGTTTCCTTTGACCATACTTTAACAGTGCAAAAAGTATGGGATTTCTTGAAGGTGTGAATGGTGCTGTTAATAGGACCCTGGTCAGATCCCACTTAGAGTACTGTGCTCACTTCTGGTCGCTTCACTATGGGAAGGATGTGGAAGCTGTAGAAAGGGTGCAGAGGAGATTTACAAAGATGTTGCCTGGATTGGGGAGCATGCCTTATGAGAATAGGTTGAGTGAACTCGGCCTTTTCTCCTTGGAGTGAAGGAGGATGAGAGGTGACCTGATAGAGGTGTACAAGATGATGAAAGGCATTGATCGTGTGGATAGTCAGAGGCTTTTTCCCAGGGCTGAAATGGTTGCCACAAAAGGACACAGGTTTAAGGTGCTGGGGAGTAGGTACAGAGGAGATGTCAGGATTAAGTTTTTTACTCAGAGAGTGGTGAGTGCATGGAATGGGCTGCCGGCAACGGTGGTGGAGGCGGATACGATAGGGTCTTTTAAGAGGCTTTTAGATAGGTACATGGAGCTTAGTAAAATAGAGGGCTATAGGTAAGCCTAGTAATTTCAAAGGTAGGGACGTGTTCGGCACATCTTTGTAGGCCGAAGGGCCTGTATTGTGCTGTAGGTTTTCTATGTTTCTATGTTAAATTGGGGATTTCTGGGTGTTGTAGCTCGAAGGGCCTATTCCATGCTGTATCTCAATAAATAAATAAAATAAAGATTTTAAAAAGACTTTTCAATGTTGAAAATCTGAAATTAAATTAAAAGCAGAAAACACGTTTCTGACTTTTTAGTGTTATATTAATTGACTGAAATCCCGATATTGATGATGCTGCATAAGAATTGGTTTAAGTGACCAAGAAATAGATATCTAACTTATAACATTTACAATCTTTGTTAATAATTACCTGGCAAGGTGTCGTGTTTTGTAACTTCAAAACATTAAACTAATTCAAAGGAAGACATGGCATTTATTTGTGTTTCAAAGACTATCTTTCATTTAGACATACTGAAAGATACAATGTCAGCCCTGAATAATGTCTGTTCAATCTCCACTCCAGAGTTTAGAGACTGAGAATGCGGGTCTAATTTTGTGTTTATTTAAGTGGGCGCGCACATATCATGTGGTAGCATGATGACAAATGCAATTCATGCATTTATACATATAACCCATAATGAATTATTTAAACAAGAATATTAATCAAACAAAATATGTATATACAAGATTACTCAAATATTGCTTAAATATTAAATACACAATACAAGGGAAATTAAATTCTTATTTGTTCAGCACTAATTCTATTTCAGTCAAGATTCCGATTCAAGTAAATTTCATAAGACCATTCCCTAAAACTTCCCTTATTCCAAAGTGAAAATTTATAGTTTTAACTTAATAGTTACAGTATTTATCACAAAAGGATTTACTATCATTAAACTTCAATTTCTATACATTTATATAAGAAAAAGAAAACAGAGGTGTTAACTTGAATTTAGGTTAAAGAACCCTACTGAATGTGTGCAAATGTTTTACACATTTAAAATGAATTAGATTGTAATATGCAGGCTTCTAGGACCATTCCACATCTTTCAGATACTCTTCCTTTACAGAAACTAGTGGAGATTGCAAGTCTTTTTTCAGTGTGAGGTAAAGAAAAGTATTTGATATTTGGCCAAAAAAAGTGTCATTAACACATTGACTGACATAAGTCATGGAAGTAGTTTAATTTTTAACAATGCTGACAAAAGATTGATGAACACATTTTTATATTTGATTACCCAGATGCAGCATTGATGTATGTCAAAGTTCACTACAGTTTTATGATAACATGAGGTACTATTGTTTCAAAGTTTAAACATCTACAGTCTCTGTTCCTTAAGCAGATTTGGTGCTGCTTTAATGATACCAGTTAACCTGGGAAGTGGGGTGGGGGAGGGGAATAAAACATATATTAATCAAACTTTTAAATATTAAACTTCAGAAATGTTTCCATCTCAGGTTTAGCATGTCAGCATGTATAATTATACCAAAGTAAATTTATTTTAAATCCGACATGTTTGGACATTGAACCAGAGGTTTTTCCTTTATAGTGTTTATATTTTTTACCTGTTAAATTGACTCCTTTACTTGTTACCTAGCTCATTGAAGTCACTTTTTTGTAGTATTTATATAGTTCTTGCCTGTTCTTACAGTACAGGAGGACATTTGGCCCACTTCCCCTCTTATTTCTCTATACATCTATAATGTAATCTTTCTTACGTGCTAATCAGATCCCAATTAATTCTTCTTCCTATTATTTGCGCATGTGAATTAACTATCAGCATATCTTCATGAAGGTTTCCTCCAAAACTTTAGTTATGAGGAGATCTTACAAATTCCACACAAAGAGCATTTGAGGTCAGGATTAAATGCCGATCTGTACCACCAGGCTATTAGATTGAGTTGTTTACCAGAATTAATAACTTACCCATCCTCCCAATTTAGGTTTTATTACAGCCCAGCATTTCTTTTCATTGTTCATAGAGTGGCAATGATATTTAATATATATTTTCCAAATAATCCCCATAATAAATAAATCAAATGTGTGATGGAATTATTATAATACAGGTGATAACTATTTAGTCTATTGTCTACACTTGCACCATACACAGCAAACCCCAGTCCTATTTTCCCTCTCTTTTCCCATAGTCCTGCAACT
The DNA here is from genome assembly GCF_048418815.1 of Hemitrygon akajei. Classification (NCBI taxonomy): domain Eukaryota; kingdom Metazoa; phylum Chordata; class Chondrichthyes; order Myliobatiformes; family Dasyatidae; genus Hemitrygon; species Hemitrygon akajei. The sequence goes on from NC_133138.1 coordinate 49,307,153, forward strand.
TATTGTCTTTTTCCAGTCAGCTCTGAAGCCACTGTGAATTTCTTCCCACTTTTCTTTAATTCAGTGAATTCCAGACCTGAATTAATGAAGATTTACTTAACATGCCTTTTAACTTTTTAAATAATATCCCCTAAGCCTTGAACTCATCTATTGAAGCAATCATGATTTTAGACTTATTTTAAAAATTAATACTTATCCATTAACGTTCTGTATCCCTCCTAATTAACAGTTTAAATTACTCATTTCCATTAGTAGCCTTGTGCTATTTACAGAGTGCTCAGAAACATAAACCATTAATTGTCCAGTTATGAATTCCTGTGATTCAGTGGTAACATAAAGAATAATGGCATAAATTCAAATGATTCTGCTGTGGCCAAGGTGTAAACGAGTATCTTATTGCACAGTCAGCTCAGTTAAATCATTTAAATTCTGGAATGAAAATCAAACAGACGTTGTTCAGGGCTGACATTGTATCTTTCGGTGAAAGATGGAACACAAATAAATGCCATTTGATGATTTGCCACTGTACAGAATGTATTACTATTGGTAATGAAGTGTTTATATCTTTTCAAGATTTACTTTTGAGAACAGATTTCAATATGCCATGCCAGGGCTGAAAGTTGTGGCCATTTAACAATCATCCCACTGAGACAAGCAAGAGAATTGCAGCAGTGCTATAGGTGGTGTTCAGTTCAATCTTGGTAATAGTTCACCAAATTTGGCTATTGAGATTTCAAAGTATTACATGGCTGAAGATGGTTGAAAGTTTAAGTTAATAATTGGGGACAACAGTGGTTTTATTTTACACTCTGTCTTCCAATACTGAAGCAATCAAAATAAAAATTGATCCAGTAGAAAGTCAGCCATACACCCAATTCATTTAAGCTACTTACCTGGAACAAGTAACAACACTAAACACCAAAGTAAAGTAAACTAATTAACAAACATTTGTTTCCATTTCTCTTCAGAAAACTCTAATTCCCAATCTTCAAGCTTTGATTATATGGATTGTTTGAATATTCTGCACTATAATCTAAATTGCAGGAGGTAGGTACCTAGCTGACTGTTAGGACAGGAAAAGGAAATGGGCAGCCTCTATAGAGTACACCTGTGGCCGTTCCCCTCAATAATAAGTATACTGTTTTGGATACTGTTGAGGGGCCACAACAACCGGGTCTCTGGCACTAAATCTGGCACTGCGGCTCAGAAGAGAAGGGGAGGAGAAGAGGACTTCAGTAGTGTTTGGGGATTCCATAGTTAGAGGGTGGACATGAGGTTCTGCGAACACAATGAAGACTCTTGGATGGTATGTTGCCTCTCAGGTAGCAGGGTTAGGAACATCTCAGATCAGGTCCACGCCATCGTAAAGGAGGTGGGTGAGCAGCCAGAATCTTGGTACATATTGGCACCAGTGACATAGGTAGGAAAAGAGATCAGGTCCCAAAGAGTGAATTTAGGGAGCTAGAAAGCTTGAAAAGCAGCACCACCAGGTTAGTAATCTCTGGATTGCTTCCTGTGCCTCACACCAGGAGGGTAAGAATAGGAGCATTTGGCAGATAAATGTGTGGCTGAAGAACAGGGGCAGGGATTCAGATTTCTGGATCATTGGGATTTTTTCTGGGGAAGGTATGAACTAAAGGGACGGGTTTCACCTGGATCTGAGGGGGACCATTATTGTGGAGGAAAGGTTTGCTAGAACCATCTGGAAAGTTTTAAAGTAATTTGGCAGGGGTTGTGAACCTGAGTGATAGGGCTAAGGAATGGATGGTTGGTATTGAAACAAAGGCTATGTGTACTGAGACGGTCAGGAAAGCCAGGCAGATGACAGCAAAATTGCAGTCAGTGGGAGGAGTTGCAATGTAACAGGCTGAGACTATTCATCAGGACTGGAAACAAGATTAGAAGGTGGGGGGAGGAGAGAGAAGTACAAGGTAGTAGGTGATAGGTGAAACTGGGAGAGAGGGATGGGTGAAGTAAAGAACTGGGAAGTCAATTGGTGAAAGAGAAAGGGCTGAAGAAGGGTGAATCTAGTAGGAGAGAACAGAAGGTCATGGAAGAAAGGGAAGGGGGAGGAGCACCAGAGGGAGATGATGGGTAGGTAAGGATGAGTGAGAATGGGAATGGGGAATGGTGAAGAAGAAGAGGGGCAATTACCATAAGTTTGAGAATTTGATGTTCATGCCATCAGGTTGGAGGCTGCCCAGGTGGAATACAAGGTGTTGCTCATTAAACCTGAATGTGGCTTCGTTGAGGCTGTAGAGGAGGCCATGGGCTGAGATGTTGGATTGGGAATGGGAAGTAGAATTGAAATGAGTGGCCACCAGGAAATCTTGCTTTTTCTGGTGGACAGAGCGTAGGTGCTCGGCGAAACAGTCTCCCAATCTACATCAGGTCTCACCGATACACTGAAGGCCACACCAGGAGTGTCAGATACAGTAGCTGACCCCAACAGACTCACAGGTGAAGTGTCGCCTCACCTGGAAGGTCTGTTTGGGGCCCTGAATGGTAGTGAGGGAAGAAGTGTAGGGGCAGGTGTGGCATTTCTCCTTGCAGAGGTAAGTACCAGGAGAGAGATCAATGGGGAGGGATAAATGAACAAGGGAATCGTGGAGGCAGCAATCCCTGCGGAAAGTGGAAAGTGGGGGAGAGAAAAACGTGTTTGGTGGTGGGATCCTGCTGGAGATGGCGGAAGTTACAGAGAATTATGTGCTGTACATGGAGGCTGGTGGGATGGTTGGTGACAAGTGGAACCCTATTCCTGGTGGGGTGGAGGGTGGATGTGGTGAGGGCTGATGTGTGTGAAATGCAAGAGATGCTAGTGAGGGCGGCATTGATAGTTGAGGAAGTAGAGCCCCATTCTTTGAAGGAGGAGAACATCTTATTAGTTCTGAAATGAAAATATCTGAGAGCAGATGTGATGGAGATGGAGAAAGGGGATAACATTTTTACAAGTGACAGGGTAGTGACAGGGTAGGAAGATGTGTAGTCCAGGTAGCTGTGAGAATCAGTGGGTTTATAAACTGTGTCCAGAGATAGAGAGAGAGAGAAAGATGGAGAAAGGGGAAGGAGGTTTCAGAAATGGACCAGGTAAACTTGAGTGCAGGGTGGAAGTTGGAAGCAAAGTTAATGAAGTTGAGGAGCTTGGCATGGGTGCAGGAGGCAGCATTGATATAGGTATCGATGTAGGTAGGAAAAGTTGGGGAGTGATACTGTGTAGGCTTGGAACACAGACTGTTCCACATGGCCGACAAAAAGGCAAGCATAGCTGGGACCCATGTGAGTGCCTACGGCTACACCTTTTGTTTGAAGGAAGTGGAAGGAGCCAAAGGAGAAATTATTGAGAATCAGTTCCACCAGATGGAGGAGAGTGGTGGTGGAGGGAAACTGGTTGGGTCTGGTGTCCAGAAAGAAGTGGTGGGCTTTGAGGCCTTCCTGATGGGTGATGGAGATGTATAGGGGTTGGACATCCATCATGAAAATGAGATGACCAGGTCCAGCTAACTTAAAGTTGTTATTATACATATGGGAGCGTAATATCTAAGGATACATATTGTATCAAAAGGACAGGCATGTAGGCAGAGGGGTTGGCATGGCTCTGTTGGTAAAAAAAAAGAAATCAAATCCTTAGAAAGCAGTGGCATAGGATTGGCAGAAGTACCGTAGATTTGTTGTGAGTAGAGTTAAGAAACTGCAAGGGTAAAAAGACCATGATGGGAATTATATACTGGCCTTCAAACAGTAGCCAGAATGTGGGACACAAATACAATGGGAGATAGAAAAGGCATGTCAAAAAGGTAATGTTACAATAGTCATGGGGGATTTCAATATACAGGGTAGATTGTGAAAATTAGCTTGGTGCTGGATCCCAAAAAAGAGAATTTCTAGAATGCCTAAGAGATGACTTTTTAGAACAGCTTGTTGTTGAACTCACTGGGGGATCAGATATTCTGGATTGGCTGTTGTGTAATGAACCATATTTCATTAGGGAGCTTAAGGTAAAGGAACCCTTGGTGCACAGTGATCATAACATGATAGAATTCACGCTGCAATTTGAAAGAGAGAAACTAAAGTCAAATGTATTGATATTACAGTGGAGTAAAGGGGATCAAAAAGGCATGGGAGAGTAGCTGGCCAGTGTTGATTGGAAGGGATCACTAGCAGGGATGATGGCAAAGCAGCAATTTGGAAGGCCTGTCCTAAGAAGAGTAAGTATTCTAGAGGTACAATAACACAACCATGGCTGACAAGAGAAGTCAAAGCCAACATAAGAGCAGAGAGAGGGCAAAAATTAGTGGCACGAGGGGATTGGAAACCCTTTAAAAACCAACAGGGGGCAACTAAAAAGGCCATAAGGAGGGAAAAGATGAAATATGTATGTAAGCTAAGCAATAATATCAAAGAGTTACCAATGACACTGAAAAATGACACTGGAGAGGTTGTAATGGGGTACAAGGAAATGGTGGAAAATATGAATAAGTATTTTACATCAGTCTTCACTGTCGAATGCACTGGAAGTATGCCAAAAGGCCGAGATTGTTAGGGGGCAGAAGTGAGTGCAGTTGCTATTATTCGGGAGAAGATGCTTGGGAAGCTGAAAGATCTGAAGGTAGATAAGTCACCTGGACCAAATGGACTACACCACAGGGTTCTGAAAGTGGTAGCTGAAGAGATTGTGAAGACATTAGTAATGACCTTTTCAGAATTAATATATTCTGGAGGAGTGGGAATTGCAAATGTCACTCCACTCTTCAAGAAGTTGGGGGTGGGGGGGGGGGGGGAAGGCAGAAGAAAGGGAATTGTAGGCCAGTTAGCCTGGCCTTAGTGGTTGGGAAGATGTTCGAGTTAATTGTTAAGGATAAGGTTTCAGGGGTACTTGGATGCACATGATAAAATAGGCCAACATCAGCATGGTTTCCTTAAGGGGAAGTCTTGCCTGACGGATCTATTGGAATTATTTAAGGAAATTGTCAAAGTAGACTAGAGCTAATTGGTGGATGTTCTGTATTTGGATTTTCAGAAGACGTTTAACAAGATGCTGCACATGAGGTTGTTTTGCAAGATAAGAGCTCATAGTATTACAGAAAAGATACTAGTATCGATAGAACATTGACTGATTAGCAAGAGGCAGACAGTAGGATTAAAGGGAACCTTTTCTGAGTGGCTGCCAGTGAATAGTGGTGTTCTGCAGGACTCAGCATTGGGACCACTTCTTTTATATTGCATGTCAATGATCTAGATGACAGAATTGATGGCTTTGTGGTCAAATTTGCAGATTATACAAATATGGCTGGAGGGGCAGCTAGTATGAAGGAAGCAGGAAGGCTGCAGAAGGATTTAGACAGATTAGGAGATTGGGCAAGGTGTCAGAAGGAATACAGTGTGTATGGTCATGGACTTTGGTAGAAGGAATAAAGGCATAGACCATTTTCTAAATGGGGAGAAAATGCAATAATCTGAGGTGCAAAGGGACTTGCATGTTCACCTGTAGGATTCCCTGAGGTTAACTTGCAGCCTGAGTTGAGGTGAGGAGAGCAAATGCAATGTTAGTATTCATTTCAGGAGGACTAGAATATAAAGACAGGGATGTAATGCTGATGCCTTATAAAGCACTGGTGAGGCTTCACTTGATGTATTGTGAGCAGTTTAGGACTCCTTATCTACGTTTGTAAGAAAGTATGTGCTGACATTGGAGTGATTTCAAAGGAAGTTCACGAAAACTATTCCGGGAATGAAAGGGTTATCATATACGGAGAGTTTGATGGCTCTGGGCCCGTACTCATTGGAATGTGGAAGAATGAGGGGTGATCTTACTGGAACCTATCAAATGTTGAAAGGCCTAGACAGAGTGGATGTGGAGATGATGTTTCCTATAGTGAGGGGAAGTCTAGGACCAGAGGGCAAAACCTCAGAATATAGGGCAGTCCATTTAGAATAGAGATGAAGAAGTATTTCTTTAGCCTGAGGTGGTGAATCTGTGCAATTTGTTGCATCCTGGAGCCTAGATCATGGGATGTATTTAAGGCGAAGGTTGATAGGTCTTTGATTAGTCAGAATGTGAAAAGTTACAGGGAAGAAGGCGGGAGAATGGGGTTGAGGGAGATGGATTATCTGTGATGAAATGGCAGTGCATACTTGATAGGCCGATTAGCATAATTCTGCTCCAGTGACTTATGATCCACAGCAGATGCTATCTCATTGTCTCTTCACATAAACCTGGAACATCTGGACAGCAAAGATGGTCTTTATCGATTACAGCTCAGCATTTAATACCATCAGCCCCTCAAGTCAAATCAGTAAAGTCAAAGACCTGGGCCTCAATAACCCCTTGTGCAATTAGATCTTAGATTTCCTCACTTGCAGACCAGTCAGTTTGGATTGACAAAAACATCTCCCCAATCTCCATCACCAGAGCTGTGTGCTTAGCCCTCTGCTCTACTCGCTTTACACTTGTGATTGTGTGGCTAAGTAGAGCTCCAATAGCATATTCAAGTTTGCTGACACCACCACTCTTCTGGACCATACCAAAGGTGGTGATGAATCAGAATGGAGGAGGGAGATCGAAAATTTGGCTGAGTGGTGCCATAACAACCTCTCACACAATGTCAGCAAGACCAAGGAACTGATTGTAGACTTCAGGAGAGGGAAACCAGAGGTCCATGAACCAGTAATCATAAGAGGATCAGAGGGTCAGTAACTTTAAATTCCTTGGTGTCACTATCTCAGAGAGCTTGTCCTGGACCCATTATTTGAATGTAAATGTAAAGAAAATACATCAGCACCTTTATTTCATTAGGAGTCTGTGGAGATTCAGCATGACATCAAAAACCTTGACAAGCTTCTGTAGATGGGTGATTTACTGGCTGTATTACAGTCTGGTATGGGAACACAAATGCCTTTGAGTGAAAAATCCTACGAAAGATAGTGGAGTTGGCTCAGTACATCACAGATAAAGCCCTCCCCACCAATGACCACGTACATGAAACTCTAGTTGGAAAACAGCATCCATCATCAAAGATCTTCACCACCCAGGCCATGCACTTTCCTCACTGCTGCCATCAAAGTTCAATGTAAAAATTATTATCACCACATACAACCCTGAGACTCATTTTCTTTGGGCATACTTACCAGAGCAGAAGGTACCTCAGGACTCACACCATCAGGTTCAAGGACAATTACTATCCCTCAGTCAACAGGCTCTTGAGAAAAGATCTATTCAGATATTCCCTCAACCAATTATCTCACTTTAGGGACTATTTTTTTGAATATTCTCGTTACTTATTGCTGCTTCTTTATATTTGCATTTGCACAGTTTGTTGTCTTCTATGCCTTTGTTCTTCCATTGATCCTGTTTACAGTTTCTATTCTATAGACTTGCTGAGGATGCCCACAGAAAAAATAATCTCAGGGTTGTATTTTGGTGACATGTACAGTATGTACTCTGATAATAAACTGCACTTTGAACTTATGATCTTATGACAGTACAGATAAGGAGGGCCAAATAACCATTCCCTGGTGTGCAGTTTTGTCCTGTTCTTTGTTTTCTGTCAAAACTCTCTTAATTTTGTTGGAAAAATGATCTCAAGCTGAATTACAGTACAAATTCTTAACCATTAGCTCAGACCAAGTGTTAATGACCAGCACCTTTTACAGATATTTGAACCTTGTTTATGCCATATCATTAGGATGCAGTTATTAAGCCAAAGGTCATTTGTAATTGAATACTACTTGCTAATTTTTGATCATAGTAAGTGCTCATACAGCATGACATTCTGGTTACAAAATCTGAACTCACGCTTCCAAAAGATGGGATTTGGAAGGTTAGAGCTCATTTCTTACAAAAAGTGCATTACAAAATCTTCGATGACAGTATAAATGAATACAAACATTTTTTATTATGAAAAACAAGATTGTACTGCTTAAATTCTCAATTACCAATCCTCACAGAGGGATCAGAAGTGGAGAGAGACAGCAGTTACAAGTTCCTGGATGTCAAGATCTCAGAGGACCTAGCCTGGTCCCAACATATTGATGCAGTTATAAAGGCGGCAAGACAGCGACTATATTAGGAGTTTGAAGAGATTTGGTATGTCAATAAATACACTCAAAAACTTCTATAGATGTACCATGGAGAGCATTCTGACAGGCTGTATCACTGTCTGGTAATGGGGAGGGCTACTGTACAGGACCAAAAGAAGCTACAAAGGGTTGTAAATTTAGTCAGCTCCATCTTGGGTACTAGCCTACGAAGTACCCAGGACCTCTTCAAGGAGTGGTGTCTCAGAAAGGCAGCGTCCATTATTAAGGACCTTCAGCACCCAGGGCATGCCCTTTTCTCATTGTTACCATCAGGTAGGAGGGACAGACGCCTGAAGGCACTCACTCAGCGATTCAGGAACAGGTTCTTCCATTCTGCCATCTGATACCCAAATGGACATTGAACCCTTGAGCACTACCCCACTTTTAAAATATATAGTTTTTTTGCACAATTTTTAATCTATTCAATATACATAATTGATTTACTTATTTTTCTTCTGCTTCTATATTATGTATTGCATTGAACTGCTGCTGCTAAGTTAATAAATTTCACAACATACGCCAGTGATAATAAACCCGATTCTAAATTTCACATTTTAGAAAAGCTTCAATGTGCTAAAAAACCTGCAGTTTAGATGGGTGTGATGAATAAAAGAAAAAACTATGAAAGAACATTAGTCAGCAATGCTGAAAATCCCCCTTTTGTCTTTATGGCTTGGTATCTACTGTATTTAACAAATTTTTAATAAAAACAAATTGTTGAAGCGTTCAGCAGCACAGGCTATAGCTTTGGAAATGTCAGTTGCACCTTGCTGAAGAGCTGCTGACTGATCAGCTAAGCAATTTCAGCATTTAGGTCTGTTGGAACATTTAAATCTGTTGAAATATTCGAGCAATCTGAAATGGTAGATATATCTAGCAGGCCACATTGATGGTTATACAGGCGTACTTATTACACCCACCATGCAAATTCTAACAGAAACAGATAGTCTTATTCCTCTTTAATCTTGTGCCCAAAGGCCAAGTAATAACTTTTCTAGTGAAAGGTTTCAGTGCTTGTGGTTTGTCAAGGCTTATTGCCCTTGGGAGTACAGAAAGCCTTGGTATGAAATTTAGATTAGTGAGTTTTAGATTTGTACTCTCATCTTCATTTATTTCCTATCCTCAAATTACTTGGAATCTCCTTGCTCCCTACTGGATCAAACACCAGATGTATTCAGGAAATATGTTCAGAGTTGAAAACCTTGGCAGTTTAATCTTTAGCATTAAATCTTTCATTCATGGTGAAAATAAATCTAGCTATTTTATTTGGAGGCTAAAGAACTGAACATCAGTATCCAAGTACAGTAGTCACTGTTTGCTCAACACCCCTCAGTATATTCCAACGATGCAAGTGGTTGTAGCTTCTACATTACAGAATAAACACCGAGGAGAAACACACAATTTTATAAGACTACTTGGAGTGGTGATAGTTGTGGGTGGGGTGGAATGAGGAGATAGTCTTTGCTCAACAGTGTATTTATGCACACAACTATCTGCCCTTTATTATCTAATCTGTTGTACTTCTGATTCCATTCACTATCTGGCAGAAGCTCTTGCACATAAATAGGTTCTCCCAGGTTATGACATGATTCCATAGCTGAGAATTATTTGTAACTCAAGAGTTCAAAATTTGGAAATGTGGCCACCTGGTCACAGGTCAACCAAGGGTAGCAAATAGCCGAAACATTTTTTCTGCAAGATGTAATGTCATAACAGTGTTCGTCATAGAACACTACAGCAGAGAAACAGAGCCTTCAGCCCACATAGTCCATGCTGAACTATTAATCTACCTACTCCTATTGACCTGCACCTGGACCATAGCCCTACACACCACTCCTATCCATTATTTATCCAAACTTAAATGTTGAAATTAAACCCACATTCATTGCTTCTGCTGGCAGCTCATTCCATACTCTCACCACCCTCTGAGTGAGGAAGTTGCCCTTAAACATTTCACTTTTTACCCTTAACCCATGACCTCTAGTTCTAGTCTCATTTAACCTCAATGGAAAAAGCCTGCTTGCGTTTACCCTATCTATAGCCTCAATTTTATATACCTGTAAAATCTTGCCTCATTCTCCAGGGAATAAAGTTCTAAACTGTTCAACTAGTTACTATAATTCAGGTCAAGTCCCAGCAGCATTCTTGTAAATGTTTTCTATCCCCCTTCAATTTTAATGATAACTCCCTGTAACCAGAATTGCACACAATACTCCAAATTAGGCCTCACTAACCTCTTATACAACTTCAACATGACTCCCCAACTCCTGTACTCAATATTTTGATTTATGAAGGAAATTGTGCCAAACATGCTCTTTAAGACCATATCTACCTGTGGTGCCACTTGCAAAGAATTAAAGATCTATATTCACAGATCCCTCGGTTCTACTGCACTGCTCAGTTCCCTATATCCTCCCAAAGTGCAAACCTCACTTGTCTTCATTGAATTCTATCTGACATTTTCAACCCTTTTTTTCAGCTGGTCCAGATCCTGCTGCAAGCTTTGATGACCTTCCTTGCTGTTCACTATGCCCCCAATATTGTGTCACCTGCAAATTTTCAGACCCAGTGTACATTATCATGTAGGTCATTGATATAGATGACAAACAACAATGGACCCAGCACCGACAAAGTAGAAAACACCTGCAGTCATACAGCAGCTGCCAAAGATTCCAGCAAATTTCTACAGGGGTACAGTGGACAGCATTAACCATATAACAATTACAGCACGGAAACAGGCCATCTCGGCCCTTCTAGACTGTGCCAAACACTTACTCTCACCTAGTCCCACCAATCTGCACTCAGCCCATAACCCTCCATTCCTTTCCTGTCCATATACCCATCCAATTTTTTTTGTAAATGACAAAATCGAAACTGCCTCTACCACTTCTACTGGAAGCTCATTCCACACAGCTACCACTCTCCGAGTAAATAAGTTCCCCCTCGTGTTACCCCTAAACTTCTGCTCCTTAACTCTCAACTTATGTCCTCTTGTTTGAATCTCCCCCACTCTCAATGGAAAAAGCCTATCCACGTCAACTCCGTCTATCCCCTTCATAATTTTAAATACCTCTATCAAGTCCCCCCTCAAGCTTCTACACTCCAAAGAATAAAGACCTAACTTGTTCAACCTTTCTCTGTAACTTAGGTACTGAAACCCAGGTAACATTCTAGTAAATCTCCTCTGTACTCTATTTTGTTGACATCTTTCCTATAATTCAGTGACCAGCACTGTACACAATTCTGACTGGCTGTGTCACAGCTTGGTATGGGGGCTCCAATGGATAGGACCGAAAGAGGCTGCAGAGGATTGTGGGATTGTAGCTTCAGCCAAGCACATCACGTGCAGCCCTCCCCCCCCCCACCCACAGAGAACATTTTCAAAGGTCAGTGCCTCCAAAAGCATCCACCACCAAGGACCCTCGTAATCCATGACATGCCCTCTTCTTGTTACTACCATCAGAGAGGTGGTACAGGAGCCTGAAGGCAACCACACTCAATGTCTTCTTCACTGCCATCAGATTTCTGAAAGGTCCATGAACACTACCTCACTATTCCTCCTCAGCACTGTCCATTTATTTGTAATTAGTACTTCTTGTCTCGCACTGTGCTGTTGACACAAAACAACAAATTTCAAGGCACACGTCAGTGATAATACAATTGATTCTAAAATCTCGCCAGTCCCCCAAATACTTGTTCACATGTACAGGCTGTACATAAGTTAAATGTTTATAACCAGCATAGGATTTTATTTGGCACTGACCACCAAAAATTATTTTCTTAGCTGAAGTCTTGCAATGGTTCCTATGAAATATGCAGATCTGGTGAATTTAACAGTTTTTCTTAATTTGCTCTATTTGTAAAAGACAATAATTGTATTAAAGCATAAATGTACTTTATTCAAAAAGTTGTGATTGAACAGCTGTTTTTAATGTGAAATATCGCGTTCCAGTGACATAGTAAAAGATTACAATGTTATTATTTATCTAAATAGTTTCACAGGAAATCAGTGTTAATTTTACATAACAAACAAATCGATTGCAACTATTATGTATCGATCAAACCCATAACAATTTATAGCTTATTTAAAAATTTCTGCATAAATTAAGTTGCTCTGTATTTGGGAAAGCCATCAAAAGACATTGGACCACACCAATAACTTGCCATCCAATTATTTAATTAAGCTCATGTCATCATTTGATCAAACTGAAATTCTGAACAGGCACCTTTCAGGAAAAACAAAGTTAATATTCAAGCATTGATTTGAAGGTCCAGGAAGTGGGAGAATCTTGAAGTGAGGCTTTCAGTGTAGCAGAGGAATTTTAGGTCAACATATCCCAAAGGCAACAACAGCAGAGCGCAGTCCAACATGCTGTCAAACAAGTATCCCCAGTATCATTCCTTCTGCGTTCTTCTACAACGTAAACTGCAATGAGAAATCATTTGGCACGTGAAAATAGGATAGGGAATCTTATCACCTCAGCCAATACAAAGAACATAGAAAAGTGTTGCTAATTTTAAACTAGATGCCTAGTTCTGGAAACAGACTTTACAATTAGAGTTATGGAAGCAATTACAGGAAACAAATCAAAAAACCTCAAAAAAAATACGACTCGTATCAACACCATACAAAAGCATTAAACAAATTGGGATTCTGAAAAGAATTAAAATATGAATATCAAGAGGTAACTGATGGTTCTGTTTGGGTGAATTCAAAACTAGGTGTAAAGTAAAAAAATTGCTAATAAATTCAGAATGCTACTTTATTGAGAATGTTGTATGTACAGCCACAGTGAAATTAAATATACAAGCAAAAAGTTAATAGAATATATTATTATGATTAGTAGTAGATGTGTGGGAAGAAGTTCACAGACCACACAATACTGGGACAAAATGACTTATTGTCACAAGTTCTATGCAATTCTGAATTAGAAACCAGCTGCGACCATTTCAGTTCCTATTTGTTTGTTCTCGTTTATTTCCCTCATTTAAATACTTGACTGAATATTAGAAAGGATCATTCCTAAATAAGAATAAGACTCCCATGGATGCAAAAAACAGAATTTTAATGTACACTTTAAAAGACAAAGATATATTTAACAAAAAAAGCATACAATTTTCCCTATTGAATTTACAGAAGCAGAAAACAAGCTTGATCCATATACACTGTGCGATGCAAATCTTCATGATTATGGAATCTGTCACATTTCTTGATCTTCAGGTCTTAATAATGACATAGAGTAAACTACCTGTACAGTGTTAAGAGTATAGTGATTAATGAAGATTTCATTCAGGATAGAAGTGAGAAAAATGTTACATTCTGCTGTGGAACTTGATACTCAACTGAGACTTAATCAGGTTAACAAGAAGAAAATCCCATATAAATGTACAGAAAAGGCACATTGATTCTGAGGAATTGTGGCAAAGGGTCTGTTACGAACCCCGTAACTGGGTTACTTACCAGCAAAGATAGAGACGTCCGTTGGAGTCTGATGATACTATTTTTAACAGTATTTATTAGTAAAAATACACAAAAATAATATCAATGCAAATATACAGATAATATACGTCGTCAATACTAAACCTAAAAGTGCGGGTATAATAATAATCAATAAGAAAGAAGCTCTATCGTTGTCTAGGGGATAATGAATTGTCCGATGGAAATCTAAAGTTTATTTCCGTTCATACACGCTCCAGTATTTGTTTGTCGCTGTGTTGCAATTGTTGGAGAGAGAGAGAGAAATAGAAGAATAACTTGCCGACTTTCCTTGGTACGATCTTGATCCGTATCCGTCCTTTAGCTAGACCGTTCCGTGGAGGACTCGCCACCCAGGCAAGGATGGACACACACACAAGCCCCCCATCGGTCTCATACATTTCTCCTGGTGTGTCTGAGGGGTGTTCCCCAGACCCCTCTTTTATCCTCACTCACGGGGTCTCAGATGTCAATCAGGTTGGGATGATGCAATCCCTCAACCAGACCACTCTGGTTGACCCCTGAGGGGTTTCAATGAATAGTACAGTACTCGTACACAATTCCTTCTCCAAGAGACAATAGCAGTAATCAGTGGTTCCGTTACGCGTTTGTTAGGAGACATTCCAAACCTTGTGTATTCTGCGGTGTCTATAACAACTGCCTTTGCTGTTCCTGTGTCTCTCTCATTACTGACATGCTGTGTATCTCTCTCATTTCCTGGGTCTCAGACCCAAAATAATAGCAATCTTGTGATTCTCAAAAGGGGGGGGGGGCGGGCATTGGCGATTCTGGACCCTTCTGTCCATCAGATTTGCTCCTCATTCGTAACACCCCCATCCTTCTAAGGATTTTTACCACAGGTAAAAATTAACTACTACAGAGTCTTACAGAATTTCAGAATCTAACACAAGAGTTTTTTTCCACTGCAAAGTAATACAGTTATACATTCAATTCAGCATCTAAACAGTTAGCGATTACATTGTCACCTCCTTTAATATCTTAATATCTTGTACCTTAATAAATTCCTGTAGCATCAGACTCCAATTTAATAACCACCTATTTTTATTCCTTTTCTTCAGCAAAACAAAACTAAAGAGTTGTAATCTTAGCTTACGTGTATATTACAAAAGTTTATGCAAATATTAATCTTTATTTTACTTTCAAACTTAACAGTCAATTTTCCATGGTGTTGTCTTTATTATTTACATGCTTTGTCGAAATCCCTTAAAACCGGATCCTGTTATTTAAAGTGGCATCCCGTCAACCCTTGCCCTTTTTCCAGTTAACTCCCATGTGGTTAGCTTGCTTACCAGTGTGGAATAGGCTTTTGCATGCTCCTTTCATAGGAGTTATTTTATCAACAGTGTTTTCCAAACTTAGCCCATTTTCTGAACTTCCACACAATTCTTTATTTTTAAGCAAGTCGTTAGTTTTATCTTCAGGACCCTTCATTCTATTAGTTTTCAGTTTAATATCTGCAAGCGATCGCTCTTTGTCCAAACAACATTTCAAATTCTGCCTTTTCACAGCACACCCTTGCATAACATTAGCGAGTGGGGCACCTTTACACATTCCAAATCAAACTGTAATTGATTCGCAGGCACCTTGGTAACAAGCCATTGTTCCTTCAGCCTGGTTACTGCTTCTGACACCAATCCAGACTTTAAATTTTCTTCATTCAACTTAGGAACTACGCTTTTCCCTTCTCTTTCAGTAATAATATCCACATCACCACCTTTTATCTCCTCACTAACTTTTAACACTCCTTCGAACACAAACAACTGGGAATTCTCACTTCCCACTATTACCAAGGTTAACCCTTTCTTCACTGAACCAAGTCCATCTGACCCACAAGGACTGCATTCCTTTTTAACTGAATCAGATACCTCAGACTTTTCCTGAGTTCCATTACTAGGTTCAGTACCATGTGCATCCACATCTTGAACACACTCAAACGGGACATCTGCTTCGTCCAGGCTTTCAATACCCGTCCCCTTATCAAATTCTAAGTTCCCCTGATCCTCCCAGTTACTCTCTGGGCAACTCCCTTCCAGAGTAAACTCAACCCTGCGGGCTGAAACAACCTCATCTGCCAACCCAGCAGACTCCTTCAAGGTAATGGCATCCTTTTCATCTAGGACTGCCCTCATTTCATTATTGGGAACTCCTTTAAAATTTTCAACTTCTTCAAACAGTTCTGTCAAGCCAGACAGATCATCCATGTCCAACCCTGGACCTTCTAACAGCCTTATCTGTTTCTCATTTTTACTCCGTGCCTCTATAAATTTCCTCCTGGCTAAGGGTAGGTCTACCTCCTCTCCTTTACTCTTACACCTCCCTATTCTCCGTTTTACCACCCTCTAACCCCCTCTTGGTACAGGGCCGGTAAAAACGTCTCAGCCAAATCGATACTGGCCTGATTTAAACTGGTCTCTTTCTCAGCTGTCTTTCTCGACATGCTGCGAGTGGTCGCGCATGCGGGATAGATCTTGGAATCTAGGGGCGGGTCCTCAACACTTACAGGCTTGCTCGTCAGCTTCATTGCTGACCAAACCTCACCACCAGCTAAATCATTACCAAGAAGGATGTTCACGTCAGTTCTCGGAAATTCTGATCGCACCCCTATTTCAACTGGTCCAGATACCAGCTCACAATTTATAATGATCCTATGCAAAAGCTTCTGTCCCTTTTCCTATGCCTCTCAAAGCTACCTCTCCCGTCTCAGGACCAAAATCTAGTACCTTACTGAGAATCAATGACTGCTCAGCTCCAGTATCTCTCCAGATCCGCACTGGAACTGGTGTTTCTCCCTCTTTCAGACACGGTCCCTTCTGAAATAAATTTCTCACGCCCCTCTCGTATTCTATCTACCTGGGGCTTTCTCGTCGATTTACTGATCAACACAATACACCCTGTAGGGACTGCTGCTTTCCCTTTTCCTGTCTCCTTCCTCGGAGCAAAGCACTTAGATGCAATATGACCCACCTTTCCACAATTAAAATAGGTCAAGCCAGGACCCCTCCTGCCATCTTGCCTTTCTTCCTCCTTATTTTTACCACTAGCTCCCGGCTGAATCTCTGCCCCAGCCGGCGGGCTTTCTCTACCGTTCCTATGGTCTTTCTGGTAACTCTTATTCGAGGAAAACTTTGTCTTGTGGGTTAGGGCATATTCATCTGCGAACCTGGCAAATTCAGATATGGACTTATTCGGCTTCTTGTTCAAATACATCCAGATATCATCCGAAACACAATCTTTAAATTCCTCAATCAGAATTAACTCCCTGAGATGCCGAAAATCTTCTTCCACCATTTCTGCTGCACACCAATGATCCAAGAGCACACCCTTCTCATAGGCAAGCTCTGCATACGTCGGATTCCACACTTTCTTTAAATTTCTGAACTTTTGTCTATAGGCCTCAGGTACCAATTCATAGGCCCGAAGAATGGCCTCTTTTACTTCCTCATAATTCTCATACTCCTCCTCCTCCACAGACAACGCCACATATGCTCGTTGTGCCTTCCCTTTAAACACACTCTGTAACAACGCCACCCACTGATCTCTGGGCCACTTCTGACTCACTGCCACCTTTTCAAAATGCAAGAAATATCAACATCTGTCTCCTCGAATGGAGGTACTAACCTAAACTCCCTACTAACATTAAACCGCTCCTCTCGGTCTGGCCCTTGAGCTCTTCGCTCTTTCCTTAACTTCTCCATGTCCCGCTCATGTTGCCTCTGTTTCTCCTTCTCCTCATACTCCCTCTGCTTTTCAGCTCTTTCCTTCTCCTTTTCAACTGCTTCCAGCTGTTTTAACTTAATTTCATGCTCCAACCTTAATTTTTCCAACTCTAACTGAACCTTCCCACTGGCTGGTACCTTTTCTGGGATCTGTTCCACTACCTCAGCCGAAAACACATTCTTCTCAATATAATGCTGAGTTATGACCCTCTGCATCTCCCGCTTTTTCATTGACAACCTCACCTCTGCGAGATTTAGTCCTTTCGCAATATTTATCAAGTCCGACTTTGTGGCAGCCTCTAGCGCCTCCGGAGTCGGGTTTTTTATAAATTCGTCTACGTCCATCTTTGCTGGTTTCCCATCTGGTTACCCGCGCAACCAGATCCAAGTTTGGACTTAAAAGCCCGATTTACTGGCCCTCCAATTTGGTATCAAATCTCGAGACGAGGCCCCAAGTTGTTACAAACCCCGTAACTGGGTTACTTACCAGCAAAGATAGAGACGTCCGTTGGAGTCTGATGATACTATTTTTAACAGTATTAGTAAAAATACACAAAATTAATATCAATACAAATATACAGATAATGTATGTCGTCAATACTAAACCTAAAAGTGCGGGTATAATAATAATCAATAAGAAAGAAGCTCTATCGTTGTCTAGGGGATAATGAATTGCCCGATAGAAATCTAAAGTTCATTTCAGTTCATACAGGCTCCAGTGTTTGTTTGTCGCTGTGTTGCAATTGTTGGAGCAAGAGAGAGAGCAATAGAAGAATAAGTTGCCGACTTTCCTTGGAACGATCTTGATCCGTATCCGTCCTTTAGCTAGACCGTTCCGAGGAGGACTCGCCACCCAGGCAAGGATGGACACACACTCAAGCCCCCACCGGTCTCATACGTTTCTCCTGGTGTGTCTGAGGGGTGTTCCCCAGACCCCTCTTTTATCCTCACTCACGGGGTCTCAGATGTCAATCAGGTTGGGATGATACAATCCCTCAACCAGACCACTCTGGTTGTCCCCTGAAGGGTTTCAATGAATAGTACAGTACTCAATACACAATTCCTTCTCCAAGAGACAATAGCAGTAATCAGTGGTTCCATTCTGCATTTGTTAGGAGACATTCCAAACCTTGTGTATTCTGTGGTGTCTATAACAACTGCCTTTGCTGTTCCTGTGTCTCTCTCATTACTGACATGCTGTGTATCTCTCTCATTTCCTGGGTCTCAGACCCGAAATAATAGCGATCTTGCGATTCTCAAAAGGGGGGGGGGGGCGGGCATTGGCGATTCTGGACTCTTCTGTCCATCAGATTTGCTCCTCATTCGTAACAGGTCACTGATCCAAAATATTAAATTGCTGCTGCTTCGTTGGCTGAGTTCTTCCAGCATTTTTGTTTCACATTTTGTTAATTTGACTAATATTTACTAGTCATCCACTATTTATTTTACTGGTGTATATGGATTGTGACCTCAGCCCCCACTCTACTTCCTGTACACCTAACTATGTGGGCAGATTGTGCTCTAATTTCATCTATTGAAATTAGATGATACTATTGTAGTGGGCCTTCTCTCAAATAATGAGATAAGAGAGCCTAGTGACATGGTATCATGACAACAACCTTTCCCTCAAAGTCAGCAAAAGAGCTGGTCATTGACTTTAGGAAGGAGAGTGCATATTCCTTCATGACACTTGTGCACCATTAAAGATGCGAATAATTCCTTCGGTAAATTTATAATGTAATTGTAACATCCATATAGACCAACTGCTTTTCATTGCAGTCCTTTAGTTTCATACCTCCTTTTATTAGTCTATACCACTAAGAACTTCACCTGCTCTAAGCATCAGTTTCTCAAAGTCTAGTTAAATAATGACAATATAAATTCAAGTAAATTTAACATGAATGTTTGACTTGTTGAATATTAGGAAGCAACACACCTCTGTATCCATAAACTAGTTATTCCCTTTAAACTTACTTAATCTAAATTCCATATACAATGCTACAGGATGAATTTCCACTGCATTTAAAGAATGAGGGTGGGGAGAAGGGTATTTGAACAGGAGTTACAGGGGGATGGTAATCTGGAGTGCCAGGGTAGGTGGTGGAGTGGTTATGGGAAAATATGTTAATTCTACAAAAAAATAAAGACAAGAATCATAAGATTGAGCACGATGGGAATAACGTTCTGACTTCTGTCTAGTTCAGTGCATGGAGTATTGTAGATAAGGTGGATGAACTTAGAATATGGATCAGGACGTGGAATTACGATATCACAGACATTAGTGAGACATGGTTGCAGGAGGAGCAGGACTGGCAAGTTAATATTCTGGGATTCGGTTGTTTTAGACATGATAGAACAGGAGGGATTAAAGGAGAATGGTGGAAAATGTCATGACAGGACAAATAGGAGAGCTCATCTACTGAGGATATACGAGAAGAACTGTGGAATAAGAAAGGATTGATCATATTAATCGAATCATAGTTAGGATTCAGAGGAATAAATTTGTAAAGTCAGTGATTTTAACATTCCATGTATTGGCTGGGACTCACATTACTGTAAAAGGGATAGAGTTTGTCAAATCTGTTCAGAAAAGTTTCATTAATCGATATATAAAGGTCCCAACGAGAGAGAGTGATACTGGATCTCCTGTTATGGAACGAGACAGGCAGGTGACAGAAGTATGTGTAGGGAAACACTTTAGACCTGACAGTTATAACTCCACCAGTTTCAAGATAATTTGGAGAAAGATAGGTCTGGTCCTCAGGTCGAAATTCTAAATTGGAAAAAGGGCCATTTTGATGGTGTCAAAAAGAATCTAGTAAGTGTGGATTGGGATAGGTTGTTTTCTAGCAAAGATGTGCTTGATAAGGGTAAGGCCTCCAAAAGGGAAATTTTGACAGTAGAGTTTGTATGTTCCTGTCAGAATAAAAGATAAAACCAGGTTTAGAGAACTTTGGTTTTCAAGAGATATTGAGGCCTGGCTCAAGAAGAAGAATGAAATGCATAGCAGGAACAAATTAGATACTTGAGTATAAGAAATGCAAGAGGGCTAAAAAGCGCCATTAGGTTCCCCTAGCAATCAAGGTGAAGGAGAATCCCGAGGGCTTGTACAGGTATATTAAAAGCAAAAGAATAGCAAGGGACAATCAGAGTAGTCATCTAAGGATGAAGCCAAATGAGCTGGGGGAGATCTTATATTAAAAATTTCCTTCTTTATTTACTCAGAAAAAAAGGCACATAGTCTATAGAATGGAGGAAAAACAACAATGAGGTCATGGACTATATATGGATTACAGAGAAGGTGCTTTTTGTCTTGAGGAAATTAGGGTGAATAAATCCTCAGGGCTGACAATGAGTTGCTTTGGACCTTGTGAGAGGTTAATGCAGAGATTGCAGGGGTCCTGGCAGAGGTATTTAACATGTCCTTAGTCACAGATGGTGTCAGAAGATAGTTAATGTTGTTCTATTTTTTAAATAGAGGCTCTAAGAATAAGCCAGGGAATATTAGGATAGTGAGACTGATGACAGTCGTGGGTAAGTTATTGGAAGGTATTATAAGGGACTAGATAAAAAAGTATTTGGATAGACAGACACTCATTAGGAATAGTCAACATGGTTTTGTGAGAGGTAGGTTGTGCCTAACTAATCTTAGAGTTTTTCAAGGAGGTTACCAGTTACGTTGATGAAGGAAAGATGTTGTCTAAATGAACTTTAGCAAGGCCTTTAACTAGGTATTGCATGGGAGATTGGTCAAAAACGTTCAGTCACTTAGCATCAAGGATGAGGTAGTAAATTTGATTCGACATTGGTTTCATGGGAGAAGCCAGAGAATGGTAGTAGATGGTTGCATCTCTGACTGGATTGGAGGTCTGTGGCTAGTGGTGTGCCACTAGTGGTTGTGTCTGTCATCTATATCAATGTTCTGGATAGTAATGTGGTAAACTAGATCAGCAAATTTGAAGATGACACCAGGATTGGCGACATAGTAAACAGCAAAGGCGGCTCTCAAAGCCAGCTGGGAAAAACAGGTTGTAAAATGGAAGATAGAACTTAATGCAAACAAGTGTGAGGTTTGCACTAAGGGAGGACAAACCAGGGTAGGACTTGCATGGTAAGCAGAAGAGCACTGAGAAGTATGGTAGAACAGAGGAATCTGGGAATACAGGTCCATAATTCCTCAGAAGTGGCAACACAGGTAGATATAGTCATAAAGAGTTTTGGCAGATTGGCCTTCATAAATCAAAGTATTGAGTAAAGTAAAGAAGTTGGGGTGTTATGTTGAAGTTGTGAAAGATGTTGGTGAGGCCAAATTTGGAGTATTGCGTGCAGTTCTAGTCATCTACCTACAGGATGTTGCCAGGACTTGAGGGCCTGAGTTATAGGGAAAAGTGAATATGTTAGGTCTTTATTCCCTGGAGTGTAGAAGAGGAGAGTATATGAGAGGAGATTTGATAGAGATATACAAAATTGAGGGGTAGAGATAGGGTAAATGCAAGCAGGCTTTTCCCACTGAGGTTGGATGAGCCTAGAACTACAAATCTGAGTTAAGGATCAAAGGCAAAATGTTTTAAGGAGATCACGAGGGTGAATCTCTTCACTCAGAGGGTGTTGAGAGTATAGGGCCAAGCTGCCAGAGGAAGTGGTGAATGCGGGTTTGATTTCAATGTTTAAGAGGAGTTTGAATCAGTATATGATGGGAAGGGTTTGGAAGACTGTGGTCAATTGATGAGACTAGGCAGTATATTAGTTTGACATAGACTAGATGGGCCAATGGGCCTGTCTCTGTGCTGTAGTGCTCTATAACTCTACAACTTTCTGACTATCAGTTTTAAGAATGCTTACACATGCACATACTCATCCAGACCTTAGAGTAAAGACGAAATAAAAATATGCAGATATTAAAAAATAGTGATTAAGACAAGATGATTGGAGCAAAAATATAAAATTAAATTTGAAGTTTTGGAAGGAATGAGAGGCCATTATTAGTTACCATCCAAGACTGAATGTTCAGATACAAGCATCTTTAAAGATTCTAAGTAATATCAACACCTGTTAACTGGAAAGACAAATTTCAAACAACAGACAAAATGCTGGAGGAACTCTGCAGGCCGGGTAGCATCTATGGAAAAGAATAAACAGCTGACATTTGGGCCAAAACCCTTCATCAAGACTGGTAGCTACAAACATTCATTACCAAAGGAAGAGCAGAACTGTTCACATTTAGATGAAATTTCTAGTCTATGTAAAGGGCAATCTAATCTGGAAGTATTTTAAATAGTATCCAAGAGCACAAAAATGAATAGATAACAAAGCAGCAGAAATTAAATTATTATTGTTAAGGCCCTGCTTCTCAATTCCTTTCTAATTCTTTAAAATCTGCCAGACAAGTCTCTTTTACTATCTTTGAAGTTGGCATTCTTATTTACCACTACAGGCAACCACAAAACAAAGAAACCCAACAGATCCCACTAAAGCAAGACTGTCAAGCTCCTAATGTGTGGGGAAGAATCGTGCAAACAATAACAAGTAAGCAAATAACACTCAGAACCAAAGGTCATGAAAGTGAGTCCACAAATAGCCACAAAGTCAGCTTATCGCTGCAGCCAATCCAGGGGCTCGTTAGTTGCAGGCTACAGCCTCAACTCAGCAGAGACAAGTAAACCTCACGGAGCAGTAAACTAACACTGACCCATCCCTCTGCTCTGGCTCTCACACCACGACCTTTTCAATCTGGCCCAGTGCTCAAATCAGCTAAACACTGACTCGTTCTTCACTCTTGGATCCAGGTCCTGCTGCTTTGATTCAGCCCCAAGTCCACTCCAGCAATAGCCAAACATCAGCTTGTTCCTCAATCTCAGACCCTCATCACGCCATTTTGATTTGGCCTGTAACCACCCTTAAACTGGAAGTGTTTTTGCAGAGATGTGGTTGCAGAATCACCATGGTTAGTATTATAATATTTCAGGATACTCAACAATTGCAGATGAGTGTGTCCCCACAAAATCATACTCTTCTCTACCAGAAGCACTGGATGAACCATGAGATCAACAATCAGATCAGGGCTAGATCAGAGGCATTGGGTCTGACGACCAAGTTAAATACAAAAGGTCCAGGCAGTGGCAGGACTTGAATGCTATCACCTCCTACAAAGCGAACCCAAAAGAGACAAGGCTTTGCTCTCAGATGAGCTCATTGCCTTTTATGCTCACTTCGACCTTCAAAACATGGAGGTAGCTTCATAAACTCCCACAGAGACACAAATGACCCAGTGATTTCAGTCTTTTGAGGCTTATGCAAGAGAGTCCTTCAGGATGCTAAACCTACAGAAAGAATCCAGTCCACAAGGGGAACCTGGCTGAGCACTATTTGTTTTTGCTACTAACATCGCAAACTAATTCTTCTACTTGTTTTTTCACTCAAAGATCCTTCCTCTCTTTGCTTTGTTATCTATTCATTTTTGTGCTCTTGGATACTATTTAAAATACTTCCAGATTAGATTGCCCTTTACATAGACTAGATCTTTCATCTAAATGTGAACAGTTCTGCTCTTCCTTTGGTAATGAATGTTTGTAGCTACCAGTCTTAATGAAGGGTTTTGGCCCAAATGTCAGCTGTTTATTCTTTTCCATAGATGCTACCAGGCCTGCAGAGTTCCTCCAGCATTTTGTCTGTTGTTTGAAATTTGTCTTTCCAGTTAACAGGTGTTGATATTACTTAGAATCTTTAAAGATGCTTGTATCTGAACATTCAGTCTTGGATGGTAACTAATATTGGCCTCTCATTCCTTCCAAAACTTTAAATTTAATTTTATATTTTTGCTCCAATCATCTTGTCTTAATTATCTTAGATAAGGTTGGAGAAAGTGCATCATGTGGAAGGGATGTTTAAGTCTGAATGGTGGTGAGGGATGAGATGTATAAATAAGCCCTGCACCTCCTATAGTTGCAGGGAACATGCCAGGATCTGGGAAGGGGGAGAGGGGGAGAGGAATGTATATTTAATGACTAGATTTTGATGGAGCTGGCAGAAACTGACACAATGATATGCTGAATGTGGAGAGTTTAAAAAGAGGATTAAGAATTAAATCTGTATCTTTGTTGTGTTTGGAGGAAGGTGGGTGAAAGCACAAGTCCAAGAAATGAAGGAATTACAAGAGAGGGCTCTGTCAACCACAGTAGAAGGAAAGCAACATTTTAAATGTCCTGGAATTGAAAATTACTTAATTTTTCACCATTCACTTTGCTGGGAGCATAGCATTTCTTTCAAAAATAGATAAAAGAGATCAGAAGATATTAGTGCTGCAAGAAACCTTGATGTTTCTCAACACACCTCAAAAATCAATGATCAAGTACAGGAAGCAATTAGGAAGAGTGATTTCATGGAAGGGATTGCCCTATGAGGAAAAATAAAGCAGATTTGAGTTGAGTAGAATGTGAGACAATCTCATTAAAATATTCAAAATTCTTATGGGCAGGGTAGATGCAGGGATGATTCTGCCCCTAAGTTGATGTCTAAAGACAGAAGCCATCATCTCAATATATAGGGTGTTGACCGTTCAGGGAACATGACAAATTTCTTCAGTCCAGAATGCAGCAAATCATTAGAATCCTATATTGAATACAGCTGAGAATCTTGGCTATTGTGCATATTTGAAACAGATCAACTCAATCATTAAGAGAAACTACATTTACCCCGGAGGTTGATACTAGGATAGGCTAATCATGATTTTATTGAATGCAGAAGAAATGCAAGGGATTGAATTGACTACTTTTTCTATTTTCTTAATTGTAAATTTCATATATAAAGGCTTGGTAGAGAGGGGGACAAGAATAGATACTCAATGTGGTTGTGTTTAATTGTTTTAGAATAGATAGAGAAGCCGATATGTCAGGGGTGGGCGGGGAGTTGCACTATCAATCAGGGACAACATCACACCTGCACTCAAAGGAAAGATAACAGAAGACTCATCCACTGAGCCCATATGAGTAGAACTCAAAAAATACAAAAGATGCAATCACTCTGATGGGATTATACTACAGACCCTTGAATAACTACTGGGACTTTGAGGAACAGATATGCAGAGAGATTAGGGAAAGATGTAAAAACAACACATGTTGTTGTAGTGGGGGAACTTCACCATCCCAAATATAGAAGGGAATCTTGTTAGTGTAACAGGTTTGGATGGGAAGGTGGTGCAGTCAGGAAGGGCCATACCGGACCTGTTTGGGTAATGAGCTGGACAACCGGTATATTTTCCCCTAGGGTTGGAATGTCTAATAACAGAGGGCATGCATTTAAGGTGAGAGGAGGCATGTCGTGGGCGGTGGGTTCCTGGTGTGGTAGTGGAGGCAATTATGATAGGGGCAGTCAAGAGGCTCTTAGAAGGGCAGATGATGTACAAGAAATGGAAGAATATGGACATTATGTAGGCAGAAGGTAAAGGTTTAGTAGGGCATTTGATTACTAATTTAATTAGCTGAATTATCCCACTTTTCTATCTTTTACAGAACCACCCTCCCTCGTCGTGTGTCTACTTATTCTCCAATCATGCCTTTCATTGTGGATATTGTCATTCATATTTGGCATGACCCTGCTTGCTCTTGTACTCTGTTCCATTTTCCTTCAAGAGGAACTTGTTCCACATATTTGTTTGTCACTTATTAAAAATACCTTAGTAATTTAACAATGCTACTCAGAAAGGAACAAGGGAATCAATCATGTTTGCCTCCCTTAGGCACTGATGTGCTCAGTATATTATATATTTTAAAAAAGTATCACTGAAATACCAGAGATACCAGAGCGGCAGCAGCAATAACAATAAAAACACACAATGTAGTTAACAATCAAAGCACAAGATTCTGGAAGTCCAAGTTTAAGTCACACTCCATCAACTTACTCAAATCTCAAAGAATTCCACATAATTATTTTAAAGAACACTGAAATTGTCTATGGCACACCTCAGAGTCTTACCATTTGCTGTGTAAGCCTTAGCATGGTTTATCCTCCCAAAGCGCAACACCTCACATGTCTGCTTTAAATTCCATGTGCTATTTTTAGCCCATTTCCCACTTCTAACCAATATTTACTTATTCTTGTCAGCAAAAATATATTTCGTCATTTTATCTGTTGTTTGTGAGAACATGCAGTGAACAAGCTAACTATTAAGTTTTCCATAAAACCATAGCTGGAAAAATGGCAGATGGAATTAAATGCAGACGCACTTGAGATGTTGCACTTTGAGAGGACAAACCAGGGCTCTGAGGTGTGCTGTGGAACAAAGGGATGTGAGAGTATAGATCTATCATTCCTTGAAAGAGGCATCACAGGTACAAACCCCATTTCCAGAAAAGATTGGGATATTTTCCAAAATGCAATAAAAACAAAAATCTGTGATAATGTTAATTCACGTGAACCTTTATTTAACTGACTAAAGTAAAGATTTTCAATAGTTTTACTGACCAACTTAATTGTATTTTGTAAATATACACAAATTTAGAATTTGATGGCTGCAACACACTCAAAAAAAGTTGGGACAGAGGCATATTTACCATTGTGTTACATCACCTTTCCTTTTAATAACAATTTTTAATCATTTTGGGAACTGAGGATACTAATTGTAGAAGATTTGCAATTGGAAATTTTGTCCATTCTTGCTTGATATAAGACTTCAGCTGCTCAACAGTCTGTGGTCTCCGTTGTCGGATTCTACTCTTCATGATGTGCCATACTTTTTCAATAGGAGATAGATCTGGACTGGCAGCAGGCCAGTCAAGCACACGCACTCTGTGTCTACAAAGCCACGCTGTTGTAGCCCATGCAGAATGTGGTCTGGCATTGTCCTGCTGAAATAAGCATGGATATCCCGGGAAGAGACATCGCCTTGATGGCAACATATGTCTCTCTAAAATCCTAATATACACCTCAGAGTCAATGGTACCTTCACATACATGCAACTCAGCCATGCCGTGGGCACTGATGCACCCCCATACCATCACAGATGCTGGCTTTTGCACCTTTTGGTGATAACAATCAGGATGGTCATTTTCATCTTTGGCACGGAGAACTCGTCGCCCATTTTTCCCGAAAACTAGCTGAAATGTGGACTCATCTGACCACAGCACACGGTTCCACAGTCTTTCGGTCCATCTGTGATGAGCTCGGGCCCAGAGAACTCGCCGGCGTTTCTGCGTGGAGTTGATGTATGGCTTCCTCCTTGCGTAATACAGTTTCAAGTTGCATTTCTGGATGCAGCGACGGACTGTGTTAAGTGACAATGGTTTTCTGAAGTACTCCCGAGCCCAGGTGGCTATAATTGTCACAGTAGCATGACGGTTTCTTAGGCAGTGCCGCCTGAGGGCTCGAAGATCACGCGCATTCAACAGTGGTTTCCGACCTTGCCCTTTAAGTACTGAGATGTCTCTGAATTCTCTGAATCGTTTCACAATATTATGTACTGTAGATGTTGAAATACTTAAATTCTCTGCAATCTTGCATTGGGAAATGTTCCTTTTGAACTAACAATTCTCTCATGAATTTTGGCACAAAGGGGTGAGCCATGACCCATCCTTGCTTGCAAAGACTGAGCCTTTGATGGACACTACTTTTATACCCAGTCATCATACCTCACCTGCTACCAATTAGCCTGTTTAATGTGGAGTCTTCCAAACCGGTGTTACTTGAATATTCTGTGCACTTTTCAATCTTATTTTAACTCTGTCCCAACTTTTGTTGAGTGTGTTGCAGCCATCAAATCCTAAATTTGTGTATATTTACAAAATACAATTACCGGTAAGTTGGTCAGTAAAACTATTGAAAATCTTTTCTTTGTACTTTTGTCAGTTAAATAAAGGTTCACGTGAATTAACATCACAGATTTTTGTTTTTATTGCATTTTGGAAATTATCTCAACTTTTCTGGAAATGGGTTTGTAGATAGGATCATAAATCAAAGTACTGAGTACAGGAGTTGGGATGTTATACTGAAGTTGTTCAATATATTAGTGAGGCCAAATTTGGAGTATTGTGTGAAGTTCTACCTTTCCACCTAACTACCGAAAAGATATCAACAACATTGAAAGGGTACAGAGAAAATTTATAAGGATGTTGCTAAAACTTGAGGACTTGAGTTATAGGGGAAGGTTGAGTAGGTTAGGACCTTATTCTCTGGAGGGCAAGAGAATAAAGCTTTAATCTAATAGAGATATACAAAATTATGATGATTATAGATATGGTAAATGCATGTAGGCTCCCCACCCCCCCCCCCCCTCAGTTTGAGCAAACTAAAGGTCATAGCTTTAGGGTGAAGGATGAAATATTTAAAGGGATTCTGAGGGGAAACTTCACTCAGAGGATTGCGTGAGTGTGGAACGAGCTGCCAGTGGAAGTGGTAGATGCAGGTTCAATTGTTACATTTAAGAGAAATTTGGATCACTATGTGGATGTTAGAGATATGGTGGGAGCATGGATCTATGCTCTCTTCAAACATTTTCGGGTCCCAAGATCAATAAATGCCTTCTTTTCAGGCTTTCTGCCTTTCAAGATAGCCAAGCAAACACTCAGTTAGAGAGGCCAACTAATTTGTTTGTCATTATGTGCTGTGTCCTGTGAGACAGGTGATCATAATCTTTCCATGACTATGATTGTTCCTGGCAAACTTTTCTACAGAAGTGATTTGCTATTGCTGCCTTCTGGGCAGTGTCTTTACAAGACAGGCGGCCCCAGCCATATCAATACTCTTCAGAGATTTCTTGCCTAGCGTTGAGGTCACATAACCAGGATTTGTGCCATGCACTAGCCACTAGATGACCATCAACCATCTGTTCCTAGAGAAGAATTTTATGTTGGCCTAGACAACAGCATCCACAGCCCATGAAATGATATTTTACTTTAATTATCTACCTGCACTGCATGCTCTGTAGCTGTTACATTTTACTCTGTATTCTGCTATTTTCTTTCCACCATATACTGTGTAATGCACTGTGTAATGTATTGATCTATATGAACAGTATGCATGACAAGCTTTTTACCTTGGTACTTGTGACAATAAGAAACAAATTTCAATAAATGAAAAACTTCCACCACTCCTAGAAAAAAAGCTCCCATTTGGTGTCAAGTTCTGTTTGACATTACTTTTGAAGCATTCTAGGATAACTTATTGAATTAATAGAACTTCACAAAAATGCAAGTCATCATTACAAAGTTTAATTTGGAGAATCACAGGATAACTGCGATCTTATGCAAGTGATTTAATTTTAAAAAACAGAATAATGAATATTCTAGTGGTTAATGAAAGCCAAAAATGAATACATTAGAACAAAATTCCTCACTCCCACTGTCATAACAGTTAATTAAAAGTAAACTATTTAGGTTCTGTATACAAGCAAATTAAACCAGCAATTCAGACAAAGCAAAACTGGGAAGCACAAGTGCTAATAACACATCACTTCTGCACGAGGTTAATGCCTTTTATGAACACTTTGAAAGGGAGGATAACACCATACACAAGCCTCCACAACTTTGAGACTTCAGTCTCTGAGGCCAATGGCAAAGCATCCTACAACAGAGGCCCCAGGCAGCATACCAGGCCAAGTGCAGACCATCTATCTGGCATATTCACATCTCCAACATCTTGATTCTGTCATCCAAGTTTCCCATTTGCTTCAAAAGAACACCTGTAGTTCCAGTGCCCGAGAGGAGCATGGCAACCTGCCTCAATCACTACCATTTGATTGCATTTACATCCACCATATTGAAGGTTGGTTATAGCAAAAATCAACTGATGCCTCAGATGACCTGGATCCCCTTTGATTTGCCTGTTGCCACAATAGGTCAACACAAGTGCCTGTTCACTTTGTTCTGGACTGTTTGGAGCACAATACACATCAGGCTGTTCATTCACCACAGCTCTGTGCTTGACACAATAATCCCCTTCAAACTTACCACCAAGCTCCAGGTCAGGGCCTCTGTACCTCCCAATGTAACTGGATTTTGATTACCTCAATGGCAAACCACAATCAGTAAGGAATGGGAACAATATTGTCTCCTTACTGACCAGCACCAGAGGTGTACCTCCTGTCTGCATGCTTAGTATCTTGCTCTATTCTCTTTACACCCACAATTGTATGGCTAAGCACAGCTCCAATATTACCTCCACTCCACTATTATTCCAGAGATGCTTTGCACCAAGCTAACCCAGCTGGCTATACCCTGCAGTATCTGTCAGTGGATTACAAATAGGAAGGAAGCAGTATGTAAGGCAGGCTTATACTTATCTGATCAAATGTCTATAAGCACAGGTTCTCACCAGGGCTGTGTTCTTTCACCCCTCCTGTTCTCACTTTATACAAATGACTACCTCCACAGACAAGCCCATTAAAATCCTAAAGTTTGCAGATAACATGACTGTAGTTGGTCTCATCTTGAATAATGATGTGACCTACTATATCAAATGGAAGTAGACTGTCTTACAACATGGTGTGCTTGTAAGAACTTAGAGCTCAATGCTATCAAGCCATTAATGGAAATGAATATTGAATTCCAGCAACAACCTCCTACCTGCACCCCCCACCACCGTTGGAAATTATTGGTCAAGCTGTTTCTATTGTCGAGTCATTCAAATTCCTGGGAGCTACCATTACCAATACATTGAAGTGGGAGAAGCATGTTACGCTCATCACAAGGAAATCCCAGCAGAGATTGTCCTTACGCCATCTTAAGAAACTTAACATCTCAGGGCATATTCTAAAGAACTTTTACTCAGCTATCATTGAGAGCATTGTGGCCACCTCTATTACCATTTGGTTTCCCACCGCCTCCTCCCTCACCATGTCCAGGTTGCAGCGACTGGTCCAGTCAGCAGAGAAGATTATTGACAGTCAGCTACTGACATTAAAGGACCTGTTCATTGCCAGAGTTAAGAAAACAGTTGAAAAAAACATTGTTTCTCCACCCACACTACCAGTTACCTATTCACCAAATTGCCATCAGGGAGATGTTACAAGTCCATCAGTACCTGGACTATACATCATCTCCAAAGGCTCTTTCCTAGAGCTATCCAGCTTCTCAACAAAACGCACCCAGGTGTTATATCCTAACTGCCCCCGCACAATGTATGTTAAATGGTCCTTCCTCCTCCCCGGTTCTGTTGATAATTATTGAGTTTGCTCATATGGCCACATTTAAGTTGATTATTGACACTTGCACATGTGATTGTTTTGCTTATTGTTGATTGCTCATGGCTGCTGCACTACTGTCTTGTAAATTTTTGGTTGCTATTGCGTTGTCTGTTATGGTATTATCCTGTATTTTATGCCTGGCACCGAATCACAATCAATTCTGCTATGTTTCACTTATTGGCAATAAAGTGATTCTGATTTACAAATTCACCACCACCACCATTGTTGGTCAAATCATAGGAGACAATGAATCAGTGTGCAAGCGAGAACAGAACACTTTGTTGTGTGCTACTCCAGCATGTTCAACATCAACAAACCAAGAAGCTAATCACACAAAATGCAGGCCAGGAAGCATTACAGAAAAGAGTACAGTCGATGTTTCAGGCTGAAACCCTTCGGCAGGACCTTCGTCAACTGTACTCTTTTCCTTGATGCTGCCTGGCCTGCTGAGTTCCTCTAGTACTTTGTGTGTGTTGCTCAGATTTCCAGCACCAGCAGATTTTCTCTTGTTTGTCCAAGAAGGTAATCGTTGACTGTAGAGAGGGGAAGTCAGGGACCATGTGCCAGTTCTCACTGGTGGGTCAGAAGTGGAGAGAGTTTGCAGCTTTAAATTCCTGGTGTTAACATCTAGTACTGGACCCAGCAGGTCACTGTGATGATGATGTTGGCATACCAACATTGCCACTTTTTTTTTTTTTTAAAAAAAGAGTGAGTTAAGTATGTCACCAGTAATCTAACTGTACTAGTTGCTTCATGGTCTGGCATGGCAATGAACAGGAATGCAAGAGACTGAAAAGAGTAGTGGACATATCCCAATCCACCATGGCTAGAGCCCTCTCCACCATTCAAACCATCTACAGGAAGGAAATGTCTCAAGAAAATGGCATCAGTTATCAACGATCCCTTCCATCTGGGTCATGCACCCTTCTTGCTGCTACTGTTATTAAATAAGTATTAAAGCCTTAAGTTCCACAACAACAGATGCAGGAACAGCTGCACAGCACTAAATCCTACCTCAGCAGCAGGAAACAGTGGACTACTTCTTACATGGACTTGTCACTGACTGAAAAAAAAGGGAACGACTTCCTCACTGTCAAAACAACTTGCATACAAAGTATGTATATTTATGTTCTCTATGTGCCTATGATGCCACTGCAAGTTTTTCCACTGGACCTTGCATGTGACTATAAACTCAACTTGAAACAAACATTTTGTTATTCAATAAGCAGTTATTCAGGGTGCAAGGAAACCAACAAATACCAGTCTTCTTCCCGTTTCCCTTTGTATCTTGAAAGTACTGCAAAATTACACATTTCTCCAAAATCAAATTTATATTTTCTTAATCTAAAACTGAACTTAAATGTAAGCTGTCATCCACGAACTATTTAGAAATTCCTAAATAATAAACCTTTTAGTTCAACAGGATGCATTTGGTTTGGCATAATTACAAAACATTAATAATAATTTCAAATAATTATTCTAGATTTACTGATTTAGCAAAACAGACTTAGCCGATCTTACCTGTATTTTTTGGGACATCTGTGTAAACCATCCCTGGTTGTGGTGGTGCATTCTGCCAGCCGTACTGTGGATAACCTTGATATACAGGCTGCGCTCCTGGCGGAGGTGGGTAACTAGGGTAAGCGGCATTAACACCTGGACCATATTGTTGTGGATAAGGTGGATATGGACCTGCTGGGCCTGGCCCAGGATAAGGTGGTGGGTTGTCAGTCATGTAGAATGCTAAAGTACTTCTGTGGGTTAAAAACCAAACAAGTTACTTAACAAGCTTGTATTTATGAAGCAGATCAATTTTCACATGTGATTAACCAGTACAGTAAGTTCTAACTTATATATGAAATACTGATATTTTAAATTGCTTCAGGAATCTAAATTTCTAAACTCTGATGAGTGTGGGTGCTGGTGATGATCAGCTCAACTCTGGTTGCTACAAACTCTGCCTGACATTCATCATAGTTTCCAGACTATGGAAACACGTTGGTTAATTTCCCCAGTGTTTTCTACTTTGATCTTGCCTTGTTTGGAGCTACTGTTCGGTATCCAAGTTCAAATTACTAAATCCCTAAATTATTCTTACTCCAGGCCCCAATAAATATAGGAGTGCCTGAAAATAATTGACACTAAAGAAAAACAAAACCGTTGGATTAATTTAACGTCAATAATGGCATGAAGCACTTTACAGTCAATGCAGAATTTAATCAATTGACCTAATTTATTCACCTTCCTGACAGAAACAGCTGGGGGAGGGGAAGGATTGCAGAGGAGAGAAAGTAGTACATGCAGGGAGACACCACGATATGGAATAAAGTGTAACGAATGCAATGAAACAGGTTATTTTATGGACCATGTCGGTACTTAAAAGTGTGACTATTATATAAATACAAAGTCAAAAACAATTTCTTCAAGGGCACAAACATAAATCAGGTCAGAGGCGGTGAGACTACGAGGAGATTGTCGGTTGAAAGCAGTTGAAAGTTTTAAAAATAAATATTCTTGATCGATCCTAAACGTTGTACATTTAGTATGTAAACAGCCTGGTAATGTAATGGTCGGAAACATTACGAGTCATATAACGAAAAAGGGTAAAGAGACAAATACCATTAATGGTAAAATATACTCTCTGAACCAACGACTAAAAATATGAAGTTGTTTGTGGTGCGTTCTTCGACGACACGGGTCACAAATCAAATATTATTTAAAAAACATCCTTCAAGCCGCTGAATCATCATTACAAATACACACATAATTAGTAACCGTAATGTATAACAAGAAAACAAGCCAGATTTACGTCATTACGATCTTTAAACTCCGGAATTAACTGAACGGATAATCAATAAAGGCAAAAATCAATAGGTCACATTTAAAAATACGACTTGATCTAGCAAATTGATGGAAAAATGATAGCCAAGAGCCAAAAGGGTAAAACTTGCCTTAAGCAACTAAAACGGTATATTTGAAATTAATAAACAACATTCAACAGAAACGGGTCTATGTTTCGTAATCAAACGAAGCAAACAACAGAAATATTAACCACCAAGATTCTGTGAGG
Organism: Hemitrygon akajei; assembly: GCF_048418815.1. Lineage (NCBI taxonomy): Eukaryota > Metazoa > Chordata > Chondrichthyes > Myliobatiformes > Dasyatidae > Hemitrygon > Hemitrygon akajei. The sequence goes on from NC_133138.1 coordinate 49,341,685, forward strand.
GAAGTGGTGGCGATACTCTCTTCCCGAAAGGCCAGCCTCAGCTCACCTGCCTGCTTTGTCTCCGCTGCACCTGTACTCCGCGGTCCGCTCACTCAGGCTCTGCTCCCCGCTGACGTCATGCCGCAAGGCTGAGCCACATGACAAAACCCGCCGCCCGCCCGGCGCAGCGCGCATGCGGCGGGGGCGAGTACACTGTCGTCAACTTTCCGCTTCACCTCGCGACTGACGCAGCTGCTATTTAAAAGCGCCCCCCCCCGGAAATAGCCTCGCGGGGAGGCGGTTGGGATCGTTCGCGAGTTAAAGAATGATTCGAGGCCTGTGATGGACGTGGCCGCCTTCGATAAAGTTGCCCAATCTGAGACTCCCAGATTAGGCAACTTCCACCACTAAAAAATGATGTCAGTCCCTTTCCGAACACATGGTAATTTATTTCAAAAGGGGGTTTCCTACCTCTGTCGACAGGAGGAATGCGGTATTTCCTGCACCGTTTTACTGAAGATGCAGGTGCTTGTTTATTTTTTCAATAAAAACTGCATTGCAGGATAAATGATTTAATCTGGGTTAGGTTCCACCCTCTTGCTGATGACTCAGAAGTGAGGTAGAGCCAGAGGAGACACTCAAATCTAATTGTTATCGTGATTATGCCTGCGATATTTCCCGGCGTGATTTGTTAATGCAGTACCAGCTTGGTTCTTGTCAGAACGCTATTTATACTGTGTGTGTGTGTGTATATATATAAAAACGCTTCACACTGTTAGCAAACGTTGCTCATTAAGGTTTAAGAAAATTGTCAAAATAATGAACAAATGAGGGCGAATCATATTTTAATTTCAAATTTGTATTAAAGTAAAGAAATCCGAAAATCTTAATAATGTTCCTATGAGTTTTAGTAAGTATAAGCATTGGATTGAAATATATAATACAAAAGGCAGCTGACATATGTTCATAGTTGTCTTTATTTTATCACATAAATTAAACTTTCTATTCCAGATAAATTCTATATGTCATTTAGATTGATCCAAAACTTTGACCCAGATTATTGTTTTGCAGCAGCAACCTGCAGTACTGATGCCTAGATTTCCATCAATGGGAAAATCCTGGAACTATGCCATGTGCAAAAAAAACACAACTCTGCCCATACTTGTACTGTGTCTGCAGGCTGTCTGTGAAATGGCCAATTAAGCAAAAATTTGAACAGCCTCTATCATCATGAATTACATCCCGAATTCAAATAAAAATGCTCAGAAATGAATCGCCCACAAACCTGCCAAGTTAACATCAACTATAAGATAATTAGAATCAAAAACAAAGTAACTGAACAGTTGGATCGTTCTCAGTTCTAATAAAATGCCTACCGGTATTTGCCTCATGTACAAGAATGCAATACAGTTGATTAATTGTTCGATACGTATATATATTTCCACACAATTTGAAACATAGTTTGAGTAGACTTTAAGACTTAAGATGGTATAGGAGCAGAATTAGGCTATTCAGCCCATTGAGTCTGCTCAGCCATTCAATCATGGCTGATTTTGTTTTCAACTCTATTGCCCTGCCTTCTCCTTATAACCCGTAACCTCCTTACAATCAAGAACCTAACAATCTCTGCCTGAAATGTACCCAATGTCTTGGCCTCAATATCCCTCTATGGCAACAGATTCCACAAACTCACCACCTGCTACCTGAAGAAGCCTCTCCTCAAATCAGTTTTAAAGGGACATTCCTCTATTCTCAGGCTGTGACCTTAGATCTGACAGTGGAAGCATCTATAATGGAAACATCTTCTCTACATCCACTCTATCCATGCCTTTTAGTATTCGGTAGTTTTCTTTTTGAATGAGGAACATTGTGAATTCCACTGAGAATAGGCCTGGAGACATACTCCTCATACGTTCAGCTTCTTAATCTGTAGGGAAGCTGTTAACAATATTGAGGTGCTTATGGCATTAGGCAATGCAGATTGATGCCTGTAATGCACAGAAAAGCCACAGGCTCTTATTTTCGACTGGTTCACATTATTTGAAGATGCTAAGTACACATAAAGCAGCTATTATTGTTGACATTTAACAGCCAGATTTCCATCTGGTGTAATATATTTCATGACCAAAATTACTGTTGAACACACTAATGGATACAAATACAATAATTCAGTTACTTGGGTTGAATTGTGTGGTATTATACTGTAATTCAGGCAATTAGTTCAAAATCCAAGACTGGTACATCCTATACAATTCATACCTCTCAAATATTCTACTATTGACTGATTTTGTATTTCTATGAAAGCTTGTAAAATGTGCTCCTGTACTACCTTTCCATAACCTCTCCCAACAAACTGTCAAAAATAATAATGGAAAACTTTTATATAATTAATTACATTAATTTAAAATTAAGTGTTTAAAATCTGGCAAATGTGTAGAATGACAGGGCAAAATTGTTGATATGGATAAGCTGGACAGAAGACAGAACAGTATCTTATTTCTGTGTTGCACAACTCTATGACTCTAGTGAAGATTCTATGATTACTTCTTCAATACTCCAATGAGTATTTGGCCAGATCACTCTAGTTTACTTTGTACATCAATCCCTTCATCAATGAATCAATGTAGAGCACCTTCTCTGTACTCATGGGTAGTACAGTGATTAGCACTACGCTTTACAGTACCAATGATGTACTGTAAATTTCCTCTGCTATCTGTACAGAGTTTGTACTTTCTCCTTGTGACTGGTAGGCCTCCTCTGGGTGCTCCAGTTTTTTCCCACAGTCCAAAGATTTACTGGTTGGTAAATTAATTGGCCATTGTAAATTTTCCTGTGATTAATTGAGGATTAAATCGGGGGATTGCTGGGCAGCATGACTCAAGGGGCCAGAAGGGGCTCTTCCACGCAGTATTTCAATAAATAGATAAATAAATATTAAATTGTATCATTGTTTTCAAAGCTTCTGCTTATATTATCCTCATAAACTAACAGAAAATTAATGGCTGCTTAAGTTTAAGCATGGGTATTTTACTGCTTGTCTTGGCCCTCTTTCTTTGATTGAACGTTGCTTTAGCAATTGAAGATGATAATCTGCATTCTTCCCTATGATGGTTGTAACATTATATGATGGTAGGGTTAGTCTTCAGTTGGACTTCCAATTTTTTACAGTTGTTATGCAATAAAAGTGCACTGAAAGTCCAAAGCTATGTTTGGCCTTTGTACCTTATCTCCCTGAAGGAGTGGCAAGTAATTAATTGTGTTTGTGCCTTGTGCAATGGTAGTGATATACCCTGTATATATTTTTTTAATGGCTTCTGAATTCTATCAGCTGTGGTGACAATATGAAAAGAATTTGAATCCTCCACCTGTGCATTTTGTTCATTGATTTTGCAAGAGGTTTAAAACGATGGTGTTCAGCTTTGTTTCTGTGGCATCTTCTGCTACAACATTTCTGACAATTCATCAGAAAAAAAACACTTACTATCCTACTTTTAACATGCAATATTTTCAAAACAACCCACCTCAAACACTTTTTCAAGTAATTGGATAAAAGGTTCCAGCTCTTTTAGCTGGATTTAGCTGAATGGCAACAATTCAAGCAATGCTGCATTGCCCAATTCTCACCAAGCTTGCTGCAGGTTAGGAAAAATTGCAGACAGCATGAAAAAATTCAGAGGTGACTAGAAATGAACAGACCCAACACTAATTTGGTTTGCGCTGTAAAATTGTGATACTAAACTGGAATGTTATAGAACTAAATTCTGTGAATGGAAAGGAAAATTAATTTTCTTTTTCAAACTAAGTTATTAATAAATTGGCAACTGCAGACATAATAATAGCAGTTAGAACTAATCTGGTGGCTATGTACCAAAATATACTGTATCTACAATGATATCATAAATATTGACATTCTTTTTCTCCTATAGGCTGCATGTCAGATTCATTTTGGTCATAGTAAAGTGTTTGAACTTCTTACCGAAAAAAATTGTACACCTAGAAAATATATGCTAATTAAAGATGGTCAGTACTGCTTTTAGAGGTGTGCTAAATGGTTTAATCAGATTCTTAAGAAAATTACCAAGTCCACAGACAAAGAAAATGCAATGATATATAACAATCATACTTGTAAAAAGAATAGAAAATATATAAATATTACCATACAAGAACACTTTGTGGAGGTTAAACCTGAAGTTTAGAGTAATTGGATATTTCTTGATTGAAAAGGTGCACTTAATGGCTACTAGCTGAATTTGTACCAGAATCTGCCTTATTTTCATGTGCACATATGGAAAACTGTTAAGCATTAGTTGATTGGGGCTATGTAAATAAGAAACAAGTGAAAGATGTGGCAATACAGGAAAAATTTTTGTTAAGAAGAGAGAAAGGAATCACAACTTTAAGTAGTAAAATTTACAGTTAAGTCAAAGATGTATTGATTGGGTAATCATGTGATAACATCTGCAGTCACGGAGTTATTAACAGAAATACACAGAAGTAAATTGTATTTTGGCTTTTAAGTATTGGTCATTTGATTACAAGAGCAAAGAAAGTTGAAATGTTGACACAATGATTGGGCTTGCAACTGAAATAGGTACCATATGTAGTGTACAAATAAGTGAAGTATTTTTCAGTTGATTCAGAGCCTGATATATTAATGACGGAAGACAAAGGAAATTGAAACAATATTCATTAAAATAGGGGTACTCAAATAAATGCATTTGAAATTACAAGAAGGTTTTAGAGATTAAATAATAAAAGATGATTTCTTAAACCAGTGACCTCTTGACTCAGCAGTAAGAATCCACTATACTGAGGTTATGAACTTAAATAGTTCCAGTTTTCAAAAGTGTGTACATAAATGGAGATCTCTTCCCCTATGGTAGAAAGAATTTAACTTACTAGTTTTCTTGTGTATATTATCAAAAAGTTAAATAATAAGCACTGAAATAAAATTCATGGAATCCCTTCTACAATGGGATTTTTTTGGGATTAACTCTACCATTTTGTCAAAAGAGAGCTAATGCATGATTTTTGTATTATTGCAGAACTTATTTCATCAGTTCCAGTACAAGAATATGAGAAAATAAGAGCTGAAATATGACACCTGGCCTCTGCCATTCAAACATGATTGTGGCTGATCTCTTCTGTGCCATTCCCCATAGCCCCATTTCCCCAGACTTTCAAAAGTTTGTCTCCCTCCTGAACTGTTAATTCTGGTTCATTGCTCTCAGATACCATCTGATCTGCTGAGTATGACCAGAATCTTTATGTCTTCAGTGAAGAAATTATAAGTGGAGCAGCAAGAAAATGGTGAGTGGATCAGTATGTCACTATGAGTAGTTTTAAGAATTGACTTTATTTTGTTGACCAGGCATCATTTTTGCCTGTTTGGTAGTAAACTGAAGCCTGCCTTTGGATTATTTGAAATAATTGGATATATTTGATGAATAAAATGGTGATGGTTTTCATCAAGGGTCTGTAATTTCAGTAATGCATTTCCCATTTGCATAGGGAAATAACAAATTGCAGCTTCATTGGTTCTGCAGAGCAGAATATTTATTCTACATTTTGAAATGTATATATAACTATAATTTGTTATTTCTTGAAGACATTTAAATCCCACATTTTTACACAGTTGCATTTAAAGTTGTCTAAATCGCACCTCTCAAACTTTTGGGAACTTAGCAGGTAGGTCAAAAATAAGCACATGGTCAAGAACAGAGAAAAAAAAATCAAACAGAAACTGCTGGGAACATCAAAACATACCTTCAAATTTATTCTCTGGTTATCATATCATGGTAGAAAATGATCTGGACCCCTATTGTTAATACATCTTCTTTGTTGGGATGCCGATGGACCAGCTATTTACACGAAACGTAAATGGTACAGCACAGCAACATTGTTAGGCCCATGATGCCTATTTAATCTAATCCTATCTGCTTCTCCATGGTCTGTACCTCTCTATTCCCTGCCTGTTTACTCTCTAAATGCCACTTGAACATTGCTTTTGTGTCTACTTCCACCACTTCTTCTGGCAGCATATTCCAAGTACCTGTATATAAAAAAATCCTTGTTAAGCTCCTTTAGACGTTCTCCCTTTCAGCTTAAAGCTGCGCCTTCTACTATTTGACATTTCCATCGCAGGATAAAGGCTATGGTAATTTTATGGCTTTTACAATTTTATATACTTCTAGCAGATAATTCCTCCACCTTCAGCACTCCAGAAAAGCAATCCAAGTTTACCCTACTTCTCCTTGTAGTTCCGGAGAAACTTCTTTAAGGACTTTATGAATTTTTAGAATCCTTTACTTTAGAGAATACTGTCATTGAGTAAAAACATGGGTGAATCTCCTCTGCACCCCCTCCAAAGCTCCACATTCTTCCTGTAATGTGGTGACCAAAATGCATACAATACTTCAAATGTGGACTTACCAAAGTTTTATACAGCTGCAACATGACTTCCCAACTTTTATACTCAATGCCTACCTATGAAGGCTAGCTTACCATACATCTTCTTTACCCCCATCTGCTTATGTTGCCTCTTTCAGGGAGCAATAGACTTTCACCCTCAATGCTTCTAAGGATCCTGCCTTTTCCTCTTATTTTTGACCTCCCAAAGTGCAACATCTCATACTTGTCCAGATTAACCTCCATCTGCCACATTTCTGTCCTCATTTCTAACAGGTCTACATCCTCCTGAATCCTTTGATATATATATTACAAACAACATAGGCTCCAACGATGATCCTTATGGAACACCAATGATCACAGACTTCCAATCAAAATAGCATCCATCCACCATTATCCTCTGTCTTCTATGGCCAACCAAAATTTGAATCCAATCTATTAAGCCTCCGTGGATCCCATGTGCCTTAAACTTCTGGATCGGCTTACCATGAAGGACCTCATTGACTACCAAACCTTCATCCATCAGCTTTGTCAGCTCTTCAAAAAGCTCAATGAAGATTGCAAGACATAACCTTTCCTACACAAAGCCATGCTGACTTTCCTTAACAAGCCTATGATTTTCTGTTGCATTGATCATGCCCTTATGAATCTTCTCCCACATTGGTATAAAGCTAATAGGCCTATAAATTCCTTAGTAGTTCCTGTGGTCTTCTTGCTGTTCTCCAGACCTCTAAGACCTCACTTAAGACTAGAGAGGATACAAAGGTCTGTGTCAGAGCCCTAATAATCTGCTCTCTTGAGATAACTTGGGATAGATCCAGTCATGCCTCATGTATTGTTCTTCAAGAGCACTAACACTACCTGTTTTTTGATATCAACATGCCCTGGAATATCAGTTTACCCTCCATAATCCTCCATGTCCATGTCCATGTCCTTGGTGAATACTGATGTAAAGTAAATTTTAGTACCTTGCCTTCTTTCTGTGACCTGGCAAATGTTCACTCCTCTATCTTTAAGTGGTTCTACCCTCTCCCTAGTTATCCTCTTGTTTGTAATGAATGTATCAATGCCTTGGAATTCTCTTTAATCCTATCTGCCAAGGACACTTCATGGCCCCCTTTAGCCCTGTTTAAGTTCTGTCCTTTTTCCTTTATATGCCTTAAAGGCTCCATCCAAATTCAGCTTCTTGAAGTTATATATGCTTCCATTTCCTTTTTGAAGAAATTTGCATTTTCCCAAACTTTACTACCCTTGCCTATCTTCCTCACAGGAATATGTTGGTCCTGATTTCTGACAGGTGTCCTTTGAATGACTCGCATATGTCATATCTGGACTTACCCAATAACAGTTATTCCCAATACACTCTCCTCAGCTACTGCTAATACAGTTGTAAATAGCCTTTTCCCAATTTAGCATTTTTCCCTGTCTCTAATCTTCTCTTGGTTTCTAGTTTCTTATTTAGCTTTCAAACACAGAGTGCATTTTATTTTATCTTTAAATACATATGTTATAAAGAAAGATGCATACTAATCATCTGAGTGAACTTTACTTCTAAACTTGTTTTCTGCAACAATATACAGGAGAACTTACAATGCAATTGCAAAGAGAATAATATTTAATGAAAATATATTTTTGTTTTAAATCCTGGATTCTTACACTGAAAAATGAAAGAATAAGATCTTTTCCTTTCTATTAGCTTCAAAGATAAGAATGTAATGTAAGTTTGCCTACTATAGGTCAGTTTAAATAAAGCACCATTTTGATATGGCTAGAGATAATTACCATGGTGTTATATTGTGTAATACTGTACTTTGATTACATAGTTCCAATTACATTCTCCATAGTAGCAATAAATTCTATTCATAATTCAGTCAAGCATAGAATTGTATGTTCCATGTCAATATGCACTATTAGTTTTCATTCCATTTACGTTAAATTTTCCAATTTGCTTTTTCACCTTTGTTTCTCTTTTGTTATAATGGTGTGAATTAACTAATTTGGGATGGTATAATGAATGATTGTTAATTAAATAAATGACCTTCCTGCAGATTATATTTTTCATGTCTTCTAATGCAACTACTTACAATATCCATGCTACATTGAAAGAACTCAGCAAGAGAAAGGTACCTCTGCAGAATGAACGCTTCTTCCATTGACTTTGATGACACTGATTTAATGTAATTTATTTTAAGAAGTAAAAGAGACAAAATATTTTTACTCATTGTTGTAGAAATTCATACTCAGACTGCAAAATATAAACTTCACCAGCTATCACTGTTCAAGAATTATCTTAGTTACATCTGCCCTCTGAAAAGATTTTCAGTTTTGATTTGAAAGAAAAATCTGTTCCATATAATAACAACTTTTACTCGATTCTGTATGAAATCAAAATACTGAAGATACAGGAAATCCAAATAATTTATATTAGAAAAATTATATTGACAGCTAAACATTCAGAAATTATGAATTGGAAAATTAACAAATATTTCCTATTAGGCAAGGTAGGTGGTAATCATTAATTCGCCACTGTGAACTGTTTATGTAGGAGGATTTGTAATTTACTTTTGACTTTTTAAAAATATTTCTCAATAAGGGGAATTCATTTTTTCATAATAACATGATAGTTACACTATAAGTTTGATTACAAAATGGGATTGCTGAATGTTAATATGTTTCCTTTTCAAAATTCTATTGCCATCGTTCTTTTGGTTAAATTCTATATTTTATGTAGCAATAATTAGTTTCAGTCATTGTGATTCAGTAGAAAATGTCTTGTTTGCATTTTGATAAATTTTAAAGTCATAGAACATACAACCTAGAATATAGAACAATAAAGCATAAGAACAGGCCTTTTGACCTACAGTGCCTGCACCAAACAATGTTGAATTAAGCTAATTTTCTTCTGCCTGTTCATGATCAGTATTCCTCCATTCCCTGCATATTTCTGTGTCTGACCAACAGACTCTTATAGCATATTTAGTGCACATTTGGAGTAATGATCACATTGACATTCTTTCATTAAAATTATAGTTTAATTGATTCAGATTTGTTCATGTCCAATTTCCATACTATTGCAGATTGGAATTTTGTATGTATTGAAGGTAATGCTCTAACTTTGTGCTCCCCTTCTAAACAATCATTTTGATGAGCTGTAAGAATCCCCATGTATCAATAGGCAGTTGATATGTAATTAAGGGTAGTGCACAAGGAAGATTAATGTCCTTTATCTTGGCACCCATCCTGATTTTATCATGCTGTGTCAGGCTTTTTTCCACCTACATTTAAATCAATATTGTAAGTTAGATGTTAGTTTCTATAAGACAAGATTTATCCACCCATGAAGAGGCTGCTGAGTTTGGTTAGAAGCAGCAGGCTTACAATGACCAGCCATGCTGCCACAAAGAGAATTACAGAGCATACACATGGCACTCTCAAGCAATACTTCCACTACCTTCATGTCGGGGGAGCTTGTAATATTCAACTGACAGGTATCAAGACTTGTAACAAGTACTGCATGCTACTTTATGTAAGAGTGAATGAGTGACAGAGTGACGGGGGGGGGGGGGGGGGAGAGAGAGAGAGAGACTCAACCATAAAGGGTCAAGACAATGCATGATTTAAAGAAAAAACCTGCTGATGGTTGTGATATGTCTGCCGAACTTGTTCATTTTGATAATGAAGCCTGCAACTTTGGGAGGAGTAGCTTAGGCAAGGAACCACAGTGCATTTAGCAGGTAGTGTAACTACAGACACAGTCTGCCTCTGGTGGAAAGAGTGGACATTTAGGGAGGTGAATAGTGTCAATTAAGTAGGCTGCTTAACTTTGATAGTTTTGAGTTTCTAAAATACTCTTTGAGTTGCATGCATACAAACAAATGCAGAGTATTCTGTCAAGCTTCTGACATATAACTTAGATAGATAGATAGATAGATAGATACTTTATTCATCCCCATGGGGAAATTCAACTTTTTTCCAATGTCCCATACACTTGTTGTAGCAAAGCTAATTACATACAATACTTAACTCAGTAAAAAATATGATATGCATCTAAATCACTATCTCAAAAAGCATTAATAATAGCTTTTTAAAAGTTCTTAAGTCCTGGCGGTAGAATTGTAAAGCCTAATGGCATTGGGGAGTATTGACCTCTTCATCCTGTCTGAGGAGCATTGCATCGATAGTAACCTGTCGCTGAAACTGCTTCTCTGTCTCTGGATGGTGCTATGTAGAGGATGTTCAGAGTTATCCTTATAGTTAGTAACAAAATTTCTAACTCTCTAAAGGCTTTCCAGCCTCTGACCAGTTGTAGCCACAGTATTTATGTGGTTAATACAGGTGAGTTTCTGGTCATTGGTGATCTACATGTCAAGGGCAGTCACTCTCACCTCATCTCTGGAATTCAACTCATGTTTGGAACTAAGCTGTTTTAGTAAAACATAACCTGAGAATTGGTTAGTTTGTTTGAGAGTGCCAATTATTAGCACTGTCAATCATAACTTTGATTGAAAGTAGGCAGTTATTAGCTGAATTAGATTTCTCCTTAAGTTTGGTGTGGACTGGGCATATGTGTATCTGACCAATTTTCCACCCAGTTTACGTTTTTATCATATACGATTTGATAGCAGTTTTATGATCAATAGCACCACTTCCACTTTATGTTTTATTTATAATAGCAGCCAGTTTTTGTCACTTACATGAATACACAGACTAGAAAGTATTACCAGTGTTTACTGTGTTCAACCTCTTACAATATATTACAGCCAGAATTTTAATTATAGGAAATGACGACCAATGTTTTTCTGTGTTTGATGTCAAAATATTATTTGAAATTATTTTGCATTGTCCTATGGATTCAATAAAAGTCATTACCAAAATAGTTTATAATTATCTTGTTGCCACCTGCTGTTAGTGACAACAGAGCAAGTTCTAGCCAGTGGACAGTGATTCACTTACTGGACTAATAGATGGGAGTTCTGTGATAAAAACTCAAACATGGAATGAATGATCTTACAGCACGGAAACAGACCATTTGGCCTACCAGTCATGTGCTGACCCTCAAGCACTCATTTATGCTAATCTAACCCCAATCCCATTTTATTCTCCCCAAGTTCTCATTTATTCATTCGGATACAGAAGTCATTTCTTTGCCAGGTTTGTGTCATCAAATAGGCCACAGTGAATTTTATCTTCATACTTCCATTGAATATTTCTAGAGCAACAAATGCAGTTGCCTTTGTTTGTTTCATGTAGATTATTCTTCCGAGGATTGCCAGTTGTTTCTGAAAATAGTTTGTCAACAGCAGAAATGATTTGACGTTATTAGTCAGGCTCCATCTTAATGCTTTCATTTGTACTTTGAACAACACTATCAGATGATTCAATCCCCAAAAGGTTCAAGATGCTAAAGGCACATGATTTTGTTTTTGCTTTTAGTAACAAGAGAAAACCTTCAGAACCACAAAATATAAAATGTCTGTGTCTCCATTACATTTTTTTTTACTGAGAACCTTTTGATTTCAGCTCAGCTATGATAATGTTACAGAGTAAAGATTCAGGTTGATTAGCTAGGAATGCTGCATATGCTTTTATAAGAAGACTTTGTGAAAATGCCTCTGAAATCAGATATGTATAAATATTTATTAGAGATATTACCAACAACTATTGATTGTTAATTCAACCTATTATGCGTTTGGAGGTTTTTGTACTTTTGCAAATTCTAGTCTTCCTATCACCTGATATTTTTCATATTTCGAAAGTAGTGAATTGTGGGGCATACACTCCCAGTAAATTTCAAGTTTAGCAAACATGCAGCACCTTCATCTTTTTGTTATATAATTCCTCTAGAGAGAACCTGGTTGTGTTTCCTTCATGTGAACTTTGATTTGAGCTTCTGAAAAACAGCCTATCAGTGCTTGGTGTAAGACATCTGTTTTTCTGTCAAACAATTGAGACCAATTAAGCTGGAGAAAACAGGGAACATAGAAAAGCCATGGCAGTCCTTGTATAGAAAAACAAATGAAAAACACCCTCCATTGAACATTATTATTCTGAAATTACTTAAATAAATAGTACAGTGAACAATAATAATAGAAAATGTACATGGGTAATTAAAACAGTAAAATTATGCTCAGTGTAAAGCAAATAATAAATAAAAATAGAACAGGATTATTTTGAAATAAAACCAGAAAATGCTGGAAGTATTCAGGGAGCCAAGTAGCATCCATGAAAAGAAAAAAAATACTGTTTCAGATCTGTGTTGCCTGCACAAACATGACACAGCCTTTAAATAGCCAAAGAAATTATAGTTTATTTTACAAAGTGGAACACTTAAACTATTTACATAATAAACCTATAAACTTTTGCTGAGATTGAATATTCTGAACTGTTCTGAATGTTAATACATTGCTACTCTGCCTGCTTTGCAACATAGTGTAGCGGAATTACTGGACTAAAGCAACAACCAATATGAAAAGGCTGAATTATTGGTACAGGGACAATAAATTCACTATAATGAGGAACAAAGCATTGGAACCCTAATGGAACTAAAGCCAGATAAATTACCAGGAGTGATAGCTAGCATCTTAGATTTTTGTTAAAGGAAGCGGCTGCAGAGAGCCACTGGTGGAAGTTTTTCCAAAATGCACGAGACTGGGAGAGTACCAATGGATTGAAACACGGTAAATGTCATTACCTTGTTCAAGAAGAAAAAGAGGCAAAAAGGTAGGAAACTATAGCTCTGCTAGTTACTGTTTGTTATTGACAAGATACTGGAGCTGAAAACTTAAGGAGAAATAACTAGCCTTTTAGACAATGTTAATGTAATCAAACCAAGTCAATGTTCTTTAATGAAAGGTAAATTGTATTTGACAAATTTATACTAGAACTTTTCAGGGATGTAACAAGAAAAGTTGATGGAAAGAAATAGTGCTTTAAATTTCCAAAAATGATTTGATAAAGTGCCATGTAAAAGGCTTTTTCATAAAATAAGAGCACAAAGTACTGGGAATAGTGTATTAGAATGGATTGAATATAGAGAATCTGGATAGTGAGTTTTTTCAGGTTGTAAGTTTGTAAACTAGTGTAGTGGCCCAAGGATCGGCCCTTAGCTCTGTTATTTATTATTTTTATTAATTATCTGGAGGATAGGGTGAAATGTAAGGTAACATATACAACATGCTGGAGGAACTCAGCAGGCCAGGCAGGAAATTAACAAACAATTGAAGTTTAGGGCTCAGACCGTTCTTCAGGACTGGAAAGGAAGGGCAAGATGCCAGAATAAAAAGATGGAGGGAGGGAAGGAGGATAGTTAGAAGGTGATAGCTGAAGCCAGGTGGGTGGGAAAGGTAGAGGCCTGGAGAGGAAAAAATCTGAAAGTAGAAGAGAGTGGACCATAGGAGAAAGTGAAAGAGGAGGGGCATGAGGGGGAGGTGATAGGCATGTGAGAAAAGTTAAGAGGCCAGAGTGGGGAATAGAAGAAGAGGGGAGGAGGAAGGAAATGTTTTTTTTACCAGAAGGATAAATTGATATTCGTGCCTACAGACTGGAGATTACCTAAGTGTTGATCCTCCACCCTGAGGGTGCCTTCATCGTGGCACAAGAGGAGATCATGGACTGATATTGGAAAAGGAATGGGAATGTAGGTTAAAATGTTTGGCTACTAGGAAGCACCGCTGTAGGCGGATGGAGTGGAGGCGCTCGACTAAGCAGTCCCCCAATTTACAACAGGTCTTACCAATGTAGAAGGCCACCTCAGAAGCAACAGATATCATAGAAGACCCCAGCAGATTCACAGGTAAAGTGTTGCCTTAGCTGGAAGAACAGTTTGGCGCTCTGAGTGAAGGTGAAGGAGGAGGTGAATGGGCAGGTGTAGCACTTTGGCCATTTGCACGTTTAGCTGCTGGGAGGTAGATTAGTGGGCGGCGAAGAATGCACAAGGGAATCACACAGGGAGAAATCCCTGTGAAAAGAGGAGAGTGGGGTGGGGGAGGTAAAGATGTGTTTGATAGGATCCCTTTGGATCTGGCAGGCATTGCGGAGAATGATGTGTTGGATGCAGAGGCTCCAAGGCATCATTTAAAATGTATGGTATCCAAATTTGCTTATGAAATTAAAATAGATGGACAGAAAATCGCGATGAAGCTTTAGTGCTTTGCAACAAGATATAGATGGGTTGAGTGAGTGGGCAAAAGCTTAACAAATGGATTTTAATTTGGAAAGCATAAGGTCATGCACTTTGGTTAAAGGAATCAACTGGATAGCTAAGTATTGTTACATTCACATATGGTGTCAATGCTACATTTGGAGTACTGAGCATTGTTTTGGGCCTCTTATTTAAGAAAGGATTTACATGTATTGAAGGCAGTGCAAATGAGATTCACCAAGCTAATTTCCGGAATTTAAGGTGGGTCATGAGTGTCTAAAGAAGTCGGTTCTGTATTCTTTAGAGTTCCGAGTTAGGGTGATTTTATTGAAACATATAATATTCTGAAGTGGCATGACAGAGTAGTTGTCAATCCACCTTAGTGGGAGACAAAGATATAAAATAAGGGAGTGGCCATGTAAAATTGAGGTGCATAGACATTTCATTTAGAAGGTAATGAAGTTTTGAAATTGTCTGTTCAAAAGGGTTGTGGAGCCCAGCATGAGTGCTTTGATTGTCAGCACAGACTAAGTTGGTCAAACAGCCTGTTTCTGTTATGTATCCAACTATGAGTTCTATGTACAAATGTTTGTAGAAAGTTCCCACCAAAAAGAAAAATTAAGATAAAGAAAGAAGACACAGATGAAATAATCAGTAAACTTGATACATACATAGATGAATAGATAAAAGGGCAGAAATATAATGTTTTTTTGATCTGGAGAAATAATCCTGGGACATTGAGGTCCTTTGGCTTATTCAGGCCTCTCCTTCACATGTTCTACCAGTCTGTTGTCACCAGTGTAATCTACATGGTAAATGTGCTGGGGCAATGGCATCAGCCAATGGGTGATGCAAACAGGCTCAATAAACTAATTAGAAAAGCTGACTGTTATAGGAGTCAAACTGGACATACTGGAGGTTGTGGTAGAACAAAGGACCCTCCAAAAAGTCCTGGCAATTCTGGACAATGTTTCTCATCGCCTACATGTCATCTTGGCTGAACAGAGGGGCACTTGCAGTAATGGAGAATGATAACTGTGCTGCTCCAAAAAGCACTATATGAGGTCTTTCTTAACCTTGGCCAGCAGACTCTATAATGATCAACCTGTAGCCGGGGAAGGATCTTGTAATGTTTGACTTGTAAACCTTGTACATCTTATTTTTAAGGTACTTAGTTTTATTCTTTCTTACTTCTCTATTAATATTTCTATATCTGTGCACTTGTAATGCTACAGTGATACTGTAATTTCCTTTGGGATTAAATAAGTATCTATCTATCAATTAATGTGAGATGCCATCAATCAAGAACTGAATTTATCCTTTGATCATTGGGAATTAAACATAATAAATCAAATGTATGGTTCCAATATCAGAATGTATTGCCACATGACACAGCCTTTGTCTTCCCCAATATATATCTAGGATGAAAAATCTGAAGTATAGAAATGGATCATTCATCCATCTGATCTCGAAAAGGAGGAAGCTCCAAGAGAACCTTTTTCAACTAAACACTACTTCCTCATCTGTTCTCATATCCACCCCTTGTTTTATTTTTTTTAAATTTAAAGATACAGTGCAGAACAGGCTTATCTGACCCAATGAGCTGCACCACCCAGCAACCCACTATTTAGCCCTTGCATAATCGAAGAACAATTTACAGTGACTAATTAACCTGCTAACCAGTCTATCTTTAAAATGTGGGAGGAAATCACAACACACAGAGGAAACGCACGCTTTCACGGGCAGGATGTACAAATTCCTTATTAGTGGCACCGGTTAGAGCTCTAAATTCCAAAGCCCTAAACCCTGTCTGTTAGGGCACTGTTAGTAGTGAGTGTGGCTCCAGGGGCACTGCTTTGTTCTGTTTGTGAGATGTGGGAATTCTGGGAGACCTCCAGCGTCCTGGATAAACTGCATCTACACCAAGTGCACTGAGCTGCAGCTCCTCAGAGAATGTGTTAAACGAACTTGGAGCTGCAGCTCAATGACCTTAAGCTCATATGGGAGACTGAGGAAATGATAGATAGGAGGTACAGGGAGGTAGTCACCACTGGGTTGCAGGAGGCAGGCAATTGGGTGACTGTCAGGAGGAGGAAGGGAAATAGGTAGCCATTGCAGAGCACCCCTGTGGCCGTTCTCCTCAATAATAAATATACCACTTTGGATACTGTTGAGGGGATGACCTAATGGGTGGGAGGGGCGGGGGTGGAGTCACAGTGACTGGGTCTCTGGCACTGAGGCTCAGAAGAGAACAGAGGTGAAGAGGCCTGAAGTGGTGATAGGAGATTCCACAGTCAGAGATTGTGAGATGAGATATTGTGGGTGTGATAGAGACACCCAGATGGTATGTTGCCTCCCAGGTGCCAGGGTCAGGGATGTCTCAGATTGGGTTAACAGCATTCTAAAGGGGGAGGGTAAGCAGCCAGACGCCTTGGTACATATTAGCACCAATGATGTAGGTAGGAAAGGTGAGAAGGTCCTGAAGAGAGATTTTAGGGAGCTAGGTAGAAAGCTGACAAACAGGACCTCCAGGGCAGTAATCACTGTATTACTGCATGTGCCACACACTAGTGTGGGCAAGAATTGGATGATCTGGCAGATGAATACATGGCTGAGGAACTGGTGCAGGGGGTGGGGTTTCAGATTTTTGAACTGTTGACATCTCTTCTGCGGAAAGTATGACTCGTACAAAAGAGATTGGTTACACCTAAGCCCGAGGGGGACCAACATCCTTGAGGGCAAATTTTCTAGAGTTGTTCGGGAAACCGGAGTGATAGTGATGAGGATGGGGTAGATGGTTTACAAACAGAGGAAGTTCGTAGTGAGAATGCTAGCAAAGAGAAGCTGATATATGTTGAAAGATTGGAGCGACTGGGCTTGTATACATTGGAATTTAGAAGGATGAGAGGGGATCTGATTGAAACATATAAGATTATTAAGGGATTGGACACACTGGAGGCAGGAAGCATGTTCCCGCTGATGGGTGAGTCCAGAACTAGAGGCCACAGTTTAAGAATAAGGGGTAGGCCATTTAGAACAGAAATGCGGAAAAACTTTTTCACCCAGAGAGTGGTGGATATGTGGAATGCTCTGCCCCAGAAGGCAATGGAGGCCAAGTCTCTGGATGCATTCAAGAGAGAGTTAGATAGAGCTCTTATAGATAGCGGGGTCAAGGGATATGGGGAGAGGGCAGGAACGGGGTACTGATTGTGTATGATCAGCCATGATCACAGTGAATGGTGGTGCTGGCTAGAAGGACTGAATGGCCTACTCCTGCACCTACTGTCTATTGTCTATTGATGAGAAGGCAAATTTGCAATCAACGAGATGTTGCAAAGTCATGTAAAAAGCAGACAAAATCAAAAACAGACAGACACATACTTTGAAAGGATGAATACAGTGAATTCATCTTGCAATTTGAGAAGGAGAAGCTAAAGTCAGATGTATCAGTAATACAGTGGAGTAAAGGGAATTCAAAGGCATGAGAGAGGAGCTGGCCAAAATTGCTTGGAAGGGAATAACAGGGATAACATTTGAACAGTAATGGCTGGAATTTCTGGGAGCAAGTCTGAAGGCACAGGATTTATTCATCCCAAAGATGAAGAAGTATTCTAAAAGCATGATGACATAACCATGGCTGACAAGAGAAGTCAATGCCAGTATAAAAGCCAAAGAGAGGGCAAAAATTAGTGGGAAGTTAGAGGATTGGAGAGCTTTTAAAAATGAACAGAAGGAAATTAAAAAAATCATAAAGGAGGAAAAGATAGAATACGAAGGCAAGCTAGCCAATAATATTAATGAGAATAATGAAAGTTTCTTCAGAGTAGATATTGGACTGGTAGAAAATGATGCTGGAGAGGTAATGGGGCTCAAGAAAATGGCAGACAAACTGTATAAATATTTTGCATCAGTCTTCAGTGTGGAAAACACTAGCAGTATGCCAGAAGTTTGGGAGTGTTGGGGTAGAAGTGAGTGAAGTTGCAATTACTAGGGAGAAGGTTCTTGGGAAACTGAAAAGTCTGAAGCTAGATAAGTCACCTGAACCAGACGGTGTACACCCCGGGTTCTGAAGGAGGTGGCTGAAGAGATTGTGGAGGCATTAGTAACCATTGTTCAAGAATCATTTGATTCTGGCATGGTTTTGGAGAAATGGAAAATTGCAAATGTCACTGCACTCTTCAAGAAGGGAGAGAGGTAGAAGAAAGGAAATTATAGGCCAGTTAGTCTGACCTGAGTGGTTGGGAAGCTGTTGGAGTTAATTGTTAAGGATGTGGTTTTGGGGTATTTGGAGGCACATGATAAAATAAGCCGTATTCAGCATGGTTTCCTTCAGGGAAAATCTTGCCTGACAAATCTTTTGGAATTCTTTGAAGAAATAACAAGCAGGATAGACAAAGGAGAATTGGTGGATGTTTTGTACTTGGATTTTCAGGTTTTTGACAAGGTGCTGTACATGAGACAGTTTAACAAGTTAAGAGACCATGGTATTACAGGAAAGATAACTAGCATGGATAGAGAAATGGCTGATTGGCAGAATGCAAAGAGTGGGAACATCCTTTTCTGGTTGGCTGCTGGTGACTAGTGGTACTCCACAGGGGTCTGTGTTGGGGCCACTTTTTTATGTTACATGTCAATAATTTGAACGAAGAAATTGATGACTTTGTGGCCAATACAAAGATAGGTGGAAGGGCAGGTAGTTTTGAAGAAGCAGTGTGTCTACAGAACGACTTAGACAGACTCAAAGAATGGGCAAAAGAAGTGGCAGATTGAATACAGTGTTGGGAAGTGTATGGTCATGCACTTTGGACTATTTGCTAAATGGAGAGAAAATTCAAAAATCTGAGGTGCAAAGTGACTTGTAAGATTCCCTAAAGGTTAATTTACAGATTGAGCTGGTGGAGAGGAAGGCAAATGTGATGTTATCTTTCATTTTGAAAGCATTAGAACAGGGGTGTCAAACTCATTTTAGGTCACGGGCCGGATTGAGCAAAATGCAGCTTCATGCGGGCCGGATCAGTCGGACGCATGCGAACGCAGCTTTCGTTGCCTCCATTTTTTCAGCCTGCTCTCATGTGTCTCAGTCTCTGCTATAACTACAAAGTGTTTCACTTTACAAATTCCGTTTCTTATGAAGAAGACTGCCGAGCAAGACTGCCGAATAAACACTAAAAACCCTGAAAACCTGGTACCTGAATAAACTCAGCATTAGCCATATCATACGCCATAGGCGCTTCGATTACTGGGGCCAGCTTTAATAGTAATTAGATATTATCTCGCGGGCCAAAGATAATTCCACCGTGGGCCGGATTTGGCCCGCGGGCCTTGTGTTTGACATATATGCATTAGAATATAAAAGCAAAGATGTAATGTTAAGGCTTTATAAAGCACTGGTGAGGCCCCACTTGGAGTATCGTGAACAGTTTTGGGCCTGTTATTCAGGAAAACGTGCTGACATTGGAGAGGGTAAAAGGAGGTTCACAAAAATGATTCCAGATTAAAAGGCTTATCATTTGAGGAGCATTTGATAGCTCTGGGCCTCTGCTCACTGCAATTCAGAAGAATGAATTCCATTTGAATGTTGAAAGTCCCTGATAAAGTGGATGTGGAGAGGATGTTTCCTATGTGGGGGAGTCTAAGATCAGAGGCCACAGCCTCAGAATAGACAGACATCCTTTTAGATCAGAGATGAGGAGGAATTTCTTTAGCCAGAGAGTGGTGAATATATGGAATTTGTTGCCATAGGCAGCTGTGGTGGCGAAGTCATTGGGTATATTTAATCAGATGTTGATAGATTCTTTATTAGTTGGGACATGAAGAGTTATGGGGAGAAGGAATGAGATTGAGCTGAGAGGGAAAATAGATCAACCATGATGAAATGGCAGAGCATACTTGATGGACCAAGTGGTCTAAATCTGTTCCTATAACTAATGGTTTTATGGTCTATTGTAATAACATTGCGCTAACAAGTACAGTACCATTGGGCCATTTTCACCCTACATGTATTAAAGAATTCAGATTCGCCCCACTGCCTTTAAATAAAATCCTCCAACATGTGTTACTTGATCTGATAGTGGTTATGCAATTTATGCTCCCTTGTTCTGGACATAGAGTATATACACGTGTTTCCTATGTCCACTCTATTATACCCCTTTCAGCTTTCATGCTAATATCCCACCATCATTGTTTTGTAATTACTACTATCAAAGATGAAAATCGGTTTGTATGTATTGTGAAAATACTAAGTTTATTTTTGGAATAAAAACAGGAAATGCTGGGAATAATTCAGCAGGTTAAGAAGCATGTTTATTGGGAGAAATAGATAGATAGATAGATACTTTATTCATCCCCATGGGGAAATTCAACGTTTTTTCCAATGTCCCATACACTTGTTGTAGCAAAACTAATTACTTACAATACTTAACTCAGTAAAAATATGATATGCATCTAAATCACTATCTCAAAAAGCATTAATAATAGCTTTTAAAAAGTTCTTAAGTCCTGGCGGTTGAATTGTAAAGCCTAATGGCATTGGGGAGTATTGACCTCTTCATCCTGTCTGAGGAGCATTGCATCGATAGTAACCTGTCGCTGAAACTGCTTCTCTGTCTCTGGATGGTGCTATGTAGAGGATGTTCAGAGTTTTCCATAATTGACCGTAGCCTACTCAGCGCCCTTCGCTCAGCTACCGATGTTAAACTCTCCAGTACTTTGCCCACGACAGAGCCCGCCTTCCTTACCAGCTTATTAAGACGTGAGGCGTCCCTCTTCTTAATGCTTCCTCCCCAACACGCCACCACAAAGAAGAGGGCGCTCTCCACAACTGACCTATAGAACATCTTCAGCATTTCACTACAGACGCCAACCTTCTAAGGAAGTACAGTCGACTCTGTGCCTTCCTGCACAAGGCATCTGTGTTGGCAGTCCAGTCTAGCTTCTCGTCTAACTGTACTCCCAGATACTTGTAGGTCTTAACCTGCTCCACACATTCTCCATTAATGATCACTGGCTCCATATGAGGTCTAGATCTCCTAAAGTCCACCACCATCTCCTTGGTCTTGGTGATATTGAGACGCAGGTAGTTTGAGTTGCACCATATCACAAAGTCCTGTATCAGTTTCCTATACTCCTCCTCCTCTCCATTCCTGACACACCCCACTATGGCCGTGTCATCAGCGAACTTCTGCACATGGCAGGACTCCGAGTTATATTGGAAGTCTGATGTGTACAGGGTGAACAGGACCGGAGAGAGTACGGTTCCCTGCGGCGCTCCTGTGCTGCTGACCACCGTGTCAGACCTACAGTCTCCCAACCGCACATACTGAGGTCTATCTGTCAAGTAGTCCACTATCCAATCCACCATGTGAGAGTCTACTCCCATCTCCGTTAGTTTGTGCCTTAAGATCTTGGGCTGGATGGTGTTAAAGGCACTAGAGAAGTCAAGGAATGTAATCCTCACAGCACAACTGACCCCATCTAGGTGCGAGAGTGATTTGTGCAGCAAATATGTGATAGCATCCTCCACTCCCACCTTCTCCTTATACGCAAACTGAAGAGGATCCCGGGCGTGCCTGGTTTGTGGCCTCAGATTCTGTATTATCAGCCGCTCCATGGTCTTCATCACGTGCGACGTCAAGGCAACAGGTCTGAAGTCATTCAACTCCTTTGGTTGTGGTTTCTTCGGTACCGGGACAATACAGGATGTTTTCCACTGTCTGGGTACTCTTCTCTGCTCCAGGCTCATGTTGAAGATGCGCTGTAGTGGTTCTCCCAGCTCATGTACATAGTTTCAGGTCAAAGGGTTATCATAAGAAGTCCACAAATGCTACCTGAGTTACTGAGTATTTCCAGTAATTTTTGTTTTGATTTCAGATTTTCACCAAGGGCAGTATTTTATCTTTGTGGCGTGCACTTGAAATGAGAAGAGGTGATATAGTGACCTCTTGTGACCACTGGAGAAGATTGCATTGCAGGGAAAGGAAGTGACAGGTGATAATGGAGAAAGTGGGGTGGAGATAGGAAGCAATGTACAATGCGGAAAGGAAGTACTGTCATAAGAGAAACATATGTTAAGATTTGATCTAATCCCTACTTATTGTTCAGATTATTAATCCTTTTCCACTGTTCTGGCCAGTGAAATTATGTTATGTTCCCAGCATTTGTAACTTCTTTCACCTCACCCCTTTTTACATCATCTGAGATGTTCTTACTTAATCTAGGACATCCATATATTAGAAAGACTAGATGCTTCCTTTTTCTAGGTTTGATATATTTACTGGCAATGTAGAAACTGTTGTCATTGATGAAAATGTTTTTTTTTTCCTTGTAAAAGATTCATTTTTGCTTTAAAAGAGATGTCTCCACTTTAAATTACCCTCAATATATGTGGAAATCCAATTCTGTAGATGGGAAGGCTGCTCCTCACAGATGTTATTGAATTGATAAGCAAACAAACATATGTTACAGACCTTGATTGGTTAAAATCTACAGAGGAAATTGATGCACCATCAATAACTCTCAGAGACGTGAGGCGAGATATAGGCTTTTATTCGCTGGAAGAGAGCAGTCAGCAGCAAGAGATCCCCACACGACATCCTGGAGACTGAGGGAGGAGCCGTGCCTCCAATCGCCTTTATACAGGGGTCTGTGGGATGAGCCACAGGAGCAGCAGCGGGGGGGGCATGTCCAGACAGGTATATGTAGTTCACCACAGAAATGAATGATAATACCTTGTCAGCACTGCTCCTCCCCACTCTGGAAGCTTGCTGACAATAAAGATAGCTTGGCAGAATTAACTAATTTAATCCTGAAACCTCCAATAGGTGGCACATGTGTAACTTCTCCTTACTTGCTATTTCAGTTTTCACTTGATCATATTTTCAATGTTTTTGAAGGAAAGAAACCAATGGCCAAAATGTGATATAGAAGATTGTAATTTCAAAATTATCTATCTACTGTCTAATCCATTGTGAAAATGCAAATTTTTAAATGATGGATGTAAATAAGAAATTAACTTGAAATCTCCCTGTAAGTTCCTTAAAATATTAGGACATAAGAGCAGAATCACGCCCATCATCCCATTCCATTCCATTCTCCCACCTTCTCCCTGTAACCCTTAACCCCCTTACCAATGAAGAACTTATCAGACTCTCCATTAAATACACCCAATGACTTGGCCTTCACTGCTCTTTTTAGCAACAAGTTCCACCGATCATCCACCCTCTGGCTAAAGGAATTCCTCTTCATCTTAGTTTTAAAGAGAATTCCCTTTATTCCATTTACCCTAGGCTGTGTCCTTGGATCTGAGACACTCTTATTAATAGAAATATTCTTTCCACATCCTCTCTATCTAAGCCTTTCAGTTTTAAAATTATTTCCAACTATTTGATAAGCATCACACTATATAATCCATAGTTATTTCATTACATCTCTCTGGAATTTGCTCGTGTAAAGACTCAAATAATTTATTCATTTTTTCAATGCTAAATAGTCCAATATTTTTAAGACATATTTTGATACACCTTTTGAAAGAATGCCGTTCAACTTACCAGATGGATGCTCAACACAAGAAGTTTATTTTGCCTTCCTAAGCCCTCTCTCCCATTAACCTCTTCTGATCTTACACCTTCCCCAGCTACAACACTGCCAAGTCTTCACCATTCTCCCCCCACTCCAACTTCTCTCTGATACTGAACGGTCAGTCCTCACCTCAGGCCTTAACTGTGTCTGCACTTTATAAAGTTCTGGACCCACCATTGTGCCAAACTCTTTTTCTATTGTCTCCATCTCCATGCCTATTTCTTGGGCAAGGGATCCTCACTCCTCTTTGATAAACCATTCTTATATTTTGAAGGAACATTTTTAAGAGGCTGGGCTGTAGTCTCAGATACCTCCTCATGTCTGCTCCTGCACCATGTCCCTACCAGTCAACTGTGTCTACTGCACTGTGAAAAATCTCATCACATCAGTCTCCAACACGACTGCACCCAAAAACTGCAGATCCTGCTTCAATCACTTACCCAAGATCTACAAATAGGACTATTGTTTCTACCTGCTTCTGCCCCACTAAATTTATTTCTTTATACATTAACTCTATCTATACTTCATTAGGAGTTTGAAGAGATTTGGTATGTCAACAAAAATACTCAAAAACTTCTGACAGGCAGCAACCACTGTCTGGCATGGAGTGGGGGCTACTGCACAGGACCAAAAGAAGCTGCAGAGGATTGTAAATTTAGTTGGCTCCATCTTGGGTACTAGCCTACAAAGTACCCAGGATATCTTCAAGGAGCAGTGTCTCAGAAAGGCAGCATTATTAAGGACCTTCAGCACATAAGGCATGCCCTTTTCTCACTGCTACCATCAGGTAGGCAGTACAGAAGCTTGAAGGCACACACTCACCAATTCAGGATCAGCTTCTTCCCCTCTGTCATCCGATTCCTAAATGGACATTGAACCTATAAGCACTACCTCACTTTTTTAATACAAACGTTTGTATATATTATTTCTGTTTTTGCACAATTTTAATCTATTCAATGTACATATACTGTAATTAATTAATTGTTTGATTGATTGATTTTTCTTCTGTATTCTGTATTGCATTGAACTGTTGCTGCTAAGTTAATAAATTTCACAACACATGTCGGTGATAATATACCTGATTTTGATTCTGATTCTGATCTTACATAGAACATAGAAATTTACAGCACATTACAGGCCCTTCAGCCCACAATGTTGTGCTGACCATGTAACCTACTCTAGAGACTGCCTAGAATTTCCCTAGTGCATAGCCCTCTATTTTTCTAAGCTCCATGCACCTATCTGAGAGGCTCTTAAAAGACCTTATTGTATCTGCTTATGGTAAAACAATTATTTTAAATCATTATAATCAGCAAAGTAAAACATTTGAGGTGAAGATCCTGTCAGGGATTTCCTGACTTTGTGTTGCAAGGTGTTTTTACAGCTTTTCATGCTCCTGATAGACATTTCTTAACAGTGATTCAGTCATCTTCATAAACCAGTTTTGAAAGCCCACTTCTCCGATCAGCTCTTCCCTTGCCATTGCTGAGCAGTAGAACCATCACAGTTTGCTATGGCGATGTATCCTTTAATGCTGCCAGGGTTTACCACCTGAAGGCACTGCCCATCTGAGACTTGGTATATGCAGTTATTTATCTCCATTCCGGGCCTCCCAACAGTCCTTCCATGTGAGGCAGCACTTCACCTGCAAATCTGCTGGGGCCATCTATTGATCTTGTCTCCACTTGTCCAGTCTTTTCCCACCTGCATCCAGTACTCCTCCACCATTTTGATAACTTCTGATTCCTTGGATCCCACCACCTCATCTTCACTATGAATGGCCAGTATTTATATACATCCATCTCCCATCAGAAAGGTCATAACCCTACCTGTTTTTTCAGTAAACCTTCAACCAATTCTCCCTCACCAACAGTCTTATTATTCTTGCACAGGCCCTTGCAACAATGATCTTTTCATTGGCTATATGAAACAGTCCTTGTTCCAAATTTTATTGGTACCACTCCTCAACTCTTTCTCTGTTAGGTCAACACTGCATTGGTGATGCTTCCTGCACCCACGTGGAACTCATCAATTTTATCATTTTTGCTAGTAACATCTACCCCACTGTTAAATTAACTTTGGCATCTCTGACATTTCTATTCCTTTTCTGGGTATCTCTGTCTCCATTTCAGGAGACAGACTATCCATTGACCTCCGATATCCACTGAGGGGTAATCTCATTGAAACCTACCAGATACTGAAAATTCTAGAAAGAGTGGATTGGAGAAGATGTTTCTATATTAACAGGAGAGTCTTAGATCTAAGTGCACAGTTTCAGAATAAAGGGATGTCCTTTTAAAACTGAGATGAGGGTGGTGAATCTGTGTAATTCATTGCCACAGAGGTCTATGGATGCCAAATCATTGGGTGCATACAAGGCAGAGATTAATAGGTTCTTGATTGATAATGGGGTTATGGAAAGAAGGCAGATGAATGGCTTTGAAAAAAAACATTAGTCATGATTGAATGGTAGAGCAGACCAGATGAAAACTAATCAATAAGCTCTAAGACTTTGCAATCGGATCCTGTATTTCCTTACTTGGATATCCCACTGTGCAGATTGGCAACAAGATCTCCTCTGCGTTCTCCATCAACACAGGTGCACCACAAGCCTGTCTGCTTAGCTCCCTGCTCTACTTGCTTTACACGTTTGACTGTGAGGCTAAGCACAGTTCCAACACCATATCCAAGTTAGCTGATGACACAACTGTTGTGGGTCAAATCAAAGGTGGTGATCAAACAGCGTACAGGAAGGATTTGAAAATTTGTCTGAGTGATATCATAAAAACAACCTCTTACTCAATGTCAGCAAGACCGAGGAACTGATCATAGATTGCAGAAAAGCAAAACCAGAGGTCCGTGAGCCAGCCCTCACTGGGGGATCAGAGGTGGAGAACATTAGCAATTTTAAATTCCTGGATGTTAACATTTCAGAGCACCTGCCCTGGACCCATCACATAATTGCGAAGACAGCATTGCAGCGCCTCTACTTCCTTAGGAGTCTGCAAAGATTTGGCATGACATATGAAATGTTGACAAATTTCCACAGATGTGCAATGGAGAGTATATTGACTGGCTGCATCATGGCCTGATACGGGAACACCATTGCCTTTGAATGGAAAATCCTGCAAAAGGTAGTAGATTTGGCCTAGTATGTCACGGGTAAAGCCCTCTCAACCATTGAGCACATCAACATGAAATGCTGTCATAGAACACAGAACATAGACATCTATAGCACATTACAGGCCCTTTGGCCCACAATGTTGTGCCGACTATGTAACATACTCTAGAAACTGCCTTGAATTTCCCTACTGCATAGCCTTCTACTTTTCTAAGCTTCATGTACCTATCTAAGAGTCTCTTAAAAGACCCTATTGTATCTGCCTCCACCACCGTCGCCGGCAGTGCATTCCACACACCCACCACTCTCTGTGTGAAAAACTTACCCTTGATATATCCCCTCGGTATGTACTTCCAGGCACCTTAAAACTATGTCCCCTCATGTTATCCATTTCAGCCCTGGGAAAAAGCCTCCGGTTATCCAAACAATCAATGCCTCTCATCACCTTATACACCTCTATCAAGTTATCTCTCATTTTCAGTCGCTTTAAGGAGAAAAGGCCAAGTTCACTCAACCTACTTTCATTAGACACACTCTCCAATCCAGCCAACATCCTTGTAAGTCTCTTCTGCACTCTTTCTATAGTATCTACATCCTTCCTGTAGTGACGTGATCAGAACTGAACACAGTACTCCAAGTGGGGTCTAACCAAGGTCTTATATAACTGTAACATTACCTCATGGCTCTTGAACTCTATCCCACGGTTGATGAATGCCAACACACCATACAGTTTCTTAACAACACTGTCAAACTGCGCAGCAGCTTTGAGTGCCCTATGGACATGGACCCTAAGATATCTCTGATCCTCCACACTGCCAAGAATCTTACTATTAATATTATGTTCTGCTTTCAAATTTGACCTTCCAAAATGAACCACTTCACACTTATCTGGGTTGAACTCTATCTGTCACTTCTCAGCCCAGTTTTGCAACCTATCAATGTCCTGCTGTAACCTCTGACAGCCCTCTACACTATCCACAACACCCCCAACCTTTGTGTCATCAACAAAGTTACTAACCCACCCTTCTACTTCTTCATTCAGGACACGTATAAAAATCACAAAGAGTAGGGGGTCCCAGAACAGATCCCTGAGGTACTCCACTGGTGACCGACCTCCATGCCGAATACGAACCATCTACAACCACTCTTTGCCTTCTGTGGGCAAGCAATTCTGATTCTACAAAGCAAGGTCTCCTTGTATCCCATGCCTCCTTACTTTCTGAATGAGCCTTGCATGGGGAACCTTATCAAATGCCTTACTGAAATCCATATACACTACATCCACTGCTCTACCATCATCAATGTGTTTTGTTACATCCTCAAAGAATTCAGTCAGACTCGTAAGGCAAGACCTGCCCTTAACAAAGCCATGCTGACTCTCCTTAATCAGTTTATGTCTCTCCAAATGTTCATAAATCATGCCTCTCAGGATCTTCTCCAACCACTTGCCCACCACTGAAGTAAGACTCACTGATTGATAATTTCCTGGGTAATCCCTACTCCCTTTCTTGAACAAGGGAACGACATTTGCAACCCTCCAGTCCTCTGGTACTTCTCCCACCCCTATTGATGATGCAAAGACCATCACCAGAGGCTCAGCAATCTCCCTTCTCACTTCCCACAGTAGCCTGGGGTATATCTCATCCAGTTCCCATGACTTATTTAATTTAATGTTTTTCAAAAGCTCCAGCACATCCTCTTTCTTAATGTCTATCTGCCCAAGTATTTCAGTGTGCTGCAAGGCATCTTCACAATTGGCAAGTTTCTTTTCCCTGGTGAATACTGAAGCGAAGTATTCATTAAGTACCTCCGCTAACTCCTCCGTCTCCATGCACACATTTGCACTGTTGCTCCTGATTGGTCCTATTCTCAAAAGGCTCATCCAGCTCATTCTCCTGCTCTTTGAGCAAATGCTCTAAGGGTAGAGCAAATGCTGTCACAGGAAAGCAGCATCCATCATTAAAGATCACCCAGGTCATGCTCTCTTCTTGCTGCTGCCATCAGATAGAAGATGCAAGAGCTGCAGGACTCACACCGCCAGGTTCAAGAACAGTTACTGCCCATCAGCCATCAGGATCTTGAATAAGAAGTGACTTGCCTATCATTGAAACATTCCTACAACTAATGATCTCAATTTAAGGATTCTTTATCTCATTATCTCATGTTCTCATTATTTGTTACTATTTATATTTGCATTTGCACGGTTTGTTGTCTTCTACACTCTGGCTGATCTTTCATTGATCCTGTTATAGTTACTATTCTATAGATTTGTTGTGTATGCCCACAGGAAAATGAATCTCAGGGTTGTATATAGTGACATATGTGTACTTTGATACTAAATAGAATTTATTTTGAATTTTGAATGAACTAATTCTACTCCTATATCTTATGGTGTTATGGTCTTTGGGACATTGATTATAAACCCACTGACATCCACAGCTACATCTTCCTACACTCTCTTGTAAGTATGCCATCCCTTCCTTTCAGTTTCTCCATCTCCAACTCATCAGCTGTCAACATTAGACATTCCATTAGAGAACATCTGGAATGTCTTCCTCCTTTAGAAGACTTCTTTTCCATTGTGATTGATAGAGTCTTCTCAACATTTCCTCCATTTCTTGGTCTCTCGTGTCACCTCCCTCAAAACAGAACTGAAATAGAGCTTCCCTCGTCCTCACCCTATGAGCCTCTTCATCCAGCATATCAACCTTTCGTTATTTATGCCAGCTGCAAGGAGATCCCACAACTAGCCACATCTTCTCCTCCCCACCTGTTTTCTACTTTTCATAGGGATCACTCCCTCCATGATTCCCTGGTTTGCTCATCTCTTCCCACCCATCCTTTCCTGACCCCTAGCACTGTAACCGCAGGAGATGCAGAACTCATGTTTGCAGCTCCTCCCTCACCAGCATCTGGGAGCCTGAATTGTTCTTTTAGGTGAGGCAAAGGTTCATGTGCATCTCCTCCAATCTTGTCTATGGCATTTGGTTCTCCTGATATGGCCTTCGCTACATCGATGAGACCAAGCACACATTAGGAGTCAGATTTGCAGAGCATTTGCACTTCGTCATCAATAATCCGAAGCTCCTAGTTGCATGCTACTTCAGCTCCCATTCCCATTCCCAAAATGTCCTGTTCATCCTTGGTCTTCCCCACTGCCATAATGAGGCCTGACAGAACTAGATCCCCCTGGCTGGTCTACGAGCCAATGGTATGTCATTGAAATTTCCAATTTTATGTAACCTTTGGCTCATGTGTTCCTACCCTGTCCCCACGCAGTCAACCTTTGGTCCCATTTTTCTCTTCTGTCCTTTATCTACCATACAGCCCACTATCATCCATGTTCATTCCCTTCCCTATCCTGATTCTACTCGCCTACTATTCACACAATTCACCCAGGGGATTCTTCCTTTTCCTATTTTTCCATCTGGTTCCATCTGTGCTTTATCTTCTCCCTCACCCCCAATGATTATTTATTAGATTCCCGCATGGGTAAGCTTTGTGTTCCAGCTTATCATCCTCCTAGCTATCTTCATCTTCATCCTCCTCTCCCTCTATTTAGTTCCATCTGCTTTATGTTCCTTTTCCTTGTCTGCCTGGTTCTATTATTATCCACTTCACTCAATCTCCTACTGCATCCTGCCTCCTCCCATCATCTTTCACTCATGCATACTCAGTCCACCAAACACATACTGGCCCTTCTTAGCTCCTCCCCTCTCTTCTTCATACTGGTTATCTTTCCCTTCCCCTTCCACTCTCTGTCCTGATGCTGGGATTCAACCTAAGATGTCTAAATTGCTTTCTGCCCAAAGATGCTACCCAATCTACTGAGTTCCTCCAGCAGGTTGTTTGTTACTCCAGTTTCCAGTCTTGTGTGTGTCTTAGCTACACCTTAAGCATTATCTTCCATCTTAGTCTCTAAGGTATAAGCCCTAGAGATGAAGCCAAAGGGAAAAATGAATATTTTCCTTCATTATTTGCTTCATTATGTGCAGCTGCCAGAACAAACCTATCAATCCTATTCTTCCCCTTATATCCCTGCAACAACTTCTTGTTCACATGTCCATTAATGCTCTCCCCCTCCCAATTCTCCCAGTGGCTACCAACTCTAGGGATTGTTTACAGCAGCTAATTAACCTAACAGCCAGCATGTTCTTAAGACGTGGGAAGAGACCACAGTACTCAGGAAAACCAAAGCAGTGGTACAGATAACACTAGAAGTCAGGATCAAATCCAGGTTTCTGGAGCTGTTGACTACCATTCTGTAGCTATAAAGAGAAAAGACTGGACAAAATTAGGTTCACTGACTATTGAAAAAGTATCTGAGAAAAAGCTTTACAGAAGGTGACAGAATGTTGACGACATTGGGAAGGTATGTATGGTGCATTATTTCAAGGTAGCCAAAATACTAGAACAATGAGTATTGTCTAATGTAAGGAATATTTAATCGCAAAAAGAATGCTCAGTGATCTTACTTGTGAATGAGACATGAAGCAGTGGGATACATTAGTTCCATACAAAATCTATTCAGATAATGTGATAGTGGATTGTAATTTTATATTCTGGACACTTGATTTAAAATGGTTAAATAATTCACAATTTGCCTGCTGCTACAACAGGTGGACAGCAGATGCCATCTCACTGGCTCTACACTCGGTTTCGGAGCACCTGGACAGCAGCAATGCACATGTAGGGTAGCTGTTTATTGATTTCAGTTTGGTGTTCAACAAACTGAAATCCGCTCAGTGCTCATCAAGTTTCAAAAACGGAGCCTCTGATGCCTTACTCTGCAACTGGATCCTTGACTTTCTCATTGGGAAACCTTTGTCACTGAGATCTACCGAGAATTGGTAATAACATCTCTTTGTTGTTGACAACTAACACAGATGCACCTGAAGGATGAGTGCTTAGCCCACTGCTCTACTCTCACATTACTATGTGACTAAGCACTGTTCAAATGTCATCGATGAATTCACCGGTGATAACACTTGGCAGAATCTCAGATAGTGTTGAGGAGGCACACTTGAGTAATGTACATTGGCAAGTTGAATGTTGTTACAACAACAACAACATTGCACTCAATATCAGCAAGACCAAGAAATCGATTGTAGATTTAAGGAAGGGGAGGTCGAGAGAACACACAACTGTCTTCATTGACAGGTCAATGGTGGAAAGAGTGAGCAACTTCAAGCTCCTGGGTATCAGCATCTCAGTGGATCTATCCTGGCCCAGCACATTGATGCAATTGTGAAGAAGGCAGGCTAGCAGATATACTTCAATAAGCATTTGAGATTTTTTATGTCTCCAAAAACGCTAGTAAATTTCTACAGATGTATGGTGGAAAGCATTTTCTTTGGTGTATCATCACCTGGTATGGAGGCTTCAATGTGTAGGATTAAAAGGGGTTATAGTGAGATGTAGACTCTGTCATCTCCATCATGGACACCAGTCTCCCCACCATGGATGACATCTTCAAAAAGAATTGCTTCTCAAAGGCAACATCCTCCATTAAGGACCCTCATTAGTACAGGCATGCCCTCTTCTTGTTACTCCCATCGGGAAGGATTACAGGAGCCTGAAGACACACATTCTATGTTTAAGAAACAGCTTATTCTTCCCTCCACTATCAGATTTTTGAAAAGTCCATGAAGTCATGAGCACTACCTCACCTACCCTTTTTTGCACTATTTATTTTACTTACTTCCGGTTTAGGATGGCACTGGTGAAGCACAGCAAACAAAACTACAACTACCTTATTAATCACACTTTTTCTCAGAAATGAAGCCTGCAATCAATAGCCCGTAACTTCTCTTTCGGAATTGAGCTTTTGAACTGCCTATATGATCTGTCATTTTTGCGGTGTGAACTTAAGTACTGAAGGTACAGGATGGTTGTGGGTGGTGAGTGTTCGAGCGATTTTTGGGTTTAAGACCTTAAGACATAGAAGCAGAATTAAGCCATTCAGCTCATTGAGTCTGCTCCATCTTTCCATCATCTGATCCTGGATCCCACTCAACTCCATACACCTGCCTTCTCACCTTATCCTTTGATACCCTGACTGATCAGGAAACGATCAACTTCTCCCTTAAGTATACGCAAGACTTGTCCTCCACCGCAGTCTGTGACAGAGCATTCCACAGATTTACTACTCTCTGGCTAAAAAATTTCCTTCTTACCTCTGTTCTAAAGGTCACCCCTCAAATTTAAGCCTGTGCCCTCTAGTTCTGGATACATCAGAAACATCCTCTCCACATCCACCCCACCTAGTCCTTTCAACATTCGGTAGGTTCCAATGAGATCTCCCCACATTCTTCTAAATTCCAGTGAGTACAGGCCCAGAGCTGTCAAATGCCCCTCACATGTTAACCCCTTCATTCCCGGAATCATCCTTGTGAACTTCCTCTGGACTCTTTCCAATGACGACACATCCCTTCTGAGATATGGGGCCCAAATTGTTGACAATATTCTAAGTGCAGCCTGTCTATTGCCTTATAAAGGCTCAGCATTATCTCTTTCATATTCTATTCCCCTTGAAATAAACGCCAGCATTGCATTTGCCTTCTTTACCACAGA
Source organism: Hemitrygon akajei (assembly GCF_048418815.1). Taxonomy (NCBI): domain Eukaryota; kingdom Metazoa; phylum Chordata; class Chondrichthyes; order Myliobatiformes; family Dasyatidae; genus Hemitrygon; species Hemitrygon akajei. The sequence goes on from NC_133138.1 coordinate 49,375,482, forward strand.
CTCAACCTGTAAATTAACCTTCTGGGAGTCTTGCACAACTGATGTTTGAACCTTCTCTCCATTTAGATAATAATCCACTCTCTAGTTCCTTTTACCAAAATGCATTATCATACATTTCCCAACACTGTATTCCATCTGCCATTTTCTTGCCCATTTTAGGACGTATACATTTAGCAATTGACTTTGACTACCAATCTTCACATCTGAAAATGTATTGTGCAGATGTATTGAGAGCATCTTCATTGGCTGCATCAATGCCTCGAATGAGAACTATACTTCCCTCAATCGCAGGACTCTCCACAGCGTGGAGTGGACAGCCCAGCACATCAGTAGATGTGAACTTCCCACTATTTAGGACATTTACAGAGACAGGTGTGTACAAAGGACCCATAGGACCACTGGGGACACGAGTCATCCCAACCACAATCTATTCCAGCGGCTACCACCCGGGAAACGGTACCACAGCATAAGGGCCAGGACCAACAGCTTCTTCCATCGGGCCATCAGACTGGTTAATTCACGTCGATACAATTGTATTTCTGTGCTACATTGACTGTCCTGTTGTACATACTATTTATTACAAATTACTATAAATTGCACATTGCCCATTTAGACAGAGACATAACATAAAGATTTTTACTCCTCATGTATGTGAAGGATGTAAGAAATAAGTTCAATTCATTTAATTTGGGGTGCAGCTCTGAATAGTGGGTTCCGAAAAGCCGTGAATCCCAGACCAGACAATGCTGATTAAAATTCATTTGGATGTCTGTAGTGTAGATGCCAATGGAGAGGTGTGAAGGTTGTATGTTGTTTCAAAGAAATCAATGTCCATACATTGTAAATATGGAATTGTCCTTTGATATTTGGCACATAAAATATCGAGGCCCGCGTTGGGCCAGCCAGACCTTTCGACCATAAGCATCTCCTGCTGTACCTGGTTTTGTCCAATAAAGAAGCTGCTTTGTATCTACCAGTATTTTTCTCCAGTGACTTCATTCACGCAATAATATTTGGGGTCAGGCGCGGGATACCTTCGTGACCCATCGTGTGGCCAGCGATCTTAGCAGCCTAATTGGTTGAGTATTGTTAAAATTAGTACTCGCACTTGGATCTGTTCGGGTCGGTGGTACACGGGAACACGATGTATCACGAACACTGAGAGCTGAACTGGTAGATATAAAAGTAGTGTGTGAGCATGCGTGTGTTTATGTAAGGGACAAAACTTTGTGTGTTAATTTGGTGAGACGGAGCCACCAATTGCGAAAGGTGGTAACCGACTGTTCGGGACGTGTGTATACTCGTTCGGGGAGCTGCATTTTAGCGTACACGTTTTGCGAGTGTGTTGCAAGGGAACACAGCAGGCATCATGAGTTCAGGTGCTCAAAAGTGGCAGATTGCGGAGCACGTACTCTACGGTTTAAAGTGTGTTGTGGCGACCCACTTTCTGCGCAAGCGAACCGGCTCACAAATAGACAGCGCGCGGGGGGGGGGGGGGGGGGGAGAATTTGGTGATGCACCTCTGACGTCATTTCCGCCCGGAGAGGGCGGGCGCTAGGGATTAAATGCCAGCGCCGCGAAGTTTGAATAAACTAGTCTCGAAACGATTTACCGACTGCGTGTCGTTATTTCAGCGCTGTGTGTAGCACATCGCTACATTGGTGACCCCGACGGTCCAAACGGGATTTGGACCAAAGATGACCGACTCTTCATCTGTTCACACAGTTTCGCTAAAACTGCCGACTTTCTGGACGCTGCGACCACGCGTGTGGTTTAGCCAAGCAGAAGCCCAGTTCCAGATTTGGCAGATATCCTCTGATTCCACGCGTTACTACCACGTGGTGAGCGCCCTTGACCAGGAGACGGCCGCCCAGGTTGCAGATTTCATACAGTCAGCCCCGGAAGAAGGCAAATATGAAGCATTCAAGGCGCTGCTCATTGGGACCTTTGGCCTCTCACGGCGTGAGCGGGGTGCCCACCTGCTTCACCTGGACGGTTTGGGAGACAGACTGCCATCAGCTTTGATGAACGAGATGCTGTCCCTGGCTGACGTACACAAGCCCTGCCTCATGTTCGAGCAAGCGTTCCTAGAGCGACTGCCCAAGGACATACATCTGCTGCTGGCCGACGCAGATTTCAGCCACCCCTGGAAGGTGGCGGCCCGGGCAGACGTGCTGTAGAAAGCCAAGAGGGAGAGCGTGGCGTCCGTCAGTCAGATTACCAGGTCACGCGCCCAACAGCAGACCAGACCAGGCCTGGCAGGGGGGCGCACACAACACAGAGGCAGGAGTGAGGAGGCCAGTGAACAGTGGTGTTTCTACCACCAGCGGTAGGGCACAAAAGCCCACCGTTGTTGCCCGCCCTGCAAGGGCCAGGGCTAGGGCCAGCTGCCGCTAATGACTATGGCGGCTGGCCACCAGGACAGCCTCTTGTACGTCTGGGACAAACAGTCGGGATGCCGCTTCTTGGTCGACACCGCAGCGGAAATCAGCGTCTTGCCCCTGATGGGGTATGACACCCGCAACAGGAAGCCAGGACCCACCCTGAGGGCCACAAATGGCAGCACGATACGGACCTATGGCACCCGCACTGTGCAGCTGTAGTTTGGTGCCAGCCGGTTCGCGTGGGACTTCACACTGGCTGCAGTGGCCCAACCACTCCTGGGGGCGGACTTCTTGTGAGCTCACAGCCTGCTGGTCGACTTGCAAGGGAAAAGACTGGTACATGCCAAGACTTTCCAGACGTTCTCCCTGGGTGAAGCCAAGTTGTCGGCCCCACACCTGGACTCCATCACGCTGTTGGACAATGAATTCACCAGAATCCTGGCGGACTTTCCATCGATTCTGGCACCGCAGTTCACGGCAACCACGCCCAGACACGGGGTACAGCACCACATTCCGACCCAGGGACCACCCCTCCACGCCTGCACACGAAGGCTCCCCCCGGAAAAGCTCCGCCTGGTGAAGGAGGAGTTCAAGAGGATGGAGGAATTGGGGATTGTACAGAGGTCTGACAGCCCATGGGCCTCCCCCCTGCACATGGTGCCCAAAGCAGCCGGGGGTTGGAGACCATGCGGCGACTACCGCAGACTGAACGAGGCTACCACTCCAGACCGCTACCCTGTGCCGCATGTAATCCGGCAACTCGGAAGCTGAGGCTGTCGGATTACTTGAGGCCAGGAGTTCTGGGCTGCTGCGGGCTGTGCCGATCGGGTGTCCTCACTAAGTTTAGCATCGATATGGTGTTCCTGGAGGAGTCTGGAAACACCAGGTTGTGTAAAGAGAGGTGAGTAGGCGGGCTGGTGATGTTGTTAGAACTGTCGGGTACAATTACCTCGAAGTGACAGCTGCCAGTTCTGGGAAAGTGTGGGAAAATGCACCTGGTTCGACTGGAAGTCAAATGCCACAGCTGGGGGGCTTACCATATCCGTGGCAGGAGATTAGTGGAAAGTTTTTAGGGTATCCCTTTTGGCTAGGGGGGGCAGATAAAGTGCTTGTGGTGCCAGGGGGATCTGTCAAGGGGATCAGCTCCTCCCTCAGTTGTTCAGTTGATCCGAGAGGTGTCGGGAAACTTAGAGGAGGCCCAGTGGGGGAACGGCTTGGGGTCTCTGGGGGAGCACGTTCCCAGCAATGTACCAAGGAACTCCCGAAAGGAGCAGACCCTATTCCTGAAGGCTTAGAGGGACCATGCATTCAGGTGTCGTTAAGGATGGATGGAAGCCCAGTTAAAGCCATCCTCGACACTGGGGTGCCGGTTAAGTTGCTGTACGGTTTGTTTTATAACCGTTATTGGAAGCACTTACTCTTGACGACATTGAGGGCACTGGAGATTTGGAGTACCCATGCCGGTGATTATCCAGACGACGGTTGTTGGTCAGTGAAAATGGAGTTCTTAGAGGCAAATGTGGGGGATGTTGCCAGATCCCGATGAGTGGGGCTGACAAGGAGAAGACGGCCGTTATAAGTTCCCTGGGATTCTTCCTGTCCAAGAAGATGCCACAGGGCATATCCGGAGCCCTTGCAACCTTCCCACAGGGCATGTGGAAGACCATGGGGGATGTGGAGGTGTTTGGAGTTTTGGCAAATGTGGATGACCTCCTGGTATTCGGATTTGCCTCGGGAGAATATAAAGTGAGGTTGTTGCAGGAGCGACTGAGAACTACAGAGTTAAAGTGTTTTCTGGACACATGCCAGGGCTGGCGAAGGTCGCAGCTTGTGAGTGACTGTCTCTATGGAATCAAGTTTGAAATGAAGACGGAGAGACTGGAGAAAATTGATCTGGAAGAAGTCATGAGGAAGAAAAAGCTGGAGAGAAGTGCAGTGAATACTGAACTGGAGGCTGACCAATCTTTACTGCTGCTTTTCAGGTCAGGGTGGAAGAAGCTGTTGGAGTAACTGCGTCCCAGATTGAGATGGCCGGGATGCGTGAGTCAGAATCAAACAGCAGCTACCGATTGCAGAAATGAGGAAGAATACAGATTCGAAGGATGATGTGCTGGATGTGTGGTACAAGCTGCCTTTTGCTGACTTTCCCTCGATTGAGGAAGAGACCTTTGGCCCTTCTCCCACTGAGTCAGGTGTAGTGGGGAGGGTTAGCTGTGAGCAGTGGGGGGCATGAGTGAGAGGTTGAGAGAGGAGTTGGTAGCAGGCTCGAGGTATCCCCAGTTGTGTCCGTACAGTAAAGCAAACCGTACAGTACCTAGGCTACACCATTCCCCAGCGGAGGAAGGACAGGTCCGATGACAGACAGTCAGCAATCAGCTTCATGCCATGCCCAGATAACTTAAGAGGAGTGAGGAAGGTAATGGGTCTATTCAATTACAGCCATAATTTCATGCCAGCACTACTGGCCCCAATACAGGCCTTGATTCAAGAAGGGAAGGCCCCTTTGGAGGAAGTAAGATGGGGGCCAGATGAGGAAAAGGCTTTTACAGATACTGTATCACGAAAGCCCTGGTCTCTGCACCGCGCTAGGATTACCAGATGCGGCTCGCTCCCTGCAGCAAAGCGGTAGCGGTGCAGGACCATGGGGACACGAGAAAGCCAGTGGCATATTATTCTAGAAAACAGACACCCATTGCAGTAAGACTTCCCCGCTGTGTCGCAGCTTTGGACTGCGGCGCCTGGGCAGTGCGAGTAAGTGAACCAGTTGTAATGATGGGACATCCCATACCATTGTAGAGCTCCTGAATACTGGAAGGCTGAGAGTCACCGACAGCAGAAGGACAGGTATTCAGCACGGGCACCTAAAACAAAAACTGCTGGAAGCAGTGAGTCTGCCGGCAGAGGTGACAGTAATTAAAGTAAAAGCTCACCAGAAAGAGAGTCAGGAGATCAAAGGAAATGAGTGGGCAGACATCAGTGCAAAGAAGGCAGCAGAGGAACAAGAGGCAATTGAAATTGCAACTGTGCAAGAATAAATGACTGAAGCCAGTTTAGTAAAATTATATGAAGGAGCGGAGGCAGAAGAGAAGGAGAAATGGAGGAGAAAGAGGGACCAGATGAGAGCTGGACACAGGGAGGAAGGGGTGGTGGCACCACCATGTATTAGGCAGATACTACTGAAGTTGTATCCCGGGGCGACGCACCAGGGAAGGCAGAGCATGATCATGACCCTTCGGCAGGAGTGGTGGTGGCCAGGGAAGCGTAAGTATGTTGAGAAATTCTGCTGCTGTTGTATCATTTGTGCCCAGCATAACCCTGGTAAGGGCATACAGCTAGAGCTGGTAAATCAGCCATGGCTGAATGGGCACTGGGAAAACATCCAAATGGACCTCTCGGGGCCCCTGCCAAAAAGCGGGGGGAAAGCTACTGTCCAGCAATTATGGATCATCTCACCCGGTGGGTATAGGCTTTCCCAATGGAGGCTGTACCACCAGCACAGCTGTACAGATTCTAGTTCAGGAAATCCTCCCAAAGTGGGGAACACCCACTTCAGGTAGAGTCGGATCAGAGAGCACGTTGCACAGGGAAAGTGATGGAGGAATTGTGCTGACCTTTTAACTTATTGCAAGATCAGTCTAACCTTACCTAGCCACACAGCTCTCCATTTCCACTATCCATGTGCCTATCTAAGAGTGCTAATCTATATCTGTCTCTACCATCACCACAGCAGTGTGTTCCATGCACTTGCCCCCTCTTGTAAAAAACCTACCTCTGACCTCCCCCCCATACTTTCTCCATTCACCTTAAAATTATGCCCTCTCATGTAAAACCTACAGCACAATGCTGTGCCGAAAAGGTACTTACTTTAGAAATTACCTAGGGTTACCATAGCCCTCTATTTTCCTAAGCTCCATGTAACTGTCCAAGAGTCTCTTAAAAGACCCTATTGTATTCAAAAGACCCTCTCATAATAGATATTGCCACCTTGGGAAAAGATGCTGGCTGTCCACTTTATCTATGCCTCTTAACACCTTATACACCTCTATTAAGGATCCTACTCACTGCAGTGTTTGCTTCATTTATGGCTTTTTCCAAATCTGCACCCTTTTCATCAGCTGCAGGCTCAGTTTCACTTTCTGCAGCAGCCACAGTCGTGGTAAAACTGCTTCCTTTAGCTTGAGAATGAATCTGAGACCCAGTTTTGTTCACACCCTTACTGTTGGCGATGTAGCTTTGTATTTCTTTCCAAATATTGGGTGTGCAGCAATCTTCACTTGCCTTTCAATAAAATCAACAGCGTCTGTGAAAGTAACCTTATGGTTGTACCTTTTGTGCAATTCATACACTCCCAATCTCCATTCTTTCCAAAGTTCATCAGGCAATTTATTTATGATAATCTTCATATTAGCAGGCATGTTCAACTCATGCATGGCCTGCATGTCTTCTACTCCATTGCAACAACTTCCAAGAAAAAGACTGTAGTCTTGAAGATCTTTCATGTCTTCAGATTTGTTATGTGGCCAAAGAAGAGCCTTTTCCATGTAGGCCGCAGCAATTTTGTGCTCATCACCAAAATGTTACTGTAGTAAAGCTTGGGCCTTTGGATATTCTTGTTCCAGTCTGGCCCACTGACAACTTTTGACAAGCTCTCTAGGGAAACCTTCTGTGTACTGTTCGAGAAAATAAAGATGGTCATCGTAATTATCAGTTTTGCCTTCAATGCTACTCTTGAAAGCCCTCCTGTAACTTATCATCTTTATATGTTTTCAGACAGAATCAAGGGTTGAGCACTTCAGGCAACCACTACCATAGCTTTCACGTCCACCAAACCAGACACAGCAACGTCTGACCACCTCAAAACTGTGTTTCAAACTCAAACACACAGTGAACAACAAAAAAGGTCAGACTTGAGCTGTTCGAGGCTGGTGTAAGTGCTGATGTTCATTTGGTATAACTGTCAAAAACTTCACTGACAGAATGTAGCAGCAAAAAATTGATCCAATATCAAAACAAAACAATTGTTGCTAGCCTGCAACCTCAGACTAAATTGTTATACTTATGTAACTCACCCACAGCTCCAATGAAATGCCTGTTCCAAAGAATTGAAATTTTTATTCAATCCTTTATTAGCAATTAGCAAACATACAACCTTGAAGTTATATTAACTGGTCAGCAAATATATGACCTCTGCAGTCCCAAGCTACAAACTACCTTGAAATAAGCAAGAATATGAAATGTATTCCCTTTGTTTTTACTACACCCCCCCCCCCCCCAGTAATGTGACTAGATACCATAATACACATAATAAACGCACAGCTCAGAATACACGTCTCCTACAACTTTCTCATCTAAGTCATTTAGAAATATCACAAGGAGCAGGGATTCCAGAACAGATCTCTGTAGAACACCACTGGCCACCAAACTCCAGGCTGAATATGTTCCATCTGCTACCACCCTCTACCTTATGTGAGCAAGCTAATTCTGAGTCCACACAGCCAAGCCTTTCTGGATCCATTACTCCTGACTTTCTGAATAGGGATGTTGATCTCCTTACTAAAATCCATACACTCTACCACATCCACCACTCTACATTCATCAGTTTCTTTTGTCACTTCAATGAGGCTCAAGAGGCACGACCTACCCCTCAGAAAACCATGCTCACTATCATTGATCAGACAATGCTTGTATGCAAAGATTGAGATCACTTTGATAATTGTTTGTGGAGTGTAGCTTCAGATTTAAAAAGCAAGCGACCCTGTTTGGACATTCTGCAGAGCTCAAGATCGTACAAAGAAGTTACAGGAGGTTTAAGTGGAGCGACCATTGTTGAAGTGAGGCCAAGTTAAAATGGGGAACTCAGGCTTTGGCTCATAGGGATCTGGTGAGGCCATTGGGATCTCTTCTGGGCAAGGATGACCTGTGCCAAAGGGACATGCTACGTCTGAACTTCAGAGGGACCAATGTCCTTGTGGGCAAGTTTGCTAGAGCTGTTGGGGAGGGTTTAAACTAATTTGCTAGGGTGATGGGAGCCAGAGTGATAGGTCAGAGGATGGAACAGTTGATATAAAGTTAGACCTGTTGCCTTGACGTCGCACATGATGAAGACCATGGAGCGGCTGATAATACAGAATCTGAGGCCACAAACCAGGCACGCCCGGGATCCTCTTCAGTTTGCGTATAAGGAGAAGGTGGGAGTGGAGGATGCTATCACGTATTTGCTGCACAAATCACTCTCTCACCTAGAGGGGGTCAGTTGTGCTGTGAGGATTACATTCCTTGACTTCTCCAGTGCCTTTAACACCATCCAGCCCAAGATCTTAAGGCACAAACTAACGGAGATGGGAGTAGACTCTCACATGGTGGATTGGATAGTGGACTACTTGACAGATAGACCTCAGTATGTGCGGTTGGGAGATTGTAGGTCTGACACGGTGGTCAGCAGCACAGGGGCGCCGCAGGGAACCGTACTCTCTCCGGTCCTGTTCACCCTGTACACATCAGACTTCCAATATAACTCAGAGTCCTGCCATGTGCAGAAGTTCGCTGATGACACGGCCATAGTGGGGTGTGTCAGGAATGGACAGGAGGAGGAGTATAGGAAACTGATACAGGACTTTGTGATATGGTGCAACTCAAACTACCTGCGTCTCAATATCACCAAGACCAAGGAGATGGTGGTGGACTTTAGGAGATCTAGGCCTCATAAGGAGCCAGTGATCATTAATGGAGAATGTGTGGAGCAGGTTAAGACCTACAAGTATCTGGGAGTACAGTTAGACGAGAAGCTAGACTGGACTGCCAACACAGATGCCTTGTGCAGGAAGGCACAGAGTCGACTGTACTTCCTAAGAAGGTTGGCGTCATTCAATGTCTGTAGTGAGATGCTGAAGATGTTCTATAGGTCAGTTGTGGAGAGCGCCCTCTTCTTTGTGGTGGCGTGTTGGGGAGGAAGCATTAAGAAGAGGGACGCCTCACGTCTTAATAAGCTGGTAAGGAAGGCGGGCTCTGTCGTGGGCAAAGTACTGGAGAGTTTAACATCGGTAGCTGAGCGAAGGGCGCTGAGTAGGCTACAGTCAATTATGGATAACTCTGAACATCCTCTACATAGCACCATCCAGAGACAGAGAAGCAGTTTCAGCGACAGGTTACTATCGATGCAATGCTCCTCAGACAGGATGAAGAGGTCAATACTCCCCAATGCCATTAGGCTTTACAATTCAACCGCCAGGACTTAAGAACTTTTTAAAAGCTATTATTAATGCTTTTTGAGATAGTGATTTAGATGCATATCATATTTTTTTTTACTGAGTTAAGTATTGTTAAGTATTGTATGTAATTAGTTCTGCTACAACAAGTGTATGGGACATTGGAAAAAAAGTTGAATTTCCCCATGGGGATGAATAAAGTATCTATCTATCTATCTACACCATGTAGAGAGACAGTGAGGAAGGATAGGCAGTGGATAGGACATAATTAATTGCAGTCAGTTGGATGGGTTGAAAAATGTCTACTTTAATGCAAGAAGTATCAGGAATGAGTGTGATGAACCTAGAGCAAGGATCAGTACATGGAGCTATGATGCTGTGGTAGCAGGAAAGGTTACTGGATGTTCCAGTGCTTAGATGTTTCAAAAGGGACAGGAAGGTTATGTCTACAGAGCCAGTGTTCTGTTCTGGGTGCAGGATGTGGGATTTCCAGGAGACTTCCAGCCCCCCGATGGCCACATCTGCACCAGGTGCATCGAGCTGCAGCTCCTTAGAGACCATGTTAGGGAACTAGAGCTGCAGCTCGATGACCTTCGGCTTGTTAGGGAAAGTGAGGCAGTGATAGACAGGAGCTACAGGCAGATAGTCAGCCCAAGGCTACAGGAGACAGATAAATGGGTGACTCTCAGGAGAGGGAAGGGAGAATGTCAGATAATGGAGAGCACCCCTGTGGCTGTCACCCTCAACAATGACTACTCCATTTTGAGTACTTTTGGGGGGGAATGACCCACTGGGGGAAGCATCAGCAGCCATGCCTCTGTCACTGAGTCTGAGCCTGTGACTAATAGGGTAGGGGATTGAAGTGGACGGCAGAAGTTATAGGGGACTCTATAGTCAGGGGGACAGATAGATGATTCTGTGGATACAAAAAGAAAACACAGATGATAGTTTATCTCCCAGTTGCCAGGGCCCATGATGCTTGTGAATGCATCCACAATATCCTGAAAAGGGAGGGTGAGCAGCCAGAAGTTATGATGCATATTGGTACCAATGACATAGGAAGAAAAAGAGAGGAGGTCCTGAAAAAAGAATACAGAGAGTTAGGAAGGAAGCTGAGAAGCAAGACCTCAAGGGTAGTAATCTTGGGACTGCTGCCTGTGCCACACGACAGTAAGGATAGGAATAGAATGAGGTGGCAGATAAATGTGTGGCTGAACAATTGGAGCAAGGGCAGGGATTCAGATTGCTGAATAATTGGGACCTCTTCTGGGGCAGGTGGGACCTGTACAAAAGGGATGGGTTGCACTTGAATCCAAGGGGGACCAATATTCTTATGGGCTGATTTACTAGAGCTGTTGGAAGTGGTTTAAACAAATATGGCAGGGGGATGGGAACCAGGATGATAGAGCTGAGGATGAGCCTGCAGGTTTACAAGTAGATGATGGGTGTACCATGAATGTAAGGAAGGACAAGCCAATGACTGGGTACAAATGCAGACAGAGCAAAAAGCTACAATGTACCACAGAAGCAATATTTAAAAGGACGAAGAACACAGGACCGAAGGTGCTGTATTTAAATGCATGTAGCATTCGGAATAAGGTGGACAAACTCAATGTGTAATTAGAGATTGGTCGGTATGACATTGTGGGCATCACGAGTCGTGGCTGAAAGAAGGCCATAGTTGGGAGCTTAATATCAAAGGATATACTTTGTATTGAAAGGACTGGCAGGAAGGCATAGGCAGTGATGGGGCTCTATTGGTAAGAGATTAAATTAAATCTTTAGAAAGAGGTGACATAGGGTCAGAGAATACTGAATCTTTGTGGTTGGAGTTAAGAAATTGAAATGGTGGGAAAAAAAAACATTATGGGAATCATATATATAGGCCTCAAAATAGTAGCCAAGATGTGGGGTTGAAATTGCAAAGGGAGCTGGAAAAGGCATGTAATAAAGGTAAAGACACAATTGTAATGGGGGACTTCAGTATGCAAGGGGATTGGGAAAATCAGATTGGAGTCAGATCGCAAAAGAGGGAATTTGATGAGTGCCTATGAGATGGCTTTTTAGAGCAGCTTGTGCTTGAGCCTACTCAGGGAAAGGTTATCTTAGATTCGGCATTTTGTAATAACCCACATCTTATCAGGGAGCTTAATGTAAAGGAACCCTTAGGAGACAGTGATCATAATATATATAACCATATAACTGACTGATAAACATATGACTGAATTCATACTGCAGCTTGAGAGGGAGAAGCATAACTCACATGTATCAGTATTGCAATGGAATAAAGGGAATTACAAAAGCGTGAGAGAGGAACTTGCCCAGATGAATTGGTGGAGGATACCGGCAGGGATGACGGCAGAGCACAGATGGCTGAAGTTTCTGGGAATAATTCATAAGGTGCAGGATAGATACGTTCCATAGAGGAAGAAGTTCTGAAATGGCAGGGGTAGGTAACCATGCTGACAAAGGAAGTTAAGGACTGCATAAAAGCCAAGGGAAGGGCATATAAGGTAGCAAAAGTGACTGGGAAGTTGGATGATTGGGAATTTTAAAAAAACCCAACAAAAGGAACCTAAAAAAGCTATATGAAGGGAAAAGATGAAATAGACTAGCCAATAATATAAAGCAAGATGTCAAAAGTTTTTTTCAGTTACATAAAGAGTAAAAGGGAGGTGAGAGTTGATATTTGACCATTGGAAGATGATGCTGGTGAGGTAGTAATAGGAGACAAAGAAATGGAAGATGAACTTAATAGATAGTTTGCATCTGCCTTCACTGTGTGCCAAAGATCTGTGAGTGTCAGGGAGCAGAAGTGAGCGCATTGCTTTTACAAAGGAAAAAGTGCTAGGAAAACTCAAATGTCTTAAGGTGGATAAGTCACCTGGCCCAGATGGACTTCATCCCAGAGTCCTGAGAGAGGTTCCTGAAGAGATAACGGATGCATTGGTCATGATCTTTCAAGAATCATTTGATTCTGGCATGGTCCCAGAGGACTGGAAGATTGCAAATGTCACTCCACTCTTTAAGAAGGGAGGAAGACAAAAGAAAGGAAATTATAGGCCAGTTCACCTAACCTCAGTGGTTGGGAAAGCGTTGGAGTCTATTATTAAGGATGAGGTTTCAAGGTACTTGGAGACTAATGATAAAATAAGCCAAAGTCAGCATGGTTTCTGTAAAGGAAAATCTTGCCTGACCAATCTGTTAGTTTTCTTTGAGGAAATAACAAGCAGGGTGGGCAAAGGAGAGGCAATGGATATCGTTTACTTGGATTTTCAGAAGATGTTTGATAAGGTATCACACATGAGGCTGTTTAACGATAAAATCCTATGGTGTTACAGGAAAGATGCTGGCATGGATAGTAGAATGGCTGATAGGCAGGAGGTAGCAAGTACAAATAAAAGGGGCCTTTTCTGGTTGGCTGCTGGTGACTAGTGGTGTTCCTCAAGGGTCAGTATTAGGACCACTGTTTTTTACATTGTTTGTCAATGATTTAGGTAATGAAGTTGAAGGTTTTATGGCAAAGTTTGCAGATGATATGAAGATAGGTGGAGGAGTAGGTAGTGCTGAGGAAGCAATGTGATTACAGCAGGACTTAAACAAATTGGAAGAATGGGCAAAACTGTAGCAGATGGAATTCAGTGTTGGGAAATATGTGATAATGCATTTTGGTAACAGGAACAATAGTGCGGACTATTATCTAAAAGGGGAGAATGTTCAAACATTAGAGTTGCAGGGGGTCTTGGGACTCCTCGTGCAAGACTCCCAGAAGTTTGACTTACAGGTTGAGTCTGTGGCAGACAAGGTAAATGTAATGTTGGTATTTATTTCAAGGGGAATATAAAGTAAGGAGATAATGCTGAGCTTTTAAAAATGCAAGTCAGGCCACACTTGGGGTATTATCAACAGCTTTGGGTTCCATATCTCAGAAAGGATGTGTTGTGATTGGAGAGTCCAGAGGAGGTTCACATGGATGATTCTGGGAATGAAGGGGTTAACATATGAGGAGCATTTGGCAACTTTGGGCCTGTACTCACTGGAATTTAGAAGAATGTGGGGGGGGGGGGGGATCTCATTAAAACCTATTGAATATTGAAGGGACTAGGTAGGGTTGCTGTGGAGAGGATGTTTCCTGTGGTGCAGAATCCAGAACAAGAGGGCACAGCCTGAAAATTGAGAGGTGACCCTTTAGAACAGAGGTAAGGAGGAATTTTTTAGCCAGAGAGTAGTAAACCTGTGGATTGCTGTGTCACAGATTGCAGTGGAGGCCAAGTCCATACGTATATTTAAGGTGGAAGTTGATCGTTTCCTGAATGGTCAAGGCATCAAAGGATAAGGATATGGTAGGTGTATGGGGTTGAGTGGGATCCGGGATCAGCCATGATGGAATGATGGAGCAGACTTGATGGGTTGAATGGCATAATTCTGCTCCAATGTTTTATGCTCTTATGGAGGTAGAAGAGGTGGAAGCATTGAGGAGCAGGTGGGGAGACAGATTTTGGAAAGGTGCAAAAATGATAGGTTTGTTATGGATGACTTAACTTCCCCAGTATTGATCAGCACCACCTTAGTGTAAAAGGTTTATACGGGACGGAATTTGTTAGTGCGTCCAGGAAGTATTCCTAACATAATATGTAGAGAGGCTGACTAGAGGAGAGTCCATACTGGATGTGGTACTCAGCAATGAATCTGCCAAGGTGCCAGATTTCTCGGTGGATAAGTGAAGTAACCATAACTCTCTGAGCTTTACCATTGTTTTGAACATGGATAGGGGCAGGCCTCAATTGGGGGAGGCCTTATTATAATGCTATTAAGCAGCAATATAGAAGTGTAAATTGGGAACAGATGTTCTCAGGGAAATATACAAAAGAAATGTGGAGGTTGTTTTGAGAACACTTGAATGCGGTTTCTGGATAGGTTTGTCTCATTGAGGCAAAGAAAGGATGTCAGGACGAAGGAGCCATGGTTGACAAAATAATGGAGTATTTAGTCAGGAAGAAGAAGGAAGCATATTTAAGGTTTAGGAAGCAAAGCAAAGGTTCAGGAGCATAAGACAGGACTTAGGAGAGCTAGAAAGGGAGATGTGAAGGCCTTGGTGTAGGATTAGGGAAAAACCCCAACTCGTTCTACTTATATGTGAAGAACAGGAGGATGACTAGAGTGAGGATAGGACTGATCAGGAATCAAAAAGGAAAGGTGCCTAGAATCGGAGGAGATAAGGGAGGTCCTTAATGGATAGTTTGCTTCAGTATTCACCACTGAGAGGGACATTGATGTATGTGAGGCCAGTGTAGAACAGGCCAATGTGCTGGAACGTGACGAGGTTAAGAAAGATGCAGTACTGGAGCATGTGAAAAGCATTAGGACGGACAGGTCCTGGGGACTGCAGGTTACTAAGGGAAGAAAGAAAATAAATTGCTATGCCATTGGTGATGATTTTCGGTTCTTCACTGGCCACAGGAGTAGTACCAGAAGATTGGAAGATGGCATGTGTCATTCCTTTGTTGAATTAAGGTAATAGGAATAATCCTGGGAATTATAGAGCAGTCAGTCTTATGTCAATGGTAGGCAAACTATTGGAGAGGATTCTTAGAGACAGGATTTAAAAGCATTTGCAGAACATAGAACATTGAACAGTACAGCACAGTACAAGCTTGTTACCCCACAATATTGTGCCAACCTTTTAACCTACTCTAAGATCAATCTAACCTATCCCTCCCACATAGCCCCTCATTTTCGTTCATTAACTTGTGCCTATCTAAGAGTCTCTTAAAAGTCCCTAATGCATATGCCTTGACCACAACCTCTGATGGCACATTCCACATACCACCACTCTCTATGTAAAAAAAAACCTACCTCTGACGCTCCCCCTATACATTCTTCCAGTCGCCTTAAAATTATGCCCCTACGTATTAGCCATGCCACCCTGGAAAAAGTTTCTGGCTGTCCACTCCATCTATGCTTCTTATCATCTTATACACCTTTATCAAGTCACCTCTCACCTCTCACCACCCCTTTGCTCCTAAAATGACAGCCTCTCTAAGCCAGGCAGCATCCTGATAAATCTCCTCTGCACTCTCTCTAAAGCTTCCATATCCTTCCTATAATGAGGTGACCAAAACTGAACAGAATACTCCCAATGTGGTCTAACAGAATTTTATAGAGCTGCAACATTACCTTGTGGCTCTTGAACTTAGTCTCCTGACTAATGAAGACCAACACACCATTCTTAATCACTCTACAGTAAATTTAAGGATCTATAAACATGAACCCCAAGATGCCTCTGTTCCTTGACACTGCTGGTGATGGAAGAGAGTAGGTCAGGTCCTATGGTTAGGGTCCTAAATTGGAGTAGTGCTAATTTGGGAGGATTTAGACAGAATCTAGCAGAGGTTGAATGGGTGAGCCTATTTGAATAGTAAGAAATGAATGGCAAGAGAGAGGCCTTTAAGAGTGTGATAGCAAGTGTTCAGAAGCAACGTGGTCCTGTTAGTGTGAAGTGTAAACCCCAGCAAATTTAGAGAACTTGGGCTGAAAAGTGATATAGAGGCTCTGGTCAAGATAAAGAAGGAAGCAACATTAGGTTTATGAGACACACACAAAATGCTGGTGGAACACAGCAGGTCAGGCAGTATCTATAGGAGAAGCACTGTCGACGTTTCGGGCCGAGACCCTTCGTCAGTCCTGAAATGTCGACAGTGCTTCTCCCTATAGATGCTGCCTGGCCTGCTGTGTTCCACCAGCATTTTGTGTGTGTTGTTGTTTGAATTTCCAGCATCTGCAGATTTTGTCATGTTAGGTTTATGAGGTCAGGATTGAATGAATCCCTTGTTGGACAATAATAAGATTAGGAATACTCTAAAGTGGAAAATCAGGAGGGCAAAAACAAGTTATGATTTGGATCTGGCAAATAAGGTTCAGGAAAATCACTCAGGGTTCTAGAGGTACATTAAGTGTAAAAGAATGGTTAGGGAGAAGGTGCATCCCCATAGAGATCAGCATGGCTGCCTATGTTGTGCGCCACATGAGATGGATGGAATTTTTAATGAAAATTTCTCTTCAGTGTTTACTGAAGAGAAAATCGTGGTTGCTCAAGAGACAAGGGAAATAAGTGGAAGTGTTTTAGATGGCATTCATATTA
Source organism: Hemitrygon akajei (assembly GCF_048418815.1). Lineage (NCBI taxonomy): Eukaryota > Metazoa > Chordata > Chondrichthyes > Myliobatiformes > Dasyatidae > Hemitrygon > Hemitrygon akajei. Next base: position 49,392,212 of record NC_133138.1, read on the forward strand.
CCAGGGAGGACGTATTTGCAGCCTTACAACATTTTAAGATGGATAAATCCCCAAGGCCTGACTGAGTGCATTCTCAGACCCTGTAAAAGGCTAGAGAAGAAATTGCAGTGGTCCTGGTGGAGATATTTGCTTTAATGTTAGCTACTGGTAAAGTTCCCAAAGGCTGGAAGATGGCTAATATTGTTCCATTGTTTAAGAAAGGTGGCAAGGACAAGGCAGGGAATTACAGGCTGGTCAACTTGACATCAGTAGTTCAAAGGTTCATTTTATTGTCAAAGTATGCATGTACAATACAACTCTAATATTCGTCTTCTCCAGATAGCCACAAAATGCAGAAAAACTACAGGATTCATTGAAAGAAAAGACATCAACCATCCTCCCCACATGAAAAAGAAAAAGAAACAAAACCCACTGACCACAAACTACCCAACCCCTCCCTCGCATAAAAATCAACAGATCACCCACACAGAAAACATCAACTGGAACATCAAACCCCAAACCCCCTCCCTTGCAAAAAAATGGACAACAACATCAAACGCCCAAACCCTTCCCTTGCAGAAAAGAACAGCACCAACAGCACAAAGCCCCCAACCCCTCTCCCACAGACACAAACTAACAGATAGCGCACAGAAAAAAACCATCATGAACATTAGACCCCCAAGTCCCCAAAACATCTCTCTTGCACAAAAACCAACACATTGTCCAACTGGAACCCCAACCTGCTAATCAGCAAAAAAAAAGGAAACCACAGTAAACTAAAAGAGAGCAATATGAACTATAGTCCAATAATCACATAAATGAAATTCAGTCCTTCTGAAAAGAATGACCACCACACTGCTGACCTGCAGCTTTCTGACCACTGTGCTGCTGATTTGCAGCCTTCTGAGCACAACTGACTCATCTACAAACTGCCATCGACCTGCTCCCTCCTCCACATTTGCCTCAATGCTTCAATATCTCTCAGTGGTTTGAAATGGAGACAGTCATGGTCCTGCACCCCTTCTCTGGTCTTCTGCACAAGGCAGCCAGTGCTTGTGGTCCTCTCCGGGACAGCAGAGTACCAGATCACTCGATCGAACTCCAAACTGCATGTCACAGTCTCCAACAGTCTCGGAAACACAATCAAGTCAAAAAGAACAAGCAGAAGGCATAGAAAAAGTGAAATAATTGAAGATATAATTGGCTACCTGGAAAATGTCGCCTGTGGTAGCATTCCTTGGCACCATCTTGACCGAAAGTCATGACCAGTAATGGGAAGGAGGACAAGCTAGAAGGTGATAGGTGAAGTCAGGTGGGTAGGAAAGCTAAAGGGCTGAAGATGAAGAAATCTGATAGGAGAGGAGAGTGGACCATAGGAGAAAGGGAAGGAGGAGGGGCACCAGGGGGAGGTGATAGGCAGTTGAAGAGGTAAGAGGCCAGAGTTGGGAATAGAAAAAGAGGATGGGGGAGGGATTTTTTAATGGATTGAGAAATCAACATTCATGCCATCAGGTTGGTCCAAGGTGATGCATATTGGGATGACTAATACATGTTCGGCATACACCATGAATAATAGGGTCCTAGGGAGTACTGAGGAACAGAGGGACTTAGGGTAGAAGTCCAAGGAATTCTGAGATAGCAGCACAGGTGAGTAAGATGGTAAAGCAATCTCATGGGTTATTTGCCTTTATTAGAATATAAGATCAGAGAGGTTATGGTACAACATTATAAACCTTTGTCATACCACAGGAGGACTATTGCAAACAGTTCTGATCACTGGACAGGAAGAAAGATGTGGTAGGATTGGAGAGAGTGTGGAAGAGATTCTCCAGGATGATGCTGGGAACAGAGCATTGCAATTAGTTCGGGTTTCTTTTCTTTGGAGAAGAGGAGGCCAAGAGGGGAGCTGATAAAGATATACAAAACTAAGAGGGGCATAGATAGGGTTGATGGTAGAACACTTTTCTTCATAAGTGTCTCAAACTAGATGACATAGCTTAAGATATGGGGTAAGAGTTCAAAGAGGATCTAAGGAAGATTTTTTTCCACCAAGACAATGAGTAGAATGAGGAACACTACCTGAGAGGATGATGGAGGAAGACACTCTCGCAGCACTTCAAAAATAACTTGTGACTATGGAAGGCAAAGTGCTTGTTAACAGGAACAGTATGGTTGGATACCTGATGGTCAGCATGGATGGGCTGGGCTGAAGTTCCTGTTTCTGTAATGTATGACTTTCAAATAGTTTAGGGTTTGCATAGATCATGCACAGGCATTCTATATGCGGTCAAATATACTGTTTTAAAGCATTTATTGATGCTACTAAAGAAATAAATTACATTGCAACTGTTTTACATGCAGAATTGCTCCATATTTGTCCTAAAACTTACTATTATGCAGCAAAAATAGGTTAAGGTCATTCTTTAATATTTCATTTGTTGAGGTGGAAAAGTCACGGTTGGTAATGAAGGGATCTTGGAGAATTGGGAATTCTGGGGGAACAGACATCGGATACTCTCTTATCCACTGAGCTCCAAACTATTGATTCTTCCATCTTCTCTTTTACACAGTCATGCAAAGTTTAGAGCTGGGAATGGCAGATGTGACAGCAGCTGAAAGGCTAGTCTGATAGGTCAAGCCAATAATTTAAATTTTTTCCATAATTTTATATTTATTTCTTGGGATCTGGGCATTACCATCAGAGCCAGCAGTTATTTCTTATCCGTAACTACACTTGAGAAAGTGGAATGGAGCCACCTTCTTTAACCACTATAGATCATTAAATGAATATAATTGCACAGAGCTGTTTAGCAAGCTGCTGCAAGATTTAGAGGAATGATGATGAAAGACTGTTAAGATGGTATGTGACTTAGTGGTGGTGTTCCTATGTAGGTCTCTGGTGGAAGAGGTGGTGGGTTTTGGCTGTGCTCTCAGAGTAGACTAGGTGAGTATTGCTCTGTACTTTGTACGTGGTTCGCACTGCAGCCACAGTCTGCTGCCGGTGAAAGGAATAAGTGTTCAGGGTGTGCCTCTGAAGAGTACCAATGTACTAGATGGGTTTTTATGACAATCCCCTAATTTCTTGGTCACTCATATAAATAGAAAAACAAATTGTACAGTAGTAGCCCTTATACCCACCTCTTCCATGTCAGTGTCAAGTTTATTGTTGATTGTCATAGGCATACATAACCAAGGTATACATACCTTGAAAGTTAGGCTCTTGCTGCAGCAACACAGTATATTGCAAAAATAAGCCTTATCTAATTTTGTGCCTTCCTCCATTCACCTCCTCAACACTATTTTGAATATATAGTATGCATAGAACCTTTGACAGTACAGTCAGTTTTATTTTGTGTATTAATTGCATTAATTCTTAGTATTTATGATCTATTCTGAGAATTTTCTATTGTTTTTAACTAAGTGTAGTGTGGTGTTGTGTATCTTAAGTTCTGTGATGTTGTCCTTATGACTGCACAAACAAAATTCCTTACAGAAAATAAAGTGAATTGAATTGAAATCATCATACAATTAAATCACATAAATTATACATAACCTATATGACAAAATAAACAAATAAACATAACAACATTAGTGCAAGTTGAAAGAAAGTAAAAAGAAATATAGTCCAAGGTAGTTAGGGGTTTTCTAGTTGGTTCAAGAAATGGATGGCAGTGGGGAAGATGTTATTGTTGACTTCCCCTTGCCCCTCGATTTTGTTGACATTGAGTGCAAGGTTGTTGTTGTGACACCACTCAAGCAGCTGACTTTTCTCATTTCTGTATGCCCCCTCGTCACCATCCTCAACAGTGATGTTATCGGTGAATTTGTAGATGGAGTTGGAAATATGCTTAAACATGCAGGCATAGATAGAGTAGAGCAGGGGGCTAAGCGTGCAGTTCTGAGGTGATGGTCAGCCCTTTGTTGATAGTCAGTGAGGAGCAGATAAGGTGAGGAATTTAACTGCAGGGGGAGGTGAAGAGGCCCAGAGGATGATGGTTTTGAACCCAAAACCATAATCAATGAGCAAGATATCTGACACCATATCCCTCTACTTCTTTCCTACCCATGTACCTGATGAAATGCTGTAAAATGGTCTTTCTCAATAACCATTAACCTCTTATGAAAAACTAACCTTCCAGATCAGTTCTAGGCTCCCACCCTCCTCCCCCCCCCACCACCCTGGAAAATTAATTCTGATTATCTATCCTATCTATGCCCCTCATAATTCTGTAAACCTCTATAACAGGGGTTCCCAACTATTTTTATGCCATGGACCCTTACCATTAACTGAGGGGTTTGTGGACCCCTGGATGGAAACCTCTGCTCTATAAGGTCATTTATAATTTCAGTTTACACAATCAGCAGGTCTCCACTCCAAGCAACAACCTAGCAACTCTCTTTTATACTCTCTCTGTTGTGCCACATCCTTCCTATGGTGTGCAACCCGAATTGTACACAATACTCTAAGTTTGATCTAACCAATATTTTAACCAATATTTGCAGTATGCCAACTGCAGCACGACATCCTGAGCAACACACACAAGATTCTGGAGGAACTCAGCAGAAGATGTCAACTGTAAATGTCTGTAGTGAGATGCTGAAGATGTTCTGTAGGTCAGTTGTGGAGAGCGCCCTCTTCTTTGTGGTGGCGTGTTGGGGAGGAAGCATTAAGAAGAGGGACGCCTCACGTCTTAATAAGCTGGTAAGGAAGGCGGGCTCTGTCGTGGGCAAAGTACTGGAGAGTTTAACATCGGTAGCTGAGCGAAGGGCGCTGAGTAGGCTACGGTCAATTATGGATAACTCTGAACATCCTCTACATAGCACCATCCAGAGACAGAGAAGCAGTTTCAGCGACAGGTTACTATCGATGCAATGCTCCTCAGACAGGATGAAGAGGTCAATACTCCCCAATGCCATTAGGCTTTACAATTCTACCGCCAGGACTTAAGAACTTTTTAAAAGCTATTATTAATGCTTTTTGAGATAGTGATTTAGATGTATATCATATTTTTTACTGAGTTAAGTATTGTATGTAATTAGTTTTGCTACAACAAGTGTATGGGACATTGGAAAAAAGTTGAATTTCCCCATGGGGATGAATAAAGTATCTATCTATCTATCTATCTATCTATCTATCTATCTATCTATCTATCTATCTATCTATCTATCTATCTATCTATCTATCTATCTATCTATCTATCTATCTATCTAGCTAGCTAGCTAGCTAGCTAGCTAGCTAGCTAGCTATCTATTCTCTTTGTCATAGATGCTGCCTGGCCTGTCCAGTTCCTCCAGCATTTTGTGTGTGTTGCTTGGATTTCCAGCAGCTGAAGATTTTCTCCTGTTTCTGATTGCATGACACCCCAACTCTTGTTGTCTCTTGGGCAATGGAAGCAAACATATCAAATCCTTTTCTTTCATTACCCTTTCTTCTTGTGCTTCCACTTTCAGCAAGCTATGGACTTGTACCCCAAGGCCTCTCTACATCAATGCTCCTACTGTCCTCCACTTGCTGTGTATGCCCCCAACAGAATTAGACCTCCCAAAGATGGCCTGTCCTGGGGTACAGGACTGTCTATGTGCATGGATGGGGTGGAAGAACGAAGCTTGTTTAGCTGTTGTTACTTTGTTGCTTGTTATATTGTGTTGTTCTACCGAGTATTGTGGGCCTGTTATGTTGGCTGTCGGCGCGTTACACTGTTTGTATCGATGTGCACGTTATAAATAAACCTGAATCCTGAATCTTGAGCAATCTTTTCCCTTGCTTCCCATTATATTCACCCCAGTTTTAACTGAAATCCACCAGCCTACACGGTGAGATTTCAACTTATGTCACCGCATCTGTACCAATGGGACTATATTGAAAAGTTGTGACTTGGTAAAGATAGACACATAGTTACTGTATTAGGTCTTAAATCTGAAACGTTATCGCTTGCTTCTCTCCAAAATGATGCAGTCTGACCTGCGGTGTACTTCCAGCGTTTTCTGGCCATCAGGATTATGCACAGGACATGGATAAAACGATACTGAAACACCGTGGTCTGGTTTTTAGCAGAGAAGGCCTGGGGCTAATGATGTTATAGTAATCTATACATTAGAGAGGATGCGAGGCTCATCTCCGCATTGAATAAATCACGGAGCTGAAAGTACTTCAGTTCAGCGCGTGACGGCTGCAGACATTTTGGCTGAGTCAGACCCCACCATTCGCTATTAATTTTGAAATACTTTATAAATGCTCCAGGTTCAAAAGCATTACACAGGACTCAATGCATCAACCCTATTATAAAGTATAAGTAGGGGAAATGTTTAAAGTACTTAATTGAAAAATCAATTACAATTATCATTTATAAATAAGCCAGAATCAGACTTAAGGCAGCACCGGCAACAGAGACAGGTTGCGTTCATCGATTCCGGAAGATCGTACCCTTTAGAAACCATTGCAGAGGCGGGGGCGGGGGAGCGGACTATTTTGCAATATAATTGAATTAGATACCATATCTGATACCAATTTCGGATGGCCGGTAAATGCTGGCCCGTGTAAATAGTCCAACCTGGCCTGACAGAGGAATGGTATTTCTCAGTGCTCCGCCCATTGATGCAGCGCCGTGTTGTGCAGACGCCTCTTTACGCGGTTGGTTAAGAGATCAGCAAAAAAAAAATGCCGCACATCCGCAACTAGGTTGTCATGCCCGCTGCAACAGGTTACGAATAGTATTTCAGAATTAATTTCTGCCAGTCCCGTTTAACACCGCTCCTGCGTCCAGCGATGACCCCTAGCCCTTGTTTCTCATATATCTACATCACTCCAAGCGCTCTTCGCCGGGGGTTGCAAATTGCGGTGGGCTGGGTTTATTGTTTAACTGACGCGCTGCTCCAACTTATTGGAAGTGTAGGGCACAAACCTAAGTCGATTTCTTTCAGTTCCGGCAGTCGACTGTTGCTGCTCTCATAGGCTGCGTTGTTTATCGCACAATACTGTAAATGCATTCTCTATTCAGGGAGGTTATGGTTGCAGTTTTGAAGGCGTGTTTTTCATGACTTTAAGTTATTGGAAGGCTGAATCGATTTGGAGGACAATTCAAGGAACCACGATGTGGGCGAAACTGATGTTCATTGCGTGGCAGCACTTTATTTTTTCCTCAGGTATGTAAATACAAGTTGTTAAATTCTGAACGCTAAGCAAAAAAAAACCCTGCACTTTCAGCTTCAGTATAGCATGATCATTATTTGCGAAGAGCTAAAGAATATTCTGATATTTATAATGCTAATATAGTTGTTTTTTTGACATAGCTAGCATTTATTTTAGTCGGAAAAACCTTGTTTCACCAAATGGCTTCTGGCCATATTAATTTGAGCAAATCTTTCCACTCGATACGGTTACTGTATTTTGCGGTCCTCCACGGCAGCCCAGTGTACTGCTCGGACTACAGTGGCAGGATACCAAAGAATAACAAGATAGACAGTCTTCTGTAAACTTTTGCTTAAATTAGAGGGACTGAAAGCCCTTATTGTGTAGATCCCTCAAAATAAACAGCACGGCTCTATGCAGCGGAGCAGTCGCTTCAGAAAATGAACAGGCAGAATATGAAAGTATCTATTTTAAAAACAACTACATAGCAAATTGTATTTCGCATTTTGGCATCTAAATCAATATTTTCTCGTGCAATTTGTGTGGTGCTAAATAATCAGTGAATATTCCCTTTTCTTTTTCTCCAGCTAATGACTCGGCTGCGCACGAAACACAACAAACAGGTTTTTCAACAGACGTCAGTACATTTCTATCAGAAAATTCACCCACCACTTTTAGCTCCGCCACGCCTCTTGTCACAAGCTTGCAAAACACAATGGCACACAGTACAAAAGTAGGTCGCAATTCGGAAAACGGTACCGCGACATCCTCTATCCTCAAACAAACATTTTTACCAAATACAATCCACTCAAACAAGACTGTGCCCCCCAACACTGCGGCACTCACTGCGAACCTCACTTTTCAAAACAGCACAGATCTTAATGTCACAATCGCGCCGAACACAATAGCTCCCAATGCAACTTGTAACAGTTCAGCAACAGTAACAAGTTACTCACCCAGCGTAACAAATAGTTCAGTAGAAGAAGAGATTACAACTAATACAACGGATAGTCCGATGGTAAATAGTACGGCCCAGCCAACTTCACTGCACTCTTTGACCAGCAATACTTCTTTCACAAGCCAGGAGCCAACCTCCTTTACAACTAGCACTGAATACCGTAAGACCCCTGCAATTAATGTCTCTACTACCACCTTTACACATCCTGTTGTTTCTACCACCCTTGTATCATCTTCGAGCATAACTCCTTTACTAAGCAAGAATCATTCAAATACTAGCGCGGAAAGAGGAAATACATTTGCAGCTCCAAGCAAAACAGGTGAGAATTTATAGTACTATGTCAAATATGTATTGTTGAGGCCCATAAATCAGCACTCACTGTAAAATGTGTACTGCTTGTCTGTCTGTTTCCATTGCGTTCTTGTTGACAAAGAGCGGGGTAATAATACTTTGAACAAAGAGGGTAGATAATGACAATGATGAGAGAGACTTGAATATGTAAATATATTTGAAAGGCCAACTTATGGAGGCAGACTGGTTCAATAATTTTAAAGCTCTTAACATTCCACTGGATTTCTGAGGCTTCATCTCAAGTGATGAAAAATTCAAAATGAGTTGTAATGACCAGCCTGTAGAAAACATTAGTAATACCCTGGGCAGAGTACTGTAATATATGCTGCATTAGGCAACACACTTTCAGAACGACATTGAGACTTAAAAGGATGGACAGAGAACATTTAACAAAATGCTTCCTCATATGATGAAATACCAACCTGAAGAAAGACTTGGGCCACATTTGGAATTAATTTAAATTTGCTGTCCCACTGCCGTCTATTTCAATGTCAGTTGTGAAACATATTGAGCCATAATTTGATAGAGCAGTGCATCTTACAAATTCTGGCATTACTTAATCATGCCATTATAAATTTGAGTTTTGAATGTTTTGTTTTGCTTGGAAAGCTGCTAAGTGCGTTAGTGAACAGAACAAGGAACTATAACGAAATATATAACTATATATCAGTATAATCAAACAAACTAATGAAAGCAACAGCTCAACTGTAGAAAGGAAAAGGAGAAAGCAGGGAATGAAGGTTTGGTTAAGTGACAGTAAAATGAGAAAGAAATTGTTATGTATTAATCTCAAAATTTCCAAAATATCAATTAAATTTAACCCAACGAATTGGTAATTCCCAGGGCAATTGAGAGCCAGTAGCTAGAATTAATCTAAATGATTTTGGCCTAGAGTTTCTGACATTGGTGAACTGCCTGTACTTGTTGCTGTCTAACCCATTAAGTCTACTTTAACTTGGAATGGATCTTCTTCCACAATTTCCTGAACAAAATTGCATTGAAGATGTTGGGCAAGTTCCGTAGAGAGCAGCCTCTGACTTCCAAAAACAATTTAAAATAATCACCTGATTAAAAGTTGGAAATTTAAAATAATTTAAAACAATTAATACATTTAACTCAATCAATTCAGACAATCATGTCCATTTTCTGGACCAAACTATCCAGCTATTTCTCAACCTACTTTGCATGTTGAAATGTCCGTCACTACTGCTGAGACCAATGTTTCATAATGCTGCAGAGAAATTTCTCATGCATTCATTGTATTAGATCTTATTGTCATTAGTTACTCTAAATTTGTTTGTTTTTTTCAGCATGTTAGTTATTTAATTCTGATTCACCTTTTATTCTAAACATAATTGCCAGATAGATTTCATTTTATTTCTGCTAGTTTCTCAAGTTAACAATTTTTTCATCTATTCATTTAAACATGATAGCTTCACTTTTATGCTTGATTCTTAAGTACTATTTTTAGCAGTTTTGTGGCCCCTTAATCTGCCACATAAATTTTAAAAAATCGAATGTTTGACTTTCATTTCTTGGTTTCTATGGCTATATCATATGCATCTACAATGGCATAATTTTCATTTCTTCACTCTCACCTCATTGCTGACTCATGAAGCACATTATTTACAGATTTTTTAAAGAATCTTCATTGCAAATGTTTTATCTGTCATGTTCCTGATTTACCTTGCTGCTGTGATATGGTCTGGGATTTTTCATTGATAATACAAGTTATTGCCATAGCTGTGTACTTTTTCAGTTTCAGCCATTGAGTGATCAGATATGTGACTGTGTAAAAGAAAACTATCCAGTCTTTGTAGCTAATCAGTTTGACTTAGTCACTCCCTAGTTCTAAGTTATGTTCCCATGAAAATCTGGTATGAACCCTGGAGGATTCTATTCAAGGAGGCAGAGGGCACGGCTGAGCTCTCAGTCGAGTGTTTAAAATATGCCTTTAGTTAAAAACAGACAGCTGTTGGAATTTCAGCAAAGGATAATACAGCTGAGATTCTACAAGGGCTAAAAATTGATAAAGAGCAGGTACTAGAAAGATCTGTTGCACTTAAAGTAGATAAATCAACTTGTTCACATGTTTACATGGAGAATAAGCAAGATGTTCTGGCCATATTCTTCCAAACATCATATTTAGGAGTGGTGTTTCAAGTTAAGGAAATGTTACAGCTTTGTTAAAAACAAGATATAGGAATACAACTAGCAACTACAGAACAACTAGTTTAACCTTGGTGATGAGAAGTTCTAGAAACAAAAACCAGGGACAAAACACTCCATGAACAAATGTTAAGAGAGAGCCATTATGGATTGGTTAAAAATAAAATGTTTCAATATATATATAAAAAATCAATGAAAAATTTTTTAAATTGATTTTTTAATGCATTTTCTACAACACTACAAAAAAAAACCCAAGAACGAAATAGGAAATTAATACAGTGCAAGATAAACATACAATGGTAATATAATACAGAATATAATAATTGAAAAAGCACCCAAATTGAAGTCATGTAAAATTAGTATCCACCCCCACCCCCTCAAGAAAAAAAAACTCCAGACCAACCAGAGCAAAATGTAGGAAATATAAATCAGAACATTCAAACCCCCAAAACGTAAATACAATTAAAAACAGAAGATAATAATGCCTACTACCAAAAAAAAAGCTGAAAGCAAGGGACTGAAAAAGAAACTTAGTCAAAAGGAAAGTTATGAAAATACTCAATAAAAGGTCCCCAGACCTTATGAAACTTTATGTCCGAATTAAGAATTGAGTAATGAATTTTTTCAAGATCTAAACAGGACATAATATTGTTAAGCCATTGAGCATGCGTGGGTGGGGCAACATCTCTACATCTGAGAAGAATTAGACGTCTAGCCAGGAGAGAAGCAAAAGATAATATTCGACGTTTAGTCAAACTCAAACATATATCTGTCTCAGCCAAGAAACCAAAAAGAGCAATTAAAGGGTTAGGTTCTAAGTGGTGATTCAGAATACAGGATAAAGTTGAGAAAACATCCCTCCAAAATTTCTCTATATTAGGACAGGTCCAGTACATATGAATGAGAGAAGCCTCGCCACTTTTGTATTTATCACAAAGAGGACTAATATTAGGATAAAATCGAGATAATTTAGATTTGGACCTATGAGCCCTATGAACAATCTTAAACTGTAAAAGACAGTGGTGAGCACAAAGAGAAGTTGAGTTAACCAACTTGAGAATCGAGTCCCAAACCTCATCAGATAAAGGGATATTTAAGTCATGCTCCCAAGCCATTTTACACAATGGATTAATAGAAAGAAACAAGTCCATAGCATTTTTCTCGGGCATCTCAGTGAAGTTGGGTAATAAAGGATTAATGAAGTGTCTAATTTGGAGATATCTAAAGAAATGGGCATTAGGTAGATTAAACTTAGCAGAGAACTGTTGAAAAGATGCGAAGCAATTATCAATGAAAAGATCTTCAAAATACCTAATGCCCTTTCTATACCAATCATAAAATGTTGAATCATGCATAGAAGGTAGAAAAAGATGATTATGTAAAATAGGACTAGAAAGGGAAAAACCATAGAAACCATAAAATTTCCTAAACTGGGCCCATATTCGCAGAGTATGTCTAACAAGAGGATTAACAATTAGTCTAGGCAAACTACAAGGGAGTGCAGATCCAAGAAGTGCAGAGATAGATAGATCCTTAGTGGAATTCAGCTCCATTGCTACCCATTTAGGGCGGTCAGACTATCTATGGAAAAAAGACCAGAAGATAAGACAATGAATGTTAGCTACCCAGTAGTATAGACGAAAATTAGGTAAGGCCATGCCGCCCTCTTTTTTAGATTTTTGAAGGTAAGTTTTGTTAATTCTGGAACGCTTACCCTTCCACAGATAGGACAAAATAATAGAGTCTAAGGAATCAAAAAAGGTTTTAGAAATAAAAATTGGAATAGATTGAAATAAGTATAAAAATTTAGGGAGAACATACATTTTAATAACATTAACATGACCTACCAAGGACATAGATAAGAAAATTTTTTGATGAAGTGACAGAGAGTGTTGCTGTGGATAAACTGTATGTGGACTTTGAGAAGATATTTGATAAAATGCCACAGGATAAGATTCTCATCAAGATTGAAGGGACTATAGCAGTATGAAAGGGAAATTGGCCAAGTAAAGAGAAAGAGTGATAGAAAAAGATTTTCTTTTGGACTGGAATGAATTGTATGATGGATATTCCTCAGGAGGTAAAACTGTACAATTATCATTACAGCAATGGTTTGGACTTGGGTATACAGAACCAAATTTTCAAAGATGCAAGTATATTGAGCAGTGAAGAGGATGGTAGTGGACATGGAGGACCTATTGATAGAATCAGGAGACAGATGACAAATGAAATGCAATAGTAAGAATCAAAGTGTTTAATTTTGATAAGAAGAATGAGAAAAGATGATATAAATTAGAGGTTGCAATTCTAAAAGAAAAGGAACAAAAGGGATTTTAAAGGTTGAAGTTCACTGAAATTGACAAGGCAGTCTGTGAATGCCATAAAAAAGCATGAGGTTTATCTTGCAAAGCAAGCATGTCATGACAAACCATTGCAAAGTACTAGTTCCGACTAATATGTCAAATTCCAGATACTTTATGAAATATAAGGATGCAAGAGATGAAGAAAAATGATTCCAAGAATGAGGGATTTTAGTTATAGAATCAGAGGTTGACCTCCTAGAAAGGGAGGAGACTGCAAGGCTTTATAACATTTCAAACCACAGGTGTATAATTAGAACAGAATGAAGAGACTGCACCCATTGGTGGAAGGATCAACAGTCAGGAGGTCAAGAATAAAGTTGAATGGCTTTTAATTGGCTTGGTTGGAAATGCACTGCTTGGAGGTGTGGGCAGAATTGCAGTTTAGATGTGGAAATAGATTGAGTCGAAGCATTAAAACGGCTCTGAATAAATAACTCAAAGAAAAGAATTAGCATTATTCTAGAGGCAAAGATGGGGAAATGGGACTAATGCAGTGCTCTTAAATAGAGATGATATGGTTCTAATGAGCCATATAGCCTCTTTCCATATTATGTATTAAAAGCTATACATCTTGAAAGAAGTGTATTGAACAGTAATTAATCTCATATATGCATTCCATTTCAATATTAAGTGGGGAAATGATCAATATTGATGCTTCTCTTAAGATTATTGTTTTGCACCATTAGACATGGCTCAGGTTAGTGGTCCATAGGGCCCATATGACCAAGGATAAGATGTCTCACTTTTATTTAGATATATCTCTGTATTGTGATAAATATAATAATGGAGAAGCTTCACTCATTCGTATGTTTTGGACATGTCCAAGTCTTGGAAAATATTGGAAAGAAGTATTTCAAACTTGCTCGATACTTATCACAGTAAACTTTAAGCCTAATCCTTTGACCGCTTTATTTGGTATTGTTGGAGGAAAGGGTATTATTTTGGAGACACCTGACTTGCACATTTTGGCTTTTATTTCTCTTATGGCCAGAAGGACGCTTTTGCTTAAATGGAAAGATGCGGCCCCTCCTATTCACGCCCAATGGTTATGTGATGTGATATCATGTTTAAATTTAGAGAAGATTTGATGTTCAATCTCTGAATCTAGTCAAGACTTTCAAACATTGTGGGGACCTTTTCTGAATTATTTTCAAAACCTTTGATTTGCTGTTAAAGCACAAATGCTGACTAATTTTTAAAAATTTTTTCTTTACTAATCAACTTTGGTCTTGGTAGTGGGTTAGATTATTTTATATAATAAAATATTTTTAAAAAATTTAAAAAAAAGACATGGCTCAGGTTGTTTTCAGGCAATTGTGCTTATAAAATAGTTTAAGGTAAGAGCGTAAATGGCCAATTTTATTTCTAGGTTCATTTAACCATTTAATCACCATGGCTAAAACAGCATAAGGTGAAGCTGCGTACTTTTGCTGATGGCTTCCTTTTCCATATTGACCAAAAATCTAAAACTCAATGCCTCAGGTTTGAATACAACATACATATTTTGTTAGCTGAAAGCACTTACCACAAGAGCTTTGTCTGGGTAACAATGGTAGTGTAGTGGTTAGCGTGAATGTTCTGGAGTTTGAAGATCAATTCCAGCGCTGTCTTGTATGGATTTTTTATGTTCTTCCTGTGGAATGTGTGGGTTTTCCCTGGGGGCTCCAGTTTCCTCCCACAGTTCAAAGACATCCCACTTAATAGGTTAATTGGTCACTGTAAATTGTCCTGTGGTTTGGTTAGTGTTAATTAGGTTTGTTGGGGGTTGATGGGGCGGCATCGCTCAAAGAGCTGGACAAGCCTACTCTGTGTTGTATCACTAAATAAAAACTTAAAAAAGTATTTTCTTAACTATAATCTTAAAATGTAAAGTATGTTTAAAGTTCAGGGTACTAGAATTGAGATAATCTTATTAATACAACTATTAACTAAGGAAAGCAAAATGGACTATATCAAGGTGTTTTCTGCAGTCTTAGAAGAATGGATAGAGTTAAATACTTAAAGATAAATCATGATTTTGTGCTCTACATAATCAAACTTCTGTCATGAATAAAATACTGTATGAATAGAAATCAGGGACTTAAAGCGTAGTCATAAAAGTTTGTGATTTTCATTCCACGTTCCATTGTGCCTGCTGCATGATGCAACCTTGGGACATGCAGATGTGCAGTTGAATCCAATGACTTGGAACACCACTTCCGCGACTGCAGTTATACTAGTTATGATTGGCGAAATACTAGCAGAAGCAGGCTATCGTGACAGCTGTGATGTGGGCTTCTGTGCAGCTCAAATGGCTTTTCCTTGAGCAGGTTGCCACTGTGAAGTCCACTTTAACTTACTGAGATAAATGTTAAGGCAAATTTGTCTCTGTTGTCATACTACCCAACACTGTAGTGGCTTTAGTTGGGTTGGATATGTATAAAAGTTCCTTAAAATATCATGGTTGCATAATTACATTCTGTTTCCAAAATTCAGTGACGTTGCCCTGTATGTTATAGTGATGATGATAACTAAACCATGAGTCACTAACTGTCATTCTTCCATGAAACTGATAGCAACTTTGAGGTTTTGTCATAATTTATTGTGGAAATCAACAGTTACTGTCCTGCTGAAAGCCTTTCCATTACAATTAATCACCATAATTGAAACTGAAATGAATTTCATATGATCAAATTAATCAGTAATCAAAATAATTTATGCTTAGTTATATGATGTCTATAAGTTATATAAATAGCATATTATTATTCCAAAAACTCCACAGCTCAAAGGTCTAATATTTAATTTGGATATAAAGTGGATTCCGGTTAATAGGGTCACATCGGGTGCAGTACATTTTGACTCAATTAAGCAGCTGCCCAAATTAGCTGAAGTTTTACATAAATAGTTAAAAAGGTATAAAAAAAAGACAAACTACTGTTTAATTGAGTAAAAAATTTATAAGACCATAAGGCCATAAAATGTAGGAGCAGAATTAGGCCATTTGTTCCATCAAGTTTGCTCTGCCATTTCATCATGGCTGATCCAATTTTCCTCTCAGCCCCAATCCCCTGCCTTCTCCCTGTATGCCCTGACCAATCAAGTATCTATCAACCGCTGCGTTAAATATCCATAAAGACTAGGTCTCCACAGCTGCCTGTGGCAAAAAATTCCACAGATTCACCACTCTTGGCTAAAGAAATTCCTCCTCGTTTCTGTTCTAAAAGGACTGAGACTTTGTCATGTGGTCTTAGACTCTCCCACCATAGGAAGCATCCTCGCCATCAAGGCCATTCACCACTTACAGGTTTCAATGAGGTCACCCCTCCTTCTTCTGAATTCCAGTGAATACAGGCCCAGAGCCATCACTCTTCATATGACAAGCCATTCAATCCTGAAATCATTTTCGTAAACATCCTTTGAACCCTCTCCAGTTTTAGCACATCCTTTCTAAGATAAGAAGGCCAAAACTGGTCACAAGTGAGGCCTCACCAGTGCTTTGTAAAGTCTCAATATTAAACCCTTGCTTTTATATTGTAATCCTTTGAAATGAGTGGTAACATTGCCGTTACCTTCCTCAGCACAGACTCAACCTGAAAATTAACCTTTAGGGCATTCTGCACAAAGTCTCCAAAGACCCTTTGCATCCCAGTTTTTTGTATTTTGTTTCCATTTGGAAAATAGACAACCCTTTCATTTCTTCTATCAAAGTGCATGACTATGTTCTTCTTGACACTGTATTCCATCTGCCACTTTTTTGCCCATTCTCCTAATCTGTCTAGGTCCTTCTGTGGCCTACTTCCTCAAAACTACCTGCCCCTTCACCTGACTTCTTATCATCTCCAAACTTTGCAACAAAGCCATCAATTTCATCATCCAAATCATTGACATATAACATAACAAGCATCAGTCCCAACACAGACCCCTGTGGATCACCACTAGTCACCAGCAGCCAACCAGGAAAGGCTTGCTTTATTCCCACTCTTTGCCTCCTGCCAATCAACCACTGTTTTATCAATGCTCGAATATTTCCTGTAATACCGTGAGTTCATAGCTTGTTAAGTAGCCTCATGTATGGTACCTTGTCAAAGGCCTTCTGAAAATCCAAGTACACAACATCAATTTATTCTCCTTTGCCTATCCTGCTTTGTTTTCTTCACAAAATTCTAACAGATTGGTCAGGTAAGATTTTCCCTTGAGAAAATGATGCTGACCATGCCCTATTTTTTCAAGTGTGTCCAAGTATCCTGAGATCTCATCCTTAATAATCGACTCCAACATCTTCCCAACCACTGAGATCAGACTAACTGGCCTATAGTTTCCTTTCTTCTAATTCTCTCCCTTCTTGAAGAGTGGAGTAACATATGCAATTTTCCAATCTTCCGGAACCATTTCAGAATCTAGTGATTCTTGAAAGATCATTACTAATATCTCCACAATCTCTTCAGCCACCTCTTTCAGAACGCTGGGTTGTACACCATCTGGTCCAGGTGACTTATCTACCTTCAGACTTTTTGGTTTCACAGGAACCTTCTCTCCTGTTCACCCTTCACACCCTCTGGCACCTGGAACTTCCACCATACTTCTAGTGTCTTCCACAGACTGATGTAAAATACTTATTCAGTTTGTCCACCATGTCCTTATTCCCCATTGCTACCACTTCAATTTTGTTTTCCAGCAGTCGGATACCCCTCTTGCCTCTCTTTTACACTTTATGAATCTGAAGAAACTTTTGGTATCCTCTTTAATATTGTTGGCTAACTTACTTCAGTATTCCATCTTTATCTTCTTAATGACTTTTTAGTTGCCTCCTGTTGGTTTGTAAAAGCTTCCCAATCCTCTAACTTTGCACTAATATTTGCTCTATTATATGCCCTCTCTTTGGCTGTTACGTTGACTTTGACTTCTCTTGTTAGTCACAGTTCTGTCAACTTGCCTTTAGAATACTCTTCCTGTTTGGGATTTATATTTCCTGTGCCTTCCAAGTTTCTTCCAGAAATTCTAGCCATTGCTGCTCTGCTGTCATCCCTGCCAGTGTTTTTTTTCCAAGTGTTTCTGGCCAACTCCTCTCTCATGCCTTTGTAATTCTCTTTCCTCCACTGTAATATGGAAACATCTGACTTTAGCTTCTCCTTCTCGAATTTCAGGGTGAATTCGATCATATTATGATCACTTTCCTCAAAGGATTCTTTTTCCTTAAGCTCTCTAATCCATTCTATTTCATTGGACAAAACCCAATCCAGATTAGCTGATCTCTGGTGGGTTCAGCCACAAGTTGCTCTATAAAGCCATCTCATAGGCATTCCAGAAATTTCTCCTCTTGAAATGCAGCACCAGCCTGATTTTCCCAATCTACCTGCATATTGAAATCCCCCAATACTATTGTAACGTTGCCCTTTTGGCATGCATTTTCCATCTCCTGCTGTAATTTGTAGACCACATCCTTACTGCTGCTTGGGGATCTATATACAACTCCCATCGGAATCTTTTACCCTTGCAGTTCCTTAGCTCTATCCACAATGATTCAACAGCTTCTGATCCTATGTCACCTCTTTCTAATGATTTGATTTCATTTTTTACCAACAGAGCAACCCCTCTGCCTACCTGTCTGTCCTTTTGATACGATGTGTATCCTTGGACATTGAGCCCCTAGCTATAATCTTCTTCCAGGCCATGATTCAGTGATGCCTACAACATCATACATGCCATTCTGCAACTGTGCTACAAGTTCATCTACCTTATTCCATCTACGTATTCAAATAATATCGTGTATTTACTCTTTTCAATTTTGTCCACCTTCTATGTTGCAATTCATCCTGTTAACGGAAATTTTGCCCAATCAACAATCTCTCGTCACTACACATTGCCCCGCTTGTAAACCAACTACCTCTTCTTGAGCACTATCATCTCCCTTTCTAATCATTCTTCTTGCATTGAAATATATCTAGCTCAGGACAGAAGTCACATCATGCTGAACATTTTGATCCCTAACTTTGTCTATGGTCTTACCAACATCTACCTCCACAACCTCTCCACTAACTGTTCTGGCACTCTGGTTCCCATCTCCCTGCAGCTATGTATTTAAGTGAAATACAGAACAAATTAGAACACTACCAAAACTACTACCATACTATAAAACTGTGTATTAGTTCCCAGTAGTTATCGATGGAGCAATTCATCCAGTGTACACTACCGTGTTCTTTTGACTGACTTTAAACAAAATGAGCACGGACATCTTGTGCACGTATTAGACTGCCTTCAAACAATGCTTTCGACGATTGCATCCTCCAGATCTTCACTTTTGCTGTAACATTCCAGATGATTGTCAATGTCTTCAAATTCTAGCAATTCCTATCGTGTTGAAGTAGTGAAATTGTTTCATTTTCACTGCAGGATGTTTTTGGCATCTCCAAGCTTGAATGCTTGAAACTGCAGTGAGCAAAACAGTTCTGAATTGTCTTACTGCTTACTTCTTGCCAACTATCAATGACAAAGATCCCTGATCTTTGAACGCAAACACACACAAGTGATACTATTTAAAAACTTTTCATACTAAGCAGAGTGTAGTGTCTGATAGCTCCAGGAAGTGCACGCGACTGATACTAATTAGAAACTGTTTGGCAACTATCCCCTGTCCCAATTAAATGGCATAGCATCCCAAATAAACAAAAGGAATCCTGGCTAATTTCTCGATTTATTTTTGTTCTTTAAGAGATGTCCCAAATAAGCGGCTGCCCCAATTAACTGGAATCCATTTTTGAAATGTTCTTTTATGAAGATTTCAAAATAATGGATTTTCAAAGATTTTTCTCTCTTAAAGTTTTTATTTGTTACGTTGTTGCTTTTAACTTAATCAAATATTCATTCAGATTTGTTGCCTATGAGAACTCTTTATTGTCTGAACAGTTAACCTAAGCTGTTGGAATCCAGGGATACTTCAGAACTATTGCTTGATACTGCAACCCTCAAAAGGACAATGTTCTTGTGACATGGACAGAGAGTCTGTCTGTATGTTTATTTCAGTTCTGAAATAAGCATGATGCTCTATTGCTAAGTCACCAAAATTAATTGAACTGACTTTCATATATGGGGTATATGAGCAGTCCTTGTTAGATCATATGGTTTAGTGCAAATGTTCAAGGGTGAATTTTTATCTCTCTGAGATCCTTCACATTGTCAAGGTTTTGATGAGATAATTTTATTTGTTTTTGGAGAAGCAGAATGGTACATTTTTCAACAATCTGTGAAAATATCATGGCATTCTGTATATTGTATAATGCCACAACAGGCCTTGAAGGAAAAAAAGGAACTTCTTTTACTGAAGGTATTCAGCAAGGGAAAGATGGAGAGAAAAACCCTATAGTCCCAATATCATCTACTTTTAAATGTACCAATTGAATTGAAGAAATTATTGCACTTTAGCAAATTTACTTCATATTTTTTAACATTTTTCTAACCAATTGACAGTAAGACTATTCGAGTAATATAGAATTGTGAAAATGTACAGCTCACAAATATAAACAAGAGAAAATCTGCAGATGCTGGGTACCTGAGCAACACACTCAAAATGTTGGAGGAACTCAGCAGGCCAGGCAGCATCTATGGAAAAGGGTATAGTCAACGGTTCTGGCTGAAACCCTTCGGCAGGACTGGTGAAAAAAAGCTGAGGAGTAGATTTAAAAGGTATCTTATCCTTGCAAGTAGAACAAGTGCTACACCTCCTCCCTCACTACAACACTTCACCTCCTGTGAATCTGTTGGAGTCATATACTGTGTTCGGTGCTCCCGGTGTAGCCTCCTGTATGTCAGTGCCACCTGCCATAGACTGGGAGACCGCTTCACCGAGCATCTATGCTCTGTCCGCCAGAAAAAGCTGGATCTCTGAATGGCCACCCTTTTTAATTCCACTTCCCATTCCCATTCCGACATGTCCATCCATGGCCTCCTCCACTGTTGTGATGAGGCTATACTTGGCTTGGAGGAACAACACCTGATATTCTGTTTGGGTGGCCTCCAACCTGATGGCATGAACATCAATTTCTCAAGCTTCCGGTAATGCCTCCTTTTCTTTCAGCAATTCCCATCCCCTTTTCCCTCTTTCACCTTATCTCCTTGCCTACCCATCATCTCCCTCTGGTGCTCCTCCCCCTTTTCTTTCTCCCATGGCCTTCTGTCTCTTTCACCAATCAACTTCCCAGCTTTTTACTTCATCCCTCCCCTTCCAGGTTTCATCTATCACCTTGTCTTTCTCTCTCCCCTCCAACCACCTTTAAAATCTACTCCACAGCTTTTTTTCTCTTGGTCTGCTGAATTCCACCAGCACTTTGTTTGCGTAGCTCACAAATATGCTGACAAGAATGGCTATTTACACAACACCACTTGCCCACATTAGGCCAATATCATCTATCCTTTCATATCTAAGTACCCATCCCGGTGTCTTTTAAACACTGTGATTGTATCTGTCCCTGCCACTTCCCCGGCAGCTCATCCCATACATAACCACCACCCTCTGTGTGAAAAAGTTTGCCTCTCATATCTCCTTTTTTCCTCTCACCTTAAACCTATGTCCACTCATTTTAGATTTCTATGTATGATTCCTGATAAAGAGCCTTTACCTGAAATATCAAGAACTCCTTTCCTTCCACTGGTGCTGCTTGACCTAATGAGTTTCTCCTGCAGTTTGTTTTTAACATCCCCGTGGATCTCTTCTGCACTCTTCTAATGCTGTGACAATTTTCCTATCGCATGATGATCAGACTGTACACAGTTTTCCAAGTGCAGGTTGACCAGTGCATTGTACAGCTGCAATATGACATCCCAACTCTTACACTGAATGTCTCGGCTTACGAAGGCAAGCCTTCTTTGTGACCCTTTCCATCTGTGTCACCATTGTTAGTGGGCTATGAACTTGCATTCCAATGTCCCTCTGTACATTGTTGCTCCTGAAGCCCCTGCCATTTACTATATATGTCCTGTTAGTACTTGATATCCCAAAGTGGATTACTTTGTACTTGTCTAGATTAAATTCCTGGGTTGTTTCACCCAGTTTTTCAAATGATTGATGTCTCTTTCACAACCTTCTTTACTGTCTACTATACCACATTTTTGTGTCATTGGAAAACTTGCTAATCATTCCATCAAAGTCATGACAAACCACAGTGATGCTAGCACTGATCCCTGCAGAACACTACATGTCTCAGGCTTCCAGTAAGAAAAACACCCCCCAGTCACTACCCTCTGTGTCCAAACATGAAGGCAATTTTGAACCCAGTTTGCTAGCACACCATGAATCCAATATATCTTAAATCTAATAATGCAGGGCTCTGATATGATTTTTGCTAAAGACTATGTGGGTCACATCTACTGCGCTGCCTTACCTCATCAAAACATTCAGTCAGATATGTGAGACAAGATTTCCTCTGCACAAAACTAGACTGACACTTCCTAACCAGGCCCTGCTTTCCCAAGTTGACATAAACACTGCCCTTCAGAATGTTTTTTTCCAAATATTTTCTACTTTTGATGTAAGGCTTACCAGCCTGTAGGGTCCTTGCTTATCTCTACTGCCCATTTTGAAAAGGGAACAACATTAGCTACCCTCTCATTAGCTACAGTACCTGTGGCTAATAAAGATGCAGCAATCTCCATTACAGTCTTCCACCCCTTTGCTTTCCATAGCAGTAGAAGTTAGATACCATCAGGCTCTAATGGTTTTGAGGTGTGGTCAAATAGAGCTGGACTCTCTATATGCTGCCTTAAAATTCACTTCTGAATGCACTTGGTAAATTAACATTGTCACATGTACCAAGGTGCAGTAAAAACTCTGCTTGCATATCATTTATATATCGTTTGTAGATCAAATCATTACATCAGTGCATTGAGTTAGTGCAAGATAAAACAATAGCAGAATAAAGTGTTACAGTTACAGAGTAAGTAAATAATAAATTGCAAGATTATAGTGAGGTAGACTGTGAGGTTAAGAGTTCATCTTATACTGTGGAACTGTTCAGTAGCCGTATAACATTGAGGTAGAAACTATCCCTAAACCTGGTTGTACTTGCTTTCAGGCTTTTGTATCTTCTTCCCAGTGTGAGAGGGGAGAAGGGAGAATGTCCGGGGTGGGTGGGATCTTTGATTATGCTGGCTGCTGTACTGATGCGGTGAGAAGTATAGACAGAGTCCACGGAGAGGAGGCTGGTTTCCATGATGTCTCACAGTTCTCTGCAGTTTCTTGTGGTCATAGGCAGAGCAGTTGCCATGCCAAGCTGTGACTCATCTGGATAGGATGCTTTCGATGGTGCATTGGTGAGGGTCAAAGAGGACAGGCCAAATTTCCTGAGGAAGTAGAGATGATGTTGAGCTTTCTTGGCCGTGGCATCAATGTGGTTTGGCCAGGACCGGTTGCTGATGATGTTCACTCCCAGGGACTTGAAGCTCTCAATCTTCTTCAAAGATAAAAATAAAAGATCAGCTTTATTTATATGTACATCAAAATGTCATTTGTGTCGACAACAGACACAGTCTGATTATTTTCTGTGGGCAACACTTCCTGCAGCAATATAGCATATAATCAACTTCCTAACCCTAGCCTGTATGTCTCTGGAATGTGGGAGGAAACCCATGAGGTCATGGGGAGAACGTACAAACTCCCTACAGAGTGTGGCAGGAATTGAACCCTGATCGCAATCGCTGGCACCGTGAATCATTATGCTAACCGCTACACCATTGTGCCGACCCTCTTGTCCTCTGTGCTGTTGATGAGAATAGAAGCAGGTGCACTGTCACCCCCTTCCTGAAGTCAATGGCCAGCCTTTGTTTTGCTGATATTGAGAGAGAGGTTGTTGTCTTGACACTGTCACTAGGCTCTCTATCCCCTTCTTGTACTGCAACTGATTATTATATAAGATGCAGCCTACCATGGTGGTATCATCTGCACACTTGTAGGTGGAGCTCAGACAGAATCTTGAGTGTACAGGTAACAGAGTGGGGGGCTGAGCACACAGCCTTGTGGGGCACCAGCTCTGAGAATAATCGTGGCAGAGGTAATGCTGCCCTTCCTTACTGATGTTGTCTGTTCGTCAGGAAATCAATAATCCAGTTGCAAACGGAGGTGTTGAGTTCCATATCTAGGTGTTTGGAGATGAATTTGCTTGGATTTATAGTACTGGAGAGGATTATAGCAGAAGCATTATAGTATTTTATGATTTCCACCCACCTAAGAGGAATAGATATTAAGCCGAGAAATATTAAGAGGAATAGATAGAGTGGACAGCCAGCGCCTCTTTCTCAGGGCACCACTGCTCAATACAAGAGGACATGGCTTTAAGGTAAGGGGTGGAAAATTCAAGGGGGATATTAGAGGAAGGTTTTTGACTCAGAGAGTGGTTGGTGTGTGGAATGCACTGCCTGAGTCAGTGGTGGAGGCTGCTAGACAGGTATATGGAGGAATTTAAAGTGGAGGGTTATACGGGAGGCAGGGTTTAAGGGTCAGTACAACATTGTGGGCCAAAGGGCCTGTTCTGCGCTGTATTGTTCTATGTTCTATGTTCTAAACTGAGAGACTAACATAATCCCAGTCAATGTCAATAAAGTTTAAATTCCTGACTACTCATTCATCTTTTTACATTGCAATTTTCCTACATAGTAGCTCTTCTACTTCCCACTGACCATTGTGAGGTCTATAATATCACCCCATCTAAGTGGTTGCCCAATTTCTTACTTCTAAACTCCACCCATTTAGCTCATTCCATCATCCCTCCAGATATCTTCCTTGAGCACCTCCGTAAGGCTCTCCTGATCAGCAGCGCATCACCCCCTTACTATCATGCCTGAA
This sequence comes from Hemitrygon akajei, assembly GCF_048418815.1. NCBI lineage: Eukaryota > Metazoa > Chordata > Chondrichthyes > Myliobatiformes > Dasyatidae > Hemitrygon > Hemitrygon akajei. The sequence continues at coordinate 49,416,970 of NC_133138.1, forward strand.
AGGTCCATACCCTGGGCTGCCAGGTTTGTTTGAATGGCTTGTCATATGAAGAGCATTTGATGGCTCTGGGTTTGTAGTCACTAGAATTCAGAAGAATGAAGGGTGACCTCATTGGAAGCTATCGTTTGGTGAAAGGCCTTGATAGAATGAATATTTCCTATGGTGGGAGAGTCTAAGACCAGAGGACACAGCCTCAGAATGGAGAGGTGTCCTTTTACAATGGGACTGAGGAGAAATTTCATTAGCCAGAGGGTAGTGAATCTGTGGAATTCTTTGCCACAGGTGTCTGTGGAAGTCAAGTTTTTATATATATTTAAAGCAGGTGTTAATAGATTCTTGATTAGTCAGGGCATGAAGGGATACAGGAAGAAGGCAGGAGGCTGGGGCTGAGAGGAAAATTGGATCAGCCAGGATGAAATGGTGGAGCAGATTTGATAGTCCAAATGGCCTAATTCTGTTCCTATATCTTATGGTCTTATTGTTTGCCCTGCCCTCAACAACATTTCCATGGTTACAGAACTATCGTAATCTCAGGTAATGATCCATGCTGTCAGATTATCCATCTTCCCTGTGAGGCTCCTTGCATTAAAGTAAATCCAGTTAAGTTCATCAGTCCTCTCGTATTTTCCCCACCTGTTTATGTCTGCTCTGCCTACTAGATTTGCCTGTTCTATTTTCTGCAGGATTCTCACTCCCCACCTGTACCACTGCTATTCTGGGTCTCACCCCCTTGCCTGCATCACTAATTTAAATTTTCCTAAGTATCAGTAACAATCTTCCCTATGAGAATATCAATCCCCTTCTACTGTAGGTGCAATCTGTCCTTCTTGTGCCCCAGAATAGATCCTAATGTTCCAAATATCCAAAGCCTTCCCCACTCTACAATCTATTTAGCCATTCATTCAGCTGTTCAATCTTCCTGTTTCTATACTCACTAGCATGTGGGCCAGGGAGTAATTGTGAGATTACAACTGTAGGAATCCTGTCTTTCAACTTTGTTCCTAACTTCCTAAATTCTCTTTGTAAGACCTTGTCTTTTCTTATCTATTTTGTTAGTAACAGCATGACCACTAGCTGCATGCCCTCCACTTTAAGAATATTTTGCACCTGCTTTAACCCCGATACCAAAGAGGCAACATCCCATCCTGGAGTTTTGCTCACAGCCACAGAAACGCAGTCTGTCCACGACTATCAGGCCCCTTTCTGTGCCTGCCTGATCTTTGCCGTTCTCTGGTGTACAACAGAGCCAGGTACGATGCCGCTGATTTAGCCTTTGCAGTTATCTCATGAGTAGCCATGCACCCCAACAGTATCCAGAACAGTAGAGCTGTCAGGGAGGTGAATAGCCACAGGCTTGCCTGCCTGCCTGCCTGCCCCTTTTGGCAGTCTCCCTCCTACTGCCGGGCATGCTGACATCCCTAAAGCTCCTTCATACTTTCTGCCTCGTGTATGCTCTTTCATGTGTTCAGCTGCCACTGCAACTAATCTCTGCAGTCTGAGAGGAGCTGCAACTGAACAATACGCTTCATTGACTGAGGTAATATTTAAGAATAGCAACCATGCCCCAAGGGAGAAATTGAAAGGAGCTGGCTTAAACTCTCTAGGACTCATAAGAATGAGAGTTAATCTCATTGAAACATATACATTTCTTCAGGGGATTGGCAACAGAAATGAAGGGATAATGTTTCCCCGGCTGAATGTCCAAAACTCTGGGACGCATTGCCAAAATAAGGGGTCAGCCATTCAAAATTGAGATGAGAAGGTATTTCTTTACCCAAAGGGAGATGAGTATATGGAATTTGTTGCTCAGGATGCTGTGGGTTCTCAGTCAGAATATATATTATATATATATTTTTTGATATTAAGGATATTTAAGGATATAGATTAGCTCAAGAAAGATCAGCTGTGGTGTTACTAAATGGTGAAGCAGGTACAAAGGCAGTATTCTCTATTTCTACTTGTATGTTCTTATAATTTAAAGAATAAGCAGGAGATCAGACTAAATCAGAACTGACTAAAATACTTAGCAGTAATACAGATGATTTTTTTGTGAATTGAATTCTCATTAACTGTTATTGACATGAAATATTAACTCTTTTGTTCTCTGCATAGATTCATTCATTTACCTGAGCAACTGAATATCTTCAGCATTTATGTTTTACTTAAGATTTCCAGCATTTTTTTATAATTTGAATAAGGAGTTCTAAGTATAAATTTGGGAACAGATTTGTTGTGATTTACTAACATGAGATGAAACTTGCATTTTATATTTATACTATGTAAACATAGGTGCCAGAGAATTTAAAGAATGATATGTTAGGTGATTATTCACATTCTACCTTGCTTCTTTGCCGGGTTTCATCATGGGAAAGGGAGGAAAGGAAATTTCATATTTAATGTTGCATTCACTTTAATCAATATAAGATTGAAAGTGCTATGATTTAGTCTTTAATGTGTATTGTTTATCATTCTCTTTTTCTCCTGCATTGTACATATATTTTCAAAGGAAAAGTACATTCTTAAGCAAATGTTATTACATCTTTGAAATGGACCATTACACAGTGCACTAATCATTCAGGTTGTTACTGTTCTGGCAATATTGTTTGTGTTGAGTCTGCCCTGGTTCAAAGTGCTTAGCCACTGCTTTTCAGATGATTTAGGAACTTTGTGTGCAAAACACTAATTGTAAGGATTATTCAATGTTTTTAGCATCAGTTCATCAAAAAATAGTCTCAGGGCATAGGAGCAACTAACAAGATTGAACTTATATTACTGTGTTTGTTGCCAGAGAACATGTAGTGGTGACAATCACTTTGGCTGTGGAAATCCCCAGCTACTGCTCATTGTAATCAGTAGGTTGCATTGAGTAAGACATTAAGAATCTTTTGAGAAGAGTGGCTACAAACTACCTTTGCAACAGGCTGTGTAGAAGCCCTAGCAAGGGATTTCGGTAAATGAAACAAACCATATTCTGTGGCGAAATGTTTTAAACTGAGGTTGAGGGCTTGCGATAATCTTGATATAACAGCTCACACTGGGAGACTTTTCCTTTTCTCTGTCCCACTTTATGCTGTGCCCTGCATATACTCATGACTATCATGGGTGTTAAACTGCTGAAACATGGCATCTGGTGACTGAGTAGGTCAATTTTCCTGACTGGAGTGTTCTCAAAGCTGAGAGATCATCGTTTTGATGTGAAACCTCCAGGGTAGTAATCTCTGGATTGCTGCCTGTGCCATGTGCCATTTGAGGTAAGAATAGGACGATTTGGCAGGTGAATGTGTGGCTGAAGAATTGGTGCAAGGGGCAGGGTCATTGGGATCTTTCTGGGGAAGGTGTGAACTCAACAAGAAGGATGGGTCACACCTGAACCTGAGTGGGACCAATATCCTTGTGGGCAGGTTTGCTCGAGCAGTTGGGGAGGGTTCAAACTAATTTGCAGGGATATGGGAACAGAGCGATAGGGCTGAGGGTGGGTCAGTTGATATGCATGTGGATGCAGTGTGTAGAGAGACTGTGAGGAAGGACAGGGAGATGACAGGGCAAAATTGCAGTCAGTGGGATGAGTTAAAGTGTTACAGGTGTAATGAAAACAAGACTGAAGGTGTTATATTTGAATGCACACAGTATACAGAAAGGGTAGGTGATCTTGTAGAGCAGTTAGAGATAGACAGGTATGATGTTGTGGGCTTCTCCAAGTCATGGCTGAAAGAAGGGGCCTAACATCCAAGGATGTATGGAAAGGACAAGTTCATGAAAGCAGAAGGGGTGGGAGTGGGTCTACTGGTAAAAATTGAAATCGAATCCTTAGAAAGAGGTGACATAGGAGTGAAAGATGTAGAATCCTTGTGGGGAGAGTTAAGAAAATGCAACAGTACAAAGACCCTGATTGGAGTTATATATAGGCCTCTGAACAGTAGACAGGATGTGGGATACAAGTTACAAAGGGAGATAGAAAAGGCATGTAAGTGGGCAATGTTGTAATAATCATGGGGTTTCAATATGCAGATAAATTGGGAAAATCTGGTTGGTGCTGGATCCCAAGAGAGGGAATTTGTAGAATGCCTATGAGATGGCCTTTCAGAGTATCTTATGGTTGAACACACTAGGGAAATGGCAATTCTGGATTACGTTTTATGTAATGACACATATTGTGTTGGCGCATGGCCTAGCGGATAATGCATCGGTCTAGTGATCTGAAGGTCACTGGTTCGAGCCTCAGCTGAGGCAGTGTGTTTGTGTCCTTGAGCAAGGCATTTAACAACACATTGCTCTGTGACGACACCGGTGCCAAGCTGCATGGGTCCTAGTGCCCTTCCCTTGGACAATATCGGTGGTATGGAGAGGGGAAGGCTTGCAGCTTGGGCAACTGCCAGTCTCTCATACAACCCTGCCCAGGCCTGCACCCTGGAAACCTTCCAAGGCGCAAATCCATGGTCTCATGAGACTAACGGATGCCTAGAATGACACATATTTGATTAGGAAGCTTAAAGTAAAGGAACCCTTAGGAGTCTGTGATTGTAATATGATGGAGTTCACCCTGCAGTTTGAGAAGGAGAAGCTAAAATTGGATGTATCAGTATTACGGTGGGGAAAGGAAATTACAGAGGCATGAGAGAGGAGTTGGCCAAAGTTCATTAGAAGGGAAGACTTCAAGGATGATAGCAGAACAGCAATGGCTGGTGTTTCTGGGGGAAATTCAGATGGCAGAGGAAAGATACATTCCAAAGGTGAATAAGTATTCTAAAGGAAGGATGAGGCAATTGTCTCAATAATGCTGGAGAGGTAAAAATGAGCCATAGAGTCATAGAAAAGTACAGCACAGAAACAGGCCCCATGGCCCATCGAGACAGTGCCAAACCATTGAAATTGCCTTGTCCCATCAAGCTTACATGCACCACTTGTGCTGGCAGCTTGTTCCACATTCTCATGATCCTCCGAGTAAAGAAGTTACCCTCAGGTGGAGTTTACCCTATCTATACTCCTCCTAATTTTGTATTAGCAAAATCTCTCTAGCAAATCTCCCCTCAGTCTTCTATGTTCTAGGGAATAAAGTTCTAACCTATTCAATCTTTCCTTGTAACTCAAGTTCTCCAGTCCTGACAATTTCCTTATAAATTTTCTCGGTACTGGTACTCTTTCAATCTTATTTACATCTTTCCTGTAGGTAGGTGACCAAAACTGCACACAATATTCCAAATTACGCCTCACCAAAGTCTTATACAACTTCAACATACCATCACATTTTTTGGACACAATACTTTGATTTATGAAAGACAATGTATCAAAGCTTCCTTTACAATCCTATCTACCTTTGAGGCCACTTTTAATGAATTATATTCTTGTATTCTCAGATCCCATTGTTCTACTGCACTCCTCAAAGCCCTACCGTTCACTGTGCAAGACCTACTCTGGTTAGCCCTAAGAAAATGTAACATGTCACACTTCTCTGCGTAAAATTCCATCTGCTATTTTTCAGCCCATTCTTCCTGCTGGTCCAGATCCTGCTGCAAGCTTTGATAGTCTTCCTCACTGTCCACAACATCCCCAATCTTGGTGTCATCTGCAAATATGCTAATCTAGTTAACCGCATTATCATTCAGATCATTGATATAGATGACAAACAACAATAGACCCAGCACTGATTCCTATGGCACTCCACTAGACACAGGCATCCAGTCAGAGAGTTAACTAAAAGCTACCAGCCTCTGTCTTCTCCCACAAAGCCAATGTCTTATCCTATTTACTATCTCATTTTGAAAGCCAAGCGACTGAACCTTCTTGACCAACCTCCGATACTGGAACTTGTTAAATACCTTGCTGTAGTCCATGTAGACAACATCTACTGTCTTGCATCCATCCTTTTTTCTGTTAACATGCTCAAAAAACTCTATAAGATTGGTTAGACATGACCTACCATGCACAATGCCATGCTGACTATCCCTGATTAGTCCACACCTATCCAAATACTTATCTATCCAGTCCCTTAGAATACCCTCCAATAGCTTTCCCACCACTGATGTTCAGGCTCACCGGCTTATAATTTCCTGGTTTATTTTTACAGTCTTTCTTAAACAGTGGAACAACATTAGCTATCCTCCAATCCTCCAGAACCTCACCTGTCACTAATGATGATTTAAATATCTCTGCTAGGGCCCTGGCAATTTCTGCATTTGCCTCCCACAGGGTCCAAGGGAACTCATTGTCAGACCTTGGGGATTTATTCACCATATTTTGCTTCAAGACAGCAAATACTTCCTCCTCTGTAAACTGTAGGATCCATGACCTCGCTGCTGCTTTGCCTCACTTCTATAGACTCTGTGCCCATCTCCCGAGTAAATACAGATGCAAAAAATCCAGTTAAGATCTCCACTATCTCGTTTGGCTCTGTGCACAGATTACCATTCTGATGTTCCAGAGCACCAATTTTGACTCTTGCAATCATTTTGTTCTTACCGTATCTGTAGAATCCCTAGGCATTCTCCCTCACCTTGTCTACTAGGGCAAACTCATGCCTTCCTTAAGCCCTCCAGATTTCTTTCTTAAGTGTTCTCTTGCATTTCTTATACTCCATAAGTATCTCATTTGTTCCTACCTCCCCAAACCTGCTATGCACCTTTTTTTATCTTAACTAGGGCCTCAATATCTTTTGAGAACCAAGGTTCTCTAAACCTGTTATCTTTGGCTTTTATTCTAACAGACACAAGTTTTGTACTCTCAAAATTTCTCTTTTGAAGGTCTCCCACTTACCAAGTACACCTTTGCTGGTAAACAGCTTGTCCCAATCCACACTTGCCAGATCCTTTCTGATACCATCAAAATTGACCTTTCTCCAATTTAGAATCTCAACCCGAGAACCAGATGTATCCTTTTCCCTAATTACCTTGAAACTAGATGCAAAGCATTCCCCTACACAAATTTCTGTCACCTGCTTTGTCTCATTCCCTATTAGGAGATCAAGTAACACACTCTCTCTTTGGGACGTCTATGTACTGATTAAGTAAACATTCCTGAACACGTTTAACAAACTCTGTCCCATCTAGTCCTTTTACAGTACAGGAGTTCCAGGTCAATATGTGGAAAGTTAAAAAAAGCCCATCTATACCAATCTTATGTTTCATACAACAGTCTGCAATATCTCTACAGATTTGTTCTGCTAAATCCCGTGGACTGTTAGGTGGTCTATAATATAATCCCATTAATGTGTCCATACCTCTCTTTTACTTCAGTTCCACTCATAAAACCTCACTAGCCAAGTTCTCCAGTATGTCCTGACTGAGCACTGCTGTGATAAATTTCCCTGAGTAGTACCACTCTTTCCTCTTTAATCTCTCCCACTCTGTCACGTCTAAAACAACAGAACCCCGGAATAATGAGCTGCCAGTCCTGCCCCTCCTGCAACCAAGTCTCAGTAAAGGCCACAATGTCATAATTCCATGTGTTGATCCATGCTCTGAGCTCATCTGCCTTTCCTGCAATACTTCTTGCATTGAAATGTACACAGCTCAGTACATTAGTCCCAGAATCCTCAATCTTTTGATTCTTGACTTTGTCTGAGGTCTTAACAACGTCTATCTCCACAGCCTCTCCACTATCTGTTCTGGCACTCATCTCCCTGCAGTCCACCCCCCCCCCCCCCCCAGGATATTAGTTCCCCTCCAGTTCAGGTGTAAACCATCTCTTCTGTACAGGTTCCATGTTCCCTGGAAGAGTGCCCAATGATCCAAAAATCTGACATTTTCCCTCCTACACCAACTCTTTATCCACATATTAAACTGTATCATCTTCCTGCTGAATGGGAGCAAAGAAGTATTTTGCATCAATCTTCACTGTGGAAGGTACTAGGAGAATGCCAGAAATGTGAGATTGTCAGGGGACATTGCTATTACTAAGGAGAAGGCGCTTGAGAATCTGTAAGGTCTGAAAGTATCTGGACCAGATAGACTATACCCCTGGTTCTGAAAGAGGTAGCTGAAGAGATTGTGGAGGCAATATTGATGATCTTTCAAGAATCACTGGGTTAAGGCATGGTTCCTGATGACTGGAAAATTGCAAATGTCACTCCACTCTTTATGAAGGGAGGAAGGAGGAAGAAAAAATTATAGGCCAGTTAGCCTGACTTCAGTGGTTGGAAAGATGTTGAAGTTGATTATCAAGGATGAGGTTTTGGGGTACTTGTAGGCACATGATTAAATAGGCCACAGTCAGCATGGTTTTCTAAAGGGGAAATTTTACCCATCAAATCTGTTTGAATTATTTGAGGAAATAACAGTGAAAGGAGATTCAGTGAATGATGTTTATTTGGATTTTCAGAAGGCTTCTGACAAGGTGCTACACATGAGGCTGCTTAACAAAATAAGAGCCCATTGTATAATGGGAAAGGTGCTAGAATGGATAGAAGATTGGCTGACTGGCAGGAGGCAAAGAGTGAGAATAAAGGGGGCTTTTTCTGTTTGGCTGCTGGTGACTAGTGGTATGTCACAGAGGTAGGTCCCGGGGCCGCTTCTTTTCATGTTGTATGTCAGTGATTTGGATGAAGGAATAGATGGCTTTGTGGCCAAGTTGGCAGATGATGCAAAGATAGGTGGAGGGACAGGTAGTGTTGAGGAAGCAGGGAATCTGTATAAGGACTTAGACAGATTGGGGGAACAGGCAAAGATATGGAATATAATGTAGGTTAGTGCTTATACTGTAAGGAAGTATAATAAAAGTGTGGACTATTTTGTAAGTTGGGAGAAAATTCAAAAATCAGAGGTTCAGAGGGAATTGGGAATCCATGTGCAGGTTTCCCTAATGGTTAACTTGCAAGTTCAGTCGGTGGTAAGGAAGGCAAATCCAATGTTAGTATCCTTTTCGAGAGTACTAGAATATAAAAGCAAGATTGTAATGCTGAGGCTTTATAAGGCATTTGTCAGACTGCACTTGGAGTATTGTGAGCAGTTTAGGGTTGCTTATCTAAGAAAGGATATACTGGGAACTGAGAGAGTCCAGAGGACATTTACAAGAATGATCACATGAATGAAAGGTTAACATATGAGGAGCATTTGATGTATCACTGGAGTTTAGAAGAATGGGGAAAATTGAGGGACATCCACGTAGAATAGGGATGAGGAAACATTTACCACAGATGTCTGTGCTGGTCAAGTCATTGTGTACAGTATATTTAAGGTTGATAGGTTCTTGATTTTTCAGGGCATCAAAGGTCACAGGGAGAAGGCAGGAAATAGGGTTGAGAAGGATAATCAATCAGCCATGATGGAATGGCAGAGCAGACTTGATGGGCCAAATGGCCCATTCTGGTCCTAAATCTTATGCTATAAGTATTGAAGTTGAAGCTTCTGTTTTGATCTAAGAATATATTTGTACCCTGCTCTCATGCTTGTCTTGAACAGACTGCCTGTCTGGTATCTCCACCAGCTGTTTAATATAATTTTTTGTTATATTCCAAGTGGTCAAACACAAATTCACTTAATATTTCAAGTGGAAACGCAGCGTCATTTGGGATGCACTTTCACAGTAGGAATCAGTGCAAGCGGAAAATAAAGATATGAAACACTTCCCATCACCTGCTCTCTGTTCATTTACACAGCTTCAAAATAGCGCTTTGTTTGCATAACTGAAGTGCTCTTTCTGTTGGCTTTTTATTCCCAATAGAATTCGTCTCAATTGATTTTGATTTTCTGTACTTACAGCTTATTTAGGGCAGTATTGTGAACATTTTGGTTCTGTGGACTATCAAAAACCATATGGTGTCAGACAGGGGTTTGGGTTTGTTCATTTTCAGAGTTTTAAACTTTCTATACAGTTTGCTATCTTTACTGTAGCTGAGCCTCATTAATGTTGGTAATACTGTTCCAAGACTTGACACGTGGTAGTTCATTGGCCTGCATTTTAATTGCAGATGCATTTCCTGCTGTGGTATCACTAAGACAGATAGTTGGTGAGTGGGAGACGGGTGGCGGTGGTGTTGGGAGAAATGTCTTAGTTATTTTTAAGGATCTTTTATCTTTGGCATGATAAACATAAAAAGTCTTTTTTAAAACCTTCTTCTTGAACATTCCAAACCCACATGCAACTTTACTGCTGAGTTGACTTACCAGTAAACTGTGACATTGTGGTTTCCTGCTCTAGTTATCTAATTAGAATTCAAACCAGGTCCCAAAGAATCTGCAGTAGTTTAAGGCAGGTGCTAACTTGAATGACGGTGGGGTTAAGATTGCAGGCTCTTGTTGCTATTTCTCTTGCTGACTTCCCTTGCTATCTTTGGAGTTCTGTTTTTCTTTGTAAGGTTCATGATTAAGCCACTTTGCAAGGCAAATTTGTACAGGCACCATACACAATTACAGTCCTTTGGATCTTAGTTGCATTATGTAGCTGGACTATAGAGTTCTCTGACTAGTCCGGATATTTCAAACCAAAAATGCATTTATTTTTAGTCTAATGTAACAAAAATAATTGTATCTGATATGAATTTAAAAATAAATAGTAAACTATCATAATCCAAGAATGTAGAGATTAAACCTGATTGCCCCAAAACCACATCCTTCTGGGTTAAAGTGATGGCACAGTGGCCTGCCTTAAAATGAAGCCTCACAGCAACACTTGGAAGAGTTTTTGCTTTCATAAGACAACACGGCAGTTTAGAAGGAGGTCACCTACTGTAATGATAAAATCCTTTCTTATTAAAGACAATCGAATTTGATGGTCAGGAAAAGAGCAGATAGTCCATCAGTCTTATTCCATATTATGATAGCCCAAGTATATGACATAGGAGCAGAATTAGGCCATTTGGTCCAACAAGTCTGATCTGCCATTTCATCATGGCTGATCCATTTTCCTCTCAACCCCATTCTCCAACCTTCTCTCTGTAACCTTTCATGCCTTAATTAATCAAGAACCTACCAACCTCTGCCTTAATGACCTGCCCTCCATAGCTGTCCTTGGCAACAAGTTCCACATGTTCACCACCGTCTGGCTGAAGAAATTCCTCCTCATCTGCATTCTAAATAGAAGTCCCTCCATTTTGAGGCTGTGTTCTCTGGTTCTAGACTCCGTCCACCATAGGAAATACCCTCTCCACATCCCCTTTATCTAGGCCTTTCAACATTCGATAGGTTTCAGAGAGATCCCTACTCATTCTTCTAAATTCCAGTGAGGAAAATCCCAGAACTATCAGTTGCTCCTCATGTGATAAGTAAGAAGCCATCTGCAGTATCCATTATAAAAAAACTAATTTTGCTTTCAGGATGTTCCCTCTTAACTGCTGAGTTGAAAGTATTTTTGCATAATCTTCCCGAATTAGTCTGGAAGATCTATTGCCTGTTAAGTTAATTGAAGTTTCTGAGTTTCAGATGAGTCCAGATGCCTGATGTAATGCCTAAATGAAGGCTTACAATCTCAGCGAGCCACATCCAAAGATAAATGTCGAGCTGATAGTTTGGTCATTCTAATTTATCCCCTTGGAACCACAGATGCAAGCTTCCTCACTCGCAGCTTATTATCTGCCGATGAGGGGGGTCAGGGATAGTTATTGTTGCTGTTCTTTTCTGCGGAGAGAGGAGTAGAGATTTGTTGCTATTGTTGGTGTTTTTTCTGCAGAGGAGGGGTGTGGAATTTTGGGGGTCTGCGAGTTTCATTTATTTTTATTTTTCATGCGGGGAAGCTGGTGTATGGTCTTCCTGTATTTCATGGCTATCTGGAGAAGATAAGTATCAGAGTTGTATCATACATGTATACTTTGACAATCGAATGAACCTTTGAACCTATATACGAAAACCATCTTCAAGCCTAGTAAACTATTAAAAGGTTACCCCTTCCACTTGATTACTGTTATTTCCTGAATCAGAGCCGCACCAATTTTCTACCTTACTATATCAAGCTAAAGCAATAACATTACCTATTATAATATTAATAATGTTGTGCAATAGAAAAACACTGTCATGAAAATATCATTTATCAGGTTATTGCTTGATAGAAAGCAGACTTTAGCAGCTCTGTTTCAACATGACATTCAGTTCAAATCTACCGTACAGATATATATGACCACAGTCCTTTGATCCTAGTTACTTTATGTGACTGGATTTCCCAGTTGGTCTGGATTATCTCAAGCTGAAAATGCATTTGGTTTTAGTCTAATGCAATAAAGTTATTGTATCTAATGTGCATGTTAGTATGCTTCTAGTGCTTTTAATGGTCTCTTAACTTGCGACTTGGCTGAAGTTTTCTTTTGCCATTACCATCAAAATAGTGCATTGCTTTCCTTACATTATTTAGGTATTCTTACAGCTGTTTACTGTTTGCTTTGATGGGAAGCAGTATTTGCCTGTTCTCATGTAAAGTAACAACCTTAACTAGGTAGAATATTTTCTACTTTCTTTAGATTTACCTCTCCATATTCTTTATCAACCATAATGCTTTTGGTTTTCTGTACATTTTTCTTCTATCAGGATAGACAATACATTTTCCTGATTGAGAATGGTTTTAAATAGCATCATACGGTGTGACCTCAAGTGCCTGTAATGTAGGATTGGCCATTCCACTTTTGCCAGATCTCCAGCTCTAATAAAATTAGCTCTTAAAATCTGGTACCAGATCTGTAGCTGTAGACTGGCAGTAACAAATCAAACAACATTACTGATGCTGGGCCGCGTGACTGAATCAGAGGTGTTGCAAACCTTTTCAGTCTTATTTCCTGAACATCTTGTTCTGTTTTTCCAGGATGAGGATGAAATATAGCGAATAATATTTCCTTAACCTGCTTATAAGACCTGTATTTATCAGATTAAAAGACATGCTTGGATCTATTTATTATTTATTGCTGGAATGGCTCACTGGGAAAAACAAGTGAAGATTATCTATGAACTTACTCACCATTGGAAGTGCGATGTCTCTGCTGGGCAGATTGCAATGTGGGATCTTTCCGTGATGAGATATTTGGTCATCCAATACGTCTTCATGCAAAGTTTCTGAGCTATCTGGAGTAAAGGGTACCTCTCCTAACATTTTTTGTTTGATTCTAGTTTTGTCTGATAGTGTGGCATTCTTCCCTGGCTCTTCCTCTTTCAAAAACAAAACCAAAGAGGTATTTCTAGAGAGAAATACATTGCTTGTTATATGAAATGATTTTCAAATAAAGATTGCCACAAAACAAATGTTGTGGTGTTATCTTATAGTGTTAACAATAGGAAAGAAGCAAATTTTCTCTTTAAAAAAAGGGTTGGGAATATGTTTCAATAAATTATGTAACTCCCAAGAAATTTGTATGAACAGGTACTTGTGATGTTGCTGGAAAATGAATGGTCCCAAAGTGGAGCCAGCAGAGCAAAGTGCTGGCTGACTTTCCAATAATCATCACTTGACGTATCAGAGCTAATTGTTGGAGTTCTGGCACTGTGGTTTAAAACAGTACTTTATTTTAAAAAATTAAGATTATCCAATTTAATTTACAAATTAGGGATTATAATAGAAATAGCTACACTTGATCTCCATCTACTCTATGCCAACACATCCTTTGGTTAACAGGAAATATCACAATAAAAACATTCATTTCATCTACATACTGTGTAGAAACAGTTTTGTGTTTCTGTTCTATCTAGGAAATAACAGAGCTAAAGCTATTACAAAATATCTTTTATCAAGGGCAACACATCTCAATCAATGATTGTGACTTGTACAACATTGTGTCATAATAATTGTACATTCAGTTCTGAAAGGTAAATTTATTTACACCACGTTGCCTCCTCTTGAAAGAAAGATAATAAAGTCATACAAATCATCAAATATTTATATGCATAAAATTATACAACTAGTTAACAGTTTACATCAATTTGAATTGTAACTTCAATTAACAACAAATGTACTTGATTCTTGGTCTCTTTGTTTAGTAAATTCTTCACCACGAACTTGACTTGATCTCACTGCAATATCCCATTCAGACATTGATGATTCCATCTGTCATTTCTTCAGATTGACCTCCAGAGCATTTGGGTTCAGGACATGCTCTGTAAATATTGTTTCAACAACCACATATTGCTTGATAACTGTCAAATATTGTAACCTGTACACCAAACTATTTAGGTAAAACTTAACAAAAGGCTAATAGTAAAGAAGAGAAAATCTGTAGATGCTGGAAATCCTAGCAACACACCCAAAATGCTGGAGGAACTCAGAAGGCCAGGAATCATCTATGGAAAAGAATACAGTCAATGTTTCAGGCTGAGTCCCTTCATCAGGACTGGAAAAAAGATGATGAGGAGTCAGAATAAGAAAGTGGGGGGGGGGGGGGGGGGGGGGAAGAGGAGGAAGGTTATAGGTGAAACTGGAAGGAGGGACCTGTGAAGTAAAGAGCTGGGGAGTTGATTGGTGAAAGAGATACAGGACTGGAGAAGGGGGAATCTGATAGGAGAGGACAGAAGGTCAAGGAAGAATGAAAAGGGGGAGGAGAACCAAAGGAAGGTGATAGACAGGTAAGGGGATAGGTGAGAGAGGGAAATTGGATGGGAATGGGAAGGGGGATGTGGAATTACCGGAAGTTCAAGAAATCAATGTTCAATACATCAGGCTGGAGGCTTCCCAGATGAAATACAAGGTGTTGCTCCTCCAACCTGAGTGTGGCCACATCATGACAGTAGAGACCATGGACTGACCTTTCAGAATGGGAATTGTCAGTGGAAATAATGTGGGTAGCCACTTGGAGATCCCACTTTTTCTGGCAGATGGAGCATAGGTGCTCAGCGAGGCATTCTCCCAATCTGCATTGGGTTTCACCGATATACAGGAGGCCACAACGGGAACACCAAGCTAATAATGATTTGTTAACTAAGACTATTTAAAAATAGATATTTCTAGATTATTTGAACTCCACAATGATCTCCACTTCAGTAGATTATTAAGATTGCATCTTTGTGCATCTGTTTATACTCAGTCTTCATTCCAGATTTCCACTCTAACTCCATTAAACACAACACATTATTCTTTCCTACTGTCACTGTCCTTGATATTTTCTTTAGATAATCACCAAGGTTTTTAACTCTGATCATTATTACTTTTTTATTTATCTCACCACATTCTGATCATACTTATTGCCCATCGTTTGATCTTTGGAGATTTGGAGTGGATGTAGACTTCTAAAATTGCAGTTTTGACGCAGTGTTGTACAGTAGAGTATCTTGAAAGAGGACCTTTATTTTGTGTGCATTAAATGTAAGCTGCAGTCTGTCATGTTGCCTTAGTGACAAGTTATTAATGACCTGGAGCTTGGCTTTCAAACACATACAGAGCCACTGTCTACATGGGTCCTGCTTTGATAAGTGATGTTGTGGTGATACTGACTCCAGAGTGAAGGCAGTTTAGATTAAATCATTTGACCTGCTGATTAATTTAATTCCATTAGGAAGCTTGTTTGATGTGAAGTGCAGTACAGTGGTGAAAAAGAATTTTCCACATAATATTCCATCACCAATGTCCTTGCCCATTCAGTTCACCTACCTATATCCCCTAAAGCCTCTCTGCATCCTTTTTACAACTAACTCTACCTACCTTTGTACCTTCAACAAACTTAAGTCAAATTACACCTGATCACTTTATTTAAATCATTGATATAGATTGTAAGCATTCTGGGGCCCACTGATTCCTTGGTACCTCGCAAGTTAGAGAAAGCAAACTTGAAAATTTTGTGTCTGCTATCGGTTTTCAGTTTACTGCCATTATATAATCCTCAAAACTGGGTGCTAATTTTGTTTAGTAATCTCTTATGTATCACTTTTCAATTATTGAAAACTAGACAGCTTGTTACAACCTCAAAAGAAGTTCCAAAAGACTTTGAGAAATTTTTCTCAAATCCAAATTGACTCTGCCTGCTCCTATTCTTATTTTCCGAGTATGCTGTTAGCATGTCTTTAATAAGATATGAGGGAGCACTTTTCCTGCTGCTTATATCAGGTTAACTGTTTTCTCTGTCCCAAGCTTTTTAAACACAGTGGTGTGGGGTTAGTATATTTACAACGGTCCTAACACTCTTCTTGGGTGTGCAGTAGATACAGTTCTGAATTACTACCTGCACCTCCTCATTTTTGAGTTTCACTGTGTGAACAGTGTCCTAGCAAGACTTAAATCTGAATTACCGAGAAACCACCAATTTTATAATCAGTTACATTTCTCAGGGATTTGCCTCAGTGCAATACAGCCTACATGGTAACTGAACAGCACAATGGTTTAATGGATGCTTCAGATTCTGGTCCACGCAGGCTTGGGTAGGATCTCATAATATTCAGAGCAAGGCTCTCACCATTTGCAATCCATGTGATCCACAACCATCCAGTTTTCAGCATTCATGTGACCTGACAAACCCATATGTAGCATCTACATGACTTAATGTGAAGAAGTAGAAAACCATACCACTATTATCCATTTCAGTAGTCTTGTACCAAGATTCCCAGTTAAGCTAGTGCATTTGTCTGCATTTGACCCATATCCTTCCAGATCTTTCCTTTCTATGCACTTGCCTAAGTAACTTTAATATTATCAATTTATCTGCCTCAACCACTTCCTCTGGCATCTGACTGCATATAATTACCATTCTTTGGTTGAAAAGGTTTCCCCACAGGTTTCTTTTAAATCCCTCAATGAGGTGCAGGATATGGAAGTGTATAGTTATGCACTTTGGTAGAAGGAATAAAGGCATAGGCTGTTTTCTAAATGGTGAGGGATTTCAGAAATTGGACATGCAAAGGGACTTTGGGAGTCCTAGTGCAGGATTCCTTAAAGGTTAACTTGCTAGTTGAGTTGGTTGGTAATAAGGAAGCCAAATGCAATGTTAGCAGTAGTGTCGAGAGGACTAGAATATAAAAGCAAGGATGTAATGCTGAAGCTCTAAACGGCATTGGTCAGGCCACATCTCTGGAGTACTGTGAACACTTTTCAGCTCCATATCTAAGAAATAATGTGTTGGCATTGCAGGGGACCAGAGGAGGCTTATGAAAGTGACCCTGGGAATGAAAAGGTTTGATAGCTTTTGCCCGTAATCACTGGAGTTCAGAAGAAAGAAGGGGATCTCATTGAAACCTACTGAATATTGAAGATATTTTGAGTGGATGTAGAAAGGATATTTCCATAGTGGGGGGAAAAGTTATGGGGAAAAGGCAAGAGAATGAGGTTGAGAGGGAAAGTAAGTCAACCATTAGTGGAGCATACTTGACGGACCAGATGGTCTAATTCTGCTCCTATGTCTAATGGTCTCCTATCACTTAAACTTATGTCCTCTCATTCTTGGTTCCCCTTTGCAAAAAAGGATATGCACATTTATGCAATCTATGCCCCTCATAATTTAATACATCTTAACTGGCTCAACTTGTCCCTGCTAGCTAAACCTCTCTTCATATCTCAGTTTCTCAAGCCCTGGCAATGTTCTTCTAAATTTCATCTGCTCAATTTCAATTTCATCCAGCTTAATGGCATATTTCCTCTGCAACATAACATCCCAACTTCTAAACTCAATGCCTTGAATAATGCAAGCCAGTGTGCCAAAAGTTTTCTTTACCAGCATGCCTACCCGTAATGCCATTTTTAGGACACTTTGCACTTAACTGAATTAAACTCCATTTGCCATTCCTTAGCCCACTTACTCTTACCCTTTGTATGTCCTATTATTCCTCATTTTCCCCCCCCAAATGTACTCAAAAACATATACAGTGGATTGCAGTTAATTGGGACACATTGGGACCAGTATATTTTGGCCCAATTAAGCAGCTGCTCCAATTAGCAGAAGCTTCATGGAAATGGTTAAAAGTTATAAAAAAGACAAACTATTGTTCAACTGAGTAATAATTTATATACTTAGGGGAAATACAGAAAATATTAGAACACTACCAATATCTCTACAGAACTATAAAATTCCTAATAGTTACTGCCAGAGGAATTTATCTGCTGCGTTCTTTTGCTTGACTGTAAATTAACAAAATTGGCAGACACCTAGTGCAGATCATGGACTGCCTTCATTCAATGCTTTAGACAATTACATCCTCCAAATCTTCATTTTCCTTGTAACAAGATGGTTGTTGATACAGTCAAACTTTTTGTAATTAATAACTTGATGCAGTATTGAAATCATTTTATTTTCACTCACGCCCATTTCTGGCATCTCCAAGCCTGAATGCTTGAAACAGCGGTGAGCAAAACATTTCCTAAATGCCTTATTGCTTATTTCTTTCCAACTATTAGTGATAAGCATCGCTGTGTTTTGAACACAAGCACATGCAACTGACACTATGTAAAATCTGATCGTTCTAAGCAGAATGTGGTGTCTAATGACTATGCAATGCTCATGACTGATGCTAGTTAGAAACTGTTTGGCAACTGTCTCCTGCCCCATTTAGTGTCCAAAATAAACAAAAGGAATCCCTGCTATTTTCTCTATTTAGTTTTTGTTCTTTAAGGGTTGTCCCAAATAAAAGGCTGTCCCAATTAACTGATAGCCCAATTAACCGGAATCCACAGTATATGCCAATTGTTAATTAGCTTCATTCTGAAACTGGCACTGGGTTTTTCAATGGGAATATTTAATTCGGAGTGTTTGCAATTAACTCAAGCTACATGAAAGTGCATCAACATAAAAAACTGGAGGAACTCAGCAGGCCAGGCAGCATCTTTGGAAAAGAGTACAGTTGACATTTCGGGCCTAGACCCTTCAGCAGAACCGGAGAAAAAAAGATGAGGAGTCAGAGTTGGAAGGTGGGGGATGGGAGGAAGAAACACAAGGTGACAGGTGAAACTGGGAGGGGTGGAGTAAAGAGCTGGGAAGTGATTGGTGAAAGAGATACAGGGCTGGAGAAGGGGAAATCTAATAGGCGAGGACAGAAGGCCACGGAAGAAAGAAAAGGGGGGAGGAGCACCAGAGGGAGATGAGGAATAGAGAAGGGGGCATTGATGTTCATGCCATCAGGTTGGAGGCTACCCAGATGGAATATAAGGTATTGCTCCTCTAACCTGAGTGTGGCTGCATCACGACATGGATGGACATGTCGGAATGGGATTGGGAAGTGGAATTAGAATGGTCAGGACATAGATTGAGAGACCGCTTCGCTGAGCACTGATGCTCCATCACCAGAAAACAGGATCTCCTAGTGGCCACCCATTCCAGTAATGGCCCCAACCTTCTCTAATCCCCACCCTGTTTCCCTCTCTCACATTATCTACTTGCCTGCTCATTGCCTCCCTCTGGTGTTCCTCCTCTTCTTCATTCTTCCATGTCTTTCTGTCCTCTCCTTCTCCAGCCCTGTATCTCTTTCACTAATCAACTTCCCAGCTCTTTATTTCACCCCTACTCCTCCCAGTTTCACCTGACATCTTGTGTTTCTTCCTCCCCTCCCCCACTTTTAAACTCTGACTCTTCATCCTTTTTTTCTCCGGTTCCGCTGAAGGGTCTCGGCCCGAAATGTCCACTATACTCTTTTTCATAGATACCACCTGACCTGCTGAGTTCCTCCAGCATTTTGTGTGTGTTGCTCAGATTTCCAGCATCTGCAGACTTTCTCTTGGTGGTGAAAGCACAGCAACCTATTTACATACCCGTATCTGTAGACAACTACAGGTTCATGTTTCACTTTGGTTGACATTAAATACACGCAGTGTCTTCTATTATTAAAGTACAGGTGGCATCACCAAGGTTCATCAATAATTGCTTACATTCTACAAAACAGTTGAATAGCAACATGTCATGTTTTCAATTGTATTTCATGAATGATGGCATAATAGGATGATTAAATATGATTAAGTGCCTTTAAATTTGCAAAATCTTATAAGGTGCTTGACTGGAGTATTATAAAACATTTGGTAATGAATCAAAATGAGGAATATCAGTTAAATAAGTCATTTTTGAAGAGTAACTTAAGCTAGAGGTAATAGGAGTTTTGCATAGTTGAAAGCATATATTTTAACATGGGACCAAAATTAAATGAGCATATTCTGGATGATGCCGGTGAAAATACCAGCATCATTATTGTCACCAGAATATTTTCAGCTGCTGTGCAAAGTCACTAAAAGCATGTTGCATTACAAATAGAATGCCTCGGGGACACATCCACATTCTACTTAATTAGGAATCTGCTTATCTTACTGGTGTCACCTGGGGTCTGCCGTTCCAATTCCTTTTAATAATAGGTGTGACATAAACAAAGATCAATGACACCTACACTGTGGAGGAAGTCCGTTTAGCCCATGCCAGCAATGTGCTAGAGTAATTTAGCTTGTTTCTAACCTCAGTTCTCCCCATGAAGTCTTCCTCTGCATGAGTATTTATCTATTTCCCTTTTGAAAACTATAACTGAATTTGCCTTCAACATCGCCACTACCTCTCTCAACCCACACAGTGAATTCCAGTCGCTAACTATATGCTGCATAACAGATGTTTCTCCTTATGGCTGCTTTGCTAGTTACCTTCATTCAGACAATATAGCCAAAACCTATTTCCACTGTTTATCGGGAAGCTGCAATACATTTTGCACCTTACTCAAAAGAAAGTGTCAGATACAACCAAACCAAAAACACTCAGTCACACGTGCACAGACATGATTCCCTGAAGAAACTAAAAGCAAAATATTTTCCGGGAGGACAATACTACAGATGCAAAATAGGAGAGCACGTTCATTTAGGTGTTATATAAATAAAGGAAATATGATCGTGTTCATATTTAGGTCAAGGCTGAACAAGAAGAGGAACAAGAACAAGAATGAATAAACAAAAGTGAAAAGAATGTAAATCTGAAGGGCTAAAATTAGTCTGCAAGCTGCTATTGAAGTAGCCCAGCTCCACTTTTCTCAACTACTATCCTAGAGATAATATTGTTTGATTTTATTTGCCAACAATACATAAAAAGATTTCATAGGGTGTCTGCAAATATTTGGCCAGTAAATTTCCTCTGAAAAGCGCAGTGTTACCTGATCTGCTTAGTATTTCCAGAAAATTTTGTTTTCTATTTATCTGGTGTGGCCCCTGCTCCACTTTTAAAACATAAATGCGAAATTCAGTTGTGAATGCCAATTGAATTTTCTCCATACCAGTAGCTGAAGTATGAGGAAATCCTCAGTAATAAGAAAGGGATGAGTTACAATTAAGTTGGCCATTCAACAGGCTGGAGAAGAAATTATTAAACTGCATTAAGGTACGGTAGTGCTTTGAAAGTGAAGTCTTTTGTATATATGCACATGCACACACATGCACTACAGCATGAATTAAGGTCATTGTTATGTTCTTAGATCTAATTGCATAATGTCTTATTATTGTATCTTGACAACATTCTATTTTGTGTTTCTCATATGTAGCATGATTATTGATCTTTCATCACTTGCCTCTTAATTCTATGTTTCAAAACTGAATTTGATAGGGCACTTTGCAACATTTTGATTGAGCTTTCCAAAGTCTGCTTAAACTTCAATGTGTACTTCTTCAATTTATTAGCATTCATATTGGAATTTCCCTTAAACAAAGTTCCTCTAAATGAATTTTCCTGTTATGTTTTTCTCTTAGTCATTTGTTTAACTGGTGGTTTTGCTTTTTGGAAAATACAGCCATTATGTTGGCTGTATTTCCTTGTTCGTGTTCGAGTAGATGCAAGAAATGTTATGACAGATTTCAGAACCTGTCCTTTAGGTTTTAACTTATTTTCATTTTGGAAAATTTTGCAAACTTAAAAAAACATGAATAAAATAGTTATAATTACAAATGAAAGTAGCTACGTTTTCTATTTTTGCAGTTACATTAACTTACAGACAGAAACAAAATAGCTTTGAACATTTGTAAAGAAAACTGAAATGAAAGTTTCTAGTTAAAAGCCATATAAAAAGTTAAATATATATACATCAGAGAAATAATTAGGCTTAATATATTTAGATAAATAATCTTGCAGTTTCGATGATTATTTTTCTCTGGAAGGAATTCATTTGGGAGGAAAATATAATTAATGTGTTAATGTTTTGTTTAAATTGACAGGGACCACATTAATTGCTGCAGTGTGTTTGGTTCTTGTTGCTGTTGCATTATTGGGAGTGGTGATGTATTTGAAGAAAAGGTAGGTTCCTAAATTACAATAGTAGAATAATTCTGATCAGAAAACCAAACATTTTTTAGCTGTAGTAATCAGTTTAAACAGATACTCCTCCAACCTCATTAATGTATATTTGATGCACAGATTTCATATTCTGTAAAGAAAATATATATTTTTAAATGGGAACATTTGGGCAAATCTTTTGGAAACAGGCACATCATTCTAATAGATTGGCTAGGTTCTGGAGAAGAAAAAAATAAGCCTACCTGCAGATCAAATGAAAATGGTATACAGGCTTTGAGCAACAGGAATTTCTTATAACAAGTGCAAACAAGCTTCTTACCTGGACTGTCAATCAGATTTCTTTGTTGCGGAAGAAGTGTGCATTCTGCTCAGTGGGCTTTTATTGCGATTTTTGTTTGGACATCCAGACGATAAAATACATTCATTTCCTCTATTTTGTAATTCTAGATGAAACAGCATTTTAAACAACAATTGTGGCCCAACTTTGTAGTGGTTAAAATACAAAGTTTATAGTTTTTATTTTCAAGCCATTTAAATGGTGAAAGGTCAAAAGCATGGGAGAAGTGAATTAAATCTAGATAAGAGATTGTGCTCAGTGTTTGATGCATAATTTACATATATTCAGTGATTTATACTAATTCAACTTAGAAGTAATTTGCTGTTAACAATGAAATAGTGGAACAGAAAATTAAAAATCCTTTTCATTTTCTTGTAGAAGAGTATTCTATAGCCGACTACAGGAAGACAATCCAATTGGATCTTGGAGCAATTACAATAACCCTGTGTATGAGGATCCATGACATTAAATCAAGAAACCACTTGGCAAGAAATTACATGGATCTTTAAATATATTTCTTTTTGTTTAAAACTTAAAAAAAACACAAAAACGGTGAAATTAATCTCGGGTGTCAGCAAAGTCAACAGTAAACAGTTTGCATCCATGCCATTTTTCATTTGTTCTGTTGCTTATTTTGCATCTCTGCCAAAGATTAAAATTACCCATTGGTACTTCGTATTTGTAATTTCTTTATAGGAATGAATTTCAGTGTTTGTCACAATGTTTGAGTCAATGGCATCAAGTATATATGATAAAAATATTAAATTACAGTGTTAAGGCCTCAAATACAGCCTGAGTTAACACTCCATAAATTGATCTTGCTTGCTTATATTTAGAAATTATAGAATCCATTCTCTCCAAATTTGCCAAAGCAGGATATTAGCTCAATATTGTTGAAATGCACTTTATTTTCTGCTAATGCAGATTATTTTGAAGTGCCATGATGAAGCATTTTTTTAACCTACCCAGAGTGGCTATTGTACATATGGACAGTAAATTTGCCTCAGTACAAACCAATGTATGAGGAACAGCTCCTATTACTTGGAGGAATATGATATTTCAATGAATTAATAGTCTGCAACTTTGTAAGTTATACTCTGAGCTTTGAGGCCATTGTCAATGTGGTAAATCTTGGATGCATGGTATTTATCCAAAAGGTTTCTTCAAATAAGGGGACTTTTATTTCAGGCAAACTTGCAGTTTACCAATATTTAATTATAACAACAATCAGATAACATATTTTTAGGTTGACCTAGAATGCTAAATGTGGATTCAAAATGAGTGTGAAGCTGCCTTTAACATTATTCCAGGAAAATACCTCAGTAGGAAAGGATCACTGTTAAAAATTCAAACAGGAATCTTGACATATGCCTTTTAACAAAAGATTTATACAGAAGAATGAAGCATAGCAATGCATTTTTTTCAAATATATGCCAGACAATCATAACCTTCTTCAAAAGCAAGAGGCAGGCAATCAGAAATTAAAACAGAAATTGCAAATAATACTCAGGATTTATATACAGAGAAATGAGGGAAGAGTTCAAGTCAATTATTTTCATTAACCACTTTTGGATTTCTTCTCTAATGTACAGCAGGAATTTGTGAGGTGTTTGGATTGTGCAAAATAACAAATACATTTATTATGTGTCACTGAATTCAATACTTTGCTTTGGATTTTAAAGAATATCTAAATGTGTTGTGAAATAATATGCTTAGTAAGTGATGCATTTTTGAGATATTTGTTTAATAAACATTCAGATGTAATAAATTTTATGTTCTCAACATTTAGATGTGAATGTGTTATTACTGATTGTCTTGAATATTACTGCTACTATCCTTGGATATAGTTGAGAGTACTGGGTTCCATTTTCTTTAATAAAATAATAAAACCATTTTGAATATTTTAGCTGTAAAAGCATTGACTACAATCACAGATTCCAAAGTTTTCTTCACATTCCTGCTACCAAAGAGTGGAAACATGAAGCTTAACAGTCAAACATGTTATAATTGTTCAATTCAGTCTTGACGCATTTAACGTCAGCTGGTAAAATTTCAACAAAACCACAATAATAGATTATACAACGTACATCCTTTGTCCATTATAATTTATATCTTGTTATTTCCCCACTGTCCTACAAAAGTATAGCTATACTTATCAATAATCAATAACTGTTGTCTGGCAATATATTTATGAATCTTAAAATTATGAAAAAAGGATTCAGAAATGTGCTCCCATTATTAACATTAAAATTAACTTTATTTATTGGAAATATTATTGTTCAATGTATATTTTTGATTAAAATAAAACAAGAATTTCACACTCCACACCTTTCCCAAACTCACTTTTAACCTTAGAAAAAATTCAGTTTGTCCAAGGCTCGGTTTACCTCTGTCCTCAGAGAAGCATAAAGAAGATTGACAATGATTCATCCATGGAAAAGAAGAGAAGGGGGAGAAATTACTGGAAATTGGAGTTATCTATGTTCATGCCATCAGGTTGGAGGCAACCCAGATGGAATATGAGGTGTTGCTCTTCCAGCCTGAGAGTGGCCTTATCATGGCCGTAGAGAAGGCTATGGGCTGACAGGTTAGAAGGAGTATGGGGAGTGAAATTAAAATGGCTGGTCACTGGGAAACCCTCCCTGTTGCAGATGGAGCAAAGGTGCTTGACAAAGAGGTCTTCCAATCTACGTTGGGTCAGACCGATGTAGTGATGGCTGCACAGGGAACATCAGATACAGTGGATGACCCTGACAGACTTGCAAGTGAAGTGTTGCCTCACCTGGAAGGACTGCTTGGGGCCCTTAAAGGTGGTGAGTGAGGAGGTACGTGGTCAGGTGTAGCACTTGGAGGAATAAGTGCCAGGGGGAGGAATCACTGGGGAGGTGTGAATAGACAAGGAAGTCATGGAGAAAGTGTTGTCTGCAGAAAGCAGAGAGCGGGGCAGGGGTCGGGGTGGGTGGTAGAGATCTGTTTGGAAGTAGGATTCCATTGAAGATGACGGAAGGCATGGAGAGTGATCTGTGGGGTGCAAGGTTAGGACAAGAACAGCCATACCTTTGTTGAGGCAGCGAGAAGATGGGTTTTGCCAATGTCCGGGAAATGGAGACGGGGGTGAGGACAACATCAGTGGCAGATGAAGGAAAACCCCATCCTCTGAAGAAGGACAACATCACATCACTTCAATGCAGTACTTGAGTAGGTGGAAATGTGAATAGAGTTCACATCTTAAAGACCAGGAAGCCTTTGGTATCAATTATGAAGCTGCATTGGATAAAAGCAAAACAGTCAATTCCATGAGGCCCCAAGGAACCCAGTAAGGTACTGGAAATATTTAATGACTTCATACAACATGGAACAGTACAGTACAGGAACAGGCACTCTTGATGTCTGTACTGACCTTGAATCCAGTCCAAACTAATCCCATCTACCTACAAATGATCAATTTCTCTCCATTCCCTGCCTGTTCTTGTGTCTATCTAGTGCCCCCTAAATGTTACCGTCAAAAGATTCAACGTATGTGTGTGCCGTATAGAACTCTGATATTCGTCTTCCCCTTTGATAGCCTTGAGACAAAGACCCATGGAACCCACTCAAAGAGAAACATCACCCCCCCATGAATAAAAAAACTGTGGAAATGGCAACAAAATAAAGAGTGAACTGCACAGAATATAAACCACCAGACTGAAAGAGTCTAGGCATGTTCAGTTCAGCTCAGTTCGTTAGCCACAGTCTGCCTCGATCAAAATCACCCAAAATAGCCCCCAAAAAAGGAGCAACCAGACACACATCATAACGTGAACCGCAGAGTCCAATCTACAAACTGTGTCCATTCAACCTTGCCCAAGACCCACAAATCCAGCACCACCCTCCGACAGCATCGAAGGAGAGAGACGATTTGAACGCAGGGTCCCTCCTCCGGCAGTGGCGAGCGAGAGGCTGGTAGACAGCACTGAACACCCACTCGCCCTCTGTACTTGCCTCGACGACTTCAATCCTCCTTGGTGCTTTGATTGGCAAGATCGGCGAGGAATGGAATCGGTGATGGGCTCACGCCCCTCCTCCAGGGTTCTAGGCCACAAAATTCACTTGAAGCCTCACGGAGACAGCAAAACACCAGATCACTCAATTAGCCCAAAAACGTGCCACCAAAATGTAGATCACAGGCTCCAACAGTATCAGAACCCCATTTCTGACTGATCAGATTCAGATCTAATCCTACTACCATTCTTCACAGTATATTTCAGGCACCCACCAATCTGTTTTTTTCAAAAGTAAACTCCTTTAAACATCCCTTATCTCACCTTAAAGCTATGCCCTCTAAAGGACCATAAAGCCATAAGACATAGGAGCAGAATTAAGCCATCTGGCCCATCGAACCTGCTCCATCATTTCGTCATGGCTGCTCCAGTTTTCCTCTCAGCCCCAATCTCTTGCCTTCTCCCCACTATCCCTTCATGCACTGACCAGTCAAGAATCTATCAATCTCTGCCTTAAAAATACATAAAGATTCGGCCTCCACAGCTGCCTGTGATAACAAATTCCACAGATCCACTACTCTCTGGCTAAAGAAATTCCTCAGCTCCATTCTAAAAGGATGCCCCTCTATTTTGAGGCTGTGCCCTCTAGTCTTAGCCTCTCCCACCACAGGAAACATCCTCACCACATCCACTCTATCAAGGCCTTTCACCATTTGATAGGCTTCAATGAGGTCACTCCTCATTATTCTGAATTACAGTGAATACAGGCTCAGTGCCACCAAACGCTCTTCATATGACAAACCATTCAAACCTGGAATCATTTTTGTGAAACTTCTTTGAACCCTCTCCAGTTTCAGCACATCCTTTCTGAGATAATGGGTGCAAAACTGCTCACAATATCCAAGTGAGGCCTTATCAATGCTTTAGAAATCCTCAACATTACATCCTTGCTCTTATATTCTAGTCCTCTTGAAATGGATGCTAACATTGCATTTGCCTTTCTCACAATGGACACAACCTGCAAATTAACCATTAGGGATATCCTGCACAAGCACTCCCAAGATCCTTTGCGCCTCAGCTTTTTGTACTTCCTCTCCTTTTAGAAAATAATCAAACCTTTAATTTCTTCTACCAAAGTGCATGACCATACACTTCCTGACACTGTATTCCATCTGCCATTTCTTCACCCATTCTCCTACTCTGTTTAAGTCCTTCTATAGTTCATTTCCTCAACACTACCTGTCCCTCCAACTATCTTTGTATCATCTGCAGACATTCCATCAATTCCATCAACCAAATCCTTAACATATAACAACACAAACCCCCTGTGGAACACTACTAGTCACTGGCAGCCAACCAGAAAAGGCTCTCTTTATTCCCACTTTTTGCCTCCAGCCAATCAGCCACTGCTTTAAAAGCTAGAATCTTCCTCTTAATACCATGGACTCATAGCTTGTTAAGCAGCTTCATTTGTGGCACCTTGTCAAAGGTCTTCTGAAAATCCAAATATACAACACTAACTGATTCTCCTTTATCTATACTGCTTGTTATTTCTTCAAAGAATTCGAACAGATTTGTCAGGCGAGATTTTCCCTTGAGGAATCAATGCTACCTTCGACCTATTTTAACAAGTGCTTCCAAATACCCCAAAACCATATCTTTAACTATCAACTCCAACATTTTCCCAACCATTGAGATCAGACTAACTGGCCTTAGTTTTCTTTCTTCTGCCTCTCTCCCTTCTTGAACAGTGCAGTGACATTTGCAATTTTTGGAACCATTCCAGAATCTAGTGACTCTTTACTAATGCCTCCATAATCTCTTCGGTCTCCTCTTTCAGATCCCTGGGTGTACACTGTCTGGTCCAGGTAACATATCTAACTTCAGACCTTTCAGTTTCCCAAGAACCTTCTCTCTAGTATTGCTAACTTCCCACACTTCATGACCCCGGACACCTGGAACTTCCACCAAACTGCTGATGTCTTCCACAGTGAAGTCTGATGCAAAATACTCATTTAGTTCATCTTCTATTTCCTTGTATCCCATTACTACCTCTCCAGCATAATATTCTAGCAGTCCAATATCCACTCTCGTCTTTCTTTTACACTTTATATATCAGAAGAAACTTCTGGTATCCTCTTTAATATTGGCAGGCCTCCGTTAGTCTCGATAGACCACGGATTTGCGCCTTGGAAAGTTTCCAGGGTGCAAGCCTGGGGAAGGTTTTTTTTAATGGAAGACCGACAAGTCTCCCCTCTCCACACCACCGATATTATCCAAGCGAAGGGCATTAAGACCCATACAGCTTGGCACCAGTGTCATCGCAGAACAATGTGTGGTTGTGTCTTGTTTCAGGACACACATGCAGCCTCAGCCAAGGCTCAAACTAGCGACCTTCAGATCACTAGACGAACGCCTTAACCACTTGGCCATGCGCCAACACTCTTTAATATTATTGGCTAGCTTACTTTCGTATTCCATTTCTGCCTTCTTATGACTTTTTTAGTTGTCTTCTGTTGGTATTTGAAAGCTTCCCAATTCTCTAACTTCCCTCTAATTTTTGTTCCATTATATGCCCTCTCTTTGGCTTTTATGTTGGCTCTGACCTCGTTAGCCATGGTTGTGTCATCTTGCCTTTAGAAAACTTCTTCCTCAGTATATATAACTCTCAGTATATAACTCTTCCACAGTATATAGACTGTGACTTCCAAATTACCAAATTGCTTCCAGAAATTCCAGTCATTGTTGCTCTGCCATCATCCTTGCCAGTGTTCTTTTCCAATTAATACTGGCCAACACCTCTCTCATGTCTCTGTAATTCCCTTTACTCCTCTGTAATACTGATATGTCTAGTATTTGACATTTCCAGCCTGAGAAAAAGGTTCTGACTATCTACCCTATCCATCCTACTTAATATTTTATATATTTCAGTCAGAACACCCCTTAATTTTACTTCCCTTTCCAGTGAGTCAAATAAACGGGGGAGATAGATCTCAAGCAATTGACAGAAGGAGTTGAAGGGAGATCAGGAAAATGTTTTCAGCAAGGTAATGCCTGAAAAGATGGTAGAGATAAATATCCCAACAAGTTTTAGACACATTTCAATGTGAATTTGAATGCCCAAATCCCACCGAACTGCAGGCCTATTGATGAAAAATTTGATTAGCTCAGATTGGTTGCTGGTCTTTTTGACTGAATGGACTTTAACCAAAAGTCCAAAAGATATAGGAACAACTGTAGGCCGGTCATCCTCGTTTGCCTCTCTGCTATTTAATAGGATCTTGGCTGAACTGACATTCTTTGAGTTTATTCTACTGTCCTTGCCCCTGAATACATGATCGGCTTACTGATCAGAGATCTTTCTCAGCTTTTAATACATTCACCGTCACTGATCCCAGACAAAAAGATGCTTCTGCATTTCTCGGTGTTTATAATTCAATTTGACACCCAGAGTCACCAGCTCAGATAAATGCATTATTTACCTAGCGGTATGGTACAAACGACACAGGTTCAATTCCCGTTGCTGCCTGTAAGGAGTTTGTATGTTCTCCGTGTAACCACTTGGGCTTCCTCCAACAGTCCAAAGACATACCAGTTGGTAGGTTAATTAGTCATTATAAAATTGTCCCGTGATTAGGCTAGCATTAAATCAGGGGACTGCTGGGTGACATGACTCGAAGGGCTGGAAGGGCCTGTTTTATGCTGTATCGCTAAATGAAATAAATAAACTCATTCAAAGCGCTGCTGCTAGACTTTTAATGAAAACCAGGATGAGGCACATATTACTCTCATCCTCACTACTATGCTTTGGTCCTGCCAATGGGTTTCGGCCGGGAACATTGACTGTACTTTTTCCATAGATGCTGCCTGGCCTGCTGAGTTCCTCCAGTATTTTGTGCGTGGTGCTCAGATTTCCAGCTCAGCAGATTTTCCTTGTTTGTGCATTGGCTTCCTCTTTTCTTTTCTTCACTTGTTTTAAAGCTTTCAGTGGTCTGGGCCTGGAGTACATCGCAGGATCTCTTTCATTTTATAATCCTGCTCAAGCTCTCTCAGGTCTTCTTCCAGCAGTCCCTTAAATTTAAAACTCCCTCAAAAGAAAATTGGCAGGTCAGCTTTTTTGAACTATGCTCCTAAACTGTGGAACTCAATACCTAACACTATAAGGAATGAAGACTCTGTTGACAATTTTAAATGCCAGGTCGAAACCTATTTAGCCAACGTCATTTTGACTTTTATTTTTATGTTTGCACTTTATCCTGTTGTAAAACACATTGTTTGTACAAGAAGTGCTCTATAAATAAGTCATTATTATTCCAAACTGTTGGTGCCGATGGTGAGGCTGAACAGTTAAGGTGAGCTCCAGATCACAGCATTGCTCGAGATTTCCATTTAAGACTCAGTCATTTCCTGTAAACAAGTGTAATGGAGAACAGAACAATCGGTATTCTGGACCTGATGCAGCACAAAAAACCCCACAAAATATAAAGAACACACTAACTGAAAAAAAAACAAGACATGTAAATACATAATTTATATACAAAGATTGATTGTATGCCCATAAAGTGATGTAAGGCAGTATGTAAGGTGATTGAAAGGAAATAATAAAGTAATGGTGGAGTTAGTGGGTGGTGGTGTTGCTTGGGAAAGGTAACTGATTTTGAGTCTGGTCTGGATGCTACACAGCCTTCTTCTTGATGGGAGTGGGACAAACAGTCCATGGACAGGGTGGCTGGGATCCTTCATGATGCTACTGGCTCTTTTTTGGCACCTTTCTGTGTATTTGTCCTTGATGGCAGATGGCAGGTAGGCTGATTTTGACTACCTGTTGTACAGCATTCCTGTCTGCCGCAGAACAGTTTCCATAACAAAAGGTGTTGCTTTTTTTTATTATTACAAAATCCTTTATTACAAATATCGGTGCTATACAATATATACAAAACAGTGGCAAACACAATTACTTCACTACAAATACACAATAGACATTACACCAAAATGTTGCCATCTCTATCCATGATGGCATTTACACCCCGCGGAGCCCAACGGTCTCGAAACTCCTCTAAGGTCGCCGTGGACTGCGTGTGTTCTTTTTCAATATTTACCTGGGCATGAACATACCCTCTAAACATTGCGAGGCAGTCTGCTGGGGGAGATCCTCCCGCCACCCGTTTCCAAGACCCTCGGATGGCGGATTTTGCCAGCCCCAGGAGCAAGTTGACTAGGACATCCTCATCCCTCCATGCCCCCTTCCTTACTGGATGACCATATACAAATAGGGTGGGGCTAAAATGCAGCCAGAAGGCGAGAAGCAGCCCACGCAAATACGCAAAAAGAGGCTGCAGCCTCGCACACTCCATGTACATGTGGTACACGGTCTCCTCCAGCCCGCAGAAGTGGCATGCAGGTGGGAGATCCATGTACAAACTAAAAAACTGATTGCAGCACCCTCCAGCTGAGATCCCCCAGGTGCATGGGAAGAACCCCCTCATAAAGGGACTTCCAGTGGGGACTCTCCTCACCTCCGGGTGGAAAGACCGAACGCCATGGCGTGTCGGGATGGTGGACAAGGGCAAGGAAGTGGAGGGTGTGGAGCAGCAGCAGCCCATACAAATACCTCCTACTTGCATCCCTGAATGGGACTGTGGGTATCGATGCTTCTATGTGATGTGCACTCCCAGAAGCTTGTGTAAAAGCCATCTCCTTTGTCTTGTTGACATTAAGGAAGAGGTTATTTGCCTGGCACCAGGCCTTGAGCTCTTCCTCGTCCTGTGGGTAAGCCGCCAGGCCTGGGGACTTGAGCCATGCCACCGGGCTGCAGGGGAAACCGGATTGGGTTTGGAAGAGCTGACCTGGGTGGAGACTGTGCTGCTGTTTGCTATTCGGAGGCACCGGAGTTGGTGCCTCGAGTTGGCGCAAAGGTGGAATGTGGTGACACCGTGACACCATAAGACATAGGAGCAGAATTAGGCCATCTGGCCCATTGAGCCTGCTCCGCCATTCAATCATGGCTGATCTTTTTTTTCCTCCTCCTCAAACCCAGTTCCCGGCCTTCTCCCTGTAACCTATGATGCCAAGTTCAATCAAGAACGTATCAACCTCTGGCTTAAATACACCCAATGACCTGGCCTCCACAGCTGCACATGGCAACAAATCCCACAAATTCATCACCCTTTGGCTAAAGAAATGTCTCCACATCTCTGTTTTGAAAGAACCCCCCCCTACCCTGAGGCTGTGCCCTCTTGTCCTAGATTCTCCCACCATGGGAAACATCCTTTCCACATCTACACTGTGTAGGCCTTTCAACACTGGAAAGTTTTCAGTGAGATCCCCCCCCCTCCAATCCTTCTGAATTCCAGCAAGTACAGACCCAGAGCCATCAAACGTTCCTCGTATGATAACCCTTTCATTCCTGGAATCATCCTTGTGAACCTCCTCTGGATCCTCTCCAATGCCAGCACATCATTTCTAAGATGAGGAGCCCAAAACTGTTCACAATACTCAAGGTGAGGTCTCACCAGTACCTTATAAAGCCTCAGCATCACATCCTTGCTCTTATATTCTAGACCTCTTGAAATGAATACTAACATGGAATTTGCCTTCCTCACCACTAACTCTACCTGCAGGTTGTTCTGCCCAAGTCCCTTTGCATATCAGAATTTTGAATTTTCTCCCTGTTTAGAAAATAGTCCACACATTTATTTCTACTACCAAAGTGCATGACCATGCATTTTCCAACATTGTATTTCATTTACCACTTTCTTGCCCATTCTCCCAATCTGTCTAAGTCCTTCTGCATCCTGTTTCCTCAACACTACCTGCCCATCCGCCAATCTTTGTACTGTATCTTCTGCAAACTTGGCAACAAAGCCATCTATTCCATCAGCTAAATCATTTATATACTTCATAAAAAGAAATGGTCCCAACACCAACCCCCGCGGAACACCACTAGTCACTGGCAGCCAACCAGAAAAGGATCCTTTTATTCCCACTCACTGCCTCCTGCCAATCAGCCAATAGGTGATAGGGAGGGAGGAATATTTCTGCATTCTGACTATCGGAGGTACATTTGTTAGGAAGTCCTACACACAGTTGCACAGTGGTGTACTTAGACTGAGGAGCAGGAGTTTGTTCAACAGGGTCTGTGGGACAATAGTGTTGAATGCTGAACTGAAATCCAGAAACCACATTCTAACATAAGTGTCCTTGTTTTCTAGGTTTGTCAGGGCCAGGTGCATCTGTTGTAGAGCGGTTGTGTCGTTAAGTATATTGGTGAGGGTCCAATGTGGCAGGAATGGAGTTTTTGATATGTGCCATGATCAGCCATTCAAAGCACTTCATGATGATTGGTGTCAGTGCCACCGGCCAGTAGTTGTTTAGTTCTGAAGCTGAAGAGTTCTTTGGTAGAGGGATGATTTAAAGCACGTGGGGACAGCAGCCTGGATAAGTGAAGTGTTGAAAATGCCTGTGAAGATGTCAGTGAGCTGGCGTGTAAACTTCCTAAGACAGCCTGGGAGGTTGTCTGGCCTGGCTGCCTTACAAGGGTTGATTCTCTGCAAAGCCCTTCTCATGTCTGCTGCTGCTACTACAGCCTATGAAATAGCCTTCCATTCGCCCGAGAAGATGAGAACAGTAGAACAGCCAAAGACAAATCGAAGCCTGATGCAGATGCTTTGCTGACAGTGACTAGTAAATCACAGGTTTGGCTGCTTGATCCCTCTATTCATGATTTATGCTGAAAGAAATTTGCAACAGACATAAGGTAACATAAATTGCAAATGCAAGAGATTCTGCAGATGCTAGAAATCCAGAGTAACACACAAAATGCTGGAGGAACTCAGAAGGCCGGGTTCTGTCTATGGAGGGGATAACCAGTCGACATTTTGGGCAGACTGGATAATGGCAGTTCCATGACTTGTCAGAGGCAACAGTCAGGAGATTCTTTTTGGAGACGGTGATCACCAGCACGACACAGTATTTGCTGCACAAATCACTCTCTCACCTAGATGGGGCCAGTTGTGCTGTGAGGATTACATTCCTTGACTTCTCTAGTGCCTTTAACACCATCCAGCCCAAGATCTTAAGGCACAAACTAACGGAGATGGGAGTAGACTCTCACATGGTGGATTGGATAGTGGACTACTTGACAGATAGACCTCAGTATGTGCGGTTGGGAGACTGTAGGTCTGACACGGTGGTCAGCAGCACAGGAGCGCCGCAGGGAACCGTACTCTCTCCGGTCCTGTTCACCCTGTACACATCAGACTTCCAATATAACTCGGAGTCCTGCCATGTGCAGAAGTTCGCTGATGACACGGCCATAGTGGGGTGTGTCAGGAATGGACAGGAGGAGGAGTATAGGAAACTGATACAGGACTTTGTGATATGGTGCAACTCAAACTACCTGCGTCTCAATATCACCAAGACCAAGGAGATGGTGGTGGACTTTAGGAGATCTAGGCCTCATTTGGAGCCAGTGATCATTAATGGAGAATGTGTGGAGCAGGTTAAGACCTACAGGTATCTGGGAGTACAGTTAGACGAGAAGCTAGACTGGACTGCCAACACAGATGCCTTGTGCAGGAAGGCACAGAGTCGACTGTACTTCCTTAGAAGGTTGGCGTCATTCAATGTCTGTAGTGAGATGCTGAAGATGTTCTATAGGTCAGTTGTGGAGAGCGCCCTCTTCTTTGTGGTGGCGTGTTGGGGAGGAAGCATTAAGAAGAGGGACGCCTCACGTCTTAATAAGCTGGTAAGGAAGGCGGGCTCTGTCGTGGGCAAAGTACTGGAGAGTTTAACATCGGTAGCTGAGCAAAGGGCGCTGAGTAGGCTATGGTCAATTATGGAAAACTCTGAACATCCTCTACATAGCACCATCCAGAGACAGAGAAGCAGTTTCAGCGACAGGTTACTATCGATGCAATGCTCCTCAGACAGGATGAAGAGGTCAATACTCCCCAATGCCATTAGGCTTTACAATTCAACCGCCAGGACTTAAGAACTTTTTAAAAGCTATTATTAATGCTTTTTGAGATAGTGATTTAGATGCATATCATATTTTTTTTACTGAATTAAGTATTGTATGTAATTAGTTTTGCTACAACAAGTGTATGGGACATTGGAAAAAAGTTGAATTTCCCCATGGGGATGAATAAAGTATCTATCTATCTATCTATCTATCTATCTATCTATCTACCTAGCTCTTAATTAGTCGAACAGGGTCCACATTTGAAATAGTGGTTCAGTTCAGAGAGTCTCTCATCTTGTTCTCCTTCTTGCATAGTTTTCTTATCTTCGGTTGTTGAAGGACAGCAGGGAAGTGATATGGTTGCATAATGACCGGTTTCTGGAAGGTGCAATAGGCAATGGTGAAGCATGAGTTTCATTGTCAGATTGGTTCAGACATTTGCAGGGGTACCAGCATAGCCACCTGCATTATGGTACGGGTTGCATTGTTTCTCATGCTGTGTGTAGGCTCAGCACTACTTGAAAGGAAAGAATTAGCGATAAAGAAATCAGGCAAAGACCTTTATCCCCCTTACTGGTTGAGTCACTAGGCTGATAGACAACTAAGAATGAAAAAACCATGAGTTTTCTGAGCTTCTGATTTTGACCAACATGATTTTCTGACTGTCGTTATGTCGTTATTTCCTGCAGTGAATCCGGCCTGGCTTTCTTTACAAGATAGCATTCCATGCATGCTATCTATTGTTGCTCCAAATATGGAAGAACCTATGATCAAATCAATGCTCTCTACTGAACTCCACTGAAAGAGAAGGAGATGAATTCTTTGCTATGTATTCAGGACCTTCCATTAAGTTCCATATGAGACATTGAACTGCAAATGGAGAATTTGCATCTGGGGAGCAAAGGGATGTGGGAGTACTAGTGCAGAATTCCTTAAACGGATGCTTAACTCCCAGATGAGCTAAACACCTTTTATGCATGGCTTGGAAGGGAGATTAAAATGTCACCTGTGCTAATCCCTGCAGCATCTGGTGAACCTGTAGACTCTGTCTTGGAGGCCAACATCAGAACATCATTCTGGAGGGTGAACCCTCACAGGGTGTCAGGCACTGATGGTGCACCTGTAGGCCACTGAAAACCTGTGTCAACCAACTGGCGGGAGCATTCAGGGGCATCTTCAGTCTCTCACTTCTGCCTGGGAGGTTCCCACCAGCTTCCAAAGGACGACAATCATACCAGTGACCAAGAAAAGAAGGGTAGGCTGTCTCAATGACTATCATCCAGTCACGTTCACATCTATTGTGATGAAGTGCTTTAAGGGCTTGGTTATGGCCAGAATCAACTCCTGCCTGAGCAAGGACCTGGACCCAATGTAATTTCCTTATTGCCATAATAGATCTATAGCAGATGAAATTTCACTGGCTCTCCACTCAGCCTTGGATTACCTGAACAATAGCAGTATCTACATTAGGCTGATGTTCATTGACTATGGCTCAGCATTCAACACCATCATACCTTCAGTTTTAATCAATGAGCTCCAAAACCTGGGCCTCTATATCTCCCTCTGCAATTGGATCCTTGACTTCCTCATTGGGAGACTATAGTCAGTACAGACTGGAAATAACATCTCCTCCTTGATGGTAATCAACACAGGAGCACCTCAAGAATGCATACTTAGCCAACTGCTCTACTCCCTCTACAGCCATGGTTGTGTGGCCAGCCATCTCAAATGTCATCTACAAATTAGGTGGTAGAATTTCAGATGGTGCTGAGGAAGCATTGAAGATTGTGATAGATCAGCTGGTTGAATGGTGCCACAACAACCACCTTGCACTCAATGTCAATAAGACCAAGGAATTGATTGTGGACTTGAGATGGCGAAGTTGAGGGAACACACAACAGTCCTCATTGAGCGATCAGCAGTGGAAAGGGTGAGCAGTTTAAAGTTTCTGAGTGACAATATCTCTGAAGATCTATCCAAAGCCTAACATATTGATACAATTACAAAGAAGGCACGACAGAGTTTGAGGAGATTTGGTATATCGCCAAAGACTTTCCCAAATTTCGACAGATGTACTTTCCAACTGTTTGCATCACTGGCCGGTATGGAGAGGCGACTGCACAGGATCAGAATAAGCTGCAGAATGTTGCAAATTCAGCCATCTACAACATGGACACTTGCCTCCCCAGCATCGAGGATATCTTCTAAAGGTGATGTCTCAAAAAGTTGGCATCATCATGAAGGACTCTCCTCACCCAGGGCATGCCCTCTTCTCATTGCTACCATCAAGGAGGAGGAAACTAAAGATACACATTCAACATTTTAGGAATAGCTTCTTTCCAACTGCAATCATATTTCTGAATGGACAATGAACCCATATTCTGATTCTGAGGTTAACTTGCATGTTGAGTCAGTTGTATGAAAGGCAAATGGAATATCTGCATTAATTGCAAGAGCACTGGAAGAAAAAAAAAACAAAAGTTTAAATCTGCTGCTTCTTCAGCGGTTTGAACGGGGCACAACTGCGCAAGGGCATGGAGGTTGGCCAGTGAGAACAGTGGGAAGAGTTTAAAAGGAAGACAGATTTACAGAGTTTGGCATCGGAGGAGCGGGCGACGGAGTAGAGAGTGACAGTGTAGGAAGGCTCTGGCAATAAAGGGTTGAGGCCAGGTAGGTTATCTGTTTAAAATAAAGACAAAGTATGTGTGTGAGGTCGTCTTTCTGTGCTTGGTGTCAGATGTGGGAGGTCCTGGAGACTCCCGGCCTCCTGGACAACCACACCTGCACCAGGTGTGTCGAGCTGCAGCTCAATGACCTTCGTCTGGTCAGGGAGAGTGAGGAGGTGATAGAGAGGAGCTATAGGCAGGTAGACACCTCGGGACCACAGGAAACAGAGGAGTGGGTAACAGTCAGAAGAGGGAAGGGCAAGAAGCAGGTACTAGAGAGTACCCCAGTGGCTGTCCCCCTTAACAATAAATATTCCTGCTTGAGTACTTTTGGGGGAAGCAACAGTGCCTCCTGCACAGAGTCTGGCCCTGTGGCTCAGATGGGTAGGGAAAGGAAGAGTATGATAGCAGTGATAGGGGACTGTAAAGTTAGGTGGTCAGATAGATTAATCTGTGGATGCAGGAAAGAAACGTAGACGGCAGTTTGCCTCCCAGGTGCCAGGGTCCGGGATGTTTCTGATTGTGTCCACAATATCTTGAAGTGAGAAGGGGAACAGCCAGAGGTCGTGGTACATATTGGTACCGATGACATAGGTAGGAAAAGGGAGGAAGTCCTCAAAAAAGACTACAGGGACCTCAAGGGTCGTAATCTCAGGATTACTACCTGCGCCACATGACAGTGAGAATAGGAATAGAATGAGGTGGAGGATAAATGCGTGGCTGAGGGGTTGGAGCAGGGGGCAGGGATTCAGATTTCTGGATCATTGAGACCTCTTCTGGGGCAGGTGTGATCTGTACAAAAAGGACGGGTTGCACTTGAATCCAAGAGGGACCAATATCCTGGCGGGAAGGTTTGCTAAGTCTATTGGGGAGAGTTTAAACTAGAATTGCTGGGGGCTGGGAATGGAACTGAAGTGACAGTGGAAAGGAAGGTTAACTTACAAATAGAGAAAGCTTGGAGACAGAGCGAAAGGGCGGATAGGTAGGTGATAGAGAAGGGATGCGCTCAGTCCGATGGTTTGAGATGTGTCTATTTTAATGTGAGGAGTATCATGAATAAAGCGGATGAGCTTAGAGCATGGATCAGAACTTGAAGCTATGATGTTGTGGCCATTACAGAAACTTAGATGGTGCAGGGGCAGGAATGGCTACTTCAAGTGTCAGACATTAGATGTTTCAGAAAGGACAGGGAGGGAGGCAAAAGAGGTGGGGGTGTGGCACTGTTGATCAGAAATAGTGTCACAACTGCAGAAAAGGTGGATGTCATGGAGAGATTGTCTACGGAGTCTCTGTGGGTGGAAGTTAGGAATAGGAAGGGGTCAATAACTCTACTGGGTGTTTTTTTATAGACCACCCAATAGTAACAGGGACATTGAGGAGCAGATAGGGAGACAGATACTGGAAAGGAATAATAATAAGAGGGTTGTTGTGTTGGGAGATTTCAATTTCCCAAATATTGATTGGCATCTCCCTAGAGTGAGGCGTTTAGATGGGGTAGAGTTTGTTAGGTGTGTTCAGGAAGGGTTCTTGACACAATATGTAGATAAGCCTACAAGAGGAGAGGCTGTACTTGATCTGGTATTGGGAAATGAACCTGGTCAGGTGTTGGGTCTCTCAGTGGGAGAGCATTTTGGAAATAGTGATCACAATTCTATCTCCTTTACCATAGCACTGGAGAGGGATAGGAACCGACAAGTGAGGGAAATGTTTAATTGGAGTAAGGGGAAAAACGAGGCCATCAGGTAGGAACTTGGAAGCGTAAACTGGAAACAGATGTTCTCAGGGAAACATACAGAAGAAATGTGGCAAAGGTTCAGGGGATATTTGCGTGGAGTTCTGAGAGAGTATGTTCCAATGAGACATGAAAAAGGATGATAGGGTACAAGATCTGTGGTGTACAAAGGCTGTTGTAAGTCTAGTCAAGAAGAAAAGTTTACGAAAGCTTCAAAAAACTAGGTAATGACAGAAGATTATAAGGCCAGCAGGAAAGAGCTTAAGAATGAAATTAGGAGAGCCAGAAGGGGCCATGAGAAGGCCTTGGCAGACAGGATTAAGGAAAACCCCAAGGCATTCTACAAGTACAGTATGTGAAGAACAAGAGGATAAGATATGAGAGAGTAGGATCAATCAAGTGTGACAATGGAAAAGTGTGTATGGAACCAGAGGAAATAGCAGAGCTCCATAATGAATGCTTTGCTTCAGTATTCACTATGGAAAAGGATCTTGGCGATTGTAGGGATGACTTGCAGTGGACAGAAAAGCTTGAGCATGTAAATATTAAGAAAGGGGATGTGCTGGAGCTTTTGGAAAGCATCAAGTTGCATACCGAGACCAGATGGGATGTACCCTAGACTACTGTGGGAAGCGACGGGAGAGGTTCCGGAGGATTGGAGGGTGGCAGATGTTGTTCCTTTATTCAAGAAAGAGAGTAGAGATAGCCCAGGAAATTATAGACCAGTGAGTCTTACTTCAGTGGTTGGTAAGTTGATGGAGAAGATCCTAAGAGGCAGGATTTATGAACATTTGGAG
This sequence comes from Hemitrygon akajei, assembly GCF_048418815.1. Taxonomy (NCBI): domain Eukaryota; kingdom Metazoa; phylum Chordata; class Chondrichthyes; order Myliobatiformes; family Dasyatidae; genus Hemitrygon; species Hemitrygon akajei. Next base: position 49,457,504 of record NC_133138.1, read on the forward strand.
AGGCATAATATGATTAGAAATAGTCAGCATGGCTTTGTCAAAGGCAGGTCGTGCCTTACGAGCCTGATTGAATTTTTTGAGGATGTGACTAAACACATTGATGAAGGTAGAGCAGTAGATATAGTGTATATGGATTTCAGCAAGGCATTTGACAAGGTACCCCATGCAAGGTTTATTGAGAAAGTAAGGAGGCATGGGACCCAAGGGGGCATTGTTTTGTGAATCCAGAGCTGGCTTGCCTACAGAAAGCAAAGAGTGTTTGTAGATGGGTCATATTCTGCATGGAGGTCAGTCACCATTGGAGTGCCTCAGGGATCTGTTCTGGGACCCCTACTCTTTGTGATTTTTATAAATGACCTGTATGAGGAAGTGGAGGGATGAGTTAGTAAATTTGCTGATGACACAAAAGTTGGGGGTGCTGTGGAGAATGTGGAGGTCTGTCAGAGGTTACAGTGGGACATTGATGGGACGCAAAACTGGGCTGAGAAGTGGCAGATGGAGTTCAACCCAGATAAGTATGAGGTGGTTCATTTTGGTAGGTCAAATATGATGACAGAATATAGCATTAATGGTAAGACTCTTGGCAGTGTGGAGGATCAGAGGGATCTTGGAGTCTGAGTCCATAGGACACTCAAAGCAGCTACGCAGGTTGACTCTGTGGTTAAGAAGGCATACGGTGCATTGGCCTTCATCAATTGTGGGATTGAGTTTAAGGGCTGAGATAATGTTGCAGCTACATAGGACCCTGGTCAGATTCCACTTGGAGTACTGTGCTCAGTTCTGGTTGCCTCACTACAGGAAGGACATGGAAACCATAGAAAGGGTGCAGGGGATATTTACAAGGATGTCGCCTGGATTGGGGAGCATGCCTTATGGGAATAGGTTGAGTGAACTCAGCCTTTTCTGCTTTGAGCGACGCAGGATGAAAGGTGACCTGATAGAGGTGTACTAGATAATGAGAGACATTGATCATGTGGATAGTCAGAGGCTTTTCCCCAGGGCTGAAATAGCTAGCATGAGAGGGCACAGTTTTAAGGTGCTTGGAAGTAGGTACAGAGGAGATGTCAGGGGTAAGTTTTTTACACAGAGCGTGGTGAGTGTGTGGAATGCGCTGCCGGTGGTGGTGGTGGAGGCAGAAATGATTAAGTTTTTAAAGAGGCTCCTGGATGGCTACATGGAGCTTAGAAAAACAGAGGGCTATGGGCAAAGCCTAGATAGTTATAAGGTAGGTACGTGTTTGGCAGAGCTTTGTGAGCCAAAGGGCCTGTATTGTGTTGTATGTTTTCTATGCTCCTATAAAGCCTTGGTCAGATCACACTTGGAATATGATGAGCAGTTTTAGGCTCTTTATCCAATAAAGGATGTGCTGGCATTGGAGAGGGTCCAGAGAAGGTTCACAAGAATGATCCTGGGAATGAAAGGGTTAACACATGAACAGTGTTTTTAATCTCTGGCCTGCACTCGCTGGAGTTTAGAAGAATGAAGAGGGATTTCATTGAAACCTATCAAATATCGAAAAGCCCATAGAGTATATATATTGAAAGATTGGTCATGGAGAGGATTTTTCCCTTTGTGGGGGGGGGGGGGTCTAGAACCAGAGAACACACAACTTCAGAATACAAGCATGCCCTTTTAGAGCAGAGAAGAGGAGGAATTTCTTTAGCCAGACAGGTGGTGAATCTGTGGCGGTCATGGCCACAGAGAACTATGGAGGTCAAGTCATTGGGTATACTTAAAGTGGAGGTTGATGGCTTCTTGACTAGTAAAGGTGTCGAAGATTACAGGAGGAAGACAGGAGAGTGAGATGGAGAAGGATAATAAACCAGTCATGATGGAATGGTGCAGCAGACCACGGACCAGATGGCCTAATTCTATTACTATGTCTTATGGCAAATGTTAGTAGGCTCTGCCTAAAATGATACAGGCGATATGGTTCAGGGCTTCTGTGACTTTAACTAGCAGGTAACATTCTCTCCTTTGAGTCATATCTTGGCTTGAACCCAGAACTTTTAGTCGAGAATGCAAGCAATTGAGCTAATGGGCTGAATTTACTTGTTAATACACTCCATCTGCAGCCTTGAGACTTAAAACAGCAATTAGGAGAGTATGTTAGCAATTTTTAAAAATAATATTGTATTTTGTTCTGAGGTTTTCCAAGTGCTGTTCATTAAGTTTTGCAATTGTATTTCTCAGCCTGATTTCCTACATAAAGATTATCCATGCGATTCCAATCATATATCAGAAAGACATTTTTTAAAAAGTGCACTGTAAAGGTTGAAAAGGGGAAGATACATTTGAAGTACATTTCATATTCCAAGCATATCTCAGTGTACTTTATAAATAAGTATTTTTTGAAACCTTTGTAATACAGAGAACTACACTTGTGTAATTGGTCAACTTGATGAGAAGTAATACAATTTATCACTACCCGGCACTGGGGAGAATTTTACTTCAGTCTACAAGAAACAATTCAAGCAGCTCCATATCTCCATCAATCTGACCAATGTTTATTTTAATAGCACTAGATTAGCTTCCCACTAAACCCACAATAATTGCAGATTGTTGTCTGAAGGCATACATCAGAAACTGATGTAATTCATTTTAGTTCAACTGGAAAATTCCATAAGATGAATTGCTTAGGAATTTCAAAATCACTCAAGGACAGGTAAAAAGTAATCCAATATAGTGGGGCTTAGAGGATCAGGGTGCTCCTCCAGACGTCAAAGGGAGTATCCACACTTCAGCTCTCTGGCTACAGTTGCACCGTTCCAGGACAATTGTGTTGTTTAAAGCTGCATGCATGTGTTCAGGTAACTTTCATTCCCTTGCCAGTAAGTTAGATTTCTGCAGGAAACAACAGCATTCACAAGGGACCCAGGTGTTAATATCCGTAAAGCATTTAATGAAAGCAACCACATGAGATTACTATTTACACCCAATGAGAGAGAAGTTAGGCCAGTGTGTATTTTCCAAGTTGAGATATTTATTACGTCTGCAGAGCTTTTCTTCATTTCTTTTTTACTTTCTAACATTGTGGTCACGAACTACAGTAAAAACATTAGCTATATTTAGGCACATGGTGAAAAGAAAGTGTTGAGTGGAAAAGAGGCTATCATTATATTTTTGACAGCTGAAGAGCCTCGTAGTTAATCTTATATATTGAAATTGAAGTGAACAACCTAGGACTTGGATGCACAGGTATCTAGCAATACTGGAACTACAATACTCCACCATTCACAATATTGCTTTAATGTTGTGATGTGCATTTTGCAATAAAAAAGCACGTTATTTGGTTAGAATGTGTTATGAGCAATGCTGAGGTTTGATGATCTGTGAATTTTGTGTTTGTAGATGCAGCATTTCCATTTTAGGTAAAGAATGTCATTTTTATTCACACAAACTGGAAATAGATCTGTGGCTTCAGAAAGACCTACTTATTTTTTAATGAAAATATGTGACTTTTTGGCTGACCCTCTTAAACACAATGCATCTTTTATCATATGGGAATTAAACTACACAAAATACTGAAGTCTAAAGAAAGAAATAACCTCTAAGAGGCCAGAGTGTGGGAAGTTATGTCTTCCCAAAATTTTCCCAGAGCTATTATTGCTGCATGTTAACTGGAAACAGGGTAAAGAGAGGTTCCTGGAAACTGCCTGTGCTTCGTTTTCACCCATGTGATATTTAGAATGTGCATTCGCCTACTTTCTCAGCCTTTTAAAAAAATTTCCATCAGTAACTAGTCAGCAGACTGTAAAACAAATCACCAACAAACAAGATGCTGGAGGAACTTAGTGGGTTAGGAATCATTTGAGGAGGAAAGTGGACAGTTGATATTTTGGGTCAGCACCCTTCATCCAGATCTGGATTTGGGCTGAGCTGAGCTCCTCCAGCATCTTGTTTGTTGTTTCAGATTCCAGCAACTGCCGTTCTTTTGTCTTTACTAAGAAACAAAATTAGCTACAAATATAATATCTGACTGAATCTTTGCCAGGTTGAATGATATGCTCAGTTTTAAAAAAGGAATCTCCATTCTATAAACAATTTACAATGTCAGTGATTATCATGATTATTAAAGATACCATTCATTTTCTGGCTATGATGATGTGATATGTAAATTTTGTCATTTATCAAGTAAAGATTAACTGGCCAAATATCTAAATTCACAGGATACTTCAATTCAGATACCACCTCAAAATCTTGTAAGTGTGCAGTTCTGTATAACAAACACAAACACACCGATCTTGATGAAGTGGCTCAACCCAAAATGTCAAATGTTAATCGTCTCCAAAGATGCTGTCTGAACTGCTGAGTTCCTTCAGGACTTTGCGTGTTTTGCTCTGGATTTCCAGCATCTGCAGAATCGTTTGTGTTTAGCAATTTTATATAACATAGCTTCATTTAGAATTTTTATATCAAGATTATTAGGTGGCGGGGTGGAGTTATGTCTCTACCAAAGGAGGTGTAAGACGCTCCTTCCCTCCACTAGCCTGCAGGTCACCCTTGGGCAAGGTGTAGCACCTGCTTAGTCACCCGATCAGGGTCACATCAAGCCAGGGAGCAAGCAGGCGCTGAATGGTCGTATGAATAGCTGGTGTATATCCTGGTTAATGTAATTGGTGAAAATGTTCTGCGTTAAGTGTTTGGAGTACAATAAATGAGTTGTTACAGCTTTTCTTTAACACGGTTTAATTTGTGAAAACCCAGTAAAGACACTGCCCAGAAGAAGGCAATGACAAATCACTTCTACAGAAAGATTTGCCAATAATCTTGTTCATGGAAAGACCACAATCTCCCACGTCAAACAACACGGCACATAATGGCAGTGATGATATCAGATTATATATATTTCAAGTATTAGTCCACTAGGGATTGTAATTTTAATTAGATCTCCAATGCTTTGGTGTCAGGTTGAACTATTCTAACTGCATTTACTCCATTTTTCAATGAAATAATATCAGTTGGCTGTGCCATTGAAATAGTGTAAACTTTTTTTTAATCCTAAAGGCAGCAAATCAATCATAGTTCACAAATATACATGAAAGTGTTAGATAATAGATCATATTGTGCATGCTTTTTGATATACTGAATGTAATAACTGCTTTTGCTTATTAAAATGAAAGTTTTTATGAATATGAAGTTTCAGGTCCAACTTAAAATAAGTGTTACATTCATTAGTTTTTAGAAAATATTGGTCCTACAAAGTTCCAGGGAAGAGTATGCACATTAATTACAACATGAATTCTTAAACTGGTGAATTAGAAAACTTTTCAAATTGTTCTTTGAGCTGCAAATTCTTGTGATATTACAATTACAGTCTGAGCAAACAAAAATATTGGCTTAAAACTGGGGTTCTAATTTGTCAAGCATCAAAAGCAATCTACATTATAAAATATTAAAATTACACTGTCATTTACAGACTCCTTCTGTAAATATAACCTGTTGATATTTCCAAACAGAAAGCTGGCATTTGGAAGCCACAGATTTGAATGCACATGCACTGTACTATTCATGAGAAAGCACTGTGCAGCTCTTGTTGCCTATTGTATGTTTAGTCAAATGATCTGCTCTCGATGCATGCTCTGAAATTATGGGGAAGTCAGCTGAAGTCACCTCCAGCCTATTACATCTTTTAACAGGGTAACAGAGGAAATGAAACAGATTGACATTCGGAAGGAAACGGTGATGAGAAGACTGATGGGACTGAAGGCTGACAAATCCCCAGGTCCAGATGGTCTGCACCCTAGGGTACTAAAGGAGGTGGCCCTGGAAATTGCGGATGCATTGGTAATCATTTTCCAATGTTCCTTAGATTCAGGATCAGTTCCTGAGGATTGGAGAATGGCTAATGTTATCCCACTTTTTAAGAAAGGAGGGAGGGAGAAAACAGAGAACTATTGACCTGTCAGCCTGACATCGGTGGTGGGAAAGATGCTAGAGTCCATTATTAAGGATGAAATAGTGGCATATCTAGATAGCAGTGATAGGATTGGGCCGAGCCAGCATGGATTTACCAAGGGTAAATCATGCTTGACTAATCTGTTGGGAGTTTTTCGAGGATGTAACCAGGAAGTTAGACAAGGGAGATCCAGTGGATGTAGTGTACCTCGATTTTCAGAAGGCATTTGATAAGGTCCCACATAGAAGACTGGTGGGTAAAATCAAAGCTCAGGGCATCGGGGGGAAGACATTGACATGGATAGAAAACTGGTTGGCAGATAGAAAGCAAAGGGTAGCAGTGAATGGGTGTTTCTCGGAATGGCAGGTGGTGACTAGTGGGGTGCCACAGGGCTCGGTATTGGGACCACAGCTGTTTACCATTTACGTTAACGATTTGGATGAAGGCATAGAAAATAACATCAGCAAATTTGCTGATGATACTAAGCTGGGTGGCAGTGTGACATATGATGAGGATGTTAGGAGAATTCAGGGTGACTTGGATAGGCTGGGTGAGTGGGCAGATACTTGGCAGATGGCGTTTAATGTGAATAATTGTGAGGTTATCCACTTTGGGAGTAAGAACAGGAAGGCAGATTATTATCTGAACGGTATAGAGTTGGGTAAGGGAGTAATACAAAGAGATCTCGGAGTCCTTGTTCATCAGTCACTGAAGGTGAATGAGCAAGTGCAGCAGGCAGTGAAGAAGGCTAATGGAATGTTGGCCTTTATTACAAAGGGAATTGAGTACAAGAGCAAGGAAATCCTCTTGCATTTGTACAGAGCCCTGGTGAGACCACACCTGGAGTACTGTGTACAGGTTTGGTCTCCAGGGTTAAGGAAGGGCATCCTGGCTGTAGAGGAAGTGCAGCGTAGATTCACGAGGTTAATTCCTGGGATGTCTGGACTGTCTTACGCAGAGAGGTTAGAGATACTGGGCTTGTACACGCTGGAATTAAGGAGATTGAGAGGGGATCTGATTGAAACATATAAGATTATTAAGGGATTGGACAAGATAGAGGCAGGAAATATGTTCCAGATGCTGGGAGAGTCCAGTACCAGAGGGCATGGTTTGAGAATAAGGGGTAGGTCATTTAGGACAGAGTTAAGGAAAAACCTCTTCTCCCAGAGAGTTGTGGGGGTCTGGAATGCACTGCCTCGGAAGGTAGTGGAGGCCAATTCTCTGGATGCTTTCAAGAAGGAGCTAGATAGGTATCTTATGGATAGGGGAATCAAGGGATATGGGGACAAGGCAGGAACCGGGTATTGATAGGAATTGATCAGCCATGATCTCAAAATGGCGGTGCAGGCTCGAGGGGCCGAATGGTCTACTTCTGCACCTATTGTCTATTGTCTATAATATCCCAGAACATATCAAATTGTAAACAATGGATTGGCTCTTAAATCTGGTGAATCTAATGATGCACATCTTTTCTGATGTAGCATTTATGGAAAGGTGATTTGCAAGACTTATTAATGCAAGTACTTTCACAATAATTGCTGATGCACATTTTGAATATGGGGCTTTGGTGGGTTTGAGCTGTGTTGAACTGTAGATCCTATAATAGGTGAAGCTAATTCAATGTAGGGGAACCAGCTCAAAGAATTATTTCAAATTCACATGCTAAAACACTTTTCTCAGGATGATCTTATTAGTTAAAGAATGTTACCTGTCTTCACAAAACCTTCAAAGTTACTATCAAAGTTGTTAATTATACAAAAAAATTGATCAAATTGTGTGTCAGGAAGTTGGCAGTGTAGATGTACATCTACTTCACAAAATGGAAACTTACTTAATATACTGAAAAATATGCTGTACTGTTAATATGAAATTAAGTGAGTTGAAGCATACAGTGCCATCAGGCAGAAAATTCAACATTTGGCTTATTTTACATATCTCACAAATGTATTTGATTAGCTAAACTATTTTAACACATCCTTTACATTGAACATTCAAAAAACAACTTTCTCTATGGACCCATAAGATTCAAATGATGAGATTTTCGTTGTCTCTCTGCAACAAAATGGAAGTAAAATTCCCTTAGCTGCGAAACGTGAAAATAAAATCAGCAATTGTTTAAGTAAATTGTACACAAACTTCTGAAAATACTTTTCAGAGAATGAACTGAAGCAGCTCTTCCGGGGTCAGACTGGAATGCAGTCACTTTTAGAAAGATGTCCGTCCCTTGGAGGGAATAGAAAACTAAATGTTGGAAATGTTGCCAGTGATTTTCCCTCAAAGTTGATTTCTGTCTTTACAAATTTTCAAGTATTCCATTTAACTGGTAGTATTTACCTTTAAAGTTGTGCCCAAAATACGTGTTTTCTACTGAAAATATTCTTTGGGCCTTGGTTGAATCACAAAGTTATCAAATAAGTTCTTGTACAAAACAGGTTGAGAACCATTAAATGAGGTTATAGAGTAATACATCATTGAAATAAGCACGTTGACCCTACTCAGCATGCTGATCAAGTCGGTCTCCTATCCCTCTAAACCCCTCTTATCCAAATGTCTTTTAAATGTTGTTATTTATCTATTTTAACCACTCCTCTAATAGTTTATTCCATATATGCACCACCCTCTGCATTTAAATCCCTTGTAAATCTTTAACCTCCCACCTTAAAGCAATGCACTCTGTCTCCTCCTCATGATTTTCTACACCTAGCCTGTCCAACCTCTCCTCATAACTCAAAACCTTGGGTTCTGGCAGTATCCTCTTAAATCTGAATCAAAATCCTCATAATACCTTCAATAGGTAAAACAACTGATTCATTTGATGTTATTTGCATTCCTTCTGGCTAATGTGTTACACATTTATCATTATTAACATTACTGTTGTAAGTTATTTGTATATGGAATTATTGTAGCATTTTACTCCTCTCAAATGAACTGCAATCTTCCTTTTTTTTATAAAACTCCCTTCATTTTGTTCAAACTATTAAAATTTTTTTTATCTTTACGTTTCTCAAGTTTTTTGTTACTTTTGACTCAACTATTTTTAAAATTATCAGACATCAGTCTTCCGCAAAACAATGATACTGTAGTTTTGCTTCATACATGTTAAGGCAATCATATCCCTACTTACGGTATCTATTCAGGCTTTTGCTTCTGTACTTTTAATAAGCTTTGCTTATTCAAAATTGAATATTGGAATCAAAAACTTAGGCTAATCTGAGAGAGTAGAATCAAAGCTAGAATTTCAATTGTATTTACATAAATCCAACAATACATTTGGTTTTCCATAACTCATTTATTAAAATTAAGTGAAATAATTACTGGAAAAATTCTTAATAATTTTGCCCATGACAATAAATATTAACAACTCTCCATAAATTTTGACCTTTGAAAGATTGTAGAAAAAAATCTCTAAAACTGGATGGAAATATTTATTTCAAGCATCATTGAACAATTACTCTCCAAACCTATCCCCCATCAAGAAAGACTTAAAGCTCTCCGCTTCTTTGTCAAAAGAACCGACCAATTCCCTTCCCCCTCCCTGGTCTTGCAGAACTGGTCCTCACTCTCAACAATTTCTCCTTCGCTCCTCCCACTTTCTCCAGACTCAAAGGGTCAAGCCATGGGCATTTACGTGGTCCACAGCTATGCCTGCCTTTTCGTTGGCTACACAGGACTGTCCATGTTCCAAGCCTTCCCCGGTAATGCTCCCCAATTCTTCCTCCGCGACATTAACGACTGCCTTGGTGCTGCTTTATGCATCCATGCTGAGCTCATCGATTTCATCAACTTTGCCTCCAACTTCCACCCTGCCCTTAAATTGTTATAACTTCTGGCACCTCTCTCCCCTTTCTCAATTTGTCTCCATCTCTGGAGACAAACTGTCTACTAACATCTTTTATAAACTTACCGATTCCCAGGGCTACCTTAACTATACCTTTTCCCACCCTGTCTCCTCTAAAATTGCTATTTCCTTTTCTGAGTTTCTGTCTCTGGCACAGCTGTCCCCAGGAAGGTGCTTTCCTTTCCAGGACATCAGGGATATTATTCTTTTTCTTCTTCTTCAAAAAATGGGGTTCCCCTTCCACCACTCACATTACCTCCACCTTCTGGACATCCACACTCACCCCATCTTCTCTCTGCCTTAACAGTGATAGAGTTCCTCTTGTCTTCACTTACCACCCCATGAGCCTCTGCATTCAGCACATCATTCTCCGCAACTTCTGCCACCTTCAACAGTATCCTACCACCAAACATATCTACACACCTTTAACCACCCCCACCCAGCTCTCCGCTTTCTTCAGGGCTCGCTCCCTCTCTGATTCCCTTGTCCAGTTGTCCTTCCTGGCACTTATCCCTGCAAGTGGCCAAAGTGCCATGATTGCCCGTTCATCTCCTCCTGCACCTCCATTCAAGGCTCCAAACAGTCCTCCCAAGTGAGGCAACATGTCACCTGCGAATCCGCAGAAGTTGTTTATTGTATTCGGTGCTACCGATGCAGCCACTTCTACACTGCTGAAACCTGTTGTGAACTGGGAGAACACTTCGTCAAGCACCTCCACGCTCAAGCACCAAAAATGGAAAGTGGGAATCAACATTTTAATTCCAATTCCCATTCCTGTTCTGACATGTCAGTTGATGGCTTCCTCTTGTGTCAATGATGAGGCTACCTTCAGTGTGGAGGAGCGCCACTTTACATTCCGTCTGGGTAGCCTCCAACCTGATGGCCTGAGTATCGATTTCTCCTTCTGATAAAACAATTTTCCCCTCCCTTTGCCTCTTCTAATACCCACTCTGGCTTCTTACTACTTCTCATCTGCCAACCTCCCCCCCCCACTTTCTGCTATGGTCCACTTTCCTTTCCTATCAGATTCCTTCATCTCCAGTCCTTTACCTTTCCCACCCACCTGGCTTTACCTATCTCCTTCTAGCTACCCTCCTTGCCCTCCTGCCGTCTTTTTATTCTGGCATCTTCCCCTTTCCTTTTCAGTCCCAAAGAAAAGTCTCGGCTCAAAATGTCAACTGTTTGTTCATTTCCATAGATGCTGCCTGACCTGCATTTTGTGTGCGTTGCTTTGGATTTCCAGCATCTGCAGAATTTCTTGTGATTACAATTAATTGGTCTTTATAGGAAGCTAAATTTATTTAAAAATTCCACTGACTAGTACTTGTTCTTGAAAGGCAAATCAAAAAAAGCAAGGATGTTTGAAGTTGTTCTAATCAGACCTCCGCTACATCAGTGGCATTCTAAAACTAGGTTAGCTTCACCTTATCAAAATTGACAAGGTCCATTTAAACTGGACCACATTCTATTGCTGTTATTGGATGGAAGGACAACCTTGCACTATAAAGAGTGCTCAGTTATTCTCTATTAACCATTTATGATGAGAGGTGTAATCATGCTTCTTGCTTAGCTAATAGGCCTGACAATGTCAAGATTTCAGTCAGCGGCTGACCCTGAGCTTTGTGTTTAATTGACCTTTTTGACAAGGAAACTACTGATTGCAGTATCTGGTCACAAGTTTAACCACTCATCTGCAACCTCTAGAACTTAGTGCCACTTTTATCCTGCAATGACAGCAAATGCTGAGAGTTTTGTCACCATTGCTATTGGAAAATCTGGGCCAAAGAAGTTCAGGTCTGGGATGCCTTGCAGTACTCAGAATCAGAATCAGGTTTATTATCACCAGCATGTTTCATGAAATTTGTTATTGAGGAATTGAACATACAAACTTATGAATTGATAAACTAGGAACAAGAGTGGGCACTCAATCCCTCAAGCATGACCTGCAATTCATAAGGTCACAGCCAACTAGATTGTGATTTCAATTCCACATTTCTGCATATTTGGTAACATTTGACTACTTCAAAAAAACTGTACATTCCACTTCCTTTAAGAAAGAGATTGGAACATTGACCACTCCAATCTCTGCCTTAAATAGACAACCCCTTGTTTGTTCCACCCATCAGGTTTCAGTTAAGACTCCTTTCACTTTCTAAACTCCAGCAGACAGACACCTTTTACAAACTTTGCCTGTCCAATCTACCTCAAAAATGAACCTGCCCATTCCAGATATTGAGCTAATAAACCTTTTTCTGAATTGCTTCCAATACCTTAGCAGGTATTCTTAAATAAGGAGACAAAGAGTTCACAGTTCTCCAGATGCAGCTTCACAAATGTCTTAGATAGCTGCAGCATTATTTCCCTGGATTTAAGTCAATTCCTCTCATAGTAGACTCCTACTGTTAACTGCAACCTAAATCTTCAAATCACTTTCAGCAAGAAAGATGCAGATATTAGGTAATAATACAATTTCAGCTATCTTCACAATGGGCAAACAATTCACTTGAGATAGACTAGTTAGGTCCTGTGATGTTTTTCAAAGAATTTTCTTTTGATTGCAATTGGCATATCACATTTGCGAGCTCTGCACTGGGTTCCAAACTTTACATATGGATACCTTATCTAATTTGCAATCTCGGTATATCTCTCAGTAGCGCCATTATTAGAACATGGCTCAGATATACAGATAGGCAAATTCTAATTGGTTTGCATACTACTAAAGATTAAACCTCAGTTCAAAATTTCAAATAAGATGTCCACGAAATGGCTGGTCAATCACTCTGGCCAATTGATCACCACCAGTCACATTCTTCCTCCAGATTAAATAGATCATGCATCTCCCTGAGCATAACCCTACCAAAGTACTCACCGCTAAAATAGCATTAACTAGGGCAAAACCAAGATGCTGATCCAGGCAATGATAAAGTGCCCTTAACAGTGTAGAATTTATGCTAATGAGATGTGGAAACATTTAAGTTCAAATGAAGATGCCTGTCATGTCAATACTATCACGGATAATCCCCAAAATACTAAAGTAGCCTGTAAGGATGAAGAACACATGTGGTAAAATCTGACCTGACCACTAAAAACAATGAAAGTGTTCTTGGAAATCATTTATGTTTGATAACTTTTGTTTGTGACACTGTGTTTCAATGTAACTTTACTCTTTGCGTGATGGTATTGTGTTTGCTGACCTTGAAGTTCTGACTCAAACAAAGACCTTCAGCCCTATCGGACGATATAGATAGCCACAGATACCTTGACTAAAAGGAGGTTATACTGTAACTACCCAATCTTCAAAGACTAGTTCACTTCCCAGTTTATACTCCATAGTGATTTTAGCTGCTAGTAGCAACTATTTGAGTAATGGGTCTCCCCTCCCTATCAAAGAGGAGATACTTCCAGCTAACAAAGGCATTTAAACACAGTTCATTTATTTTTAGTGATACATGTTTAAAAACAGACATAATCCTTAAAACAGATATAAAACTCAGAGGTTTTCTTATGAAATTCTTAGAAATTACAACATTTCTAAAACTGAAGGGTACAGTTCCTATAAGCTAAAAAGACATAACCGTTTGTCACAAATGAACCAGTCACCTGTCACAGAAATTGAAAGCAGAGGAATGGATTCTAGTTCACCCCGTACTTCTGTCATTCTTCTTGATGTTCCTGGACTATTTCTAAAAAGCCTGGACTGAACTTTACAGTTATACTGTTTCTCTGTCACTTGGGTGACCTCACACACATGCGATATTTTTTCAGATGCCTTTTAACACAAATGGTCTAAAATGCTGTGAAGCTGACTCCCTGTGTACACAATTCTTCCAACTATTAACAGATTAGCTATTTGATGTGCTAAATGATAATATTAATTTGGTCTGCAAGTTTCCTTAAACTAAATAACCCAGCCAGTGTTGTCTAGTCTGGAACTAGCCAAATTAAATAATTTAAATGATTTTTCTTTTTGGGGCGTAGAAGAATGAGAGGGGACTTGATAGAGGTCTACAAGATTATGAGAGGCATAGATAGGGTGGATAGTCAGTACCTGTTTCCCAGGGCACCAATAGCAAACACCAGAGGGCATATGTACAAAATTAAGGGAGGGAAGTTTAGGGGAGACATCAGGGGTAAGTTTTTTTTTTAAACACAGAGGGTTGTGAGTGCCTGGAATGACTTGCCACGGATGGTGGTGGAGGCTAAAACATTAAAGGTATTTAAGAGCCTCTTGGACAGGCACATGGATGAAAGAAAAATGGAAGGTTATGGGGTAGTGTGGGTTTAGCATTTTTAAGGATTATATGGGTCAGCACAACATGGAGGGCTGAAGGGCCTGTACTGTGCTGTAGTGTTCTATGGTTCATTGTCTTACAATGCACCTCTTAAGCAGTAAGCCCAAGTGTGGTGGGCTAGCAAGTCTGCTCTATAGGAAGTGCTTGTTTACAAAGCTGTTCTTTTAATTTCAAACTGATTACTGCTTGCTATTTACAGTAAGCACTGAAGACTGGCTCCTGTTTAGGACAAGAAGCTAAACAAAAAATGTTGCTCAGCAGTTTAAAGGTTTAACTTAAAAACAACACTTTGTTCTCTAGAACACAGAACACTTCTATTAAATTTGGGACAGAGTTGAACTGCATATGGACACAAAGCATTCCTCAATCAGATTGATGGCTACAGTGTCATTTTAAGATAAATCAGTGTTTTTGCAGCAGTTCTTTCATAACCACAAACATGCTAAAGAAGAAAAACAAACCAACAAATGAAGTGTCGCCTAGTCTAAAAATAAGCTTGAACAGGGTGACCATCAGAAATTAATATGAAGCAAATAGGTTCAGTCGACAGATTTTGATAAACCCATGTTAACAGCTGTGAACAGATTTAGAATGACATCTTGCAAGTGTAACAGCTTTACTGATAGCTGTGAAGGTTATTACAACCAATCTATCTACAAAACTGCACTGTTCATGTGAATGACCTTACTATGTCTAATCTTATTTCTTTTATGAGAGCTGTGATGAAAAGTTGAGATTTTTCAAAGAGGAAGCTCATTGATTGCATTTACAATCTTCCCTTGTAATAAAATGATAGAGAAAATTTTAATCCTGAATTATAAGAAGCGTTTTTTTTAATTGTTGTGACACCACTCAAGCAGCTGATAGTGTTGCTTCAAGGCAGCGGTATCCATCATTAAGGACACTAACCATTCCGGACATGCCCTCTTCTCATTACTATTGTCAGACAGGAGCCTAAAGATGTCCACTCAACGTTTTAGGAACAGCTTCTTCCCTTCAGCTATCAGATTACTGAATGGTCCATAATCCCATGATCCCAACCTCACTATTTTGCTCTTACTTTTAGCACTTTTTATTTTTATGCATTTCTTATTGTAAATGAAAGTAATTTTTATGCAGTGCACTGTATTGCTGCCATAAAACAAATTTCACAATGTACGTCAGTTATAATAAACTTATTCTGATTCTTTTACGCCTCCTTGCAGCTATCTGAAATTCAGCCAACAGCAGCGTCACCTGTGAATTCACAGATAACATTTGAGCTGTGCCTAGCCGCACAGTCATGAGTGTACAGAGCAGTGGGCTAGGCATGCATCTTTGAGACACCCCTGTGCTGGATTGTCAGTGAAGATTGAAGCAATCACAAAGAAGGTATGCCAGTGGTTATATTTCACTAGAAGTTTGAGGAGATTTAGAATGTCACAAAAGACTGGCAATTTTCAGCAGAGGCACCGTGGAGAGCATTCTGACTGGCTGCATCACAGCCGGGTACAGAGCTTCAAATGCACAGGATCACAAGAAGCTGCAGAGGGTTCCAACACAGGCACAACCTTCCCTGCCACTGAGAACATCTCCGAGAGGCAGTGACTCAAGAATGTGGCATCCATCATTAAATACCCTCATCATCCAGGACATGTCCTCTTCACCATTGGGGAGGAGATACAGGAGGCTGCAGACTCACGCTCGGTATTTTAAAAATAACTTCTTCCCCTCCACCAACAGATTTCTGAATAGTCCATGAACTCATGAACACTATCTAGTTATTAGTCTTTTTGAATTATTTAACTTTGTAACCAACAGTGATTTTTGTCTTGCCCTTTACTGCTGTACAACAAATTTCACAACATATTTCTGTGATAATAAACTTGATTCGGATTCTGATACTTCATGGTTGTCAAGGTGCCGAAAGTCAATGCTGTAGAATAACACTATATTAGATATTTACACACCAATCAATTATGTCAGGGGTCAGATGCTTTTCTCAGCTTCATAATCACTACTAATCTAACCGTATATAATTCCACCCATTCCAGAGATTCCACTGAGATTCCAGAACATCACTATGTGGTACAACTGGCTTCCACTTGCATCTCACAAATTCAAATCCCCAAATCAATCTGAGAGGTTCTTTGGGAATCACATCCAGCCCAAAATTTCCTGAGAAAATTAATGAATTGCATGAGAAGACTGAACAGGCATCCATAGCTCATGAAAATTTTTCAGATGAAGCCCAAGCTGTGAGTCAGTTCTCCTGCTAGCAAAAGTAATGATCATTTTCAGACTGGAGCAGGAATTAAATCCAATTTCATCATCATTTCTGACTTTCACCAATAAAATGTGTCGGCAATGCTAATGACGAAGAGACTTCTTGGACTAGGAATACATTCAGTTTCAATTGCTGCCCGACAGCTAAAACAGATTCTGCCAGGATACTGTGATACTTAAACAAACCAATATCACCTGTATGAAATCTGTCTCCACTCACTGACTTCTTCCAATGAAGCAAAACACTTGCTTTTAACTGCCAGTCATCACACTGATCTCAAGCCTCAGCATCCAAAAATAACCAATTTCTTATGCTAATCCAAGAGAATCAATGACAAGCAAACTCCTGCATTAAATATTCTACTTTCAGAACTGCTCCTTGTTTCTCACACACACACGCCATAGGATTTTCTCCACTCTACCCATGTGCCAACTGAAGATTACTTTTGACTGAAAAGTCAACAGCAGCTGCAAAATATGATCAGACTCTTGGGATGAAAATGGGTACTCTCTCTTGCCTCAGTCCTTGGATAAAAAGGGACAGCCCTACTCTGTTATGAGCATACTTCTTACAGGAATCAATATTATGCATAACTGCCAGAAGCGGAAGGTGTCCATGCCAACTATTTCTTGAGGAATAATGTTCTGCTTACAATGGTGACAAATAAAAAGTTCTGACATAATCAAGACATCACCATATCCCTCAGTGACTCTGTAGAGGGTTTGTGTGATGTGATTTCTCTACATAAAGAAGGATAGACTTGCTCAGAAGTTTTGGAATATAAGTTCATTAGATTGATTTATGTATGCCCTATAAAGGCAAGATTGTCCATGTTTACAAAGTCTGTTAGAATGTACGGTGATCAAATAGTACTGAGAATCAGATTCCTCAGTTCGGAGAATATGAGCTACAGCACAATCTCCGGATAATGGGTCAACCAATTAGAATTGAGATGGAAGGAATTTTCTTTACTCAGAGGACTGTCAATCTGCTCTTCCACTGGCCCGACTCTTGATCCTGGAAGAAAAACATACCATTAACCTTGGCTTGCTGGAGCAATATTTTGGCTTAATAAGCAGTGTTAGAGTCATAGAGAAGTAAATTACAGAAACAGACCCATCAATCCATCTAGACTGTGCCGAACCATTTATATTGCCTAATCCCATTGAATTGTACTGGGGCTATAGCCCTCCATACCCCTATTTTCCATGAACCACGTGCTGGCAGCTCATCCTACACACTCATGTCCCTTTTAGTGAAGTTTCCCCTCATGTTCCCCTTAAACTTTTCACCTTTCACCCTTAACCCTTGACCTCTGGTTGCAGTCCCAACCACTTCAGTGGGGGGAAAACCACTATACCCCAGTGTTTTTATATTTGACCAATTCGTATAGTTTCTCCTCCAGTGCTCTGTAATTCCCTGGCATCCTGGCAATATGCATTGTTTTCTCTGCAGGAGACATACATTAGGTTCATTGACTGCTGCAGTTGTAGAGATCTTGCAGTTACAGGATTTGTAGAATAGAAAGCATTACCAGGTAAATCTATGAAGAAAATTTTAAGTGAATAAATGTGCTTCACACAATATGAAACAATTATTATTCCCCCAACTAGATTGACTTTGGAGTACGAAACAAAAGTGCCACAGAACATCGCTGTGCTCACTATATGATTAGCTGTAACTTTCTATACTTTGGGAGGCTGCTCTGCTCTGTGATTCAGCTGACTGTATTCTGGCAGGATCCATGCATTAGGGTTAGGTTTAGGTTTGACTGTAAGGTCAATGAAGTTATTACATTCCACTCTGATAAGGGCATCAGCGTGAAACATTAATTTTATTTCTCCACAAATTCAGTCAATCTTCTCGGTATTTCCAGTATTTTGTTTTTATCTATAAGTATATTTTTGCTCTTTTCTTCTCATAGTGACCATGCATTACATCCAATGAAGGACTTTGAATGAATTGTGAATTGCAGTTATTATCCCAATCATAGAGGCAAATGCAGAATTACAGTTTCAAAGACAGAACATACAACAGGTCGTTTGGCTCATTATCTTATGCTAACCTTTTAACCTAACTCTTCCCTCCTACATAGCCATCCATTTTTCTATCAACCCTAAACCTATCTAGAGTTTCTTAAATGCCTGTAATCTATCTAACATGGTAAGATCTTTCTACTGTCCATCTACCTATTCACAGTGAACAGTACAACTCTAAAATCTCACTCACTTGGAAGAGATTGTTCCATTCCTTCTATAAATCTTTTTCAATAAAACAGTTTTTTTTCTGCATTTCTTAGTTTCCTTTTGATGTAATTTATGTGTTATGCTTAAATGTTGTACAATTAGAAAGGATGCCAGGATGCAATTGGTCTACTTTTTCATAATTTTAAACATTTGTATCACTTTCTCTGAATCTTCCAGTTTTTAAAAAGACAAAAATAAAATAAAGGTAGCTCATCTTTTTTCATCGAACACTTCTCTACTTTCTGGAATCAACAATAAAGTCCCTCCTTCTGAACTTCTTTTGAAAGTACAAAGATGAAGAGTATACACAGCATTCTCAATGTCATCTCACAAAGACTATATACAGATTTAAAATACTCTTTGAACTTGTTTATTTTGATCCCTTGCTATTCATTCTAAAATATTGTATTTTTAACAACAGAATTATTTTGCTGAAGATTCTCATAGCCCATCCATACACAACATATTGATAAACAAATGGCATATTTCCTTAATAAAATTAAACTGTATTTACACCAAAGTTAATGAGAACTGTTAAAGGAAATCTTGAAGAGTTTCCAAGGAAGTCTCTGAATTTAAATCAAACTCTTACTATGGATATTCCGGCAAGAAATCAAAACGGCAGTCCTATTGAAAGATTGACAGATGTCAATTTCCTCTTTGTAAAAACTAGCAGGATTTTAATGTGTTAAAATTATTTAAGAATAAACAATAATTCCCAAATTTAATTGCAGCAACTTCCACTTCAGTAGAATGAGGTTTGTACTGCAGAGGTTAAAAACTAGATAAAGCTTTAATTTTGATGTCACCTCCAAAGCATGAGACTTGCTCTATTATTGTGCCACTGTGTTATAAACTTGAACTAGTAAGCTTCTGACTCAGGAGATAATACCAATTAAACCCAGCTGCTCAAAATATTCATAACACAGAACAAGTTCAAAGCAAATCAAAGATCTGGAAATGCATAGAAGTTTGTTCAATGCATGTGAAAGGGAAAGATGAGGAATTTCTTTGGGGTTAGGTCAAGTTTGAATCAATGAAAGAAAAAAATAACATGGATCCCGTCTGGATCATGGGTAAATGTCTGTTAATGTACCTGGCTGAAAATAAAGTGTTAATAATTATGCAGTTGAGCTAAGTAGAAAACATTATTAAAAAACATATATAGACAAATTGCCAAGATGGGAAAAAAACGAACAGAATATTCCCAAAAGTTAAGAACATGTAGAATATAAAAAACAATCAAACTATGATATTTGAAATGAATCAAAATGCTGAAATTTGTTAGGTCTGCTCATCTTGGGGGAAAAAAACCTAAACCTGGCAATTGCAATTGTTCTCATTCAGCATTAAGGTACTTTACTTGAAACCATGATCGCCATTCCTAATCAATAAATATGAAGATACTGTATATATCAAATAAATATCTCTCTGTTGAGGTTGTGTGTGCTCATTTTTTAAGGTCAATGTGGAGTAAATAAAAACAGACTCATCAAATTAGATCTGCATAACAATGCACTGATAAACCACTTGTTTGTCCACTTTGGGAGTAAGAACAGGAAGGCAGATTATTATCTGAACGGTGTAGAGTTGGGTAAGGGAGTAATACAAAGAGATCTCGGAGTCCTTGTTCATCAGTCACTGAAGGTGAATGAGCAAGTGCAGCAGGCAGTGAAGAAGGCTAATGGAATATTGGCCTTTATTACAAAGGGAATTGAGTACAAGAGCAAGGAAATCCTCTTGCATTTGTACAGAGCCCTGGTGAGACCACACCTGGAGTACTGTGTACAGTTTTGGTCTCCAGGGTTAAGGAAGGACATCCTGGCTGTAGAGGAAGTGCAGCGTAGATTCACGAGGTTAATTCCTGGGATGTCTGGACTGTCTTACACAGAGAGGTTAGAGAGACTGGGCTTGTACACGCTGGAATTAAGGAGATTGAGAGGGGATCTGATTGAAACATATAAGATTATTAAGGGATTGGACAAGATAGAGGCAGGAAATATGTTCTAGATGCTGGGAGAGTCCAGTACCAGAGGGCATGGTTTGAGAATAAGGGGTAGGTCATTTAGGACAGAGTTAAGGAAGAACTTCTTCGCCCAGAGAGTTGTGGGGGTCTGGAATGCACTGCCTCAGAAGGCAGTGGAGGCCAATTCTCTGGATGCTTTCAAGAAGGAGCTAGATAGGTATCTTATGGATAGGGCAATCAAGGGATATGGGGACAAGGCAGGAACCGGGTATTGATAGTAGTTGATCAGCCATGATCTCAAAATGGCGGTGCAGGCTCGAGGGGACGAATGGTCTACTTCTGCACCTATTGTCTATTGTTATGATGAACAAACTATATGGAAAGTCTTTCTGCTTGTCTACGTATCTGAAAAGCACTAACAAACACCTGATAGAAAGTTTGGGATTTCAGTACATGCATGTACCTACAAGGGAATCCCAAGCCCCATAACACTTACAGGTTGCTGTCTGTGGAACAGAAAGTAGGTTCTAATAAACTAACACATTTTCTAGGCCTTTAAGGCTCCATCATGCTCTGTTTGTCTGCTGCTATATACATTCCTCTGGATACACCTTTTGATTTTATAATTTGTTTCATCTTCTCTTTCCTTAACTTTGTACAATCAGCACATTATCAACTACGGTAATTATATGTGGCAATCTACACAATCACAGATCTCTCATTTCTTTTCCTTCCTCCTCTTTCCCTGATCCCAGCTTAAAAACTGTTCCTTCATCTCATTGTTCAGTTCTGACAAAAGGTCACCAATTTGAAATGTTTTCACAATGCGAGTAACATCAAGCCAAATCACCTATTGGAGAACTAATAGGATCAGATGCAGAGCTGATTTTACACCTTGCCCAATTTTAATTTCCACTGAAGTCACTCAAGAATCATATTGGGCAACATGCAAAAAAAGGCAGCCCAGCTCCACATGCAAATTTGGCTAAAATTATTTGAAATGTTTCCCTCTTCATAAATTTTGCCTGACTTCTTTGTTGTCCTTTTTTAAAAAACAATTTTCTGCTTTTATCATAGCTATAGTTTGTAGATTATAAGCTGATAATATTGCCACCTCTACTATGTTCCCCATTAATTGTGGGCACCATCATGAATTCCCAATGTTTGTCTTGGGCACATGTCCAAGTGGATGATCCATCTCAGCTTTCTCCTGAGATCCCTGTAATCACAGAAACCATTCTCTGGGTCCAAACAACATTCCAGATGCACTATTGAAACTTGTGCTCCAGACAAACCATCCACCCTACTAAGCTGTTCCTTTATAAATACAACACTGGCATCTCCACAACAATGGAACAACTGCCTAAGCATACCTGTCCACAGAGGTGAGGACAAATAAAACCTGGGTAACTGCTGCCCTCTCATTCTATTTTCAACCATTAAGAAAGCAACCGAAGGTACCACTTGGAAGTGCTATGAAGGAGCACTTGCTCGCCAATAACGAGTTCATCAAAGTTCCATTTGGGTTTCACCAGGACCTCTTGGCCTCAGACTTCAACATGACTTTGGATGAAGTGTGGATTGAAGAGCTGAACTCTAACAGTGGGTTGACAGTGACTAGCCCTAAGTCGACTAACATTAAATTAGCACCTGACTGCACATGGTATCAAGGAGTTCTGGTAAACCTGAAGTCAACAGAAATCAATGGGAAAATACTCCAATGATTGGAGTTATACTCTGCACAAAGGAAGACTGTTGTGGTTGTTGGAAGTCCATCAATCCAGTCTCTCATATTGCTGTCCTGCATGCAAGCATTTCCACCTGCTTTGTCAATGATTGTCCTCTCTTTTAAAAGATTAGAAACAGGATTGTTTGCTGATAAATGCACAATCACTTCTAACCACAATTCTTCAGAAAATTAAGCAGATCTTGAAATACATGAAGGCCTACATTCCTTCAAAGGTATGTGCTCATACATGACAAATAATACCCAATGATTTTAGTGCCAAGCAATACTCAATCATATCCAATAAGAGGGAGTCACTTTACCTACCCTTACATTCAATGACATATAGTATTCTGGGGAATGCTGTATGATTGGAAATTTGGCTAAATCAGCCACATAACAACTGTCTATATGAAAGCATATCCAAGATCAGGTCACAGAGAAACTGAATCATCTGCTGACATCCTAAACTTTGCCACTGTATTCAGTTGCTATATGGTAGCATAGTGGTTAGCATGATGCTATTGCAGCTTGGAGGGTTCTGGAGTTCAATTCAGGTGCCTCCTGTAAGGAGTTAGTATATTCTCCCTGTGAGCACGTGGGTTTCCTCTGGGTGCTCTGGTTTCCTCCCACAGTCCAAAGACATACTGATTAGTAAGTTAATTGGTTATTGTAAATACACTTGTGATTAGGCGAGTATTAGGTGGGTTATGGACAGCGTGGCTCGTTGGGCTGGGAAGGCCTGTTTAGTGCTGTATCTCTAAACAAATATAAAAAAATAAAGATTTTGCAACTTTAGTACCAATGATCAATCATATCCACTAAGAGAGAGAGTCTACACATTACCCTTACACTCAATGACATTACCATACTGGGAGATACCATATGACCAGAAACTCATTTAGACTAGCCACAAATACTGTTGATATGAAAGCAGATATAAGGCCAGGTATCATGAAGAAACTGAATTCATCTCCTGACATCCTAAACCTGGTCACTGTATACATATGGTGGGAGCACATTGAGGTACTCTACACTTATCTCAATGAATGAAGCTCCAGGAAAACTCAATAAGGTTGATGCATCCAGGACAAAGCAGCCAATTTGATTGATACCTCAATGACAAGCCTAAACATTTCCCACTCTGGTACCTGTGCACTGAGTCTGCAGCTTATGCCATTTACAAAATACACTGCTGTTACCCAGAGGCTTTTCCAAAACTACCACCTTTACCACGAAGAAAGACAAATGTCATTGCATTATTCTCAAGTTACCTACAAGTCCTGACTTGTGTATATACTACTGTTTCTCCATTATTGCTGGAGGCAAGTCCTGGAACTCTTTTCCCATCATGGGAGTCCTTTCATCAGAAGCATTGCGATTACCCATTATCACTTTTTCAAGACCATTTGGGGATGGACAATAAATGCTGGCCTTACCAGCAACATGCACATTCTGAAAAACTGAAGATGTATATTAAAATACTTGTCTTAAACTTGCTTCTGAAATCTTCATGGCATGATATGAGCTTTACTAGATCTACACTGTACCTGCAAATAATAAGTCTCTGGTTAACTCCAAGTCTGTGGGCTCCTTTCAGCCATAATTTTCAAAGGTGGTTTTGTTTGCAATATTATTAGAATACTTCCCTAAGTCTTTGCAACTATTGGTGATGTACATCGATGATAGTTCAAGCAATGTTGTCAGAAATGTTGAGGTTCATATTTAAGTTTGAGATTTCCAATTAAAACTCTTTATTTCCGGCGATAGATTTGTAGTTTAAGTGATTTTTGGGTTTTTATTTACTCAAAAGATTATCAGCATCATAAAAAAGGAACGTTAGCATTTTCAACAGCTTTTATCCTAATTCACAAAACTGTGATCATTGTTAGTTCCCAGGGGTGGCAGTGGCAAGCATACACCGTCTCTGAAGCATTGATTACTCTCTTCTTTAAAGACGTGCCAATATTTTGTATCATATACCAACTCCTGGATTGTTTCTAATCTTCTGCTATCTCCTACTTAGCTCAGCTATTGTGCCTTGAGTTGGAACTCAATGTCTGTTCTTGACTTTTGATTAATTCAGATTTTGTCATTTGCAACCCATTTCAAACCAGAACCAAGTGAAAGGGGAAAGGAGTCATGGTTTTTATAGATAGCATAACAATAATAAATGGAATGTCATTATTTCGTGGTGAGGCCACAAACTCATGCCAAAACAATTTTTTTTCTTTTCAATTAGTACATGATTCCAATTTGTAAATATACTGATGTTCCTTCATTATCACCATATTAAAACCTTGAGAGCTTTCCACCCCACAGCAAAGGAGTCCTGAAAATTCAATGAGGAGACAAACCACCACCTTCTTGTGGCAATTAATAAGAGCTCAATGCTAATATGACAATCAAGAACTTGAATCACAGAAGGATGCTTGACAGCAGTGGCAGGGCATGAAGTCTATTATCTCCTACAAAGCAAAACCAAGCAGCATATGCAGCAACAAAGTTTCACTCCCAGATGAGTTCAATGCCTTTTGTACTCACTTTGACTGAAAGAACTTGAAGGCACCTTCACAAACTCCCACAGTCTCTGATGACAATATGATCTCAGTCTCTGAGGCCGATGTGAGAGCATCCAACAAGAGGTTAACCCATAGAAAGCATCTGGCCCAGACGGTATAACTGGTTGAGTACTGGAGACCTGTGCTAATCAACTCACTAGAGTGCTTACTGACACTTTTTAACCTCTTGCTTCAGCAGTCTGAGGTACCCACTAGGCTTTAATCATGTGTGTGCCCAAGAAGAACCTGATAATCTGCCCCAATGATTATCATCCAGTAGCACTTACATTCACTGTGACAAAGTGCCTTGAGAGGCTGGTCATGAAACAAATCAAGTCCTGCCTGAGGAATGACTTGGATCCACTCCAATTTGCCTAGCATCATAACAGGCCAACAGCAGATGCTATTCCATTGGCTCTTCACTCAGCCCTAGAATATTTGGACAGTAAAGATGCACACCTCAGGATGCTCTTCATTGACTACAGCTCAGCTTTCAACATATCATCCCTTCAAAACCTATCAATAAACTGCATGGCCTAGGCCTTGATGCCTCCTTGTGCAACTAGATCCTCAAGTTCCTCACTTGCAGACTCCAGTTAGTCTGGATTTGCAATAACGTCTCCTCCACAGTCACAAGCACAGGTGTACCATTGGGTTGTGTGCTTAGCTCCCCGACCCCGCTGTACTTGCTTTATACTTATGACTATGAGGGCAAGTATAGTTCCAGTACTTAACTCCAGTATTTAACCACTGTTGTTGGCTGAATCAAAGGTGGTAATGTATCAGCATACGGGAGGGAGATTAAAAATCTGGTTGAACGGTGTCACAGCAACAATCTCTCACTCTATATCAACAGCAAAACCAAACGTCTGATTATTGACTACTGTGATGGACATTCACTTCTTAGCTTTTTGGTAGGCTTGCCTCTTATACGTAGTTGCCACTTTTAAGATGATTAACGATTGTAAGTAAACTTCCAACTAATGGTTTGTTTAACTTATGGTCGTAAATGGAAGTCAGTCTTCAGTACTTAAGAGGTAAATGAAATACAGTAATCTGTTTTAAGTTAAAAAGTATTGTTCTCAGAACAGTTTGCAAACAAGCTCTGTTTTTAGGTGGACACTCTGTGTAGAAGCAGATGATAGCTCACTACTTCTGCTTTATTATTGCTCCAGGTGTAATATAAAACCATGGGTTGTTTAATATGGCTTGTTTCAAACCAACAAGATGACTCTTAAAATTGTTTAGTTCAAGGAAGCTTGCAGAACAGATGGATAACATCTCAAGGAAGTTAACTTCACAGCATTAATTGTTGACTGAACATTAAGCTGAGATTTATGCTTCTGAAAATGCCTTTAGTCTCTGGGTTAAAAAGATATCTGAGGAAATAAGGTATGCTTATGAAGTCATCCAGATGGAAGAGAAAGGGTATAAAGGCAGTTCAGGCTTATTAGGAATAGGGCAAGGAACATAAGAAGAAAGATTTATTAAACATGGGCTGATGAGAATCCATTACTCCAAATTCAGTTTCTGTAATGGATGACTTGTTCATCTGCATCATGGGTATGTCTTTTTAATTTAAAGGAATTGTATCTGTATTTTGGAAAGCCTTTATCCTTTATGGTTAAGAAATACTTCTGTGCTTTGTGTTTTAGAGATGGTTTGTAATTGGGAAATATTTAAGATAGAAATCCTCTGAGTTTAAATGTGTTTTAAGAGTGTTGTTTGGATTTAAATGTGTATCACTGAAAATAAATGAATTGTGTTTTAAATTACTTTGTCACCTGAAAGTATCTTCACCTTGGTAGAGAGAGGGGACCCACCACTTGAATAATGAGTTATGACAGCTAAACTCACCATGCAGAATAAACAGGGAAGTAAATTTATTTTTGAAGATTGGGAGTTACAACATAATCTCCCTTCAGCGAGAGTACTTGTGGCTATTTATGCCCGACAGAGCTTGATGTGTTTGAGTTTAAAACTTCACAGTGTTATGCCTGCAGCCCCCTCCTTTGTGAGAATCGCAAGATCACTATTGGGTTGGGTCAGGGGACCCAGGAAATGAGAGAGAGACGTGCAGAATGCCTCGTTCCCCGGCGATGTAAAGCTACGGGACATGGCCATTGTCTCTTGGAGACACATTTGTGGATTGAAATACTATACTACGTGAATGCCCTCAGGCAAAGTGGGCTGGGTGAGAAAGAGATTGCAACACCCCAACCTGATTGACATCTATGACCCTGCGAGTCAGGATAAAAGAGGGTCTGTAGGAACAGCCCCTCAGACGCACCAGAAGAAACGCTAGCGATCCCGTAATAGCGGGAAGCCATTTGAAGGAGGCCACGTGCATTCAGTTCCGTTGCGGAAAACGGCATTTAGCTAGCAACGGGGAACTCAACTCCCCCGACTCAAAGGATTGGCATCATAAAAGACCTGGGCAAGTTTAAAACTGTCTCTCTCTTAAACCCAAAACGCTGCAGCTTGAACGAACTAACAGTGACTGTTATATTTCCATCGGACAATACATTATCCCCTAGACAACGATAGAGCTATTTCTTATTGATTATTATTATACCCGCGCTTTTAGATTTAGTACTGACAACGTATATTATCTGTATGTTTGCATTAATCTTATTTTTGTGCCCCGTTATCAATAAATACTTTAAAAAATAGTACCATCAGACTTCAACGGACCTCTCTATCTTTGCTGGTAAGTGACCCAGTTACGGGATACGTAACAACGGACAGCAAACCCAATACTATAGGAAGAGGAAACCGGAGGTCCGTGAGCCAGTACTCATTAGGAGATCTGAAGGTGGAAAGGGCAAGAAACTTTCAACTCCTTGGTGTTATCATTTCAGAGGATCAGTCTTGGGACCAGCATGCAAGTGCCATTATTAAAGAAGGTATGACAGCGCCTCGTCAATTTTTTAAAGAAGTTTGCGCAGATTCAGCATGTCATTTAAAATTTCCATAGACGAACAGTAGAGAATATTCTGACTGGTTGTATCGTGACCTAGTATAAAAGCACCAATGCCCAAGAACAGATAAGCCTATAAAAATCAGTGGATAGCCCAGTCCATCACAGGAAAAAAACCTCCCCACCAATGAGCACATCCACAAGGAGTGTTGCCTCAAGAAAGCAGCATCCATCATCAAGGATCACCACCATCCGATCCATACTCTCTTGTTGCTGCTGCCATTGGGAGAGAGGTACGGGTGCCTGAGGTCCCAAACCACCAGGTTCAGGAGCAGTTATTACCCTTCAATCATCAGGCTCTTGAAGCAGAGTGAATATCTTCATTCGACTTCACTCGCTCCATTCACTGTACTGTTCCCTCAATCTTTGGACTCACTTTCAAGGACCCTGCAACTCATGTACTCAATATTATATATTTATTTTTATTTGTTTTCTTATTTGTATAGTTTGTCTTCTTTTGTACATTGGCTGTTTATCAGTCTTCATGTGTAGTTTTTCATTGATTCTATTGTATTTCCTTGTTTTACTGTGAAGCCCTAAAAGAAAATGGTTCTCAGGGTAGTATATGGTGATATACATGTACTTTGATAATAAATTTACTTTAAACTTTGAATAAAACAAAATATATTTTGTTCACCTGAATGTGTAATTAATTCTTTGGGAATTCAATTCAGTTATTGCTGGGAAGAGCAGCACTTCTCCTGGGCCCATATCATTGCTTTGCTGGAATTCCATCCACCTTTTCCAGGTAATGACTGGATATGCTATGCTGTGTGGTGATTGAATTACAGATCACGCCTTCTATTGAAACTATGTATGATACCATACTTTGTTCAGGCATGTAAAGAGTAAACTTTTCCATTGACATGCTACTTATTTTGTGGATAAGCCATGTTCCTATCCTAATCTAGAAATGAAGGTTAACAACCTGAAACAGCAGCTTTGTTTGTCTCTCCTTTGATGCTACTGGACCTGCTGAGCATTAGGTTAGTTACCCATAAGAATTATCCTCTTTATAGATAATTAACCTAACCCACCTGAAAGAAAACCTGACACCCCTTTTCAGATGGATATCTTGGGGTTCATAAATACAACCCAGTGGTACAGAGTATGCCAGATTATTATAATATTTACTTTAACTGATACTACTTTACTGTGCTAGCAAGTTGACATTCACAATTATTTGGTTCATATTTTAACAAATGAACATAGAACAGTTCTATCGTACTAGACATGAGGGTATATTAACAGCCTTTCTCAACCCTTTTGCCTTGGAGGAACACCTGTGTAAACATTATTATAGCCACGGCTCATGGTACATTAGCATGATCAGAAAGTTGTAAATATAATAATCTAAAAATAATTGTCAATGCTCTTTTGAGTAGAGAATGAAGTTTTAGCCAACCTTCCTTGAAAAAAATAGGTAGTTAAGCATAGCTTACCATTCTTGAAATTAATCTTTCTTTCTCTTTAATAAATTCTGAGAACTCATAAGACAAAAATAATAATTTTTTGTTAAATAACTGGCTTAAGCCAAAATGGGATTTAATTTTTCTAAAGATAGGCTTGGTAGATTTAACTTAAATAAAGGTTGTAAATTGATTTTAATTAATGCTATTTACATGATCATTTATTGACAATGTAGAATAGTAAAGTTACTGAAGACCATAAGCCAAAGCAATATGAATAAAAATATAGCCTAGGACAATTTTTGTACAAGACTTTGAAAAAACATTTTCTTACTAAGTGATGTAATCAGACTCAAATATAGGCCTAGCCTGTGAAAGTGTGCTTGCCTTTTGTTGCAAAAATACTCAATTCTGGGTTGAACTTGAGATAAGCATACACAGATTTCAACTGAAACAAGATGATTTCCATCCTTGCTCTTGATGCTTGTTACACAAGAAAAAACTTGCTCGCACATGTAAGAAGTTGAAAACTGCAGCAAAATGTTCATTGCTTTCCTGTGAATAGCAGGACACTCTTCTTTCACAGAAATCAAGAACTTGTCAGTAAATCTCATCGTGAGTGCAAGACGAGAGTGCAGCTCACAAAGTTCTCCCTCTTCTCTCAAAGTCAAGTTTTCAGGCTGAGCAAAAGATTCAGAGAAAGGGTCCCTCACCCAGTCATACACGTGTTGAAAAGGAGGAAAAACACTGTTCAGTTTTGTTCTGCAGTTCTTTGAGGTGGTTTTCAATAAGATTCTAGACTTTCTGATATCATTCCTCACTCTCAAGCCCAATAGCAGTGGAAACATTTCAGATTTCCTTTCGCAACATTATTTTTTCAAAGATTCAGTTACCTTTTAAATCCAAGAATCTTGTCACTTGAAGTCAAAACTTTTTCTCCAGGGCCTCGCAGAGACTTTTCCAACCAGTTCATATGATGAAAAGTGTCTGGTAAGTAGGCTAATTTGAGGGAGGTAATTTGGGAGGGAGAGGCTGACATTACAGCCCAAATTGGGTGAATCCATTCAATGCTCAGAAAACACACTTCATGCTCTTCATCAGCCTATCCTCCTCCCCTCAGTGCAATACAGCACTCACCAATTATCAACGGTTTCCCCTATCTTGTGTCAAAAACTGAGAATGGACTCAAACAAATAAACACAGTCTTACTGCGCACTGCCATACTGGGCCGAGAGACCTCTAATGAAATTGGTAACAGGGCTGCTTGGTCACTTGCTCACCACAGCGGGTGGTAGCATCATGTAAAGTTCAAATTCATGTTTTTTTAAAATCACAATCTCTCGCGGAACCCCAGTTGAGAAACCCTGGGCTAAACAGTAATTTAGGAATGCAAATACAATGTAAAAATAAATAAAAGAACAAAACTGCAACATTGAGATAGACTGGTCTCACAAAATACATATTCTTAGCAGAACCTCTGTCGGATCCTGACAACTACTGTGTTTAATCATTTTTACTCCATGTATTGACTTATATTTAAATCTTTTTACATTAGTAACATTATTGTAGCTAGAATTGTACAAGTTGGATAAGTATATAATTCAGATTCAGTTTATTGTCATTTAGAAACCACAAATGCAATGCAGTTAAAATATGAGACAACGTTCCTCCAGAATGATATCACAAAAGCACATGACAAAACAGACTACACCAGAAAATCCACATAACGTTTGGCAAACCCCAATCCAGAGTCCAGAGAGGCTGCTGCGTATTAATATCGTGCTACCATCTTAGCGCATTCCCCGGAAAGGAGCTCCAAATCCACCAGACAAAACAAGACCGAAAACTAAAGATACAAGACCTGCACAAAACCACATAGTTACAACATATAGTTACAACAGTGCAAACAATAGCATAATTGATAAAAAAAAACAGATCATGGGCACAGTAAAAATAGTCCAAAGATGTTAAAAGACTATAAGTTTGAAAGAAACTACCACACAGTTTCCACAAGTCCTCAGGGTCCTGATTGACTTGTCATTCCACGCAGACGGCAGAAGTGAATACCCCTGCTATGGACACCCACGGCGCTCTCCGGCACAGCCTCTCCAAGCACCGTCCTCTGCCGAGCATATTAAGACACCCCCGCCAACAGCCACCGGCAACGCGACCCCGAGGACTGGGGGCCTGTTCTTCCCAGCAGAGACCCGGACCTCACTGCAGCAGCAGCAATGAAGAAGGCCTTCCTGGAGATTTCCAGATGTTCCTCCGTGCTCCCACGTCCGTTTTTCATCAGATTAGGATTGCGCATGGCACCCCGCTTAACAAATAAAACAAATAACATATGAGCTCCAGAGTGGCCACTGCAAGCTGCGTCGCACTGCCATCTTGGCTCTGGTACAGGAATTTGTGGCCTGGTTTAGGAATCTGAAATAACTATTTCCCAACATGTACCAGTGTTTCTTACCGATTGTCAAAGAATTTACCCTGATTTACCAAAAAATAATTTTGTCGCCACTCACTATGAGAGACTTTACTTTATTAGGGAACAGAAATAAAGACACAGACCTCGGTATACGGTTAACCCTTTAATCACATGATCACAGGGAGCCATTGTCTTATGACTCCAACAATGTCAGCTTACAACTCAAATTTATACAGTAAATTTTGGGCAATAGCCAACAGCTAAACATACTTAGTCAGCAATTTCCAAAGCACTTGTTAGGTATCAGCAAGTTTACTAAAGTTCCCGTGTGATACACAAAACTAGAGATTCATGTCTACAGTTAGTTCCTTTATTTGCTACTTGCTACAAAATCTCAGAAAAAGATTAACAATACTTCATTGTTAGCATGATCTATATCTGTGTGTTGTCAGCTTGCACAAGCAAGGCAGTTTCTGCCTCTTATCCTGTCACCCTCATGACCCAGGTCTTGAGCAATATCTAGCTAGTCAAACATGGCAACAACATTTAATTCAAAATTAATCTTAACTTGATAATTTTCTTCAAACCCCATCGATGAATACATTATGTTCTAGGCACACACTAAGAACGGGTAGACTTTGCAGAGACCGAATTTTGCCATTTGGTTGTAAACGGGAATACAGAGCTTAACTGTCAAAAGACAGGATCTGACTTGCCACTGAAGGGACACACATGTTTGGGGCAATTATTTACAGAAAATAAATCCAAAGAAAACATAGAACATAAAAATCTACAGCACATTACAGGCCCTTCAGCCCACAATGTTGCGCCATGTGACCTACTCTAGAAACTGCCTAGAAATTCCCTACTAACATAGTCCTCCATTTTTCTAAGCTCCATGTACCTATCTAAGAGTCTCTTAAGAGACCCTATTGGATCCGTCTCTACCATTATCACTACAGTGCATTCCATGCACTCACTTCTCTGTGTGTGAAAAATTTACCTCTGACATCCCCCTTGTACCACTTCCAAGCAGCTTAAAACGATGCCCCCTCATGTTAGCCATTTCAGCAGTGGGAAAAAGCCTCTGGGTATCCACATGATCAATGCCTCTCATCATCTTATTCTGTATACCTCTATCAGGTCACCTCTCAACCTCCATTGCTCCAAGGAGTAAAGGCAAAGTTCACTCAACCTATTCTCATAAAGCGTGCTCTCCAATCCAGGCAACATCCTTGTAAATCTCCTCTGCACTCTCTCTACAGTGTCCACATTCTTCCTGCAGTGAGGTGACCAGAACTCAACACAGTACTCCAAGTGAGGTCTAATTAGGGTCTGATATTGCTGTAACATTACCTCACAGCTCTTGAATTCAATCCTATGGTTGAAGGCCATCACACCATATGCCTTGTTAACAATACTGTCAACCTGCACAGCAGCTTTGAGCGTCCTATGGACATGAACCCCTAGGTGTCCCTGTTTCTCAACCAGTCAAGACTGCCAAGAACCTTACCATTAATATTATATTTTGCCTTCAATTTTGATCTACTGAAATGAACCACTTTACACTTATCTGGGTTGAATGCCATCTGCCACTTCTCAGCTCAGTTCTGCATCCTATTGATGTCCCACTGTAACCTCTGACAACCTTCTAGACTATCCACAACACTCCAAACTTTTGTGTCATCAGCAAACTTACTAACCCACCCTTCTACTTACTCATTCAGGCAATTTACAAAAATCACTAAGGGTAGGGGTCCCAGAGCAGATCCCTGCGGAACACCACTGGTCACCGTCCTCGTCCAGAATACGAACCATCTACAACCACCCTTTGTCTTCTGTGGTCAAGCCAATTCTGGGTCCACAAAGCAAGGTCTCCTTGGATCCCATGCCTCATTACTTTCTGAATGAGCCTTGCAAGGGAATGGAATCCATATATAATACATCGACTGCTCTACCTTTATCAATGTGTTTTGTTACATCCTCAAAGAATTCAATCAGGTTTGCATGGCATGTCCTGCCCTTAACAAACCAATGCTGACTATTCCTAATCAGATTGTGTCTCTCCAAATGCTCATAGATCCTACCTCTTAGGATCTTCTCCAACAACTTGCCCACCACTGAAGTAAGACTTACTGGTCTATAATTTCCTGGGTTATCTCTACTCCCTTTCTAGAACAAGGGAACAACGTCTGCAACCTTCCAATCCCTGGTACTTCTTCCGTCCCTATTGATGATGCAAAGATCATCGCAAGAGGTTCCGCAATCTCCTCCCTCACCTCCCACAGTAGCCTGGGGTATATCTTGTCCGGTTCCATCGACTTATCTAACTTAATACTTCTTAAAAGCTCCAGCACATCCTCTTTCTTAATGTTTATACATTCAAGCATTTCACTCTGCTATATGTCCTTTTCACTGGTGAATACTGAAGCAAAGTATTCATTAAGTACCTCCGCTACCTTCTCTGCCTCCATGCACTTGTTTCCACTCTCGCTCCTGATTGGTCCTATTCTCACACGGCTCATCCTCTTGTTCTTTGCATACCTGTAGAATGCTTTGGGGTTTTCCTTAATCCTGCTCACCAAGCCCTTCTCATGGCCCCTTCTAGCTCTCCTAATTTCATTCTTGAGCCCCTTTCTGGCACCCTTGTAATTTTCTAGAGCTCTGACAGTACGTAGCTTCTTGAACCTTTCATAAGCTTTTCTCTTCAACTAGATTTTCTATATCCTTTGTACACTATGGTTCTTTTACCCTACCATTCTTTCCCTGCCTCAATGGAACACACCTATGCAAAATGCCATGCAAATGTTCCCTGAACATTTGCCACATTTCTCCCATGCATTTCCCTGAGAATATCTGCTCCCAATTTATGTTCCCAAGTTCCTGCCTAGTGGCATCATATTTCCTCCACTCCAATTAAGTATTGACACAAACAGTCTGCTCCTATCCCTCTCCAGTGCTATGATAAAGGAGATAGAATTGTGATCACTACCTCCAAAATGTTCTCCCACTGAGAGACCTGACACCTTACCAGGTTCATTCCCCAATACCAGATCAAGTACAGCCTCTCCTCCAGTTGGCTTATCTACATATTGTGTCAGGAAACCTTCCTGAACACACCTAACAAACTCCACTTCATTTAAACTCCTTGTTCTAAGGAGATGCCAGTCCATACTAGGAAAGTTAAAAACACCCATCATATCAACCCTATGATTATTGCACCATTCCAGAATCTGCCTCCGCACCTGCTCCTCAATGTTTCTGTTACTATTGGTGGGGGGGGGGGCGTCTATAAAAAACACCCAGCAGAGTTATTGGCCCCTTCCTGTTTCTGACTTCCATCCACATTTCCTGTGATTCAAAATAACTAGAGACATAATTAATGGCCACAAAGTACATTATTCAAAAAATGCAACAACTGACTATGAATCTTCAGAAACAATCGCAATATATTTGAATCATACCTGACAACTCTGTGATTTTGAACATAAGGAGCAGCTTTATTCTGAGTATCTCTCTCTCCAACCATGTGTTCCAGCTTTTGACTTGGATGTAATTTATTATCTGTTGTTATTGGACTAAAGATCAATCTATTCCCTATTTAGCACAAGCGTAGGGAACTATTATTGCAAAGACTGCAGCAGCTCAGTGCCCACCAACGCCTTCTCAGAGAACCTAGGGAAAGGCAATAAACATGATCATGGCAGTGACCTCCCCATCCAGAGAACAACGAAAGAATTCCTCTGGAAATTAATACAGAATCTTTTATATTTTCAACCGTACCTTCTAATAGTTAATGTAGCATCACTGAATCCTAAATGAGATGGTGCCATCTGTTGGTGAAAATATCAACACACTAAATTACATTAATATCTTCGCTAATTTGCTGGGGAGATTTTAGAGACAAACTGAGGTTAAGCAAGTTGGTTGATAGGTTATAGGTACCACTGAACCTTGTCATTTACCTGGGTGCCATGTGGAGTCCAATGACAGTGCCACGTCTTGCTAGAGTGCTGTGATACTAAGTTGGAGGATCTGCATCTCTGATTCTGTGTCATATTAGTCCTGGTGTGGAATCAGAGACTCCACTCCTGTGAATGAGATTCTAAGCCTGCAAAATAGGTGAAGTAAATTATCTTTTAAAGTGATTTTATTTTTGTTTTAATGATCTTTAACTCATTATCTGCTTCTAATTCATTCCTCTCTCTTTAGTGGAAATTTTAATTATTTACAGCAATATTAATAGGCTTTAAGTATCTTTGAATGTCAATGACATTAATTAAGTTCATTGATAGCTTTCACACAAAGCAAAGGTCCTTTCTCAGACTTGCCTTCCATCAAAGGCTGGTAGGGGTATTCCTGGCAACACACACACAAAATGCTGCTGAAATTCAGCAGGTCCGGCAGCTTCTATGGAAAGAATTAACAGTTGATGTTTCGGGATGAGACTCTTCGTCAGGACTGGAAAGGAAGGTGGAAGCTGCCAGAATAAGAGGGTGGGGGGAGGGGAAAGAGGACAAGCTGGAAGATGAGTGTTCTAGAAGCAAGGTCTCAGCCATATACTGCTTGAAGCTCAATTCTGGGACCTTGCAGAAGTGTCCAAGAATTGAAGGTCCAGCAAATTCCACTTAAGCAAGCATGATATGTTCTTATAGGTTGGTGGAGAGGAGCATCAATGTCAACTCTACAGTCGAGGCACAATGGTTAAATCGTTCAACTAGTAATAAAAAGAACAGGACAAATAATCCAGAGGTCAGAGTCCAAACAACAATTATGGAATTTAAATTTAGATTTATAACCCGGAACTTAAAAACAAAGTCAGGACCACCATCAAAATCCGTGAGTTTCACTGACGTCCTTCTCTACAGCACACAAATAAATACTCACTGTGAAATGGTCTTGCAATGCACTCAGTTGATGTGTAACTAAGGGTGAGCTACAAAAGCTGGGCTTGCCAACAATGCCTAGATCTTTAGGAACTGGTGAGGATAAAAAGACCAGGTCCAGTATGATTGCAGCCCAAATAACAGAGTGAGACTGCATGCACTATAATGAGATCATGACTAATATATCACCCAACCCAATTTGGTGCATTTGCTTTGGAAGCTTCAATTATTTTGGTTAATGAAAATATATCATTCTAAATTTTAAAATTAATAACTTGGCATCAATTGCAATGGAACTGTTTCCTGTCTTCATTGCTGAGACTGATTTTTCAATACAGTACAATGCCCAAGTCCTAGACACAAACCAGTTACAGTAATTTGTACCTACCACATCATTTCCCTGAATATCCTGGAAACATCAAACAAACCACCCCTCAGTCCATGGAATACAATGATATTGCCAAGTAGCATCGTGATAAAAAACAAACTGCTGGAGACACATACAGACCCGTTCAAGGGCAATATATCCTTCAAGGTATAGTGCCCAGCATGATCTGAGTCCAATAATATTAGGAGGATAAGAATGAACACAGAACATAGAAATTTACAGCACATTAGAGGCCCTTTGGCCTATAATGTTGTGCCGACCATGTAACCTACTCTAGAGACTGCCTAGAATTTCCCTAGCACATAGCCCTCTATTTTTCTAAGCTCCATGTACCTATCTGAGAGTTTCTTAAAAGATCCTATTATATCTACATGACTAAAAATTCCATTGGTCTTTTTAATAATTTTCAGTTCCTGCTGCATTTAGACTTTAAAATTTATTCAGATTTCCTCTGTTATAGCTTTTCACTATTTATTTTTATGTATTATTTTTAAGTGTTATTTTCTGTGTCCAAATACACTGTAAGCTCTATTAGTGCAATTGTTTAATCTTCTATCTGTTTTCACTTGTATTCTTCAGTCTAGCTCCAATACTTCATCCATTTTCTATTCCATTATGGTAATCATTAATAAATCTAGAGAATACACAAGATTCATCAAGCATGCAAATATACATGGCAAAAGCTTCTTTTTTGTTTCACTAACAGTCTCTTAAGAGACCTTCTGGAACTACACCTGAAATAACATCCACTACTTGAACCTTCATGTGCCATAAAGCATGATCTAACGTTTCACTGACCAACTGAAAACTTTCAGAACCAGGCTAACAGATCTGTAAAACAGATGTAGATTTGCTTCTGAATAGTTCTGCTGCACTCCAATATTTATTTCTTTTTCATTAACCCTGGTTAACTATTCACCATGGCTGATGGAGCTCTCAATCACTGCTGCTCCATTTCTCATACAGCCCCTCTCCTCCAATGAGAATTAAAGCTTTCCCCTTATCCTCCACCAGACCAATCAAGAGATCAGACTCCAGCTTAATGCCGCCTCCAGACAGCACTTCACTGAATGCTCATTTCAGCATTCATAAGGGCTGTTCTATTCACAGCACTATAGTCCACACTTCCATTGACATCACCTCTACACTCCTTTACAGCCTTGCAGTTCATACTTCCATCAACATCATATCTACTCTCCTTCACATGCAACCTTAGTACATGCTATGCCTGTTCTATTATCTTTTCCTTTTGTCATCCAGTACCTAAGTATACCAAGCAGATGCAGACTCACTCATACTTCAACCAATTTAATATATTACATTTGGTGCTTACAATATGGTCTTCCTCATGGGGAAAACCAGACAGATTGATGAACTCCTTTCAACTTACTGCCCAGCCAGGCATTCAGCATCAAATTCAACAGCTTTCTGTTGAATTCTCCAACAGTTTTCATCAGCCATTCCAGTTCTGTACCTTACATTTCCAACATTCAGTATTTTTGCCTCCCTCGTTTTCTGGCATTTTAGATTTCATTCCCATTTATTTATATCTCCTCCAGACAACTTTTTCCATTTTCTTTTAGCCAGCTCCACCAACACATGTCATTCAATCACAGACTTTCCCTGTTGTCTCGCCACACTTCGTCCATTCTTCTGGAACTGTTAGCTTAATTCTAACTTCACTCAGTTCTGATGAAAGGTCATTGTCCTGAATAATTAACTTTGTTCTCTCACTACAAATGCTGCACAAAGTTCTGGTATTTCCAGCATTTTGTGTTTTAAATTCAGATTTTTGGGAGTCTGCTTTCTATATTTTATGATACTCTGGTTTCCACCCCACATACTTCTCAGGGGAGTAACCTGGTCAATTGTCCAAATTAAAGAAATGATTCCCTAATCAAGGTGGTGCTGGATAGTAAAGTCCTCAGTGCTTGAGCTTACAAGGTAATTGTGAATTTAATGTAACCCTCGCCTTGGCGCAGCCTGTACTCTTTTCCTCAAACTACCAAAAACTGTCTTTGCACACAGAAGGCAATAGTGAATTTCATATGAATGTGGAAGCTCGTAAGTGTTGAATTAGATCCCCCAATTCAATTAAAAAATTATGGTGTTATTCAGCACAGAGCCATGAAGTACAAAAAAGAAGAACCAGAGTGGGATTGTGCCCAGTCTGTATTCAGAGTGATTGGTTTAGATTGGTCTATGTTGGACCATTCTGATCCAGAATTCCGAGTATAGGTCTGCTATTCATTTGGCCTCCCAGATTAAAGATATCACTTTTACATAGAACAGGAACCCAAAAACCAAAAGAAAACTGATTTGGGTCAGATAGAAGTAATCCCTTTTACAATGCAGTTTCCAGCTAATAAGACTCAATGGATAATGGTAGGTGCTTGAATATTGATTTATTCTACTCTTTATTGGTTGTTAAATGGCTGTTATTCTGAGTTATAATGAAAACCTACATGTTTTGTTACAACTGCGCAGAGTTGCATTAACTCGTGCAAACCACGCGTCCCCACCCCATCACTTCGATAGGGGCAGTCAAATCCTTCTTGAAAATTCTCGACAAATGTTAATGCAAAACCACAAAAAATAGTGAAATCAAACTTCATAATCTAAACGAAATAATATGCGTACAATTCACGTGGCGGCCACCAAGCATCAAGTTGAATTGACATAATTGCCGAAGTATCTCCAGTTCTCTCGCAAAAGTAACATATCAACTCGAGATTTCACATATAGTAACACACGTACAAACTGCTGGAGGTCAGGGAACATCTATGGAAATGAATAAACAGCCGACGTTTCGGGCAGAGACCTTTCTTCAGGACGGCTGCAAACCATGGGTGCAAAACTAACCGAAAGTAGCTATGAGCAAAGAGCACTGCCCTCTCACTGTTGGTCGTCATAGATTGTATGCACATTATTTTTGCTATAGTGCCCTCCCATGAATGCAGAAATTCTGCTACCGTTTATGATCGTCTTCCAGGCAGTTAGGGTGTTTTTTCTTTGTACCTTACTCTCGTAGCGAGCTCAGCATACTATTGGATGCGGAAGACTCCGCTACGCTTTTGGATAGAAGGTCAGGGCTATTTAATAAACATTGCAATTTTCTCTTAACAGGAGGGGCACTAAAACAAATAGGTCATAACACATTGATTAATACAATGAGAGAAAATAGTTAATACAAACTAGCTAACAACTCTAAATGGTCAATTCTTGCAATGACTAAAAGGATAAAGCAATAGATTAAGAAATTCCAAAATGTATAAAATCAAGTTAACATTCAAAACAGTAAGAAAGCATTTAGGAAAAAAAAATGATATTGTATATTAGACTTTTAAAGTGCGTTGTATATTCCTGTGAAACTGTGTGATAATTACCAACAATAATTCTGCTCTACAAGAACATTTTGGTATTGGAAATTAGCAAACGTTTTTAAATAGTAATTGCTGATGGGTTATCTTTAAACCTGCTGACAGAGATTCTCGCTCGTCACACTGACAATAGCAGCTAAGATGATACAGTAGCTCAGATATTTGATAAATAAACAGCTTGAACAGATGGGGTGCCACCAGTTTTGAATCGTCCTCTGCATTTTCGTGTCCTATTGATTGATACGGCCAAGGGCCCTCAGAAGTTAAGCAATTGACGGGTACCTCGTGGTAACTGAACACGTACATCGGAAGTTATTGATTTCAATCAAAAGCTAGGCCTTTAGATTCGGATGGCAAGCAAGAAGGGTGATAGTAAAAAAGAAGTTTCACAGAACAGACTACTTTAAAACTGCTTAGGTTCGCCTCTGGCTTCCCAGGAATTGCCGCCGATCCTCGTTCGTTCAGCAGATTTTGGATGATGGGTTTATCATTGCGCAGTCTGCGGAGAAGAAGGTGTTCGCACAAAAAATAATCCGGCCTGCCACCAATGCCTTCATCCTTACTTAGCTTCAAAATGATGAAGAAAGCCGCCGTTATTAACCCTTGATTCACCAAACGCCAGAGCTCCCCGCTAGAAGAAAAGGAGACCGAGCGGGAAAATTGCAGCCATTTCTGCCGC
This sequence comes from Hemitrygon akajei, assembly GCF_048418815.1. Classification (NCBI taxonomy): domain Eukaryota; kingdom Metazoa; phylum Chordata; class Chondrichthyes; order Myliobatiformes; family Dasyatidae; genus Hemitrygon; species Hemitrygon akajei. The sequence continues at coordinate 49,498,445 of NC_133138.1, forward strand.
GACAGAATACCGCCGGAAATAATGTGCGTCCTGAGATTCTATTTTACTATTTGTGATTTAGTACGAATATAGCTATTTATACTGAAATAACAGCTTCTTCTCCTCCGCCATCAGATTCCTGAACGGTCCATTAATCCATGAACGCTGCTTCCCCTCTTCACTTCATTTGCAATTTCGAGTAATTTTAATCTTTATTATTGTCTAGCTCCCAGAAAATAACTAACTTCAAGTCGTACAAGACAGTGATCATATACCTGATTCTGATTTTTTCCCCACTGAGATATCCTTATGCAAATCAAAATCACTCTGGCTAAAACTACAAATCCCTGACGGAACCAGTTCAGTGAAGAGTTTCGTTAACCTCACAGACATTCCATGTTGCCTGATGCGTGGTAAACGCAGTTCCTTTCTCATAGATTCCGATTAAATGTATAAAAAAGCAAGTTTCTATTGGAGAAGAGGACAACGACCGTGGAAACCCTTTGGCAAACTGATTACTTTGACAGATTCTCCAGTTACTAATATCATTCCCAAATCTGTGAATAGTGTAACCCTTTTGACGAATAAGATAAACAACGGCAATATGTTCACACAGAATTGCATCCGCCCCCATGTACGACTCTTTCACTACCAAGTATTTTTTTAGCGGTCCGTTTTATTTGCATCTCTTCCCAGACCATCCCGCCACCCCCAATTTCAATTTAACATAGCGAAGCATTTCGTACTTGCCGATTATCCATCTAATCCTTGCCAAAGTAACAAGCTATATTTTCTAGGGTATTTAACGTGGTTTGGTAGGCATAGAAATATACAAATAATTAAGCAGAGGCAATGTTGTTCCCTTGATTTGAACGCCATATGAAACAGTTAAACCTTACTAAAGCATTTACAGTAGGATTATGTCATTTTAATATTTCAAGGTTCTTGTTCACGGGAAGTAACCCTTATTGTTTGAATCGAAAATAACAAAATCTAAAATCGAAATCCACAGCCTGTCCCAAAGTCGCGTTCAATCACGCCACATTTAAATGGGAATATAATTAAAACGATATCGAGGATGACAAAACAGACGCTTGAAATATTTTTTGTTTCTTCCCCCCCCCCCACCCACCACCCACCACCCACCACCCACCATATTGACATGGTTTCTTATTTCTTCAGGACCTAAAGCAATTCCCATTTTGTTAATATGCCGCGGCGGGCAGGTGCCGCGGTCGGAGGCGCTGCTACCCCGCAGTCCTGGTCGCGGGGGCCCTCACTTCTGTCGGAGTCGGAATGTGATCGCTCGTTACTACAATTGCACTGAGTGAAAAACAAAAAATATCCACAAGATGGAGTCTACCACGGAAAAGACATACAAAATGGACAAATATTGGCTCAAAAATGACGACGAGCACTGCGGGCAGCCTGAGATTGCAGCTCAGCATGTTGTAGTACGGGATCGTGACATAAAATGAGCAGAAATCGCGGGATGGACACATTGTCAACACCAGTTTCATCCATAGTTGTTCTTATTTTACGGGTCTGAAACTTCTGTAATCATCCATTTCCCGGCATCGGGTTAAATAAGGTTAATGGCAGCGGCAATAGCGATTGAAAAGAAAACCAAGGCCATGTTAGAAGTGATTTACCTACAACACAAACGTAAGCTACGTAGAAAACTGCGTATTTCTATAAATCACAGTCTGCATTAAACTTACGTGCGTGGCCAGAGTTCCCGAGATGCACGCGAGTAACATCGATGGACAAGAGTGGGTTTCAGATCCGTTTAAAATCCTAGTCAGGTCTAGCATTAATTTTGGCGCATCATAATATCGTTGTAACGAAAGGGACGTCCGGGTTGCAAATGGACAAGGTGTAATCTCCATTGGCAAATTATTTTCAGATCGTTCCCGATTCTTCATTTAGAGACCTTGGGCCACGATTCAATCATTTGTCGTATGGTATAGATTCGATTGTAAACGGGAGTCATGTCAGGTCAGAGTGCTAATCAATTATTAGGCAACATGTCCTGATAGAAAAGGTAGAAATAAACAGGGTAAAACGTAAACTCTGGTACATAAAACCCCAAAATGTTTTGGAGAGTAGTGCAAAAGAGAAGAGCGATTAAACGGTGAACCAGGCCGTTGTCAAGGTGGTATTGAAGTACAGGAAACAAACTTGCACGTACTTGACACTCCAAATAGGCGTCTGTGGGTCACGTGGCATGTGTAACTACTCCTGCGTTTTATCGAACTTCAGTTCTCTGTAGTTGAGCATCTTTATTTTGCGTTAGGAGCTCCGCTACGAGAAATTGCAAGAAGCAGTCCAAAGAAAACCAAAAACTGAGCGGTGCGCGAGGGAACCAGAGGCGAAAGGAACTCGTTTCTCCATTGACGTCGCATCGATCAGTAACAGTGATTTTGCTGACACTCAGATTTCGGCTGCTAGAATACCAGCTCACAAACTGAGAAATCAATGGGTTCAGCATCTAGCTTACTCCGCACCGGGCACGTCATCAGACGCAGCGCATATATTCCTAAATAGTCTCCTGGCTGGGCCTCAAAGGTCCTAATGTTCATAAAACGACAGAAAAACAACACTCTTGGGAGGGCTTGTGGCCCTGGTGGATGTGCTGTAATCTAAATTTTGTAATCTCATTCTTCTTAGGTAACTTAGTTTGAAAATCACAAAAGAGTAATTCTGTTCCAGACATTACCTCAATTATGGTGCTAATAAAGCACACTATAACGTGATGACCTCCACTTTAAGAATGTAGTTCTGTCCGAAGAAGTGTGGAGTAATGCACCTTATTAAGACAAGGAACTGTGTGTGTTGATTGCATGGTAACTAGTGGGATTCTTTGAAGCACAAAGGAAACTTGGAGTGTATCGCTATTCATCCCTAATATACCAGATAAGTCATATAAAGTACTTGACTTTTGCCAACAAGCCTCAGAATGCAAGTTATATGTAAAACAAAGTTTTACACAAAGGCCACAGCCACTGCACTGTGAAGTTCAAATTAGCACACTACAGGAAGTATATGGTGGGTGCAGAGATCTGAGGAAGTTGCTCAGATTTGAGATTAAAATTTAGATGCCGTCTTTTAAAAATCCCCAATGTACTGTATTTCCCTCCACCCCCACCACAGGCAGCACATTCCAAGCACCCACCTGTGGTGTCAAAAACTTGCCCTTCACATCTTCTTTGAATTTACCTGCTCTCCCCTTAAATGTATGTCCTCTGATATTAGATATTTCAACTTTAGGAAAAGGATACTGTCATAATCTCCTCTCAATCTTATAAACCTCTGATGATCTCCCCTCAGACTCTTGCATTCCAGAGAAAACAACCCAAGTCTGCCCAACCTCTCATTATAGCACATGCTCCCTAATCTGGGTAAACCTCTTCTGCACCCTCTCCAACGCCTCAACATCCTTCCTATAATGGGGCGACCAGATCTATATTCAATACTCCTGATGCGTCAAATCAGCTTTATAAAGCTGCAACATAACTTCCTGAGTTTTGAACTCAATACCTTGACTAAAAAAGGCAAGGATGCCATATGCCTGTTTAAACACCCTGTCAATCTGTGTAGCCACTTTAAGGATTCAACAGTATGAACGTGGACCACAAGATCTCTCTACTCCTCAGAATTGTTAGGGACCTTGCCCTCAACAGTGTACTGCCTCTATACATCTGACCTGCCAAGGGGCAGCACATCACACTTGGCCAGAGTAAACTCCATCTGGCATTGTTCCACCCACAACTGAACTGATCTATATCCCACTGTATTCGTTGCCAATCTTATATGCTATTTGTAACAACACTAATCTTTGTGTCACCTGCAAATTAATCTACAATTTCATCCAGGTCCATCACAAACAGCAGAAGTCCCAGTACAGATCCCTGAAGAACACCCCTAATCACAGACCTCCAGCTCAAATAAGTCCTACTGACCATGACCATTTGTCTTTTATGGGCAAACCAGCTCTAAATCTAAACAGCCAATTCATCACTGGATCTGATCCCATGCATCTTTAATCTTCAATATAGATAACATCCACAGCGCTTCTTTCATCAATCACACTCGTCACCTTGTCAAAAAACTCAATCGTTTGTAAGACATGATTTGCCCTGCACAAAGCCATGCTGGCTTTCCCTAATTATGCCATGGTTTTCCAAATGCTCATAAATCCTATCTATAAGCATTCTCTCCATCAACTTTCCTACCACTGATGTGAGACACACTGATTTATAGTTTTCAGGATTATCCCTGGTTCCTTTCTTGAATAATGGAACAACATTAGCTACTTGCTAGTCCTCTGGGACTTTAGCTGCAGCTAGAGAGGACAAGATATTGGTCAAGGACCCAGCAATCCCATCTTTTCCCTCACTCAATAACCTGGAGTATATCCCATCAGATCCTGGGGGCTTATCTACCTTAATGCTCTTTAGAAGACCCAACATTATTGTCTCCTTTACCTCAAAATGCCCTAGTATATTAATTATGAATACACTTGGCATTGATCACTCTATCCTCCACATCCTTCTCCTTGGTAAATACTCATGTAAAACCGTCATTTAGGACTTCACCTACATTTAAGCACCTCTTTATCCTCAAGTGGTGCTACCCTCTCCCTACCCTCTCTCTTATAATACCTTGGGATTCTCTTTCATCCTAATTACATAGGACTTTTCACGGCCCCTCCTGGCTTTTCTGATTTCCTTCTTGAGTTCTTTCCTAGCTTCTTTATAACCCCCAAGGGCTTTATATATTTTGTCCTTTTTCTTCTTGACTAAATTCCTCACTTCCCTTAACATCCAAGGTTCTCCTACCTTGCCTTCCTTGTCCTTTCTTCTGGATGGAACATACCCATCCTGTACTCTCAGCAGTTGTTTCAATACCCCCCTGCATATCAGTTGGTGGACTTGCCCAAAAACAACTCCTCTTAGTTCCTGCCTAATGGTCTCATAATTTGCCATGCTTCAATTTAATACTCTCCGGCAAGATACTTCCTTATTTATAGCTATCTTCAAACTTAAGGAGTTATGACCATTGTTCTCCAACTGCTCACCCTTTGAAAGGTCACTCACCTGCTCAGGCTCATTACCCAACACTGTTTCCAGTACAGCCCCTCCTGTTGGAGCTACTACATTTTGATTTAAGAAACCCTCCTGGATGTAAAATCTAGAATTTAAAAAAGACTAGCAGACTTCCGGTAAGATGGCGATTGCTTAGCTGCTCCGAACTTTTGTTCCGTTACTGTCGCTATCTTTGCACTAAATGTCTCCATTTTTTAAACCTTAGTTGGGAACTTTTTCGGTATCTCTTACTTGCCTGTGAACACATCTAACTTACGATGTCTAGCAAGAGTTCTAAATCCGGGAGAAAGGAAGCTACGGCTCTCTCAGACGAGACCCTGGCTGCGCTCGGACAGCTCCGAGACGAAATTTTAAAGGAATTCAAAACCGCTTTCGAACAATTGGAAGACAAACTGGATCGGATCAACGATAAAGTGGACAAACATGCTGAACACTTATCTTGCATCGATTCGACTTCTGAAGATTTAGAAAGTCGTGTTCGATTCTTGGAGACTCTCTGTTCCAGCTTAGAGGAAAAGTGTAAAAAACTCCTTTCCAAAATGGTGGATCTTGAAAATCGCAGCAGACGTGGCAATCTTAGAATTCTTGGATTGCCAGAGGCCACCGATCAGGGATAAACAGTGAAGTTTTTCGCCGAGTTTCTCTGTGTGATATTCGGAAAAGATTTGCTTCCGAATCCGCCTGAGCTCGAACGGGCACACAGGGTCTGCGTTCCCCCGGAATTCTGGGCTCCCGTCCGCGACCAGTAATCTTGTGTTTCCATCAATACCAGGTAAAACACAGTCTGATTGTGGAGGCACGTCGCAGAGGTTCTTTTACTTTCCAGGATACAACCATTCGCTTTGTGGAAGATTTTGCACCCCAGACCTTAAAGATGCGCGCTGAGTTTAAAGGCGCAATGAAAGTGCTTTTTGATCGTGGTTTTAAACCCTCTCTTCATACTCCTGCCAATCTACGAATCAAGCTTAACACTGGAAAATACAAGTGGTTTAAATCAGTGAAGGAAGCTGAAGCATTTGTGGCAAGTCTTCCGGCTATCCAGTCATCTTCGGAACCCGATCGGACCTCCTAAAATGGTGGATAAGTACTTCTCGTAGTAAAATTACTTTTTCTGGACTCAGACCTTACTTGAATCACTCAGACATTATTCATTGAAACTCTAAGGGCTGTTGACAATCTCTCCCTGGATTTGGTGTGTGTGTAATCTATTTTTATTCTTGTATAACTTTACCTACAGAGTTCTGCAACTAACTCTAACTTGTTTTGGAGGTTCGAAGTCTTTAGTGAAGGCCTCCCTGTTTGTTGGTTCGCAGTTTAATTGCAGATTTATTTTTCTTTTTTTTATACTTTTTTTTTCCTTTTCTTCACCCCTTTTTTCTAATCTCTGAATTTTTTTCTCTCCTCTGTAAATGGTTGATAAATACTCGTCTTGAATTTATAATTTTCCCCTTCCTCTCTTTTTTTTACCTTTTTTCCCCCCTTTCTCTTACTTTATTCTTCTATAATTTTTCGCGGGTAGGTTAGTTTTGGTTTTCTTCCAATTTTCTCTGTATTAAGTTTTATATCCCTGCAGAAGGTGTTCTAATCTGTAATTATGTTTTCTAGTGCATAAACTAGTTACTATTTGCTATAGTATTTATACGGAACTGCTGTTAATGACACAGATCTGGAAGTTGTATTTGGGTTAATTTTTTTGGTAGAGCTAGCTACTTGTTTTGGTAGCCGTCTAGTTTTGGGTTGTGTGGGTGGGGTGGGTTTTCCAGTTCCAACATCACTCACTGTATTTATTGTTTCTCTTTATTGCTCAGGCCATGTATATGTTTTGATTTTACGAATCTATGTTTACATCTCTGCTCCCAGACTGCTAAAGTACTGCTTGACTTTTTATATGCCTGCTGCCTTTTATGCATTAGTAATTGATCATGGCTAGTGCACTTAAATTTGTGAGCTGGAATGTAAAGGGATTGAATCACCCTGTTAAAAGGAGGAAGGTATTCTCACATATCAAACAACTCAAAGCTGACATTGCTTTCCTTCAAGAAACTCATATTCGTTGTTTTGTGAACTCCCGGCTTCTGTCAAAGTGGGCGGGTCAACATTTTCATTCATCCTTTGCCGCTAAAGCTAGGGGAGTCTCCATTCTTATTAACTCAAATATTCCTTTTGAACTCCATAATAAAATATCTGATACAAATGGCCATTTTATTATTGTTTCTGGTAAACTATATAACACTAAAGTTGCACTAGCAAACCTGTATGCCCCCAACTTTGATGACGTTAACTTCTTTGAACGGTTTTTTTCCTCACTACCAGACTTAAACTCATACTCTCTTATACTGGGTGGTGACTTCAACTGTTGGTTGGATCCTAATCTGGATCGATTGTCCTCTGTTACCAGATCACCTACTAAATCTGCCTTAGCTATCCAATCGTTTCTCTCTAATTTTGGTATCTCTGATATATGGCGTTTCCTTCATCCTACGGAGAGAGATTATTCTTTTTTCTCAAATGTTCACCATACCTTCACTAGAATTGACTATTTCTTACTCGATAACCAACTTATTCCATTTGCCCACTCTTGTGACTATCATAGTATACTGATTTCTGACCATGCCCCAATTACTCTCTCTCTGAACTTCCCTGGTCTCCCTCAGAGGAATAAACACTGGCGGTTTGATTCAACTTTATTATCGGATGATGATTTTTAAAAATTTATTAAGGATCAGATAACCTTTTATTTTAACACTAATACATCACCTGAAATGCCATCCCAGATTGTCTGGGATGCCATGAAAGCATATCTGAGGGGTCAAATAATCTCTTACACAGCAAATCTCAACAGAAGATCCCGTGCATATCGATTAGACCTCATTAACCAGATTAAAGAATTGGATCAAATATATGCCCAAACTAAGAACCCTGAATTATACAAGAAGCACGTTGAACTCCAAACTAAATTTAACCTTCTGTTCACTCAACCTGTCAAACGCCAACTTCTCGAAAGCAAGAGTCACTTTTACATTCATGGGGATAAGTCTGGTAAATTCCTAGCCAATCAGCTGAGGCGTTCCAAAGCCAAACAACATATTACAAAGATCCGGAAGGAGAACGGAGACTTTACATCGGATCATTTAGAAATTAATGACGCATTTAAAAATTTTCATTCTCGGCTTTATTCCTCTGAATCTCTGAATGACAATATCTCTGTTGATCAATTTTTACAGAATCTGAATATCCCCTCACTTTCATCTGATTTCAAAGCCAAACTCAATGCGCCTATATCATCAGAAGAAATATCTTTTGCAATTTCTGCACTGTCCTCAGGGAAATCTCCTGGACCTGATGGGTTCCCTGTAGAATTTTATAAATCATTCTCTTCACTTCTTACTCCTCAGTTACTTTCAGTATTATCTGACTCGTTTAATTATGGCAAATTGCCACCCTCTTTCAATGAGGCATCTATTATTCTTCTTTTAAAAAAGGGCAAAGACCCAACAGAGTGTTCCTTGTATAGGCCGATCTCTCTGCTCAATGTTGATGTAAAGATCTTAGCTAAAGTTTTGGCTCATAGATTAGAAACTGTTATTCCCTCCATTATCTCTGATGACCAAACAGGCTTTATTAAAAACCGTCTCCCTTTTTTTAGCATTCGGTATTTATTTAATATCTTATACTCACCTCCAACTGGGATTCCTGAATGTGTTATTTCCCTCGATGCGGAGAAAGCATTTGATCGTATAGAGTGGAACTACCTTTTTGCAGTCTTAGAAAAATTTGACCTCGGCCAAAGTTTCATCTCTTGGATCAAATTGCTGTACCTGTGTCCTACTGCTTCTGTTTTAACTAATTTTCAGAAATCCCAGGTATTTAATCTCAAACGTGGCACCCATCAGGGATGCCCCTTAAGTCCCTTTCTCTTTGATTTGGCTATAGAACCTCTGGCGATAGCATTTCGAAACTGTCCTGAATTGACCGGGATTTGGAGAGGGGGTGTTGAGCATAAAGTTTTTCTCTGTGCTGATGACTTATTACTCTTTCTCTCAAATCCGTCTACATCCTTACCTCTAATGTTTTCACTTCTTGACCAGTTTAGCCAGATCTCTGGCTATAAACTTAATTTACATAAGAGTGAACTTTTCCCAATTAATAAAGAAGCACAAGAACTAACATTTCGTGATCTCCCTTTTAAAGTAGTCCATAATCAATTTACTTATCTTGGAATTACAGTCACAAGGAAGTTTAAAGATCTCTTTCGTGAAAACTTTGCCAATCTTTCATATGCTATAAAACAGAGTCTGGTACAATGGTCACCTCTATCTATGTCTTTGGTAGGTCGTATTAATGTTGTTAAAATGTATGTACTCCCCAAATTTTTATACTTATTTCAATCTATCCCAATTTTTATTCCTAAATCTTTTTTTGATTCCTTAGACTCTATTATTTTGTCATATCTGTGGCAGAATAAGCGCTCTAGAATTAATAAAATCCATCTCCAAAAATCTAAAAAAGAGGGTGGCATGGCTTTACCTAACTTTCGTTTATATTATTGGGCAGCTAATATACATTGTGCTACCTTTTGGTCTTTCTTCCACGGCCAACCAGAGTGCCCTAACTGGGTGGCAATGGAGTTGAGCTCCACTAAAGAATTATCTATCTCTGCACTTCTTGGCTCTGCACTCCCTAGTAGTCTGCCCAGATCAATAGCTAATCCTCTTGTTAGACACACTTTGCGTATATGGGCTCAGTTCAGGAAATGCTATGGTTTCCAGAGGTTTTCCGTTTCTAGCCCTGTCGCACATAATCACCTTTTTTTACCTGCTACGTACGATTCAGCATTCCATGTTTGGTATAGGAAGGGCATTTTTCATTTTGAAGATCTTTTCATTGATAATCGCTTCGCTTCTTTTCAGCAGCTCTCTGTTAAGTTAAAAAAAAACCCTAGTCAAGAGGAAGGTTATGAAAGTACTCGATAAAAGGTCCCCAGACCTTATGGAACTTTAGATCCGAATTAAGAACTGAATAATGAATTTTTTCGAGGTCCAAGCAGGCCATAATGTCGTTAAGCCATTGCGCATGAGTGGGCGGGGCAACATCTCTCCATCTAAGGAGGATCAAGCGTCTCGCCAGGAGAGAGGCAAAGGATAGTATTCGGCATTTGGTCAGACCCAGACATAAATCTGTCTCGCCCCAAAAACCAAACAGAGCAATTAAGGGGTTTGGTTCTAGGTACTGATTCAGAATACCTGATAATGTAGTGAAGACATCTTTCCAGAATTTCTCCAAGCTAGGACAGAACCAGTACATATGGATGAGAGAGGCCACGCCCCTCTTGCATTTATCACAGAGCGGACTAATGCTAGGGTAGAATCGAGATAGTTTAGATTTAGACATATGGGCTCTATGAACATATAAAAAGCTATCTCAAAAGCATAAAACAATTTCCTTCTTTTGAGATCCAGCACCAACCTGAATTTTTCAATCTACCTGCATATTGAAATCCCTCATGACAATTATAGCATCGCCCTTTTAACATGACTTTTCAGTCTCCCTTTGTAATTTGCACCCATATCCTGGATGAGGTCTGTATATAGTTTCCATCAGGATCTTTTTACCCTTGCACTTTCTTAGCTCTACCAACAAGGATTCTATATCTTCTAATCTAATGTTACTTTTTTTTTTCTAAGGATTTGATTTAATTTTTTTTTACTAACTGAATCACTACTACCCCAGCTGTTCACCTGCTTGTCCTTTCAATATGATGTGTATCCTTGGGTGTTTAGGTCACAGTTGTGATATTCTTTCAACCACTCTGTGATACCCACAACATCATACCTACCAATTTTTTCTGTGCTAAAAGATCATCTACCTGTGTGCATTCAAATATACCCCCTTCAGTCCTGAATTCACCACCCTTCTTTTCAATTTTGCCTATATGCTGCCTAAAGTTATAATCTTACCCTTTTTGAATCTTTGTCTTTTTCTGTATTCTGGAGATTTTATTTATCTGTCCTGCATTCTCCTTCCCTTTTACTTTATCCATACTTTTCCAAGCTGCTATTTAGTTTAAAACCCTACACACAGCCTCAGTTATGAGATTCACCAGGACCCTGGTCCTAGCATGCTTCAGGTCTCACTGAAACCTCTCCTTGCTTCCACAATACCGGTGCCAGTATCCCACGAATTGAAATCTACTTCTCCCACATCAACCTCTGAGCCATGCATTTAGCTCTGATTTTATTAACCCTGTGCCAATTTTCAAGTGGCTTAGTTAACAATCCACAGATGATCATCTTTTTGATTCAGTGTTTTAATTAAGACCCTAATTGCTCATTTTACCTCAAAAGAACCTGTTTCATTGTTCTTTGTACCTATGTCGTTTGTACCTACGTGGACCATGACAACTAGATCTTTCTCCTCCTACTCAAAATTCCTCTGCAGGTCAGATGACATGTCCTGAAGCCAGGCAACAGACAGTTGACCCAGCCTTGATCCTTGTGACAGAAAGTTATGTCTATTCCCTTCATATTTATTATCCCCAATTACCACAACACTTCTCTTTTCTCCCCCTTGAACCACGGTACCATGGTTCAGTTGCTTGCCCTTTCTACAGCCCCCACTCTCACCCTCACAGGGAGCAACAATCTCAGACTTATTGGGCAAGCTCAAGAGCTGGGGCTCCTCCAGCAACATCTCTTGTATCCCTCTACTTGCCTCACTCACAGTCACATCCTTTTGTCCCTAGCCACAGACCAAATACGTAGTAGTTAATCTAATGGGTGTGACTGCCTCCTGAAGAAGTGCCCATGTAACATCACAGTCATAGAGCAATAGAAATCTCCAGCACAGAAACCAGGCCATTTAGCCCATCTTGTCCATGCCAAACCATTTAAACTGTCTGGTCCCATTGACCTGCACCCAGACAATGGCCCTTCATACCCATCCCATCCATGTATCTATCCAAACTTGTCTTAAACATTAATATCAAAATTGCATCCACCACTTGCGCTGGTAGTTCATTCCATACTCTCACTACCCTCTGAGAGATGAAGTTCCCCTTCATGCTCCTCTTAAACATTCACCCTGCACCCTTAACCCATGATCTCTAGTTTTAGTCTCACCTAACCTCATTTACCCTATCTATACCCCTCATAATTGTGTATACCTTAATGAAATCTCCCCTGAATCTTCTATGTTTTAGGGATAAAGTTCTAACCTATGCAATCTTTCCTTATACCTCAGGTTCTCCAGACCCAGCAACATACTGGTAAATTTTCTTTGTACTCTTGCAACATTATTTATATCTTTCCTGTAGGTAGGTGACAAAAATTGCACACAATACTCCAAATTAGTCCTCACCTATATCTTATACAACTTCAACATAACATTCCAACTCTTATACTCAGTACTTTGATCAATGTAGACCAATGTGCCAAAGGCTTTCTTAATGGCACTATATACCTGAGACACCACTTTCAATGCATTATTGATCTGTAGTCCCATTGTTGTACCACACTCCTCAGTGCCCTATCGCTCATGGTATAAGACCTACCCTGGCTGGTTCTCACAAAGGGCTTGACTGCATTAAATTCCATCTGCCATTTTCAGCCTATTTTTCCATCTGGTCGAGATCCTGCTACAAGCTTTGATAGTCTTCCCCATTGTCCACGACACCCTCAGTCTTGATGTCATCCACAAATCTGCTGATCCAGTGGTGCACATCATCATCCAGATTGTTGATATAGATGACAAACAACAATGGACCCAGCACTGATCCCTGTGGCACTTCACTATTCACAGACCTCCAGTCAGTGAGGCAACTAAATTCTACCACTTTCTGGCTACTCCCATAGAGCTAATATTTATCCAATTTGCTACCTCAATCTGAAAGCTAAGTGACTGAACCTTCTTAACCAACCTCTCATGTGGGAACTTGTCAAATGCCTTGCTGAACTCCATGTACACAACACCCACTGCCTTGCTTTCATCAACTTTCCTGGTAACATCCTTGAAAAATTCTGTAAGATTGGTTAGACACAACCTGCCATGCTGACTATCCATAATCAATCTGTCAGTCCAAATACTCATATCTGGTATGTTAGAATACCTTCCAATAACTTACCCCTACTGATACTTATTTCAAGAATACAAGAGCAGGGATGTCATGTTGAGGCTTTAAAAGGTCCCATCTGAGGTTCACTTGAGTATAGTGAACCATTTTGGGCTTCTCAGCTAAGAAAAGATGTGCTGTCATTGGAGAAGGTTCAGAGGAGGTTTGCAAGGATGATTCCAGGAATGAAAGGGTTATCACACAAGGAACATTTGATGGCTCTGGGTCTCTACTCACTGTAATTTAGAAGGATTTGGGGGGGGGGGATCTCATTGAAATCTTTCTAATGTTGAAAGGTCTAGACAGAGTGGATATCGAAAGAATGTTTCCTGTGATGGCAGAGTCTAGGACAAGAGGGCACAGCCTCAGGATAGAGGGGCGTCCATTTAAAACAATGGAGACCAGGTTGTTGGGTGTATTTGAGGCACAGCTTGGTTCCTGGTTGGACAAGGCATCACCAAGGTTACAGGGAGAAGGCAGGGAAAAGGGCAGAGTTGGGGAGAAAAGGATCAGTGATGATTGACTGATGGAGCAGACTTGATAGCCCAAATGGCCTGTTTCTGCTCCTGTGTCTTATGCTCTTATGATACCAAGCTGACTGGTATTTGATTTCCTGGTTTATTCTTACAGCCTTTCTTAAACACACAGAACAACATTAGCTAATTAGCTATCTTCCAATCCACAGGCACCTTTCCTGTTGTTAAGGGTGATTTAAATATCTCTGCTAGGGCCCCTGTAATTTCTACAGAGTGCAAGGTTACACGTTGTCAGGCTCCAGGGATTCATCCACCATGGTTTGTCTGAAGACAGCGAATACCTCTTCCTCTGTAATCTGTATGCCCATGACCTAGCTGCTGTTTTGCTTCATTTCTATAGACTCTGAGTCCATCTCCTGAATAAATACGATGCAAAAAAAATCAATTTAAGATCTCCCTCATCTCCTTTGACTCCATATGTAGATTACCATTCTGATGTTCTAGAGCACCAATTTTGTCCCTTGAAATGCTTTTGTTCTTAACATATCTGCAGAATTCCTTAGGATCATCCTTGACCTTGTCTGCTGGGGCAACCTCATGTCTTCTTTTAGCCCTCCTGATTTTAATTTGTTCTCTTGCATTTCATTCACTCCATAAGTATCTCATTTGTTCCCACCTGTTATGCACCTTATTTTTCTTACCAGGGCCTCAATATTTCTTGAAAACTAAAGTTCTGTAAACCTGTTATCCTTACCTTTTGTTCTGACAGGCACATACAAGCTTTGTACTCTCAAAATTTCTCTTCAAAAGGCCTCCCACTTACCATATACAACTTTGCCAGCAAACAACTTGTCCCAATCCACACTTGCCAGATCCTTTCTCCAACTTAGAATCTCAACCCGAGGACCAGGCCTATCCTTTTTCTATAATTACCTTGAAACTAATGTCATTATGATCACAAGATGCAAAGGGTTCCCCTACACAAATTTCTGTCACCTGCCCTGTCTCATTCTCTAATAGGGGATCAAGTATTGTGCATTCTCTCTTTGGAAGGAAACTCTGATGAAGGAAACTCTCCTGAACATATTTCACAAACTCTATCACATCGAGTCCTTTGACAGTATGGGAGACCCAGTCAAAATATGGAATATTAAATTCAACTATGTACTATCGCAACCCTATGTTTCTTGCAACAGTCTGTAATCTCTCTACAAATTTGTTCCTCTAAATCCCATAGACTGTTGGGTGGCTTATAATGTAACCCCATTAACATGGTCATACCTTTCTTATTCCTCAGTTCCACCCACAAACCCTCACCAATTGAGTTCTCTAATCTGTCCTGACTGAGCACTGCTGTGATATTATCCCTGACTAGTAACAGCAACCCCGCCCCCCATCACAACTAAAACAACAGAACAACCCTGGAATATTGAACTGCCAGTCCTGCCCTTCCTGCAACCAAGTGATGCTAATGGCTGCAATGTCATAGTTCCATGTGTTGATTCATGCCCTGAGCTCATCTGCCTTTCATATTATAGTTATTACATTGAAATATACCCAACTTAGAACATTAGTCTTCCTTTTGCTTCCTGGTAGCCCCACCATGCTCAAATTTTTGTTACCTGACTTTGTATTTGGCCTTAACAACATTTATCTCTACAACCACCCCACTAGCACAGTGGTTCCCATTCCCTTGCAACCTCAGATTCCAGGTCATCAACTTTGAGTCTGAGTTCCTTGAGCAACAAACTGTTGCTGCAGATGTGCTCACCAGGAACCACAACAGTGTCTGTCCAGCATTTCCCACATCATGCAGCTACAACAGATCATTTGATCTGCATCCCCACTTTATTTAATTGTAATTGCTATATTTTTCATTAACTTCTATTAAAATAACTTATCTATTCTTACCTGCTACTCACCTGTGCCTCTTTGCTGAAGCCCTTTGAGTCAAAGCCTCAGACTTCAGACTTTTACACTGGCACACTCACACAACGGCCAGATTGCATTAAATAAACAAAAAAAAAAGTAGTGCATAGCAGCAAAAGAAAAAGAGCCATACAGAGGCTGCCAGGATTGAGCAGAGTTGATAAAATGACATAAATATTAAATAATTACTTTGGTATTTACCAGGGGGTTAAGCAACTCAGACATGATACAAAGTACATACAAAATTATGAGGAGAAATATTAAATAACTAATCAAATGCAGACTATAAACCCTGGGTCTGGTGGATTGCATATTTTAATTTTAAAAGAATGCAGGGATGAATGAGTATTAATTATTAGAGAACAAATTATTAGAAACCAAGGGACCCTGCTTCCTCATTATGAGGGACTTACTTGGACCAGCTATGTAAAACAGGAATAGGTCAAAGACTATACTGTACCAAGGAACTTACCTCAAAATTTCATTCAGTTTTTCTACTATGTACAAAGAACAAATCTGGAGTATGATAGAATACACTCCAATCGCTTTGGTGAGAAGATTGAAGTGCAAACTTCAAATGGGAGTTTGTAAAGGCTCTTCCAACAAAATCTTAACCTTTTTGGATCTCTTAAAAGACTAGTATCTGTGTTTTTTTTGATTATTTTACCTTTATGCCCTAGATTTTAGTAACTTATGTACCAGGATATTAAATTCCATTGCTTTCCTTGATGCATCAGAATATTTTAACTCATGCTCTATCTCAATGCTTTTGAGCTGCAGTAGCTCATGTTTAACCAAGATCAGTCCACAAATCACTGCATTCTACAGACTCGAGTTGCCATTATCTGCTCTATACTTACTTTATGGTAGTTATTCACTTCGATTTTTATCTTTTGGCTTTCATTTGTCATGGTACCATTGCACTTACCTCTCAAATTTACATAAAACTATACCTTCTTTTGGTCTTGTATTTTGTACTCGGTTTTAAAAATGTAGTCACCTCAATCTCTTAGTCATACAGACTGCCATGTATGACATTGTGGGCATCACTGAATCGTGGCTATAAGATCATCGTTGGGAGCATAATGTCCAAAGATACACATTATATTGAAAGGACAGGCAGGTAGGCAGAGGGGTGGGGTGGCTCTGTTGGTAAAAAAAACAAAATTAAATCATTAAAAAGTGACATTGGATTGCAAGATGTAGAACCATTGTGGGTAGAGCTAAGAAGCTGCAAGGGTAAAAAGACCCAAATGGGAGTTGTATACAGTTGTATAGCAAAGATTTGGTCTATGGGAGATAGAAAATGCATGTCAAAAAAGCAATGTTATGATAGTCACGAGGGGATTTCAATATGCAAGTAAGATTGGGAAAATCAAGTTGGTGCTGGATTCTAAAAGGGGGAATTTGTAGAATGCCTATTTGGAGTAGCTCATGGTTGAGTTCACTAGGATCAGCTATTCTGATTGGGTTTTGTGCAATGAACTAGGATTGATTAGGAAGCTTAAGATAAAGGAACCCTTTGGGCCCAGTGATCATAATATAATAGAATTTGCCCTTCAATCCGCGAAGGAGAAGCTAAAGTCAGATGTATCGGTACTACAGTGGAATAATGACAATTACAGAGACATGAAAGAGGAGCTGGCTGAAATTGATTGGAAGGGAACACTAGCAGGGATGATGGCAGAGCAGTAATGGCTGGAGTCTCTGGGACCAATTTGGAAGGCACAGGATCAATACTTCCCAAAGAAGTAGTAATATTCTAAAGGTGGGATGACACAACTGTGGCTGAGAAGAAAAGTCAAAACCAATATAAAAGGCAAAGAAAGGGCACTTACTTAATAGAGCAAAAATTAACGGGAATTTTTTAAACCCAACAGAAGGCAACTAAAAAAGTCATAAAGGAGGAAAAGATGGAATATGAAGGTAAGGTAGCCAATAATATTAAAGTGGACATCAAAAGTTTCTTTTAATCTATAAAGTGTAAAAGAGAGGTGAGAGTAGATATCAGCCTGCTGGAAAATGATGCTGGAAGGGTAGTAATGGGGGACGAGCAAATGGCAGATGGACTGAATAGGTATTTTGCATTAGTCTTCACTGTGGAAGACATTAGCAATAAGCCGGGCGTTTGAGAGTGTCAGGGGGCAGAAATGGGTGAAGTTGCCATTGCTGGGGAGAAGGTGCTTGGGAAACTGAAAAGTCTGAAGGTAGATAAGTCACCTGGACCAGATGGTCTACACCCCAGAGATCTGAAAGAAGTGGCTGAAAAGATTGGGGGGAAGTATAAGTAATGATTTTTCAAGAACCAATAGATTCTGGCATGGTTCTGGAGGACTGGAAAATTGCAAATGTAACTCCACTTTTGAAGTAGGGAGAAAGAAAGAAGAAAGGAAATTATAGACCTGTTAGTCTGACCTCAGTGATTGGAAAGGTGTTAGAGTCGATTGTTAAGGATGTGGTTTGGGGATATTTGGAGGTACACAATAAAATAGGTCGAAGTCAGCAGGGTATCCTTAAAGGAAAATTTTGCCTGACAGATCTGTTGGAATTCTTTGAATAAATATCAAGCAGGATAGACAAAAGGGAATTGGTAGATGTTGTGGACTGGGATTATCAGAAGGCCTTTGACAAGTTGCCACACATGAGGCTGCTTGACAAGTTAAGAGCCCATGGCATTACAGAAAAGACACTGGCATGGATAGAGCATTGGCTGATTGACAGGAGGCAAAGAGTGGGAACAAAGGGAGCCTGTTCAGGCTGACTGGCAATAACTAGTGGTGTTCCACAGGGTCTGTTTAGGGACCACTTCCTTTTACATTATATGTCAATGATTTGGATGATAAAATTGATAGCTTTGTGACCACATTTGCAGATGATGTGAATATAGGTGGAGGGGCAGGTAGTGTTGAGGAGGCAGTGAGTCTACAGAAGTCAGATTAGGAGAATGGGTGAAAGAGTTGCAGATGGAATACAGTGTCAGGAAGTATAAGGTCAAACGCTTTGGTAGAAGTAAAAGTGAAGGCTACTCTCTAAATGGAGAGAAATTTCAAAAATCTGTGGTGCAAGGGGACTTGAGTATTCTCATGCAGGTTGAGTTGGTGGTGAAGAAAGCAAATACAATGTTAGTATTAATTTTGAGAGGATTGGAATACTTAAGCAAGGATATAATGTAAGGATTTATAGGGCACTTGAGTATTGTGAGCAGTTTTGGGCCTGTTATCTAGGAAAGGATGTGCTGACATTAGAGAGGGTTCAAAGGAGGATTAAAGGCTTGTCTTATGAGGAGCATTTGATGGCTCTCAGCCTGTACTCACTGGAATTAAGAAAAATGGGGGGGGGGGGGGGGGGAATCTCATTGAAACCGGTCGTATGTTGAAAGGTCTCAATGGAGTGGATACGGAGAGAATGTTTCCTCTGGTGAGGGAGTCTAATAGCAGAGGATACAGCCTCAGAATAGAGGGACATCTATTTAGAATGGAGGTAGGAAGGAATTTCTTTAGTCAGAGAGTGGTGAATCTGTGGAATTTGTTGCCACAGATGGCTGTAGAGGCCAAGTCACTGGGTATGGTTAAGGGAAAGACTGATATACTATTGATTAGTCAGGGCCAGAAGGAATACTGGAGAAGGCAAGAAATGGGCTTTGAGGGGGAAATGGATCATGATGAAATGGTGGAGCAGATGATGAGCCAAATGGCCTAGTTCTGCTCCTGAATCTAATGGTCTTATTGTTCAGATTGGACCAATGCAAGAAAGGAACAGATGTGACATAGCTTTACAAATTCTACACAATGTTTGTTTCAGTTCTGTCATCACTTTGACATGCTGCGATCTTTTTAAATACTCTTACTGGGTACATCCACAACTGGCATACATATGCTGAATTTTGCAGTTATTGTGCCAACAGCAAAATACACTGATAGTGCAGACTAAGATGATAAAACAATTACAGTTATAATAGCAATTGTCTGCACTAAGGATTATATGTTTTTTAAGTCACAACATGAAATGAATTTTATGGATACTACAACAGAAGGCAGAATCAGAATTAGGTAATTACCTGTAATGCAAATCCTTTCCTATAACAACCATCATTTGTCAAAGATGTTATGTATTTTAATAATATTTCTCAGTACCTTACACCATTGCACCAACTCTCCCAATAATGCTCCAACTCCACCTACACAACTTTAGCAAAGATCCTGCCATTTTTGGTTCCTGCAAATCAGATTAGATTGGTGATATAACTGTGTTTAACGTGCATACATTTAGCATATGCGTGACTATCATGTAAAATATTAAAACCGCACAGCATATTTTTATAAAAAACTACGCTAAATGTTTTCAAATCATATACCTTGGGTGGTATTCATCTATAAAGAACATTCCTTCTGACATGTAGACTCCATGTCAGGTGGTGTCTGGATGACCTTGAGAGTAGATATGACTAGTAACCCTTTTAGCTATATTTTTAATAGACCATGTTTTAGATGCAATGTAAGTACAGGTATATCATGCAAGTATTTAGTTATGAAATGTCTACCACTTTTCTGCAGGAAACTTGACTCTCTTTAAAGAGGACTTTATTTTGGCATGTAATCAGTCAAACACATCCCAGTGGAAATATTAAACTTCTGTTCAGCAGCTGTAGGCAATACTTCTGACATAATGATTTGCACATGATGTACTAGACTGGTCACTAGCAACCATCTAAACAGCAGTCAGATGATGCTTACACTGTACAGATAGTTGCTGGCTTGAGCAATTATTCTGATCATCTGCCTCCTACTGTTTCTGGAGTGTTGAACTTACACACTTCTACCTATGTTATACATCAGGGAAGAGATTGAAATGATCAAAACAAACAAAGAAGCTTTTCATTAATAAATAGTACTAAATTTGTGTGGCTAGTGCATTTTGGGCTAAGTACTTAACATTAAATATTTAATGTTTAGATATTGGGGGTATTGAGAGGTATGGAGCAAAAGCAGGAAAGTGATGCAGAACAGGAACAGTGGAAAAACAGTAACCAATTAACGACCAATACATCTTTAAGATACAGAAAAGAATTATATGGATGCTGAACCAACACAACTATTAATTTATATTAATTGAATTCTACATTTATTGGGTAGGATCCTGAAATTTTTATTTATGTTGAGATTGTATCTGCTTGAAATTAGAACTATTTGTTTATGGTGATTGAGTTAGATTCCATTTTATTACATGGGATTGAGAATAATTAATATCATTGAACTTACTGAAATTTGTGCTTTTTCTGTGAAAACAGAATGTTCATAAGAATTTTAAGGAAACTATATCCACCATTATACTCACTATTGAAAATTCAAGTATATTTTGATACATAGAGCATACATTGAGTGATTTATTTTAATATGTTGTATGTATTCAGTAAAATGTAAGAATGTACTTTTACCCAAATTTATTTGGAGGTAAAGAGCTGGAATTAAATTTTCAGTAAATTATACATTTAAATAACAAGATTTAATATTGATTTGTTACTATTTTTCAAAATAATTATTCCACCATGAAAGATTGCAACCAAATCGACATGATATGATTTTTTCTAGATAATATAATTCATAAAATTTTTCTTACATTTTTCATCAAATTTATTTTCAAATTTGATTTTCATCTGTCAAAGTGGACCTATAGATCCCAAGTCAGGTTGGTACAACTATATCATATACATTTTCTGTGGGCACATATGCACAAATTAGCTTTGGTTAAATGCTGATTTTAAATGATATCAGCATTACATTGTAATACATTGTATTTGTAGGTTAAAAATCCTACTGATGTGGATATTTATTGAGTGTGCCACATTTACATTAGAATTATTTGTATAACATTTTGTCGTGATATCTTGAGTGGATTTCAGTAAAATCTCGGTACTTACCTTCAACACTAAATTGGGATTATCTAGCATGTCTCCACAAGACATTATCTTTTCCCTTCATTCTTGGGAACCTGAAGAATTATTTTTTATTATGAGTAACTCAAACCTACATTTCTGAAACATGCAAAAAAATGGTCTTGAATTGTCTTTAAATTAAATGTGTTTAATAGTTTCTAACCAGCCGTGAAAGACTAGTAATATTTTGGTAATTCCATTTGTATTAATATTTAAGTATTTTAAAACCAATCTATGTTTGGGTAGACGTTCAACTTGCTGCAGTGTAAAACTAAATTAGGCAAACAAATTTCATATCTCCAACTAAGTTTCATAAACTTCCTTCATTCTCCAGTGCTCTCAAAATGCATTAAATTACTGGCATTCTGAAATGAAAAGTAATGAAGTGAGAATCCACTGAATTAAGTCATACAGCATTAGTGAAAAAAGGAAGTAATTCTGGATGGTAATTTAGCCTCAGGCCTGAAATATTAACCTTTTGCTGAGCATGCACAGCATTTGCTCAATTATACTGAATGGTAATATTTCTCATAGTATTTAGGGTGCATGGGGTGTCCGGGAAATGTAGCATCTCTGGTAAAAGGGCTTGTTGTGTACATTTCGGGGCAGCTCACTCACTTTTAGTCCCCAGTGAACACTCAGCTCTCACTCGTGGCTCCAAGTAGCTGTTTGTATGTGACAGTGGACACATTCCAGTACACTGCTTTAACAGGCTAGCTAAATCAGGTGAGGGTAGCCTGTGGCCTCATACCCCAGTGAGATAGGGCACATCTGTCCTAGTATGCGATGTTAGCTCCAGTGGACTGAGTGGATCGGATCTACAGTGAGATCTGACAGCCAGGAAAGCAGTACTGCAACACTCCATGGAGAGCAAAGGGCACAGAAGATGTCATGGTCATCCACTGTAACCAAGGAAGACCCTGGTTTGTGATGCTTGTTCGTACCACTGGACCTGGACTTCTGAGGTCAAGAGAGTGGAACTACCCCAGTGCAATGGCCTTTCCACTTTAAAAACTTCCTGCACAGGTTTCTGTCATTGTCAGATACAATGGATAATTACCATTTCAGTATTTCTACAACATGTAATCTTTAGCTTGTTTTATATCCTTTATTTTGAACAATTATTTTTAAATGGTCAAAATTATATTAAGGGTAAAGTTTATGTTACTTTGCTTTTAAGTACTTAAAGTGCTTTAGTCATCTTAATCATACAATAAACATTGTGTAAAATTGGAGGTTAAACTATGAAATTATGTGAGTATTCTCTATGAGTCATACATTACTGCTCACCACTATTATGGTAAGATTATATGCTAATTAAAGGCCATTTTAAAGTCATTAAAGATTGTTTAAATCATCTGACCTTTTAAGTATAAAATCATAAAAACTCAAAAGATGTCAGCACATAAAGGTATCTTCATGTCTACACAAGAAATGTGAAAATAATTGCAATATCCTGCCTTTCATACTCCTCCATCTCAAATATTTTTGATTTTCCTTATACGGTAAAACAAAATTTTCTACCTCAGTAACTTGCTTTACCAAAGTGCAGTCATTGCGAAAACTCTTAGAACAAAGGCATCTTTCCTCATCCTCCTAGTAGTGGTAACTAAAATGATAATTGCTTAGTTCTAGATCTTTACAATGAAGTCGCCTTAATCCTTTTGTTCAGTCAATAAGCTTGTATTTATGCACCCATTTAATAAAACAGTACAAGTAACTTTTAATAGGATAAGTATCAAGTAAAATCTGACAATAGCTACATTACGGGATATTAGGTGCGTGACCTATACTTTGTCAGCAGCTGGTATTTTTTAGGTAGCATCTTGAAAGCAGGAAAGAAGAGTTAAGAGGCTGTAAACTTTAGAGATGATGTTTCAGTGGAAAAATTAAATTGAAGGATGACCAAGTGGCCAAAAATAAATGGTATAACATCAACATTTTCAAAAGCTTGCTCAACTCTCATAATATACTTTGATCCAACTGTAATTAATTCTGTTTTTCTGCTATAAACTATACTTCATGTGCCTGATGAACTGATGCTGAATGGTTGCTCAAAGGTTAATAAATTTCTATAATTAGGTTACACAAATATCCCCTTTGTATTGTATTCCAAGTGTGGCACATCTCAGTATTGTCCATTACTCACACCACACCAGTAGCTAATCAGCATTCCCAGATGCGACCGCACTTCTGCTTGTGTGAATTCCTGCAATAGTTACTATTTATTTGTTAACGGCTGAATTAAGGTTTAACACTGATAAAAATACTAGACTTCAGAATCATGGAAATAGCCGCAAGTTGTCAGGAGATACAAGCTATAATTATATTCCGTTTAGAGAATCGGAGTAATCGGCAGAATTCAGTGAAAGACAAGGTCAAGTAAATGGGCGAGTCATCACTTTTAGCAACATACCGAGGAGAGCGAAGTGCCATTTCAAAGCGCGGTGCAAAAACCTAGAAGCCATGACCAAGAAAGCGTTTAAACAAATGCGTTATTGATAAAGTCATTTACTTCAACATGAAGAATGTAGTTAAACTAATGTAGCTATGATTAGCGATTTAAACTGGACAACTGTGCTCCCATTCGTGCCTGCAAAAAGACTCGGCGCAGCCAGAAGTCTGGCAGCGAATATCCATTTTGTAAAATGAATTAATTTGTCCCTTGCTTAATTAGATCATCCATCCAGGAGGAAACACGAACAAAAGGAATCACTTGGCCTTTTCCGATTAAAAACCCGTACGCCAGACAGTTACAGCCAATCGACATAAATAAGTTATTTAAATCAAAAAATGATTAGCCTTTTACAGCTTTTTTATTAGCACTCCGACTTTGAGGGAGCCATACATGTAATCCCCTCCATCTCTTTACTAGAAACATTTTTCCCTTTTTTTTTTGCTCCAGTTACCACCCGACTACTCAGCCCCGAGTTTATACATTCCAGGCGACTCTAACGTTTATCATTAGTGCTGTCAAACCTGGGTGATCACGTTCAAAGGTTGTGCTTCCTGTGCCAAACCCAGTTCAATACTAACCTGGAATACTGTGAACAGGCGTGATTTCACTACCTTGAGGAAATATTTGAAGTAGATGGCGTATTGCTCCTTGGGACGGTGGATTAATGATTTGAGAAGAGAATTCAAGCAAGCTGGCTCTGTGCTTTTTGGAGTTTAGAAATATGAAGGATCTTATTGCATTGTACGAATACTCGAGGGGCTTCGGAGGGTAGATAACAGAGTTATTGTTTCCCTTAGCTAGAATCTGAGGTGGGGATAAGGAGACAGCCATTCAACTGAAAGACAGGAAGAAAATTCTTCATTCGGAGGACAGTGACTTTGAAATTTTCTAAGAGGCTTTCTGA
Source organism: Hemitrygon akajei (assembly GCF_048418815.1). Lineage (NCBI taxonomy): Eukaryota > Metazoa > Chordata > Chondrichthyes > Myliobatiformes > Dasyatidae > Hemitrygon > Hemitrygon akajei. Next base: position 49,523,338 of record NC_133138.1, read on the forward strand.
GTCGAAATCATTCAGATTAATAACGAAAACTGACAAAATTTTCGTTACAAATGGAATCAGAGGATACAGGTAAGACGCAGGACTCGGCTTTGATCTTCTTGAATGGCAGAGTCGGCATATTAGCCTGAATGTCAGACCCCTATGTTTATTAATACAAGAAACTCTGCGAATCCTGGAAATCGAGGGCAACACGTACAAAATGCTGGAGCAACTCAGTAGATCTGACAGCATCTATGAAAATGAATGTCGACGTTTCGGGCGGAGACCATAAATCTAAATTTATCGTTTATGCTCGTGACTATGGTATCAATTAAACTAGAACGGACACTACCTTTCCGGCAGATCTGCAGTCACCATTTACTTCACTTCCCTAGCTTTCAAATGGGCTTCTATTCACGTTAATATACGGAGACAAGTCGGGGGTTATAACGCTACATAACCTACCCACCAATTTCCCGAATCACACATTTTCTCTGCGTTATTTGCTGAATTTGCTTTTAGAATTGACACTGGATATTGTTTTCTAACTAATTTTTCATGAGATACTTTCCTATGAACCTATCTGCTAGATTTCGTTTATTTATCTAACAATACTTTTACCTATTAGCATGAATACATTATACAATTTTAAATGTATTAATACATATTCATCTTCATAATATACATTTCGCCTTTAAATTCGATCGTTTGTCTAGTCTCTTAGCCGTGTATATTTATTTTGCTCTCTGCATTCGGTTTGACAGATTTCCCACCGATCTTTTTAAATTAACTCAGATCACAGATCTCTTACCAAATAATTTTTTTTCTCTTTGATGTCCCCAATCCTTAGTTCATGATCAAACCAGAAGTCATTTGTTTTCCCGTGATAGCATTTTCTCACCAACTCGTTTAACTTATTCCCGGAGAGTGAAAAGTTATTCCAAACTCTGGCATTGATAACTAAAAGGTATTCTTGCCACTCCTTTCGTTCTAAACCTAGAGGCAGTTCATAGTTCTATAAACCTGTGCATATATTTCTCGTTTCCAGTGGTGGAACAGACAACCACCAATAAATTCAAACAGCACAATCAACAGACACACTATACGTCAAAACAAGATGATAGTTTTGCATTGTCCTGATGTCCCGATGAAGGGTCTCGCCCCGAAACATCGGCTGTTTACTCTTTTCCATAGAGGCTGCCTGCCTACTGAGTTCCTCCAGCATTTTGAGTCTAGCCTGGATTTCCAGTATCTGAAGATTTTCTCGTGTTCGTCAAAATAATATGGTTCAGGGCAATAATTTGCGTAGAGCTGCAAGTAGACAGATACATCCTGGGCGTGAAGAAATTACCCTTTTCACTTATGAGTAGGTTACAGTTTAACTAGAAAATTAATATAAAAATAATTTAAAATTATTGCTAACTGTCAGTTTAACATCTTGGATTTTCCCACTCCTGTCTCGGGCTCGAACCTATCCCTTCCTGGACTTGCACTGCTCCATTCGCTAAGAACCAACTCAGACAAAGTCATCAAACCCACTTTATGCAGGTAGTGTAGTCATGGTCGGGCGAACTGACCTCTCTATCACAAAGGTCAGGCGTAAGCTTTCAGGAGCCTGATCCTCGTTTTTACCCCACACGCCCCCACATTCAACGGATCATTCACAATTTCTAGCACCTTCAAAGAACCTCCATCATCAGGCACACCTTCCCTCTCCTTTCAGTTCTTACAGAGACTGATTCCTTTGTGACTCCCTGGTTCACTTTCCCATTGCCATCAATTCCCATCCACCACCCCACCTCGCCCCACCTTCAGCTTCTTACAGCACTTTATTTTGGAACTACAGATAAAATATTTATCCTTTCACCTCTTTCCTCTCTATCAAAGGACCCAAACAGTCCTTTCAGGTGAAGTAATGATTCAGTTAACACTTCTTCACAATATGGTCTGCCCTGTTTTGGAGAAGCCAAATGCATTGCATTTGGTTAGATCATAAGACCATAAGATATAGGAGCAGCATTAGGCCATTTGACCCATCAGATCTGCTCTGCCGTTGCACCATGGCTGATCCAATCTTCCTCTCAGCCCTAATCACCCAGCTTTTCTACGTATTCCTTCATGCCCTGACCAATTAACAAACATCAACCTCTGCCTTAAATACACATAAAGATTTGGACTCCACAGCTGTCTGTGGAAAAAAATTCCACAGATTTACCACTCCCTGGCTCAAGAAATTCTCCATCTCCGTTTCAAAAGGACACCCTTCTATTTTAAGACTGTGTTCTCTGGTCTAAGACTCTCCCACCATAAAAACATCCTCTCCACATTCATTCTATCAAGGTCTTTCACCACTCAATAGGTTTCAATGAAGTTGTCCCTCATGCTTCCGAATTCCAGTGAATACAGGCCCAGAGCAGTCAAATATTCTTCACATGACAAGCCATTCAATCCTGAAATCATTTTCATGAACCACCTTTGAACCCTCTCCAGTTTCAGTACATCCTTTCTAAGATATGGGACCCAAAACTGCTCACAATATCCAAGTGAAGCCTTACCAATGCTTTGTAAAGTCTCAACATTACATCCTTGCTTTTATATTCTAGTCCTCTTGAAATGAATTCTAACATTGCATTTGCCTTCCTCACCACAGACTTAACCTGCACAAAGACCTCAGTTTCTTGTATTTTCTCTCCATTTAAAAAATAGTTAACCCTTTCATTTCTTCTACCAAAGTATATGACCATACACTTCCTGACACTGCATTCCATTTGTCATTTCTTTGACCATTCCCCTAATCTGTCTTTCCTTCTGTAGACTCTCTACTTCCTCAAAAATACCTGCCCCTTCATTTATCTTCATTTCATCTGCAAACTTTGCAACGAAGCCATCAATTCCATCACCCAAATCATTGGCATATAATGTAAAAAGAATCAATCTCAACACAGACCCCTGTGGAAAACCATTAGTCATCAGCAGTCAGCCAGTAAAGGCTCCCTTTATTTCCACCTCTGCTTCCTGCCAACCAGCCACTGCTTTATCCATGCTAGAATCTTTTCTACAATACCATGGGCTTGTAGCTTGTTAAGCAGCCCTATGTGTGGCACCTTGTCAAAGACCTTCTGAAAATCCAAGTACATAACATCAACTGATTCTCATTTGTCTATCCTGCTTGTTATATCTACAAAGAATTCCAACAGATGTGTCAGGCAAGATTTTCCCTTGAGGAAACCTTGCTAACTGTGACCTATTTTTATCATGTGCCTCCAATTACCCTGAGACCTCATCCTTAATAATCAATTCCAACATCTTTCCAACCACTGAGGTCAGATTAACTGGCCTATAGTTTCTTTCTTCTGCTTCTCTCCCTTCTTGAAGAGTGGAGTGACATTTGCAATTTTCCAGTCTTCCAGAACCATTCCAGAATCTAGTGAATCTTTAAAGATCATTACTAATGCCTCCACAATCTCTTCAGCCACCACTTTCAGAATCCTGGGGTATATACAATCTGACCCAGTGACATATGTACCTTCAGTCCTTTCAGTTTCCTAAGAACCATATCTAGTTATGGTAACTTCTCATATTTCATGACCTGATAGCTGGCACCTCAGCTGCTATTTTGTTGCCCTCCATTACTAACTCTCCAGCATCGTTTTCCAGTGGTCCAATATCCACTCTCGCCTCTGTTTTACGCTTTATGTATCTGAAGAAACTTTTGATATCCTCTTTAATACTATTGGCTAGCTTACTTTTGTTTTCCATCTTTGCCTTCTTAATGACTTTCTAGTTGACTTCTGTTGGGTATTGAAAGCTTCCCAATCCTCTAACTTCCCACTAATTTTTGCTCTATTATATGCCCTGTCTTTGGCTTTCATGTTGGCTTTGACTTCACTTGTTAGCCACAGGTGAGTCATCTTTCCTTTAGAATACTTCTTCCTCTTTAGAATGTATATCACATGCCTTCCAAATTGCTTCAAGAAATTCCTGCTACTGCTGCTCTGCTGTCATCCATGCCAGTGTTCTTTTCCAATCAATTGTGGCCAGACCCTTTACTCCACTGTAATACTTATACATCTGTCTTCAGTTTCTTCTCAAATTTCAGGGTGAATTTGATCATATTATGATCACTTGCCTCTAAGGGTCTTTTTTAACCTTAAGGTTAATTTAATCAATTCTGTTTCATTGCACAACACTCAATCCAGAATAACTGACCCTCTGGTGGGCTCAACCATGAGCTGCTCTAAAAAGCCATCTTGTGGGCACTCTAGAAATTCCACCCCCTGTAATCCAGCACCAACCTGATTTTCCCAATCTACCTGCATAATGAAACCCTCATGACTATTGTAACATTGCCTTTTTGGCATGCATTTTCTGACTCCCATTGTAATTTGTAGGCTGCATTCTTACTGTTTAGGGAGTCTGTATACTATTCCGATCAGAGACGTTTTACCCTTGCAGTTCCTTAGCTCTATCCACAATGATTCAACACCTTCTGACCCTATGTCACCTCTTTCTTTTAAAAAAAAATTTTTTTTATTAGTTTTTCAAAACATTTTACAAAATTAAAAACCCCAAATCCCAATGGGGAGCATTAATACAGTGCAAGATTAAGCATACAATAACAATATGCTACAAAGGAAGAGAATTTAACAAAAAAGCACCTAAATTAAAGACAAGTGAGCTTAGTGTCCTCCCCAAGCCCCACAACACAAGAAAAAAACAACTCCAGACCAACCACCACATAGTATAAAGAGTATAAGTCCAGACAGTCAAACCGCCAGACTGTGAATACACTTAGCAACAGAGGATAATAATGCCTGCTACCAGAAAAAAAGGGAGCTGAAAGCAAGGGACCGAAAAGAAGAAAAAAAAACCCTAGTCAAGAGGAAGGTTATGAAAGTACTCGATAAAAGGTCCCCAGACCTTATGGAACTTTAGATCCGAATTAAGAACTGAATAATGAATTTTTTCGAGGTCCAAGCAGGTCATAATGTCGCTAAGCCATTGCGCATGAGTGGGCGGGGCAACATCTCTCCATCTAAGGAGGATCAAGCGTCTCACCAGGAGAGAGGCAAAGGATAGTATTCGGTATTTGGTCGGACCCAGACATAAATCTGTCTCGCCCCAAAAACCGAACAGAACAATTAAGGGGTTAGGTTCTAGGTGCTGATTCAGAATACCCGATAATGTAGTGAAGACATCTTTCCAGAATTTCTCCAAACTAGGACAGAACCAGTACATGTGGATGAGAGAGGCATGTCACCTCTTTCTAATGATTTGGTTAAGACTCAAGGTTCCTGTTGCCTGTCACTTTCATTCTTCATCTCACTTCCACACTGCCTGTTGGTCTGTGCTCTTCCTACACTGCTACAAAGAAAGCCAAAGCAAGCTTGGCAAATGACACTTCACCTTCCATCTGCAAGTTGCAGCCTTCTGGACTCGATACAACTTATGATAACTTGATGTTGTTTTTAGTCATGCACTTGTGTTATTAGTTTCAGCTGTGGATGCAGTATTCTCTCCCATTTCTCCCAGTTCCTCTGTCTCCACCATATCTGCTCTCAAGATGAGGCTTTCCATTCCAGAGCATCTGAAGTGTCCACCTATCTCAGGAAATGTGGCTTTGTGGATAGATCCCTCTCTGTAATTCTCTCTGTTCCCCTTACTTGTGCACTCACCCACTCCCTCCAAAAGAGGCAAGACTTCCCCTCATCCTCATCTTTCACTCTACAAGCTTCTCTATGTAGCAAAGCATTTTTACTAGCTGAAACAGGATCCAACTTCTAGCCACACCTTCCTTTTCTCACCCCGTTCTACCTTTCACAGGGACAACTCTCTCCATCCTTTCTTGGTTTACTAATTCATCCCCATCAAACTTTATTTCAGCCCAGGCAATTTCACCTGCAACTGCAAGGGCCCCTTCTCCACTTCTCTCATCACCACTACCCAAGAACTGAAACAGCACTTCCAGATGAGGCATAGATGCATATCCAGCTGCTCCAACCTCAACTACTGCATTTGGTGACCCTGACATGGCATCCTCTCCATCATCAAGACTATGTGCAGACAAGGTGACTGGTGTGCAGAGCACCTGTTCTGTCCACATTGGCTATGCTGACCTCCCAAAAGGATCTCCTAATTCCAACACCAACTTGCCCAGTTTCAACCTTCTTCACTGGCAGAATGAAGGCAAATGCAAACTAGAAGAATACCACCTCATATTCTATCCAAGTTAAAATACTCCTCATCTCCACTGTTTTTCCTCTACCACCCCCCCCCCCCCCGTTCCAATCCACCTTTGCTCCTCCCATTTTCACCTCTCTTCCTCCTGGTTCATCTGCATACTACCCACAGACCTTACCCACCAGATCTAAACCTCCCCCTATCTGGTTATGCCCATTTTTCATCTCTTCCATAAATTGTTTCTATGATCATTTTTCTTGCTTATCACGTTTTCTGGTGTTGTCACGGTTGGCCTTCTATTTTCTATTCCTTGTAAATTTGACATCCATCAAAATGTCCCTGCTTATTTTTAGAATCACTCCAAATCCTGTTCACCCTACACAATCTCCCATTTCAATACCTCAAATCTTAAAATTTTATTATTTTAATTCCCTCTTTCTTGATAACCACCTTCAGCTCCCCAGGCATGTATTTCACTAATTCTAACACTTCCCTGAACTTATTCACTCAAACATCAGTCACCATTCTTTTGGCTATTTCTGTCCTCTGCTTTAGAGTATCCAAACTAAATTTTTTGCTTTTCTTTGGAGGATAGTGAATTTTACTTTGTTCATTTTGTTCATCGTAGAATTTAAAGCGAGTAGCTGACCTACTAAAGTTAAAAAAAAGTTTGTTGAAACAAAAGTGAGTTTATCAAATCCTTCAACCACCCAAAGCCCTCGTGCCTTTGCTATAAGATTATTTTTCACTTAAAGACTTAAAATATTATTTATTGATTATATTTTCATAAGGAATAAAACAAAAGTTACAAAAGTCCATTTTTCAAGAAGAAAATGCTGCCATCTTATATTATTCCCAAAAGACTGCCACCAATAAATAGTCTTATCATTTTGTATCATGACTGAACAACACTTAGATTAAAGGACATAGCAATAAATTTGAGAGCTTAAATTTGGTACATTTATCAAGTTAATTTACATATTTCTACGGAGTGTTGAACAAATGAATAGTTTTAAATAGGTCAAAACTGCACATAAAATTATTCAGTCTCAGAGTTGATACTGCATTCATACTTTGATAATAAATGCACCATGAACTTTGAAATAATGACGAAATTAATTTTGTTACTTTAAAAACATATCAATTTTCACTTAATGAGTAAATTGCCGAACAAATTGCAAAGACAAAACAAAAATAATGCACTGCAACAGTATTCAGCATATGTCAGTTCAAACTTAAGAGAAACTAAATCAGAATTACATTTTGTTTAAGCACAATATATTCTTTAAATCATTAATTAACAAGTGTGTGCAATTTCTCTATTATACTGTACACAGTATGATCAACTTTTAAAATCACCAGTCATCACTTGCAAAGGAACAGGAGTTCATCTAGCCCTTCAAACCTTTTCAACAACTCAGTTAGGTCAGAATTATCTAGAACTCAAATTCATATTGGTTGTTCCATAACCCATTAGTATTCTTTACCTAGAAAACACCTATTAGCTTTAGTCCAAAAACATCCAAAATGACTCCCTTCTCAGAAGTGGAGAAGTCACAAAACAATTTTCAAGTTTTCAGCACCCTTTACAAGAAAACTGCAATTTCTGGATTCTTCCCTAAATAGTCTATGCTCTAATACCTCATTGTTATGGATTCTAGCACCAGAGGAAGTAGGCTCTCCTTATTGATTCAAATAACTATATTAATTAGCTTATTTTTCATCACCATTCAATCTTCCAAATTCCAGGGAATATAACTCAACTCTCATGGGATATAACTGACTTCATAATTTAACCTTGCATTCTAAGGAATCATCTTGATGAACCTGTACTGCTTTCAAGTCAATGCAAGTTTCTAGAGGTTTGGCAGTCAAAATGAACAGTAGAGATGAATGTAATAAGGATACTCGAAGATCATCATGGATGACTTTAACATACATATAGACAGGTCAAAGTATAACAAGCTTAGCAAATGGCACCTCAGTATGGAAAATGAATTTCTGACGTGTGTAAAGGATGATTTAAAAAACAGTACATCAAGGATCTAACAAGAGAACAGATCGAATCCTGCACAATGAGAATGTGTTAATTAATCCTGTTTTGTAGTGCCTTTTAGGGAAGAAGTATAGAATCCTTCCTGAAATGGAAAATGCAGTAGTTCAAACCAAATCTAGGGTCCTAAATTTTAAAAATAATAACAAAGGTAACAAGAGTGAGCTGGCTAATCAGATCAGAATCAGAATAATGGAAAGTAGACATTACAAGGCTCTGATCTATGAAATGGAAAGTAATGATCTCTGTATCTTTCTTTAAAATAATGAGGTAAATCTAGCTCAAGTTAATGCTTCAAATATTTAAAATTAATATCAAAGCCACCCAGTTTTATGGATACTCCAACATTTAATGTTTAAATGTTTTTTAAATATTTGCATTCCATAAATTGAGCAATGATTTGCTCTAAATCACAAAACACTTCGTTCTGGGGGGATCCAGCAGCAGCATCAAGCAATTTCAGTTAAGTAGTTGCATGTTAATCTGGACCACATTTTCCATATCCATTAGTCCAGTCCATTGCTAAAACTGTATTTCATGTTAAATTTTTACAGACAAACTGAGGGAGTATTCATTTAACCTGCATGAAGCACAGATCTTATACATGGAATTTTGGTACACTTACATGGTACTACCATTTTTCCAAGTTATTAAATAACCAAAGTTCTGGGAAGGCCGGAAATGTAGTGCAGTGGTTTCCACAACACTTCACAGTACCAACGACTCAGGTTCAATACTTGCCACTGTCTGTAAGGAGTTTGTATGTTCTTCCCGTAACTGCATAGGTTTCCTCCCACAGTCCAAAAACATACCGGTTTGCAGGTTAATTGGTCATTGTAAATTGTCCTGTGATTAGGCCAGGGTTAAATTGGGGGTTGCCGGGCAGCACAGCTCAAAGGCTCAGAAGCTCAGAAGGGCCTACTCCACATTGTATTTCAATAAATAAATAAATAAATGAATAAGCTCTATGGAACAAGGCAGTAACAGAGAGATATTGTCTTTGCCGCACGTTTGTCTAAAACGTGTTGATTTCAATTTGGGTCTTTGGCAACATTTCAGACAATCTTCTGAAAAGATAGTGGAACTAACCAAGGAATGTTAAATATTGTCTTATATTATTAAAGAAAGTTAAAGAGAATCTTATAATAAAGAGCTTTTCAGCACTATGATTTTATTTGACAGATTAGTTTTGAGGGTAATGTACTTGCATCAAAAAAGTAATGATGGTTTTTAAACTGATAGCCAATTGTACAACTCTGAAGAATCAGTCGGTCAACACAAGTTGGGAAAGTAGATTTAAAAGTATGACAACAGATAGGAAATAATAGACTTTTAAAGAAATATGTTATTATCCTCGGTGAATATACTTCACCATGAGAAATAAAATCCCTAATGAAAAAAATGATCTGTGGCCATCGATGGAGTTGTAAATCTCTTTTTAATCTAATACAACATCACCAGGAGTATAAAACAGAGGATTAGGGCATAGAAGTCATGCTTTGTTGGATTTTTAAAAGCCTGACTTTAAAAAAAGGAAATTGCAATGAAGGTAGAACAGTTTGAAATAATAAAACCAAGTTGTAAACAAAAAAAAGGGTATACAGTGTAAAGGAAGAGTATCAACAGAAAATGATACAGAAATGGAGGATGAGAGGAGAATAAACTACAGAGCAGAACAGAGCTATAGTTGAGACATCAAGCAAATATTTAATATGTCATCAAAAATACAACTACTGTACCAGAAATGGTAGAGAAACAATACTTCAAATGAGGTGAGTAATTAAAAGCAATTAATGTTATTAAGATAAAGTACTGAAGCATTCATTGGACTTAATACATCCCCTGGAATTCAGATCCAAGAGTTTGAAATGAGATGGCTGCAGAAATAGTGCATTAAAACAACAAATGTAACACTCACTTACACAAGAGATACTGGAGATGCTTGAAATCTTGAGCAACACAAAGTACTGGACAAACTTAGCAAGTCAGTTAACATATATGAAGGATGATAAACAGTCGACGTTTTGGGCTGAGACCCTTCATCAGGACTGGAAAGGAAGGGCAAAGAAGCCAGAAAGAGATTGGTGCTACCTTCACCAGTATCTCTTCCATTTCCCACACATCTGCCCTCACCCCGTCCTCCTGCCACTTATTCCTTCAAGCAGGACAAGTGCTATACCTGCCCCTACATCTCTTCCCTCATCACCATTTGGAGTCTAAACAGCTTTTGTCTGCCAAAAAAGGCAGTATTTCCCAGTGACCATGCATTAATTCTACTTCCCATTCTGATATTTGGTCCACGGCCTCTTCTACTGCTATAATGAGGCCACACTCAAATTGGAAGAACAATACCCCATATTCTGTTTGGGGAACCTCCAACCCGATGGCATGAACATCAAATTCTCTAACTTCTGGTAATATCTCCACTCTCCCCTTTCTCTCTTTTTCCATTTCCCATTCTGATTCCCTTTTCAGCCCTTCCCTTTCCATGCACATCACCTTCCTCTGGTGCCACCCTCCATCCTTTTTGTTCATGGTTCACTGTCCTTCCCGATCAGATTCCTCCTTTTTTAATCCTTTATATCTTCTATCTATCATTTTCCATTTTCTTCATAACCCCCTTCCCCACCAACTCTCCATCCTGCTCACCTGGTCTCACCTATCACCTGCCAGCTTGTACTACTTCCCCTCTCACCACTGATCTTATCCGGCTTCTTTCCACTTCCTTTCCAGTCCTGATGAAGGGTCTCGGCTTGAAATGCCAATCTCCCTCTATTGTCTCCATAGATACTGCCTGACCCGAGTTCCTCCAGTACTTTGTGTATATTGCACAAATGTAAACTGCTGTTCAAGGATGAGGGAAGGAAGAGAAAGAAATGGGGATCAGTTAGTCCTGACAATTGTTGTAGGAAATCAAAAGGTGTGTTTGTTTTTTTTTAAAGAGTCATATTAGGGCATATCCAAGTTCATGATTTGTCTGCCTGAACATGGTTTCAAAGGAAATTAAAAAAAAAAAAAATAATTAATGCAGATAAACAGGAGTTAGTGAAGACAGCAAAATTGTGTTTTTAAATAGTGGCCACATAGAAGTTACATCCAAAGTAAGAGTTTATGAGAATGGGAAACTATACTGGTGTTTATAGAGAAATAAGGACAAAGTTAGAGTAAACTTGTCATTTTCAGTTTGCTAAGTGTTACCGGCGCCTTGGCACAGTAATTACTGCACTGCACAAGACTGTTATTTATCGGCTAAATTAATGACAAAGCAAATTTTCTAACATGAGAAAGGTTAGGGGGAAAGCAAGCTTTGAGGAGGATGCAAAGGCAGTGGCTAGAGTGGCTATAACATTGGAAAGTTGCAGTTATTCACATGGTAAAAAGTACATAAAAATATATGCTTAAATGCTGAAAAGCTATCAAACGTTGCTGTTGTGGAAGATTGAAGTTTTCCATGGAACACTGAAATGCAGATATGGTGAGCTATTAGGAAGCCAAATGATATAATGAGATTTATAGGAAGTGGGCTGAGTTACAAATTTGCTGCAGATGTATAGGACTTTGGTTACTAGTTCCATGTGCAGATTTGCTCTTTGCACTCCAGAAAGCCTTGGAGAAAACGAAACAATTTCAGGTGATGGATTGGATAAGTACTTTGCACTGAGATGAGATCAAGAAGAATTGTTATAATTTCTAGAGTTTAGAAGAACAACAGCTGAAAGAGATCATGTGAAGGACTGGCAGGATAAATACTAAGAAGCTGTTTCCTCAGGCTGAGGACCACAGATCCTGGGGATATCATCATGGGATAAAGCATCTGCCATTTTTGACTGAATTGAAGAGGGATTTTTTCACTAAGAGGTTAGGGAATCTTCTGAATTTTGTACCCCAAGGGTGATTGATGTTAATGATGGGTTGCAAAGTGCATTTAATAATGAAATATATGATTGTGGGAAAATCAGCTGTAATTCTTACTCTTCACAAACATTTTGCATCCATACTGAAAATGCAAAAATGGATGCTGTTGGGTGAGAACCTAATTGGGCTCAGCTATGGTGTCCAATGTACTTGAATAGTTTTCAGAAATAATATCAAAACTTTTACATGAATCTTGAGTGAGTTTAGAGAAAATTAGAACATCTGGCAATGATAGTAGTATACTTTAGGATAGAGCCAACATCCTTAGGAGGAACAAATGAAAAGAAATACCAGAGGTTTGATAGCTCTGCAAACTTGTAACACAATGCCTTTTTAAACATTCTGCTGCCAATGTTAATATACATTATGTCTAGTAATACATCAAATTAGAGGTAGCCAACTATCTTAAGCAGTCAGACAGACTCCAGGAGCTGAGAAATTTAGTTAGTCTCTAACAAAATACCACTGAGTTTAGAGAAACACACCCTTTGGCAGGTAGTTGTCTTTGCTGGTCCCATTAGCCTGCGTTTGGTCCACATTCCTCTGTTCCTTTCCTATCCATGTACTGTCTAAATAAGTCTACAAGATGCAAGATACAAGTGAAAAATTATGCCATCCGGCCCATTGAGTCTGCTCTGCCATTCAATCAAGGCTGTTTTAAAAAATATATATATCAATTCCATTCTCCTGCATACTCCCCATAAATATCAACCCTCTTACCAATCAAGAACTTATCAATCCAATACTCCCAATGACTTGGCCTCCATATGAGTCAAGGAGCTATGAATTATGCAGATACACTACTTTCTGGGTGAAGAAATACCCTTTCATCTTAGTTCTAAAGGGACATTCTCTTATTCTGAGGCAGTGTCTCATATCCTACACTCCTACTAATTAAAGCATCCTCTCCACATCCACTCTACCTAGGCCTTTCAATATTGTAGGCTTCAACAAAATCCCTCACTTTTCTGAACTCCATTATATACAGGCCCAGAGCAATCAAATGTTCCTCATAAGTCTTTCATTCCCAAGTTTTTCTATGAACTTCTCTGGATCCTCTCGAGCACTTCTTTCCTTGTTCTAAATATTGTTTCACCAATGTCTTACAAAGCCACAGCAGTATATCCTTACTTTTATACTCTGATCCTCTCAAAATGAATGCTAACATTGCATTGACTTTCCTTCCTGCCAATCCAACCTGCATGTGAATCTTAAGGGAATCCCGAATTAGGACTCAGAAGTCCCTTGGCATGTCTGATTTCTAAATTCTATCCCCACTTAGAAAATAACCTATGCCATTATTCTTCCAACCGAAGTATATAACCCCAAACTTTCCTACGCTATATTCCATCTGCCACTTCTTTGCCCACTTTCCAAACCTGTCCAAGTTCTTCTGCAGACTCCCTTCCTCCGCAACTCATCTGTTTCTCTGCCTATTTTGATATTGCCTGCAAACTTGGCACCAATGCCCAGAAACTTCATTCGGATCACTGATATAAAGTGAAAAGTTGTTGTCCCAATACTGATCCCTGTGGAACTCCTGAAAAGGACCTCGTTATCCCCATTCTTTTATGCCATTCTTCTAACCAAGCTAGTATTTGCCTCTATACTCACCTCTGCCATCCTGACTTTCCTGAACTTCTGGCATGTTACTCATGTCTTTCACTGTGAAGACTGGTGCAAAGACCTATTCAGTCCTCCTCTGTTTCTTTGTTCTCCATTGCTGCTTTTCCAGCATTCCAATGTCCACTCTTCCCTTGCTCCTAGCCCTTATGTACCTAAAAAACACTGTTGCAATTTTCTTTAATATTATTGCCTAGTTTTCTCTCATATTTCAAAATGCTGGAGGAATTCAGCAGGCCAGGCAGCATCTATGGAAAAGAGTACAGTCGATGTTTCAGCCTGAAATGAGCCGAAATCAGCTGGTTTTCCATGCTGCCTGGCCTGCTGAGTTGCTCGGATTTCCAGCATCTACTGATTCTCTCTTGTTTGCCCTCATATTTTATCTTCTTCCTCCCTTTGTTGTTTCTTAGTTGTCCTCTCTTGACTTCCCTGACTTCTCACTAATCTTTATCATATTGTATGCCTTCTCTTTTGTTTTTATGCTGCCCTTGACAACTACGGTCATCTCATCCTCCCCTTAGGATGCTGTTGCTTCTTAGGGATGGAATTTTACTGTCTCCTGAGCTGCTTCCAGGAACTCCTGCCAATGCTGCTCCACTGTCTTTCCCTATAGAGTCCACTCCCAAGCAATTCTGACCTGCTCCTCCCCAGTTCCTCTGCAGTACTGTTATATCTGATCCCAGCATCTCCCTCTCGATCTGCAGGATGAATTATATCATATTATGGTCAATGTCTCCTAATGGTTCATTCTCCTTAAACTCTGTAATCAAGTTTGCCTCATTATATAAAATTAAACCAAGAATTGATTGTTCTCTGCTGGGCTCTACCATAAGCCACAAGCTTATTGTGTTTGACTGCAGACTGCTGCAACATTCATAGACTCAGGGTCTTGGATTATTTTTAATGATATATGTGCTATATTTGCTGTGTGTGACTGTTGGTGCTGTTCAGCATCTTGGCCCTGGAGTAAAGGCTGATTTATACTTGTGCATACAGGCTTCGCCGTAGCCCCGATTTTCACTTCTACGTAGGCTCTACGCCATAGCAAGCATGCGTTGGTGTGCGCCAAAACGCTAGCTGGCGGTGGGGTTTCTATGCCACTGCATTGAGTTTCTTCGTGAGAGACATAGACGAGGAAATACATTTCAAACATTTTCACATGTCGGCAGGTAGATTTAACGATTTGGTTAATCTATTTTGCATCGGTGTACAGACGTGGCAGAGAAGCAGCAACCAGAAATGCGTAGAAGGAAATGCGATGCTACCAAGCAGACCAATCACAGTTGTTGTGGTCTGCGTTGCCGCGACACGCGAGTTACTTTTTTGGGGAGCTGCACGTCACCCTACAATGTAGGGTATGGCATAGGGTACGTGGTACCTATGGCGTAGATGTGACGCACAAGTATAAATCAGCCTTAACACTGTTTCATTTAGCTGTATTCAGGCAGGATTGAATGACAAACTTGAACTTGAACTGAGCTGCTCTAAAAAGCTATCTCAGCGACATTCCACAAATTCCTATTGTTGGGGTCCGCTATCAACTTGATTTTCCCAGTACACCTGCAGTCTCAAATGCAATCTGCAGTAATTTTCTGAAAGTTGTAAATGGGGTCTATGGGGTTTCCAGGGAGGGGGCAGCACCTCTACTGAAGGGGCTTGTCATGGCCATTCTGACAGCAGCTCACTCAGCTTTAGTCCCCATCGGATGCTCTGCTCTCATCTGTGCTCCAAGTAGCCATTTGCATGCAACTAGGCCACGCCCAAGTACACCGCTTCAACAGGCAGGCTAAATCAGGTGAAGGTAGCTGGTGGCCTCATACCCCAGTGAAATAGGGACATGCCTGTCCTAACACCCGACGTCAGCTCCAGTGGATTGGACAGATGAGATCTACAGTGAGATCCAACAGGCAGGAAGGTGGTACAGGAAGGTGAAGTGCATGACAAGGCACAGAAGACATCATAGTCATCCACTGCAACCAAGGAAGTCTCCAGTTTGTGACGCTTGTTCGTACTACTGGACCCGGACTTCAGAGGCCGAGAGAGTGGAACTGCTCAGCTGCAACGGCCTTTCCACTTTAAAAACTCCCTTACAGATTTCCTGCCATCGACGGACTTAATATACAACCAGGATTCAAAAACTGTAAATATGGCAACCTAAAAGTAAAGTTATTCATTTACTGATAACAGAGGAAAATAAACATGAATCCAACCTAACTAATGGTGGTGCACATCTTATGTAAAATAAAAGACAGGTTTGTTGGTGTTCACAGATCAATCAGAGGGTCCTCAATATGAAAGAAATACAATTAGTACACGAGAAAGCAATGAGATATCCAAACAATTTTTCATTACTCCATTTTGAAAAGCATAAGGATGTTTTTAAAAAAATACTTTTTGCTTTGCCCAAATTTTTCACACTTATGCTTATTAAAACAATTGATTCTGTTCCATTATCATATTATATGGAATATTTACAGTAAGCAATATCTTAATAAAGTTTTGAAGGGCAGCAGAATTGCACATTTTGCAATGAAATGCATGGCACTGGAAAATTTTGTATTTTTTAATTTATCAGGCAATAGTTTATATTGTCATTTTACAATGGCAAATGGGACAATTTGTCCAAGAGTTTTGTATTATAAAGTTACATGTTATTCCATTCTCAAATTTTCAGTTTTCTTTTCCTTTTCAGTTGGAAGCTTTTACTTTCTCAGTACGAACAGTCCTAAATCTTTTCTGCCTTGGAATCTGATTATTCCAACTTGTGAAGTTTTGGATCCTCTGTTTTTGTGTTGTGTTTTTTTTCCAATTAAAAGTACTCCACTACATTCATAGACCAGGCTTCAAATATTGCACATTCTGTTGTGGACACAAGAAGTTTTTGCCGGACGCACCTGAACTCACCAGGCGTCTGTCTTCAGTCCAAACCTAAAATGAAGCACAAACACTCCAGGTCAGAGAGATTCATCTAACACTAGAGGAAACTGTAACTGGTTGTACCATCGACTGTTTCAAACCAATGAAATCAAGTTGAAAATTGCCTTGTACTTTCCAAGGACAAATGTCCTTCCATTACTTGCCTCAAAACCCTGGTAATACTTGGTATTGCAGTTACCTCAACAGATGTTGGAGGCATCCCTGGTACTGCATAATGCTGCAACATAGCTATCAAGTCTTCTATTGTTGTTCCAACCTTGATCAGAAAAGTGTCATCAAGAGGACTGCTGACCCTGGATCTACAGTTTCCCCAACTAACACTCATAAATCCAGTTAGGTCCCTGACTTAAGTCATCTCAGCTCACTCAAAATATGTGGACTACACACAACATTACAAGTTCTCTGTGTCCTCTGGAATCCATCATTTTATTTGGAATTGTTTCACTGAAACAGATCCAAAGCCAAAGGCATTGATCTGGAAAGTTCATGGATGAATATCACCCTTCTTTGAAATCATCTATCATGAAATGATTTGACTCAGTGTATTATGGAGACATATCTTTAGAATCTTCCAAATGAAAGGGGGGGGGGGGCAGGGAAAATGTACTATATTTTGGCTGACAGCTCAAAACTAAGTCAAATTTTGTTTCTTTACTGTGATGACTAAGCAGCAATATTTTAGAATTATTTTTCACCTAACCCAATAGTCAGTCCTGAATCTACAGATGCTATTTATATTATGGGGTTTCCTGTTTTTGACTTAACTGCATCTCTATGGTTGACTGATGAAGTAGTTTAGTAGGGTTGGTAAAGCTTTCCTTAGACAGTGTGAACAATACTACAGTTCCAACTAACATCAAAGTAGTCTTTTTGTCCCCCCGTGTTCTTCATTGAGGACCACAGAGGACTGACCCTTAGCCCTTGATACATTTCAGTCTGAGAACAATAATGTACTGTTGGTGTTCTTCAGGGAAGAGACTGCAGAAATGTTCTGTGGCTTGGATATGCTGCTTAATATAGTGAACCAGTTCCATTTTCACACAAAAAAAAAATCTCTGAGGATCTTCAGATAAAACTGCTGGGGCTCCTTTTCATAAATTCGGCAGAATCTTGAAGAAATGGTTGAACATTTTCAGCAACACGGGAGCAAAGTAAGAATATTTATGTAAAAATACACTAAAAAGCCATTAAAGCGTGAGCTCCGAAATTGGGGAAAACAAAACATCTATTTCACAAGAGTGAGCTGATTCTCTTTAGGGTCTGTTACATATCTAGGCATCAGGAAAGGAATGAAATAAATCTTAAGCTTTCTTCCTCAGTAATTTATATCACTTGCTGGGCTTTCCCACCATGTACTAAATCTGTAAGAAGTGTTTTAACATCTTTTTAAAATGAGGCATCATGATCTCCAAGCAACACACACAAAATGCTGGAGGAACTCAGCAGCCCAGGCAGCATCTATTGGAAAAAGTACAGTCGAAGCTTCGGGCTGAAAGCCTTCGGCAGAACTGGGGGAAAAAAAGCTCGGAGCAGATTTAAAAGGTTGGGGGGGGGGGGGGGAGAGAGAAACACTAGGTGACAGATGAAAATTGCAAGGGGAGGGATGAAGTAAAAAGCTAGGAAGTTGATTGGTAGAAGAGACATAAGGCCATGGAAGGAAAAAGGGGGGGGGGGTTGGAGCAATGCCCTCAACATGACAGTGGAAGAGACCATGGATGGATATTTCGGAATGGGAATGGGAAGTGGAACTATAATGGGTGGCCATTAGATATCCTGCTTTTTCTGGTGGATGGAACGTAGGTGCTCAGCGAAGCAGTCTCCCAATCTACATTGAGTTTCACTGATATACAGGAGGCCACACCGCAAGCACCAAACACAGTATATGACCCCAACAGACTCACAGGTGATGTGTCACCTCACTTGGAAGGATTGGTTAGGGCTGTGAATGGTAGTGAGGGAGGTGGTATAGGGGCAGGTGTAGCACCTGTTCTGCTTGCAAGGATAAATGCCAGGAGGGAGATCAGTGGGGAGGGATAAATGGACAAGGGGGTCGCTTAAGTTACGATCCCGGTGGAAAGCAGGAAGTGAGCAGGAGGGAAAGTTGTGCTTGGTGGTGGGGTTCCATTGGAGGCGGCGGAAGTTTTGGAGAATTATATGCTGGATGTGGAGGCTGGTGGGGTGGTAGGTGAGGACAAGAGGAACCCTATCCCTGGTACAGCGGCAGGAGGATGGGGTAAGAGCAGACATGCGTGAAATGGAAGAGATGCAGTTGAGGGCAGCATTGGTGGTGGAAGGAGGGAAGCCCCTTTCTTTGAAAAAGGAGGACATCCCCTTTGTTCTAGAATGAAAAGACTTATCCTGAGAGAAGATGCAGTGGAGTCAGAGGAACTGAGAGAAGGGGATGGCGTTTTTACAAGTGGTAAGGTGGAATGAGGTACAGTCCAGGTAGCCATAAGTGTCCATGGGTTTGTAATAGACATTGGTGAATAAGCTGTCTCTGGAGATAGAGACAGTGAAATCGAGAATGGGAAAGGAAGTGTCAGAAATGGGCCCAGTGAATTTGATGGCATGGTAGAAGCTGGAGGCAAAGTGGATGAAATCAATGAGTTCAGCATGGGTGCAGGAAGCAGCACTAATGCAGTTGTTGATGTAGCACAGGGAAAGTGCAGGACAGTCACCAATGTAGGCTTGGAACACAGACTGTTACACGTAGCTGACAAACAGGCAGGCATAACTGGACCTATGTGAATGTTCATGGCTACCCCTTTTGTTTGAAGGAAGTGGGAGGAGCCAAAGGAGAAATTATTGAGGGTGAGGACAATTTCTGCTAGACAGAGGAGAGTGGTGGTGGAGGGGAACTGGTTAGGTCTGGTGTCCAGAAAAAATATGGAGAGCCTTGAGGCCTTCCTGGTGGGGGATGGAGGTGTATAGGGACTGGACATCCATCGTGAAAATAAGTTGATGGGGCCAGGGAACCTGAAATCCTTGAAGAGATCAAGAACATGTGAGGTGTCAAGGATGTAGGTAGGAAGGGACTGAACCAGGAGGGGAAAATAAAGAGTTGAGGTATGATGATATGAGTTCAGTGGGGCAGGAACAAGCTGAAACAATGGGTCTACCTGGACAAGCAGGTTTGTGGATGTTGGGTAGGAGGTAGAAATGGGAGGTGTGGTGCAGGAACTATAAGGTTGGTGGCGGTGGATGGCAGATCCCCAAAGTTAATAAGGTTGGTGATGGTGTGGGAGACAATGGCCTGATGTTCCTTAGTGGGGTCAAGTTTGAGGGGTAAGTGAGGTGTCTGGGAGTTGGCACTGGACCTCAGCAAGGTACAGGTCAGTATGCTAATCTACTACTGCACCTCCCTTATCTGCGAGTTTGATGGTGCAGTTAGGATTAGTGTGGAAGGGGTGGAGAGCCAAGTGTTCGGAAGGAGTGAGGTTGAATTATTGAAGTCTAGATGGTTAATGTCCCGTCAGCAGTTGGCAAAGAGAAGGTCCAGAGCAGGCAGAAGACCAGGGCGGGTTGACCTCCAATACTGACATTTTCCTTTGAACAAATAGCTTAATTAGAATAATTTAGGAAACTAGATAAATATGTTTGGGCAGAAAACAGAAATTCAGATATATTACATGGTGTAACTCTCAGATGCCTTCTACACATTCTACAGCACAAGGGAAAATTGATGGTTGATGAAATTAGAAACAACAGAAAATTTCCCTGTGACTGTGACAAGTGCTAAACCTGCCCCTATACTTCCTCCCTCACCACTGCTCGGGGCCCCAAACAGTTCTTCCAAGTGAGGTGCACTCGCTTTCGAGTCCGTTGAGTTCATCTATTGCATTGGTGCAACCTCCCCAACATCGAGGAGACCTGCCAAATATTGTGGGACTGCTTTGTCAAGTATCTTTATCCCATCCACCACAAAAGGTAGGATCTCCTGGTGGTCACCTATTTCAATACAACTTTCCAATTCCATGTCTGTCCGTGGCCTCCTCTACTGCCATGTTGAGGCCAAACTCAGTTTGAAGGAGCAAACTCTCATTCAAAATTCAAGATTGTTTAATGTCATATCCAGTTCACAATTTTAAAGGAGAACAAAATAAGACAAGGCAGCAGTTGAAGTATTGTGAGCAGTTTTGGGCCCCTTATCTAAGAAATGTAATGCTGGCATTAGACAGGGTACAGAAGTTAATGTATGAGTAGTATTTGGTGGCTCTGGATTTGGGGGGGGGGGGAGAATCTTATTGAAACCTATTGAATATTGAAAGGCCTAGATAGAGGGTACAGTCTCAGAATAGAAGGTCGTCCCTTTAAAATAGAGAAGGAGAGTGTGATGAATCTGTGGAATTCACGCCACAGATGGCTGTGGAGGCTAAGTTATTGGGTTTATTTAAATCAGAAGTTGATAGGTTCTTGATTAGTAAGGGCATCAACGGTTGTGGGGAGAAGGCAGGAGAATGGGGTTGAGAGGGATAATAAATAGGTCATGATAGAATGGCAGAGCAGGCTGATAGGCTGAATGACCTAGTTCTTCTCCAATGTCTTTTGGGCTTATGTTCTGAAGGAAAAACTTCAGGAGAGTCAAGCCATAGAGCATAAAGTGTCTAACATGCTCCTATTGTCATAATGCATACCAGACCAGGTTTCTAGTGAATGGTAAAATCCAGGATATTGATGTAAAGAAAATGGGCAATTATTCTTTCTGTACCCTCTGTTAAATACATACTGAGTGCTACAGCTGCATTGGAAAAATCATGGCTAAAGGCACAGCCAGTCCTGGAATATCAAAAGATGTTTAGATTTCCTCTTGTTCAAGATGGTCATTGCTAGTCACTTGCCCAGTGTGAATGGTACATGTTATATCACCCCAATTCGTCAGGTTGGCCAATCATCCTATATTATTACGTGAGTATGGTGTTCTACACTTTGAACTGAACACCATGCAATCAGCAAACATTCTCTGAACTGGTCATTTTTAAATGGGAAGGTGCCAAACAAGTCATTGCTGTGGCTTCTAAAGATAGTTGAATCTAAATGACATAGCCCTGAAATTCCTCCAAGGGTCCTGGGACTGAGAAGAAATAATTGACCTTAATAACTGCAACCATTTTTACTCTACATTTCCAGCATTATCTTCAAGTAGTTTGTATAGTCTCTCCGTGACCACATGGGTTTCCTCTGGGTCCTCTGGTTTTCTCCCACATTCCAAAGATGTTTGGGTTAGTAGGTTAATTGGTCAGATGGGTATTATTGGGCGGCACAGACCCAATGGACCAGGAGGTAGAGAGGAATAGCGAGACAGAGAATAAATAATAAAAAATAAACAAATTCAATCAATTAAATAATTAATATATATTATTCACCCAGATGGTATTTCTGTGATTCCCATTGACTTAATTTTACTTGGGCCTCTTGCTGCTGTAATGAAATCAAATGATCTTTTGATGTTATTCTAACTATTCAAAGTGCAGCATGCTTGGGTTAATTCTGTAATGAGGTCCGAAGCTCAGCAGCAATGGGAGAACATAAGAACTGGTCTACTGATGCCCATTTTAAGTACCCCTTTATACCATTTTTAGTGATCCTTTCCATTAGTCTGCAGATAAAATATGGTGAGAGATGGCAATTAGCCAGGTTGGATTTGTCCTGTTGGTAGTAGCCAAATTACTTGTGGAAAATTCTCCACACTTTGTGTTTCTGCTGTACATAAAACTGAAAGCATGGCTATTTCTGGAGCACAAGCAATCAACATTACTGCTTGGTGCTGATGGAACTATAGGCTTTCCAGTGTACTCAGGACTTTCCATAATATCATGTGAAGTTAAATTAACTGATGACTGGCTTCTCTGAAGACTTTCAGAAGCAGAAATGCTTCACCCGCTTGGCATTTCTGGATACAAGTGCTTCAGACTTTTGTGCAACCTCCACCACTTACTTTACATTATTCAATAATTAAGAATCTTCTAAACGAGTAATTGTGAAAACAAAATGATAACCATCTGGACAGATAAGCTAACCTGTTTATAATTTAGGAGAGTGCTCTTGTTTACTTTCACTTGCAAAGATATTTAGTTATACAAATTAGTGTGCTCAAAATTTACAAATTTCTTCTTTCAATTCAACTCAGAAAAGAGAATTAAATTCTAGAACAATCTCATTTAGATTCTGCCTTTTAATAGATATAATATACATCATATCTAATCCATCCAGCATCTCTGACCACCTCCAACACTGCAAAGAAAATGCTAGCAAATTCTCCACAGCCTTATAACAGGAAGTACATTCTTTCTATGTTTCTGCATCTTAATTCTTTGAAAATCAGTGGAACACCATTGAATCCTTTTAATCTAAATTCCCATCTTAATTACAAGTACCTGTATTCTGAAGTCAACACACACAAAATGCTGGTGGAACACAGCAGGCCAGGCAGCATCTATAAGGAGAAGCACTGTCGACGTCTTGGCCCGAAACATCGACAGTGCTTCTCCTTATAGATGCTGCCTGGCCTGCTGTGTTCCACCAGCATTTTGTGTGCGTTGTTTGAATTTCCAGCATCTGCAGATTTCCTCGTGTATTCTGAAGTTCTAGTTCTTCTGCACAAAACTGGTTCTTCATGAGAACTGCAGAATTCTATAAAATTCCACAACTCTTACCTGCCATCAAACGTATTCTGTTGGCTGTAACCTGCTGTAATTCTAAATACCCAGCTTTATCCAGCTTAGAGTAATGGATGAATCATGGTGCCTTGCTAGGGTGGTTGCAATAAAACCTCAAGCATGAGAATGTCTATTCAGTTTATCAAGGCTCACCTCTAAATTTCATTAACTCAATTCATTTGATTGCATTTTAAATAACTAGAAAACTTTTATTTTAAAACATTGTTTGCCACTTCCAGGTTTTCTGTTTCAATATTTCATTATGGGTTATTGACTGATTAATTATGTTAATATTATAACGTGCTTCTTAATGTTGAAAGTGTATGGAACATAGAAATGATGTCAAATTCTAATACAAAGTTCATATAAAACAAGCTAATGTTGATCAACCTTATGTCCATTTGCAGCAGATAAAATAATTGTCTCATACAGCGCTTTTGCTAATCTTATCTAAATCAATTTGAACATTTTCATATATTTTTCAACAGCTCAGACACATTTACTCAGATTACAATTGATACACCTAGATTGTGACAGATTGGTAAACAATCTTCTAACCCAGTAATATCCAGTCATTCAAATCATTTGGCACTCAAAACCAGTTTCAATAATTGTATAAATAGCTATATAAATCAAGCTGCATCTGGCACCAGTGCAGCTTAGCTGATGATATTTTCACCCACTGAAGTTTAATAGAGTCTTTACAAACCACAAATGCGTGTTCCATTTGAAATTGTATAATCTTCAATTTTAATTTTCCTGCATTGGGAGATTATGCTTGATTAAGATACCACACTGTGTCATCACTTCATCCTGTCGTTGGGCATTCTAACAAAATATCAGAAATTGTTTCAACTTCATCCATAGCAACTTGACATTCCTTACAATAAAAAAATCACCACAAAGGTATTATAGAATTTTGCTATACAGTATCAACAAATCTTCATGTTTGGTTAATGCTGCACCACCACCCCTCAACCATCAGGCTCTTGAACCAAAAGGGTTAACATCACTTTCCCCATCATTGAAATGTTCTCACAACCAATGGACTCACTTTCAAGGACTCTTGTATTTGCATAATTTGTTGTCCTCTGCACTCTGGTTGAATGCCCGAGTTGGGTGGTCTTTCATTGATGCTGTTATAGTTATTATTCTTTCGATTTGTTGAGTATGCCCACAAGAAAATGAACCTCAGGGTGTCTATGGTGACATATATGTATTTTGATAATAAAACTAATGTTGAACATCTCACAGCCTGACTGCAGTTGGGTAGGTATACAATGTTCCAGTTACAAAGAAATTACCATACACTGGAAAATGCTAATGGGTTAACATCTCAAAGCCATCTCTATCTACACTTATGATGGCCTCACTGCTTCCTTACAGGTCATTCAAGTGCTATTTAAAATAAACTCAATTCTCACCAACACAATTAATGCTTTAGATACAGCTTCTCTTGTCACATTTTAATTAGAATCCAAAGTTCTCCTCCTCAATAATTTTATAATGATTTGAGAGAGAAACAAGTTCTGCAGATACATTTTGCCTCACAAATAAGGAGTTCTTCAAACAATTTTTTTCCCATAAATATTTGATTTTATTGGATTTGAGCCTATAAATATAAGAATCTCAGTTATCCTAGTAGATATGAATTTATCCAGATTGTTCATAGCTGAAAATACAGTAAGGTATAAATGTTATAAATGATCATTCTGTGCTAAAACCCTTATTCTAAATATCACATGAATCATCAGATATACATGTGTATATATTTAAAACACCAATAATTAGTACTTAAGAGTTTGTTCTTGACATCACACCATCACATTTGTTAGTAAGTGCATTACACACAGGGTAACACATGATGATGGCCCACACACTTATAAAATTAAAGCTTACTCTGCAATCTAGGGCAATTACAAAACTCCAAAGTGTTCCATTCTGTATATCAATAATACAAATATTCCAAATATGTCAATATGAAAAATATTCAAAAACATTATCTAGTTCAGTATTGTATAATTACAAACAAACTGCCTCTTTCTTGGAGAAGGATAATTCTACTACTAGCACAAGCATACAAAAATGAAAACTTAAGATCACCTATTGTGTAGACATCTTCCTTCTTTGATGTCCTTGCACTGAATTCCAATCCACCTTCCTCTAGGCTTCTGCCTTTGAATCAGTTATTACACAGTTGAGTTCAGCAACTTAATTCCTTTACATTGAAGCCAAATTATGGTTGAGTCAAATGCACTGAACACCCTGCTGGCAAATGCTGTTTAAATTTACAGACAAGACAATGGCTGTCTAAATGAAAATGCACGAGAGCCCTTTTCTTTAAAAAAATATCACTCATGGGATATGGGTTCACTGAGCATTAAATTCTTGCCCTGTCATTCTTAATTGCCCTTGAAGATGCCACTGCCAGCTTCATGAACTGCCAATGTACTTCCAGTCAAAATCATTCACTTTGCTATAACTTGGGAAACTCCACAAGTTGGGGTTATTGACAACATGGGTAATATACTGTATTTCAAAGTCAGGAAGTCTGCAATGTAGAAGGATATTTTCAGTGCGCCCAAGCTTGTTCAGTTCCGGTCCTTCCAGTTTTTGGTAAAAGACTTAGAATAACACACTTTACCAAGCTGCTACAGTATATTTATTGATGCTACATGATACAACCACAGTGATTTGATGGTGAAGGGATTGAAATGGATACTAATCATGCACATTACAATATCCTACAAGAATTCTGAGTGCTATTAGAGGTATGGTTCCTTAAAGTTGTCAGAGCCAGGGGATTTAGTGGGGATAAGCTCCCACCACCAATTAAATGCTCCTAATGGTATGCATCTCAAATACAACTAAGTTCAGCTCTTGGCCTTTACATGTAGCTTAGCTACTAAGCCCAGAGGAACTGTATCTTCTGACAGAAGAGGTAAAGATGGGTTACTGGCACCTTAAAACCACTCACTTTGTGCAGATGGGGTTCATCAGCTGTGGTTGGCAGCTCATCTAGGAGAAAGAAAACTCTGATCTTAAAACTCCATTGCCTTGCAGCTATACCTACTTAAGGGGAAGGCTTCAGGAATAAACCTCAAGGAAAAACCCGGAGCTAGAGTCCCTAAGGCAGTCCTTGATTTCAATGTTGACTGGCAACTCCTGCGATGCTGCTGCTGCCAACCTACCAGTCTCTGCTGTTACTTTGCATTCATCAGCTGCGTGGAGTGATGCCTGCTTCATGGGCAACAGCTTGTTTTCCATATTATACTACCCTGGTTTGCTTTCCGGCTTGCATATCACGTAGATAGCTACTATGATGCAATATCCATAGTCAACCATGACCAACAGATGGCCTCCATTACCGGTATATTTATCAAGGCAAAAGGAGATTATTACTTGGATTGCTGAAAAGATTCAAGTTTGGATCTGAATTATGTGTACCCATTATCCATTTTCTGACCTGTTCTTGTAACTACAATGCAGTTTCTGTTGATAAAAAATGCCATTGAATGTCACAGGTTAACCCAATGCATACCAGATGCCTAGTTGGCATGTGTACCACAATGTCATTTGCCAATTTTCTACCTATATCTGCAATTACCCTGTTCAATCATCCACCAATGTACTCACTTTTTAGCTTACTTTCAGGAACTGGGCAAAACTACCACCTGGAAAGCTGAGCCTACTGGGCCTGAACACCTCCCTCTGCAACTGGATCCTAGACTTCCTGACTGGGAGACCTCAGTCAGTCTGGATTGGGAGCAGCATCTCCAACACTATTACACTGAGCACGGGGGCCCCCCCAGGGCTGTGTGCTCAGTCCACTGCTGTTCACTCGGCTGACCCACGACTGTGCTGCAACACATAGCTCAAACCACATCATCAAGTTCACCGATGACATGACCGTGGTGGGTCTCATCAGCAAGAACGACCAGTCAGCTTACAGGGAAGAGGTGCAGTAGCTAACGGACTGGTGCACAGCCAACAACCTGTCTCTTAATGTGAACAAAAGAGATGGTGGTTGACTTCAGGAGGGCACAGAGCAATCACTTCCCATTGAACATCGACGGCTCCTCGGTAGAGATAGTTAAGAGCACCAAATTTCTTGGTGTTCACCTGGCAGAGAATCTCACCTGGACCCTCAACACCAGCTCCATAGCGAAGAAAGACCAACAGCATCTCTACTTTCTGCAAAGGCTGAGGAAAGTCCATCTCCCACCCCCCATCGTCATCACATTCTACAGGGGTTGTATTGAGAGCATCCTGAGCAGCTCCATCACTGCCTGGTTCAGAAATTGCACCATCTCGGATCACAAGACCCTGCAGCAGATAGTGAGGTCAGCTGAGAAGATCATCGGGGTCTCTTTTCCCGCCATTATGGACATTTACACTACATGTTGCATCCACAAAGCAAACAGCATTATGTAGGACCCCACGCACCCCTCATACAAACTCTTCTCCCTCCTGCCATCTGGGAAAAGGCACTGAAGCATTTGGGCTCTCACAACCAGACTATGTAACAGTTTCTTTCCCCAAGCTATCAGACTCCTCAATACCCAAAGCCTGGACTGATGCCAACTTACTGCCCTATTGTCTTGTTTATCATTTACTGTAATGCCTGCACTGTTTTGTGCACTTTATGCAGTCCTGGGTAGGTCTGTAGTCTAGTTTATGTACTGTGTCATGTAACACCATGGTCCTGAAAAAACATTGTCTCATTTTTACTATGTACTGTACCAGCAGTTATGGTCGAAATGACAATAAAAGTGACTTGACTTGACCCTTGTTCCCCACGTGACTGGAGATGGTGAAAGGTGATGGTGAAGCTTCATGAATTATTGTAGTCCCACAATACAGTTGGCAAATGAGTTCCCACTTTGGAACCATCACTGATGTATTCTAATTTCAATATGCTGCTACATTAAAAGGAAACTCATGAAACCTATGAAATTCATACTCACTTTTCTATACTTCCTACCATAATATTTACTTGCCTGGCCTAGTTATTTCAGGTCAATGTTGAATGCCATCTTGTTGAAGATAAAGATCCTGGTGATGGTAATCTCACTATGTGTCAAATATAGGTTGTTAGATTCTCTCAGGTTGGAAATGGCTATTCCATGTTAATAATATTTGCCACTTACCAGACTATGGCTGAATGTTATCAAGGTCCTACTGAAAAGTGTTTAAAAAAAAAAAAATCACATGTGGAGTTAAATATAATTACATACATACTTCTGACCTTACTAATATGGAAAATGACATGGAAAGTTGCACTTTGGATATTGCCCTATGGAAATGCTGAATTAATATTGCTACAGCTCAAATGATTGACCCCCAATAACCTCACCATTATCTTTTGTGTAAACCTGAGCTAGAATAGAGAACGCACTGGCTTCCTATTTCCTTCCATTGTACACAGAAACCTTAATCGGATACAATGCCAAGGCATAATTTGACTATAAAAATAGACAATTCTGCCTCACTGCTGAAACTCAGCTCTTGTGTCCATGTTTGGACCAAGGCTGTAAATTTGTCTGGAGATGATGAGTACTAAGCTAAAGTACAAACCAACATAAGCACTAGTAGGCAGATTTAATGATGTTAAGTTTAAAAACACTTTCTTAGGCAGCTTCCACCACTTTGCTGAAGATTAGAACTGATAGGACAGTACTTTATTTGCATGCTTTTTATGGGTAGAATATACCAGGACAAATCAACATATTACTGGGTGTTTGGCAGTATCTTAATTGTATAAGAGCACATTTAGCTTCAAGATTCACCTGCAGTACACCCCGGATGGTGTCTGTTACATACCTACAGGCCTCCTATGTGTGGGAGGCACTCTCATTTTGAGTGTGCCTGTCTTTTGTCTCAGTGGGCCCTGTTCATAGCTTCTACATTGCAAGTTCCCCAACGTGTACCATTACTAACATGACTCAATAAAAACACTTAATCATACTTCTCTGCTGAAGTTCTTACTCCACACAATATGCAACAGTGTTAAATTCTATAGCCTTTGCTACATTCAGTGTTCCCATGGGGAATTATTTGAATTAGCTGAAGACTAGCTTCTACAATACTGAATACTGAAAGACCAATACAAATGAACTACTGGCAATCTTTAGCTGAGAAGTATTATAAACACTTAAAACATCGACCATACCCAACTATGGCTTTTGCTATCATTGGGATTCATAGATTCAAAATTAGGTTGTCGTGAAAATTGTTTTGTGACAGCAGTACAGTGCGAGACAAAAAAATCCCTGCAAGTTACAATAAAAATAAACAGTGAAAAGGAGGAATTGCGAGGCAATGTCCATTAGTTCATGGACTGTTCAGAAATCGGATGGCAGAGGAAAAGATGTACATTATATATATACACATTAAGTATAGTTCTTCAGACTTTTGTACCTACGCCTTGATGGTAGTACTGAGAAGAGGGCCGTATGCTGAACTCAGGGAAAGCACTAAGTGGTATACAGCAGAAGGTTTCCTTATCCAACTATGACCTACCATTGTGAGACTTGTAAAGATCTAGAATCCAATTTAAGGACATTCAAGACCATTCCCTCTTTACAGATTATCACTGTGCCATCTATCAGGATGATCTGTTCTGATTGATTTAGTCACAGGTTCCTGAAACTTATTCTCCATTCAGTCAGCTCATAGCTGATTCTGTACCTCCTCTACTTTCCCATCTAAACTCCATACTGTCCAAAACTCAATGACAAACTAGTGACTGAAGGTTCACATGAAGATAAAAAATTCTGAAACTTTACATACACTGAGGAAAAAAGCTTGTTTCAGACCAAACTGGATAACCTTATGTAAAGATTATACCCCTGGTACAGGATGTTCCCACTTGATGAAGCAGCCTTTCAGCATCTGTGTGGCATTTCATCAATCCCTCCTAGTATCTTGTACAATCCAATTAAACCATTATTCAATCTTCCAAACTCCAGTGACTATTTGCTAACTTCACCCATTCTCTTCTCAGAGCAACCCCTCACGTCACAAATCAACGTTGGACTGACTCCAAGCATCTTTTCTTGTGTGTGGACATCAGAACTGCATATTCCAGGTAGAATCTTGCAAAAACCCTACACAATTACAGCAAAACTTTCCAACTTGTGTACTCCAAGTCGGTTGCAATAAATGTCTTTGCCTTGCCAGCTGTATTCAGTCATTTTTACAATTCACTGATTATCAGCACATGAAGATCTCTGTGTGCACTACTTTTCCCTAATTTTGCAGTGTTAAAATACTATCACTTTTCTATTCTCCTAACCATATTATACTCGATCTACCATTTTCTTGCGCTCCTTGTTAATATCTAAACCCTAAGCAGACACACTGCATTTTTCTTAAATTACTAATAGCCTGAGAATGGATTAGGAGCCCATACTAATTACAATATCATTCCACGAGTAACAGCCTGCTAACCTGAAAAAGACCTGTTTACTCCTACTGTTTTCTGTACTTTAATCAATTCTCTATTCATATTTCCTCCAGCAAAGACTTTTCAAAATCTGGATCTACTACTTCCTTTTAACTATACTGCTCATCACTTCTCTCAGAAAATTCAGATTTGCCAAACATGATTTTCCTTTCTTATAAGCATGTTGACTCTCCCAAATCATACTATAGCTTAAGTAGCCTGTACCAGTACCTTAAAAATGGATTCCAATATTTTGTCAAATGATGTTTTACTTTTGTATTATTTAATTTCTAGATCACTGCTTTGTGACAAAAATGAAAGTAAGATCATCGATAAAGCAGCTGCTTGACAGAACTTCTCTGAAGAGCCCCTGCAGTAATGTCCTGGGCCTGAGGTACACTGCCTCCAGCAACTAGAACGATTGTACTTGCAATAAGTATGACGCCAGCCTAGTTTTTATTTATTTATTCACTTATTCATCTACAGATACATTGCGGAACAGGCCTTTCCAGCCAACAAGCCACACCACCCAGCAATCCACCTATTTAACATCAGCCTAATCACAGGACAATTTACGATTACCAATTAACCTACCAACCGGTGTGTACGTCTTTGGACTGCGGGAGGAAACAGGCATACCTGGAAAAAATTCACATGCTCGGGGAAGAACGAACAAACTTCTTACACAGTGCCAGACCTGAACTCCAAACTTCGATGCCTTGAGCTGTAATAGCATCACACTAACTGCCAAAGTTGTCAGCAACACAAGGAGTATGTTACATTGAAGCAGTACGCTTTGAAACTACAGCACTGGAGGGGACTTCAGATGAAAAAGATCAAGTTGTACACTAACTTCTTTGGTGATATTGCAATATGACAACTGTATTCTAGACTATATCCAAAATATTACTTACCAAATAATAATCTTTATTAAAACATTTTGATGCCATATACCTATGATGGGCAGTTTAAATATTGGAAAAACCTTTCAATTTACACAAAATAATATAGAAACATAGAAAGCCTACAGCCCTTCAGCCCACACAGCTGTGCCAAACATGTCCTTACATTAGAACTACCTAGGCTTACCCATAGCCTTCTATTTTTCTAAGCTTCATGTATCCATCCAGGAGTCTCTTAAAAGACCCTATTGTTTCTGCCTACACCACCACCGCCGGCAGCCCATTCCACGCACTCACCACTCTGAGTAAAAAACGTATCCCTCACATCCCCTCTGTACCTACTTCCAAGCACGTTAAAACTATGCCCTCTCGTGCTAGCCATTTCAGCCCTGGGAAAAAGCCTCTGACTAGCCAATCAATGCCTCTCATTATCTTGTACACCTCTATCAGGTCACCTCTCATCCTCCGTTGCTCCAAAGAGGAAAAGGCCGAGTTCACTCAACCTATTCTCATAAAGCATGCTCCCCAATCCAGGCAACATCCTTGTAAATCTCTTCTGTACCCTTTCTATGGTTTCCACATCCTTCCTGTAGTGAGGTGACCAGAATTGAGCACGGTGCTCCAAGTAGGGTCTGACCAGGGTCCTATATAGCTGCAACATTACCTCTCAGCTCTCAAAATCAAACCCACAATTGATGAAGGTCAATGCACCGTATGCCTTCTTAACCACAGAGTCGACCTGCGTAGCAGCTTTGAGTGTCCAATGGACTCGGACCCCAAGATCCCTCTGATCCTCCACACTGCCACGAGTCTTGCCATTAATACTACATTCTGCCATCATATTTGACCTACCAAAATGAACCACCTCACGCTTATCTGGGTTGAACTCCATTTGCCACTTCTCAGCCTAGTTTTGCATCCTATCAATGTCCCACTGTAACCTCAGACAGTCCTCCACACTATCCACAACATCCCCAACCTTTGTGTCATCAGCAAATTTACTAACCCATCTCCCCACTTCCTCACCCAGGTCATTTATAAAAATCATGAAGAGTGGGGGTCCCAGAACAGCTCCCTGAGGCACACCACTGGTCACTGGCCTCCATGCAGAATATGACCTGTCTAGAACCACTCTTTGCCTTCTGTGGGCAAGCCAGTTCTGGATCCACAAAGCAAAGTCCCCTTGGATCCCATGCCTCCTTACTTTCTTAATAAACCTTGTATGGGGTACCTTGTTAAATGCCTTGATGAAATCCATATACACTTCATCTACCTATACCGATGTACTTAGTCACATCCTCAAAAAATTCAATCAGGCTCGTAAGGCACGACCTGCCTTTGACAAAGCCAGGCTGACTATTTCTAATCATATTATGCCTCTCCAAATGTTCATAAATCTTGCCTCTCAGGATCTTCTCCATCAACTTACCAAGCACTGAAGTAAGACTCACTGGTCTATAATTTCTGGGCTATCCCTACTCCTATTCTTGAATAAGGGAACAAAATCCACAACCCTCCAATCCTCCGGATCCTCCCCCATCCTCATTGATGATTCAAAGATCATCATCAGAGGCTCAGCAATCTCCTTCCTCACTTCCCACAGTAGCCCGGGGTACATCCTGTCCAGTCCCGGTCACTTATCCAACTTGATGCTTTCCAAAAGCTCCAGCACATCCTCTTCCTTAATATCTACATGCTCAAGCTTTTCGGACCGCTGCAAATCATCCCTACAATCGCCAAGATCCTTTTCCGTAGTGAATACTGAAGCAAAGTATTCATTAAGTACCTCTGCCATCTCCTCCGGTTCCATACACACTTTTCCACTGTCATATTTGATTGGTCCTATTCTCTCATGTCTTATCCTCATGAAATATTTGAAATAAAAATACTAATGATACATCTAATATCAGTGGTAGGGAGATTTCTGGAAAAAATCTTGAAGAACAAGCTAATCTAAACTAAAAGGGATGGATTGATCAAGGACTTGTTGATGGGAGATACTGTCTGACTAATTTAGTTCAGATGGATTTTGAAGTAATAAATATATTGATGATAACAGTGGTTTACATGGACTTCATTAATGCCTTTAATAAGTTCCAATGTGAATGGTTAGGGAAAAGGCCAGAGACCATGACCACGCAGTCCAAGGCAAGTTGGATCCAAAATTAGCATGAAAATAGGAGACAGAAAAAGATGGTGGAGGGTTGCTTTTCTGACAGGAAGTCTTGTGACTTACAGGGATTGGTGCTGGGACCTTTGTTGTTTGTTATATACATTAATGCCCATGTAGGAAGAATAATTAGTAAATTTGCAGATGATTTGAAAATTGTTGATAGTGTGGGAGATAGCCTTTGCCTACGGAATGAAAATGATCAGCTGATAAATTGGACAGAGCAAAGGCAGACAAAACTTGATCACAATAAATGTAAAGTGATGCATTTTGGGGAGGTCTAATAAGGGATAGGACCTATTCCAAGCGTGGTTGGGTCTAAAGAACGCTGAGGAACAAAGAAACTTTAGAGGCAACTGAGTTCAAAGATCCCCAACAATACCTTTATTAACTGGCACATGGAATACAAAAATAGTCTTGGTAAGATGTTGGAAAATATCAGTCAAGCTGTGGCTGGAATATCGTATTTCAGTTCAGTTTGACAGACAATAGGAAGGATGTGATTGCCTTGGAGAGAGTGCGTTAAGAGAATCACCCGGATGTCACCTGGGATGGAATTTTTCAGTTATGAGATAAGACTTGATGGGCTGGGTTTGTTTTCTTCAGAGCAAAGGAGTTGGGGGCAGGATGGTGAAGAACCTCATACAAACATACATTATTTAAGGCATTAATAGAGTAGATGGGAAGAAACTTTGCCCCATGCAGAGATGTTCAAGGCCAGAAGGCAGTTAAGCAGTAAAAGCTTTAGAAACAATCCAGGGCAAAATGATTGGGGGGGGGGGGGGGGAGAGTGAGGCACTCTGTATTATATTATCTGTAATGTGTTAAAACATCATGCAACAGCATATTATTAATGGTGATGCTTATGTTTTATTTGAATCTACGCTGTAACATCAACCATTATCTCACATCATTCCCAACAGGTTTATTTGTACTGCAGCACATAACTGGGAACAATCTCAGCTATATTTCCTAGGTAACTATCAACTTACAACATGGTCAAATTCTGCTCTTTCCATCCCTCTCTCTTTCCCATCACACAAATTGACTCCAAAAGTTAGGAGAGAAAAATAGCATTCAGGAAAGCAAGGCTGAAGAAATAGAATTCATGCATATCAGTTTCCTTGACAACAAGTCATTCCTTAGTTGAAACAGAGTGGATCATAGCAGCTTTATCACTAGGCTTACTTAACAAGCTATTCTAATATTACGGTATATGGATTTTACAACAAATACTACACAAGCCAATAGTTAGATCAAATTATGACGTACTTGAATGTCATTGTTCTAGGTTTGTTCAAGGAAAACCTATACTTTGGGAAGGGTAAATTTTAAATTGTACTTCGAGTTAATTTTCTCACATTCAATGTGGTAGAAAATATTACTTGCTCACCAAAGAGCTTCACTTAAATCTTGAGAATATGCCAGTGTATGTTAAGGTGGATCCCTACAAAACCGATGATCAGATTTCTGTTGTTATTTACTTGCTTCTGGGAAACAGACTCATGGCTTAGAATGGAATATGTGGTTCCAAGCATAAGCGACACAATGAATAGCATGCTGACTGCAAATAAGAACAGAATGAATGTTCATTAGTTATTACTCAGATGGAAAAGGGTGGGAGCTGGTGTCTCACAATGATTGGTGTAGGACATTTGTCTCATTCAACAGTTAAATGAACAATTTAAAAAGGGAATTGGAAGTACAATCTCATAATTTGCAAATGACATGGACTGTAGTGAAATATGTGAGACACAAATTACTTCGAGTGGACACAGCTTTCAAATAACCAATAAGAAATTGTCTGGAGTTTATTTTGGCAAGGAGATAAGACATGCTCCTTGGGAAAAAATTGAAGGAGAAATGGGAACTTAGGGTGGTGGGTACACATAGACAAGACATTAGAAATGCAAAAAGTAACAAGAGGGTCTTGGTATATAAGTCCAAAGGTCCCCAAAAGATAGTAGCACAGGTACAGTAGATAGGTTGGTGAAGGAGGCATGTCAAATGCTTGCTGTTAGCTGGGGCATAGGATACAAGTACTGATGTTCATTTCCAGAAGGTAAGCAGACAAGTTCCAGACTCCTGATTAAACCACTGAAAGGTTACTATAAAAAGCAATGAAATAATAAAAACACTGAAGGTACAAAACATATTGGATCAGAGAGCTTTAATCTATCAGGAAAGATAGAACAGTCCGAGTGTCAGTTCAAAATTGTAAGACTGGAGGTAACTTTATAAATATTATTTTGTTTTGAAAAATGTCATGGGAAAGGTGAAAAAAGGGTTCCACTTGCATGAAGCTTCAAGACTAATAGTCAAACAGAATAGATTTTGTTTTCCAAGGAATAAAAGCCGATCTTTCTGGCCTTAAGGGATAAATGACCACAGACAACCTTGTACTCTAGCGTCCTTCAACTCTATTCTCCCTTCTGGGATACAAACCTGAAAGCAAGAATCACCCCATACAACTTACTACCTAGTACAGTCTCTTGCCAAGTTCTTGGCAAAATTAGTGTTTTCCATGATAGAGTACATAACTAACCACTTCTAGACAGACTTCAGTGTTATATACAAATATAACAGTGCTTTCTCCTCTACTTTATATATTAAAAGCAATAAGAACATATTAATCTCTATGACAAAGTCTTAAGTGCAACTTGATTTTCACATTCAAAAATACTATACAAGGAGACTTACTATATCTTCACCACAAAGCAAGATTAATGGATTGACTTAATTGTCAATTGTGAGCTGCATTAATTGGAACTCCATTATGGAATACCATCTCATTCTAGAATAAAACAAATTCTGAAAATCAGTGAATGCAGAATATTTGAATTTAAACTGTCTCTGATTCTGGTAAAAGCGTATTAAAGTTTCATTTGCTTTATACTCCTGGTTTATCTAATCGAGGTATGCATCTTCTAAAGATGCATTCCTTTCCTATCAAAAAACATCAAATCAGGAATACAAAAATATTAAGCAATTCTAAATGTTTTCTCACACTCAGAAGCTCCTTGTAATGTCCTATTTTTATAAATCCATTCCAGATCTATTCTTCCTTTCCAGTCAATAGGGTAAGATTCACACATTCCTAATATTCCATTTAAGAAAGGTTGATTAATTACCGTACTTTTATAAAGTAATCATGCTCACCTTATCTTTTATCTATGTAATTAAATTTAGGCTATAACCATTATAGGGCCATAAGAACTGGGAGCAGAATTAGGTTATTCAACCCATTGAGTCTGCTCCACTATTCCATCATGGCTGATTTATTTTCCTTCTCAACCCATTTTCCCCATAACTTTTGACACCCTGATTAATTAAGATCCAATCAACCTCCACCTTAAATATATCCAATGATTTGGCTTGCACAGCCCTCTGTAGCAATGAATTCCATAGATTAACCACCATTCCTTGCCACCATCTGAACCTGCAAGTTAACCTTTAGGGCAGGGGTTTCCAACCTTTTTTGTGCAATGGACCAATACTATTAAGCAAGGGGTCCATGGACCCCAAGTTGGGAACTCCTGCACAAGGACTCCCAAGTCCCTTTGAATGTATGACTTTTGAATTCTCTCCCCATTTTGAAAATAGTCGACACCTTTATTCCTTCTACCAAAGTGCATGACAGTACATTTCCCTAAGCTATATTTCACCTGCCACTGCTTTGACCATTCCCCAATCTGTCTAAATCCTTCTTCAGCCTCCCTGCTTCAACACCACCTGTCTCTTTGTCCATCTTCATATCAATTGCAAGCTTGGCCACAAAGCCATCAATTCCTTCATCCAAATCATTGACATACAATGTGAAAAGAAGCAATCTCAACACTGCCCCTTGTAGCACACCAGCAGTCAACCAGAAAAGGCCTCCTTTATTCCCACTCTTTGCCTCCTGCCAGTCAGCTAATGCTCTATCCATGCTGGTATCTTTCCTATTAATACCGTGGGCTCTTATCTTGTTGAGCAGTCTCCTGTGCAGCACCTTGTCAAGGCTTTCTGAAAACCCAAATAAAACTGACTCTCCTTTGTCTATCCTGCCTGTTATTACCTCAATAAATTCCAACACATTTGTCAGGCAAAATTTCCCCTTTAGAAAACCATGCAGACTTTGGCCTCCAAGTACTCTGAAACCTCATCCTTAAAGATGACTCCATCTTTCCAGCCACTCAAGTCAGGCTAACTGGCCTATAATTTCCTCTCTTCTGCTTCCCTCCCTAAAATCATGCTTAAAATCCTAATTTGTAATTAAAACATATCATAGAACTAGAAACAAAAGAATTTCTAATGCCCCATTATTTTTTCTCTCTCAGCCACAAACACCTTAGTGTTTCCACAGGCCTAGAATAGCTTTAGCAGCAATTTATTTAGCTTTCATGAGTGCTTGCTGTGCAAAGTTGCCATTTTTGCCCTCACATGAAACAACGCTTTATAAATGTCTCACTGGCTGTGAAGTCCTCTCCCCTATGTTGGGGATTAAACAGCATTAATACAAGCTTTTATTTCCTCTCACTTAATGCAGGTTTTACCCAAGTGCAAAATAATTTGAACTATTAAGAAAATAGCAATACATTGAGAATGCAACTTGGTATAATTATTTTAAAGTTTATTTTCTTCAGTTGACTGACAACATTCTTGTATGATTATTAACCTGACTTCTAAATGTAATGTGGCACTTCTGGTTTAGTCAACTGTTACAAACATGCAAATTAAGTATGCAAGCACTTTGATACGATACATTCAGTAGATTACTTAAAAGCCTAATATATAGTCAATAATCCAAAGATTAAAATGCGATCTACAGTTTCTACACTCCCCAGGGACATATGTTTTAGGATAACTCACGTTCACAAATCTTCTTCAAACAAAACAGAAACTGCTCAGGTTAAACAACACCTGTGGAGCAAATAAAGCTTTCAAGTTTATAAACTGGTAGAAGCTGCTGAGCATTTTTGCTTATTATTTCAGAATTCCAGTTTTTTTTTTGTTTTTTGATTAGCCATTTTGCTGTTCAGTTCTGTGCATCAGCCATTTGTCGACAAATCTCAGGACCCAACTCAAAGCTTGAACTAATCGCCAATCTGAATATTAAGATCATTATGGTTAAATGTGGAAAAGTTGACAATGATCATGTAGAAAAAATATTTTTCTGGTTTCATAATGGAGGTTTTGCTCTGCAAGTGCCCTGAGCTGTATCTGAATAGAGGATTCCTAATGCTTAGGAAAAGTGAACTACACTCAGTGGACACATTATTAGGTACAGCTACTTGTTAAACCAAATATCTAATCAATCACTTGGCAGCAGCTCAATGCATTAAAGCATGGCAAAGTTCAGTTGTTGTTCAGACCAAACATCAGAAAGGGAAAGAAATGAGATCCAAGTGCCTTTGACCATGGAAAGTTTGTTGGTGTCAGGCGGGGTGGCTTGAGTGTCTCAGAAATGGCTGATCTACAAAGATTTTCATGCACAACAATCTCTAGAGTTTAAAGAGGAATGCGCAGAACAGAAAAAAATCATCCAGCGTGAAAATGCTTTGTTAACGAGAGGTCAGAGGAGAATGCACAAACTGGTTTAAACTGACAGGAAGGTGATGGTAACTGAAATAACCATGCATTATAAGAGCAGAAGAGCAGAAAAGCAAATCTGAATGCACCACATGTCAAACCATGAAATGGATGGGTTATAGAAGAAGACCATGAATGTACACTCAGTGGCTACTTTATTAGGTACAGAAGGTACCAAATAAAGTGGGTACTGGGTGTACATCTTTTTTGCATCTCTAGAGGCCATTTGCAGAAATTTAAGACATTGTGCTGTATTAGATTGCTAGGTTTCAAAATGTCAGGATCAATATATGGAATAAAAAACAAAACTGGACATATCAGTTCATATCAAGCTCATATCCCTTAAACTTTTAATTGCAAAAATAATTTCTGATTTATATCAAAAAATCATTCACTGATCAGATCATGTCAGAGAATGAAAATGTATTGTTATCAGACCTGAAGATGCTATATTTGTATTGCAAGTTAGCTAATTACCTCAGATTGCCTGAAATCTTCAAATAATTTAATTATAAATATTTCATAAAGATATAAAAGAAATACAATTAAGTAAATAGAATTATAATATAATGAAAAGTATGATCACCTGGGTAGAATATGGAATTCCCAATTTGTTACAACTACCACAAGGAAGGGGACTGATTGAAGGTCAAAGAGGAAGCAAATTATACGATAAAAGTAAAACCTGAATTTGTAATTATTTGCACACAGATACTCTGCGGCCTCAAGCAAATTGCTGGAGTTATTTAATGCCACACTCCGTATCTTGGTGAAATTCTCAATGCATAATAATAACAACTCAGTAAATATAATCACTAGCTGTATGTTAAAGCATCACATCCTTAAAATGATCAAAACTAGTAAGGATGCACCAGAGACTTGGATTTATTCCTGACCTCAGGTGCTGCCAGTGTGGAACTTAAATGTTCTCTGTGACCATGAGGTTTCCTCTGGGTGCTCCATTTTACTTGCATATCCCAAAGATGCGATGATTTTTGCTTACTTTGACTGTAAATTACTCCAAGATGAGAACTGGGGGGTGGGCAGCAAAACATGGGATTAATGCAGGATTAATGTAATCATGTGTTTGATAGTCAGTGCCATTTCTGTGCCTCTATTATGTAACTGGGAGAAACAGTACAACTGAAAGAATAACAGAGTGAACACAAGTGAAGAACCCAAAAATAATACTAGCAACTATTCAAACCTATGGCTTAATGTGATAGGAAAATA
Organism: Hemitrygon akajei; assembly: GCF_048418815.1. NCBI lineage: Eukaryota > Metazoa > Chordata > Chondrichthyes > Myliobatiformes > Dasyatidae > Hemitrygon > Hemitrygon akajei. Next base: position 49,564,004 of record NC_133138.1, read on the forward strand.
TAACAAAAATTGATGGAAAAAGGACATGTAATTTTTAAATCAGGTAAATATATTGAAATATCCATGTAATATAGAACTTTCCCCCTCCTCCTCACAAACATAGCAGGCCTATACGACAGCATAACACTGTACTGATTATATTGGTCACATCAATAAAATAGAACTTTACCATTATCTTGGTGGATTGGGGAAAACACAGTTAAGACAGGCCAGGAAAAAGATCCCCTAACTGCCTAGGTTGGAAAACTGCATAGTGTAGAAATCTAAAATGTGCTCTCATGATTCATTTGCATATTTACCCTGCAACAAAGCAGTACGTGCTACTAGAAAAAAAGTGATCAAAAGAATAAAATTACAAGATTCTGTAATAATTCAAATGCTCAATTTCAGGCACAAGTCATTAAATCATGCTTTGTACAAATTTGTCTTTCCTGCCTCTTTAGTAGAGGGCACTGGGTTGCTCAATCTGCAGAAATACAAAATTAATCAACTTCACAGCCAGTTTACAAGTGAGGCAGACTGATGGTTGTTTTGCACCATTGATAGAGAAAACAAATATTATAACTATGTTGCATTGTTGATCATACTACTTTTAAAAATGAACTGCCAATTTCAAGTTAACTATGATCAATTAACAATGTATATCTATTGTCCAATTTAAACTTGGCAAGTCATGATACGTTGCTATTACAAAGAATAAAAAAAAACTATTCCAAATTGAGAAGTCTTTAATTTTAGAGTGAGTCTCATAAGAGTACAAAACTTCTGTCAATTATGATGCATGCTTATATTTCATATTTCACTGATTGAAACTTGTCCCACTTAAGTAACTGCATTAGAAGGTTAATACCCTTGAGGATCGAAACTAACGTAAAACTTTAGGAAAATTATAGCAATAGTATGAGCACAAGATATGCTGCTGATGAAGGAAGGGTCTCAGCTTGAAGCATTGACTGCTTACTAATTCCTTTCCATAGATGCTGCCTGACTTACTGTTCCTCCAGCATTTTGTACGTGTTACCCAGCATTAGCATTAATCTCATTTGTTGTCATCAGTTTATTATTGCTGTATTAATGGTATCACATTCTGCACTTTGCAATTTGATGATATATAAGGAGCTCTTTAAAATCAGATGTAAACTTATGATATTCTAGTTATCAAAATCTCAAGCACAGAGACAGAGTGGGCATGGCAACGGGGAGGTTTTAAATGACTCAAGACTCAGTAAGAATGCTCAGTCTAAATGTGTTTCCTTCAAAGTTTGACATTTAAATTGTTAGATTTTGTGGGATGTAAGTAACTGCAATCTGAGCTTTCATATCTGATTAAAGAGTGAAACACTACACTGCATATGCCATTTTTCTGTATTGCAGTTATAGTTAAAATTGTCTTCCAAAATTTTTCTCAAATTAATAAGTAAAAAATTCATTAATCCTTCCTCTTCCACAAGTGCTCCAAAATGTGCATGTTTATTGTGACAGCTGTTTACATCTTCACATAGAAAAAGGAAAGAATTTGATGCTCAAATTCTCTATCAAATAGTTAATTATTTTTTCCATTTTCACCTAGGCAAGTTCCGCAGTTTTATTAAACACAACGAAAACGATGATGAACAAACCAATCTTCAAGTTATGGTCAAATGAATAAATTCAACTTCTTAAAACTGATCATATAATCCAAGTAAAATGAGGCACGAATCTGCAAAATTCGGCAATTTATCAGGTAGATTAAACCGATAATCACTTGCCCTGTAAACAAAAGTCCAAAGATAACTGGCATCTGTTTTTTGGGCTGTGCAACTCTTCTGTTTTAAAAATAAGTGATATGGCACTTTTTCAGAATCAGAATTTATACTTCATAAATTATAAAGAGGACAACAAAAATTCTAAAAGGAAAGCTACACATTTTATACAAAGAAAATCCTGTAAAATATTAACCTTAAAATGTTGTCAATGCTGTCTTATAAAACAAATCCTCCAATAAAGCCAATATGTATTGGGAAACTTAAGTATCCAAAGTAAGCAAGCAAACATCAATGTTATAGTATCCCTACATTACATTGAGGCAATCTAAACAGTTACTGGCAATCCATCTTAATAGTATATTCCAACAAAATAGTCTACCACCAAAGATTCTCAAAAGGAATTTATTAGGATTGTGAAAATACAACAAAAAATATTTCTAAAACTTCTAAAATTAACTTCATTTCTGACAATTAAAAATTAAATCAGCACCATGCTTAATTGATATTAAATGGCAGTAAATCAGTCAAATATTTTAGGTAAAACTTTTGAAACAGACCGCAAAGATAATGGTATCACATTTTGACATTTAGCAAGTTTTACAAACTGAGACTTCAAACTTAAAGCAAAGAAACTTACTACCATACTATTTTTTGGTTTTCTTTTAATTGGCTCCTACTGAAATAATGTTAAACAGAAAATTAATTCCAAATTTGAATTCTTGCCAAAAAAACATTTTGCTTATGCACAAGAATTTTTCTTGAATAATAAAAGTGCTTTTCTTCAAAGAAGTCGGTAAAGATGGAAATTCAGTTCAAACTTTAGAATTTTAACGAGTGTACATCAATAAGGCTTGCAAAAGGAAAATGGGTAAAAGAGAAAGTATAAAATTAATATTTAAGAATCTCAGTTATTGCACATCACTCATCTACTGAATTTGCATCACGACACCTTTTGAATCTGTGGCATCTTGCAAAATGACAGCTATTAATGCAGCAGGATTCTACTCAACTTTTATGCACAATTGAGGCCAACTCTAGCGGCTTGGCTGCAAGTCAAATGCACTGCAAACTACAAGGTTGTTTTCAAACAGATAGTCCTATTCTAAAAGTCTGTACAGACTTCAGTCTCAGAAAAGCCATTTTGTGGAACATTTATGAGCCATATTGGTTATCGCTGTTTATATGAAAATAGCCATATTTTATGTTTATTTCCACTAAGAATATAGTGGTATTCAGACAAGGCAGAGTGGCTTTCAGTGAACACTATTCAAGCCAGTACCAACCGTCTTGGCCTGATTAAAGCCAATGTGTCTTTGAACTGCTGCACTGCAAAGCTGCTGGCACTTGAAGCAAACTGGCAAGCCCACAAATTCAAAATCACATACAATATGAGTGGAGGCGGGGCAGATTTCAGCTCACAACTTAAAACAAGGGCTGCCATAATAATTATTACAGTTTGTGAATTATCTAAAATAAGGACTTCAGCTATTTAGAATTGGATTTATGAGCTTATACAGTTATTAACTGCTTTTACAATCTTGATTAAAGTAAATTTACATTTGATTGCATTTCTAATCTTGGCTGCTGCAATTGTTTTCAAATTAAGGCTCAACCTGCTTGAATCTATCAATCTGGTATGAATTACTTTGCCTTGTTTGGCAGTAGGATTGGATAAATCAAAATGACAGAAGAATGAAGTGATGGGGATGAAAATCCATTAATAAAGTTGGATGCCTCATCAATATGCATATTCAATGAATTATGCATTTATATACAGAGGCAATATAAATAAATTTTAAAGTAAACCTCTGCAAAATCTGATATTCAATTTTTAATATTTATATAACAGAACAGTGACAGGGTTAGCAATATTTATTGCCCAATTCCACACTAGTTACAACAGTGCTGCTAAAATGTTGTGCTACATGAATAACATGTCTCAAATTACAGTAGCACCTAATTGTTTTTGCAAGTAGTAAAAGGCAACTGGCTGGGCAAGTACTGGCAATGTCTGTTAAATTCAGTATTATAAAAAAATACAAAAATGATGCATCAAATGTTACAATAAAAATTACTTGATGACACATTGCCATGTGTTGAATCATATAACTATCAAGTGGTGGATGAGAAATATCTAGGTTCACAACTATCAAATATCTACAATAAATGGCTAAACTTCAGTTAAACCATGAAATTTGAATGTGTGTAATGGTAATATTTAATACCCTATGTATATACAGTATTATACTGTACAAATATTCAGGAAGGTTTTAAAACTTATCCAAGGTGTGGCTCCAATTTAAATGACTGGAGCCTGGATTTATTGGTTACAAGTTTAGAACAAAGCAGCCCTTGCTTTACTCACGACAGAATAGCAGAATCCTAAAAACGTTACCACAATGGTTGTAGAATTCTAGAAACAAACCACACGAAAGCCAAAGTCTAAACTATATAACAAAGAATTTTATCTCTACATAATCCCAAATGACAAGGTCACAACTGACTGAAGAACTACAGAAAAAAAAGCTGGGGAAAGCCCAGAAAGAATGAAACATGACTTTTACAGTGATTAATGATCTAGAATGTAATACTTTCAAACTTGCCAGCAACAGATAATTCACATGAATGCAACAGTCACTAGCAATAAGTAAGACATGTAAAACATTTTGATAGGTTGTACTACAAAAAGGAAAACATACCAAATTATATATATATTTATATTTATATATGTTAATACTGTGATGCTATAAAGTGCAGAATAATCTGTGCCTTTAGAATGTTCTAAAATACAACATTAACCAAACGGGAAATGTAATCTGGAAGAGTTGGCCCCCATAAATTGACATGTCACTCACTCAGATTTCCACTTAAGTTAAGTTGACCCCTTCCCCCTACAAAGCAAATAAATGCAATTTCCTCTCTTTACAGGCAACAGTAATTTAGGCAATAGCTTGCTACATGAATGCACTCACATTAAAAGTTCCCTATCAATTGTTAATTATGTACCATCTGATAGAATGCATATAATTTGACAACTAATCTAAATACATTAAATACCAGAAACTCACATTCACAGTTAAGAGCAAAATTATCATAACCTAACTTAAAATGTGCTACTTGCTTTGTTAATCATAGGTTAACATTTGTCTGTAAAAATCAAACAACTTTGCAGTTTTCATTTAAATGCCTTTTTTAATAATTTGCTTCATGTTCACAGAAGTTCCACTGACCAGTTTTATGTTTAAGGTCCAGATGCAATGCATATTGTATAAAAGAGAGCACTTCTTAATAGTTTTACCTTGCATGAATAAACCTATGTACCTTTTAACTCTACAGACTTCTGCATTACATTTAACAAAGCTCAGACACACAGCATGCCTAGCCCTCATATATACACATCTCTAATCACAGGTATATAGGGTGCCAAATATACTATAACCTCCGTATAATGTTTGAAATTTGGTAACAAAATGAGAAAACTAAAAATATTATTTACGTGTTCTTCTAAAATATCTCTCATTTTGTGCTAAGTCAAATGTTAGCTCACATGAAAAGGACTTATTTCATTATAATTCAGCATATTATCTGACGATTGCAAACACTTTTAATAGCTTGAACGTGTACAAAAGTCTTGGTTAATCAGGGAAATAAACACTCAGTTTTTTTTTATCAAGTAGGAAACACAGTTCATAATGTTATTACTTAGCAGCTGCTTACGGTTTACACGGTTGATAAGTGGACGAACATCCAGCGATGGGTGACAAGTCGAACTGTCAGTTGTGGAGGTTTGGTGGGTGGTGCTCCCTCGGAGTTAAACAGTTACAGTTTTACAGGAAGAGTTTTTAATTACAGTTATATCAGTCTTCCTCCCCATCATCTCCGGGAGCTTCCTCTTGCTGTTCAGACCTTTTCTCCCGCTGTTTCTCCTGTATTTTCTTCATTTCCTCTGCGTATTTACTGAAAGTATTTCCAAACTTGGCCCACACTTTATAGGGTATCGTGATAGAATTGCGGTACGATGGTTTCACCTCACTTACTCTCATAAAAACGCCATACTTGTTTGACCCAACGTCAAAGAAAAATCGCTTGTTGTCCACAGTGAGCGATGTCCCTTCGGGCAGCTCAGTTGGTTCCTCTTCGATGCCATAATCGTCGATTAGTTTAGCGAGTGCATCACGGAATTCAATCAGCCCCTGAGCGGGGAGGGCGATAGTTTGACCCTGGGAACCAAGGCCATGTCCCCGGTTTACGGTCTGACGAATCCGTAGGAACCGGCCCCGTTGATTCTCTTTTAAATCCATGTAATACTTGCGGTTTTCCCGCACCAAGAATTCACTTTTCAGAGCTCGCCTCGGCTCATCTGTCTGCATGTCCGGGTTGCTGGGGCCGAGCTGTGCGTAATGTTCGATGAAATCTCCCAGGTAGTCGCGGAACTCCACAGCAACAGACATGGAGAGAGTTAGACGACTTTTATTGCCTCCCGCTCCCACCTCTGCTATCTTCAGGAATCGGCCTTTCACATTCTGCTTCACGTCCAGGTAGAAGCGCTTATTCTGAATGTCCACCCTCTTGGAAGCCAATTCCTGCGTCTCCTGCTGCAGCTGTTGCAAGCTCGAGCTGGCCGCCCCTTGCTCGCTTCCACTGTCTCTATCCGCCATGATGGTAGCCTTCTTCCAAACTCCCAGCAGCCGGCGATCTCGCGAGACTGCAGCAAGGCAAGAGGCATTTCGTTAGAGGCTTCCTCATTGGACAAGGTTTCCAGAACACCGCGCAGCCCGCCAATCACCAGTTCCCTTACAACCTGCCGACCTCGCGGTCTGTCTCGAACTGCTCAAGTATCGCAGAAAGCAGCTGATGTCTGCCCTCGACAAAGTGAGACATTGAACATCGATAATATGGGGAAAGTGATGGGAACAGATTTCGCTCCCGTTCGATTACACTCAGGATTTTTAGTCATCAGATTTTTCTGCCATAGGTAATTCTTCACTGCTATTAAAAGTCTCCCGCAATAATATCATAATATGTTAATTTTGTATAGGTATTTATTACCTGACAATTAAGTCAATTTTGAGAGAACATTTAAACTCAGCAAATATCGAAATATAAACAGTATACTATAGGTAATGGAACAATGTTCTAACGATGCATATAAATAACAACAATTGATAACCAAAATGGCTGCATTCCCTAATGAATCCGTAAACCTATTACATTCATATAATACAGCAAATAAATAAATTACTTAAAGTAATGGAATTCGTTGCATTTCAGTAGCTCTTTTAATCGCTGTTGTATTTTGCTTATGAAACATTTTGTTTATTTCGAATTAATCTATGGTAAAAACCATTACTTTTATTGCAAACTGGAAAACTACCAAAAAGTCGGAATTTGACGCTTTTCATGTTTTGTTACAATCAATCCGTTTGTTTAAAATGGTTTAACATTTTAATCTGCAATTTACTTTAACGTTTAATCTGAAATATTTCTAACCTGTGATCAAAAAGTTACTTTAGTCTGATACTTGACTGTTTACGTAAACGAAAGACTGACAGTTTTCTGACCTCAGGGTTAAAAATGAGTAATTTTATTTTCAAGTAAAATAAAACAGAAAAATCTGTGCAATAGCGAGCCTGGGGAGAGAGAGAAACAGTTAACGTTTTAGGTCTATGAACTTTTGATCAAAATTGTAGTTTTATGTATATTGACAAGCCATGTTCAGAACAGTTTGCGTATCTGCCTTTTTCAATCAAGTTTTGATAGAAAATGTTCATCATGGATAAATGAAAACGAACGGTGTGTTACCAAAACAAATAGATACGTTAGCGACTTTATTGTCCGTTTAGCAATGTTTACACGCTGTTCGTTAAAATTATATATAATGATAAAAAGTTTTGAGATTTCGATATGTTTTAATATTTTTCACTATTTCGTACATTTCCTATTATATTTGATCAACTGTAAACGTCACTGATCAACTAACAAATCCAACGCTCACCATAAATCTGCAGACATGTCCGACAAAATCGAAAAATCTCAAAATGTAAATGATTGTTCCAAACTCCATCACCATTTGCGTTTTACCATCTGTTTGTACAGTTTAAAACGCAAATGAAAGTCGATACATTTTAGACCTTCACGTAAAGAGATCAGTAGCTAAGAATATTAAATTCGAAAGAAGTGATTCGGAAGAATGTAATTACAAATTCATTAAAAGTTGCAAACTCGCACAGCATTTTGCAATGAGTTATTTTTTCGACTATGAAAATGAAATTATATGACATTATTTTCTTGGAGAACATTGAATACGTGGTTATTATATTCACAGTCTTTCCCTTGAGTAGTTTCTGAATTAAAATTGGTGCAAGCTAGATTCAATAGATGCCCTTTATTTCATCCGTTATATTGTAGCTTGTACAGCTTCTAGTTGGACTCATTACATTTGTGTAAATGGAAACCAAATACGACAAAGAAAAAGGATGTGGTGTTGGGAAACAGAGCGATCGCGGTGTTGTGGGAAGCTTCTGAAATCGGAAACATTTCCGATTTCTAGGAAACAATCAGCACTCAATAAGGATTGCGGAAAAGGTTAATATCAATGATAAGGATTACGATTTCACATTTACTCATAAATTTCACATCGGATTGAGATTGTAAATACATTTTTAAAATGTGCTGAACTCCGCCGGTCATTTGTTAAATTAAACATAATACAAATTCGCGTGGAATTGAATTATTCTAAGTTAAATATGTTTGCAATGCAAGAAAGTTCAATTTTAGCTTCTCTTTATAACGAAGTTATGTCGAGCACCTCCGCTCCATCCGCCAAAAGCGGAATTTCCCGGCGGCCAATCATTTTATTCCTATCTCCATTCCCGTTCCGACTTGTCGGTCTACGTGATGCCAAGCTGAGGGTGGAGGATCAACGCCTCGTCTTCCTTCTGGGTAGTCTCCAACCTGACTGTGTGAATATCGATATCTCCTTCCTGTAATTTTTCTCCTCCCCTTCACTCTTTTTCTATCCCCATTCTGGCCTCTTACTTCTCTTCAGCTGCCCCATCACCTCCCCCTGTGTCCCCCCCCCCCCCGTTCCCTTTCTCCCATAGTCCACTCTCCTCTCCTATTAGATTCGTTCTCTCCAGACCTTTACCTTTTCCACCCACCTGGTTTCACCTTTCACCTTCTAGCTTGTACTCCTTCCCCTCTCCCACCTTTTTTATTCTGGTATTTTCCCCTTTCTTTCCAGTTTTGATGAAGACTCTCGGCCCTTCGACTACTTACTCATTTCCACAGATGCTGCCTGGCTTGCTGAGCTCCCCCAGCATTTGGGGTGTGTTGAAACGAATTAATTTATTTCGCTTTATATATATCTTCACTTTAAGACACGATTGATCATAACTCAGTTTACTTTTTCATTGAATGCCAATATTTACTTCGAACAACAACATTTTATCCTTTAAAAACTCACTATTGGTAAATACTAAAAAAAGATTTAATTTGCCACCTTTATTCTGAAAATATCCATTTCCCTTCTGTTAACAAATAGTAGTCAGAATCTTGCAATAAACAACACGGTATCAGAATGCCACAGTCTTTCACATCGATTAGTGTTTTTGTAACATTATGACATATACATCAAATAAAACATCCTACCAAAATTTTCCCAAATCCCAAAGCTCTAATCACGCTTTAGTATGAAAATGTTGTCGAAAATTCACTTGAAATTGGGGCTCAATAAGCACTTGAAAAAGTTGTGTTCCACAACAATGTTCCCATAGCAAAACCGCCAAATTGTTTTCTTTTATAAATTTGACTCTGATGAGAAATCTGAGTTTCAACAAGAGCGAAAATTTAGTTCATTTTTAAACCACTAATTGAGTTAAGACACTGTGGCCGCTTTTACAGACACAAAATTCTTTCTTTCGCGAAGCATTCAGATATTCAACGAAGGCTGAAAAGAGTAAGGAAAATTGTTTTAAGATGAATCGTCCCTCATTTCATTTAGGCGTTTATCTTATGGCGAGCCCCTCATTGATTGTATGCACAAACACATTAAAGTGATTTAAAATGATACAGTACTTGGATTGTTTATAACATTCCACCGTGCCACCTGAATTATGGTACTGTTTTAGTTAAGCAATCAAATACAAAATTCAACAGAACTCATAATTTAATGAATAGTGCATCTAAAAGTGTGTAATTTCTTTCAAGGCAGATTATTTGCAAACGTTTGCGAGAATTAAGCTTTTTGATAATTTCCAAGATAACAAAACAAAATGCTTTGTTTTCAAGCCTCTAGATAAATAAGACTAGTTACTTTTCTAGATGTAACATTTTTTTTTACATTGGACATTTGATAAGTGATTGCTTTTGGCTCGTCCACATACCAAGACTCCCAATTTTTGCCCGGTCCTCCTTTGGGAAAGGTATCCCTCTTTCATTAAGAGACCCATTGAACACGTCCTTCAGCTTGGGAATTTCTTTTCTAGTTGGTATAGTACTTAGCAAGATAGATTTCTCAATGTCGCTTGAGAAATGTGCAAACGGAACTGTACACCTTTGCCACAACGTACATTAAAAAATTAACATCATGATTTGTGGAATGATTGTAGCAAGTAGTGCTGGAATTGTAACCAAAACCCGTCACAGTCAGAGAACATCTACGAAAATAACTTTGTAGTCCTCTACAATTCGTACCTATTAAACAAAAGATGCCATTGAAATTGCTTTTGTCACCTGTCTTTAAGTCTCAAAACAACGATAACAGAGTGTTTAGTACGCTTTTCTATTGCAGCTGCAACAACATTTCGCTTCATCTTTTTTAGATTATTTTTCTTCTAACTAGCAAATCAGTGTAAAATATATATGTATTTCAGAACACTTTTACAAGTTTCAGGGAAAAAATTCTGACGTAAATATTAATTATTTGCGTCTTTGTCGGACACCTAACACAAGCGCTGAATTAATATATCGTAAGTAAGTTTATCAATAATATACACTGTTGACAAAATAAGGAACTTTAATATATAACAATTAAATTGCTCTTTAATTCTTAGAGATAAGAAGACAAGCAATTTCGCAACTCAAGGCCAAAACTGATAGCATCAGAAAAGCATAACCAAGGCTTAGAATATAAATAACTAACCTTTCTGGAGTATGTTTTCTGAATATTTTATAGCGTATACTTTATTAAAAGCTGAAATCAAATAGTTGAAAATAGCCTTTAAATTAAAACAATTGCACAAAGATAGATTAAAACCAGTTTTTCTAAATTTCAGTGCGATATTTTATAAATGGACAGTCTGCTGATCTGAGCACAATTTATTAACACCAAAATAATTGCAGGCTTTTTATTAAAGCAAAAGCTCCTTCCACCAATAGGATGGGACTTTCGCAACCCAAAACTGAGCTAGCAATATTATTGACACCATTAACGTCTTTTAAAATGTTGAAAATCTACCATGCTCACTTGAGATGGGAAAAAAAACATTAAAATAATAAACAGGAGTGCTACGATCTTACCTTGAAGCTTTTCTGCTTGCGGACTTTGCAAAATATTCTGTAGGTGTGATTACCTGCCAGAACTGTGATGGCCGAACAGTGAAGTGCAGTTTTATTAAAAAGGCCTGATCAGAGTGCTGCCACCTTGGCACAATCGATGGTGAGGGAAAGAGAAAGCGGCTCGTCTCACGACATCACGTTCTCCTGCGTCCAACAGGATCTCCAGTACGTCAGGGCAACGTACTGTATGGCCCCGGAACTTCCAGCAGGAATCGATGTTTCAGAAGAGCTGATGGATATCCTCTTAGAAGGTTACTTATAAGGAGAGCTTTTGTTTTGTTCACTTGCCACAACGTTGGGTTCTATGTTTTGTTTTTGTCGAGAACGTTGTCGGCGAGTCCCGATTGTAATGGAAAATAACTGCAGTATTCTCGCAAAAAGTCTCGATCATCTGCGTTGAGGGGAATGTTGTTAAATTTGCAGTTCAGTGTTCTTCACCCTACAGTGTCTTACTGGAAAATTGTATGATGCTTTCGCTGATTTTGAGTTGTAAATGTGAAAAGGCTCGCGGAAATTCTGCAGGCCGATATCTAAAATCTGTAAAATATGCACTTTCCGACATTAACGGGTTATAAGAGATTTTTTTGCGGTTCAAGCGGGTTGAGGTGGCGAAGCAGTTGACGTCTGATGTTAATACGCTTCATAGTTTCTGTAGATAATTTATCCACTTTAACATATCCATGTCATCACCGCATTGTATGAAATGACCCTCCCTCCATTTCATGAATGTTCAGTTTCTCAAATAACATTTGCCATCACAATTATAGAAATATGCGGTTACAAACAATGCTGTGGACCGCTTGGGAGGGAGTCTTACAAAATCGAAGTTGTCAAGGCTACTTAAATAAGAGGTTTTTATCACAAGGAAACAAATATATATATCTTGAAAAACGACTAACAATTACACTTTTAAAATCAGCTGAACGACCTGAATTCAAATAGCATAATGGTTAGTAAATTAACTTCGTGGGAGTGTTCGCGTCGAGCACTTCGCGTGGATCTTGGAAAAACGGAAGGAACGTCTCACAGGAGGAAGAAGGAAAAGGCTAAAGTGGAAAGATATATGATAAACAGTGGGTAAATTAATCTTGGCAAACAAATAAATTGAGCTGTCCACGGGAAAGGTTATTAGAATTAATAATTGAATCATAGAAATAATAATGGTTAGGGAATAAGCAAATATAGGCATGCAAGGTTTTATTCATTGGATAGAATTACTAAATATGGCCTCCAGAAAAAAAAAGATGAGCATTAGAATAATAATTATTTTTTCCATTGGTATTCGAATAGCAACCATAATAATAAAACAGCCTGAGGTAGACATTATTGTCCAAGTAGGAAACTATAAAGTTATTAGAGAAACCTGCTAAATTGCAATAAATATAATCAAATACAGGTTAGTAGGGTGTAGAATGTTTAAGATCAGCAGAAAACTTGCAGGATAAAGCATGCAGAACACGTGGGAAGTGAAACACAAAAAAACATTAACTGGTGAAGATTTAAATGCATGAAACAATGAATAGAAAACTCGGTCTGTCTGAGGTATTTTGGATAAGTTGAAGTTTATGGAGGAGAATATTGTGTCCAACCAAAATAAAAACGATGGTCAAATTTGGAGGTGATAAAGGCAAAGATGTCTTTGGTGTGCCATTTACCATTGTTGCAAGGTATTAATATCTATTTTGGATTAAAACTTCATGATTATAGCTACTTTGGATTGTTGAATGTTGCAACATAAAATAGCCTTTAGTAAAATTCATGCCTGTGAGTGAGAAATTTATGGATACAAGCCCTTACTGCAGATACTTAAGTGCAAAGTATAGGCTGACAGAGCAGCACAGAAGTAATGTTTCAAAAGAGAGGTTAAACAATAAACTGTCATGTCAAATGGATTTGTTTGCCAATATTGGTCCTTCAATCAATGTTCAAAGTAAATTTATTATCAAAGTATGGATATGTCACCACCTATTACTCCAAGATTCATTTTCTTGCAGACATTCACAGTAGATACAAAGAAACACAATAGAATCAATGAAAACCACACACAAAGACAGACAAACAACCAATGTGAGTAAGCAAACTGTGCAATTAAAAAAACAATAAAAAATAAATACATATATGCATAAATAATATTGGAAATATGAGTTGTAGAGTCCTTGCAAATGAGACCATAGGTTGTGATGTAGTTCAGTGTCGAAATGAGTGAAGTTGTCCACCTGGATCAGGAGCCTGATGGTTGAAGGGTAATAACTGCTGCTGTACCTGGGGGTATGAGAACAAAGCTCCTGTTATTTCCTTCCTGATGGCAGCAGTGAAAAGAGAGCATGGCCTGGATGATGGGGTGCTCGATGATGGATGCTGCTTTCTAGTGACAGTGCTCGCGGTAGATGTACTCAGTGGTGGGGAACACTTTTGCTGTGGTGGACTGGGCTGTATCAATACTTGTTGCAGGTTGTGATGCAATCTGTCAGAATACTCTTCATTGTGCTGAATCTGCACAAATGTCTAAGAAAGTAGAGGCACTGCCCTGCTTCCTTTGTAATGGCATATATGTGCTGGTCCGAGGGCAGGTCCTCTGAAATGATAACGCCAAGGAATATAAAGTTACTGACACCCTCCACCTCCAGAACCCTGATGAAGACTGCTTCATGCGCCTCTGGTTTCCTCCTCCTGTAGCCAATAATCAGGTCTCTGGTTTTGCTGATGTTGAGTGAAAGGTTATTGTGGCACCATTCAGCCAGTTTCATTCTCCCTCCTATATGCCGATTTGTCTCTGCCTTTGATTCAGCCAACAACAATGGTGTTGTCAGCAAGTGAATCTGGCATTGGAGCTGTAATTGGACCGTAAGACATGGGAGCAGAATTAAGCCATTCAGCCCATCGAGTCTGCTCCGCCATTCCATCGTGGCTGATCCTGGATCCCATTCAACCCCATACACCTGCCTTCTCGCCATATCCTTTGATGCCCTGACTGATCAGGAAAAGATCAACTTCTGCCTTAAATGTACATACAGACTTGTCTTCCACCGCTGTCTGTAGCAGAGTATTCCACAGATTTACTACTCTCTGGCTAAAAAAATTCCTCCTTACCTCTGTTCTAAAGGGTCAGATTTCCCATTGTAGGGATGGAAAGGTATGTGTTCGTGATGGTAGTGTAGCAGTGGTCAATCAACATCTGTAGTACAAATTGTTAATATTGCATTGCTATTCTCTGGATCCTGCTTGGTGCAACTTGATTGCCACATTGCCTACTTTCCAACATTGTCTACAAATTAAATGCTTCATTAGTTAATTAATTGTGGCTGTCTTGAGGTTGTGGAAATAAATTTTAATGTTCTTTGCATGGAACCTACAGTATATTTAGCAACTTTTCCACATTGATCAAGCTCTGTTGGCATTGCTTGTGTTTAATTTTAAACCATTTTACTTTCTATCTCTCTTTTTCTTTTAAAACATCTTTCTTAACCTCTTTTTTTCTGTACTTAATCCAACACTGAATTCACCCATCCTAATTTGCACATTTCAGTCTTATTACCTACAAGCTGCAATTTCTTGGCCTATTCACCTCAGAAGCTGGATGCTTTTCTCCTTCACTGCAATGTTATCAGCTGGCATTTGCAGCAAGTTGCGATGTAATAATGCAAACATTTGAACAGCTCAAAGCAAGCATTCCTAACTGTGATACTGTTGGATCATTTGCACATCAAATTATGGGCCAGTAAAATGACAATAGTGAATTAGACATTAAGATAAAAAGAGCATATTGAAGGTTACTTTAAGAGTCATGGATTTGTGGTGTTTACTCTTTGGTAACAGGCAGTAAATACTGCTTAACCAGTAAAGTAGGCATATATCATGATTGTAGCAAAATAATAAGACAAATAGGATCAATTACAGAAAAGACAACAGAGGCAATCTTGAGGTTAGAAATAGACCAGCAACACAAAATAACAAGTCAAAAAATAGAATCGGCTGGTGATATCCTGATGAAGGAAAAAAACCTCAGCCCAGCGTCTGGGACGTTGTGAATAGCTGGGTCAAGGGCATCGTAGAGTCATAGTCAGATTCAGGAAACAAACCTTTAGGCCCAGCTTGTCAGTGCCAGCTATTTACCTCAATTTGGTCCATATCCCTTTATGCATTTCCTATCCATTACCTGTTTTTATGCCTTTTAAACATTATAATTGTACCTGTCACTATCTCTTCCTTTGTCTGCTCATTCTACCTACACACCACCCTCTGTATAGTAAAGTTGTCCCTCAGGTTCCAGTCCTGATGAAGGGTACCAGCCAAAACATTGACTGTTTATTCCATTTCTTAGATACTGCCTGACCTACTGAGTTCCTCCAGCATTTTGTGTGTATTGCTCCCTTTAAAACTTGGCTCTCTCATCCTAAATCACTTCGACAATGACTTGGATGTCTTGGACAATGTGATTATTCACAGACTTTGAATGCAGACAGCTCAGAGGAAATGTCTGTCACTTATTTAGATAACATTATAATCAGTTCACAAAGGTTTAGGATTTCATTTGTATCATCAGAATTGTCCATAAAGAAGGTAAGACTTGACACAGGTAATGCAATTTTGACCATGTCTTGCAAAGGCTATTTAGTGAAGACTGAGTAAGATCTGAGGAAGATTTCACTCTCTTAAAGACTTCTAATTACAGAATTGCTAAATGGACTGAAACAAGCCCAAATTGAGTTGGGTACATTGAGGATGTGAAGACAATTTGAAGGTGTGAAAATCTGATGATGTGTACTAGACATGGACAGCTCAGCTCAGCTCAAGGTCAGCTCAATCCAGCATGGCTAGGATGAAATGCAATGGAGCAAAATATAAATGAAATTATTGAATATCAAGAAGAAAATTCAGGATGGGGAAGTCCAAAGAGAGGAGTTCTCGACTCAAAATCTGTTAGGAGGAAAGAGTTGAGATTTAGCATCAACTGCTTGTGAGTCAGGATTAAAGGTAGTGTGAAAATAGAGTCACAATGATGGATAGCTTTATGAAACAATTAGAGATTGTTATGTTTTGTAACTTCAATACATAAAAACAAATTGTATTAAAAGATAGGTGTCTGAATGATGCGAGTCTTAGTTCATATTTTACTTTAAGCCACGTGTTATAGCATCATGATGTATACAATGCATTTACTTTTACATATGCATGTGTATATACATACACATATACACACACATACATACACATACATAAACACACATACATACATAAACACATACATGCACACACATACATATATACACATAGTCATATACATACATATGCACATACACATACACACAGACACGTATACACACGTAATCACATATACACACATATGCACACACACATACACATCTACACACACACACACAAATGCATACACACATACATATATATATATATATATATATAGAGAGAGAGAGAGAGAGACCCACACACACACACTCATATACATACACATACATTTTAAATTTTATTTATTTATTTCAATTTTTTTCTTTGCTCAGCTTAACAGAACTTTCAATTTCCAAGTACATTTACATTTCTTCCCCCACAGGTATCAGCTATCAGAACACTTCCATCAAAATATAGACATCACCACCACATGCTATACAAAAGCCCTTATTACCATAGCAGACAGGTTGACATCTACATATTGTAGAAAAGGTTGCCATGTTTTTTGAAAACTTTTTGTTTTTGAGTGTACCACACATGTTAAAAAGTCCAAAGAAATGTATTCCATGATTAATTTACGCCAACCAGAAAGTCCAGGGGCCTTATCAGATATCCAACAAAGTGAAATGTTCTTTCTCGCACAAAAAGTCAGGATGTTAAAAAGTTTTTTTCTGATGTGCATTAATAATATGATTGCTGGGTAGGCCTAAGAGAAAAGACACTGGGTCCAGTTCAAGCTCCATCTTCAGAATGTTTTCCATTTCACCCAAAATATCACTTCAGTATGCCTGAAGTTTGAGACGAGTCCAAAAACAATGGGTAAGAGTTCCAGTATTTCCTTTACATTTAGAACACATTGGAAAAATCCCCATCTTAAATTTCGAGAGACGATCTGGAGTCAGATGGGCTCTACGCAGAATTTTGAGTTGCAATGCAGTTCTATTACAAACTGAAATTTTCTTTGCATTATCACAGATGTGTTCCCATGTTTCAGCTGTAATTTCTACTCCCAGTTCTCCCTGCCAGACCCTTCTCAGCTGCTCATCCTCTCCACAAGAACATTCCCTCAGGATGGTGTAAAAAATACTGATGGAGATTCACCCTTAGAACAAAACACCCTCTTTTCTATGTCAGATCTATAGAAATCAGTTAACAATGATTTTTTTTCTGTATAAAATCTCTTATCTGAAAGAAACAAAAAAGACTGTCTTTTAAAATGTCTAAGTTACAGCTTCCTAGTAGTCTAGGGGGTCTGGATTTTCCAGTCATCAAAAAATATCAATTAAATTCCTTTTTATCTTATGGGGTTGACTGGGTTTGCAGGGATTCCTCCTCAGTTTGGCTGGACATTGGAGCCTCACAAGCACGCGCACCCGCACACGCACACGCACACGCACACACTTTCCTGACAAGGGGGATCACTCTGCTTAGCAGGTGAGGCTTGTGGCTGTGAAACAATCTCAGGTCTGGGATCCTCTTTGTGGTGGTTGTGGGAGTTAACTCTGGGACTGCAGGAAGTGGTTTTGACAGTGGTAGCAATCTTTTTTCTCTAACAATTGACTCTGCTCTCCTCAATATGTTATCTCCATATGATATCAGATGTCATTTCCACTGTGTAGGAGAGTGGTACAGTTCTGACTTAATCTTTCCAAGTGCTCACTTTTGATCACCTCTGTAGACTGGTTGTCCAGATGTAAAACATTGAACTTCCTTGTTTGAGGAGGCTTCAACTTGTCTCAGCTGTTTGTCCTGCCTACACCTTTGGAGATTGGGTGGAGGCTATTGAGAATACTTCTGGCCACTTTGTAGCTGCATCCACCACTACAAGAAAGTTCTGCCCATGAATAGTCCAGCAAAGTTCACACGAATCCTCTGTCAGGCCATTCTCAGGGACGGTGAGGCACTGCTCTTGGCATCTTCCGGGTGTGTTGGCATCCTGAACAGTGCATGGCAAGCTGCTCGATCTGCTGATCTAAACCAGGCCTCCAGATTGAAATGGTCAGGTTGTCGGGGCTGGAGGAGCGGGACGTGCCAGTGTTCAGCTCAGTACTCCATCAGGTTTACTCGTCTCTGTGCCAAACTGAGGCTGTGACTCGCAACTAATGGGCTCCGGGAATGGCTGCCGTGATGACTGGCTTCATAGCTGTAAACTCACTTTCATGAACTTCAGTTCCGAATGTTATTTGCTTACTTTTATTGTTTTGCACGATTTGTTTTTTACTGCCCATTTGGTGTTTAATGGCCCTTTTAGTGGATTCTATTGGGTTTCATTGTTTTGTGGCTTCCTGTGAGGATACAAGTTTCAGGTTTGTACATAGTATACATACTTCGATAAGAAATATATTTAGAACTTAGAACTTTGAGCTTGGAGATGATCAGCATGTGGCTTCTCCAACACTTTAGCTCTCGGCTTGGATGGTACAACTCTCAATCCTCACTTAAGGCAACCACTGTCAAGGGCAAGCTTTTCTGGGTGCTGGTAAAAATGGTGGAACTGGGATTTCTGCTGCACATTCCAGCCATGTTGGGTGGCCATGTAGACCTGAGACAGTGAGGGGTCTTTCCTGGTTTCCCTTTGGATCATCTCTGCCATAATAGGAAGACTTCCGATTTGTGTTAGGGAGAATACGTCAAGAGAGGTGTCACTTCTTTGTAAAATTTCCTGGTTTTCCCCTTTTCCAAAGGTGAACAGGACAATCCATCAGCATTTCGATGATTAACTGTTCTCGATCTTGTAACTGTGTCCTCCAGGAAACAGAGCCCAGCTCTGCATTCTTCATGCTGCTTCTACGGATTGAAAATGGACACCAGTGGTTGATGATCAGTAATGAGGGTAAACTCTCTCCCATACAGGTACTGGTTGAAACATTTACATCTCAAATCAGACTCAAGGCCCCTCTGTCAATCTGTGCAATTTTTTCTCTGCAGAGGTAAGGGAATGTGATGCAAAAGTTACGGGGTATTCTCTTCCATCACTCATAACATGTGACCTGACTGCACCTGTACCATAAGGCAAGGTGCCACTGGCAAGCTTCATTGGATGACATGGATCATAATGTGCGAATATAGTATCTGATGCCATCATTTCTTTTAGCTTTTTGAAAGCCACCTCACACTGCGCTATCCATTGCAGTTTCCAACCGATTTGCAATAATGAGTTCAAGGGGTGAAGCACAGTATAGAAACATAGAAAATAGGTGCAGGCATAGGCCATTCGGCCCTTCGAGCCTACACCGCCATTCAGTATGATCATGGTTGATCATCCAACTCAGAACCCTGTACCTGCTTTCTCTCGATACCCCCTGATCCCTTTAGCCACAAGGGCCATATCTAACTTCCTCTTAAATATAGCCAATGAACTGGCCTCAACTGTTTCCTGTGGCAGAGAATTCCACAGATTCACCACTCTCTGTGTGAAGAAGTTTTTCCTCACCTCGGTCCTAAAAGGCTTCCCCTTTATCCTTAAACTGTGACCCTTCATTCTGGACTTCCCCATCGGAAATAATCTTCCTGCATCTAGCCTGTCCAATCCCTTTAGAATTTTATACGTTTCAATAAGATCCCCGCTCAGTCTTCTAAATTCCAGTGAGTATAAGCCTAGTCGATCCAGTCTTTCTTCATATGAAAGTCCTGCCATCCCAGGAATCAATCTGGTGAACCTTCTCTGTACTCCCTCTATGGCAAGAATGTCTTTCCTCAGATTAGGGGACCAAAACTGCACACAATATTCTAGGTGCGGTCTCACCAAGGCCTTGTACAACTGCAGTAGAACCTCCCTGCTCCTGTTCTCAAATCCTTTTGCTATGAATGGCAACATACCATTTGCCTTTTTCACCGCCTGCTGTACCTGCATGCCCACCTTCAATGACTGGTGTACAATGACACCCAGGTCTCGTTGCATCTCCCCTTTTTCTAATCGGCCACTGTTCAGATAATAATCTGTTTTCCTGTTCTTGCAACCAAAGTGGATAACCTCACATTTATCCACATTAAATTGCATCTGCCATGAATTTGCCCACTCACCTAACCTATCCAAGTCACCCTGCATCCTCTTAGCATCCTCCTCACAGCTAACACCACCGCCCAGCTTCGTGTCATCCGCAAACTTGGAGATGCTGCATTTAATTCCCTTGTCTAAATCATTAATATATATTGTAAACAACTGGGGTCCCAGCACTGAGCCTTGCGGTACCCCACTAGTCACTGCCTGCCATTCTGAAAAGGTCTCGTTTACTCCCACTCTTTGTTTCCTGTCTGCCAACCAATTCTCTATCCACATCAATACCATACCCCCAATACCGTGTGCTTTAAGTTTGCACACTAATCTCCTGTGTGGGACCTTGTCAAAAGCCTTTTGAAAATCTAAATATACCACATCCACTGGCTCTCCCCATCCACTCTACTAGTTACATCTTCAAAAAATTCTATAAGATTTGTCAAACATGATTTTCCTTTCACAAATCCATGCTGACTTTGTTCGATGATTTCACCTCTTTCCAAATGTGCTGTTATTACATCTTTGATAACCGACTCTAGCATTTTCCCCACCACCGATGTCAGACTAACTGGTCTATAATTCCCCGGTTTCTCTCTCCCTCCTTTTTTAAAGAGTGGGGTTACATTAGCCACCCTCCAATCCTCAGGAACTAATCCAGAATCTAAGGAGTTCTGAAAAATTATCACTAATGCATCCACTATTTCTTGGGCTACTTCTTTAAGCACACTGGGATGCAGACCATCTGGCCCTGGGGATTTATCTGCCTTTAATCCCTTCAATTTACCTAATACCAATTCCCTACTAACATGTATTTCCCTCAGTTCCTCCATCTCACTAGACCCTCGGTCCCTTACTATTTCCGGAAGATTATTTATGTCCTCCTTAGTGAAGACAGAACCAAAGTAGTTATTCAATTGGTCTGCCATGTCTTTGTTCCCTATGATCAATTCACCTGTTTCTGACTGTAAAGGACCTACATTTGTCTTGAACAATCTTTTTCTTTTCACGTATCTATAAAAGCTTTTACAGTCGGTTTTTATGTTCCCTGCCAGCTTTCTCTCATAATCTTTTTTCCCTTTCCTAATTAAGCCCTTTGTCCTCCTCTGCTGGTCTCTGAATTTCTCCCATTCCTCAGGTGTGCCGCTTTTTTTTGCTAATTTATATGTTTGTTCTTTGGACTTGATACTATCTCTAATTTCCCTTGTCAGCCACGGGTGCAATACCTTCCCTGGTTTATTCTTTTGCCAAACTGGGATGAACAATTGTTGTAGTTCATCCCTGCGATCTTTAAATGCTTGCCATTACATATCCACCGTCAACCCTTTAAGTATCATTTGCCAGTTTATCTTAGCTAATTCACGTCTCATACCTGCAAAGTTACCCTTCTTTAAGTTCAGAACCTTTGTTTCTGAATTAACCATGTCACTCTCCATCTTAATGAAGAATTCCACCATATTATGGTCACTCTTACCCAAGGGGCCTCGCACGACAAGATTGCTAACTAACCCCTCCTCATTGCTCAATACCCAGTCTAAAATGGCCTGCTCTCTAGTTGGTTCCTCAATATGTTGGTTCAGAAAACCATCCCGCATACATTCCAAGAAATCCTCTTCCTCAGCACCCTTACCAATTTGGTTCACCCAATCTATGTGTAGATTGAAGTCACCCATTATAATTACTGTTCCTTTATTGCACGCATTTCTAATTTCCTGTTTAATGCCATCCCCAACCTCACTACTACTGTTAGGTGGCCTGTACACAACTCCCACCAGCATTTTCTGCCCCTTAGTGTTATGCAGCTCTACCCATATCAATTCCACATCCTCCAGACTAATGTCCTTCCTTTCTATTGCATTAATCTCCTCTCTAACTAGCAACGCTACCCCACCTCCTTTTCTTTCCTGTCTATCCCTCCTGAATATTGAATATCCCTGGATGTTGAGCTCCCATCCTTGGTCACCCTGGAGCCATGTCTCTGTGATCCCAACTATATCATATTCATTAATAACTATCTGCACATTCAGTTCATCCACCTTGTTACGAATGCTCCTCGCATTGACACACAAAGCCTTCAGGCTTGTTTTTACAACACTCTTCGCCCTTATACAATTATGTTGAAAAGTGGCCCTTTTTGCTTTTTGCCCTGTATTTGCCTGCCTGCCACTTCTACTTTTCACCTTACTACTTTTTGCTTCTACCCTCATTTTACACCCCTCTGTCTCTCTGCACTTGTTCCTATCCCCCTGCCACATTAGTTTAAAGCCTCCTGAACAGCAGTAGCAAACGCTCCCCCAAGGACATTGGTTCCAGTCCAGCCCAGGTGCAGACCGTCCTGTTTATACTGGTCCCACCTCCCCCAGAACTGGTTCCAATGCTCCAGAAATTTGAATCTCTCCCCCTTGCACCATTTTTCAAGCCACGTATTCATCTGAAATATCCTCCTATTTCTACTCTGACTAGCACGTGGCACTGGTAGTAATCCAGAGATTATTACCTTTGTGGTCCTACTTTTTAGTTTATCTCCTAACTCCCTAAATTCACCTTGTAGGACCTCATCCCGTTTTTTACCTATATCATTGGTACCTATGTGCACCACAACCACTGGCTGTTCACCCTCCCATTCCAGAATGTCCTGCAGCCGCTCAGAGACATTCTTGACCCTTGCACCAGGGAGGCAGCGTACCATCCTGGAGTCTCGTTTGCGGCTGCAGAAACGCCTATCTATTCCCCTTACAATTGAATCCCCTATCACTATAGTTCTCCCACTCCTTTTCCTTCCCTCCTGTGCCACAGAGCCACCCATGGTGCAATGAACTCGGCTGCTGCTGCCTTCCCCTGATGGGACATCTCCCCCAACAGTATCCAAAACAGTATATCTGTTTAGGAGGGGGATGACCTCAGGGGACTCCTGCACTACCTGCCTACTGCTACGCTGTCTAGTGGCCACCCCTTCCCTTTCTGCCTGTGTAGCCTTTACCTGCGGTGTGGCCAACTCACTAAATGCGCTATTCACGACTTTCTCAGCATCGTGGATGCTCCAGTATGAATCCAATCGCAGCTCCATACGCTCAATGCGGTCTGCCAGAAGCTGCATCTGGACACACTTCCTGCACACATAGTCGTCAGGGACACTGGAAGTATCCCTGATTTCCCAAATGCTGCAGGATGAACAAACCACGGGGCCGATCTCAGCTGCCATGACCTATCCAATACTTGCCTCAACTTTTGAAACTTTCTCCTTTGAAAGGAACTTACCCGGCCTTACCTCACTTGGAGTGAAGCTCGTCCTCCGCCTCTTCTTGTCGAAGCCTCTCGAGTCAAAGCCTCAAATCTCCACTCCTTCACTGGCACGCTCACTCACTGACCACTGTCTATGTTTGGCAGGAACCTGTTATAGTGGTTGACAAATCTTAAAAAGGACTGCAACTCCGACATGTTCTTTGGCCTTGGAGCATCCACCACTGCTTGAATTTTCTCAGCAGACTTGTGTCATCCTTGTGTGTCAATAGTGTGGCCACAGTAAGTAATGCTTGATATAAAGAATTCACACTTGTTGCATTGCGCTCTGAGCCCATAATTTTCTAATGTTTTTAACACTGTATTGAGATTTAGGAAATATTCCTTGTCATCCCCACCAGTGGCAATGATGTCATCCAGCTAACACTGAGTGCTTGAGCAGCCTTGCAGCAGCTGGTCCGTAGCTTTCTTGCAGAGTTCAGGTACAGATGCTACTCCAAAAATAAGCTTATTACAGGGATAAAGCCCTTTGAGTGTTTATGGTGAGAAATACTTTATACTCTTCACCATTTTCACCTGTAGGTGGGCCTCAGCTAAGTCCACTTTGCTGAAATGTTTTCCTCCAGGAAGATTTACAAGATTTCCTGGGCAGAGGGTATTGATCTATTTTCAGTCCTGGGTTGATGGTGACCTTAAAATCACCACAAATCCTGATAGACCCATTCTTCTTGGCTATTGGGACCACTGGTATTGCCACCCAACCTTGGAAAAAATTCCTTCAGCCTCCATGAGATTAGCTCACTAACCACTTTATCACAGATGGTATAAGGAACTGAATGGACTTTGTAAAACTTGGGTGTGGCATTTTCATTTAACACTATTTTACCCTTGATATGTTTGAGCTTTCCAGTGCCATCCTTGAACACTGCTGTGGCACATCCAGTTTCTTTCCTAATTTGCTTTCAGTTGGCAGGGAATGTGGCATGTAAATGGTGGATGGATCTCCAATCACATCCTAGTTGTCTCAGCCAATCGTGCCCCACAATTCTGGCCCTTCTGTTCTTATCATGTATTCAGTAGTGGATCAAATACATTGTTTAATTTGTATTATTGATAAAAGTTATCAGATTCTTTCTTAAGTCTTGTGGGGACAATTAGTTGTGAACAGGTCATGCAATATAGTCAAAGTCATTAAAGTGATTATTTGAGGCAACAATTACAGAACAGGATTTGAAACTTGTTGCACCAGAGGCCTAACAGAAAAAGCAATCAAGTGGATTGCACCGTACAGGGGTGTTAAGTCCAACTTATAGTGAAGGGTTCAGTGAACAAGGAGTCCACAAATTGAGAAAGTTCATAAGTGGTTGAATTTGTGACTATATTAATATAACCAGTTAACCTACTGCTTAACAACTTAATGTATCAGTTAATATAAGCTTTCTTTTTCAAAGGGGAAATAGGGTACCTTTAAGAAATGATTTGTGTTACGTGGTACGAGCCTTTTACATTGTTGTCTCCACATTCTGAAGTTCACTTTAGTTACAGCCTTCATTAAAGGATGTTCTGTTCTAGCTCCACATCAATCGGACTGCCTTTGTGTGCAATAACAAAAAGGTAACCCACAGAAACTATTGTACAGACACCAACTGAGCCAAATCTGACATATGAGACAGTACAGCAGAAACCACATTCTATAGTAACTATGGCAGTGAGTGCTGCACCATCTTCCTGGACTTTAGCAGCTTGAACAATTTACTTCTGCTAATATCAGATGTTGCTCTGTTTTTGACTTTCAGTTTGAATTCAGAAAAATGCTCAACCAGGCGAATCATCAGAAGGTTCAGAGTGTAAGGGAAGGGTTTTAAAAGCTCATCACTAGTTTTCACAAAGAATTCCTTTTAATGCAGAAAATGGAAAGTAATTCACTTCTATTAGTATTTTGTTTTGAAGTCACATAGAACGTTGCAATGAAAAACCTAGACTCTAACTAGACTATTCCTCCTCCCACCCTGTCTCCTGCAAAAATGCTATCCCTTTCTCTCAATTCCTCCGCCTCCACCACATCTGCTCTCAGGATGAGGCCTTTCATTCTTGGACAAAGGAGATGTCTTCCTGTTTTAAAGAAAGGGGCTTCCCTTCATCCACTATCAACTCTGCTCTCCATCGCATCTCCTGTATTTCACACACCTCTGCCCTCACCCCATCCTCCCGCCAGCCCACCAGGGATAGAGTCCCCCTGGTCCTCACCTATCACCCTACCAGCCTACAGATCCAACGTATAATCCTCCGTAACTTCTGCCACCTCCTACGGGATCCCACCACCAGCCACATCTTCCCCTCGCTCCCACTCTCAGCTTTCCGCAGGGATCGCTCCCTACGCGACTCCCTTGTCCATTCATCCCCCCCATCCCTCCCCACCGACCTCGCTCCGGGCACTCATCCCTGCAAATGGAAGAAGTGCTACACCTGCCCCCACACTTCTTCCCTCACCACCATCCCAGGCCCCAGACAGTCCTTTCAGGTGAGGCACCACTTCACCTGCGAGTCAGCTGGGGTGATATACTGTATCCGGTGCTCCCGATGTGGCCATTTATACATTGGGGAGACCCGCTGCAGACTGGGAGACCATTTCGCCGAACACTGACGCTCAGTCCTCCAGCAGTGGCGGGATCTCCCTGTGGCCACACACTTCAATTCCACAGACCACTCCCACTCCGACATGTCTGTCCATGGCCTCCTCTACCGTCAAGATGAGGCCACACACAGGTCGATGGATCAATACCTTATCTCCTGCCTAGGTAGCCTCCTTCCTGCCGGCATGAACATTCAACTCACAGACCTCTGTTGATACTCCTGACCCCCCCCTTACCCCATCCCTATCTATTATTTTAGTCTGGTTCTCTTTCTCTCTCTTTCCCCCCCCCCTCACTATAATCTCCCCCCAGCCCTACCTTTCTTTCTCTTTTATTTCCCATAATTCTCCACATTCCCCCCTAGCCCACTTCCCTCCAGCCTATCACTTCCCAGCTCTCTACTTCATCCCTCCTTCCACTTCTTATCCCCCCTCAACCATCCCATGCTACTTCACTCCGGATGAAGGGTTTCGACCCGAAACGTCGTCACTACCTCCTCCCATAGATGCTGTTTGGCCTGCTGAGTTCTGCCAACATTTTGTGTTTTTATTTATTTCCAGCATCTGCAGATTCACTCGTGTTGCAATTAAATACCTAGTTTTTAAAAACTAATTTCTGATGGCCAGTTTGATAAGTGTTATGTACTCAGCATTGATATCTTCAGTTACTTGGTTTCAACAGTTAATGAATTATTTTTACATATTTCAAGATGGTGGTGTAAATGTAGGCTGGCAATTTTCTTTTTTGTCTTAGACTCCTTAATGATGATGCTGTGATACAAAATTATAAGAGTATATTTTTACATGTTACAGTTGTTGCTGCTGCATGTATTTATGACCACAATAGTGTTATCCAGGAACATTCCCATCCTCAGTGACAGCAGTACCCAGAATATGAGTGTTAAAAAAAAGGCTGAAGCATTTGAAACCATGCTCAGACAGACATGCTGAGTGGATTCTCTACCTCGGCCTCCTCCCGAGATCCCTACCATCACAGAAACCTGCCTTCAATCGGTTTGGGTCATCTTATGTACTACTAAGAAATGAATGAAAACATGGTGTACATTAAAGGCTACATGTGCAGACAACACCCTAGCTGTAATACTGAAGATCTGTGGTCTAGATCAAGCAGCACCTCAAACCTATCTCTTCCACTATAGTTACAGCACATCATTCTCCTTAACATCTGCCGGCTTCAAAGGGATCCTACCATCAAACATAGCCTTACCTTTCCCCACTCTCAACTTTCCACAGGGTTCACTCTCTGTGATTCCCTTGTTGATTCATTCCTCTCCACTGATCTCCCTCCTGGCACTTACTTCTGCAAGTGAGACAAGTGCTCCTTCACCTCCTCCCTCACCACCATTCAGGGCCCCAAACTGTCCCTCCACTTCTCAGATGTGGTTGGGGTCAGGTGTTATGCAGTGGGCCTGAATTTATTCACGTTTAACAAGTGCTAGTGGAGGAAAAGAGGTGTGAGCTTTGTCCCTTAAGTACACAAGTCCTTGTATAAAATAACATAATAATGCACAAGGGGCACTATGTCATTTTAGCAAATTTTAATGGGATATTGGATTTTTGAGATATTGAATTTTTGGGCTATGAACTTTGGCCCTCGAGAAATAAGATGTTTTTGTGGTCAATTTTGACTGCTTTGCATTTTTTTCCTTGATTTCTCCCAAGCTATTGTCATAATTATTTAACCATAATTATTGTCATAATTAATTAAAATGTTCTTAAAATAAATCCTCTTTGTGGAAATTTGGTGGAAGATTTGAAAACACAAGGTGTATGAGTAAGATCAACTTGTATTAGAAGGCTGAATGTCTGCTTTTCAGTACCATACATTAACTTGAAATGATCTATCCCTCAAGTTAAATTGTGATAACAGACCCAATGACACAAATGTACATGCAAACTTGATTACCTTAAATGATAAATGGTTCTCAGCAATTTCATGGCAAAATCATATCATGGAACTTAATGAAAAATGTCATAAAAGGTTGATCAATCAGAAAATTTAACTGACCGTAGCTATTTAGATTTCTCTGGCCAAAATTGCGGGCATTGTTGAGCCTACTTGAACATATTCAGGTGGTGAGGAGAGAACAGAGGCGCAGCAGGTTAATCTGTGTTGGATTGGGAGATGGCTGTTCCATTGGCACCGTTGTCTAGTGTTCACTACCTGGAAGACAAGCTAGAATGCTTTCACCACATATCGGCAGATAAGGAACTGCTACATGCTTGTTATTGCAGAAACGTGGCTGCTGGACAACATCCCATTCATTATTAATTTTCAGGTCATGTCACTCAGGGACTTGTGCTAATATTACTTTGTGGCAGTATGTGCTATCATAACTATATGTGCTCTGTGCGACTGTACGTACTGTGTTTTACACCTTGGCCCTGGAGGAATGCTGCTTTGTTTAGCTGAATACAAGCTGCCCAAGAACTCCTTGGGCAAACTTGAAGACCAAATTTTAATCATGTTTAATCATAACACATGTCTGTCCACTTTTCTGCAGATCTTTGAGAGCATGGTCCCAAAGCAGATAACATAAGACTGTGAAAATAATTCGATATTTCTGAAGATAATCACATTTATATCTTCATATCTCAGTCATCTTTATTTATGTCTGTCTTCTTCAGTGGATTCTAGAAGCCCACAATCTTTTGAGTGAGGCACAATAGACTTTCACCAAATAATGTTGTACTGTAGGTATTTGATAAGACAAGGGAATTCTAATGAAAGCTATATGGTGATAGTTGATTCATTTTTTTGTATACCTATGTAAATCTTTGTGTCAGCTAGTGAAGATCATCGTTAGCCTTTTTATGCAGGTACTCCTGTTTCCAAAGGTGAAATGTTAGAAGGACAATGAACATGAGAAGCATATTGTTTAGAGAAATACTCACCAACATGCTGCTCCTGAAGAATTGTGATTAAAGTAGAGTTTATGACCTTTCCTGTTTTGTGTGTGGTAAATAAACTATACATAATTTAAAGGAAGTCTGATAGGTTACTTTACAAAGGAAATATAAATTACTTATATGTACAAATAACCCATCTACCAATCTTGCCACTTTGTATTTCATTATTAATTACTGACATGCTAATGGATAGATGGATTCCTGTTAATTGGGTTACCGATTGATTGGGACAGCCACTTATCTGGGATAACTGTGAGAGAAGTGAAACTGATCAAGAAAATAGCCGGAATTTCCTTCATTTATTTTGGGACACAATGCCACTTAATTGGGAGTAAGGACTGTTGCCAAACAGTTTCTAACTCGCGTCAATTATGTGCACTTGTATGGTTGTTAACATTATACTGTACTTAGAAAAGTTTTCAAGTAGTATCAGTTGTGTGTGTTTGTGTAGAAATTACAGAGAGTTTTGCAACTGATAGTTAGTGAAAAATAAACAGACAATTCGGAACTGTTTTGCTCACTATAGTTTCAAGCGCAAAGGGTTGGAGATGCCTGAAATGGTTGCGAGTAGAAATGAAATGATTTCACTACTTGAACTATTTAGGAATTACAAAGAACTTGAAGGCATCGACAATTATTTTGAATGTTACAGTGAAAATGGAGATTTGGAGAATAAAGTTGTCGAAAAGATTGCATGAAGGCAGTCCATTATCTGCACTAGGTATCTGCACTGATTTTATTTATTTACATCCAATCTAAAGAATACGGCAGTATACAATTCCTCCGTTGATAACTATTAAGAGCTAATATTCTGTTTTATAATACTTTAGATGTATTGGTAGTGTTCTAATTTGTTCTGTGTTTCATTTAATTACATAATTTTTTACTCAGTTAAATGGTAGTTCGTCTTTTTTATACCTTAATAACTCTCCATGTAGTGTTGGCTAATTGGGGCAGCTGTTTAATTGGGCCAAAATGTATTGTTCCCTATTAAGTCCCAATTAACCTGAATACAGCTAAAGAAATTTCTCCTCATCTCTGTTCTAAAATGGATGTCCCTATATTCTGATGCTGTGCCCTCTGGTCCTGGACTCACCCACTATAGGAAACATCTTCTCCACATCCACTTTATCCAGGTCTTTCAATATATTTAATAGGTTTCAATGAGATTCTCCCTCTCCCCCATTATTCTTCTAAACTCCAAATGAGTGCAGGCTAAGAGCCATCAAATGCTACCCATACATTAACCCTTACATTCCTGGAATCATTCTCATGAACCTCTTCTGGACCCTCTCCAATGTCAATACTTCCTTTCATAGATAAGGGGCCCAAAATTACTCACAATACTCCAAGTGTGGTCTGATCAATTCCTTATAAAGCCGCAGCTCTTCATATATCTGAAAAACTTTTGATATCCTGTTTTGTATCATTGGCTAGCTTACCTTCATATTTCATCCTTGCTTTTGTATTCTAGTCCTCTCAAAATGAATGCTAACAGTACATTTGCCTTCCTTCCCACCAACTGAAACTGCAAGTTAACCTTTAGGGAATCCTGCACTGGGACTTGCAAGTCCCTTTACAGCTCTGATTTTTGAATGTTCTCCCTGTTCAGAAAGCAGTCTATGCCTTTATTCCTTCTACCAAAGTGTATGACCATATACTTCCCTTCACTATATTTCATCTCCCAATTTGTCTAAATCCTCCTGCAGACTCCCTGCTTCTTCAACACTACCTGCATCTCTACCTTGTCTACAAACTTGGCCTCAAAGCCATGAATTCCTTCATCCAAATCATTGACATGCAATGTGAAAAGAAGCAGTTGTAACGCTGACCCCTGTGGATCAGCACTAGTTACTGGCAGCCAACCAGAAAAAGGCCCTTTATTTGCCTCCTGCCAGTCAGGAAATCTCCTATTTATGCTAGTATCTTCCCTGTAGTACCATGCGGTCTTATCTTGTTAGGAAGCCTCATGTGGTTCACCTTGTCAAAAGCCTTCGAAAAATCCATTGACTCTCCTTTGTCTATCCTGCCTGTTACTTCCTCCAAGAATTCCAACAGGTTTGTCAGGCAAGATTTCCCTTTAAGGAAACCATGTGCCTCCAAGTACCCTGAAACCTCATCCTTAATAATGGACTCCAACATTTTCACAACCATTGAAGTGAGGCTAACTGACATATAATTTCCTTTCTTCTGCCACCCTCCTTTCCTAAAGAGTGGAGTGATATTTGCAATTTTCCAGTCTTGCAGACCATTTCAGAATTTAGTCATTCTTGAAAGAACATTACCACAATCTCTTGCCTCCACAATCTCTTCAACTACCTCTTTTATAACCTTGGGATGTAGTCCATCTGGTACAGGTGACTGAACTAACTAAATAGCTGATGGTTTCCCAAGCACCTTCTCCTTAGTGATAGCAACTACACTTCTGCCACTTCACACTCTTGAATTTCTGGCATTCTTTTAGTGTCTCCTGCAGTGAAGACTGATGCAAAATACTTATTAAGTTTGTCTACCATTTTTTGGTCCTGTATTGCTATCTCTCCAGCATCATTTTCCAGTGGTCCGATATCCACTATTGCCACTCCTTCACTCTTCATATATCTGAAAAGGATTTGTTATCCTTTTAAATTATTGGTTTGCTTACCTACGTATTTCATCTTTCCTAAGGGATTTTTTTTTTAAAAAGTTGCCTTCTGTTGGTTTTTAAAGTTTCCCAATCCTTTAACTTCCCATAAACATTTGCTCTATTATTTGCCCTCTCATTTGCTTTTATTCTGTCTTCAACTTCAATTGTTTGCCATCCTCCCTTTAAAATACTCATTAAACTTTAGGATGGATCTATCCTGCACTTTCTGAATTACTCCCAGAAACTCCAGCCATTGCTGTTGTGCTGTCATCTCTGCTAGTTCCCCTTCCAATCAACTTTGGCCAGTTCCTCTCTCATGCCTCTGTGATACCCTATACTCCACTGTAATAATGATACGTCTGATTTGATCTTCTACCTCTCTAACTGCAGGAGGAATTCCATCATATTATGGTCACTGCCTCCTAATAGTTTTCATTACCTTAATCTCCCTAATCAAATCACAATGCTTAATTCAACACACACAAAATGCTGAAGGAATGCAGCAGGCCAGGCAGCATCTATGAAAAAAAGTACAGTCAATGTTTCGGGCTGAAACCCTTCGGTAGGACTGGAGAAAAATGCTGAGGAGTAGATTTGAAAGGAAGGGGAGGGGACAGAGAGATGCCAGGCGATAGGTGAAACTTGGAGGGGGAGGTATGAAGCAAAGAGTTAGGAAGTTAATTGGTGAAAGAGACAGAGGCCATGGCCATGGAAGAAAGAAGAAAGGGGCGGGGTTTGGTAGGGGGAGAAGCACCAGAGGGAGGCAATGGGTGGGCAAGGAAATAACATGAGAGAGGGACAAGGGGATGGGAAATGGTGAAGGTGTGGTGGGGGGTGGGCAGGCATTACTGGAAGTTTGAGAAATTGATGTTCTGGTGGACGGAGTATAGATGCTCGGCGAATCAGTCTCCCAATCTACGTCGGGTCTCACTGATATATGTACTAGAGGCCACACTGGAACCACCCAACATAGTACATGACCCCAACAGACTCACAGGTAAAGTGTCGCATAACTCAGAATTGCCTTTCCCTTAGTGGGCTCAACCACAAGCTATTTTTCTTTTAAAAGCCACCTTGTAGTCATTCTACAAATTCTGTCTTGGAACCCAGCACCAACCTGATTTTTTCCAATCTGTCTGCACATTGAAATCACCAATGACTATTGTAACATTGCCTTTATTACATAACTTTTTTATTTCCCATTGAAATTTATACCCCACGTCCTGGCTACTCTTTGGGACCTGTATACAACTCCCATTAGGATCTTTTTACCCTTGCAAGTTTCACAAATCTACCCACAGGGATTCTACATCTTCTGACCCTATATTACCTTATTCTAAGGATTTGATTTCTTTTTTCTTAAATCAACAAAGCCACCCCACCTCCCCCTGTCTACCTGCCTGCCCTTTTGATACAATGTGTATCCTTTGATGTTAAGCTCCCAACTATGATTTTCTTTCAGCCACGACTCAGTGATGCCCACAATGTTGTACAAGCCAATCTTTATTGGCTTGTAATTGTGCTACAAGATCATCTATCTTACTCTGTGTACTACATGCATTCAAAGATAACACTTACAGTCATGTATTCATCACCCTTTTCAATTTTACCCACCACGTTACACATCAATTCATCCTACTGACTCCAGTTTTTCCCTATTTCTGCCAGTCCTTCCTCACAGTCCATCTACTTGTTTACCAACTGTGCCATCCTCAGACCTCTCACTCCAGTTCCTATCCCCCTGCCAACTTTGTTTAAATGCTCTCCAACTGCTCTAGCAAACTTGGCCTCAAGGATATTGGTCTCCTTTGGGTTTAGGTGTAATCTGTCCTCTTTGCACAGATCATACCTTTTCCAGAAGATTTCGCAATTGTCCAGAAATCTGAAATGCTGCCCCCTGCAACAATTCCTCAGCCACACATTCATCTGCTAAATCATCCTATTCTTGCCCTCATTGGCACGTGGCACAAGAAGCAATCCAGGGATTACTACCCTGGGGGTCCTGCTTTTCAGCTTTCTACCCAACTCCCTATATTCTCTTCACAGGACGCCCTTTTCCTACCTATGTCATTGGTGCCAATTTGTAGCATGACTTCTGGCTGCTCACCCTCTGCCTGTAAAATGTTGTGGATCTAGTCAGAGTCATCCCTGACCTTGGCACTTGTGAGGCAGCATACCACATGCCCACAGAGTCTCCTGTCTGTTCCTCTAACTATGGAATTCCTATCAGTACTGCACTCCTCCTACCTTCCCTTCTGTGCCAGAGCCAGGCTGAATGCCAGAGACCTAGTTACTATGGCTTCCCCTGGTAGGTTTCTCCCCCTCCCACCCCAACAGTATTCAAATCGGTATACCTAGAACAGCCACAGGGGTACTCTGCACTGGCTGCCTCCATTTCCCATCCCCTTGTTCCTCTCCTGACCATCACCCAGTTACCTGCCTCCTGCAACTTAGGGGTGACTATCTCCTATCTGCCACCTCCTCATTCTCCCATATGAGCCTGAAGGTCATCAAGTTGCAGCTCCATTTCCTTAACAGGGTCTCTGAGGAGCTGCATATTGATGCAGTTATGCAGGTGTAGATATCAGGGGGACTGAAGGTCTCCCCGAGTTC
Source organism: Hemitrygon akajei (assembly GCF_048418815.1). Classification (NCBI taxonomy): domain Eukaryota; kingdom Metazoa; phylum Chordata; class Chondrichthyes; order Myliobatiformes; family Dasyatidae; genus Hemitrygon; species Hemitrygon akajei. The sequence continues at coordinate 49,598,527 of NC_133138.1, forward strand.
TCAGATATCACAAAAAGAACATACCTCCGAATCTGGACCCATTCTCAGCACACTAACTATATGCAAATAGGCAAAGAAAGAGAGAAATACAATTTAGTACAAACCTGCTTAGAACCGCCACCTGTGCTTGTCCAAGCATGTTGAGCCAAAGCCTCCCACTCTAATACTGGCCCTATTGTAACCTCCTGCACGAATAGTCTAATGCTTTCCTTCTACACAGCTCGTAAACCACCATTTTTCTTGCATCCATGTGCCTATCCAAGAGTCTCTTATATATTGCTATTGTATCACCCCTTCCAGCAGTGGGTTCCAGGTACTTACCACTCTCTGTGTGACAAAACTTACCTCTGACATCTCCCCCAGCTTTCCTCTATCCATCTTAAACAGATACTCTCTTGTATTGGTCATTGTTGTCCTTGAAAAGGTACTGGCTGTCTAGTCTATCTATGCCTCTCATAATCTTATAGAACTCCATCAAGCCGCCTCTCATTCTCCTTCGCTCTGAAGAGCAAAACCTTAGCTTGCTTAGCCTTGAACTGGCGAGCTCATCTGTGGTAATGATTGTACTTAGCTTGTGTGATGTCTTGAATTTGCTGGTCCCAGCTACATTCATGTTCCAGTATTGGCTGAAATTGGATTAATTTTGTTAAATCTCATGTCCCTCGATCTTATGTAAAGTGAATGCATCAGTCTGATTGCTTTAGTATTTTTTACTCCTGTGACCTTTTACATTTTACTGCTCCAGTTGCAGTCAAATTTTGCAAATCCAAGTTCTAATATATTTGATAAAGATACTCAGATTACCATTCTACAGACATACTGAAGAAATCACCAAAGGAGGGAGAAATAAAGATTTGGAGTTTCATACCTAAAATTACTTTAACTCAACAAATTCTACAGAACCAATTACAGATGCTAAATAATAGCTGAATCATTCTGAGGTCAGCTGTCTAACTCCTCTGCGTATTCTGCTAATAACCTACAAATTTACGAAGTGTTGGCTGCGAAACACATAAGCACACTTCTTTACCTTCTTCGTTGGCAAAGAGATTGCACATCAGGAAGTGAATGCTGCAGGCTTTGGCCTTGATAGGTGGTCTGATATTCCTTCAGTTTCATTTATGTCAGCCTTCAGATAAGCCTTTACTTTTCTCAGCATTTCTTTGGACTTCTAGGTAAATTTGAAAAGACATTGAAGGCAATTCTACATTGCAAGCCTACAAGCAAATACAATGAAAGGGGCTGCTGTTGATTGTGTCACATTTCAGGGAGAATTTGAGCCTGGGATTGTGTTGGATAAGAAATTATAAGGACAGGATTTAGGTTAATAGGCATAAGACTTAGTAAAGAGGAACAGATTTGGAAAGATGAAATTTGGTTTAGCTTGGTGGCAGGAACAGCAAGAAAAAAGGAAAGAAGAGTTTGTTGGAATTGAAAAAATAATGGTTATGGAGTTATTAAATTGATATAAAATTCTGTGAACCCATTTCCTGTAGTCTGATGGAATTGCAATAGTTTTGAAAATAGCTCTATTGATCAAAGAATATGATTTCTCATGAAAAGCAAATTATTTAGCAAAGCTATTGCAATCAAGACTTAAATATACATGATTTTTGAGTGCTAGGAATATATAATTTTACTATTTTATACTGTTCTATTTAGCTTTTAGAAGCAGCAACTTATAATTAATAAGAGTTTTATTTTACAATTTGTCTTATTCATTTGAAGAAGAGCTCATAACATTGTAGGATATTTCTATTTCCAGATTAGCTGTAGACTTAAAATATAATCTCCAATGGTTTTATAGTTCTTTCTAAATACAGTATAAAATGGTGTAACTTGTCTTTCCTGAGATAATTTAGAGTCTGCAAATTGGCAGAAGTCCTGTCGAGAAATAATTTCTGACCTCCTTATAACACTGCCAAGAAACATTATTTCTTCTCATTGACAGGGTGACTTTCTAAGAAAGATAATCAGGCTCATGCACATCACTGAAAAGCAGCTGTGCGTTTTAGAAATTTCTGAAGCCTCTGTCTGTCTTTAGAAGTACAAAGCAGCAACAGTTACCCAGTGTCACTCAGGAGTTGCTATCACTAAATTTATATCAAGTGCGGAGTTAGAATCGACTGTGGATGTCCTTACCTTTATTAAATTCAAACTATAGTTTTGTCAGTTCCTTCATTTCTACTAGTCTTCTACAAATCTTTCTTATTTCTTTTAACATTTGCCTTTTGCAGCTGTCTGCCATGCTTCAATTATTACCTGGTAAAGCAGCTGTAGTGCTTTCTGGAATACATCTCAAACCCCCAACTTTCTACTCTCATGCCATGTAATCAGTACAATTGCTGTGGCCAATTTATTGACTGGTTTTCTTGCCATTGTTTCATAAATACCCACTGTCTAAGCTTGAGCATGTTAGGTAGCTGAAAAAAAAAGCACGTTCCAGACTTACTTTGCAAGGCTTGCAACTTTGTTTTAAAGTTCCGCCCCGGCTTTAAGTAAAGCTAATAAAAGCTGATTAACTTGCACTGCCCTTGTGGACCTTATGTGCAGTTAGCCAAGTGAGTGGGTGAACAGCTGGCATTCACATATTAAAATGGCGTTGGCATTAGATTTATTTGACACGCTCGCAGTTTCTTATATTTCCTTATCTTATAAGTGAAGGCCATTGGTCCCATTGAACCCCATTGATCATACAATCCTCCCCATTTCTCCTTCTCCCCACACTGATTCTCTTATCATGCAGGGGTAATTTACAGTAAACACTTTAACCTACTAAGAAGTTTGGGAGCAAACATAAGGAAATCTTCAGATGCTGGAAATTCAAACAACACACACAAAATGCTGGTGGAACACAGCAGGCCAGGCAGCATCTTTAAGGAGAAGCACTGTCGACGTTTCGGGCCATGTGGTGAACTACATATACCTGTCTGGACACGCCCCCTGCTGACTGCTCCTGTGGCCCCTCCCACTGACCATGGCTCCTCCCATAGACCCTGGTATAAAGGCGATTGAGGCCTGAGCCCGGCCCTCAGTCTCCAGGATGTAGTATGGTGGTCAACTACTGCTTGTTCTTTCTTCCAGTCAATAAAAGCCGATATCTCGCCTTCACGTCTCTGAGAGAGTTATTGATGGTGCATCAGGCCAAGACCCTCCGTCAGGACTAACTGAAAGGATAGATGCTGCCTGGCCTGCTGTGTTCCACCAGCATTTTGTGTGTGTTGTAAGAAATTTGGGAGGTTATTCAGGGAAATCTATGTGATCTGCCAGACATGCAAACTCTACACAAAATGACCACCAGAGGTCAGTATTGCTGGAGCTGTGAATCAGAGCCAGCATGTGCTGTGCTGCTCACTTGCTGGTAATGCAAGTTCTATTTAGATGCTTTACACTCCAATTTAGATGTGCTCAATACCCAGTCTGATTGTTAAAATCAGATTTGTATTTTGATGCACACCATATTTGTCCTGTAAGAGTACATTCTACAATCATCATTACTCCAATCTTCCCATTGATTCACCACTGTTCTATTTTACAACACTTCCCTAGAAGCAACTTGGTTAGCATCCCTCTTATCTCACACCTCTGGATTTGTCAAGATCAGAAATTTAACCAAAGCTATTTTCCGCCCAATTTATATGCCCGGAATAAAAACAGAAAATGCTGGCAATACTTAGCCAGCATAGCTTTTCTCGGATGAAGGGGGAAGAGTGCAGGAAAAGAATTAACATCCTAAATCATTGACCTAGCATCAGAGTATACTATCATTCAAAACCTTACCAGTCTGAAACATTAACTCTGCCTTTCTCTTTCCTTGGATCCTGCTTGATCTGCAGAGTTTTTCCTAGTATTTTCCAACCTTATTTCCAATTTACAATGTTCAGAGCATATTTTTGTTTGTATTAGCTGTTTATTCAATATTCGAAGATGTAACTCAGTGGATAAGAAATGTTCTGATCTGGGGATCAGTTTTAAGGCATTATTAAGATGCAACCATAAACATTACTTCTGACTTTTTCTGTGTCAAAACTGCTAAAGTCACCCAATATTATTTTTGCATAGCTTTATGAAGATTTAACAAATGTTGATATATTTTTAATCCTCAGGACATCACTGTAGGAGTTCCTCAGGGAAGTGTCCTAGGACCAACCATCTTCAGCAGTTTCATCAATGACCCTCCTTCCATAAAAAGGTCAGCGGGGGGATGTTTGCAGATGACTACACAATGTTCACACCATTTGTGTCTCGTCAGATAGTGAGGCAGTTCATACCTGATGCACCATCAATAACTCTCTGAGATGTGAGGCGAGATATCGGCTTTTATTGACTGGAAGAAAGAACAAGCAACAATTGACCACCATGCTACATCCTGGAGACTGAGAGGCAGGGCTCAGGCCCCAATTGCCTTTATACCGGGGTCTGTGGGAGGAGCCACGGTCAGTGGGATGAGCCACAGGAGCAGTCAGCAGGGGGGCCGTGTCCAGACAGGTATATGTAGTTCACCACAATACCCAAGTGCAGCAGGACCTGGACAATATCCAGGCTTAGGCTGACAAGTGACAAGTAACATTCAAGTCACGCAATTTCCAGGCAATGGCCATCTCCAACAAGAGAGGTTCTAACCATCATCCCTTGACATTCAGTGACATCACCATCACTGAATCCCCTACTATCAACATCCTGGGGGTTACCATTGACAGGAAACTGAGCAGGTCTAGCTATATAAACACTGTGGCTAACAGAGCAGGTCAAAGGCTAGGAATCCTGCAGCATGTAACTCACCTCTGACTCCCCAAAGCCTGTCCACCATCTACAAGGCTCAGGTCAGGAGAGTAATGGAATACTCGCCACTCGCCTGGATGAGTGCAGCTCCATCAACACTTGAGAAGCTTGACACCCCAGCATAAGGCAGCCACTTGATTGGTACCCCTTCCACAAGCATCCAATCCCTCCACCATGAATGAACAATTGTGCCCTATCTACAAAGTGCAGTGCAACAACACACTAAAGTTCCTAAGGAAGCACCTTCCAGACCCACGGCCACCACCGTCATGAAGTACGAGAAGAGCAGATACCTGGGAACACCACCACTTGGAAATCCCCTCCAAGTCACTCACCATCCTGACTTGGAAACATATCGCTGTTCCTTCATTGTCGCTGGGTCAAAATTCCCTCCCTAACTGCACTGTGGGTGTACTTACACCTCAGGGACAGCAGTGGTTCAAGAAGGCATCTCATCACCACCTTCTGAAGGGCAACTAGGGATGGGCAATAAATGCTGGCCTAGCTGGCAATGCCCACATCTCATAAATGAATTTAAAAAATCAGCTCATAGTGGTCCACACAGAAAACTACCTTCTCCTTTCATGTTGGTTAAGTAGGGCACTTTAGTTAAATAATCCAGAATGGAAAAAAATGCATATTAGTAACAGTGACCAGGTAACTTTTGGATTGCTGTTAAAAGCCCATTTGGTTCATTAGTATCTAATGGAACAAAATCAACTGTTCACAACTGGCCTGTGGTGACTCCTCAGCCAGCACAACGTGGTTGGCTCTTATTTGCTCTGAAATCACTCATCAAGCTACTGAATTGAAGAGGAAGTAGGGATAGGCAACAAATGTCAGGATTGCCAGCAATATTGACATATTGTGAGTGATTGAAACTAGTGCATCTTGAAAGGACCTGCCTTAAAGCAACCTTTCATAAAATTCACAATTCATATGCCAACACATAATGTAGTAATATTGTATGTGCATTGCACTCCATTCTGAAACTGGGCATCACTGACATCAATTAAATAGAATTTTAGAAGCAGAGTTTCACTTGTGCACATCGCATCTTTCATTAGGTGCACATACATTTCTACCCAATCTGTTTTATTTGGATTTATTTGGAGATGCAGCGCAGAATAGGCCCTTTTGCCCTTCAGGCTGTGCCACTCAGCAACCCTGACAACTCCCGATTTAACCTAATCACAGGACAATTTACAATGACCAAAGAACCTACTAACTAGTATTTGGACTGTGGGAGGAAAGTGGAGCACATGTAGAAAGCCCATGGGGAGGATGTATGGGCTTCTTACAGATGTCATTAAATTGAACTCCAAACTCCGATGCCCTGAGCTGTAATAGCGTCGTGCTAACTGCTACACTATCCTGGTGTTACTGGTAGATTGGCAAATGTTGATGAAGGCAAATAAACTTGTTTTAAAGTACTTGGGATCCTCCTTATCCATCTGACAAGCTACATTATGGTTAACAATACACGTGACTACAGCTCTCCTCAAAGCCGTGTATTAGGAGCTCTTGCTTATTGACAAGGGCTTGGGCTAGTGGGAGTGTGAACTGAGGGTAAACTTCGAAAATAAAATAGTTTTTGTCTATGAAAAACTAAATATAAACAAAAATTGTATTCTCTGCAGTTTAAAACTTTTATTACACCATCAATACTTAGAAGATTATTTCAGGAGTTTATGAGAACCCTAGCCAAATCAAATGACCTTGTATTTGAATTAGTTGATAGAGTACAGCTACCACCCATTTATTCCAACTAATCCACAAGCCTCCTCTGTTTTCTCATTCCCCTCATCCTTTCACCATTATAATTTCATATTCCAATTATTCCTAGGTGTTTTTGCTGAAGTTCTGTATTTAGTGCGCTATGTTAATGGAGTCTCTGAAATTAGAAAAATCTTTTGAGCAAAAATCTTTCAATAAAGAGCATTTGGTTCTTCCAATCACTCAGGCACAGAAGGGAGTAACGTACTGATATTTCTGATTTTGGATAAGACCATCACAATCAGGCATTTAGATGTCACAGTTCTTCATCATGCATTGACATTGTCCAATTCCAGTATATTATTCTGAAAGTCTTTGTAATAATTGGAGTTTTATGTTTGCACTTGTAACTGTTATGGTTGGGTGAAACGTTCTTTACTGAAAAGCAAAGTATTTGTATATAAAACTGGAAAAACTGTACAAAGTAAAATGCTGGTATTTGGTTGTCAGGAGATGTCAGTTATGATACCACATGAGCTTCAGTTACATGATTATGCTTCAAGAAATATTTAATTACCTATATATACAGTATATTATGATATAATAAGATTATAAAAGCTGCTACATTAATACATTATTTCTTCCATTTACATATTAGCAATTTTATCATCTCCCATTCCAGCATCATAATTTCCATGCACTACATTTGATTGGGACTGTTCATTTTCTTACCTCCTTTATCTTGTGACTTCAACCAGTCATTGCATAATCCAGGCGGATAAAGTATTTCCAATTTCTCTCAGAAGCATAGATGGCTCTCCAAAATTCACACATAAAACTCACTCAATGTCCCAAACTCAAATATGCCTCCTGGCACTGGTTCCTGTGGAATACTATTAAATACAGACCTCTTGCACAAATAAGACCCTTGAATCACCACCCTCTGTCTTCTACGCGCAAGCCAGTTCTGAATCCAGCCATTTTAACCTTCTGGGTTAGCCTCCCATGAGGGACTTTATCAAATGCCTTAATGAAATCATGTAGACAACATCCGTTGCCCTACCCTCGTCAATCTCTCTCATCACCTTGTCAAAAAACACAATCAAGTTGGTAAGGCACGACCTGCCCCACTCAAGGATATACTAGCTCTTCCTAATTAGACCATGGGTTTCCAAATGCTCATATATCCTAACTCTAACAATTTTCTCCAGCAATTTCCCTACAATTGACATGAGACTCACAGGTCTACAGGTCCCAGGATTTTCCCTTGTTCCCTTCTTGAATAGAGGTACAACATTAGCCACTCACCAGTCCTCTGGGACCTTGCCTGCCCTTCCAATCAACTTTGGACAGCTCTTCTTTCATGCCTCTGTTGTTACTTTTACTCAACTGTAATAAAAAATACCCTCATTTGCTGAGCCACAAGCTGTTCTAAAACCTATATTGGTTGATATTCTACAAATTTCTTTCCTTGGGATTCACGACCAAACTGGTTTTTCCTGGACTACATATTTATTAGGTCCCTGATGATCACTGTAATATTGCCTTTCTCCTGTTGTAATTTATACTCACATCTTGGCTACTATTTGGAGGCCTGTATATCACTTTCATTCAGGGTCTTTTTATCTATGTAGTTTACTGACTCTATCAACAAGGATTCTGCATCGTCTGATCCTATGACACCTTTTGATAAGGATTTAATTTCATTTTATACTAATAGAGCCATCTCACCCCATCTGCCCAATGCCTTTTCTTCCCCAAGGATGTGTAACCTTGGATGTTTAGTTCACAGCTATTGCCTTCTTTCAGACATGACTGCACTAATGTCACAAGAATTCAACTCCACTTCTCCCACACTAATCTTTGAGCCACAGATTTAACTCTTAATCTGTGTCAATATGTGCATGGCTTGGGCAACAATCTAAAGTTATTACCTTTTTTTGTTCTTTTTTAAATGTAGTCCATAACTGCTCATAATCCCTCTGCATAACCTCTTTCCTTGTTCTGCTTATATCGTTGGTACCTACATGGACGACAACAACTGGATTCAAATTCCTCTGCAGGTCAGACGAGTCATCCCAAACCTGGGCACCAAGCAGGCAATACAGCCGTCCAGTCTTTCAATCTTTGCAACAGAGAACTGTGTCTATACAATTCTGTTCCCTATTACAACCACATTGAGATACATATATATATGTATATATATATATATATATATAAATAAAATCTCTCCCCCCCTCGCTCTCCCCCTCTTCCCTCTCCCCCTTCCTCCTCCTTTTGAATGGCTCCCTAAATCACATTGCCATGATTAGGCTGCTCATCCTTCTTGCATTCCCCTCCCTTCCTTCCTCCTGTATCCACAAGGAACAAGAATCTCTGAACATAAAGTATACTGCAGATGCTGTGGTCAAATCAAGATGTACAAATAAGCTGGATGAACTCAGCAGGTCGGGCAGCATCCATTGAAATGAGTAGTCAACGTTTCGGGCCGAGACCCTTCGTCAGGACTGAAGAAGGAGGGGGCAGGGGCCCTATAAAGAAGGTAAGGGGAGGGTGGAAGGTGCCAGGTGAAAAACCAATCAGAGGAAAGATCAAGGGTTGAGGAAGGGGATAGGCCGGAGAGGTGAAGAAGGAATGAAAGGGGAAAGCACTATTGGGTAGTAGAAGAAGGCAGAATCATGAGAGAGGTGATAGGCAGCTAGAGGAGGAGGCAGAGTGAAAGTGGGATGGTGGAAGGGAGAGGAAGGGAATTACCGGAAGTTGGAGAGTTCGATGTTCATACCAAGGGGCTGGAGGCTACCCAGACGGTACCTCATATACCTGCTCATTTCAACGGATGCTGCCCAACCTGCTGAGTTCATCCAGCTTGTTTGTACATCTTGACAAGAATCTCTGACCTGTTGGATAAGCTCAAGGGCTGCAGCTACTCCAGCATCACCTCTTGGATCCCTGCACCTACCTCATATGCAGTCACACCCTCCTGTTCTCACAGACTGGATCTAAAGGGTGTGACTGCCTCCTGAAACAGTGTCCAGGTAAATCTCCTCCTCCGTGATCCATCAGTGTTTGAAACTTAGCTTCCAGGTCATCAACTCTGAGCCCAAGTTCCTCAAACCAACATTTGTTGCAGATGTGGTCACCATGAATCACAATGAGTCCATCAGCTACCATATCATACAAATACAACACACCTTCTTCTGACTTTTAATGACTGTTGGCAATCCAACTTACGGTGCATTACTGCCACCAACTGGACTGGAGTGTGGTGTAGAGAATGGGAAAATAAAATTCTTACTAGCTTGCTGTGTCTGCGCCCAGGTATACTGTATATATCAAGTAAAAATGCACACACTGGCATGTTCACGTTGCAATGAGAGAGGGAACAACGTGCATGCGTAGACAACAAATCAATATATAATGCTAAGGGGGGGATGTTTTTGGTCTAAAAGAAATAGATCCATATATTACACTTCCTCTCCCTTTAGATTAATGCAACATAAAACTGAATGTACTATGTATATATATATATATATATATATATATATATATACACACACATATACAATTTCCCTTTCATAAATCCATATTCCAAATAAACATGCCTTCACAATAACAGTCCATAACTAACTTCGCAGTTCCAAAAGCTCAGTATTTTGGGTGGCACTGTGTTTCTATCAGGATAGTGCCTCTGGACCTGTGGAGTGGCATCAGGTTTGGTGGGTATCTTATCTAAGACAACGTTCTCAGTTTCCAGTGTTATTTGCTGTCAGTGACATGATCATCACTGAGAGGTGAGTCCAGTGACTGCAATGTGTCTGTCTTGTTGGATCCAGTTGACTCAGGTGTGTTTTTCAGTTGAGCATCCAGTATCTGGTCCACATGACATCTCCATGTCTGATCTCTAACATTTACTGTGTACATCAGTGGTCCAGTTCTTGTTGCTATCCTACTGGGTATCCACTTGTTTTCTTGGCCTACCTGCCCAATCTCAAAGCTGCTTGCTGTTTCACTTGACCACTGGCTGAACTGTTTATTCTGTACTTCCCTCTGCAGATCTGGTTTCAGGATGTCAAGGAGAGACCTGAGATTCCTGCTCATGAACAACATTGCAGGTGTTTGATTTGTTGTCGCACGAACAGAGTTCCGATTCACAAAAAATAAGTTGTCCACTTAGTGCTGTAGAGAAACGTCCTCCTTGTCATTGCTTTAATGGACTTCTTGAAGGTTTGGATAAACCATTCAGCTAACCTATTTGTTGCTGGGTGGTGAGGAACTGACTTGAAATATCTGATGCCATTTTTCTTTGGGGAGGGAACAATGTGCATGCACAGACAACAGATCAATACACTGTGTTAAGGGGGGTATGTCATTGCTCTAAAAGAAATGGATCCATACATTACTAGTTCTTTATCAAATTAAAACAATGATCTGAAAAAGCTACATTGATTGTAAATAATGAAAGACAATACTGTGAATTAAAGTCATTTCCATAACTTAATAAAGTTTATAAATGAAAATTGTCAACCCCCAAAAATAGTAGTGTAGCCTGCATTTGATTTCTTTCAACCTTATATGCTTCACATTGTAAAAGAATGTGTTCAACTGTTTCATAATGATGACAAAACCTACCCACCCCAGAGTGATGGTTTCCAACAAGATACAAGGAATAATCAACCATTGTATGCCCAGTTTGAAGTTGAGTCAATACAATTCCTTCCGTTCTTGTTTTATCCCCTTCTCCTATCAACCCACCAGTTTTCTGTAAAGGTGTCTCCCCTTATGCCCATTATCCCACAAATCTTGCCATAATCCCCTAATTCCTAACCCCACCGACCCCTTAGCTTCTGATTTGCTAATTGGAAGGCCTATATCAACAGATGAACTTTTAACTGCTTTTCTGGCTAAACAATCAGCTGGCTCATTTCCCTCAACACCTCTATGTGCAGTGCAGGGACCCACAAGAAAAAGACAAGTAAACCAATACTTTGAATATGAAATAAAGTCCGAACAGCTTCCAAGAGTAAATTTGACCTACCACCAGAATAACCTGTTTTTAGACTAATCAAAACCAAAAAATAACCTGAACAAATTACAACTTTACAAAGACAAATTTCCTCCACCCATTGTAAGCCCCAAACAATGGCAACCAATTCTGCTGATGAATGGTTAGTAAGATGTTCCTTTATTGTCACGTGTAATTCTGCCATAAAAACAGCCACTCCAACATTCCCAGGTATCTTTTGATCCATCAGTTAAAGTGGTAACGTATCATAATTATTTTCCTTAACATATTGATGAACCAACAAACTTTCAGGCATATCAGAATCCTTAAACTTCATTAAATCGTGCAACCTAAAGTCATTGGAAAAAGCTAAGGTGGAGTTACCGAAAACGCCACATTGGGACAGATTATGTAATTCAGCAAATCCATATTCCTAGCGTTTTAAGAACCCAGCCACCCAAAACTAAAGACACTCTCCTTGTGATGTTCCCAACAGTCCTCCAACATACTTTCTTTTTTCAATATTTTTATTAATTTTCACATAGAAGAATACAGAGTACATGAGTATATATATTATGAAAGATAGTACAGTAATGAATACATTATATTTAATCACACTTGCAATCACAGTATCCTATATTCATAATCATACACGTACATTAATTAAATTGTAATTTGAATTTAACAGGATGATTATTTCTTTGATCCCTCAAATTAATCCCATTTGTTAACATTAACTTCATCCTCTGCAACTGTAAGGATAATTGTCCAATTTCAACCAGTAAAGCTGAAATAGGAGATGACTTTACTGCACCACAACACAGTCTAAAAGCCTGTGCTTGTATCACATCCAGACATTTTAAATTTGAAGATAAAGCTGATCAATAAGCCACACAGCTATTATCAAGCACAGATCTAATTAAACAAATACAAATGGTCAACAAAGATTTTCATGTAGCACCACTAGAATACCCACATAGACACCCAAGGATATTTAATGCTCCTTTACATTTATTAATAACTTTACTGATACGGTGCTTCCATGTTTCTTACCACGGATACCTCATGAGTTTGACCATATCATTTCATATCAAGTGCAGGTCTATTGATTCTCTTTGTAAAACAGATAACTTGTGTTTTAGCAACTGAAAGCTTAAATCCCCATCTATTTGCCCACTGTTCAAACTTATTAATCACTAATTTCATCCTATGTATAGTTAAATTGAAATTTCTACCTCTAATCTATAAAGCTCCATCATCTGCTAAAAGTAATTTACCCACACCAGTACCTATCTCAGAGAAAATATCATTAATCATAATATTAAACAATAAAGGGTTACAAATTTTGCCTTGTGGGGTCCCATTCTCTATCTCACAGAAGCCCAAATATACCTTACCCACCCTTACCTGGATAGACCGTTCCAAATAAAAAAAAACTCAGAAAAAATTATACAACCTTCCTCTCACTTCTAACTTAATCAAAAGACCGTCCTCCATAATATATGCTTTTCCAATATAAAAAACCTGCTATTACAACTTCTTAATTTACCTGTGCTTTAACTAATATCATCTTCCAAACACAAAACTGAATCCAATTTCATTCTACCCTTCGAAAATCCACTCTGATAAAACACTATATCACCTCTGTTTTTCAAAATATAATTCAACTGCTCTATTACCATATGTTCCAAAAGTTTACGCAAATCAGACATTGATATTGGTCTACAAGTAGAAGAATCTGACGAGGGTTTCCCAGGTTTTAAAATAGGCACTACTACTGCCATTTTTCATGAGGAGGGAAGATGGGCTAACCTCCAAATATGATCTAAAGATTCTAATATTATCTCAAGAGTCATATGGTTAACTATACAATAACATACATTATCCTTTCCTGGAGACATCTGACCTGTACTATTAATAGCCTTCTTAAATTCACACAAAGAAAACTCTGCATCACTAATACTATCATTGCTGCAGCTGGCTTCCAACACATCGGGGTACTGACTTAAAATCTTATCCCTACACCTTTAAACCTCTTCACTTAAATTATCTTGATTATGAGTTACAGCATATAACCTAGCCAGTAGCTCAACCTTCTGTATTTCAGTAACAATCATACAACCTTCTTTAATCAATACTGGAATGTTATCCATACTAATCCCTTCCATTTTCTTAATCATTCCCCAAACATCTTCAAGTTTAATATTCCTTCCAATACTATCACAATATGACTTACAGTAAACTTTTATTGTAATCTTCACCACTTTCCTCACCATGACCTGTGCCTTTTTAAACTTAATAAGGTCACTTGGAGAGTGATACTTCTTAACTTTCCTAAATACCTTATTCTCTCTGTAACTGCCTCTGCACACTCCTCAGTCACCATGGTACAACATTTCCCCTATTAATGCCCCATTTAATAGGAAACACTTCCAACAGTTTGATGAAAAATGTGACATAAACTTTCATTACAGACTTTCACATTGTCCTCAACATTGAGCCTTGACAAATGTCTATCACATAAAACCTTAAACTTCTCCCAATTTGCTTTACCAAAAATCCACCTCCTAAAAGTGGGCTCCTGTCCCCTGTATAAATCCAAACCCAAGCTAATAATCATAGGAAAATGATCACTCCCCAATGATTCATCTCTCATGACATCCCACTCATTCACGTCAGCCAGAATGTTTGAAACTAAAGTTAAATCTATAGCAGTTTCAGAAATATTATGAAGACTAAATCTTGTGCCCCTCCCATCATTAAGGCACACAAAATGGGAAATATCTAAAAACTCTTCTACATATCGAACCATTACCATCATTTCGCAAACAACCCCACAGTGAACTGCGTATGTCAAAATCACACCATACAGCCCAAAGTGAGCTAGAACTACATAAACTTTATAACAAATATATATATAAAACATTGGGAGGAGTTAATCAATCAGAAATAAACTTATTACGTCTTGATCTCTAGAAATCAGGCTTCTCACATTCAACTGCAATTTCTTAACCCCATTCTGTACCTTCATAAGTAGACTGAAATGCAGATGCCCCCACCTATCAGAACCTCACTTACAGCTTCCTACATAACACCAGTTATATCAAGATAGCTTTCAGCAGTTTTCATAATAATTTTACTTTTCTCAGTATAACTGGATGACTGAGCAGTACAATTCACCACATCCATTATACACGTTACAAACTTCATTTTATCAGCTTGTAAAGTATCCTTAGTAAGAGAACCTTGGTGTTGACATATATTCACTTACTTCACAGCCTGCTCTCTGACTGGTAATACTTTATCAACATCCTGTTTAACTTTTTGCAAGGCCTCTGCATAAGACAGACCTAACCGTACTTTCACCTGTTGAACTTCAGCTGCCTTCTTAAGCACTTCACATCATTTTTAAGCTACACTATGTTCTCCTCTGCAATTACAACAGTTAAATTTTACACCTTCTTCACAATATTCATACTTATGTTCTCCACTATACTTACTACATCTTAGTTTCCCTTGACATACTACCACAACATGCCCAAATCTCTGACATTTAAAACATCTAAGCAGAGGTGGAATATAAGCTCATACATTATAACTAACATATCCTAAACTAACTCTATCAGGGAGCCTCACCTCATCAAAATAAATCAAGGCAGATAAACTTTCCACCCTTTCTCCACTTCTAACTACTTGCAATCTCTTTACCTCCTTAATCTTGCCTCCCAATAAATGAGATTTAACCTCTTCTATAGAAATCTCCACCAGAACACCTGTTATAACACCCCTAATACCTTTATTTTCATTAGGCAGCATTGATACTTTTTGCCAAGTAATGTCTTCAAATGTGAAAACTTCTCACAGTTTCTTATCCTTACAACTGATTATAACACATTACCTCCTGTTAAAGTACAAGCACAATCTATATCCCCTATAGAAAATTTCAGTTCTCTAGTAAATTTAAAGGGATTGATGGAAGAAGGCTGTTCTGGGTCAAATGTAATTAATACCTTGACTTCTTCCTTTTAAAAAAAAATCCCATCCTTTCTCTCCATCACTTTTCCTTTTTCCAGATCTACATTCAACTTCATCCCAACCTCTTCCTGGCAACTGGCAGTCTCTTGTACCCTCCATTTCCAGTTCCTTTTCCAGATCCTCCCCCTAGCCGAACCTACACTATTTCCCAACATCACCAACTGCCACTCCTCTCATACCCCCTACAACGCACTTGATCCTGCATCCTTTAGTTGTAATCTGGTGTTTTTTGACAATTACTATGTTATCAGTAACCTCATTTAAGTCTCAGCTGCAAGCTCACTAAGTAATTAGTCTGAGTCATTGAAGGAGGAAGCTTAAGGGTCTCCATCCAATGCATCACACTGACATTGGGTTACTCAGTTGAAGGTTTCCTTCCTTTCATTGACAGCTGCTGTCCAATTAGCCAATAAGCTGATGAGAAATGCTGTTTTAATATTTTTCTTGCTTTCACTCTCAGCCCTGCAAAATGAAACTCATCAGCCATGAGACTCTTTGTTTTAAAACCTTCCTGTTCTCGCCCTTGCTCCTTGTCTTGAATCCTGGATTTCAACCACTTAATTTCAGAATTCTTAAATGTGAACTAAATCAGATATTACAGCCCTTCTCTAATTTTTTTGTGATGGTATATCCTCATTTTCAAATAGTTGCTTTCTATGTATCTCATCCTCATGCATTATAAATATTCAAGTATACACACTTTAAAAACTGTTTAATAATTAATCTATTTTCTCCACGAGTTCAAAGATATTTCCATATCTTGGTTACTGTAAAGAACATATTAGCATTGTGCTCTGCCGCAAAAAATTAACAACATTTCAATCTTGCTTAGCACTCTCGATCCGTCCACTCCCAGTATTCTCAATTGTTACAGCAAGAATTCCATCAATCTAAAGACTGAGACGACCAAAGCCACTTTCTTTTGTCCCTTTCATAAATTTCTTTCACTTACTACCGAATCTATCCCTCTTTATGGCATATGCTTTATGTGAGGTAGAATCAGTTTTATTCCCTAGCTGTTACTGAAGATGATCTTCTGACCATCTTTCTTCACTAAGGTCACTTATTTTCCATTTCAGTTATATTGACCCACGCTTCTAAGTTACTTAAATTTGACTTGCATTAAATTCATGCTGACTTCCCCTAATCAATCCATTGACAGGATGGAGGTAAGGTGGAGGTTCAGATGGCTTTTAAGTATGTTGCTGATTATTGTTTCTTAAATATTTCTTGCTTCCAAAATATTTGGCTGTTGCCATTGAGTTTATCCCTGCAACTTTTTTCTTCTGAACAAAATGTCAATGTGGGGCTGATATTAAGAGAAAATTCTTCACTGAGAAGGTTAGTAATGGTCAAACTGCAAAGGCTGTGTCTGCTTAATTACTGAATATGTGCAAAGTTCAGTCTGATAGATTTATTGGAAATAAGGCAAGAACAGATATGGATATTAGGCTAGCAAGTGGTGTTGAAGTAATGTCAGATAGACCTCGTTGAGAGAACAAACCAGGTTTCAGGTGATCCTCTTTTTCTTAGTTTTATCTTGTTGTTATTTTAATACACTGTACTTCAGCCACACAATTCTCCAAATACTGTGCTCTTTTTTATTCCTTTCATTAATCTGATTTAAATAAAAACACCATATGCTGATTTACTTTCAGCTGTCACTCTGGAATCATATTCCTAAACAATATTGTTCTTTTGCCTCCGTTTCTTTCTTTAAGATACATGAGGCAGGTTTTGTCTGACAAGGCATTTTGATATATTTTACTATTGTTAAAGATATATATTAACACTAGATTTTATTTTTCTTCAATGCAGTATATTTATTCTTGACCTGGTTGTTTACAAATCTTTTGTTTCACAGATGAAGTAAGCCAGAATTATTACTAATTTCTCAATTTTGGAAAAGAGTGAAATTAAACTTTAAAGTTACAGCTTATTGAGAAAACGAGAGGCTGATTAAATATGGTATGCCTTGCTTAATAAATGAAGCAATCAGTATGTGTATGTAACAGTTGCTTGTACACTGTTGTTTATAGGATTGCTTTTACATTTACAGTGCCTATCAAAAGTATTCAGTTTTAATGTTTTATTGTTTTAAAACATTGAATTACAGTGGGATTAATTTGGCTTTTTTGACACTGGTCAACAGGAAAAGACTTTTCATGTCAGAGTGAAAACAGATCTCAACAAAGTGATCTAAATTAATTACAAATATAAAACACAAAATAATTGATTGCATAAGTATTCACCCCCCCCCCTTTAATATGACCCACCAAATCATCACTGGTGCAGCCAATTGGTTTTAGAAGTCACATAATTAGTTAAATTGAGATCTGTTTTTTGGAGACCTGTGTGCAGTCAAGGTGTTTCAATTGAGTGTAGTCAAAATACACCTGTATCTGGAAGGTCCAACTGCTGGTGAGTCAGTATCCAGGCAATAACTACACCATGAAGACAAAAGAACACTCTAAGCAACTCCATGAAAGGGTTATTGAAAAGCACAAGTCAGGAGACGGATACAAGAAAATTCCCAAGTACTTGCATATCCCTTGGAGTACAGCTAAATCAATCATCAAGAAATGAAAAGAATATGGCACAGCTGTAAATTTGCTTTCAGTTGACATACTGTTTTCCATAGGTGCTTCCTGGCCTGCTGAGTTCCTCCAGCATTCAGTGTGTGTCTCTCAGATTTCCAGCATCTGCAGATTTTCTTGTTTGTGATTGGAGTATATTAAGGTAATTAATTTTGCATTGTGATTGTAAATGACAAAGAGCATATCCAGTCTATATAAATAGAATAAGAAATGCTGCACCAAAATTATTACTTTCATGTTAAAAACCATTCCAAATTTAGTTGAAAATGTGCTTTTGGAGTGAGAGACTTTCTATGAAAGGTGCTGTTGTACACTTTTGTCCAAATATTAGACCTATTGACATGGATTTTTGTGTATAAAAAGTGTTTTGTGACTGTTGTATGTGTTTGTGTTCTATTCCTGTTGAAGTCACACTCATTGGGAAATTGGAATGAGAATTTGCAGTTGCAAATCACCTGAACATAAGTTTAATTTCTGTCATATTTCACATAAAAGATGACCCATTTGCATATGCAGATTCTTTTAATGACTTGATGACTGAAATTGGATCAAAAGATTGTAACTTATGTGCTTTATAAATATCTTTATTTAAAAAAAGGAATACATCATGCTGATGGAGTGACTTATGCCTGTCTTGAAATGACCCGGTACATTATTGTCATATGTAAATAAATATCCCCTGTGCTTTTAAAATTACAAAATAAAATTGGAGTCACTGTCCTTAGTAATAAATCTGTCAACTGCTAACTGTTGCTCATAGACTCTCAACATCTGGATTCAATTTTGCTGCTCATCAAAGGAGTTTGTGATCATCTGTGATCATAGGATAGTATTAGGCCCTCGCCTTGCTATGGGCTGGTGAGGAGATATTTGCTCCTAAAAGCAAAAATGCACTTTCATTGCTTTTCTATCCCTATGGTACCAACCCACTTCAGTAAGAAGTAAGAGATGCTATTTTTAAAGATGAACAAACTACGATCATAATTTCACAAAGCAAGGTGCCTCAACTTCTTGCCTTCTGCTATGGCATTAATGAAATACTGGCACCTAAATGCACAGTTGAAAGTTCAAAATACACTTATTGGCAAAGTATGTATATATGATACAACCTTGAGATCTGTCTCTTTACAGTCAGCCACAAAACAAAGAAACCCAAAAGAACTCATTTTAAAAAAGACCATCAAACACCCAATGTGCAGAGTATTAAAAAAAACCAAATCATGCAAATTAAAACAAGCAAATAGCATTCAGAACTGAAGATTTCAAAAGAGAGTCTGTTCACAGACATGAAGCACAGCCTCAGTTTCTGTGCGAAGCTGAACTGGCCCACCCTATGCCTCAGGCCCTGACACCCTGACCTTTTCAATCTGGCCCGGCACTTAAATCGTTGTCCAAACATCGGGTTCTGTCACTTTGATGTGCTCTGGGGCCAGGACCTCGCTGCCTCAATTTGGTCTGGCACTTAAATCACCATCAATCTGAAGCCAGTTTCCAGCGGCTTGCTTTTCACCAATAGTGAAGTAAACCTACCTACCCGACTAAAAGATTTCATGACCATTTTTATGCTATTCCAAAATAGATATTTTGTTGATACAAATTAATGGCACAATAATGAAAACAATTGTATTTCTGTGAATGTTTCTGCATTGCTGGTTATTGAGAGAACAGTTGATGTGACTTACTGCCAATATGCATAAAATATTAGAGTTGTACAGCACAGAGATGGACTCCTTTGGCCCACCTCTTTCAGGCCAACCAGAATGCCTGTCTGTGCTAATCCGTTTGCCTGAATTAGGCCCATGTGCCTTTCCTGTTTAACTACCAGTGCAAATTCCTTTTAAAATTTGTAATTGTTCTTGCCTCTACCACTTCCTCACGTTGTTTCATCCAGCTGTTTTGTCCCAGAATATCATCAATATTTGTGTGAAAAATGTACTTCTCAATCCATATACTGGAGAGATATGGACATTGTGCAGCAGAAAGAATGAATTTAGCTAGGCGTTTAATTTCTAGTTTAAGTAGTTCAGCACAATATTGTGGGTCATAGGGCTAGTTCCAGTGCTGTACCATGTTCTGTCTCCTTTAAATTTCTCACCTTAAACATGTGCCCTTCAGTTCTTCACTCCCATGTCTTGGGACAAAGACTCTCACTATTAATCCTATCTAAGCCTTCCATAATTAAACCTTCATAAAATTACCACAAGCTTTCTGTGTTCCAGTAGGAATAAACCAAGCCTATCTAATGTCTCTTCAGCCCTACATTCCAGGCAATATCTGGCGATTCCTTTTTGCACTCTCTCTATTGCTACAATATCCTTCCTGCAGAGTGACAACCAGAACTGTACACAATGCTCCCAAATGTTTCAACCAATATTTTTGTAAAGCTGCAACATGACATCCCAACTCTTAAACTTGATGCCTCAGAGTATGAACGAATATATGCCAAATGTGTTTTTCTATTACCCTATGCACCTGTCAACATTTTTAGTGAGCTGCGGACTTCCACCCCAAGATCCTTTTGTATATTAGTGTTTCTAAGTTCCCTGATGTTTAGTCTATATACTCTTTAACAAAAAATTTGACTTCCGAAGGTGCACTACCTCACAGTTGTTTGGATTAAATTGCACTTGCCTCCACTCTGCCAAACTTTCCATCTGATCTATGTCCCACTGTATCTTTAGACAACTTCTTTGCTATCTACAACTGCATAAATTTTCATGCATCTGCAAGCTTACTAATCAGTCTACCTATATTCTCATCAAAGTTTCCCAAAAGTTAGCATATATAGGAAGAATAATATATAGGTAGAAAGATATAAAAGTAATAGGGTTGTAATTGTGGGGAATTGTAATTATCCCTACATTCATTGGGATTCCTTAGTCATGGGGTGTAAATAAAATGTATTTTTTAAGCAGTACGTAGAGAGTCCTACTGTAGGTGGCACTATACTAGACCTTAAGGAATGAGAATGAGCAAGTGAAACAAGTGTTTTTGCAGACACTTCAGGAACAGTGACCATAGCTTGGCAAGCTTCAAGGTAATCTTGAAAAAGATAAGATTGGTCCCAGAGGTAGTGTCCTAAACTGGGTATAGGTAAATTTTTAATAGTGTAAGTCCGGACCTGGCAGAAGAAGACAGGGAGCAGCTGCTCAGGAGGAAAACAGCATCTGATAAGTGGGAGGCAGTTTAGAGCAAGGTAAAGAGTTCAAGATTGCAAGTAGATTCATGTAAGGTAAGAAGCAAAGATGATAAGTTAAAGAAGGATATTGAAGGTTTGATCACAGAAAAGAAGGAAGCACAATGGATTATGATTTATTGGGACACACCGGGACCAGTATTTAATACCATCATTAACACAATACTGATTGAGAAGTTACAGAATCTGGGCCCCTGTACCTCCTTCTGCAACTGTATCCTTGACTTCCCAATGGGAAGATCACAATCTGTGGAGATTGGTGATAACAGCTCCTCCTCGCTGACAATCGACACTGGTGCACCTCAGGGGTGTGTGCTTAGCCCACTGCTCTACTCTCTATACACATAACTGTGTGGCTAGGCATAGCACAAATACCATCCATAAATTTGCTGATTGTTGGTAGAATCTCAGATAGTGATGAGAGGGTGTACAGGAGTGAGATATGCCAACTAGTGGAGTAGGCAGTAAGACGAAAGAGCTGATTGTGGACTTCTGGAAGGGTAAGATGAAGGAACACATACCAATCCTCATAGAGGGATCTGAAGTGGAGGGAGTGAGCAGTTTCACGTTCCTGAGGTCAAGGTCTCTGAGTTCCTAATCTGGTCCCAACATATCAATACAGTTATAAAGAAGGCAAGACAGCGACTATACTTCATTAGGAGTTTGAAGAGATTTGGTATGTCAATAAAAACACTCAACAACTTCTATAGATGTACCATCGAGAGCATTCTGACAGGTTGCATCACTGTCTGATATGGGGGTGGATATAACCACATATATCCCATATAACCCCCCACCTTACATTCCTCCATATACCTGTCTAGTAGTCTCTTAAATTTCACTAGTGTATCTGCCTCCACCACTGACTCAGGTAGTGCATTCCACGCACCAACCAGTCTCTGAGTAAAAAACCTTCCTGTAATATCCCCCTTGAACTTCCCACCCCTTACCTTAAAGCCACGTCCTCTTGTATTGAGCAGTGGTGCCCTGGGGAAGAGGTGCTGGCTGTCCACTCTGTCTACTCCTCTTAGTATCTAGTACACCTCTATCATGTCTCCTCTCATCCTCCTTCTCTCCAAAGAGTAAAGCCCTAGCTCCCTTAATCTCTGATCATAATCCATACTCTCTAAACCAGGCAGCATCCTGGTAAATCTCCTCTGTACCCTTTCCAATGCTTCCACATCCTTCCTATAGTGAGGTGACCAGAACTGGATACAATACTCCAAGTGTGACCTAACCAGAGTTTTATAGAGCTGCATCATTACCTTGTGACTCTTAAACTCTATCCCTTGATTTATGAAAGCTAACACTCCATAAGCTTTCATAACTACCCTGAGGCAACTTTCAGGGATCTGTGGACATGTACCCCCAGATCCCTCTGCTCCTCCACACTTCCAAGTATCCTGCCATTTACATTGTACTCTGCCTTGGAGTTTGTCCTTCTGAAGTGTACCACTTCACACTTCTCTGGGTTGAACTCCATCTGACACTTCTCAGCCAACTTCTGCATCCTATCAATGTCTCTCTGCAATCTTTGACAATCCTCTACACTATCCACAACATCACCAACCTTTGTGGTTGTCTGCAAACTTACCAACCCACCCTTCTACCCCCACATCCAGGTCGTTAATAAAAATCATGAAAAGTAGGGGTCCCAGAACCGATCCTTGTGGGACACCATTAGTCACAACCCTCCAATCTGAATGTACTCCCTCCACCATGACCCTCTGCTTTCTGCAAGCCAATTCTGAATGTAGATAATGGACAGCCTCCAAGCAATGCCATCAATGATTGCATCCTTCAAATCTTCTTTTTTGTTACAACATTCAAGATGATTTTTGATATCTTCAAATTATTTATAGTTCCTAACTTGTTAAGGTAGTGAAATTGTTTCATTTTCACTCCTGGCCATTTCTGGCACCTCCAAGCCTGTGGTGAACAAAACATAAGCTGTGATTTGAACTTCCTTATGAGTTTGTGGATGGTATTAATCCAGTATTTCCTCAGGATCCTGGTGATCCTGCCAGGAACTATGGAAATATAAGGAAGACAGGCGATAGGGATGGGTTCCTCCTCGTTGTTAATTTCCTGGTTTTTCTCTCAGCCCTTTTAAGGGTCCAATTGATTTCCTTCACCTTGTAGCCATTCTGTAGGAACATCATGCTTAATCATCTGATTTCCTTGAGGAGACTCTCCAGGTCCAACATGGTTTTTGCACGGTTAATCAAAGCAGAAAGAACGGCACTAAGTTGGGAGGTTTGATGGTGGCTGTTATTGCATAAGTCAGTGTGAGTGAGTTTCTCTTAGACACCATGTCTGAGGCTTCCATTTGGTTTCCGTCATATTAGAATGTCCAGGAACTGGAGGCAACCATTCTTCTCTATCTCTATCATAAATTGAATGTTTGGATGTATTCTGGTCTGATAGTTGTGGAACTGTTGGAGTGCCTGAAGTCTATGAGGCCACACTATGAATGTGTCATTGATATATCTGAGAAAGCATTTGGGGCATAAGGACACTGAACTCAGAGCCGTCTCCTCAAAGTCCTCCATGTAGAAATTAGCAATAGTTACTGACACGGGTGAACCTGTGGCCACTCCATCCATTTGTTCATAGTAGTTCCCCTTATAGAGAAAAAACATTGATGTAAGAGTGTGTTCAAAAAGGTCAGTGGTACCCTTCTCAATCCTTGACTGCAGGACGACCAAGCTGTCCTTAATGGGAACTCTTGTGAACAGGGACAGCAGCTCAAAACTGACCATTATTTCCTCCAGGTTCAGCTGAATGTTGGTTATATTTTAATGAAGTTAGTCAAATTCATGATGAAATGCTCACAACCCCCAACAAAGGGGGACAGCATGGTTGTTAAATAGTTACCTTAACTATCTTGCCACACCAATGGCTTCTGAGACCGCTTGGTAAGGGAAACCTTTGAAATATAACTAGAGGAAAAGAATTTTAACAGAGATGAAGGTCTCATTCTAAGTAAGAACTGGAATTCGATTGTAAACAAGGTGACGAAGTAGAAACCTGTTTGGATGAGTTCTAACCAATCAGGAGGGATGGACTATGGGGGTATAAATACCACTGGACTAGACATGCCCAGGTGCATCATCCCTAATGAATATGGTGGAATTTTTCATCAAAACGTCAATTATAATCGATACCTGTACCCGGATGGAAACCTGAGAAGAGTTTAATCGTTTGTTGGAGAAGGGTCTGAGGGACAGGATTTCTTTCCACTCGGAGAGACAGGGGAGATCATCCCTCACAAATATGATTATTTTTTTTCAGAACATAACTAAAAAATTTATTGAAGGCAGCATAGTGGATGTGGTCTACTTGTGCTTTTGTAAGGTTTTTGATAAAGTCCTACATGATAAGTTGGTCCAAGTATTCGGAGACAAGGAATCCAAGGAATGTTGGAAAAGTGGACCCAGAATTGGCTTGGTAATGAGAAGCAAAGAATATTAGTCAATGGGTGTTCTTCTAACTGGAAGCCTGTAGCAGGTGGTGTGCTGCAGGGATTAGTGCTGGTGTGTATGTTGTTTGTAATATGATATGCATTTCAGGTACTCCTAATAAAGTGGCCACTGAGTGTATCTCTGTATGTTCATGGTCTTCTGTCACTGAAGCCCATCTACTTCAAGCTTTGACATGTTCAAGTTTGTCATCAAACAGTGCATATAGATGATCAGAGATGTTCTTTTGCACACTACTATTGTAATGTATTGTTATTTGAGTTCCTGTCACCTCCCTGCCAGTTTGAACAAGTCTCCTCTGACATCTCTCATGAGCAAGGCATTTTGCCCATGGAACTGACACTCTGGATGTTTTTTTTTTGTTTTTATACCATTCTCTGTACAATCTAGAGACTGTTGTGCATGAAAGTCTCAGGAGCTCAGCTCTTTCCGAGATACTCAAACCATCCCATCTGGCACCAGCAATCATTCCACAGCTATAGTCACTAGACCATATTTTTTCCCCATTCTGATGTTTGGTCTGAACAGCAACTGAACCTCTTCACCATGCCTGCATGCTTTTATGCATTGAGTCGCTGCCACATGATTAGCTGATTAGATGTTTGCATTAATGTGCAGTCTACCTAATTAGGTGGCCACAGAGTGTTTATGATCTGATAGTATTGTTTTGCAAGTAACTTAGATATAGGCACAAACTTATCTTGCTTTGTAAAAGCAAGGAGTGTACCATTTAGGACCATGAACTGTAATAATATAATTATCTATTTCTATTTACTTTTTGAGAACAGTAAACTTGTTTTAAGTCAGAATTTTTGGGTAAGTATTTTATACGCATCCTCTCAAATCAGCAATCAGTTAGAAGACTTCACTATCTGAAGTCTAATAAAAGAACAATGGACATATGTTTTTGTTTAAACTAGTTAGAAACAGGGAAATAAATTTGGTGCCCAAATAGAAAAACTGTAGGGTTTCAAGGTGATTCTTTTGACTCAGCAATTTATACGATCACCAAGAAATTATCAATGAAGCCTTCATGACAATTAAATGAAAATTCTGTTATTTAACTGGGGAGAAGCTGGCACTGTTACAAAATTGATTATAGTAGATTCCGGTTAATTAAACCATCGGTTAATTGAGGCAGCTGGTTAATTGGGACAACTCTTAAAGAACAAAAACTAATGGAGAAAATAGCCAGGACTCCCTTTCTTTATTTGGAAAACTCTGCTGCTCAATTGGCACAAGAGATTATTGTTGAAAAGTTTCTAACTAGCGCTAGTCACGTACACTTGTTAGACACTACAGCGTGCTTTGGGCAAGCGGTTTTTAAATAGGTTGTGTCAGGAGCTGGTTGGGGACTACAGGAGGAATGGAGACAGGCTAACCCCTATTGACATCAATGGACCTGGGGCAGAGAGGGTGAACAGCTTTAAGTTCCTCAGAATAAACATCACTGAGGATCTTACGTGGTTTGTACATACCAGCTGTGTGGTGAAAAAGACACAACAACGCTTCTTTCACCTCAGACGGTTGAAGAAGTTTGGTCTGGGCCTCCAGATCCTAAGAACTTTCAGCAGGGGCACAACTGAGAGCATCCTGACTAGCTGCATCACTGCCTGGCATGGGAACTGAACCTCCCTCAATCGCAGGACTCTGCAGAGAGTGGTGTGGACATCCCAGTGCATCTGTAGATGTGAACTTCCCACTATTCAGGACATATATAAAGACAGGTGTGTAAAAAGGACCTGAAGGATTATTGGGGACCCGAGTCATCCCAACCACAAACTGTTCCAGCTACTACCATCCGGGAAACGGTACCGCAGCATAAATGCTAGGATCAACGGGCTCCGGGACAGCTTCCTCCACCAGGCCATCAGACTGATTAATTCATCCTGACACATTTATTTTTGTGTTATATTGACTGTCCTGTTGTACGTACTATTTATTATAAATTACTATAAATTGCACATTGCACATTTAGATGGAGACATAACATTAAGAGTTTTACTCCTCATATATAGATATGAAGGATGTAAGAAATAAAATCAATTCAATTGTACGCAAAAAACTGTGATTTTGTCACCGGTAGTTGCTGAGAAACAAGCAGTAAGACAAATCAGAACTGTTTTGCTCACAGTGCTTTCAAACATTCAGGGAGGGGTAGCACATCTGATGAAGGGGCTTGTGTACATCCTGGGGGAGCTCACTCATGTTCGTTCCCACCAGACACTCAGCTCCTAATAGCTGTTTCACGTAACCACGGCCACATCGGGTGCACTCCTTCGACAGGAGGGCTGAGCCTGCTGAGGGTGGCCAGTGGGCCTCGTACCCTGGTGAGATAGGGACATCTCTATCCTAGCATGTGAAGTCAGCTCTGGAGAACTGGGCAGATGAGATCAACAATGAGCTCCAATGGCCAGGAGGGTAATTCTGCAATGCCTCATGGAGAGCAAAGGGCATGACAAGGCTCAGTAGTCATGGTCATCCACTGCAACTAAGGAGGTCCCCAGTTTGTGCCGACTGCTCATAGCACTGGACTTGGACTTCCAAGTTCAAGAGCGTGGAACTGTCTCAGTACAATGACTTTTCCACTTGAAAAACTCTACCAGACAGGTCTCCTGTCACTGTTGGATATGACAGACAATCAGCAACCTGCACTG
Organism: Hemitrygon akajei; assembly: GCF_048418815.1. Classification (NCBI taxonomy): domain Eukaryota; kingdom Metazoa; phylum Chordata; class Chondrichthyes; order Myliobatiformes; family Dasyatidae; genus Hemitrygon; species Hemitrygon akajei. The sequence continues at coordinate 49,625,994 of NC_133138.1, forward strand.
GGCTGATTTTGTTCATTTGCAGTCAATCAAAAGAACATGGCAGAATACACAGATGAATTCCTCCATTTGTAACTATAGGAACTAGTACACAGTTTTATCATACTGTAATAGTATCGCTGGTTTTCTAAACTGTTCTGTATTTCATTTAATACATATTTTGTTGCTCAGTTAAATGGTATTTGGTTCTTTTTATACTTTTATAACTATTTCCATGCAACTTCAGCTAACTGGGTGAGAATGAACTGGTCAGGATGGTCAGTTGGATCTGCAGTTTGAGGTCTGGTGTTCGGTGGTCACTGGTTTCTAGGTTGATTCTTAGGACCGAGGCCCAAGGGTTGAACCGGACATCTGGAACTTAAGACTTCATTGAATGGAGCCTGGGATCTGTGAATCTCTTCACATTCGCTGGGGTAGTTGAAGGCCCAATGTCTGAGTGTCCATGTCCAACCTCCGAATCTGCTGGAGGGTGGAGGTCTGTCTTAGAGGACTCTGTATGCACATGGTTGGGAGGGAGCAATATGAACTTGTTTTGCTTTTGTTGTTTTGTTGCTTGTTGTGCTCTGCTATGTGTGTTTTGTGTTGTTCTGTGAGCATTGTGAGCATGCTATGTTGACACCTGAATCTGTGGTGACACTTATGAGCTGCTCCCAGCATACCCTCATGTACAATGGTTGTTGACGCAAATGGCACATTTCACTGTATGTTTGATGTACTTATGACAAATAAATCTTGATTTTACGTGGTACTGAGAGGGGAAGCTGCAGTGGTGGTTTTCCTATGTGATTGCTTCCTTTGGTTTCGGCTGGTATGGTCAGAGGACTCAAAGTTAATCATCTTAATTTTAGAGGAACAGTGTCTTCAGTAAATTCAGTGGAAGCTGAACACTTGCAATGGAATTTCTTTGTCAGTAGAGGGCAATTTGATTACACGTTTGATTTGTTTCTATTGTGAAACTGTGGCTGCAGTTGATACATATGTACAGTAGAGGGAGCTATCAGCACATGGTCTTATGCAATGCATGCCCTGTTGTATTTCAGCAATTGTAAATTCATAAGACTATATTAATCTTGGGAAAATTATATCATTAGTGTTCTAACTGTATGTATTTAATTTTAAGAATTTGTAATATTAACAATATTAATATTATTTATATTAGAGTGGTCAAAACGTTAGGAAAAATCATATATGGTACTTATTGGTGTATGTCAGAAAATATCTTCATTAAATTAGCAATAAGACTATAAAACCATAAAATATAGGAGCAGAATTAAGCCATTTGGCCCATTGAGTCTGCTCTGCTATTTCATCATGACTGATCCAATTTTCCTCTTAACCCCAGTCACCTGACTTCTCCCTGTATCCCTTCATGCCCTGACTAATCAAGAATTTATATTGACCATTAAATATACCCAATGACTTGGCCTCGACAGCTGCCTGTGGCAACAAATTCTGCAGATTCACCACTCCCTGGCTGAAGAAATGCCTCCTCATCTCCATTTTAAGGACACCCCTCTATTCTGAGGCTGTGTCCTCTGGTCTTAGACTTTCCCCCGAAGGAAATGCCCTCTCCAGTTCCACTCCACTGAGGCCTTTCACCATTCAATAGGTTTCCAAGAGGTCATCCCTTCTGAATTCTTGTGAATTCTAATGTCCCACAGAGGAGGAAGTTCTCAAATGGCAGAGGCAGGTAACCAGGCTGACAAAGGAAGTTAAGAGCTGCATAAAAGCCAAGGAAAGGGCATATAAGGCAGCAAAAGTGAGCAAGAAGTTGGATGATTGGGAAGTTTTAAAAATCCAACAAAAGGCAACTAAAAAGCCATAAGAAGGGAAAAAATGAAATTTGAGGGCAAATTAGCCAATAATATAAAGCAGGATACTAAAGTTATACTTTATATAACTTTTTAGTTATATAAAGAGTAAAAGAGGGGTGAGAGTTGATATTGAACCACTGGAAAATGATACTGGTGAGGTAGTAATGGGGGACAAAGAAATGGCAGATGAACTTGAGAACCTGGCATCATTCTTCACAGTGGAAGACATTAGCTATGTGCCAAAGTTTCTATAAGTGTCAGGGAGCAGGAGCGAGTGCCATTGCTATTACAAAGGAAAAAGTGTGAGGCAAACTCAAAGGTCTTATGGTGGATAAGTCACCTGGACCAGATGGACCACATCCCAGAGTTCTGAAAGAGGTTGATGAAGAGATAATGAATGCATTGGTTATGATTTTTCAAGAATCACTTGATTCTGGCATCGTTCTGGAGGACTGGAAATTTTCAAATGTCAATCCACTCTTTAAGAATGGAGGAAGTCAAAAGAAAGGAAATTATAAGAGAAGAAGATATTTATAGATGGAGACACCTGCCAGCATCAGTCCCAGCCCGTATATCAGTCATTAAAATGAACATCTTACCCTGCATTAATTTTATCAGCTCAATGATCCCACTTGTGCCTCCAGCAGGATATTGGCAAAAATTGGACTCCTTATAACAATGTTATGTTTGGAATGGTAAATGACCCAATATAAAGTGGTTAGCTCTACAATTCAAAGTCGGATGGGGGATTGGCATGCCCAAATTTTAAATTGTATCACTGAGCATTTAAATAAAAAGTCTTAGCTATTGGATGGAGGAGAATAAAGTTTTGTCATGGAAAAATATAGAACAAGAGCTAATAGCACCAATAAGGTTGAAGGACTTTCTCCTTATAGGTATGTCTACCAAAAAATGTGATTTGTATTACAGTCCAATTTTAACCCATATGCTACAAGTGTTTCGAGCAGCAGAAAAATTCCTAAAATTTAAAGGCATACGTGCAAATCATCTCCATCATGGAACAATAATTATCTTCTGTCTGGGGGGAAACTATTCACTAACAGAACTTGGGAGGAGAAAGGTATTACTACTCTTCAAGATATTAATGGGACAAGTACTATCCTTAGCCTTCAAGAACTGGTACCTCAATATAATATTGATAAACACTCTCTTTACTTTAGAGTAAGATCAGCTTGTAAAGCTTACAGGGTTCCCTGGGGGTCAGATTTAAAGGACCATCCCATTTTAAGTTGGATACAGAGTGCTCCAAGACAGATAGTGTCATATATCTATGATAAATTAAACTCCCAGAATTATTTGCCCACATCAGGAATGAAAGCCTGGGATAGGGACATATCTGAATTGGGACAAGACTTAGACTGGGATGTAATTTGGGATAATGCTGCCAATGCTTTGAAAAACCCAAATCATCAATATATACACTTGAAATTTTGTCATAGGGCATATGGGACATCAAATGGGACTGGTCCAGGGGTTTTTGGTTTGTGGGGGAAGGTTATCAGTACTCTTACAGAACTAAAGGGAGTACAATTACCAATGGACCCCGCTGACATCTTCTAAATGATGACTCCCACCTTTCCCTTACGGAAAAAACACACAAAATCTGGCTGGCAGGCCTGACTGCAGCTAAGAAGATTGCAGTCCAGCGTTGGAAACCTCCTCGTGATATTTTAAGTACTCACTGGCTTCAGAGCTTTTTGGACATTATCATCAGCAAGAGTAAATGATGCACGACCAAACACAATCTTAATGTGGACAGATTTAATATCTAACTTAGAAGATCTTCTGTTAAAATAGGAATGCTCTGTCTGTGTATGCACTACTATTCAGTTGGTTGGTGGAGAGAGAGGGATGGAGGGGGGAGGGGTGGAGAGGGGGATGGGGATGAGGGGTGGAGAGGGGAATGGGGATGAGGGGTGGAGGGGGGATGGCGATGAGGGTTGGGGGGTGGTTGGGTTAAACAGTCAAAATGTAATCGGCAGCTGGTTGTATTGAATGTAATTTGTTGGTGCTGCAATAAAAAATTAGTGATTAAAAAAGAAAGGAAATTATAGGCCAGTTAGCCCAACCTCAGTGGTTGGGAAAGTGTTGGAGTCCATTAGTAAGGATGAGGTTTTAGGGTACTTGGAGACTAATTTGAATCAGCAAATTTGCTGGTGATACAAAGATTGGAGGTGTAGTGGACAGTGAGGAAGGTTTTCAAAGCTTACAGAGGGATCTGGACCAGCTGGAAAAATGGGCTGAAAAATGGCAGATGGAGTTTAATACAGACAAGTGTGAGGTATTGCACTTTGGAAGGACAAACCAAGGTAGAACATACAAGGTAAATGGTAGGACACTGAGGAGTGCAGTAGAACAGAGGGATCTAGGAATACAGATACAAAATTCCCTAAAAGTGCTGTCACAGGTAGATAGGGTAGTAAAGAGAACTTTTGGTACATTGGCCATTATAAATCAAATTATTGAGTATAAGAGTTGGAAAGTTATGGTGAGGTTGTATAAGGCATTGGTGAGGCCGAATTTGGAGTATTCTGTACAGTTTTGGTCACCGAATTGCAGGAAGGATATTAATAAGGTTGAAAGAGTGCAGAGAAGGTTTACAAGGATGTTGCTGGGACTTGAGAAACTTAGTTACAGAGAAAGGTTGAATAGGTTAGAACTTTATTCCCTGGAGCGTAGAAGAATGAGGGGAGACTTGATAGAGGTATATAAAATTATGATGGGTATAGATAGAGTGAATGCAAGCAGGCTTTTTCCACTGAGGCTAGGGGAGAAAACAAACCAGAGGACATGTGTTAAGGGTGAAGGGGGAAAATTTTAAAGGGAACATTAGAGGGGTCTTCTTCACACAGAGAGTGGTGGGAGTGTGGAATGAGCTGCCAGATGAAGTGGTAAATGCGGGCTCACTTTTAACATTTAAGAAAAACTTGGACAGGTACACGGATGAGAGGTGTATGGAGGGATATGGGCCAGGTGCAGGTCAGTGGGACAAGGCAGGAAAATGGTTTGGCACAGCCAAGAAGGGCCAAAAGGCCTGTTTCTGTGCTGTAATGTTCTATGGTTCTAATGATAAAATAAGTCAAAGTCAGCATGGTTTCTGTAAAGGGAAATCTTGCCTGACAAATCTGTTAGAGTTCTTCAAGGCAGTAATAAACAGGGTGGACAAAGGACAGGCAGTGGATATCATTTACTTGGATTTTCAGAAGGCATTTGATAAGGTGCCACACATGAGTCTGTTTAACAAGATAAAATCCCATGACATTACAGGAAAGATACTGGCATGGATAAAGGAATGGCTGACAGGAATGAGGCAGCGAGTGGGAATAAAGGGGGCCTTTTCTGTTTGGCGTCCAGTGACCAGTGGTGTTCCTCAGGGGTCAGCATTGGGATCATTACTTTTCACATTCTTTATCAATGATTTAGATAATGAAATTGATGGCTTTATGTCAAAGTTTGCAGATGCTATGAAGATAGGTGGAGGCATAGGTAGTGCTGAAGAAGCAATGTGATTACAGCAAGACTAAGATAAATTGGAGGAGTGGGCAAAAGGTGGCAGATGGAGTACAGTGTTAGGAAATGTATGACAATTCTTTTTGGTAAAAGGAATAAAAATGCAGACTATTATCTAGATGGAGAGAAAATTCAAACATTAGAGATGTCAAAGGACTTCGGAGTCCTTGTGCAAGACTCCCAGAAAGTTAATTTACAGGTTGAGTCTGTGGTAACAAGGCAAATGTAATGTTGTCATTTATTTCAAGCGGAATAGAATATGAAGCAAGGAGATAATGCTGAGGCTTTATAAGACACTAGTCAGGCCACACTTGGAGTATTGTCAACAGTTTTGAGCCCCTTATCTCAGAAATGATGTGCTGTCATGGAGAGAGTCCAGAGGAGGCTCATGAGGATGATTCCAGGAATGGAGGGGTTAATATATGAGGAGTGTTTGGCAGCTTTGAGCCTGTACTCACTGGAATTTAGAAGAATGTAGGGGGATCTCATTGAAACTTACCGAATGTTGAAAGGGCTAGTTAAGGTGGATGTGAAGAGGATGTTTCCTATGGTAGGGGTGCCCAGAACTGGAGGGCACAGCCCCAAAATTGAGGGGTGACCCTTTAGAACAGAGGTAAGGAGGAATTTTTTTTAGCCAGAGTGTGGTGAATCTGTGGAATGCTTTGCTACAGACAGCTGTGGAGGCCAGTAGCATCGGTATATTTAAATCAAAAATTGATAGTTTCCTGATCGGTCAGGGCATCAAAAGTTATGGCACGAAGACAGGTGTATGGGCTTGAGTGGGATCCGGGATCAGACGTGCTAGAATGGCCTAATTCTGCTCCTGTGTCTGATGGTCTTAAAGCCTTCCTTTAATTTGCTCTTGCTAGTCAATCTCAAATGCCGATTGGTCGCTGGTGAAAGCTTGTTTAGAGCAGAAAGGTCTTTACAGTTAGGATCCATATTTTAGCTGCATTGTATCATTTCAGTGACTTCAATAATCAACCAAATTCGTGTTCCATTATAAATGCAGCTGAAAGGTCCTTCATTAAATTAGATCATCCAGGGTTTTGTTGAACCTGCTGATTTACTATCAGAGACTGTATTAAATTTATTTTATTACATTAGATTATTTAACATTTTACCTTTGTTTTGGGGAATAAATATCATGATCTAAGAATATGTCTGTGAAGCAGACTGGTTCATCTTTGAACATCACATCAAAAAGGAATCCGATTCACTGTTTCACTGGCCTGCTAAATATAGAACAGTACAGCACAAGAGAAGTGCCTCCAGTCTACAATATTGTGCCAAATTAACTAAAATGCCCAACTATCTGATCTGATGTCGACATCCTTGTATGTCCTGCACATCTATTTGCCTCAGAACCTCTTGAACATCTTTGTCATAATTGCTTCCACCACCACCCAGGTCAGTGCAGCCTAGACACCCATCACATTCTGTGTAAAAAAAAACAACTTACCTGGGAAAAAGATACCGGCTGTTCATTCAATATATGCCGCTTGTAATCAGATCTCCCCTTAGCCTCCTTTGCTCTAGAGAAAACAATCCGAGTTTGTCCAAACTCTTCATATCGTCTAATCCAGGCAACATCCTGGTAAACCTTTCCTGCGCACTCTCCAAACCCTCCACATTCTTCCTACAATGGGGCGACCAGACTGAGTGTAGTTCAGCCAAACTAGAGTTTCGTAAAGCCTCAACTTATCTTTCTGACTCTTGAACCATGGTTCCTCAACTGATTAAAGCAAGCATGATATATGCCTGATTTACAACTCAACCCGTGTAGCCAGTGTCAGGGATCGATGAACTTGGACTGCATTTCAATTCTGTTAAGGGTCTTGCCATTAATAGTGTACTGTTTCTTACATTTGATCTCCCTAAGTGCAATACTTCACATTTGGTTAGGTTAAACTGCACCAAACTGCAACTGTCTGTCCATATCTGCAACTGATCTACAGTAGATCCCGTTGTATTCTTTGTCAAACTTCTACAAATTCCACAATACCAACGATCTTTGTATCATCTGCAAATTTAATAGTCCACACACCTACATTTTTCTTTCCAGGACATCAGAGATGTCCTCCTTCCTCCACCATTGATGCTGACCACATCCACATCTCCTCCATTTCCTGGACATCTGCCCTCACCCTATCCTTCTGCCACCTTAACAGGGACAGAGTTCCTCTTGTCCTCACCTACCACCCCAAGAGCCTTCACATCCAACACATCATTCTCTGCAATTTCCACCATCTTCATTAGGCTCCTACCACCAAACACATTTTTACCTCCTCCCCCAATCTCCACCTTCTGAAGGGATCACTCCCTCTGTGATTCCCTTGTTTATTCATCTCTCCCCACCAACCTCCCTCCTGGCACCTATCCCTGAAAGTGACAGAAATGCTACACCTGCCCATTCACCCCCATTCAGGGCTCCAAACTATCCTTCCAGGTGAGGCAATACTTTACCTATGAATCTATTGGGGTTGTCAGCCGTATCCAGTGCTCCTGATGCAGCCTTCTCTACATTGGTGAGACCCGATACAGATTGGGAAACCTCTTTGTTGATCACCTCTACTTCATCTGCAGAAAGTAGAATATCTGGTGGCCAACCATTTTAATTCCTATCCCCATTCCTATTCCGACATGTTGGGCCATGGCCTCCTCTTCTGCCATGATGAGGGAATTCTCTGGGTGGAGGAGCAACACCTCATATTCTGTCTAGGTAGCCTGCAAGCTGATGGCAGGTACATCAATTTCTCTAACACCTGGTAATCTTTTTTGCTTCCACTTCTCCTCCCCTGCCTATCACTTCCCCCTAGTGCTCCTCCTCCTCCCCTTTTTCCTAATGTCCACTCTCCTCTCCTATCAAATTCCTTCTTCTCCAGCCCTTTACCTTTTCCAGCTGTCACCTCCCAGCTTCTTACTGCACACCCACTTCTCCCACCACCTGGCTTCACCTATCACCATTTAGATTGTCCTCTTTCTGCTTCTAGACCTTTTGATTGTGGCACCTTTCTCCTTCCTTTCCTGTCCTGATGACATGTCTCAGTTCAAAATGTCTACTGTTTATTCATTTCCATAGATGCTGCCTGACCTTCTGAGCTTCTCCAGCATTTTGTGTGTGTTGCTCTGAATTTTCAGCATTGGCAGAATCTTTTGTGCTTGGGTTTTAATCCAGGTCATTAATAGATATTGCAAAAAGCAGAGGTCCTAGTTTGGATTCCTGTGGAACAACACATACTGGAGACCTCCAGCCAGAGTTAATCCAATCGAGCACTTTCCTCTGTCTTCAATAGGCAAGCCAATCCTCAATGCAAATGGCCAATTTACCAGGATCCCTTGTATCTTAATCTTCTGGATGAGCCTCCCATGAGGGACTTTGTCAAATGTCTTACTAAAATCTATGTAGATAACATTCACATCTCTACCTTCATCAATCATGTTCATCACTTTGAAACACTCAGTTATTGAGACAAGATATGCCTTTCACAAAACCATGCTGACTGTCCCTAATTAGGCCATGGTTTTCCATATGCTCTTAAATTCTATCCTTAAGAATTCTCTCCAGTAACTTCCCGACAACTTATGTGAGACTTACTGGTCTATAGTTTCCAGAATTACCCTTATTTACCTTCTTGAATAATGGAACAATGTTTGCTCCTCATTGGTCCTCTGGGACCTAACCTGAGGCTAGGGAGGACACAAGGATATTGGCCAAGGCTCCAGTAATCAGATCTCTTGTCTCACTCAATAAGCCAGGCTATATCCCATCAGTCACTGGGGACCAATCTGCCTTACTGTTGTTTAAGAGACCCAGCACTCTATCTCAAATTGCCCTAGCATATTGGGCTGCTCCATACATATCTCTTTGTCCTCCATATCATTCAACTTGGTAAATACTGATGCAAATACTCATTTAGGATGTCACCCACATCCTCCGCCTCCATGCACATGATCCCTCCTTTATCCTTGAGTGGTCCCACCCAGTCCCGAGTTATCATCTTGCTCTGGATTGAGTATAGAATGCCTGAGGATTCCCTTTAATTCTACTTGCCAAGTGTTGTGTGAAATCAGGTTTGTGAGTTCAGTAAGTGGGGCAGAGGACAGTCAACACCGGTAGATAAGTGACCCATTTATCTACAGAAAAAGACTAACCCTAAAATTCGGTTCCCATTCAAGTTACGTCCATTTATAAAAGCTTAACTAAAGTGTGCACTCAGGTGCTGTGTTACTGCAACACCGTGACATTACGTTTGGAACACTATCTGTGACCTGCTCCGTGGAGAGCCAGAGAGCAGAAGAGATCATGTGATTCCTGTGTGCAAGACGTCATACTCCACTGGCACTGTGACATCAACAGCTAAATGCAGCTGGTGGGAGGGGTCAATCCCCACCTAGTATGTGGGGGTGGCCTTTGATGAACAGGTAACATTCCATCCCTCGAAATAGGAGACACTGTGACACTCAGTCCGAAGGCTAGTGTAATCCCTGTGGATGCCCCACTTTGCTACATACAAAACATAACACTATGGTACCCAGAATTATCAGCCCGCCATTTGCTGCCCAGTGTACTGCAATAGTCCAGCAACCTTCTACTGCACCATTGGCGTAGCATTTGTCTGATGTATATGCAAACATCTTATTGCCACCATCTTGCAAAGTTGTGCTTTTAACTTCAATTTACTTGCATTTTACTATCTACATTAAGAACTGAAGACTGGTTCTTTCTTGAATTAATATCTGCTATATACTGTACACATAACTCCAGAATACTCCCTAACATATCCTGCTCTTGGCCCATGGACAGAAATTGCCCCAGGAAGGCCTGACCTTAAGGAGGATCTAATTAAGTAGGGCAGTGAAAATGCCCTTCACTTCAGATCCCTTCCCCAATTCATGACATATGCTGGTGATATTAAACGGGATTCAGATTCTGGTACTAACTGATCATGACCCTTTGGGTACCACATACATACTATCTAACATCCTTAATTTCTATCTACAAGACTGTGCAGGGGTGCAATAAAACATTCCAGAAATTGATCACATCCTCTTCTTGGGCATATTTGTCTTGTCGATTTCAACCAGTCTTTAAACTGCAGCTGTGCCAGTCGTGCTTGTTGCCACTTTCTTTACTGGCCGTGATACTTTGATCACATTCTTATCTTCGCCCCTTCAATCTCCGATAACTAAAGCTATCAGTAGTGGCTGTGGGTAGTTACTCTGGAGCAAGGTCACAGCAAGGTAACTTTGTTTCAGGTTTCCATAACGGATAATTATCAGAATGACCTGAAAAATCAGTCTCTCAGTCTCTTTGGTTGATCTACAGAAGGGTTTGGGGTGATTTCTATTCAAACAGCTCCAAGGATCTTGTCCTAGTGGCACCCCTCCCAGACTGTCCTTTCGATCATTGGCACTACCACTGAAAGGGCCCAGCACATTTGTGTTCACTCCCAATTCAGGCTGGGGTGGCTACCTTCAAACATAGAGTGCAATTTCTTCTCTTTCTCAGTCTAAGATCAACGTAAATTTGCAGTACATATATGTCAGCATATACAACCCTAAGATTCATTTTCTTGTGGACGTATACAGGAAATCGAAGGAACAATAGAATCAAGGGAAGATCACACCCAACAGGACAGACAAACAACCAAAGTGCAAAGGACAACAAGATGCAAATACAAAAGAGAAAAATAAACAAACAAGTAAATAAATAAATAAGCAATATATATCAAGAACATGAGATGAAAAGTCCTTGAAGGTGAATCCATTGATTGTGGGAATAAAGTGATGGGAGCGAGTAAAGTTGAGTGAAGTTATCCTACTGGTTCAAGAGCCTGATGGTTGAGGGTTAATAACTATTCCCAAACCTGGTGGTGTGGGTGCTGAGGTCCCTGTCCCTTCTTCCTAATGGCAGCAGTGAGAAGAGCGCGTAACCTAGGTGGTAGGGGTGCCTGATGATGAATGCTGCTTTCCTGCGACAACTCCGTGTAGACGTGCCGAATGGTGGGGAGGCTTTACCCATGATAGACTGGTCTGTATCCACTACTTGCAGAATTTTCTGTACAAGGGTGTTGGTGTTTCCATACCAGGCATGATACCAATCAATAAACTCTCCACCACGTATCTGTAGAAGTTTGTCAAAGTTTCAGTGTCGTGCCAAATCTTCCCAAACTTTTAAAGAAGTAGAGTAAGTTTCCCTTTTGAGAGTTTTAGTTAACGGCCCTGTTTGGCCTAGCATTTGTTGTTTTACTTTTCCTTTTTTGAATTAAAGTCTGTAAACTATTGACCTGCTTCAGTGTCTCTCACTCCGCACTTGGGCCATATCTAAACCATGGTGACAACCTGAGCCTAGAAGGCACTGAGCTTATCCGGGACCAAAGCCTTATTGTTCCCTATGTCACTTGGTTCCACTTTGTAAAAGGTAATAGCATTCAAGCCTTGCTACTGCTGTCGAGCATTTCCTACTGACTCAGGTTTGGTCTGGAATCACCACATTGCACATGCGATGGCTTTCTGGAGATCGTACCTGGACAGCTTGTATCTTATTTGGTCACCAGACCTGAATGTGTCTGATCTGGCCTTCAGCAGGTTGTGGATCTCATGACGTGCAGGGCTTCTGGTTGGGTAAGACTCTGAATGATTTTGTGGGGCACGCTCATCCGTGATTGTTTTAATAAAGGCTGTGACAACTGCCGTGCATTCTTTCAGATCCACTGATGTGACCTTGAACACAGCCCTGCCCACCAACTCAAAGTGATCCTTTAGACACTCTTCTGCCTCCCTCAGCCACCTCTTTGTTGATCTTATCTTTGGAGCCTTGCTTTTTAACCCCTGCAGGAAGGAGAAGGTAGCCAAGTGATCAGATTTCCTGAAGTGTGGTCTAGGCATGGAACAGTAGGCATTCCTAATCATAGTTTAGCAGTGGTCTAGTGTGTTGGGACCCCTGGTGCTGCAGATTATATGCTGATGATATTTGGCAGAGATTTCTTCAAATAAGCCTGACTGAATGTCCTTGACTATGATTTTAATTGTGTCAGGATGGGCAGTTTCTTGTTTGGTGATATATTGAGTGCCTAGTTGTCATCGGCATCTGGCAAAATGTACACTGTGGTCAGGATTATGGAGGAGAAATCTCTTGGTAAATAGAATGGTCGGCACTTAATCCTCAGACATTCGGGGAAACGAGCGCGACAAGTCCAAAACCACTATGTCTGAGTGCCACAGAGTTCGTCATCAAACATATACCAATCTCCCACCCCCCATGCCTTTTGCCATCGCTGAATCAACAATTCAGTCCATCCTGTGCATCGAGAAGCCCTCGGGTCTGATCACCAAATTTGGTGTGTTCGGAGTGAGTCATGTCTCTGAAACACAGAACACGGCAATTCCTCTTTTCAGAATTGAAAACAGGGTCCTCAGTCCTGTTCTCCAGTGCCTGGAAATTTGCTAACAAGATGCTGGTTAGAGGAACTTTCACTGCTTGGCATTTCAGCCTGGCTTGCAGTCCTCCCCTCCTCCCTCTCTTTTGGCTATCGCAACATAGCTTCATCCAATTAAAGAAGGTGTACCTGCTTGGGAGTCAAGTCTGCTGAGTCCTTCAAAAGATTATGAAATCGCCAGTTAATTAAGATGGTTCAAAAATACATTGTTTAAAGGGAAATTGCAGGCTGCAGATTGCAGTGAGAGCTATTCAGAAGGGGTATATTTAGGAGTTTTGTAAGCAGCCCGCATTACATCACTGTGGTTCACCAGCAACATCTTGGTATAAGACCATAAGACTTTAAGACATAGGAGCAGAATTAGGCCATCTGGCCCATTGAGTCTGCTCTGGTTGATCCTTTTTCTTAATTTCCTCCTCAACTCCAGTTCCCGGCCTTTTCCCTGTAACCTTTGATGTCATGTTCAATCAAGAACCTATCAATCTCTGCCTGGAATATACCCAACGACCTGGCCATCACAGCTGCATGTGGCAACAAATTCCACGAATTCACCGCCCTTTGGTTAAAGAAATTTCTCCGCATCTCAGTTTTGAAAGGGTGCCCCTCTATCCTGAGGCTGTGCCTTTTTGTCCTAGACTCTCCCACAATGGGAAACATCCTTTCCACATCTACTCTGTCTAGGCCTTTCAACATTCAAAAGGCTTCAATGAGATCCCCCCTCATCCTTCTAAATTCCAGTGAGTACAGACCCAGAGCCATTAAATGTTCCTTGTAAGATAACCCTTTTATTCTTGGAATCATCCTTGTGAACCTCCTCTGGACCCTCTCCAATGCCAGCACATCTTTTCTAAGCTGAGGGGCCCAAAACTGTTCCTAATACTCATGGTGAGGCTTCACCAGTGCCTTATAAAGCCTCAGCATCACATCCTTGCTCTTGTAAGCTAGACCTCCTGAAATGAATGCTAACATGGAATTTGCCTTCCTCACCACCAACTCAATCTGCAATTTAACCTTCAGGGTGTTCTGCACAAGGAGTCCCAAGTCCCTCTGCATCTCAGATTCCTGGATTTGCTCCCCATTTAGAAAATAGTCCACACGTTTATTTCCACTACCAAAGTGCACGACCATGCGTTTTCCAACATTGTATTTCATTTGCCATTTTCTTGCCCATTCTCCTATCTGTCTAAGTCCTTCTGCAGCCTACCAGTTTCCTCAACATTGCCCCTCCACCAATCTTTGTATCATTTGCAACCTTGGCAACAAGACCATCTATTCCATCATCTAAATCATTTATATACAGCATAAAAAGAAGTAGTCCCAATACCGACCCCTGTGGAACACCACTAGTCACTGGCAGCCAACCAGAAAAAGGAACCTTTTATTCCCATTCACTGCCTCCTACCAATCAACCAATGCTCTAACCATGTCAGTAACTTTACTGCAATACCATGGACTCTTATCTTGGTACGCAGCCTCATGTGTGGCACCTTGTCAAAGGCCTTCTGAAGGTCCAAGTATACAACATCCACTGCATCCTGTTACGTACACGCAATGATTTAAAAGAACCAGAAGCAATAGAATACACCTGGTGTCTGGTTTTGATATTAAAAACCACTATTTATTAGTAACTACTTAATATCGTGACTTAAACCAGGTAAATCTAAAGTTAGCAGTGTTATGCATATATATGTGGGTGAATGTAATTCCCAGACTCGTTCAAGCTTGAGTGGCAAGTTTTAAAGTCTTACAATGGTAATGTAAGAAAGTTCAGTTCAATGCACGGAGTTGGTGGGGGTGACAGAGAGGTGTCTGTAAGCCGAGGTGAAATCCACAATAGGAGAAGAACGAATAAACAGCTGCCGTTGGTCTTCCGTTGTCGGACTCTGAATCCACTCTTGAGTTAGCCAAACGTAGCTTATCACAAAGGGTACTGTCTTCAAGGGAAAACGACCACACAGGCAAGGGTAAACCCACCACAGGGTCAGCCCTTCCACACACAGTGATAGCCACTGATCGATATCCCTGATTTATCCTCAACCCACCGTTGTGGGCACTCGAAACTTTCACCCAGTGACTTTTCTGTCACTGGCTCCCTTTTCGTTGACCGGTCACCTGAACCAGTGTTTCACCCTGTGTGTCTGCGAGAGAGTCATCTGACCTTGCTTAAATAAACACGCTGCGAAGCGTCTGTAAACATCAACTGTCCATCATATAACTCCATCTCTCTCGCCATAGCAACCCAGAAGCAGGCAGCAGTACTGTAATCAGTTTCTCGCTCTCTCTTTTAAAGGCACAGTCCATGTCCATCACAATCCCCTTTATCTATCCTACTTGTAATCGCCTCAAAGAATTCCAGCAGGTTCGTCAGGCAGGATTTTCCCTGAAGGAAACCATGCTGATTTTGTACTATCTTGTCCTGTGTCACCAACCATTCCATCACCTCATCCTTAGTTGACTCTAACATCTTCCCAACCACTGAGGTCAGGCTAACTGATCTATAAATTCCTTTCTGCTGCTGTTCTCCTTTCTTAAAGAGTGGAGTGACATTTGCAATTTTCCAGTCCTCTGGCACCATACCAGAAGTCCAATGATTCTTGAAAGATCATTTCTAATGCCACCAAAATTTCTAATGTTACCTCTTTCAGAACCCTACAGTGCAGTTTCTCTGGTCCGGGTGATTTATGCACCTTTAGGTCTTTCAGTTTTTTGAGCACCTTCTCCCTTGTAATAGTAACTGCTCCCGCTTCTCTTCCCTCACACACTACAACATCAGGCGTACTGTTAGTGTCTTCCACAGACTGATGTAAATACTCAATTAGTTCATCTGTCATCTCCTTGTCCCCTATTATTATTTCTCCTGCCTCATTTTCCAGTGGTCCTATATCCACTCTCATTTCTCTTTTATTTCTATCATACTTGAAAAAACTTTTACTATCCAGTTTAATATTATTTGCTAGCATGCACAAGATTTATACTGTACCAGTGCCGTGATATCATCAGCTAAATGGCAGCTGGTGGAAGAGGTAGCAGTGCTCATTAAATGGGCTAATTCCTAGCTGGCATGGGTGAATGGCTTTCAATGAACATTCTCTTATGAGGGACTTTGTCAAATGCTTTTCTAAAAATCGATGTAGACAACATCCAGAAGTAAGATGGATACATATTGCAACACCAAGGACTTTTTATGGCTTCATCTGGCTTTCCTAGTTCCCTGCTTGAGTTCTTTTCTGACTTTTTAAAATAATCCTCAAGGGCTCTGCTTGATTTTGCTTCCTAAACCTTACACACATTTCCTTTTGCTTAACTAAATTCACACCTCTCTCTGGAGATCCAAAGCTCCCTTACCTTGCCATCCTCGTCCTTCCTTACTAGTGTACACTCTGTGCGTACCCTACACATTCCAGGTGTTGCCTTGTCCAAAAACCAGCTTTTCCCAATTAACTTGCCCTAGTTCCTACCTAATACACTAATATTCTGCCCTGCCCCAATTTAATACTCTCCTATAAGATCCACATTTATCCCTATCTGTAACTATCTTAAAGCTCAAGGAGTTGTGATCTCTGTTCCCTAACTGTTCTCCCAATGCAAGGTCGGCCATCTGGATGGGCTCATATCCCAACATCAGGTTCAGCTTGGCCACTTCTCATTTAGGACATCACCAATAACCTTCTGAATGATCTAAGGGGCTTTGACAAATGCCTTTCTGAAGTCCACTTAGACAACATCCACAAGCAAAAATTAAAATATTTTTAATGTTTACTATTATTATTTCAGATTTTCAATATCCCAGAAATTTACTTCTGGGTAAAATCTACTCCAAGATTGACAATAAAATCTGCAGAATATTGAAAGGCTTTGATGGAGCGGACAGAGAGAGAGTATCTCCAATAGTAGGAGAGTCTAGGACCAAAGGGCAGAGCCTCAGAATAGAAAGATGTCTCATTAGAACAGAGAAGAGGAGGAATTTCTCTTGACAGAGGGTGATTAATCTGGAATTCATTGCTCTAGGCAGCTGTAGAGGCCAAGTCAATGGAAATATTTAAGGCAGAGGTTGATAGGTTCTTGATTAATAATGGTGTGGGAGAAGGCAGGGGAATGGAGTAGCAAGGGAAAATATATCAGCCATGACTGAATGGTAGAGCAGGTTTGATGGGCTGAATGGCCTAATTCTGCTCCTATGTCTTATGGTCTAATATTGGACCAGAAATTTTAGAACATTTTCTTTTCTATAATTTCTCTGAAATTAATTAAATTCCAAGTACTGGCAATGTAAAATCAAATGATCTGTCACATTTCAAGTGTAGAAGTGTTGTGCAATACAATGAGGAATGTCCAATTTTAAATCAAAAATAGAACTCATGATAAATTAATGCAAGCAATAGAAAATGGTGTTTAAAATTCTTCCTTCTAAACTTGAGCAACATAGCAAAAGCTGCATTGAATTGATGTATTTCACATGTCACAATGCTGAAAAATGTCAGGCGGTAAACAAATTATTTCCTTTGCAATGCCTGTTTCATCTTTTGTTTATATGAAGTAAGCTATCGTCAATTTGTCCTAAGTATGAAAAATTATTCCCAGTTCTTGTGAATCACAATGGCTGTGTATTGTTGTTTGTTAAATTATTAAGAGGGAATGATATTGTTGAAAGCTCCTTAGCAGAAAAATCTCAAGAATTGTTTAACAGCTGTCCTAATATCTGAGTGGGTGAGTGAACCACCTGATGTATGTCATCTTATCCTAGCTCAGAAGGGTATCAGATTCAAAAAAGACCTTGGATTTATTATACAAAACTTTTCATGACCTCAGAAGGTATCCCAATCGAGTTTTTTTTATCATAAGAGTATTTAAGTGTTCATGTTGCAGTAGGTGATGTATGTACACTGTAGTCCCAGGACTATCATTGGGATAAATGACTGCTTATTCTGCTTTTGTTGTGAGTGAAGGGAGAAATAATAGCCAAACGGTAATGTTCTTGCCAGTTACCTTTAAATTGAGTTATTAATAATTTTAACACCTTTCAATCATCCAAACTGGCAAAGCAGATCTTCCACAAAGTATCATATTGTCAGTTTTAGAGTGTCATCCTACAGAGTGTTATTGGAGTACAATCAAATAACAGCCTGATTTGAATGCAATATATGGAAAAAATACAAATATTTAGATATTGCTGGTTAGAACGGTAGTTATTTTGTTCCCTAGATATTCTGAGAGGTGGTGGAGCTGATCTTCTTAAATTGATATAATTCAGTGGAATTATGTGGTTGGCCAAGTTAGAAAATAGGTAAAGTAGAACCCATTGTAACTACAATATTAAGAGCAGACTACTGTAACTGGAATGGTTGCATATAGGTTAAAGGTAGCAAACTCCGGGTTTTCTTTCTCCCAGAATGATTAAACTAACTGAATTTTACATCCCTATGGTTTGTTGGCTAGCTTGATCAAAATTTTACCAGGTGTAAAACTGAATTCAGTTCCTGATACCAAGGTTGGCTCATGTCTTTTGGTGATTAGTCCAGGTTTCTGAGCCCATGACACTGCCATACCATTCACGCACAGTTGATGGTGCTATGCAGCTTCCTTACACGGCAAATAGTTGCAGGATGAGCTCCTGCAGAATGGCATGCCTGCAGAACAGAATCAGCAAGTTGTTTTTTTAACTTCCATTGAGATGCTCAGTTAATTATCTTAACACAGGTAAGTATTTCTAAGTATTAATCTAGAGTGATTAAATAGAATTGTGGAGGGAAATAATTCATTAAATTAGTTTGTGCTAATTTTTATAGACAAATATTATGTCCTATTAGCATGAAGTATGGGTATCAGCATTTGATGTTCCAGAGCCTTTGAATGCAGCCTTCCTGATTGACATCTGATCAGTTCACTTATGGAGCCAGCTGTTTGAGTGCACTGTATTGGTGTGATCGAAATGGTGTGATATTAAGGATTAAGACAATGCCATTTGCTTTTTGTGAATTCTTAATGCAATGTGCAGGCCAATTCCGTATTATGGAATGGGAGGGGATGCGATTGTGTACCCAGGAAACGGTGGTATTGTGGAATTTTTTTCTAATGTGAAGCTCTGTTATCTGTGTTATCAGGTGTCAAGAAATGCAAATAAAAAAGAGTTGGGTTTATTTATTAACTTTTATTTCATGTAAATTCATATCACAAGTACCTGGATAATGATTTGTGAATTCTATAAGAATGAATTTCCATTGCCAAAATAGCCATAGTGCTGGGTTGCCTGCATTTATTTGCATATAACATGTCATGGACTATTTTCCTTTATTTATATATTATTATTATTATTATTGTATTTAGTTGCAACCTTTTCATTGATCTTTAACAATGTTGATTCATGCATGTCATGGATCTGTCAGATTTGTTTCTGGAAGAAATCAAGAATAAAATTAAATTCATATTGTCTTGATGCATGTACAGTATATTTGGAGATTGTCTAAGCACCAATAGTGAAATCACATTTCACTCTAAGAGCACAGAAAGGTTAAGTGGAACACAATTATTATTATTTCTAAATTCTCCAAACAAAATGAATCATGGGCTTGAGTCCTTTTTTCTTTATTACTGCTTATAATGCATTTCCAGCTCAAGAAGATGTACTACCAAAACATTTTAGGGACACCAGGATTTTAAAATAAAATCTACATGTTGCTAACCACTCTGCAATTCTGACAAACATTGTGAACTTTGGTTTTTTTGGCAATTATACTTGCTCAGTGGCTTGTTTGGTTTATTTTGGGGAGGAGCAAGATGATCGTTATTGCACATGCCTTTACCACTTACTTAAATTCTACAAATAAAGCCAAGTTCTCAATAAAATTGATGGTCCAATCAATTTTGAAATAAAAGGCAACTTGGTCTAAAAAGACGTGGGTTAAAACTTGCGCTCAGTCACGTGGACCAAGTATGCAGTTTTTAGCTTGTGTACAAGGAGTGATTGATATGTTTGTGGCCTTAGATAGAAGGAATCAATTTTAGAAAACCTAGCACATTTATTTTTCAATATAGTCCCCTCCTACATGTACACGCTTAGTCCAGTGGTCGTGGAGCATATGGATCTTGGACCTCCAGAAAGTGTCCACAGCAGGGGTGATTGATAAGTTCATGGCCTACGGTAGAAGGAGATAAGTTATACAGCTCTTGTTACATGCACATGCAGTTCAACTCTTCGAGTGATTATGCGGAAAGTTTGAAGTTAATAACTCATCAGGAGTGATTGATAAGTTCGTGGCCTAAGGTAGAAGGAGATTTGTTATCAACCATGTTGTGGACACTTTCTGGAGGTCCAAGATCCGTGTGCTCCATGACCGCTGGACTAAGTGTGTAAATGTAGGAGGGGACTATGTTGAAAAATAAATGTGCTAGGTTTTCTAAAATTGACTCCTTCTACCTTAGGCTAAATTGATATCTTAGATATCAATTACCCCTTGTATCTTGCTTATTTTTCTGACTGCAACAAAATGAAATTTCTTGAGCAGCATGAAATAAACAGAAGATTTTAAATGCATTTCACATATAACTTAAATGGTAAGGACAAATTTCTACTCCTTCATCTTCTAAATTATTATTTTTTAAAATTAAAGCTTCCTTTGTCCGCCTATTAAAGCGACAAGGGAGATTGAAACATCAAGGCAAGTGCGGAAGTTTGGAGATGGTTTGGGTGCTTCAGCGCTCTGCAGTCTCCCTGGTGTGCGAACCACCTGGCAGGCAGGCCGCAGGATGGGGCACAAGCTGACGTTTGACTCTATTTCGCCAAGTAAAGCTCCCATTGTGCGCCGATTAAAGCGAAGTGTGAGATTGAAACATCAAGGTGAATGCAGAAGGTGAGCACTGGCTGCCTGCCTTTTGATCACTGAGGATCGCTCTGCTACACTACCGAAGAGGGGAGAGCCTGCTGCTGTGCCTGGAAAATATTACCCAGGTTTTCTGCGTTTTGCGTATGGACTTGGACTATAGATTTTTTTTCAATCTTATACTCTTTTATATTCTGTGTTTTTTGCCTGATCTTTCTATTCTTTTTGTGTGCGGATGGGGATTTGGGGGTCAATGTGCCTGTTCCATTTTTGTTTGTTTCTTTGTGCAGGAGGAGGGATTTGGGGGTTGATGTGTCTGTTCAGTTTTTGTTCATTTTTGTGTGCCGGAGGGGGGATTGGGGGGGTTTGATGATCATTCTGCCTTTCTTTTCCTTCTTGCTTTCATAGCTATCTGGAGAGGAGGAATTTCAGAGTTGTATACTTTGTTAATAAAATGAACCTTTGAAATGCACATCTCTAAAATGGCACAATTTTGATCAGTTGGGTAACAGTGAACCATACCTAAATTAAAATTGATACTGGAAGTAGTGGCACAGTTCTTTTTAATGTAGATGGTTGCTTCCACTTTAAAACATTATTATTGACTTTCCAATCAAGTTAATAGGATCTTCATTACTAATTTACTTCATGAACATAACCTGATAGTGCACCACACAGAACCCATGAAACATTATTAATTATAAACGTGACAATTATAAACGTCCCCAAGGACTTGCAATCTATTGCAACTTATAAAATGATGAATGGTTATTAATTTGCAGAGGTACACTATTTACCAGGAATAGCTGAAATAAGGCAAATAAAAACACAGTTGTCTAGAAAATTATATATTAAGAAGACTTAAATCAGATAAATTACATCAATAATTTTGTACTTATTCAAATGTATTTTCAATCAAAATGGAATTTGATGTGTTTCCAATTAACACGTGACGTGCTAAGGACTTTAGGTGAAAAATTATCCTGTTTTGGTATTCTAGTGGTTGTTATCATATACCTTAAGTGCCTGTCAGCTGTATACAGGAGTTTTCTTTCAGGGTGCACATTCTCAGACGCAAATTATAGTTTGAATTTTTTGAATAACCTGCACAAATACAGTATTGCTTTAATAGTTTATTGGAAATAATAAAGTATTGAAAACTTAAATAATGGTTATTTGTTGCAGTCCCACATTTTTTAAATCAGCCTATTTATTCTGAGTTAGATAGTATTTACATAAGATGTAAGAAATAGAATCAGAAACAGCTGTACAATATTCACATTCTCAAGCTATTCAATAAGATAAATGTTCCCCAAAGACCACTTTCCTAGCCTTTGCCGATGCTTCTCATACTGATTAAAATTCTAAATCTGTTTTCTTAAATAACCCTTAAATAAAAGGACCACAGCTGTTTGTACTATTTTAGATATGATCTCATTAATGCCTTGTATAGCATGATAATATTACTCTACTTAATACTCCAGCCCCTTTCAAATAGAAGCCAGCATTTTCTGAGCCTTCCTGATTACCCCTTGTACCTGTGTACTTACTTTCTGTGATCCTCAAATGCCTTTGTGTTATTGTTTTGTCCATTTAAATAACTACCTGCTTTATCAATCTTCCTTCAACGTCACATTTTCTCGCATTTAACTCCACTTGCCAGATGTGATTACCATCCAAAACATTAATTCTCTGCTGTTGCAATCTGGCTGCAACTGCTGAACCTACAAATTTCAAACTGCAGTTATGCCTCGGTGATCCCAGCAGCTTCTCCCACACTTGTGACCTCTGTCAGCAAGAAGGACAGGGTTTGAGACACCCATGTACTGAAAAATACGTAAGGAAAAATAAACTATTCTTCTTATTTGATCTATGATCGTAACTACTGTATGAATTAGGCTGTACAACTTGATTTGAAACAATTGTGCCATTTTGCTCTAGTATTCAAGAGCCAATATATGAATTATCAGTCTGTGTAAACACAACCATGCACTGAGCTCCCTGTTTTAAACAAGTCACAAAGAAGAGTTATTTCAGTGGAAACGCCAGTGCATTTTATAGGAATTAATGTATGTACATTGCAAAACAGAGACAACATAATAAGGGCTCAGTGAGAGAAGAGTTTAAAAATACATATAAAAAAGGATTTACACAGGCAGAGAACATCAAAAGTCTTCATTTAACTTTTTATTTAGTGACTGCATCTTGCTATTTCTGTATTTCAATGATTTCCTGTTTAATTTAATCAGAATCAGAATCAGGTTTAATGTCACTGGCTTAGAGTATGTTATGAAATTCCTTGTCTTGCAGCAGCAGTACATTGTAATACATAGTAATAAAAACTATAATTATAATAAGAAGTACTGTACATATTTAAAATAAATTAAATAAGTAGTGCAAAAAGGCAGGGAAAATAAAATACTGAGACAGTGTTTATGGGTTCATTGTCTATTCACAAATCTGATGGTGGAGGGGAATAAACTGTTCCTGAAACGTTGAGTGTATGCCTTTTGGCTCCTGTATCTCCTCAATGGTAGCAATGAGAAGAGGGCATGTCCTGGGTGTTGGGGTCCTTAATGATGGATGCTGCCTTTTTGTGGCATCACCTTTTGAAGGTGTCCTGGATGCTGAGGAGGCTGGTGCCCATGATGGAACTAGCTGAGTTTATAACTTGCTGCAGCTTTATTTCTGATCCTGTGCAGTGGCCCCACCATTACAGGCGGTGATGAAACCAGTTAGAATGCTCTCCATGGGACATCAGTAGAATTTGCTAGTGTCTTTGGTGATATATTTACAATGAAATACTACTGCTCTAGTGTCTTCTTTGTAATTCCATCAATGTATTCAGAGTACAGTTGAAAGTGTCACACTAATACCAACAAATAAAGTCAAACTGTTCAGAATGTCTCTAACAGACATGAAAGGATATTGGATCCAGAATAAATTTTTGAACTTGTGTTTGTATTCTTTATTTCACTTTTTGGTATTTTCAAAATATTTAAGCTTCTTATTTCCATTTCAGCTATTAGTTTTAGCTTAGAGTATCTTGAGTGGTACCTCTTGTTGAAGTAATGCTAGCTGAATTGTATTAAGTGGCACGACTGCTTAATCACCAACAGACATTTAAATAGACAAACAGTAATATTTAATGTTCATTCTATAGCTGGAATTGGCAATCACACAACTTGTCAATCTACTTGAAGAACTGGTTTTCCGTCCTCCCAAAAATTTCTATATTCAATTTCAGAGATGGTTATGTCTTGCAACGTTAGCTTTGGCTGTATCAGTTCCTATTTCTTTTATGTTCAAAATAGAAAATAAGGGAAATTCCAACCTAGAAAACTTGTGTACAACTATCCAAATCTTGCCAATATAGAGAGTAGCAGATCTTTGATTGTATCAGACCTCATACAGGAAATGGGATTAGAGAAGATGGCAATAAGTTCAACACAGGCTTAATGGGTCAAAGAGCCCATTTTTGTGCCATGCAAATCTACAACTTAACGCCACTATTATCCATTTCCTTGCTGCTGCTTACAATGTAGCATCTTTCCTTTAATTACCTTGCTATGTCAGTTTCATGTTAAGCCTCTTAATAAGCATACTTTTGAACATCTTCTAAAAATCCAAAAGATGTACAAAAGTTATTTCCCTTTATCTGCCTCTTCTTTTGCTTCTCTATTCATCAACACTGCAGTACTTCCAATTGTGTAATGCCAACAACTGAGCACAAAAGATCTATTTGTGGTTTTACTATAGTTTAAAAATTGTTTGCTCATTACAACAAATATAACTTTTGCTAAGAGAGCCAGTGCAGTGTTACATTTCCTGAGCTGTATGAGGTGTTTTAATGTATTTTCAAGCTGCCAATAAAGCAATCCCTTAACCCATATCACCAGATAAAATCCCCACCCGCTATTTAAGGTATAGTTATTACCTTCTTTTAAGAAACTATGTCCAAGAAATTAATTGGTGATGGAGAAGCTAGACTTAAGGGTTATGGCCTAGTGCATCAATATTGCTTCATTCATGTCCCAACTAAAATTTAGGATTACATAAGATCTAAGGTTTTATATACCACAGAACGTGCCTTTCCACAGTCCATCCTTTGGCGATTACACAAAAGAAAGCCCCTGGCAGGTCCAGAAGCAAGTGAAGCTGCACGTGAGGGAGGAAGTGATGGTCATGGTTTAGCAGTTCAGCAGACCTTCTGTCAGGTGTCAGGGCTCAGATGCCTGTCTTAGTCAACAATCCAGTGGGTGCCTGGTTCGATGCTTTGGGACCTTAGTTGGGAATTGGATTGGGGAGGTGTGGTTGAGCTAGGTACCTTTCAGCATTGGGGCAGAGTCCGGAAATGGTCAAAGTAAGAGCTGAGTGCGATTGGGTGACGGGAACTGCAGCAAAACTAACGGGATAACAATGAATGGGACCAGAATCTTAGCAAGATTTGTAGTCGAAGGTGATTGGTGGATGGGGTGCTAAGGCCAGAATTAGGAAGGCAAGAGCAATGGGCTCTAAAGAGACTTGTGTGGGAAATGACAAAATACCACTTTGACAAAGTCATACTACCAGCACAAGCACAGTTTGCAACAGTACGTCCAGAATGATGTGATCTGACCCTGAAAGTGTTGAAGCTGAGTTCCACTCTACAAATAACCACTTTGCAAACATGGCACTGAAATAAATAATGCTACATGTAATAATTGCTTAAGATAATGTGGCCTACTGTTATGACCTCAGCCCCCTCCTTTGTGAGAATCGCCAGAGAGAGAGAGAGAGAGAGAGAGAGAGAGAGCCTTACGGTTTGGAACATGGGCTGGTCGCTCAACAAGACAAAAGCCTTGGAAATAGCCATTGTCTTGGGAGACACCTTTGTGGAATAAGGAACTGGCCTACGTGCAGACCCTCAGGGCAAGGTGAGATGGGTGATGGGGGAAAGATTGCCTCGCCCCCCGACCCTGATGGACATCGACAGCCCTGCCAGTCCAGATAAAAGGTGGGCTGAGATAATGTGGCCTACATAGTCCTGATCACCACTGATATTTTTCATATCTCACCACCATATTGTTTTACATTTTAGGATGTAGTTTTCACTAGCAGAGCCAGCATTTCATGCCATACCCTAATTGCCCTTGAAAATGTGATGGTGCGCTGCCTTCATGAAGCAGCAGTCTTTGTGGAGAAGATAATCCCATGGTGCGTTTGGGCTTTTCAATATTTCATATTCAACAGTTTATAGTTTTATTATTTAGGGGCAGCCATGTACATGAGCAATTTCAGAAAGGGTACTACATGAGAGTTGTTCATGGTGGGTGCACATCAAGGTTAATGACAATGCATGTCAAAAACAAATGATTTTATGCTCCTGATGAAGGGCTTCGGCCCGAAACGTCATCAGTACCTTCTCCCATAGATGCTGAGTTCTGCCAGCATTTTGTGTTTTGATTTTATGCTCCTGCGGGTATTGGTTATTGTTGGCATGTCTGGTGGGGTGAATGTTGCAGTAAGACAATAATAACCTGGGGCAGTGGCAGTCAAACAAGACCTTAGAAATGAGCTCCTCCTCCCCCCCCCCCCCCCCCCCCCCAGATGCCTCTGCTTTCTACAGATGGGATAGACTGGGTAGAATATGGCAGTATGCTCTCAAGCCAAACGAGTGAGGCTTCAGTAGTGACTTTTCCAGAAAGGTCTTCCTAAAACATAGTGTCTCTACACAATAGGTGCTGGACACAGATAATGGAAGGATGTGAAACATGGTGGTTGTCTCTCGGGGTTCGAGGAAGACTAAACATTGTGCAGTCATCTGTGGATACGCATGTGGCTTCGGAGGCTGAAGGCCGAGGAACACATCCGATTGCAGGCTGGTCATGGAATGGCGGTTGTTGGAACAGGTGCATACACAGCTACGTGGCGTCGGTCTCGTGCTGCTGCAAGGCGCTGATTTCGGTCATCCTCAAAGTCAGATGCAGCTTTTCTGGTCAGGGCGAACCACGCAGCCCTGTCGGCTGCGGACGCCTCAAGCTGTCGAGGCTGGAGGTCTGCCCAATTGATGTATGATTTCAAATTGTCTCTGAATCTATTATTGGGGCGGCCCTGATTGCCAACAACGTACCCAACAAAAAAAGCTCTATTGTTCTTACTAACTTCAAAACATCATTGACTGTCCACTTGAATTTTGATTGACCTCTGTTGTGAATGGTGATTGATCTTGTGAGTAAGGAATTCAAACATACACAATTTACAATGATCAATATCCGTAACTGATACACCAATTCTGTACAAACATAGTGGTCTTCTGTTGACTTCCGAAACGCGTGGGTGACCAGGGGCCTCTGATGCACCATCAATAACTCACTCTGAGACGTAAGAAGCAAGATATCGGCTTTTATTGACTGGAAGAATGAACAACACTACATCCTGGAGAATGAGGCCGGGCTCAGGCCTCAAACACCTTTATACAGGGGTCTGTGGGAGGAGCCACAGGAGCAGTCCAGACAGGTATATGTAGTTCACCACAGCCTCTGATGTTTTCCTTGTGCACAAGTATTTTTTTAAAAAAAGGATGCTTGAGTCGTAAGAGTGTGTGAGTTCTGAGTCCAGTTACTTTAGTTTTTGTTTTCGGTGACAACAGTTACTTGGAGGATCCGAGATGGCTAACGCTTGGCTTCATTACATGGGAGAAAGCAATTCAAGCCTGGTAGCCAAACATCCTAAATCCTAGGCTGTTCATATTTGAGCAAGGGACTGAGTCTGCCACAGGAACGGAAATTCCCTTCAGTGTGGAGCATTCAAGGTACACTACCTTAGTCACTGACACAGGAAAGCTGCGGCGTTTTGTTTTAAAAACACGAGTGTTGCCATGGGCTGGGTTGGGGTTCTGCTCGAAGCACAGGAAAATTCGGTAAGTGTGTTAGAAATATCCAAAATGTGTGTGTGTCTGCGTGAACTGTCGAGTGGAAGTCCCCTGTTCTGGACCTCTAAAGGACTCTGGTGGCATGCATGTTGGTACATTATGAATCAAAGTGAGTGTCTGCAAACGTTGTTAGATAAAGGCAAATGTGAGAAGACTGTATGGTTGTCTGTCACTGTTCAATGTAGATGTGAAATGCAAAAATGGTCAAATGAATCCTGTAAAAAAGAGAAAAAGTGAGCAAAAGTTAAAGAAAGAAAATACACAGAAAGAATGGGCAAAGGATAAAACTATCTCCATGTTTGAAAAGAAACAATTAGCACAATTTGCCTTTCCCAGCACGGTGCCAATAAAGCCCACGGCAGGTGATGTCTCGAGTACCTGGTGAGGCCGGCGGTTCCTAATAGCACTACAGGATTTGGAGGTACCAAGGGGACAAGCAAAATGTTGGTTTAAATGTACCTTGAACTGATCTAGTAGGAGCTCTAAGAAAATGTTCCCCTCACTGTTGATCGGCGACAAGAAGTGTCGGGCAGGAGACATTTATGTAAATGATTATCAGAAACAAGAGAAAATCTGCAGATGCTGGAAATCCAAGCACACACACACAAATGCTAGAGGAACTCAACAGGCCAGGCAGCATCTATGGAAGAGTACAGCCATGTTTTGGGCCGAGACCCTTCGGCAGAACTGGAGAAGAAAAAATGAGGATTAGATTTAGAAGGTGGGGGAGAGGAGAGAGAAACTCAAGGTGATAGGTGAAACTGGGAGGGGAAGGATCAAGTAAAGAGCTGGTAAGTTGATTGGTGAAAGAGATACTGGGCTGGCGAAGGAGGAGTCCAATAGGAGAGAACAGAAGGCAATGGAAGAAAGAAAAGTGGGAGGAGCATGATGGGCAGGCAAGGAGATAAGATGAGAGAGGGAAAAGGGGATGGGGAATGGTGAAGGAAAGGGGGAGGGGTCATTACCACAACTTTGAGAAATCGATGTTCATGCCATCAGGTTGGAGGTTACCCAGACGGAATATAAGGTGTTATTCCTCCAAATTGAGTGTGGTCTCATTGGGACAGTAGAGGAAGCTACGGATTAACATATCAGAATGGGAAGTGGAATTAAAATGGTGGCCTCTGGGGGATCCCCCTTCTTTTGGCAAGTCTTACTGATATACAGGAGGCCACCTGACATAGACTGGGAGACCATTTTGGCAAGCACCTATGCTCTGTCCGCCAGAGAAAGCGGGATCTCCCAGTGGCCACCCATTTTAATTCCACTTCCCGTTCCCATTCTGATATGTCAATCCATGGCCTCCTCTACTGATGTGATGGTCACACTTAGATTGGAGGAACAACACATTATATTCTGTGTGCATAGCCCCAACCTGATGGCATGAGCATCGATTTCTCAACTTCTGGTAATGCCCCCCTCCCCCTTCACAATTCCCCACCCCCTTTTCCCTCTCTCATGTTATCTCCCTGCTCACCCATCGACACCCTCTGGTGCTCCTCCCCCCTTTCCTTTCTTCCATGGCCTTCTGCTCTCTCCGATTGGACTCCCGCTTCTCTAGTCCTGTACCTCTTTCACCAATCAACTTCCCACCTCTTTGATTCATCCCTCCCCCTCCAGGTTTCACCAATCACCTTGTGCTTCTCTCTCCCCTCCTCCCACCTTTTAAATCTACACCTCATCCTTTTTTCTCCAGTCCTGCTGAAGGGTCTTGGCCTGAAATGTCAACTGTACTCTTTTCCATAGACGTTGCCTGGCTTGCTGAGTTCCTCCAGTACTTTGTCTGTGTTGTATGTAAATGAATGAGAATCAGGTTTATTATCACTGGGATGTGACGTGAAATTTCTTGCAGCAGCAGTTCAATACAATACATAATCTGGCAGAGAGAAATAATAATAATAAACAAGTAAATCAATTGTGTATATTGAACAGATTTTAAAAAATGTGCTAAAACAGAAATACTGTGTATTAAAAAAAAGTGAAGTGGTGTCTAAAGGTTCAATGTCCATTTAGGAATCGGATGGTGGAGGGAAAGCAGCTGTTCCTGAATCGCTGAGTGTGTGCCTTTAGGCTTCTGTACCTCCTACCTGATGGTAACAGTGAGAAAAGGGCATGCCTGGGTGTTGGAGGTCTTTAATAATGGACGCTGCCTTTCTGAGACACCGCTTCGTGAAGATGTCCTGGGTACTTTGTAGGCTAGGACCCAAGATGGAGCTGACTAGATTTACAACCCTCTGCAGCTTCTTTCGGTCCTGTGCAGTAGCCCCTCCTTACCAGACAGTGATGCAGCCTGTCAGAATGCTCTCCATGGTACAACTATATAAATTTTTGAATGTATTTGTTGACATGCCAAATCTCTTTAAACTCCAAATAAAGTATAGCTGCTGTCTTGCCTTCTTTATAACTACATCGATATGTTGTGACTAGGTGAGATCCTCAGAGATCTTGACACCCAGGAAATTGAAACTGCTCTCTCTCCACTTCTGATCCCTCTGTGAGGATTGGTTTGTGTTCCTTCGTCTTACCCTTCCTGAAGTCCATAATCAGCTCTTTCATCTTACTGACATTGAACACGTGTGTAATTTTTTTTTCAAAAATATCTGGATTAACTCTACGTGTGGGTACACCCTTCTTAGGAAATGTTATTGTAAGTAAGTTACGACCTAGGTTAAAGGTTGATATGTGCATGAGATGAGAGAGTTAAATAAAATTGTGAGTGTTTTACAATATTGTCAAAACCAATTACATCACAGGATGTAATGTCTGTTTAAACAGCTGTTAAAGGGAAAGAGGATAATCCTTGTGTGAGTCTTCCTGGGCTGCTCCACTATAGCCTCTAGGCAATATTGTACATTGTTTTAAAGGTATTGCCATAATTATCGTATATAATTTGAATATTATTTTCTTTCTCAATCTTTTTTATTAAGTTTTGAATAGATAAACATAACAATGATAATGATACAAAGAGATGGCGATTACATTACTAACTGTTAACGTATACAGACACAGACTCCGAGTAACATGTGTAATCTAAGCCTCCCAATCTCTTAATGGTTGAACATGAAAAAAAAGTCCCCCTAAACTAAAAAAAAACAAAATAAAAACAAAACAAAAGCTGGGCTGCCATGTTTCATCAGTTAAAATCATTATTTGTCATTAACTCCGCTCCTCTATACACGAACAAAAAATGATTGAGAAGGATTCAGAAAAGGTCAGCTTACATCATATGAAAATGTTGAATAAATTGTCTCCAAGTTTCTTCAAATTTAACCGAAGGGTCGATTGTGCCACTCCTAATTTTTTCCAAGTTTAAACATGTTTATAGTTTGGGAAAATCGTTAAAATGTATTTGGGGGATTAGAATCTTTCCATTTAAATAAAATGGATCTTCTGGCTATTAATGTAACAAATGCAATCGAACGGCAAGCTGAAGGGGATAATTGACTAGAGTCCATCACTGGTAATCCAAAAATTGCAGTAATAGGATGAGGTTGTAAATCAATACGCAAAACTGCTGAAATAATATAAAAAATGTCTTTCCAATATATTTTCAAAAGAGGGCAAGACCAGAACATATGTGTCAAGGAAGCTATCTCAGAATTACATTTGTCACAGACAGGATTTATATGGCAATAAAAACGAGCTAACTTATCCTTAGACATATGGGCACTATGAACCACCTTAAGTAGTATCAAAGTGTGTCTAGCACACATTGAAGAAGTGTTAACTAGTTGGAGAATTTTCTTCCATTTCTCTATAGGTAAAGATAGCTGAAGTTCTCTTTCCCACTCATTCTTAACTTTATCAGGTGTACCTAGACGTATTTTCGTAATCAGATCATAAATTGCTATTAAGCTCTTCTGATAGGGGTTTAAACCTAACTTTTTTTCTGTAATTTCACTTTGATGTGATATCGGAAAAGTAGGTAAAATAACATTCAGGAAGTTTCTAATTTGTAAATATCTGAAAAAAATGTGATCTAGGCAAATTATTTTTATTAGACAACTGTTCAAAAGACATGAGACAGTTATCCATGAATAAATCACAAAAATATGTTATTCCCTTCATTTTCCATAAAAGAAAAGCTTGATCAGTTCTGGATGGTTGGAAGAAAAAATTAGATATAATAGGACTTGATAGGATAAATTTATTCAATCCAAAAAATTTACAAAATTGAAACCATTTTCGTATTGTATATTTAGTTATTGGATTAGTCATTTGTTTATTCAGTTTAGTAAGTGCAAAGGGAAGCAAAGCCCCTATAATAGAAGGCAATGAGAACCCCTGTACAGACTCGCACTCGAGGTTCACCCATCGTGGACATTGAATTTCATCCAGATCTTGTGTCCATAACATTAAATATCGAATATTAATTGCCCAATAATAGAATCTTAAGTTTGGCATTGCCAAACTGCCATCCTTTTTTGATTCCTGTAAATATTTCTTACTTAACTTAGGATTTTTATTCTGCTATATATATAAAAAGAAATTTTAGAATTAATAATATCAAAAAAGAATTTAGAAATGAAGATTGGTACCGTCTGAAATAGATACAGAAATTTAGATAAAATAATCATCTTAATAGCATTAACTTTACCAATCAATGATAAGGACAATGGGGACCATTTAGTAAGCAGTTGTTTAACATGATCAATTATGGGTAAAAAGTTAACTTTATGCTTCTTAGTAATTTTAACACCCAAATAAGTAATCAATAACCAGTCTGAATGGTGATTGTCTATAGATTGGAACTTGCATATTTAATGGGAAAAGCTCACTCTTATTAAGATTCAATTTATAACTAGAAAAAAACTACTAAACTGAGCAAGTAGAGATATTACTGCAGGGATGTATTTCTCTGGGTTAGAGATATATAGTAACAGGTCATCTGCATATAGTGATAATTTATGCATCCCATTCCCATGAATAATGCCAAATATATTGGGTGAATCACGAAGAGCGATTGCCAAGGGCTCCAAGGCAAAAATCAAATAGTAAAGGACTTAAAGAATAGGCCTGTCTAGTACCTCGAAAAAGCCTGAAACAGGGGGATCTCTGATTATTGATAAGTACAGAAGCCAAAGGTGTATATCAATTTAATCCAAGATTTGAATTTTGGGCTAAAATTACATTTCTTAAGCATGTTAAATAAATATTCCCATTCAACTCTATCAAATGCCTTCTCAGTGTCAAACAAAATAACACATTCTGGAGTTTTAGATGAAGAAGTATATACAATGTTCATTAACCTCCTGACATTAAAATATGAATAACAATTTTTAATCAATCCTGTCTGGTCATCAGAGACAATTTGTGGCAATACATTTTCAAATCTAATTGCCAATATTTTGGAAAAGTTTTTGGAGTCCACATTCAACAAGGATATAGGTCTGTATGATGCACATTCAGTGGGGTCATTACCTTTTTTAGGAATTAAAGAAATAGATGCTTCATAAAAGGATTGTGGTAATTTGCCAACAAATAAGACATACTTAAAATTCTACATAACCAAGGAGAAAGTAGATTTGAAAAAGATTTTAAAAATTCTACTGTATACCCATCCAAATCAGGTGCTTTACCAGAATTCATTGAAGAAATGACTTTCTTTATTTCTTCTTCCATGATGAGTGCATCTAATGCTAAACTTTCATTAAGTGGTAATTTCAGAATATTCAATTTCCTTAAAAATTCATGCAATAATCAGGAAATTCTGATTGGTATAAAGAGGCATAGAATTCTTGAAAATATTTATTAATTTCTTCATGGTCAACCGTCAAAATACCGTCCCATTTACGAACTTTAATAATCTGACGTTTACCCGAAGCAACTTTCATTTGGTTGGCCAGTAATTTACCTGATTCCTCAACATATATAAAATTGACAGTTTTAAGTAATTGATTTTCAATTGGGGGTGTTAATAACAAACTGTGTTGCATCTGAAGTTCAACTCTCTTTTTATAAAGTTCCAGACTAGGAGCAGCAGAATATTTTTTTATCAGTTTCTTTAATCTTATTAACCAATATACGTATTTCATTGTTAACTTTTTTTTCCAATTCAGCAAAATATAAAATAATTTGCCCATGGATGTATATTTTAAAAGTATCCTATAATATCTCACTGGAAATTTCTTCCCTAAAGTTGGTTGAAAAGAAAAAGGCAATCTGTTCTTTAATAAAGTTAACAAAGTTTAAGTCCTGAAGGAGAGTAGAATTGAACCACCATTGTCTAGCGCTATAAGTTATATCAGTTAATTTGATTGATAGTTTTAAGGGCGCATGATCAGAAATGACGACTGCATCATACTCACAGGCAGTAACAGACAGGACTAATCGAGAGTCGATAAAAAAGTAGTCAATTCTAGAGTAATTATGATATACATAAGAAAAGAATGAGTACCCTTTATCATTAAGATGTAAAAACCTCCAAATTTCTAAAATTCCGGAGTCAACCAAAAAGGAATTAATAAAAATAGCAGATTTATTTGGAAGTACCTGTTTGGACGCAGACCTGTCCATCAAGAGATTCAGGCAACAGTTAAGCTCTCCGCTCATTATCAACGTATATTCATTTTAATTAGGAAGAGATGCAAATAGATGCTTAAAGAATTCAGGATAGTCAGCATTTGGTGTATAGATATTAACCATAACAGCTTTTTGGTTATAAAGTAAACCAGTAATTAATAGAAATCTACTATTCAGGTCTGAGATAGTTTCATAATGAACAAATGAAATCGAGGAGTCCATAAAAATAGAGACTTCTTTCATGTTAGCTTGTGAGTTGGTGTGAAATCATTGTCCTTTCCAAAACCTAAAGAAATGCTGTTTATCCTCTTTCTTCACATGAGTTTCCTGGGCAAAGATAATCTGAGCATTCAATCTATGAAAAACTTTAAAAATCTTCTTCCATTTAATCAGATGATTCAAACCATTCATACTCCATGAGACAAAGTTAATAATATTATCCATTTTATTTGAATAAACCATATGGTATGTAAAGGGTTAACCTTACTCATAGGAAACTCATAAATCAGGAAGATGGAAAAAAGTTTAAAGGGGAACTGGAAGTTACGACAATTCAGACATATTTGTAGTTTCAGATAATCCCAGATGAAAAAAAAACTAAACTAAAAATAGCCCCCCCCCCACTCACAAAAGCCCGAAAAAATTTCTAGACAGCCAAAAAGCTAACTAGAAATTCCCCTACCCCCAACTCCCTTGAAGGCAAATCTCCAAAATTGAAAAAAAAATGCAAAGTACCACCCATAGTCAAAACGTTGAAAAAAGAATGCCATAAAAAAAACACCAAACAAATGTTAAAAAAAAACAGCCATTTGTAAAACATTTTGAAAGACAAGATCTTGAAAAGTGAAACAGAATACAATCTTATTAATATTTCAGGGGGAAAAAAACAATCAATCACCAGATCAGATTCTTAATTATTTTCAAAAATGAACAACTGAAGATAATAAAATAAGATAATAAAGAAAAAAAAGGAACTTTAACATAGAAGCATGATAAACATCCATACTCCAAAACAGAGTACGAGTGTTATCAAACCAAGGGCAAAAATCTTCAAACTTTAAAAGTCTAGATCTATGAACTGGTTATTAACTTATAAACCAGATGAATACAGACATGAAGAAACAGTAAATTTATTAGACAGCTGAGATCGAACGTTGATCCTCAAAGAATTGATGAACTTCTTCCATGGATTTAAACCATTTACGTGATTTATCAGGCAGAACAACCCTTAAACGAGCTGGAAATAGCAGAGCTGGTTAAAACTTTCTTTGATAAAGCTTGGACATCACTGGTTTAAAAAGTGATCTTTCTTGCATTATCTCGGGACAGTAGTCTTCATCCAGATGAAACTTGAGGTTTCCTTGTTCAATAACCCCTTTCTGATGGGCAATTTGAATTAAATGCTCCTTGGTATGCACATTGTGGAATCGGAGTATAACAAGTCGAGACTTCAACCCTTTAGGAGGTTTTGCTCTTAAAGCACAGTGGGTACAATCAAGTATAGGGGTACTAGAGAGAGCTTCAGAGCCGAACACGTCCATTAAAAATTGAGAAAAGAATTTAAATAAGGTTACCACTCTCCACATCTTCACGGAGTCCTATTATTCGCAGGTTCTGTCTATGACTGCGACTTTCCAGGTCAATAATCTTGAGTTTATACTGTTCCAGTGTTTGAGTTGTCGAAGTTAATTTCTTTTCCAATGCGTCCAGTTCATGATTTCTCTGTCTTCCAGCTTCATTGAGTTCAGAAATTTGCTGCTGTTTTTTTTCTCTCTCCCACTTACATGTTTACTCTTCCAGTTTACTTTCGATCTCCTTTAACAATACTTCCAAAGTAGAAATTTTTTAATCGAATTTATCATCCAGGAGCTTTGACATAACCTCCAAAGTGAATGGAGACTGTTTAAGTTGTTTAGAATCACTTTCTTTCCTTCCACTTCCATTTCCAGGTTCCTTGGCTTCGGCTGATGCCTTTTGTCCTCTGGTATCCATTTCCAGTGATTAAAAATCAACGTTCAGGCATATAAAAGTGTTATAAACACTTTAATATAGATAGTGAAAGGGTGGTAAAAAAATTGAAAGATGAATGGAGCAAAGCCAAAATGCACCTTACTCCATCTAGTGCTCCAAGAGAACTCTCTGGATGTTATTTTAACTCATAACTTTGTTTTATATTTAATGAAATTGACAGTGACCAAATTTTGGACAATCGTTACCAGCGGGTTTTAACATGACCTGTTTTATATACACATGGGCCATGTGACCCACTTGTGACTGCCTATTTTTGTTTTGAACAGTGTAGTAGTTTAGATAATATTATTCTAAATGTATGGATTTACAGCTCTTTGATCCAACAAACATGGAAATGGGATGGTGGGCACAGTAAGCGTAAACATGGAAATGTCTGCAAAGTGTATATTTTTGCCTTCAGACAGTTTGGTCACTGGGTTCAAAAATGTCCTCGAGCCAAGGCAACTATGATAATTTTCTGCCTCCAGCACCGCCAGCCCCATAGACTTTGCAGTGTATTTTAAATAATCTGTTCCTGAGTTGTACTTAAGAACTTGTACAATTTTAATTCTGCCCATTGTGAATGTAGATTGGGTGACCCTTCTGCCAGAAAAAGAAGGACCTCCCAATGGCCACCATTTTAATTCCACTTCCCTTCCTGACATTTCTATTCATGGCCTCCTCTACAGTTGCAATGAGGACATACTCAGGTTGGAGGAACAACACCTTATATTCCGTTTGGGTAGCCTCCAACCTAATGGCATGAACATCGATTTCTCAAACTTCCAGTAATGCTCCCCCACTTCT
Organism: Hemitrygon akajei; assembly: GCF_048418815.1. Taxonomy (NCBI): domain Eukaryota; kingdom Metazoa; phylum Chordata; class Chondrichthyes; order Myliobatiformes; family Dasyatidae; genus Hemitrygon; species Hemitrygon akajei. The sequence goes on from NC_133138.1 coordinate 49,662,847, forward strand.
CTATTCCCCATTCCCATTTCCCTATCTCCTCTTATCTCCTTCCCTAACCATTGCCTCCCTCTGGTGCTCCTCCCCCTTTTTCTTCAGGGTCCTGGAGGAATGTTGTTTCATTTTTATTGTGTACTGTACCAGCGGTTTATGGTCAAAATGAGAATAAACTTGACTTGACTTTCTTCCATGGCCTTTTGTCCTCTCCTTTTAGATTCCCTCTTCTCCAGCCCTGTATCTCTTTCACCCACCAACTTCCCAACTCTTTACTTCACTCTTCCCCCCTTCACCTATCTCTTTGTGTTTCTCCCTCCTCTCCCCCCACCCTTTTACTTTACTTCCTCATCTTTTTCTCCAGTCCTGCTGAAGGGCATCAGCCCAAAATGTCAACTGTACTGTTTTCCATAGATGCTGCCTGGCCTGCAAAGTTCCTCCAGCATTTTGGATGTGTTCATTGTGAAATGCCACCTGATGTAAGACCGTATACTGTATAATATTTCTGTGATGGTTTTTCCTCCTGATCAGATACTGGGAAAATAGTGGAAAATTTTAGTGGATATTCACATCCACTAGCTTTCGTAACAATGTGCTACGCTCCAAACTGTGTAAAGACCCATCTCCTTATGAGATAATTTTGAGACATCCCATGCACTTACAAATCACCCTCTCTTTTTAATTAAACAAGTGAACATCCATATTATGAGCAAAAGTGTAACCCAGGTTAATTAAACCCACAAGTGTAAAGTTAGAATGTTCCACCTGTGGAGAGATGAACACGAGGTTTATCGAATTTAAAAAAAAACTTGGTGGGGTGGGGGATGCTATGCGAGAATGAGACTTGACTGGGGCAGGCATGGATAAGCAAGAGAAATGCAGCAAAATATTACTAACTAAATATATAACTGTTAAAATTGGAATTAGTAGTTAGTATATCAACCCTACTTACTTTAAAACCCCAGTGTGAAACCCCTGGAAGACAGTTGATATCAATAAAAGATCTATTAAACTACAGCTATAACAAGTAGCAGCTGCAACGAGGCAATATTGGCCGAGACGAGGGTCCAAGATCTCTACCGTGTAACCGGGAATTAGTTCCGTTAGATCACACCAAGGGATTTGGTCATGTTTTTTTTTTGAATAAGGTTGTGAATTGACTTTCCGTGGTTGATCAACTATTTCATCCAACAAAACAAGAAACAAGACAATGAGCTACCCAAGATAGAAGAACCAGCGCAGGAACAAAATATTTAATGATGTAGAGGATTTAATACAATTGGATGTTTAAGTTTATTTTCATTCGAATGATCTGAATTTGATTTTCTGCAAGAACTGATTATTTGTTTCAAAGACTGTGATGTTACTGAATGAGATTAACTTGTTGGAGAATTGTTATGAAAGAAGTTAAACTGTGTATATATATATAAAAACAGAATGTTGAAATTTTGAATTGTTCTTACTCATATAGATATTTTGTATTTTTCGTTTTTTTTAAAAAAAACAAAACTTACTTCCAGAAGTGTGTGTTTTCTACTCACTGTCTCCTTCCGATGCCTAGAGCTTCTGATGACCTACTAGCACCTGGTGTATTACTATGTCATTTCATTTTCTCATAACGACGGTGGCGACCAGTAACAGAAGAAAAGACAAATGCTACACAGGTGTTACAAAAGCCTGTTGCATTATTGTATAGCACTAACACAAGTTTCTACCAACAGCTACTTGAAGCCCAGAAGATCATGCTGACTGGCTGCACAACTTACCAGCTGGGAGATTGGGTAATGGTGAAAGAACTGCCTGGAGCCACACTGGAAGATCCATTCCAAGTGCTGCTGACCACATACACTGCTTTAAATGTCCAAGGAAAGCTGATGCGGTTAAGCCAGTCGTGCTACTGGACCAGGGAACAGGTGGCCTGAAGAGCGTTGATGGTGGACTGAACTCTTGACCTTTGTTGTCTGCCACCTCAAGTAACCAATATGTATTATACAATTTTGGTTATCTGGACATGCATTTTCCACCTAAATGCAGAAATATTTCATGCCACTGATACTCCTAACACTTCTCTTTGCCTTAGTTATGAACATGCATTGCGTACTAACCAGTCTGGTAGTTGGATGTGGTCTATATATTCAGAAGGTAGCTAGCCAATGTGTTTCTACCCTTGAATAAGGGAGTTTGATTCTGTGTCATACTTTGGCAATAAAACTAGAACTGTAAGGGAGCACAAAATTGCACTGCCCATGGGAATGATTCTTGCCAAAGCAACTGTTTTGAGGGTCAGCATCCATCTATCCGTCTACTTCCAACAATTGCATGAAGCTGCTACATTGGGAAAAGGGTGAATTATGTTACCGTAACCGTCAAGGGACAGGACTAGACTTGGGTAACAGTACATGCAATGTCTATACTATACTACTGGTGACTCTCTGACTTCCGTTAACAGTATTTACTGTCTATGTGGCTGACAGGCCTATCACCAGCTGCTAGGGACACCCATTCCAAAACGGGATCTTGATCTGTACCGAATCCATGGAGGGGTTGTTGTTATCTGGCCTATGTAGCACCATAGATGTACCACCTATCCACTCTCTCTCTCTACATCCCACTGTGTGAGGCTGCCGTCAAAGGACTATGGAGACTTCAGTGTTTCTGGATTGCAGTGCTCCTGTTCTGAGAACCTGCCAGTGGCTCATAAAAGCATTAAAATGGTCTCAGTACTGATGGAGAACTTGGCTACTGAAACAACTGTAGTGCTACATGACAAGAGTTAGGCCATTAATGACCTTACGGTCAAAATGCTGCAATCCTCTCTGTGCCCACTCCGCCCACCGCTCAAAATGAACTAGCACTAGACTTTCTTTTGTCTAAGAGAGGTTTTACTTGTTCCATTATTAGCCAGAAACGTTGCCTGTACTTCCCTGATATCAACAGCCAATTGACCCTGATGAAACAGAGTTTTGGAGACTGCATTATTGAAAATCAGTAAGATTTGTGTCTCCTCTACAGGACAAAGAAAAAGGAGTGTAGAAGCGTAAGACAGTGATAGCTTGGGGCAGTTGTAGTGAGATTGCCAAACACACCTCTGCTTACTACAGCCTCACTAGTGAGACTTTTCCAGCAAGATCTTCCTCAAAGTGCCTCTACACAACAGGGGTGTAGGAGACAGATGAAGGATGTGAAACATAGCCAGCAACTATATTTACTAACTTAAAAATATCATCAGCTGTCCTCTCTAATTTCAACTGATTTTAGCACCTCTATTGTGAATGGTGATTGATCTTGCAAGTAAGGAATCAAACATATACAATTAACAATGATCAATATCCGTAACTGATAAGCCAATTCTGTATAAAAACAGAGGTTTTCTGTTTGGATTTCAGAACGACGGGGGCTCACTTTGTTCTCTTTTTGCACGGGTAAAATAATAAAAAAAGAATATTTGAGTTGTAAGAGTTTTCTGAGCCCAGTTATTTTAGATTTTTATTATTGGCAATGACAGTTACTTCGACAGAACTATTGAACTGTGCTGCATGCAAACACAGACTGCTTCATTGCTCGAGAGTTTCAAGCCTGTGCAACCTTCTGATCTTTTGACAGAGGGAAAACTATTGAGAAAAAAAACCCTGGAAATCTTTGGGCTTTGCACAACCATAATATTTGTATTTCACTGCAGTTTCCTTCGGCTCTCAGGATGATTTACTATTTACTAATCTAACTTTCTACACAACTCTCTGCTCATTAAACAGAATGAAGTGGAGCAGCTTTAGAAAAGAAAGTGTGTTAGAGACCAGAATCACTTCCCACCTGCCTTGTGAACCTACCTTGTAGTCCAGTTATCTGATTTTGCCCATCTAAACAGCTTCTTATTCAGTACTTCCCTGTCGTTCTTTTCAATTGTTAGCACTTTTTCCTTTCTCTTGCACATTGGGTGTTGGTCTAATTTTTTAAAAATTACTTTTTTTCTTAATTGGTTTCTTGCTTTGTATCTACCTGTGGGCAAACAAATCTCAAGGCTGTATAATTTATACATTCTTTGAAAATAAAAGTACTTGAATCTTCCCTTGATTTTTTGCCCCCTATTCTTCTTTTGTGAAGTGCCTTATCTGAAAATCTGTGTATTTTGTTACTTCTTCATTCACCATATCTATCAGGTTCTCAAAAAAACTGATTAGTTTGTCAAACATATTCTTTTTTGAACTGCATTTCGGCAGTTCCTATTTGTTTTCTAATAGTATGGGGACTCGCCCAGAAGAATTTCCTGTAAGGAATGATGACAAATGAGGGAAGTAGAATCAGATTAGATGAGAGGAGATGGGCAAGTTTCTGTAATGAAGAAGATGACAGACAGGATTTAAAGTCCAAAGATTACTGTCAGACATTATCATTGTATAAACCAAGTTTTAAATTTTGCATTGCAAGGATAAATTAGAGAAAATATAACAGATTGGGATGAAGTTTATAGAGCAAAATATTTAGCATAATACTTCTTTTTCATGCTAAATATCAACACTGTGCAAGCTGTTTTGGCTAATTTGAAGAAGTACTCTTCCTCACTCTGTACTGCTAAGATGGCATTTTCACTGCACATAAAATGTATTTCAACACATAAGATACTACTACTACAACAACAACAGTAAAATAGGATAAACTGTTTAGTTTTCCAATCTAATCGAAGGAAGATGTACATTATTGTATACATGACTTGAATAAAAGGCACATAGCCCGTTGAATTATGTCAACAAACTGTGAATGTTCAAATTGTATCCAAAAACTGAAGCCATTGAACAACTGTCAATCATTAATTCATGTTTATACTTTTTCATAAAATCAATTTGTTTCGTGTGTCTGGTTGCAATCCTGTTTTGTTGAAAACTGAAGTAGTTGTTCTAAAGAATTTAAATGTACCCATATGCCCCAAATATTAAAATCTTGTTAGCTGCTTCTCCTAGACATTCAGAATGCTCATAGTATGTTCTGAATGATTCTTTAAATGTTTATTAATATTTATTATAACAAACTTGTCCTAGCTGCAATGTTTTTGGACTGGCAATAAGAATGGGTTGCTTGTCACTTAATGGAGAGATTCTTTCTCAAGGAGGTAAAGTCATTTTGTACAACAATATCTCTCTATAGATTAGTTCAGTAGTGTAGATACTGTATTTCTGTCAAAATACTGTTGCAGTATTGACAACTGTACTATTTTCCAGCAACACTAGAGAACATAAATAAATTAAAAGTGGTTTTAGACCCAAGAACTGAAGTAGATATTAAAAACAACCGTAACACAGCTTTGATAATAACCTGCTTCTGTTTTGAAAAATGGAACTTCTATTAGAATTTTGATTATACTCCTGAAAGCAGCATGCTGTATGAAAGTGCAGGAGAAACATCAAATTAGAAGAAGGGTGAAAAGGCAAAGTATTTGCTTGAACAAATATATTTTCATATGAGCAAAAGAAAGATAACATGTATAGCAATGCTCAAAATGTGATGAATAAATCAGGAGAATTAGAATCAATGACTAATTAAATAAATAAACATTCTTGAATGAACCAAAGTAATGAGGAACTCAGCAGGTCACTCAGCAGCTTTAGAAATAAATAAACAGTCGACATTTCAGACTGAGACCAGCCATCAAGATTGGAAGCAAAGGGGGAAGACACCAGAATAAACAAAGGTAAGACAAGGGGAGGGGAAGGAGGATAGCTAGAAGGTAATAGGTGAAGCCAGGTGTGTTGGAAATGTAAAAAGCTGAAGAAGAAAGAATCTGATAAGAGAGGAGAGTGGACCAAACGAGAAAGAGGAGGAGAGGGTCATCAGGGGAGGTGAGGAGAAGAGGTAATGGGGGCAGAGTGGGGAACTAAAGGAAAGGAAGTGGGAGGGGAAAAAATTACTGGAAGTTGGAGAAATCGACGTTCATGCTGTGGGAGTTGGAATGTTTATAAAAGGTATCAGTAGACAGTTATTGGTGCACAATCTCCACAGACGGAGAAAGAGCAATGGAGAAAGAGGAGAGAGATGGACCAACTGAATTTAAGGGCAGGGTGGAAGTTGGAGGCAAAGTTGATGATGTTGATGAGGTCAGCATGGGTGTAATTCAGAGGGAGTAAGGTATGAAGAAGAGAGCGGAGTGCTGAAGTCAAGACAGTCGATGTCACATTGACAGTTAGCGGTGGAAAGATCCAGAGCAGGCAGAAAACCAGAGTGGAGTGTCCAAGAAGAGGCGAAGGTTTAGATTTATTAGATTTAGATTTAATTGTTAGGTGAGGTGAAACAAAGTTGGGTGCATGCAATTTCTGTGGACATCGGCAAAACTGGTATAACAACAGTAGTACTAAAGAGTTGGTAGCTCAGAAAATTGGGAAGTAACGTGCAACACCACCAACAACTTCACATGAAGTGGAATGTGAATGTTTATCTATCACACTGTGTAGAACTTCTCTCTGCAAAAGTTGGTAGCATAGTGGTTAGGGCTATTACACTTCGGGATGCTCCGGAGTTTGGAGTTCAATTCCAGCGCTGCCTATAAGGAGTTTGTATGCTCTCCTCATGAACAACAGGTGTTTCCTCTGGATGTTCCCACAGTCCAAAGACTACCAGTTAGCAGATTAATTGGTCATTGTAAATATTCCTGGGATTAGGCGAGGGTTAAATAGGCGGTTTAACAGGTGGTGCAGCTCATTGGGCTGGAAGGGCCTGTTCCACGCCATATTGCCAAATAAATAAAATCCATGCCACTCAGGCCAAAGAATCAAAATGATGAAAGAAACAAAAGATCAAACAATGAACAATAAAATCGCTTCTAAAATGTCCAATCAAAATTATGCATCTACATCTCTCAGAATTGGTTGCCATGAATGTCAGAGTTCCAACATTATATAGTGGTTTCAATTACATTCTCTAGAAAGCTAGTTTACAAATCATCTTCAAGCATTCCTGCATGCTTTTCAAATAACTATCTACTCTTATCTTTTTCTGGGATTTCATAAAAGTACCCTAATTCTCAGTGGGGAATTAAAATCTGTATTTTATATGGTTGGCCTACATCCTCTTCCCTTGGTTATTGTTTTGTTTTTGACAAGAAAGGGAAATATTCGTTTCCTTCCTTATTTGTACCTGACAAGTAGGCAGGCAGGACAATTTCAAGTCATAGTAATGACATTGACTCCATACCTCAGGTTGTCTCCATTCCATGTCTCAGTGCCTGTAGCTAAAAGCTACAGTACCAATATGCTTGAGATAGATCTGTTTTTCCACGATCAGTATCAGGTTCTGAAGCAGAAACCATATAAGAACCTCTATTCCATGACAGACTGCAGTGCAAGTAAAATTTGCTTTGTTTTTCCAGATCAGTAAATAGTGTTGTCCATGTGCTTATTATAATGATATAACCATATAACAATTACAGCACGGAAACAGGCCATCTCTGCCCTTCTGGTATGTGCTGAACGCTTACTCTCACCTAGTCCCACCGACCTGCACTCAGCCCATAACCCTCCAATCCTTTCCTGTCCATATACCTATCCAATTTTTTTTTAAAGTGACAAAATCGAACCTGCCTCTACCATTTCTACCGGAAGCAAAATTCTATAGGTTTGGCAAATTATTTAGCTGTGGAAGAATTTGCAGTGTAAATTAACATAACCATGCATCAGTGCAGGGCTAAATTGTTCTGTCCAGCTTTGGGAATCCAATGCCACTTAATCTGTGCACCGGACTCGCCCCATAATTCTTTTCCAATCATCAGCAAGGTAGAGTTTCTAAACCTTCTCAGTCATTAGTGTATTTTGAGATGTGAACTTGTACAAAAATAGCAGTGAGTCCTTCTGCATTCAAGAATTCACGATGAAAAGGACTGCAGATCTCTCAAATACCAAAAAATAATATTGTGAATAGAACAAGGCTCCTTTTGCATGCAAAACTGATGCAGGTAGTTGTGAATTAAACTACTTTGGAATATTTTATAACCTGATCACTTTTTAATTAATACCGACTCATCTCCAATTGACCTTAACGCTGCAATCAGCCTTCCTACATCCACGCCTTTACATTAAGCATTTCTAAAGCAGGCTGATGAAGAAATGAATTTGGTTACACATTTCATAAAGCATTTCCTGTTTTTGACTTCTTCCAATACATCTTCTGACACTTATTATATATCCAAATTTCATTTATCTGCCTGGTTGCAATTATTAAGTTTTTTTCAATAAGTAGCTTATTTTGTTTTAGTGTACAGTATACATTTTATACTGGGGTAGAGCTAATCTTCAAAACTCATTGAAAACTGATCAATCTTCAATGAAGAAACTCCTGAATGCACAGACAACATTTACATTGCACAGACTTTGAGATTAATCTCTAAATCACCATTGATGCTTTCCTCTGAAGCATATGCCATAATGGGCCTTGCACTTAACATCCATAAAACAAACAGCGAACAGTGAAAAAAAAAGTTCATGGCAAGATCCTGGAAAATGTAGAGCCACTTCCCATCACCTCCGGGCCTACCTCTTGGTGAAGAAAGACATTGGTGAAGAAATTCATCATTGTATTTCATCTGCTAACACAGCCTGTGTGCAGAAGGGTATGTGAAGACCAAGATCTCAGATCCCTGGCATAAAACACAAGCTGTACCAGGCAGTAGCAACCCTGTGTACATTTCTGCTTCTGAGACCAGAACAGCATTCTAAAGGGGGATGGTGAGCAGCCAGAAGTCTTGGCACATATTGGTATCAATGACATAGGTAGGAAAAAGGAGGAGATCCTGAAGAGAGAATTTAGGGAGGTAGCAGAAAGCTGAACAGCAGGACCTCCAGGGTAGTAATCTCTGGCTTACTGTTTGTGCCATGTGCCAGTAAGGGGAAGAATAGGATGATTTGGCAGATTAATCAGATTTCAGATTTCTTGATCATTGGAATCTCTTCTGGAGAAGGTATGACTTGTACAAAAGGGACGGGTCACACCTGAATCCAAGGGGGACCAATATCCTTGCTGCAGGTTTGCTCGTGTTGGGGAAGGTTTAAAGTAAACTGGCAGGGGATGGAGAGCCAGTGTGATAGGGCTGAGGATAGGGCAGTTGGTATACAATTAGATACAGTGTGCAGTGAGATTCTCAGGAAGGAAAGGCAGATGACAGGGCAGAATTGCAGTCTGCAGGCTAAGCTACATTGTAACATGGCGACTAAATCTAAAAAGGTGAGGAATACAGGGCTGAAGGTGTTCATGCAATATACAGAATAAAGTAGATGATCTTGCAGGGCAGTTAGAGATTGGTAGGTATGACATGGGCTATGTCATGGTTGAAAGAAGATCATGACTGGGACTTTAACATTCAAGGATACACATTGTATTGACAGGTTAGGTAGGTAGGCGGAGGGGATGAGGTGACTCTGTTGGTAAAAAATGAAATCTAATCCTAAAAGGAAATGATATGGGATAGGAAGATGTACAATCCTTGTGGGTAGAGTTAAGAAAGTTTAAGAGTAAAAAGATGGAATTTACATAGAGGCTTCTGAACAATAGCCAGGATGTGGGCTACAATTTACAATGGGAGATAGAAAACGCATGTCAAAAGGGCAATATTATGGTAATCATATGGGATTTCAATATGCAGGTTGGTTTGGAAAATCATATCAGTGCTGAATTCCAAGAAAGGGAATTTGTAGAATGCCTATGAGATGGCTTTTTAGAGCAGCTTTTGATTGAGCCCACTCAGGGAAAGGTTGTTTTAGATTAGGTGTTGTGTAATGAACAGGATTTCATTAAGAAGCTTAAGGCAAAGGAACCCTTAGGAGACAATGATATGATGGACTTCACTCAGCAATTTGGGAGGGAGAGACTAAGGTCAGTATTACAATTGAGTAAAGAGAATTATAAAAGCATGAGAAAGGTGCTGGCCAAAGTTGATTGGAAGAGGACACCAGCAGGGATGACAGCAGAACAGCTACGGCTGGAGTTTCTGGGAGAAATTTTGAAGGCACAAGATAGAAACATCCCAAAGAAGTATTCTTAGGACAGGATGATGCGACTGTGGCTGACTAGGGAAGTCCAAAACAATATAAAAGCAAAACAGAGTGTTTATAACAGAGTAAAAATAGTTGGGCATTAGAGGATTGGGAAATGTTTAAAAACCGCCAGAAGGCAACTAAAAAGCCACAGAAAGTGAAAAGATGCAATATGAAAGTAAGCTAGTCAAAAATATTGAACATTTACCCAAAGTTTGTTTCAGGTATATAAAGGCTAAAAGAGAGGCAAGAGTAGATATCGGACCACTGGAAAATGATGCTAGTGAGGTAGTAATTAGTGACAAGGAGATGGTGGATGGACTGAATAGGTATTTTATATCAGTCTTCACTGAGGAAGACACAAACAGTATGCTGGAATTTCAAGAGTGTCAGGGCAGAAGTGAGTGCAATTGCTATTACAAGGGAGAAGAAGCAGGAAGTTGAAAGGTCTGAAGATGATTAAGTCACCTAGACCAGATAGATTATATTGTAGCATTCTTACAGCTGTCTGGGGAGATTGTGGAGGCCTATCAAATCTGTTGGAAGTCTTCGAGGAAATGACAGGCAAAGGAAAATCAGTGGATATTGTGTATTTGGATTTTCAGAAAGCCTTTGACAAGATGCCATATATGAGGCTGCACAGCAAGATAAGAGACCATGGAATTACAGGAAAGATGTTAGCATGGATAGAGGATTGGCTGATTGGCTGGAGGAAAAGAATGGGAATAAAGGGGGCCTTTTCAGGTTGGCTGCTAGTGAGTAGTGGATACTACTCCACAGGGGATAGTATTGGGATGCCTTCTGTTTATGTTATATGTCAATGATTTGGATGATAGAATTGATGGCTATGAGACCACATTTGTGGATTATACAAAGATAGGTGGAGGGGCAGGTAGTGTTGAGGAAGCAGGGTGGCTGCAGAAGGACTTAGACATTAGGAAAATAGGCAAAGAAGTGATAGATGGAATAGAGTGTCGGGAAGTGTATGGTCATGGACTTTGGAAAAAGAAACAAAAGCATGAACAATTTTCTAAGTGGGCAGGAAATCCAATAATCTGAGGTGCAAAGGGACTTTGCTGTCATTGTGCAGGATTTCCTAAAGGTTATCGTGCAGGTTGAGTCAATGGTAGGGAAGGCAAATGCAATGTTAGCATTCTTTTTGAGAGGACTAGAATTTAAGAGCAAGGATGTAATGTGATGTTTTGTAAGGCACTGGTGAGATCTCCCTTGGAGTATTGTGAGCAGTTTTGGGGCCCTTATCTAAGAAAGAATGTGCTGACATTGGAGATGTTTCAGAGGAGGTTCATGAAAATGATTCCAGGAATGAAAGAGTTATCATACAAGGAGTGTTTGAAAGCTCTGAGCCCGTACTTGCTGGAACTTAGAAATCTATTGAATGTTGAAAGATCTAGGTAGAGTGGTTGTGGAGAGGATGTTTCATATGGTGGAGGAGTTAGGACCAGAGGGCATAGTCTCAGAACAGAGGGATGTCCATCTAGAATGGAGATCAGGAGGAATTTCTTTAGCCAGTGAGTGGTGAATCTGTTGCCACAGGTGGTCGTGGAGGCCAGGTCATTGGGTGTATTTAAGGTGAAGGTCAATATATTCTTTATTAGTCAGGGCATGAAGGTTACAGGAGTAAGGCAGGAGAATGGGGTTGAGAGGGAAAATGAATCAGCCATAATGAAATGACAGAGCAGATTCAATGTGCCAAATGTCCTAATTCTGCTCCTGTATTAATGGTCTTACCTATAGATGGCACTAAGAAGGTGTATTTGGGATGTTAACAAGAGCCGTGAAAGCATTCAAAATGAGCACATTGAAGCCCTGTATATAAGCAGCAGAAATGCAACATCTTACATCATAACTTGAGCACATTAAAAGCACTTCCTGTCCAATCTATGGAGGAGTCACCAGCTACCTCAGGCCCCAAAGAGAAAATGGAAGTAAATTACCCTTAATCCCAAAGTTCTATTCAAAAAGGAAAGCTTTCTTTCTGTATTTATGACTTCTTAAATGCTTGCTTTTAGCTTGGATTATTGGTTCTGATATTTTACTTGGCCTGTCTACTGTGTAGGTGTTAAAATGTAGATTTTTGCACAGCTGTAGGAAAAAGTAAATTTAGGAGAATCAACAATCCTGGCTTAACAACTTTGACAGCTCTAAGCAATGTTCAATTAAGTCTTCAACAGTGCAGAAACAGTAATTTTTAAGACTATATATATCTTAGGCTGGAACCAATGAATCAGTATTGTTAAGAAACAAAAGTTAAAACATACATCTATATGACATTAATCACATCCTCAGGACATCCAAAAATACTTACACCCACTTCTGAATAACAGTTAATTCAGGGAGGAATGCTATCTCAGACCTGATAATAACTCTTCCATTATTTCTATTAGAACTTTGTTTCGTTCCTCTTTATTAGGAAGATGAGACCTGAATTAAACAGGTTATGTGAAAGATAATGCTTGCACCTTACCAAATTTCTAAGGCACCTGAAAGGAGTTAATAGCCAATTAATCACTTCCGAAATTCACACTGTGTTATGTAGGCAACTTGTACAAATCTTGGTACAGGCTATTAAATCTTTATTCTACCTACTAAATGTTTTTCCCAGGATTCAAGTCTCTAGTCCTGGAGGGCATGTTTATTTAATTTTTTATTTATTGAGATACAGTGCTGAATAGGCCCTTCTGGCCCTTTGAGCCATGTTGCCCAGCAATCCCTTGATTTAACCCTAGCATGATCACGGGGCATTTAACAATGGATCAATTAACTTATCAACCGGTACATCTTTGGACTGTGGGAGGCAACTGGATCACCTGGAGGAAACTCAGACGGTTATGGGGTGCATGTACAGACTCCTTCCAGATAGCGTCAGGATAATTAAGCTAAGAGAGGGTAAGCACAAAAGAGATTTACTGATCTATCTATGTTCTAAGTTCTTGTACAGCCTGTGATTTGATTTATGTTTTAGTTTAAGGGGACTATTAACAAGGAATTTTGGGATCTTTACATCCAACTGAACCAAAAGACAGAATTGGTTTAGCATCTTATCCTGAAGGCAGGTATTCCATACGTGCAGCATTCTCATGGTACAACACAAACATGTCTACCAGGTTATGTTCATGTCCTGGAGTGTAGATTCAACTCATATGATATTAAACCTATACCCTGTAGAATAAGGCTTTTTTTTTAGAATGCAACACTTTGAAAGATGGAATTAATATTTATGTACTCCATATACTCAATAGATTGAAGTTTTATTATGTGCAGTTGAGTAGATTCATTTGTTCAACAAATTTCAAAATTCAAAAGTTCAAAGTAAGTTTATTATCAAAGTGCATATATGTCACCAATATACAATCCTGAGATTCATTTTCTTGCAGGCATACTCAGTAAATCCAAGAAACATAATGGAATCAATGAAAGATGGTACTCCACAGGACAGACAAATAAAGTCAGTAGCTATAGTTCATTAGGAGTTCAAGGAGATTTGGTTTGTCAACAAAAACACTCAAAAAGTTCTACAAATGTACCATAAAGAGCATTCTGACTGTCTGCACCATCGTCTGGTATCAGGGGACTACTGCACAAGATCAAAATAAATTGCAGAAACTTGTAAAATTAGTCAACTCTGTCATGGGAACCAGCCTTCATAGTATTGAAGACATCTTCAAGGAATGGTGCTATCCATGATTAAGGAACCCCACCATCCAGGACATGCCCCCTTCACACTGTTACCATTAGGAAGGAGGTAAAGAAGCCTGAAGGAACACTCTCAGTGATTCAGGAATGGCTTCTTCCCCTCTGCCATCTGATTTCTAAATGGACATTTTTACCCATGAACACTACCTCACTTCTTTATATATATACACATATACTTATTGTAACTAATTTTTCTTTATATTTATTTATATGTATTTCATTGTACTGCTGAATCAGAATCAGAATCAGGTTTATTATCACCGGCATGTGATGTGTAATTTGTTAACTTAGCAGCAGCAGTTCAATGCAATATGTAATCTAGCAGAGAGAGAGAGAGAGAGAGAAAAATAATAATAAATAAACAAGTAAATCAATTACATATATTGAATAGATCTTTAAAACTGTGTAAAAACAGAAATACTGTATATTAAAAAAAGTGAGGTAGTGTCCAAAGCTTCAATGTCCATTTAGGAATCAGATGGCAGAGGGGAAGAATCTGTTCCTGAATCACTGAGTGTGTGCCTTCAGGCTTCTGTACCTCCTACTTGATGGTAATAATGAGAAAAGGGCATGCTCTGGGTGCTGGAGGTCTTTAATAATGGATGCTGCCTTTCTGAGACATCACTCCCTAAAGATGTCCTGGGTACTTTGTAGGCTAGTGCCCAAGATGGAGCTGACTAGACTTACAACCTTTTGCAGTTTCCTTCCGTCCTGTACAGTAGCTCCTCCATATCAGACAGGGATGCAGCCTGTCAGAATGCTCTCCATGGTATAAATATAGAAGCTTTTGAGTGTATTTGTTGACAAGCCAAATCTCTTCAAACTCCTAATACAGTATAGCTGCTGTCCTGCCTTCTTGAAAACTGCATCGATATGTTGGGGCCAGGTTAGATCCTCAGAGATCTTGACACCCAGGAACTTGAAGCTGCTCACTCTCTCCACTTCTGATCCCTCTATGAGGATTGGTATGTGTTCCTTCGTCTTACCCTTCCTGAAGTCCACAATCAGTTCTTCTGTCTTACTGACGTTGAGTGCCAGGTTGTCGCTGCGACACCACTCCACTAGTTGGCATATCTCACTCCTGTACACCCTCTCATCACTACCTGAGTTTCTACTAATAGTGGTTGTATTGTCAGCAAAATTATAGATGGCATTTGAGCTATGCCTAGCCACACAGTCATGTGTATATAAAGGAGGGTATGTTAACACCAATCCACACAGATTGTGGTCCTCTGGTTAGGAAGCTGAGAATCCAATTGCAGAAGGAGGTACAGAGGCCCAGGTTCTGCAACTTCTCAATCAGGATTGTGGGAATGATGGTATTAAATACTGAACTATAGTCGATGAACAGCATCCTGACGTAGGTGTTTGTGTTGTCTAGGTGGTCTAAAGCTGTGTGGAGAGCCATTGAAATTGCGTCTGCCATTGACCTATTGTGGCGATAGACAAGTTGCAATGGGTCCAGGTCCTTGCTGAGACAGGAGTTCAGTCTAGTCATGACCAACCTCTCAAAGCATTTTATCACTGTTGATGTGAATGCTACCGGGTGATAGTCATTAAGGCAGCTCACTTTATTTTTCTTAGGCACTGGTATAATTGTTGCCTTTTTGAAACAAGTGAGAACTTCTGCCTGTAGCAGTGAGAGGTTGAAAATGCCTTTGAATACTCCCGCTAGTTGGTTGGCACAGGTTTTCAGAGCCTTACCAGGTACTCCATCGGGACCTTCTGTCTTGCAAGGGTTCACTCTCTTTAAAAACAGCCTAACATTGGCATCTGAGACAGAGATTACAGGGTCATCAGGTGCAGCAGGGATCTTCACAGCTGTAGTTGTATTCTCCCTTTCAAAGCGTGCTGTAAACTTAACAAATTTCATGACATATGCTGGTGATATTAAATCTGATTCCGATTCTGAAACAATCAGTGTGCAAAAGACAACAATCTGTGCAAGTACAAAAGGAAAAAAATAAGCAATAAATATCTAGAGCGTGAGATGAAGAAGCCCTGAAAATGAATCTATAGGTTGTGAGAACATTTCAGTGATGGGGTGTGGGAAGATATCATCATTGGTTCAAGAGCTTGATGGTTGAGAAGTAATAACTATTCCTGAACCTGGTGGTGTGGATCTTAAGTCTCCTGTACCTTCTTCCTGATGGCAGTGGCGAGAAGAGAGCGTGGTCTGGGTAGTGGGGGTCCTTGATGATGAATGTTGCTTTCCTGCAACAGCACTCCATGTTCATGTGCTGTGAGGTGGGGAGGGCTTTACCCATGATGGACCAGGCCATATTCACTACTTTTAGTAGGATTTTTCCATTCAAGGACATTGGTGTTTCCATACCAGACCGTGATGCAACCCAGTCAATATACTCTCCACTACACATCTAAGTTTTTTAAGATATGCCAAATCTTCACAAACTTGTAAAGAAGTAGAGGTACTGCCATACTTTCCTCATGCTTTTGTTTACGTGCAGGACCCAGGACAGATTCCCTGAAATCATAACACTGAGGAATTTAATGCTGCTGACCCTCTCCACCTCCAATCCACTGATCCAAAACTGATTAGAAATTTCCTTAATTACAAAACTAGCCTCAAAGCAATAAAAATACATAAAATGCTCATTATATCTGGAGTTTATTTTTACAACTGCCAACCCTGATCAAAAATATAAATGTAAAAAAGTCACCATATTTATATTATGATGCTGATGCAATAACAACTAAGTTCAGACTGTTGTGTTTCACTCTTTGGATCAACAGAAGGGCATTGCTCAGAATAAAATACAGTTATCATTTACAGGTTTTGTAAAGACACATGAAAACACCCATTACAATGCTTACTCCCATTATAGACACAATTCAAGTAATTTGCAAGTCAAAGTGTCTGAGAACTATGCCATTTGTTGGCACCATATGACAGCCTCTGTGCACAAACACATCGTATGTTCAAAGAGCCTCAGAAACAGTTCAGACAGTGGGCTGCTGACAGTCAGAATGTGATTGATGTAATTCCAATGCACGGCACAAAGAAATCTACCAATGATGGAACTGCTGAGCCATTATCTGTAGCCACAGATGCCTGTTATCTTAAAAGTTGCTAATGAAATACTGAAACATTTTGTTCTCTGTTCTTTGTGGTAGGTATTACTGGTTACTGGTAATAACAAGATCCTTTAGTTTTGGATAAGCCAGCAGCAGATGCAGATTGAAAGAGGGAAATTCTACTCTAACAAATCTCACCAGAGAAGCATATCTTCAGCAATTCTGCAGTTAACATTTGACAATTATTGCAGAGTTCAATTGCAGATTTATAGGGACACCTTTGGTACATTTAACATTGGAATGAAAGAAAGGTCCCTTTTAACAAGTAGACCTCATCTAGTTTTATCACCAAACCACAGTCTAGTTTATTAACCTTCTTATTCTTAGGCAGTCTCTCATGATTGAATATGACTAACTTACTTCTACTCTGGTTGTCTCTTCTCATGGTAGAACTCAGAATAGAATGTTTGCTTTGACAGACACTCAGAGAGCATTGAAGTAGGTACTTTGGCCCACAGAGCTTACGCCAACCATCAAGTACCCATCTACAGCATTGTCAGATTATTCTCCCCATGCTTTCATCTACTTCCCCTGAATCCTGCACTCAACCCTACAAAAGGGGAACTTTACAGTGGCCAATTAACCAACCAAGCCACACATATCTGGGCCGTTCTGGATAGCTTGGTAGTGTAACAGCTAACGCAAATGCTTTTCAGCACCAGCAATCACAGATCAGGGTTCAATTCCTGCTGCTGTCAGTAAGGAATTTGTACATTCGCCCCCTTTCTGTGTGAGTTTCTTCCGGGTGCTCTGGTTTCCTCCTACATTCCAAAGACATGCAGGTTTGCGTTACTGAGTTGTGGGCATGTTATGTTGGCACCCGAATCATGGTGATACTTGCTGGCAAAATCCTTGGACTGTGCTGATCGTTGGCTCTAAAACAGCGATGGTTTTCACTGTATGTTTCAATGTACATGTGAAAAATAAAACTCTAATGTCCAGAAGAAACTTACATGGTCACAGGGAGAAGGTTCAGGTTCCACGCAGAGAGCACCAGACATCAGAGTTAGAGCTGTGTGGCAGTAGCTTTACTGTCTGTGCCATTGTTTTACTTTAACATCAGAATGCAAACAATATGGCTCACCAACAGGCTCCAAATGAGCCTTGATATTCATTAGAGGACTTTGACGCTGAAGCTCTTTACTGCCGACATTTACAGTGTTGACATGGTTGCCATCTGCTCCTGCAACTCTGTTACTTTTGAGCTAAGATGTTGCTTTCTTGAGTTCTTATCAGTCAAGAGCAGTAGGAAGGCTGACCCAAAGAGGTTTCTGTTCAGCAGAGTGCAGGGCACTTAGGTCAACGTGCAGTCATAGTTGACGAGACTTTGAAGTCTTCCTTCCATTATGTGTTGGTTGCCTCACTGTTGATGAGATGTTCACCCCTTACCCTGGCTCTCCAAGGCTGAGCTTTGGGTGCTTTGGATTGAAATGAATTGAATTAACTTTATTTCTTACATTCTTCACATACATGAGGAATGAAAATCTTTACGTTACGTTGCTGTCTAAGTGTGCAATGTGTAATCATAGTAATTTATAACAAATAGAACAGTCAATGTAACATAGAAATACACTCAAATCAGCATGAGTAAATCAGTCTGATGGCCTGGTGGAAGAAGCTGTCCTGGAGCCTGTTGGTCCTGGATTTTATGCTGCAGTACTGCTTCCTGGATGGTAGTAGTTGGAATAGATTGAGGTTGGGGTGACTCAGGTCCCCAATGATCCTTTGGGCCCTTTTTTCACACCTTTCTTTGAAAATATCCCGAATCATAGGAAGTTCACAACTACAGATGCACTGGGCTGTCTGCACCACTCTCTGGAGAATCCTATGATTAAGGGAGGTACAGTTTCCATACCAGGCAGTGATGCAGTCAGTCAGGATGCTCTCAATTGTGCCCCTGAAGAAAGTTCTTAGGATTTAGGGGCCCATACCAAACTTCCTCAACCGTCTGAGGGTGAAAGAGGCGCTGTTGTGCCTTTTTCACCACACAGCTGGTGTGTACAGACCACATGAGATCCTCGGTGATGTGGATGCTGAGGAACTTAAAGCTGTTCACCCTCTCAACCCCAGGTCTATTGACATCAATAGGGGTGAGCCTGTCTCCATTCCTCCTGTAATCCACAAGTAGTTCGTTTGTTTTTGCGATATTGCTTTCTTGACACCACTTTGTCAGAGAGATGATTTCTTCCCTGTAGGCCACTTTGATCTTGTTTGAGATCAGAATCAGGTTTATTACCGCCGGCATGTGAAGTGAAATTTGTTAACTTAGCAGCAGCAGTTCAATGCAATACATAATACAGAAGAAAAAAAACAAAATAAAATAATAATAATAGATAAATAACTAAACCAATTACAGTATATGTATATTGAACAGATTAAAATTGAGCAAACAACAGAAATACTATATATAAAAAAGTGAGGTAGTGTCCAAGGGTTCAATCTCCATTTAGCAATTGAATGACAGAGGGGAAGAAGCTATTCCTAAATCACTGACTGTGTGCCTTTAGGCTTCTGTACCTCCTATCCAGTGGCAACAGAGAGAAAAGGGCATGCCTTGTGTGCTGGAGGTCCTCAATAATGGATGCTGCCTTTCTGAGATACCATTCCTTGAAGATGTCCTGGGTACTTTGTAGGCTAGTACCCAAGATGGAGCCGACTAAATTTACAACCCTCTGTAGCTTCTTGCAGTGCAGTAGCCCCTCCATACCAGACAGTGATGCAGCCTGTCAGAGTGCTCTCCACGGCAGAACTGTGTAAGTTTTTGAGTGTATTTGTTGACATACCAAATCTCTTCAAACTCCTAATGAAGTATAGCTACTGTCTTGCCTTCTTTATAACTGCATCAATACGTTGGGACCAGGGTAGATCCTCAGAGATCTTGACACCAAGATTAGGTCAATCAACGTAGTGTCATCGCAAACAAGACTATATTGTTGCAGTTTGGGATGCAGTTGGCTTTTACAGCATTGAATTAGGCATTTTAATACTGCTGCTTATTTGCTGAGCCTCCTGCATGCTTTCAATTCACTTAATAGGTTCTCAGTTTTCTACTGGATTTCTTCCCTCAGGTGCCAGGGAAAGCTATTTGTTCCCCCTTGAGGAAGATGGAAATTCTAATCCAGGAATATTTTATGCTTGTAGTTAATTATCTCCTAGATCTCCAGGTTATTCTCATTAAACTACTCCTGGTCCTTCTTGTTATAGGTGCCAAGAATCTCCTCACAGATGCCAATTTTGGTGAATTCCAGGGCAGCCAATATGTTGTGGATAATTTTATAGCTTCTGTATTATTTACAGATTATTTGAGACAAACCAGCTTTGTGTGGTTCATGGGAGCTTTAACATTGATCTTGCAGAAGAGATAATACAGTGGAGCATGCTGTGATCAATTCAGCAGTAATTAGTGCCAATCATAGCATTGGCAATGCAGAATTCTTTTGCAGTCCCCTGCTTGGATGCTGCCCTAGTCTACCAGTTTCCAAAGCTTAGACCAGTGATGTTGTACTCTGTCAGCATCTTCCAAACCCATGATCTCCAATATCAAGATCAAGGGTGTATTCCAATCACTAATTTCTGATTATCAACATCATTGGCAAAAAGCTCAATTGGATCTGCTTCATAATACCATGGCTAGAGGTTCTGTCCAGTGATTTAGTATCCTGCAGCATGTTATCATCTTGAATGAAAGAAACCACCAACCCTTGACATTCAAAAACTTTTCCAAGTCAGGATGGTGTTCAACCTGGAAGGTGTCCCACAGCTAGGTGTGTTCTTATGAGCCCCCAGTGCTTGCTCTTCTTCATGGTAGAAATCAAGGGCATGGGAGATGCCTGGGTGACTAAGCTTTCATGTTCTCCCTTTTTACCATACAAGCAGTCTTTCCAGGAGCAGCGGTGATCAGATGCACTTCGTCAAGTCTGCTCTAAGGTATAATGTAGTCTGCTCCACTGCAATGGAGAAACCAAAGGTGATCACTTTGTCCAGAGATCACTAGTGTGACCTTGAACCTCTGGCTGCCCACCACTTTAATTTCTGACCCTATTCTCACTGTGATGCATCTGTCTGTGGCTTCCTGCAACACTACAAAAAGGCCCAATGTGAGTTTGAAGAACAACACCTTGTCTTCTGTCTGGGTGCATTGCAGATCACCAGACTCAATATCAAATATATACCTTTAGGTAACTTATCCTTTCTTTATGTCTGTATAAGAACTGTCTATTTCTGCCTGTCATCATTTTTGACACAATTCTCTGTTATAGTGTCCCTCAGCTTTACCTTTTACAGTTCATAACACAAACAAAGTCGTACAATGGGTTTTGAAATGCACCTCTATCCACTTTGTCACAGCCTGTCAGGGATGTTTCTTTTTGTCCACCCATTCCTTCCCAACCTTCTCTGCTGTTAAGCATAACTTGTTTTTTTCATGGTTCTGACAAAGGTTTTTGGACCTGACGAGTTAAAAGTTTCTCTTTTTACAGATACTGCCTCAGCAAATGAGTTATTCCTGAATTTTCAGTTTTTATTGTTTCAAAGCAGGAGTGCTTCTGATGAATTTCCCAATGGGACTTAATCACATTTTGACTCAGCTGTCTTGATGGCTCATTCTGGCTTAGGACCACAAAGCCAATGCTTTGTTCTTCTCAGCTATCTAGTTGGGTGGAACCCATCTTCTGAGTGCCTGTTCCAGGTTAAAACTGGGGCAGGAAGAGCTGCTCATTTCAAATGAATGGAAGGAATTGGCCTATGGGAGTGGATTGTAGAGGTGTAGTGATTTAGACTTCCAGCTGAAGACTGAACCCAGAGACGGCCATGTGTAATAAATTTGGGGGTCCAAAGGCAGACCGAACTTCCCCAAAAAAAAGTTGATATATTTAGGCACTGGTAGTTTTTGCTTTTTTTGGTGCTTAATTAAGCTTATTCCTAGAAAGGAATTCAAAGTGCTGGGTTGACGTAATGAAATGGAATGATTGAAAGGAGCAAAATCTGACACTGGATGGGCATCACACCTGCCAGTCAAGAAATTTCACACCTCATTTGGGTCCAGATGAAGCAGATCATCTATAATGCTACAGGATGACATATTCTCTACAACTTGTTGTTCATCAGCACTGACGTACAGCCCCGGCTTACAAAGCACGTGCTGTGGTATTGCTTTAAACAAGAGAAAAGTATCGGTATGGAATTAAATTTGCGGGAATCCTCTCTCAATAAAAAAGGAGCCAGTCTGAGATTGGTTCTATCATTGGGAAAAGGCCAGAGATGTTGACCTTGCTGGCAATGCCAGGATTTCAAAAATACACAAAACTATGACTCTCAGGCATTTTTCATGATGGCATGGAAAATAAAAAATCTGGTTTTCACATTGTGAAAAGTATATGTATTGGAAAGATATTGAACACAGTATTGTTGAGATGTTTGTTTAAACCCAAAACCAGATAAGGTAGGTAGAGTTTGTTTAAATTCAGCTGAAAATTAATTATTGGAAAATTAGAAATATTGGGGTGTTTTAAATTTACTAGTTCAATGTTAAAAAGCATTGGAAAATGACTGCCCTAAATGAAAAATGCCAGAATTTCCAATAAAAATGTATTCCATTGGGCCATGCAAAGTAGATGTTTTTCTTTGATAATTTCCCGGTCCCAGTGGAATAATTGCATAACTAAAATAAAATGTAGTCAAAACTAGATTGTAGACATTATTTTAACCAAATTTGTTTATGGAGATTGATATTTACTATCTACTCTGTAATATATAAATACTCAATTACA
Source organism: Hemitrygon akajei (assembly GCF_048418815.1). Lineage (NCBI taxonomy): Eukaryota > Metazoa > Chordata > Chondrichthyes > Myliobatiformes > Dasyatidae > Hemitrygon > Hemitrygon akajei. The sequence goes on from NC_133138.1 coordinate 49,685,417, forward strand.
TTCAGCTTGTGATTTATGAGTTGCATTTCTGTTGCTGTGGGAAAAGAAGTACTTAAAAAAGTCTACTAAGTGAAAGGTAGCCCTAAAGAAAATTCTGCGCATTTTTTAAAATATTGGCAGCTGCAGTGTTCTACAACTGTATCTATCCAATGATGGAATACTGTTCACTTATTTGCCAGGATGCAGATAACACTTTTACTGGCTTATAAACTGAAAGGTTAACTTGCAGATTGAGTCAGTGGTGAGGAAGGCAAATGCAAGTTTAGCATTCATTCTGAGAGGACTAGAATATAAGAGCAAGGAAATAATGCCGAGACTTTATAAGGCACTGGTCAGACTACACTTGGTGTATTGTGAGCAGTTTTAGGCTCCTTATAACATCTCTCTATAGGAAACATCCTCCCTACATCCACTCTATCCCGACCTTTCAGTATTTGAGAGGCTTCAATGAGATCCAAATCATTCTTATAAACTCCAGCGAGTACAGGCCCAGAGTCATCAAACCCGCCTCATACGCTAACCCTTTCATTCTCGTGAATACTTAGAACAGAGATGAGTAGGAGTTTCTTTACCCAGAGCGAGTGTATCTGTGGAATTCATTGCCACAGGCAGCTATGGAGACCAAGTTACTGAGTATATTTAAAGCAGAAGTCAGGACATCAAAGGTTACAGGGAGAAGGTAGGAGGATGTGTTTGAGGGGGATAATAAATCAGCCATGGTGTAATGGCAGAGCAGGCTGAACAGCCTGATTCTGCTCCCATATCTTATGATCTTATTATGTCTTATATAAATTATACAGGTGAGCAAATCTGATAAGGAGGTCTTGCCATTTGAAAAATATTAATCTCTGCATCTGATATTAAAGCTTAATCTTGTTATGCTACAGTTATTTATCAACATATTACTGTTTATTCTGTATTTACATGCTCCCAGCCGGAAACAGTGCTCACATAAGGTACTTAAGGGTACCTTAAGGGTCTGAGCACATATATCATGATATTACTAAAGGGTCTGAGCACATATATCATGATATTTCCATCCACTCAAAGTATCAAACAAAAAAAAACGAACAGTAACACTCATGAGTTCCAGTGATGTGTTTCTTGTAGGAGGACAAGATTGTGGAATGGCTCTCCTTTTTATCAATCCGAGAAGTCCACATGGAATACTGGAAGCAAAAGGGCTGATCTTCATTTCTGGCACGAAGCCAGTGCCTGCTGGCAGGGAACCTATGCAGAACAGTGAGTTAGGGAGCTGGCAGACTTTACTGTAGAGGATTGCACCAGTCCGCTGCACTTGGGCATCTCTGCTGAATATGGCTGCTGGCTAAAGAGAGAAACAGGAAACTGATGGACGTGAGACTAAGCATTGTCTGCAAGAGGAGAACATCAGCAGCAAATAGCAAATTAACTCCAGGTTTGGGAATGGGGGAGGGGGAGCTGTTGACAAGTTCGGGTGAAGAAACCTTTGGGTATCTGTTGGTGTGTGGGGCTTGGATTAATCAAAGGTCAAAGATCAAAGTAAATTTTCAAAGTACATATATGTCACTATATACAAACTTGAGGTTCATTTTCTTGCAGACATAATCAATAAATCCAATAACCATAATAGGATTAATGAGAGACCACACCAACAGGATGGACAACAAACTGTGCAAGTTCAAAAAGGAAGAGAAAAAAATAATAATAAACAAATAAACAATAAATTTCAAGAACATGAGATGAAAAGACGTTGAAAATGAGTCCATAGGTTGTGGGAACAGTTCAGTGATGGGGCAAATGAAGATGAGTGAAATGAAGCTATTCCCTCTGGTTCAGGAACCTGCTGGTTGAGGGTTAGTAACTGTTCTTAAACCTGGTGGCGTGGGTCCTGAGGCTTCTGCGCCTTCTTCCTGACCGCAGCAGCAGAAGAGAGCATGATCTGAGTGGGTCCCTAATGCTACTTAACTTAGGTAAACTACAACATTTTGTTTTATTTTTAGCTTTCCTTAGCAGATGCTGATGCCGTCCTGTCAGATACAGCAGGTGGTGTAAATATTTCATTCTCTTCACTGACGAGACACTTCAAATCCCCTCAGAGTCCCATTTATGTAATAGGAACCTCCAGTTCTTACCTACCACCAATGTCTATTAATGCAATAGACTCCTATATGACACTTCATCCACACACATGTGGCACTGGTGCAAGTCTTCCTACTTGGACACACTACAGAGATATTCCTCCATGATTCACATTGCCCAGACATATTGGTCAAAGCTCAGTGATGTACATCCCACTCTTTTGGTAGAGATGGCCCATAGCTGAAGACATTTGGGTTGATTTTCATGGGAAAGGCACATATGTATAACCCAGCCTGCCTGGAACAAGTGGTGATGGCCTTTGTTGGAACGTGTATCACTGAGGATGTGAGCAATGGAATGGCTGGAACTTTCAAATAAGATTTTATCTTCATGATTCATACCTAATCCTTGTTCTCACCTCTTCCTCCTCATCCCATGATCTCTTGTGAATTGCAGGGTGTAGATGCTGTAAGCATGCATGGTGTTGCAAGCATGCAACTCCTACTTTCCACACACCTATTTCTTTTTCAGCACTCATATAGATACCCATATGTACAACCTGGTCAGATAGTACAAGATCATTTACTTAATTTCACATTGACCCATCAGCTCCAATACAACTCTGCAAGTAATTTAAAAGACAGGAGCCAGTTAGAACCTGTATTTTGTGTGACGTTGGTGATATGCAGCTAGGGCAGGGGGCAATATAGGCAGTGGTGCCAGTTCAACAGATGACACAAGGATTCCTCTACATAGGTTCCCATGAGATATTCTGTAAAGAAAAGCCAATAAGCACAGACTACAAAATATCTGTTGTACTTCAAAGCCTGCCAGACTGCATCAAAAACCATTGAGGAGCCTGGCACAGACTTGGTGCAGGGCCATGTGCACAGCTTGGTCACTTCGTCAGCGACTGATAATGTAATCCTAGCTCCATTTTGAGATTGCAGTTGTGTCTGGAGAAGGCAGCAGATTTCAATAAGGACATGTTTATTAAAGCTTGGATATCATAGTTGTTTGTTTCTGTGGTCCAGACAGGAGAAATGTTCACTAAGTACTCTGAGTGCATATAGCCAAGTGGTGAAAACCATACTCCTTTCTTTGTACTCAATTACTTAAGACACCCAGCCTCATAATTTGTTTTTGTTGCCCTTTCTCCTTCTAAATGTTTGGGCTGTATTCCAAGTTTAGACCGAAGGGAACTATCTAGTTAAGTGTCCATTATGTCCGCTTAAGTATCAGTGCAGAAGCTTTGAAGTTAGCATCTGGCACAGCAATCTCTGAAAACAATTACAAGTTCAAATGTCAATGAAATGCATAAATGCTCATCACATTGCAACAATTTCTGTTCAATTCTGGTTCCATCGACTTCAAACCAGATTTTTAGGATCTTATGCTCTTGCATTTATCAGAGATTTGAGACTTGCGTGTTTCCAATCAGGGTTGACCTCTGACTCGAGAATGACATGATATTATTCTGTATTTCCTTGTTTTCCTCAACATGCATTTATCCCATACAGACCAAAAGCATTTATATTTTACAATATAATAAAATGCTTTGATCCAAGTTTTTAACAGAAATATTTGTATAGATAAAATTATAATTGTCACATTTTAACAAGTGTTTGTACTTCAATGGTATCAAATGGAATACAATAAACAATGCGTTTATCATGCAAAATATTTATTCCCAATAAATTTATAGAAATAAATATTCCTCAAGGAATCTCATATGTACATGTTTTGTAAGTTTATTGAAACCCTTACAAACTTTATAAATAATAACATATCAGCTAGTGCAATAGTCAAGTTGAACAATATAATAAATACAATTTGCATGTCATAAAATTACCATGTCACAGAACAGGAGGAAATATCAAGCTCAGTTAAGCTGCAGCTGCCAAAGTTATTTTCTCCACAGGTCATTAAGAAGCAGGAAAGAGTCTAAGCATTGCAAGAAGCACAGAAAATGAAATGCAATTTATTATTTTGTGGAAGCATTGCTGAGGACAGTTGACAACCTCAGTGACTTTTTGTATTGGGAAGTTCTGCTCCATCAGCCTGCGACTCCGCAGCTTTCAGCAGAGTTTAATCTGTCATAGAGGGTGCATCACTGCAGGGAGGACATGCTGACATTTTCCACTTGAGAAAATCAATCCTGTCAGTTACTGATAGGTTCCAGCTGAATCTGCTGATAAGAAAACTGCTGGAGGGAAAAGAACAGCAGAAGCACACTAGAAGCAATGGAAAGTATATGTCCTTCAAAGGCTCAGGGGGCAGGTTTTTTTGATGCAGAGGCGTAATTAGTAATAGTTATGCTTTACGTGGAATATTTCACATCTAAAACATTGTTTGGTTCTTTAATATATAATATTTTCAGAAATAAATTTAGCATTTCCCCCCTAAAATTCATTAAAATAATATATCAAAGTTTGAATTTCAATGTCGAGGCTGCTTTGTTCAATTGAACATTTACTTGCACAAATTTCTGTTGATAATTCTTTTAATTTAAAATAGGAATGTATCCTCACTATTCAAATACTTCTATTTATTTTATTTCCTGTCTTAGTAATGAATAGTTTAGCATGAATATAGTAAGAGAATTGAATACAAAGGAGTAACAGAAATTATGCTGAATGTGTGGAAATTGATTTCTGTATTTTTGCAGCAACACTTTGGCCAAAGTCCTTATGGAATTTATTTCCAAAACATATAATGTGATAAAACTGGAAGTACTGAGCCATAGCTTTCACATCTGTCTATCAGCAGGTATACATACTCCTGAAGTATTTTGCTTATTTTCCTATATTACTGCATAATTACACATTGAATTACCTCACTGGCAGTATAGTGGTTTGAAAGTAAGGTGCAAGGAGTTGAATAAATTTACATCTCCCTACTTTTCTATCCTTTCCTGCCTCCCACTCTCCTTTGACCTTTCTAGAAAGCCTAAGCCTGGCCAACATCCCTTTTCCCAGTAGTATGTTTGAAAGTAAAAATGCTTGATTTCCTAAAATATATAACGAGCAGGTTTCTCGCCCCAAGTGTAGTTGTTTCGCTGCATTTCTTATATTTTACTTATATGGAGAATATTAGAGGGCTTTATAAATATTAATTTTTTTAAACTGAAAGCTTATCTGCACATACAGAGAAGCACAATCAGATATGCTGGCCATGCTGACAATGAATGTGTGTTAGGGTCCAGTCCGGAGCCCGCCTTCCGGGTCTTGTTCCAGTCCGTGGACTCCGGACTCTGGGCCTTGCAGTCAGCCCTCCTGTCACCCAGAGCCATTGGATCATCTTGGCTTAAGGAGGTACACCTGTCGCCTATTAGGGAGCAGGTGTTTATAAGAGGCTCAGCGACTGAGCCTAGTTGGGGGGGTGTCGTGTCACTCTGAAGCTGGTTTAACCCGTTCTGTACCTGGTCCGCCAGCTCTGAATCCCGCTCTGTACCTGGTCCGCCGGCTCTGAATCCCGCTCTGTACCTGGTCCGCCGGCTCTGAATCCCGCTCTGTACCTGGTCCGCCGGCTCTGAATCCCGCTCTGTACCTGGTCCGCCAGCTCTGAATCCCGCTCTGTACCTGGTTGCTGGCATGCTCTGTATCCTATTCTGCCCTGGTTGACGCCCTGCTCTGCATCTGTTCTGTCTGGCTGGTCTTGTTCCCCTGCTTCTCTCGTATGCGCTGGTCCCGCTGTTCCGCCTTATTCGCCTTGCCCATGCTGTCACACTGTCGGTTGCCTTTCCCAATTTACCGGTGTATCACGGTAGTCATGCTGCTCACCCTGGACCCAGCTCCCTTCTGTTCCCTCGCCTCCGTCGGGTAAGCCAGGCTGTCGCCGTTACCCCTCGGGTGGTTCTGTCTCTTCCTGTCCCTTGCCCCCGTCAGGTAAGCCAGGCCGTTGCCGTTACCCTATGGGTAGGTTCTGCCCCTTCTGCCCCCTGCCTGCATCGGGGAAGCCAGGCTGTCAGCCATTGTCTGGCAGAGGGACTCCGTTCCCTTCCTACCCCTCACCTCAGATGGGTTGTGCCCTGCACCTGCCCAGGCCTCCGTGTCTCCGCCTGGGAGGTGGTCCTGCCCAGGATGCGGCCTGCCCTGAGGACTCCTACCCTTTCCTCCCCTCATTCCGAAAGGTTGTGCCCCGCACCTGCCCAGGTGTCTGCGCCTTGTCCAGGCCTCTGTGCTTCTGCCTGGGAGGCGGCCCTGCCCGGGATCCACGCGGCCCACCCTGAGGACTCCGACCCTTTCCACCCCTTGCTCCCTACGGGTTGTACCCGCACCTGCCCAGGGTTCTGCGTTTTGCCCGGGCCTCCAAGTTCCTGCCTGGGAGGCGGCCCTGCCCAGGAGTTATGCGCCCGCCCCAGGGGGCTCTTCTGCCTGTCTGAACTCTGGGATCCTCCTGCCTCGCCTGACCTCCGGGATCCAGCCCCACCTGCATTACCCCTTGCGTGCCATGACATCCCCATCCTGTCCTACCCCTAGTACTTCAGTGCCTGCGTCCTGCATTTGGGTCCATTCCATGTCCGCTCATAACAATGTGAGAGAACTTTAGTGATTATTTTAAATGTCCAAACAATATTGATCTAGAGTTTCCTGGGAAATGTAATAGTGTATGCATGCTACTCTCCATTATTACAGATTTATAGAATGATAGAGTTGCACAGCACAGAAATGAGCCCTTTAACCCACCAAGTACATGTCAACCTTTCTCCCATTTAAAGTAATCCTATTTGCCCACATTAAGACTTTGTACCCTATCTAAGTGTCTCATTAAATGTCTCTCTAATGTAGTATCTATATTTGATCCCACTACCTCCTCCGGGAGTGCGATACAGACACGAACTGTTTTCTGCAAAAAGCTACTCTACCCCTTTAACACATCTGAAAACAATGCACTCTTGATTTTGATACCGATAACACGAAAATAGTTTTGACTATCTAAATTGCCTATGCATCTGCTAAACCTTTGTACTTGTATCAGGTCACCCTTTAGCTCCTTCATTCCAACAAAAACAAGTGCAACGTATTCACTCTCTTCTGAACTCCAGTCCAGATAACATCCTGCTAAATCTCTTCTGCACTCTCTCCAGTGCAATCACATCCTTCCTATAGCTGGGCAATCAGAACTGCACACAACCAGTGTTTTTTCAAAATTGCAATGCAACATAATGTCCCCACATCTATACTCTATGCCCCAAATCTATGGAGGCAAGAATGCCATATGTCAGAAACTACAGACTTTGCTATTTTCTTCTCTATTCCAAAATGTCATTAATTAAAGAGATGAATATTGGTGCCTTTACAGAATGCCAGCACTGGGAGATCTCAAAATAAATACAGATGGGTTACAATTCTAACCTTTATGACCAAACTCCAGTAACTTTTCTGCTTTTATTCTTTCCCAGCAAAAAACATCGAATTGCATTTTTCGAAAAACAATATTTTAGCTTGTTTACACACAGAACATAAGAAATAGGAGCAGGAATAGGCCATTTGTTCCATCGAGCCTGCTCTGCCATTCAATAAGATCATGGCTGATCCGGCCATGGACTCATCTCCACCTACTTGCCTTTTCCCCATAACCCTTAATTCCCCTGCTATGCAAAAACCTATCCAAACTTGTCTTAAATATATATACTGAGGTGGCCTCCACTGCTTCATTGTGCAGAGAATACCACAGATTCATCGCTCTCTGTGAAAAGCAATCCTCCTTATCTCCATCCTAAATCTACTCCCCAAATCTAGAGGCTATGCCCACTAGTTCTAGTTTCATCTACCAGTGGAAACAACTTTCCTGCCTCTATTTTATCTATCCCTTTCATAATTTTATATGTTTCTATAAGATCTCCTCACATTCTTCTGAACTCCAATAAGTACAGTCCCAGGTGACTCAGTCTCTCCTCATAGTCTAACCGTCTCATCTCTGGAATCAACCTGGTGAACCTCCTCTGTACTGCCTCCAAAGCCAGTATATCCTTCCTCAAGTAAGGAGACCAGAACTGCACACAGTACTCCAGATGCAGCCTCAACAGTGCCCTATAATGTTGCAGCATATCCTCCCTGCTCTTGAATTCAATCCCTCTGGCAATGAAGGCCAACATCCCAATTTGCCTTCTTGATAGCCTGTTGCACCTCCAAACCAACCTTTTGTGATTCATGCACAAGCACTCCCAAATCCCTCTGCACAGCAGCATACTGCAATATTTTACCATTTAAATAATAATCTGTTCTTCAATTTTTCCTTCCAGGTGGATGACCTCACATTTACCTACATTGTATTCCATCTGCCAGATCCTTCCCCCCTCACTTAACCTATGGCTGTATTTCTCTGCAGACTCTCCATATCTTCTGCACTATTTACTTTTCCGCTCAATTTAGTGTCATCAGCAAACTTAGATATATTACATTCAGTCACCCTTCCAGATTGTTAATGTATATCGTGAACAGTTGTGGGCCCAGCACCGACCCCTGTGACACACCGCTCACCACTGATTGTCAACCAGAGTAACAGCCCTGTATCCCAACTCTCTGCTTTCTATTAGTTAACCAATCCTCTATCCATGCTAATACTTCACCCCCAAATCTATGCATCCTTATGGATGAGTTTTTTATGCAGCACCTTATTGAATGCCTTCTGGAAATCCTAGTAAATAATGTTCATCTGTTCCTCTCTATCCACTGTGCTTGTTATATCCTCAAAGAACTCCAGTAAGTTTATCAAACAGGAAATAAAATATTACACACTATTTTACAAGTGAAACTTTGGATAGAATATATTTATTTAACTCCAAAGAGCAACAGGAACAGTGAAAAAGAGGTAGGCATTAAACTATTACTAACATTTACAATATGAAAGTAATTTATTTTGCACAAGCTTCTGGTTGAATAGTTGGAGAGACAAGCCACTTGGAATTCCCTCTATGATATTTTCCCCTCCGGGTTCTTAAAAGTGGGGATGGAGCATTTTGGATTTGAGTGAGAAGCACATGAACAATGAATGTGACTGTTAGTTTCCTCATCTGATCAGGATTAAGGGTTTGTGAAAGTAACAGCATATAGTTTGACAAAGAATTATGCTAATAGTAAAATCTGTATCAAATCAAGTAGAGAAAGAGAAATAAAGCAATGAAAAGTAACAAGGATATATCATTTATTTTTAACAAAAAAAAGGAATCCTGAGGGAATTTGATTTTGTGTTTATAACAATTAACTTTGTGTCAGAGTGGTTGTTTGATAGTACTTAACATTATCAATTTGTCAATAAGGGACACACACAGTAGCAGGTAAACTCTAGCTTTGTGGGGTAAGCTTTGTTTGTATGCAACATGCATTCCTCCTTGAGTCTCTAGAGAAAATTCATTATGCCTTCTCTTTCCCTTTTATGCTGTCTTTGTCAGCCACAAATGAGTCATTTTCTCTTTAGAATACTTCCTCATCTTTGGGATGTATCTATCCTGTGCCTTCCAAATTGCCTCAGAAACTCCAGCCATTGCTGTTCTGCCATCATCCCTGCTAGTATCCCCTTCCAATCAACTTTGGCCAGCGCCTTTCTCATGCCTCTGTAATTCCCTTTGCTCCACTGTAATACTAATACATCTGAGTTAGATTCTCCCTCTCAAACTGCAAGGTGAATTCTATTATAATCAATTGATAATTATCAATTATAATCAATGGCTCCTAAGGTTTACTTTACCTTAAGCTCCCTGAATAAATCTGTTTCATTACACAACACCCAATCTAGAACAGCCTTTCCCCCAAGTGGGCGGCTCAATCACAAGCTGCTTTAAAAAGCCATCTCGTAGGCATTCTACAAATACTCTCTCTTGGGATCCAGCACCAATCTAACATTCCCAATCTACTTGCATATTAATTGCCCCACAACTATCATTGACCTTTTTACAAAACTTTTCTATCTCCAATTGTAATTTGTATCCCATATCCTGGTTACTGGCTGGAGGGCTGTATATAAATTCCATCAGGATCTTATTACCTTTGTAGTTTCGTAACTCTACCCTCAAGGATTTTACATCTTCTGATCCTACAATATCTCGCCTCTTTCTAAGGATTTTATTTTATGTTTTACCAACAGAGCCACCCCGTGCTCTCCACCTACCTGCCTGTCCTTATGATAGAATGTGTATCCTTGGATGCTGTTTTCAACTATAATGTTCTTTCAGCCATGGCTCAGTTTTGCTCTACAACATCATACCTGCCAATCTTTAATGATGCTCATAATATACTTTCCTCTGTATATTGCGTGCGTTCAAATACACCTTCAGCCCTGTATTCATCACTTTTCTCACTTCTCCTTGAACCCATCCACGAAAACAGAGGAGTGCCCCAAGGAATGAATGACAGTTAAATGTTAGAACCCCAAAGTCCCCCCCAGCTACCCTCCCTCCCGTGCGTAAACGGCAGCAACAATCCCCCCTCACTCCACCAGCAAAAAAAAGCATTGACACCCGCTACCGAGCACTCAAGTGTGAGCAAAGCAATAGCAAAGACACAGACTTGCAGTTACCCCAGAGACTTTGCATTTCACCTGGTGTTCGACACACCAAAGGCTCTCTCTTTCCCTAACAAGGGAGATGGAGGTGTCTCTGTTTTCACAGCGGGCGGAGCGACTACAAGCAATTCACGAGTTTACGATGTTAAACGTCTGTTATGTCACCTTTTTTGAGTTCTGTGCCCAAAGATCTGGGCACACAGCTGTAGATATTCTAACTTCCCTGACAACACACTTGTCTCCTGCCATGACAACAACCTTCACTCTGTTTAACTCTAGGGCCCCGAGATCCTAGGCTTCCAAAGTTCCCAGTACCTATTAAAATATCCCAATGGTATGCATCTCATGTGAGGCTTAGCTACTAATCCTGGCAGAACTGTTTCTACTTACAGGAGAAAGGGCAAAGGTGGGTTACTGCTGCCTTAGAACCTGTCACTTTGAGCAGATGGAAGCTCATCTAGGAGAAGGAGAACTCCTCATCTCAAACCTCCGCTGCATTGTACTCACTCACGGGGAAGGCTTTGGGAGTAAACGCAGAGGGAAAATTTTGGAGCTGAAGTCCATACTCAATCTACCATTGAGTTCAATGCTAATTGGCAACTCCTGCCAATGATGCTAAACTGTACCTGTCTCTGCTCTTCCTTTGGGGTCATCAGCTGTGTGGAGAGGGGGAGCCTCCTGCAAGGGCAACAGCCTGCTCTCCATATCACACTCTCCTTGCCTGCGTATCACATAAACAGCAAGGGTGCAATATTCATGGGCAACCGCAAGCAACAGAGGGCCTCACTGCACTCCTCCTCTCCCCACTTCCCTTCTGAGGGAAGAACAGAGCCAGACTCAGTCCCAAAACCTTTCCCTGGTAGACCTTCCTCCAACAGTATACAAAGTGGTACGCTTTTTATTGAGGGGATGGGCCACAGGGGTACTCTGCACTGGCTACGTCCTCCCTTTCCCTCTCTTGCCCAAGATACCTGCCTCCTGAAACCTAGGGGAGACTACCTCCCTACAGCTTTTACCTATCACATACTCATTCTCCTGTGCAAGCCAAAGGTATCCAGCTGCAGCTCTAGTTCCTTAACACAGTCTCTAAGGAGCTGCAACTCGATGTACTTCATGCAGGGGAGAATGGAGTTCTCATATTTCATACAAAGAACCTACCACTAACTATGGACCCATTCAAAGTTCATTAGCTATGTACTAATAGACAGAGAAAAAAATGACCAGAAAACCTACTTAGAACCCAAGCCTGCTTTCACCTAAGACTGTCAAGCCAAAGCCTGACCACTCTAACACTGGTCACTCACACAATAACCGCTTCACTTACAGCTCACTTCTTTTTATAGGCCTTTGCTTAAAATATCATTATGATTGCAGCCCGTTGGAAATCTCCAAAATTCCCTGAGCTCTATTAAACCTTGCCACCTCAGCCAATCAAGCGACTTCTCTTGATGACTGCAGCTTGCTGAAAAGTAAGGACGAAGGGATGAAGCAAATCAAATTAACAGCAGCAATGCAAAGATTAAATTCCTGTATAGATCTTTTGATCAGACTGGTGAGGAATTGACACTGGATCAGGCTACTTTAGGTCTAATACTGTAAAAAGAAATTGGGCTAAGGAATTATCATGCTGTAATGGGTTCCCTAGGAATAATGGCCATAATATGGCAGAATTTTACATTAAATGGAGAGTGCTGCAACTCAATCTAAAGAACAAAATCTCTGCAGATATAGGAAGGAAGTTGGCTATGTTAGATTGGGACACTACTTTGAAATATGTGACTGTGAAGAGGCAAGGGCTAGCATATAGATGTTTCTTTAAGGAATAGGAAAATATATTCAACCATGGATTACAAAATAATTAAGAAAGATATTAAATCTATGGAAAAGATTATACCATTGCCAGAAATATAGTGTTACGTACCCCGTAACTGGGTCACTTACCAGCAAAGATAGAGAGGTCTGTTGAAGTCTGATGATACTATTTTTAACAGTATTTATTGGTAAAAATACACAAAAATAATATCAATGCAAATATACAGATAATATATGTCATCAATACTAAATCTAAAAGTGCGGGTATAATAATAATCAATAAGAAATAAGCTCTATCGTTGTCTAGGGGATAATGTATTGTCCGATGGAAATATAAAAGTCACTCAGTTCATTCAGGCTGCAGCTTTTGGGGACCGCTGGGTGGCAATGGTTGGAGAGAGAGAGAGATTTGGGAGAAAAACTTGCCGGCTTTCCTTTTATGATTTCAATCCGTCAGGAGTCCCGTTGGTGTGGCCGTTCACTTGTGGCCTCTCCTTTAGCTAAGCCGTTCTTCCGTGGTGAGTCCACCAACCCAGGCAAGGGAGGACGCACACGAGCCCCCATCGGCTGTCGCTATTAAACACTGTCATGGGATTTCTAGCGTTTCTCCTGGTGCGTCTAAAGGGGTTGTTCCCCAGACCCTCTTTTATCCTCACTCACGGGGTCTCAGATGTCAATCAGGTTGGGATGATGCAATCCCTCAACCAGCCCACTCTGGTTGTCCCCTGAGGGGTTTCAATGAATAGTACAGTACTCAATACACAATTCCTTCTCCAAGAGACAATGGCCGTTATCAGTGGTTTCGTTTCGCTGAGGCCAGGACACATTCCAAACCTTGTGTATTCTGGACATCTCTTTCTCATTTCTTGGGTCCCAGACCCGAATTAATAGCGATCTTGCGATTCTCAAAAAGGAGGGGGCGACTTTATACCCTTCGGCCCCTCAGAGTTGCGTCACATTCGTAACAATAGCAACTCCAAGAAATGTTTTAGCATCCACCAAAGAATGATTAAGAAATTTACAGGAGAAATAGAAAACAGAATATGAGGGTAAACTAATAAGAAACATTAAGAATTTCCATAGGAATGTAAAATGAAATTAGGCAGATCATAAACACAAGAGATTCTGCAGATGCTGGAAATCCAGAGCAACACACAAAGAGTGCTGGAGGATCTCGGCAGGTCAGGCAGTATCAGTGGAGAGGAATATATTTTCTGCCTGACTTCATGACATAAAGTACAAAAAAATCCCAGAGATGCTGGAGAACCAACGGTCAAGCGTGATTGAAGAAGTGAAAGAAATCTGTGATTTGTATAGAAATTCTGATAGAGAAATCAAAGAGCTTGAAAGCCAATATATCCCAAGAGCCTTATGATTTACATTCTCAAGTTAGAAAGAGGAAGGGGAGGAATTCAGTAGAAAATAGTCGATGTAGTATTTATCAGGGTAGTATAGTAGTTAGCACAACACTATAATAGTGATAGAGATCAGAGATTAGGGTTCATTTCCTGTCGTTGTTTGTAAGTTCATATGTTCTTTCCATGGGATTCCTGCAGGTGATCTGGTTTCCCCCCACATTCTAAAGACTTACGGGCTAGGGATAATGAGTTGTGGACATGCTATGTTGGCAATGGAAGCACGGTGACACTCTGTGTTGTCCCCAGCACACTCATGATACAAACAACACATTTCACTATATGTTTTGATATACATGTGACAAATAAAGCTAATGTAATCTAATCTATCATTTTCCAAAGTTCTTTTGATTCTGAAATGATTCTTGCAGCATGGAGGATGGCAATAAAGAGATTAAGAATATTCTTAAGAGAGAAATCTAGAGGGCAAAGAGAGGGCATGAATCTGGCAGGAAGCATGAAGGAAAACCCCAAAAGGTTCTATATCTATATTAAGACTATTAAGAGAGATAATTCACATTATCAGGGAGGAGCCTTTCACCACATTAAGCTAGATAACTCCCCAGGGTCTGATTGAAAGCATCCTCAAACTTTGTGGGAGGCTAAATGAGGCATTGCCTATCCCCTTCATCATTAGCTACTGGTGAAGTTCACGAAGTCTAGAAAGTGGTTAACATTGGTCTATTGTTTAAATAGGGTAGCAAGACAAACTAGGGAACTATGGTTGGTCAGTCTGACATCATCTGTGGGGAAGTTACTGGAGGGAATTCAGAGGGACAGGATCTACTGGGATTTGAATAGATAAAGTCAGCATAGATTAGGAAGAGTCAGCATGGCTTTGTGAATGGGAAGTTGAGCTTGACAAACATTTTAGAGTTATTTGAAAAGGTAATCAAAAAGATAGATGAGGGTAGGGCAGTAGGTGTTGCCAATATGGACTCCAGCAAGGCTTTCAACAAGGTCCCACATGTTAGGCTGGTCTGGAAGGTTAGTTTCCATGGAATCCAGTAAAGGCTAATTTGGTGGATTCAAAATTGGCTCAGAGGTTGGAAGAAGATGGTAGATGAAGGTTGTTTCTCTGAATTAAAGCAGGTGACTTGTGCTCTGCCAAGAGCTCAGTATTGGGACCCTTGTTATTTGTTATTTCTATAATTGATTTGGATCAGTAAGCTTGTGGGTGACATGAAATTAGGAGGTATTGATAGTGAAATAGATTTTTGTAGATTACAATGGACCTTGATTCGTTAGAGAGTGGGCTGAGGAGTGGTTTCGGTACAGATAAGTGTGACGTGATGCATTTTGGAAAGTCAAACCAATATAGGAGTTATACTATGAACTGTAGGACACTAGGGAGTGTAATGAAACAGAGGAATACAGAAGTACAATTGCAAAGTTCATTAAGAATGGCATCACAGGTAGACAGGGTAATGAAAAAGGCATTGAGCGTGTTGGTCTTCAATAGTCGGGTCATCGAATATAGGAGTTGGGATATTATATTGCAGTTGTTTAAGTTGTTGTTGAGGTTGCACTTGGAGTACTGTGCACAGTTTTATTCACCCTGTTATAGGAAATACATGATTCAATTGGAAAGAATGCAAAGATGATTTAAGAGGATGCTGCCAGGATTAAGGGTTTGAGTTATGGGGACAGGATGACTAAGCTCACTCTTTAGAACTCCTTGGATGTAGGAGAATGAGGTGTAACTTTAGAGAAGTGTTGGAAATTATGAAAGCCATAGACAAGTCTTTACCTGGGGCAGAGAATCTTAAAACTAGGTGGCAGAAATTTAGGGTGAGATGGGAAAAATTTAAAAAGGACTTTTTCCACCAAAAAATAAGTATATGGAATGAGCTGCCAAAGGAAGTGATTGAGGCTTGGGCAATAGTATCACCTAAGAAAGACTTGCATAGGTACATGGAGGGACGGGGCTTAGAGAGAAATAGGGACAAAATGCAAGAAATTGAGATTTGCTGGGTGGGCACCATGACTGGCATGGACCCATTAGGCCAAGGGGCCTGTACCCTTGCTGTACTGTATTGCTCTATGTCTCTATAATATAAAGTATGACAGAAAATACCTATTCAAGAAAAATAACATTTACCTCACAAACTTCAGGTGTGCTCTGTAAATGACACCTTGGCTTGGAACACTATAGAATATTGCAGTGGATAGATCAGTAGATTGCTGCCAAACAGGTCCACTTTAATCTTTTGAGGGACCAATGAACTGCACAGTCAGGAAGTGTATAATAATGACACCTTATAATTGTTTACACAGTTTTCCAAGGTTTGTGGAATCTTACCTTCAAAGTTCTAGTAAAAGTCTTGGAAACGGGTAATACTACTCAAAATGTATTTATTCACTAACATCAATCACCAGTGCTGATATTGCATTTTTACCTGCATGGAAAATTAAGCAGCTTCCATTACAAAGTATCCTTCAACTCACCTTTGAAATTCCATTGCTATCTCATCGCATATAAACATACTGTAATTCATAATTTGATGTTACAAATAAATGTGATTTTATTGTGTCTTAGTGACTAGAAATAGTGTTGCAAAATCAATAATGGTATTGTCTTTAATTGTCAAGAATTTCCTTAGGGTTAAAAAAGAAAATCTGTATTTTGTATGGACTCTGCCATACCCAACCTTAGTTTAAAATAAACGACAGAAGCAAATATCCACTGAAATGTAAACAACAGTGAAGCACATTTAAAACTTCAGATATGTGGAGATTCTGCAACAGTGGGATATTGGCCTGGATTCTTTTTTCTCTTTGTTCGGTGTTATAGCAGGTTGGCATTGTGCCTTTGTTATGACATTGTCACATTATCCAAGACCATGAGCCATTAATTATGACTGGGAAGTTCTCTGCCACCAAATGGAAGTTTGTTACTGAAAGGTCACATGATTCCTGTGGTGCCATAGGAACCCTGCTTCTACAAGACTTACGTTCAGGAGTCGCTTTATTAGGCACAGCTGACAACCTGCTCGTTAATGCGAATATCTGATCAGTCATTCACATGGCAGCATAAAAGCATGCAAACGTGGTCAAGAGGTTCAGTTGTTGTTCAGACCAAATATCAGAATTGAGAAAAACTGTGGTCTAGGTTACTTCTGACTGTGGAATGATTGTTGGTGTCAGACGGGGTGGTTTCAGTATCTCAGAAACTGCTGGTCCCCTGTGATTTTCACACACAGTCTCTAGAGTTTACAGTGAACATTGCAAAAAAAAATCCAGTGAGCGTCAGTTCTGTGGGTGTGAATGCCTTGTTAATGAGAGAGGTCAGAGGAGTATGGCCAGGCTGGTTCAAACTAACAGGAAGGCAACACTAACTTAAATAGTATTACAATAGTGCTGTGCAGAAGAGCTTCTCAGAATGCGCAGTATGTTAATCCTTGAGGAGGATTCGCTACAACACAAACATACACTGAACGGCCATTGAGTGTATGTAGGCAGCCCTAAATTTGAAAGGCATGAAAGAGACCTTATGTTGGTAGGTGGATATTTTAAACCATTGATTTAGTTTGGAAGCCACGGCAGTGATAAGAATCTTTCATGCACAATGGAGAATAAGTATGTAGCTGTGCAGAAGAAACATCTGGCATGCAGTCTGGTTGTTCAGTTTTACCAAAGATGAATTGAAAATTTGACAGGAATTTATCAGGCAGAGGACAGCTTGATGAACTTCGTGGGTTTTTATGTCCAGGCATTGCAAGTCTTACTTTGTCTTCATCATACTGATTGCTGAGAATGTTGACTTTTACAAGACACATCGGATCTGTCCCTGCTTGCCTGCCTGAATTTGATTACATACTCTTTGCTTCTTGCTGCGAGATGACTTGTTCTTTATTGTGTGTGCCTCGTTCCTTTCAGCAGGACTGAAAGGTCCAATTGATTCTTATCATGGTGGCAGTTTCTCTCTGCATGCAACGTGCTGTTGGGGACAAAGGGTAAGGAAATGAGTTGTGATTGTGATCAACCTGGTCAGGTCATTATGCATTTCCCTGCAATATGTGACCTTTCTAGTTATGGTGTGGGTTATGCCCACAATTTTGCCACATTTGTTCATAAAGTTTGAAACACCCATTTAAGGTACTTTTTACTAAGCTCCCAGGACACTGTTGTTTGGGTATCTCATTGAAATGCCAAAGTGCCCTTGATCACACTGTTCCCATGATGATATGTGGTAGGAATTATTACATCCAACTACAATGAAGGAAAGGAAAAGAATCAGTTGATACTTAATTGCAGGAGAGCTTGGAGGTGATGATTAAATCTTTCTTTGGTGCTGGGAATGTTAGAATATAAGAGCAATCAATTTTAACCCCTACTACGGCAATCAATCCAAATGAATTCAATAAACTTTTTTTTTACATTTCTGGGACAGGTTTGGAAATGTGTGGGAATGATGTAAAAATAGACCTGGATTATTAAGATCCTTGTGGGAAGGAAACTGGCTCAGAATCACACTATTTGCTGGAGTCTTAATATTGCTTGATGTGGTGTAGCAAGCCAAATGTTACTGCAAATTTTCTAAAGGTCAGTGCTTAGCAATAGCCCCAAAGGTTTCATCAGTTCCAGTGGAGATTAGATAATTTTTGAAATGGCAGTCCAACACATATGAACCGATGAAAGGAAAGGAAAGAATTGTTTGTTTGATTCAACCTTCGTCAAAGTATTGATCCATTCCCTTAAAAAAATACAAAACTAAGTTAATGTCACATTGAGTAGAGAGTGATAGGAATGTATAGGTAATGTGCAGCTTCTTCCTGTCCAGGAAAAGATATGATTTCAAGGTATATGCCTAATTTTTCATTTGGTGGTTGTCACAGAAATCAGTTGGTACATTTTTAAATTCTGCTCTGATCTTTGCTAAATGTAAATTTTGAAAGCATTCCTACTGAACATTTCATCAGTAGTTACATTCGAAAACTTTCCACATGGGATTACTGCATATGAAGACTTGGTAAATATATGCAAATTTGATTTAATTATGATTGATGTGGAGGTATTTTTAGATAATGTATTTAATTAAGTACATCCAATATGATAATTGAAGTATATGAATAGCAACTTCACAGTCAGGTTGTAAACATTGTTTTAGATGGTGAAAGCAATGCCCAGCTAAATAGCCTATCTATACAGTATATAGTCTTCATTAATTCTGCAAATCAGAATCTGATAAAAAATCATTGGCATACATTGTGAAATTTGTTGGTTTGCAGCAGCAGTACATTACAAATTCATAATAATAATAAACTATAAATTACAATAAGTATATATTCAGAAAAATAAATTAGATAAGTAGTCAAAAAGAGAGGAAAATGGTGAGATCTGATGGCAGAGAGGAAGAAGCTGCCCTAAAGCATGGAGTGTATGTCTTCAGGCTTGTGTACCTCCACAGAATCAGAATCAGAATCTTTCTTTTGCCAGCATGTGAAACATACCAGAATTGACCATGGTTCGGTGCCAAGCATAAAACACAGGACAATATCATAATAGACAACACAATAGCAACCAATAAGTTACAACACAGTAGTGCAAACAGCCATGAAAAATTAATTAGCAAGTAACCATTAGTAGAATGGTTACATGCGCAAAGTCAATGATCAACTTAAATAAATGTGAACATAGGAGCAGACTCAATAATTATCAACAGAACAAGGAGAGCAGGAAAGATCAGTTAACAGATGTTGTGCAGGGACAGTTATGGTATTACACCTGAGTGAGTTATATTTGGTGCTGGATAGCTACAGGAAAGAAGCTTTGGAGATGACGTGTAGCCCTGGTGGTGATGGACTTGGGGTGTCTCCCTAATGGCAATTTGGTGAATAGGTGGCTGCTAGGGTGGGTGGAATCAGCAGTAATTTTTTCAGCCAAAGACCTTCTCTGCTGAGTGGACTACTCACTGCGACCTGAACGTGGAGAGGGGGGAGGCAGTGGGAGACCGAACCTTGATAGAGGTGTTCACAACACGCTCAGCTATGACTGAGTAAAAATTCATTAGATTACGCTCTGAGACATTAAGTTCCCTAAGCTGGTGTAGGAAGAATAGTCTCTGCTGGGCTTTCCTAGTGATGACTGTAACATGCTTGTCCCACTTCAATGGTAGTCCCCGGGAATATGACCACAGACACAGCCTGTTATGGTCCGGTCCAGAGCCTGCATGCAAGGGCTTGATCCGGTCCGCAGACTCCGAACTCCGGGTTTTGTGGCCGTCCCTCCTTTTGCCCTTGAGCCCAATTAGTCACACCTGTGGATCATCATGGCTTGTTGGGGATCAAGGAGACACACCTGATGCCCATTGGCTGGCGGTGTATATAGGGGGCTCTGTGAGTGAGTGGAGTTGGGGGTTATTCAGCTCTGGAGTCACCATCATTAAAGATGAGTTCTTTGAGTAAGTCTGGCAATCACTCTGGACCTAGTTCCCTTCCTATCCCTTGCCTCTGTTGGGCAAGCCTGGTTGGACTGCTGTTGCTCGGTGGGGGACTCCGTCCTTTTCCCTTCCTTGCTGCTGATGGGTTGTGCCCCACAACCTACCCAGGAGCCCCATGACCTGCTCAGGCCCCTGTGTTCCTGTCTGGGAGGTCTGGGCCCTGCCCAGGAGTTATGTGGCCTACCCAGTGAACTCCTAGACCTTGCCTGAACTCTGGGATCCTCCTTTCCTGAACTTTAAGACTCTCCCAGAACCCCAGAATCACCTTAAATGTCATGTCCCTCACGCACACCATGGTCACCACATCTTGTCTATTGTTTAGTTGTTCCTGTCCTGCCCCTAGTACTTCAGTGCCTGTGTACTGTGCTTGGGTCCAGCCTCCTGTCCCCTTATGACACAGCCTGATGATTAATTTCCAAGGGAGTGGGGATAGCAGGTAGAGAATTGTCAGCAGAAGTCAATCCTGTTTTCTACTCTTATTAGACAGATCTTCAGAGATATTGATACCCAGGAACTTGAAAGTTCCACTGCTGATTGCTTGATGAGGACTGGTTTGTGTTCCCAATTTTTTTTTGTGACCCAAAGTGAATTTCTCTGTGGAAATCTAATGTAAACAAACTGTAGCCTGATTGTAGTTAATGTGCTTTGTTTTAAACTCTGCTAGACAAATTTCTGACCTACATCAATATTTTCTGGAGATTACTAAATTAATTCAGTCATATTAAACAGAAAAAATATATAAAAATTAACAATCTGTACCAAATGAAACAGCAGTCATATGAAGTTCCCCAAATTATTCTGTTCTCTATCTGAGAGGATTAATTTCTGGTTTAAAGAAGTTGGGGTAAGAATGGTACTATTGGTAGATCATATGGCAGTGAACATTTTTTTTTCTTGAAACTTATTAATATGGCCTCTTTTGGGTAGAGCAGGCCTGACAAGAAAGATGGGATAGGAGAAGCTCTGGCAAAATTCCAGTTTCGTGATCTCCCTCCAAATCCTTGATCAAAGTGCAAACCAATTCCTCCTAAAACACCCCATATTTCTTCTCAGTTACTGCTACTAAAAATACGCCTGAAGAGATGTCAGTGCTGGGTCCATTGCTGATGATTAGGTGGAAAGAGTTTGAAGAAATGAGGAGTTACACATTCACACATACTGCTTGTTCTTCCTGTCAATAATGTTGAAATTGTGAATATTCAAAGGACACCCTCTGAAAGATCTTGACATCCTAAAGTAATGTAATGCCATTGATAATATGATACCATTACTTTGAAGAGGATGATAGTGAACATCGAAATAGTTACTCAACATTCAGTGGATGGTATATTTAGTGAAGTGGTCTCAGCATAGGTAAAGATAGAAATGGCTGACCACCAAGCAGAGTAGAGCAAGACAGGTAGTGCAGGGCAATATATCTCTTTGGATGGAGTTGAGAAGATGGCCACTAAGTTGACAGATGTACCATGGAGAGTATTCTGATAGGCTGCACCACTGTCTGGTATGGGGAGGGGGGCTACTGCATAGGACCAAAAGAAGCTGCAGAGAGTTGTAAATTTACTCAGCTCCATCTTGGGTACCAGTCTACAAAGTACCCAGGACATCTTCAAGGATCAATGTCTCAGAAAGGCAGTGCCCATTATTAAGGACCTCCAGCACCCAGGGCATGCTCTTTTCTCACTGTTACCATTAGGAAGGAGATACAGAAGCCTGAAGGCACACACTCAGCGATTCAGGAACAAACCTTCTTCCCCTCTGCCATCCGATTCCTAAATGGACATTGACATTGAACCCATGAACACTACCTCACTTTTAAAAATATATATTATTTCTGTTTTTATGCACAATTTTAATCTATTCAATATACATAAACTGTAATTGATTTATTTATTTATTATTTTGGGTTTTTTTCTTCTATATTATGTATTGCATTGAACTGCTGCTTAGTTAACAAATTTTATGACACACGCCAGTGTGTAATTCTGATTCTGAATGTAACAAAAGGTCAAGTTCATGGCATTATAATGGAATTGTTGCACAGCAGGGGAATAAAAAGAATAATAGTGCTATAGTGATAGGGGATTTTAATGTCATGGGAAAAACTAAACATTCTTTGTGACTAGAATGCAGGGACCTAGGATGCCAAAGCAAGGCTAAAGAGCATCCTAAAGGGGGAAGGTGAATAGTTAATGGTTGTGGTACATGTCAGGATTAACACAATAGGTCATGAAAGGGATGGGGTCCTGCAAGATAAATTTCAGGAGATAAATTGGAAGAGTAATAATTCAGGATCTCTTTGAGTCATGTGCTAGTGACTATAAGTACAGGGGAATAGACTAGATGAATATAGCATAGAAGAAGTAGTGTAGAAATTTATTTTATTTGTTTTTATTTTATTTTAGAAATATAACATGGAACAAACCATAGGACATAGGAGCAGAATTAGGCAATTTGGCCCATTGAACCTGCTCTGTTATTTTATCATGGCTAATCCATTTCCCTCTCAGCCTCAATCTCCTGCCTCTTCCCTATAACCCTTCATGCCCTGATTAACCAAGAATCTCTCAACTTCCACCTTAAATATACCCAATAATTTGGCCTCTACAGCCACCTATGTCAAAGAATTCCATGGAATTATCACTCTCTGGCTAAAGAATTCCTCCTCATAACCATTCTAAATGGACCTCTTTATTCTGAGGCTGTGTCATCTAGTCCTAGACTCTCCCACCATAGGAAACATCCTCTCCACACCAACTCCATTAAGGCCTTTCAACATTGAATAAGATTCAATGATATCTACCCTCATGCTTCTGAATTCCAGTGAGTACAATCCCAGAGCTATCAAACCTCCTCCTATGATGAGGCTTTCAATCCTGGAATCATTTTCCTGAATTTCCTTTGAAACCTCTCAAATGGCAACACATTCTTTTTTAGAAAGGGGGCCTAAAACTGCTCACAATACTCCAACTGAGGCCTCACCAGTGCTTTATAAAGCCTCAACATTACATCCTTGCTTTTATTTTCTAGTCCTCTTGAAATGAGTGCTAACTTTGCATTTGCCTTCCTCACCACAGACCCAACCTGAAAACTAACATTTAGAGAATCCTACACAAGGAATCCCAAGTCCCTTTGCACCTCAGAGTTTTGAATTTTCTCTCCATTTAGAAAATAGTCAACCCTTTCACATCTTCTACCAAAGTGCAAGACCATACACTTCCCAACACTGTGTTCCATCTGTCATTTCTTTGCCCATTCTCCTAATCTGTCTCAGTCCTTCTGCAGCTTCTCGGCTTCCCCAACACCTCTCCAGCTAACTGTGTGTTGTCCACAAACTTGGCCACAATGCCATCAATTCCATCATCCAAATCATTGACTGCTAACGTAAAAATGATTGGTCCCAATACAGACCCCTGTGGAACACCACTAGTCACCGGCAGCCAATCAGAAAAGGCTCCCTTTATTCCAACAAATATTTCCAACAAATTTGTCAGGCAAGTTTTTCCCTTGAGGGAACCAAGCTGACTATGGCGTATTTTATCATGTGCCTCCAAGTACCCTGAGACTTCATCCTTAATAATCAGCTCCATCATCTTCCAAACCACTAAGGTCAGACTAACCTGCCTATAATTTACTTTCTTCTGCCTCTCACCTTTCTTGAAGAGTGGTGTGACATTTGCAATTTTCCAGTCCTCTGGAACCACGCCAGAATCTATTGATTCTTGAAAGATCATTACTAATGCCTCCACAATCTCTTCAGCCACCTCTTTCAGAATCTGGGGCGAAGACCATCTAGTCCATTTGATTTATTTACTTTCAAACCTTGCAGTTTCTCAAGCACTTTCTCCTTCATAACAGCAACTTCATTCACTTCTGCACCCTGACAATCTTGTACTTCCAGAGTAATGCTAGCGTCTTCCACAGTGCAGCCTGATGCAAGACACTTACTCAGTTCGTCTGCCATTTCTTTGTCTCCCATTACCAGCTCTCCAGCATTATTTTCTGGCAGTCTGATATCTACTCTCACCTCTCTTATCTTCTTCATATGTCTGAAGAAACCTTTGTTTACTTTTTAATATCATTGGCTAGTTTAACTTTGTATTCTATCTTTCCCCTCTTTACGACTTTCTTAGATGCCTTCTGTTTGTCATACGGGGAGCGTTGAGACATGACCCAAATGCAGGGTGCAGACACTGAAGTACTAGTAACAAGATGGGACAAAACTAAAGGACGGGACAGGACGCAGACAGGGCTGGGGAAGCAGGACCGGGACGAGGGACTGGGAACAAGGAACCTGGGGTGGACTCTGAGCTCGAGACTGGACACAAACCCAGAACCTGGGCCTTGACTCGGGCTCGGACATCCAACCTGGTGAAGACGTGACAAGGCCTGGGTTTCAGGAGTTGGAGACTTGGGTTCCTGGAGTTCTTGGAGACTTGGATTTCGTGGAGGCTTGGAGTACTTCGCGCTAGCCTCCTGGGCAGGCCGCGGGAGTCTTGGTCAGGTCGTGGGACTCCTGAGCAGGACGCAGGACACAACCCGACAGAGGCGAGGGACAGGAAGGGAGCTCGGTCTGGGGTGGCTTCAAGACTCGAGGCGTCTGGTAACCTCGGCGGGCTACGGAACAGCTAAATCCATAACTCACTGAATGAACTAGCCTTCCACCGGTGGGTTACTCCAAGCGGAGACTGACGTGACAAGACGACTCCACCCCCAACTACACTCAATCCCAGAGCCACTTGCATGCCCAGCCAACAAGATGAGCATCAGGTGCAAATGCTTGAGTCCAACTGAAACAAGGGACAGTCGGAGGACCCGGAGTATGGAGTCCGCGGACCGGAACGTGAACCGGAATGCAGACTTTGGACCGGACCATGACACTGTTGCTTTTTAAAAGCTTTCCACTCCACCAATTTCCCAATATTTTTTGCTCTATTATATGCCCTTTCTTTGTCTTTTATGCTGGCTTTGAATTCCCTTGTCAGTCATGGTTGTGTCATCCTGTCTCGAGAATGGTTCCACTTTTTCAGGATGTATCTGTCCCAAAGAAGAAGAAGCATCCCAGATGTATCTTCCAGCTCACCGAGCCGCGGTGCCCAGCACAATCACCCACCATTGATTTAACCCAAGCATAATCAAAGGGCAATTTACAATGACTAGTTAATCTGCTAATGGTATGTCATCTCTGTGGGAGGGAAGCAGAGCAACCAGCAGAAACTGCATGCGCATGGAAAGAAGGTACAAACTTCCTCACAGAGGATGCCAGAATTGAACTCCAATGCTCCGAGCATGTGTGATATTGACAGTAGTTCCGGGAAAGTTGATAGCTGCATAAGGGGAACAACTTAGCTCACAAGCAGGCCCATGACGGAGGTCCTCACAAGGGATCTGCTTATACTACAGGGGAAAGTTTAATCTATAATGGCAGGTGGACGGCAACTGAGAGAGTGAAATGATAGAAGGAACAGCAGAACACACATTTGGAAGGCAGGGAATTCCAGAAAGTGAATTAAGCTGGATCAGGGCACAAAAGGAATCTGTGATGAATAAAAACAGCAAAATAGCAAGTGTAAATTCTTTATATGTTAATGCACAAAGTATTTGTAACAAGGCAGATGAACTAACAGCATAAATATTATTTGCAAGGAGATTAAAGCAGAAATATTTATCTTTCAGGAAGGCTAAGTGAGAAGAAAAAGGTGCTGGGGCAGCACTGAAACGATGAATTAATGTGTTCAGAAAATGTTGTAAATAAAAACAGCAAGGGGAAAAAACACTGGCTGGAATAGTGTATAGACCTCCATACTCAGAAAGGGCATAGATTTTTAAAAAAGTGCCTGTGCAATAATTATGGGAAACTAGTTTTCATGGTTGTGTTAATCAAGTTGGAAAGAGTAGCTTTTTGAATAGGGAACAGACCATCTTGGATCTGGTAATGGGTGAAAAGACAGATTTAATAAGTGAGCTCAGAATTAAACATCTTGAGGAAGTAATGATCATAACTTAATAGAATCTTGTATTTCACTTGAGAGCAGGAAACTTGGTCAGAAACAAATGTGTATAACTTACATAGCAGAATTACAAATGAGGATAGATTTGGCTAAAGTGGGCTAGATTAGCAGAAAGATGCCAGGAAAGCTGTAGTAGATGTTCAAGGAATTAATTCATGATGCTAGGCATAAATGTGTTCCAATGAAGATGAAAGATCTTATGGAAGTATTAAACAACCTTTTCCCTCCCTTGGAATCTTTCATCCTCATTGTAATCAATTATTATGGAAGTTAAAAAGAGTATTAAATGAAAATATTGAAACAGATGTAAATTAGCAGTAGACTTGACGACTGCGATAAAGGTCAAAAAAGATAATAAACCATGAGGACAAACTGCTGAGGAGTATAACAAGAACCAGTAAGAGTAGCTTTAAGTACGGTATATAAAAAAAGAGAGGTTCAAGTGAATCCAAAGAGCAAACACGAGGAAATCTGCAGATGCTGGAAATTCAAACAACAACACACACAAAATGCTGGTGGAACACAGCAGGCCAGGCAGCATCTATAGGGAGAAGCTCTGTTGACGTTTCGGGCCGAGACCCTTTGTCAGGACTAACCAAAAGGAAAGATAGTAAGAGATTTGAAAGTAGTGGGGGGAGGGGGAAATACGAAATGATAGGAGAAGACTGGAGGGGGTGGGATGAAGCTAAGAGCTGGAAATGTGATTGGCAAAAGTGATACAGAGCTGGAGAAGGGAAAGGATCATGGGATGGGAGGCCTCGGGAGAAAGAAAGGAGGGGGGGAACACAAGAGGGAGATGGAGAACAGGCAAACAACTAAGTATGTCAGGGATGGGGTAAGAAGGGGAGGAGGGGCACTAACGGAAGTTAGAGAAGTCAATGTTCATGCCATCAGGTTGGAGGCTACCCAGCCGGTATATAAGGTGTTGTTCCTCCAACCTGAGTTTGGATTCATTTTGACAATAGAGGAGGCCATGGATAGACAAATCAGAATGAGAATGGGACGTGGAATTAAAATGTGTGGCCACTGGGAGATCCTGCTTTTTCTGGCGGACCGAGCGTAGGTGTTCAGCGAAACGGTCTCCCAGTCTGCGTTGGGTCTCACCAATATATAAAAGGCCACACCGGGAGCACCGGACGCAGTATACCACACCAGCCGACTCACAGGTGAAGTGTCGCCTCACCTGGAAGGACTGTCTGGGGCCCTGAATGGTGGTGAGGGAGGAAGTGTAAGGGCAGGTGTAGCACTTGTTCCGTTTACAAGGATAAGTGCCTGGAGGGAGATCGGTGGGAAGGGATGGGGGGGACGAGTGGACAAGGGAGTCACGTAGGAAGCGATCCCTGCAAAAAGCAGAAGGGGGGGGGGGAGGGAAAAATGTGCTTGGTGGTGGGATCCCGTTGGAGGTGGTGGAAGTTATGGAGAATTATACGTTGGACCTGGAGGCTGGTGGGGTGGTAGGTAAGGACAAGGAGAACCCTATCCTGAGTGGGGTGGCGGGTGGATGGGGTGAGGGCAGATGTGCAGGAAATGGGAGAGATGCGTTTGAGAGCAGAGTTGATGGTGGACGAAGAGAAGCTCCTTTGTTTAAAAAAGGAAGACATCTCCTTCGTCCTGGAATGAAAAGCCTCATCCTGAGAGCAGATGCGGATCCGCACTTCCCGTTTCTACCTCCTACCTGAGATCCACAAACCTGCCTGTCCAGGCTGACCTATTGTCTCAGCTTGCTCCTGCCCCACTGAACTCATTTCTGCATACCTTGACACTGTCTTATCCCCCCTTGTTCAATCTCTTCCCACCTATGTTCGAGACACTTTTCATGCTTTGAATTTTTTCAATGATTTTAAGTTCCCTGGCCCCCACCGTCTTATTTTCACCATGGACGTCCAGTCCCTATATACCTCCATCCCCCACCGAGATGGTCTCAAAGCTCTTCGCTTTTTTTTGGATTCCAGACCTAACCAATTCCCCTGTACCACCACTCTCCTCCGTCTAGCGGAATTAGTTCTTACTCTCAACAATTTCTCCTTTGGCTCCTCCCACTTCCTCCAAACCAAAGGTGTAGCCATGGGCACCCGTATGGGTCCCAGT
This sequence comes from Hemitrygon akajei, assembly GCF_048418815.1. Classification (NCBI taxonomy): domain Eukaryota; kingdom Metazoa; phylum Chordata; class Chondrichthyes; order Myliobatiformes; family Dasyatidae; genus Hemitrygon; species Hemitrygon akajei. The sequence continues at coordinate 49,713,748 of NC_133138.1, forward strand.
TATGCCTCCCTTTTTGTTGGCTTTGTGGAACAGTCCATGTTCCAAGTCTATACGGGTATCCATCCCCCTCTTTTCCTTCGCTACATCGACGACTGCATTGGTGCTGCCTCCTGTACGCATGCTGAGCTCGTCGACTTCATTAACTTTGCCTCCAACTTTCACACTGCCCTCAAATTTACCTGGTCCATTTCCGACATCTCCCTCCCCTTTCTTGACCTTTCTGTCTCCATCTCTGGAGACAGCCTATCTACTGATATCTACTATAAGCCTACAGACTCTCACAGCTACCTGGACTATTCCTCTTCCCACCCTGTCTCTTACAAAAATGCTATCCCCTTCTCACAATTCCTCCGTCTCCGCCGCATCTGCTTTCAGGATGAGGCTTTTCATTCCAGGACGAAGGAGATGAATTCCTTTTTTAAACAAAGGGGCTTCCCTTCATCCACCATCAACTCTGCTCTCAAACGCATCTCTCCCATTTCCCGCACATCTGCCCTCACCCCATCCACCCGCCACCCCACTCGGGATAGGGTTCCCCTTGTCCTTACCTACCACCCCACCAGCCTCCAGGTCCAACATATAATTCTCTGTAACTTCCACCACCTCCAACGGGATCCCACTACCAAGCACATTTTTCCCTCCCCCCTCTTTCTGCTTTTCGCAGGGATCGCTCCCTACGCGACTCCCTTGTCCACTCGTCCCCCCCATCCCTTCCCACCGATCTCCCTCCTGGCACATATTTGTAAACGGAACAAGTGCTACACCTGCCCTTACACTTCCTCCCTCACCACCATTCAGGGCCCCAGACAGTCCTTCCAGGTGAGGCGACACTTCACCTGTGAGTCGGCTGGTGTGGTATACTGCGTCCGGTGCTCCCGGTGTGGCCTTTTATATATTGGTGAGACCCAACGCAGACTGGGAGACTGTTTTGCTGAACACCTATGCTCGGTTCGCCAGAAAAAGCAGGATCTCCCAGTGGCCACACATTTTAATTCCACGTCCCATTCCCATTCTGATATGTCTATCCATGGCCTCCTCTATTGTCAAAATGAATCCAAACTCAGGTTGGAGGAACAACACCTTATATACCAGCTGGGTAGCCTCCAACCTGATGGCATGAACATTGACTTCTCTAACTTCCGTTAATGCCCCTCCTCCCCTTCTTACCCCATCCCTGACATATTTAGTTGTTTGCCTGTTCTCCATCTCCCTCTGGTGTCCCCACCCCCCTCCTTTCTTTCTCCCGAGGCCTCCCGTCCCATGATCCTTTCCCTTCTCCAGCTCAGTATCACTTTCGCCAATCACCTTTCCAGCTCTTAGCTTCATCCCACCCCCTCCAGTCTTCTCCTATCATTTCGCATTTCCCCCTTCCCCCACTACTTTCAAATCGCTTACTATCTTTCCTTTCAGTTAGTCCTGACGAAGGGTCTTGGCCCGAAACATTGACAGCGCTTCTCCCTATAGATGCTGCCTGGCCTGCTGTGTTCCACCAGCATTTTGTGTGTGTTGTTGTTCAAGTGAATCCAATCCCTTAGAAAAAGAGGCTGCGGAGAAAGTAATGGGGAAGAAGGAAACAGATATTTTTAGGTAGAAGATAATGTAAACGTCTCATTTAATTGGAATAATGGTACAGAATAGCATCTCATTTGTGTTTAATTTCTTTTAAATTGATCTGGGTTATTGCAGGACCTGGTAAATTACAAAGTCAAAATCAATTCATGTAAAATTAGATGTTTGGCAAAGACAATGCAAAACACAAATTTTTGTGTTGATGTGACTGTTACAGTCCAATTGAATTTTGATTGATTTGGTGTACTCATAGCTTAATGGAATTGGCCAAGAAAGACCGGCCTTTGCATAACAAAACAGGGAGAGAAAACATTACTCTGCTGTCTTTTTAAGAGAACTGGCTCATCAATTTTCACAAAATTCAAATCTGTATAATCGATCTTACCCAAGCATAAATTCTCTAAAATTCTGTGACTGCTATGTTTAGATGTTAATGTTCTTATTACCAGATGAATATTTAGCAGTGCAATGTATGCAGACAGAAAATACACAGGTAGAAATTGTAAGCTTGAAGGCAGAGACTTAAATTATTTAAAAACATTTGGATTAAAAGATTCCTTTGTGACATTAAATTCTGCTATGTGGAATGAGCTGACACATCACTTGATATTCATATTTCCTTACCTCTTCATTAATGTGATTAAGATAGTCTAACATATAAATATTTTTTATCTTTTTCACATTGTCATCTTCCTTTTCACCACTCTCTGCTTCTTGTCAGTATGATGGACCTACAAAAGCAGGAGAATGAAGATGCAGTGGCAAGTATCTAGGCATCCATCTAGTTATTTTAATAAGCTACTTTCCATCAATTCCATCAGTCCCCATGATTAGGCTAGCGTGCCACTCCATCAAGTGTTATACTGTATAAATGAAACTGTTCTTTCCTAGAGAATGCAAGTTTTAGTAATAAATTATTCATATCCACATGCATATTATGGTGAACAAAACTTCTTCCTTGATATACTACAGAATCCTGGTAAATTCATGTAATTTAATGTTGTCATTTACTTAAATTTCAAGAGGTGTAGATATAGACAAAGCCCTGCATTCAAGTTCAAGTTCAAGTTCAAGGTCTTTCTTTTAAATCATAGGCATATAGTACATGACGAGGACAAACATTATTCAACATAAACTCAAAGTAACATAAATGATACGTAATTCACACATAACTTGTGTTGCTGTTCTACCGACTGTGGCAGGATCTAACCAAAACAGAAGTCAGCGTGAAGTATTTGAGCAGATAATATTGCATTTTTGCTGAAATCCTTCATACTAATAGGTTGGCTTTTTCATTGTTTTAATATTCTGACTGGATAAAGAAAAGATTATCATCAACAAATTGTATTGTTGCAACGGTGGTCATAATTGTAAAGGATATTGGAATCAAACCTCTAAGAAAATTGGCACTATCTTACAGAGGTAATCGGATTATTTGGAATGGATGGATCTCCTAGCTAATGATGCTCATCACTGACATATCATGAGATAAGTCCATAAACCTTTGGAAGGTTTCATCGGCAATAGACTTTTTTTTTCGGAAATAGCCAAAGCCAACTATAAATCTGTTCCAATTGGAAGACCGTGAATAAAACCTAGGCTACAAAGCAAAGAGAATTAAAGGAATTCAGTGACTGTGAATCCCAAATAAGAACCACATATCCAGACAATATAAATGTAAGGAATGATCTGACAGGTTTAACTGGAGTTTTCATTGTATGTAATTGTCCTTGATCTTTTTCTGAAGCATAAGGCTGTTATACCATGAAGCACATTGGCTGATTTCATCAAATGAAGAAGAAATCTCCCCTGAAAATCTGTAGTCAAAACAGGTAGACAGAAATATAATATAGCAATGGTGGATGGGGTAGGTAATTAGGTGGTGTGGTGTCTTCAATGAAGAGAAGGTTCAGGCATATTTCCCATAAGAGGGAAGGAGGGAGTGTGAAGCAAAGCCAGAGGTCCCACACCCTGGATGATAAAGAGGTTTGAGAGTAAAGCAATCCAAGAACATGACCTTAATGATGCAAGATAAATTAAGGCTAAATATAAGAGATCCTGATGGGAAAAAGAAATAATAAAGCAAGTACGAGTATAGCATAGGAGTAGCTATGCAATTCACATGAAAAAGTCAGATTCTCTCCAGTCACAAGAAGTTTATCAGAGAAACAGCAGAGCTGATCTGGTGGAGGTTAAAAAGCATGGGTAAGTTTAAAAAAAAATGAGGTTAAGCATATGGAAGTATAGAAGACTACAGATATGAAGGGATCACAGAGATTCTAATGAGATACAAACCGATAAAGAAGAGGGAGTTCCTTCTTCTTCTTCCGTTGCTTTTTTTGGCGGCTGGCAGACCAACTAAAAAGGTGAATTGCCGCGGTAGTGTCTGTGCACAATAAAAGCATGCATGTGGGAGATGGCACTGACCGGTGTGTTCATGTTGCAGTGAGAGCGAGAGAGCAATGAGGTGCAAGAGAAGTGCTGCAATAAACCTGAAGGTCTCACACACTGGCATTGAGGTAAGGGTGGGCCGGAGGGCGAGGGTGCAGGATGCAGTTGAACAAGCCAAAGCACGTGTGCTGGTGGGCTCAGTGGCTTTGGGTTGGGAGGGCTTGGGTTGCTTCCCAACAGTCTGCTACGATTATGTGCAAGGAAGAGCAAGACACCATTTGGTCCAGCAGGAGGAGCGAGCTTCTGTGGAGGAGCTACGAGCCAGCAAGATTGCTGGTATGTGGCAACAAGGCATATGGTCAAGATGGAACCAGGTAATGGAGCACAACATCTCGTGGGGGCAAACTTAGCAACTGAACCCCACTGCATCAAGTTCCTGATCCAATTGGTCTATGATGTCTTGCCAAGCCCAGCGACCTTCTACTGAAGGGGCAAGGCTGAAACACCAGCATGCTCCCTGTGCCGAGGGAAGGGGACACTCAAGCACATCCTCAGATGCTGCCCAAAAGCCCTGGGGGAGGGGCATTATCAATGTTGCCATGACCCGGTGCTGAGGACAGTGGTTGACACCTTGTGCAACAGCCATTGCCCAGGCCAAACACAATCGCTCAGCAAAGCAAGCAATTGTTTTTATCAAGGCTCAAACCCAATCCAAGGAGCATACCAGCCTTCTAGGAACAGCAAAGGACTGGCACTTGAGAGTTGACCTAGGGAAACAGCTCATATTCCCTGAGCACATCTCCTTGACCATGCTTAGGCCAGACATGGTGCTGCTGTCAGAGTCATCTGGACAGGTGGTCATGTTGGAACTGACCGTTCCCTGGGAAGACAGGATGGAGGAGGCCCGTGAAAGGTAGAAGACAAAGTCCCAAGACTTAGTGGAGGTGTGCAGCAGCAAGGGGTGGTGGGCACACTGTAGTCCCATAGAGATGGGGTGCAAAGGGTTCACTGGTAATCGCTCTGCTGAGCCTACAGCTGGATGCGTCTCAGGAGACCAGAAGAGGAAAGCCATCAGGAACACATAGAGGCAGTAGAGCGAGCTTTGGGATGGCTGTGGATCCGGAGGAGTGATCCATGGCAGAATGCTACTCAGACACAAGTTGGGGCCTGATCAACCCTAGCAGGGTCTTCCGGGCAAGGGTGTCTGTTGTTGTAAGACGGTTACATCACTGATGGTGCGTCTGAGTGCACTGCAGGATGTATAATACTATCTATGTACTAAATTAAAGCACGCATGTGGGAGATGGCTTTAACTGGTGTACTCACATTGCAATAAGAGAGAAAAAACAATGCACATGCTCAGACATCAGATCAATACATAGTGCAAAGGGCGGGAGGGGTCATTGCTCTAAAAGAAATAAATCTGTACATTACAGCCACCACTCCTGAACTGGAGTATGAGGAGTGATACTAACACCTACCACCACCCCAGGAAGAAATAATATTATAAAGATAATAATTTCAATAAATGAACACCCAATGCTATTGACTTAAATTGTATTAACGACCCAGTAAGTTTCAAGAATTTAAAAACTCCTCCAAACTAAGCACCAATATTGCTTCCCAGGGTCTGCTGTCTCTCCCACTCAGATGCCCTACATTCCAATAACACATGGGAGACTGTCTCTGGAAGATGACACTGTCTGCATTCACCTGTAGCATGCTTACCAAGTCTAAACAATGTGGCATTTAAACCAGTATGGTCAAGACTAAGCCAAGTAATTATAACTTCCCTCCTTCCAGGCCCTCCTCCCCTCCAAAGTGAAGTAACCCTTTTCTGAACTCCACATAAATGTCTCCCCTTCAATTATGTGTACCACAGTCCCTGGCAGAGTGAGAGAACATGGTCCTTAATTAAAACCTTTGCCTCCCCCTTACTTAGTGGGATATCAATATCAATAGCATAGATATTCATAGATTGTTTAGTTAGCCTATCAAATACTTCATTTCCTTCCACCCCTATACGAGCTGGGACCTGTAAAAAGCAGACATACACTCCTAAATACTGCAGTTTAATGATAATGTTTCCACAAAGAGGAGAAAATCTGCAGATGCTGGAAATCCGAGCAACACACACAAAATGCCGGAGGAACTCGGCTGGCCAGGCAGCATCTGTGGAAAACAGCCCTTCAGCGGGACTGGAGAAAAAAGCTGAGGAGTAGATTTAAAAGGTGGCCGGGGTGGGGGGGGGGGGGGAGGCGGAGAGAACCACCAGGTTATAGTTGAAACCTGGACGGGGAAGGATGAAGTAAAGAGCTGGGAAGTTGATTGGTGAGTTGAGGTGAGAGAGGGAAAAGGGGATGGGAAATGGAGAAGGGGGGGATGGCATTGGTTTTTCAAACTTCCAGTAGTGCCCAACCCAACCCAACCTAATGGGCCAAATGATCCATTTACTAAAACAAATAACCTGACTCTTTGCCACTGTCTACCCCATTCGTCCACTTCCCGTACAGTAGGCCGAACCTTGTTAATGACAACATTTAGATTCCTGCCCTGTCCTTTTTCCATACAGCCCTCCATCAGCATACAAGGACTTAGAAATGTCAGGATCAACTTCAGAAAAGATTTCATTTATTCTGATCATTTGTCAGGATAGGACTACAAACACTCCCTGTGGAGTACCATTATCTATAGGATAAACCTCAGAATGCTCCTTACCCACCCTTACCTGTACGATCATCTGAAACAAAATAATCTTTAACCCAATTATATGTAACCGGGTGACTATCGAACGCTATTCAGTATCAGTAAAAGTGTACATAGGCATTCATCCGGGTAATGCTACAATAGGTGTCTGTGCCTTTAAGTGGAGACGGTGACATCATTATGCACGTGCAGGATAGTGGGGAGACCATTTTGCTTTCTGCTGCAGGAGCTGGTGGGGCTTCAGAATCAAGTTCCCCCAGAGGTGCTAGGCATGGTGAGGAAAGGTGAGCATTAATTGATGATATCCATGTGAATTTGTTTATGCTTGTTGGCGAATTGAGAATATCGGTAATATGACATGTTTTTCATGTGGATGCTTTAAATTTTCACGAGTAAAGAACTCGACACTGGATAGCGTGGCTTGCAAAGTTCCTCACCGGCCAAGTAGGTCAGTCTTCCAGTAATTTAACTACCAGGCAATATCTTGTAAAAGTTGTGCCAAAGTGTACCTTTTGTCTAACTTTATTGTATCATGAATGATTGTGCATGTAACAGGGTAACGTGAATGTTTAGTCTCCGTTCGGAGGTTCAGCACGTGTGTACTAAAAAGTAGTAGACTTCTTAGATGAGGTGTATTCGCTTACATCTTTCGCTGCTACGTATAAGGTACAGGGTTGGGGGGATTCTAATGTTGTTTGCATTGTGTTCTTTCAGAATTGCCACAACTTATTAGTACTGTATTAGTTTTGTGTGATTTTCTTTGTATTTTTATACTGCATACACAATTGGTCGAGACACAAGTGTGTGGATTGAATGTTATACGGAGATCGTAATGGCAGGGTCTGATTGTAAAGTTTGTTTGTTTTGTTTTAAGACCCTCTTCTGGCACTTAAACATCTAAAACAGATAAAGGAATTAAAACCTGAAAAAGTAGTTGTTGTCCTGAGTGTGTACTTTTCCCCGGGCTACAACATATACATTTGTTTACCAATCCTAGGACTTTCCAGCTTTATCAACAGTCTCTCCTTTCAAGGCATATCATAAGCCTTCTCAATATCAAAGACTGCCACTAGAACCCCTTTATTAACCTGTATCTTTCTGATATTAGATTTCAGACACAACAGAGTCTAGAGCCATCTTACCTTTACAAAAGCCACATTGATATGGCAATAGTCATCTTCTACTTTCCAGTAAAATATGAACCTATCATTCACCATTCTCTCCGGAAGTTTACACTCATTTGATGTCAAAGAAATTGTCCTGTAACTAACAGGATCTGACTGTTCTTTGCCTGGTTTCAGGAGTGGAATTATTACTGCTAACTTCCATGCTGATGGAGGGCGTCCAGTAGTCCAAGTTTGATTGAACAGATCTATAACCATTTGAAGCTTGCTATCCAACTTGTGGGAAAACATGCAATAACAAAACCCATCTTTTCCTGGTGATGTATGTTTAATAGAAAATGCTTGTTTGAGTTCAGATACTGAAAACTCCACATCAAACACTGAATCAATGCACTGCCTATCCTTGTTAACCTGGAGATTATTGTCAAGAAATGCTCTCTCTATTTTGCTTAGCCTCTTCAATTGATTTTTCAGAACTGTGTACTTTCACAGAAGCTTCAGCCAAAAATTCTACCTTTTCCAAATCTGTAACAGCTCTTTTCTCCCCAGAACATAAGACTGGAAGGACTCTGCTCCATCTCACGCCTCCCATCTTCTGAAACAGATTCTACACTTCGCCTACTGGGATCTCCCTGCCAATAGTGCTACGGCATTGCCTACAGAACTCTTTTTGCACACTTTACAGTTTTTACAACCACCGTGCCCTTTTATACAGAGCCAAATATTCCATAGGATAAAACTTTTTAATTTTCTTAAAAGCCTTATTTCAATCTTTCACTTTCTGAACACAGATATCTGTCCACCAAAGCACAACCTTTCTCCTGCCATAATCAGCTACTTTAGGAATCATGTCTGCATCTATTTGCTATAGGACAGTATTAAAAAGTTCAAAATTATTATCAATATCCCACTCTAAAAGACTATACTGTAACTTCTCCTCACACAATTTATGTCATTCTGCATGCCTAAAGTTCCACCTAAGAACAGAAGAGCTCACAGTCCTCCTATACAACTCCACACCTACCACACCTTGATCAAGAAATGATCACTCCCTAACAAATTCTACTTGTAAAGATCCCACTTTGCGAATCCTGGATTAGTATCCAAGACCAATGTGAGATCAACAGCAGATACTGAATAATTGCCAAATGTCAAATCTAGTTCCTTTACCACCATTGAGAGTCACCAAAAAATGACTATCCAAAAAAAAATCCTCCAACACTGAACCATTAATGTTTGTTCTACTGCTACCCCATAGTGTACTGCGCACATCGGGGATTTCCCTCTTTTGCATGCTCCTTTTCCTACCCGTCTCCAATTCAGTCTCACCATTACCCTGAGATAGCCAGAATGAGTTTGGCAGGTCTATTGAGTAAAGGCTGCTGTGTGTACAGGAAGTGATTGTGCCTCAGGGATTGCCGTTGAGTAATAAAAATATCATGAATTGCACAACAGTACCGACAAAGAAAATAGTTGCTGTCAGTACAACTCATTATCGTAAACAATGACCCTAACAATAATGTGCTGCCTCTCATTTAATTGCAATTGAAATAAATTCCAATGGTCCAGTAAGTGAACAGCTTTACTGAGACTATTATTTCTCTGCAGGAAAAGCATTAAATATAGATCGGGCTGGCAAACTCCGGATTACTTTCTAGGTTACTTTGACTCAGTTTCAATAGGTATTGATCATGGCTTCAAGAATGAGAGCTCAGGGGAATGCTTGTTTTTTTTGGATAATGTAGATTAGGGAAAACAATCCTTCTCTGAAGGTGAAAGATGAGAAAATACAATGATTTGTGCAATATGTCAAAGCAAAAGGTATGTACGGTCTGTATGGTAAAATCATCCACAACTGCAGTTTATTTTACCGGCACGTTATTGCGCTTAACATATATTCTTAAAAAAGTGGTAAATCCAAGAAATATTTTTTTTTCATCTCAAATGCTTCATTAGTACTTTTAAATAAATATTTCAGGTGAAAAACTATTCATGATTTTTTTTATGATGTCCTTTGTTAATTCCTTCTCCTGTGGAACATACAATTGCATTTTTTTTGCATAGTGTGGCTGACAGCACACAGACAGGAGTGCACAGTAGTACTGAGTGTTTGGATCCAATGCTGTAACTCAGTATCACAGTCCAACCTTACTGTGCCAAGTAGCAGACATTTGAAGGGGATGTTGTGAAGATGCTTCCCGGAGATTAATGCATTTTCAGCCTGGGAGATCTGCCTGGGGTATGAAGATGGTTTAAATGTTTGGATTGAATGTGTACTTAGTTGCTGAAACAAATAAGGGTGAAATTTGTGAAAGTGCTTACAAAAAAACTTACAGTTTTTCTAAGATAAAAAAATTTGTGCAAGGGGACAAATGTTACTCTCTTACTCAAAAAAATGGAAAGGGGATGTAGGATGAATTTTGAAAATAATCACAGCAGTTTAATAACAGTTTGAAAGAAGATAAAGAGTCACTTAGGAATGAGACCTAGGATTCAACAACTCCCTCCACAACTGGATCCTTGATTTCCTGACCAACAGACTACAATCAGTAAGCACACCCTCTCCACAATTGTCCGCAACATTGGTACCCTGAAATGCTGCATCATCAACCCCTAATTTACTTTCTAATCCGGCTTAGCTGTGTAGACAAATTCTGCTTGAACTCCATTTACAACTTTGTAGATGACACCATCATAGCCTGCTGCATTTCAAACAATGATGAGACAGAATACAGGAAAGAGATAGAGAACCTAGTGCTAAGGTGTCAACATGACAGTCTCTCCTTCAACAAAGAGATATAGTTACAGAGAAAGTGCAGTGCAGGCAGTCAGAAAGGTTCAAGTCAGAAAGGTAGATTGTGAGATAAAGAGTTCACCTTTTCATACTAGGGAACCATTCAATAGTCTTAAGACAGAAGGATAGAATCAGTCCTGGTGGTACGTGCTTTCAGGTTTTGTATCTTCTTCCCAATGGGAGTGGGGAGAAGAGGTACATCTGGAGTGTGTGATTATGTTGGCTGCCTTACTGTTGGAGTGGAGAGGGGATGTTGGTTTGTGTGATGTGCTGAACTCTGCAGAGTTGTACTAGGTTTTCTTGATCTCCCAATCTATAGTACTTCTTTATAGATCCTGCATTTTACTTATTTACCTACACTTCAGTTTCTCTGTAGCTGCTGCATTATTTGCTTTCTTTTTACTATCTTAATATATTTACATATGCATGCCCTGCCTGGCTTCACATGACTACAGTAATAAACCAATAGACTGATAAAGGGTAGATGGGAAGGATATAATAGTGAAATGGACATTTACATGTCCATAAGAACATAAGATATAGGAACAGAGTCTGCTCTGCCACTTCATCATGGTTGATCCAATTTTCTTCTCAGCCTCAATCAAGAATCCAATCAAGAATCAATCACATCTTTGCCTTAAATATACATAAAGACCTGGCCTCCAGAGCTGCCTGTGGCCAACCAAGAATTCCACAGATTCACCATTCTCTGTTTAAAGAAATTTCTCTTCATCTCCATTCTAAATGGAAGCCCCTTTATTCTGATGCTGTGTCCTCTGGTCTAAGACACTCCCACCACAGGAAACATCCCCTCCACATCCACTCTATCAAGGCCTTTCACCATTCAATAGGTTTCAATGAAGTCACTCATTATTCTACTGAGTTCTAATGAATACAGGCCCAGAGCCATCAAATGCTCTTCATATGTCAAGCTATCAATCCTAGAATCATTTTCGTGAACCAGAAACCTCTCTGGTTTCAGCACATCCTTTCTAAGATAAGTGGCCCAAATCTGCTCACAATACTCCAAGTGAGGCCTCACCAGCGTTTCAACATTACATCCTTGATCTTATATTCCATTCCTCTTGAAGTGCTAACATGGCATTTGTGCTCCTCACCACAGACTCAAGCTGCAAATTAACCTTTAGGGAAACCTGCACAAGCACTCTCAAGTCCCTTTGCATCTCATTTTTTTGTATTTTCTCTCCATTTAGAAAATAGTAAACCTTTTCATTCCTTCTACCAAAGTGCATTACCATACACTTCCTGACACTGTATTCCATCTGCCACTTTATTGCCCCTTCTCCTAGTCTGTTTAAATCCTTCTGTAGCCTCTCTACTCCCTCAAAACTACCTGCACCTCCACCAATTTTCATATCATCTGCAAATTCTACAACAAAATCCATCAACCAAATCATAGACAGAAAACGCAAGAAGAATTAGTCCCAACACAGACATCTGTGGAATACCACTAGTCATCAGCAGCCAGCCAGAGAAGGCTCCCTTTATTCCCACTCTTAGCCTTTTGCCAATCAGCCGCTGCTTTATCCATGCTAGAATATTTCCTGTAATACCATGGGCTCATAGCTTATTAAGCAGTCTCACATGTGGTACCCTGTCAAAGGCCTTCTGAAAATCCACGTACACAGTATCCACTGATTCTCCTTTGTCTATCCTGCTTGTTATTTCTTCAAAGAATTCCAACAGATTTGTCAGGAAAGATTTTCCCTTGAGGAAACCATGCTGACTATGGCCTATTTTATGATGTGCCTTTAAGTACCCTAAGGCTTCATCCTTAACAATCAACTCCAACATCTTCCCAACCACTGAGGTCAGACTAACTGAGCCATAGTTTCCTATCTTCTGCCCCTCTCCCCTCTTAAAGAGTGGAGTGACATTTATAATTTTCCCATCTTCTGGAACCATTCCAGATTCTAGTGATTCTTGAAAGATCATTATTTCCTTCATTATTTCTTCAGCCACCTCTTTCAGAACACTGGGGTGCACACCATGTGTCCAGGTGACTTATCTAACTTCAGACCTTCCAGTTTCTCCTCCTCTCTAGTTATGGTTATTTCACACACTTAATAACACCTGACGCTTGGAACTTCTACCATACTGCTAGTGTGTTCCGCATTGAAGAATGATGCAAAATACTTATTCAGTACGTCTGCCATTTCATTGTCCTCAGTACTAGTTTGTTTTCCAGCAGTCTAATATCCACTCTCGCCTCTCTTTTACACTTCATGTAGCTGAAGAAACTTCTGGTATCCTCTTTAATATTATTGGCTAGCTTACTTTTGTATTCCATCTTTACCTTCTTAATGATATTTTTGTTGCCTTGTGGTGGTGTTTAACAGCTTCCTAGTCCTCTAACTTCCCACTAATTTTTGCAGTATTATTTGCCCTCTCTTTGGCTTTTATGTTGGTTTTGACTTCACTTGTTAGCCACAGTTGTGTCATTGATGCACCATCAATAACTCTCGGAGACGTGAGGCGAGATATAGGCTTTTATTTGCTGGAAGAGAGCAGTCAGCAGCAAGAGACCACCACACAACATCCTGGAGACTGAGGGAGGAGCAGTGCCTCCAATCGCCTTTATACAGGGGTCTGTGGGAGGAGCCACAGGAGCAGTCAGCGGTGGGGGGGGGGGGGGTGTCCAGACAGGTATATGTAGTTCACCACAGTCATCTTGCCTTTAGAATACTTCTTCCTGTTTGGGATGTACATATCCTCTGCCATCTGAATTGCTTCCAAAAATTCCAGCCATTGCTGCTCTGCCATTATCCCTGCCAGTGTACTTTTCCAATCAATTCTGGCCTACTCCTCTCTAATGCCTCTGTAATTCCCTTTATTCCACTGATACATCTGACTTTAGCTTCTTCTCAAATTTCAGGGTGAATTCGATCATGTTATGTTCACTTGCTCCGAAGCTGCTCTGAAAAAACATCTCATATGCACTCTAGAAGTTCCCCCTTCTGGAATCCAGCAGCAGCCTGATTTTCCCAATCTACCTGCACATTGAAGTCCCTCATGACTATTGTAACACTGCGCCATTTGGCATGCATTTTTTATCTACCTTTGTAACTTACAGGCCACATCCTTACTACTGTTTGGTGGTTTAGATACATCAGTGTCTTTTTACTTTTGCAGTTCCTTAGCTCCATCCACAATGATTCAACACCTTCCAACCCAATGTCACCTCTGTCTAATGTCAATCTGCAACTGTGCTACAAGTTCATCTACCTCATTCCGTATACTGCGTGCATTGAACTACAACACCTTCAGTCCTGTATTCACCCCTTTCAATTTTGTTTGATTTTTACATTGCAACTCATGCTGTTGACTACAATTTTGCCCTAGCACTAGCTTCTCCTCTCTACACATTGCCTCTGTTGCAAAACAGTTACCTCATCTTCAGCACTATTATCCCCCTTTCGTATGATACTTCTTGCATTGAAATATATGCAGTTCAGGACACTATTCGTACCATGCTCAACCTTTTGATTCCTAACTTTGTCTGAGGTCTTTTCATTATCTGCCTCCACAACCTCTCCACTAACTGTTCTGACATTATGTTTCCCATCCCCCTGCAACTCTAGTTTAAACCCCACTGTGCCACATTAACAAATTGCAGGCTTCAGAAACAAATTTTAGAAAGATGTATGTTATTGCTAGATCTTTGTGAGTAATATATTTCATAGGCAATTGTGACATGCCATTACTTTGCCACTTACTGTAAGTTCTAGATAAAGACAGACAGAGACCGATTGTGCATCTGGGATCTGAATGAGTAGAATAACAGACTGGTATTACTTTAATCAAAAGAGATTGAACTATGGGAGATAAATAACAGAAGATTTGTTAAGACAGCAGTGGTGGTCATAGGGTGTGTGTGGAAAGAAGGTGGTGATTAACAAAATTAATGTTAAAAGAAGTTCAGAAAGATACAGAGAGGGAAAGATGCACTGGAAATAGAAAATGAAAACTAAAAGGAAGGAGGTGAGAAACAAACTTTTAAATCTGAAGATTTCTTCTTATCTTTAAAAAACGAGTCATTTCTTTGTGGGCTTGAGATAGCCCACATTTAATAGTGAATTTTCAGTGACAAAGAGGTTGATTGGCAGTCATTAATATTCATTACATCATTCAATGTCTGCTGGGGGATTAGTTTGTATCCACCAAGAAAAGACAGCATCTTCACAACATTTAAACATTTCAGCACTGATGCGGACAGCAACATTTTGCAAACCTAGTGGCAGAAAGCATAAATTGGACTGCAGATTTTGGATATTTGCCTGAGTTTTTAGTCCTGATCACAAATATTTATGGCCACTTTCCAATTGTCTCATCATTACTTCGTATTTAAGATTGTCCAATTCAACTTAGTCATGGTAATATGAACTGGGTGTCCATTTTATTAGGTACACCTGCACCCCGCTCATTAATGCAAATATCTAATCAGCCAACAGCTCAATGCATATATACATGCAGACATGGCCAAGAGATTCATTTTGTGGATAGAGCCATTCCACTTAGCAAATCAGAAGCTAACGGGTTGGTGGGGTTAAGAGTTAGCAGATTATGGCAATAGTTGTGGGACCATAGGCATAAGGGGAGACACCTTTACAGAATACATAAAACTATCAGATTGATGGGAGAAGGAGGCAAAACAAGAAGGGAAGGAATTATATTGACTTGACTTAGAATTGGGCATACTATGTTTAATTATTCCTTGTATTTTGTTGGAAACCATCACTTTGGGGTGTGTAGGTGTTGTCATCATTATGAAACAGTTGAACACATTCTTTTACAATATGAAGCATATAAGGGTGAAGGAAAACAAATGCAACTGGTACTACTATCTTATGGGTGTTGACAGTTTTCAATTAAAAACTTTAATAAGTTATGGAAGTGCCTTTCATTTAATTTACAATATTGTCTTTCATTATTTATAATCTATAGGGCTTTTTAGGGTAACTTAGTTTTCATTTGATAAAGAATTGGGAGGGATTTTATTTCCCAACTCTCTACACCACACTCGAGTTCAGTTGGTGGTGGTAATGCAGCTTTAAATTGGACTGCCAACCACCATTGAAAGGAGGAATGACAAGGAGAAGGAAAAGGAGGAAAAACAGAAGAAGAAATAGCTGTTCATTTGTTATTCAGACCAAACATCAGAATGGGAAAGGAATTTGATGTCAGTGACTTTGAACGTCGAATGATTGTTGGCGCCAGGTGGGATGGTTGAGTATCCCAGAAACTGCTGATCACCTGGGACTTTCACACACACCAGTCTCTGGATTTTGCAGAGAACGATGCAAAAAACAAAATACACCCAGTGAGTGATAGTTATGTGGGCAAAAAATACCTTGTTAATGAGAGAGGTCAGAGGAGAATGGTCAGACTGGTTCAAACTGACAGGTTGCGACAGTAACTCAAATAACCATGTGTTACAACAGTGGTGTGCAGAAGAGCATTTCTGAATGCACAATATGTTCGACCTTGGAGTGGATGGACTACAGCAGCAGAAGAGAGTCTGTGGTCACTTTATTAGGTAAAGGAGGTATCCAATAAAGTGTCCACTGAGTGAATTATTCTTGTTAAGATACAATCATCAAAGAGAGGGACATCACTTTGAAGGAATGGTCATCTTTCACTGCAAGCATCCACTATCGACATTGAATATTCCAAGGGCAGATGCAGGGAATCTCTAGACACAAGAACTCCACTGCCAAATTTAGAATCTTCTTTTGCACCAGTATTATATTTATACCTACCTCGTAACAACTGTCTAACTCACCAGAGCAGCAAGGGGCAAATTAAGTTTTGCTCTATTCTGTACATCTGTAGAAACTGGATGAATCACTTAAGATGTTTCATAGGAACCTTATATGTACTATTGGGTCTCCGGAGAAGCAAAGAAAAGACCTAGAGAGACTATCTTCAATAATCTTATGTCATACAGCTCTAGCAGTTTATGGAAATGTTTCCTATCCTCTCATTTTCTGCTGTTCTAAAGAAATCCTCTTGGGCTTTCCAGTCAATCGAACCATTATTTTAGGCCACCAGTGATTTGCTTTGCCATTATCCCATTGTTTTATGGGCTTCATTATAGTGTGATGTTGATGGAAGGCAGTTGATATAAGGACAGCCATACTCTGCTGGGAATATTGGTGCCTTTCCTTAAGTCGGGAACAATTGGAGTGCAGCTGAGCAAGGGAAAGATGCTGAGCCAATGGAGCCATAAAATCACAAATAATTTCATACAAGACAGGAGACAGATGTACACATACTGACTCACTGGAGGATTGCCTCCCACGCGCTAGTCCCATACATATCAGTCTCCGTCCCATGTCTATCAACTCTACTTGGAGAGGAAGTCTCCCACATTGACTCTTAATGGATGATTGGTCTTTGGGTATTGACTCACTGGAGATGTGTCCCTCAGATGCTGATTAATACAATCTATTTGATTGAACTCGGTTGCTGAATTCATTAATTTCTCATTGTAGATCTCAAATAATATAATAAAATACATGAAACTAGGAAAACTGCATAATAATGTACCCAACAGGCTGAGTATCAAGACATTAGGGATGCAGGATCAGAAAGGATAGCAAACACGGTACTCCAGGTGTATCCAAATATGCGTAATATGAGAAATAAGGTGGATGATCTTGTTGCACTATTACTGATTGTCAGTTATAATGTTTTGGCAACCATGAATTGTGGCTGAAGGATGGTTATAGTTGGGAGCTGAATGTCCAAGCTTACATGTTATATTGGAGGGATAGGAAGGTAGGCAGAGAGGGTAGTGTGGCTCTACTGGTAAAGAAAGGCATCAAATCAGCAGAAAGATGTGACATAGGATTGGAAGATGTTGAATCCTTGTGGGTTGAGTTAAGAAACTGCAAGGGTAAAAGGACATTGATGGCAGTCATATACAGGCCTCCCAACAGTGGCTGGGAGGTTGACCACAGATTACAACAGGAAATAGAAAAGGCATGTCAAAGGGCAATGTTATGGTAGTCATGGGAGATTTTAACATGCAGGTAGATTGGGAAAATCAGGCTGGTAATTGATCTCAAGAGAGTGAGTTTGTTGAATGCCTAAGAGATGGCTTTTTAGAGCAGTTTGTTGTTGAGCCTACAAGGGGATCAGCTATACTGGATTGGGTGTTATGTAATAAACCAGAGGCAATTAGGGAGCTTAAGGTAAAAGAACCCTTAGGAACCAGTGATAACAATATGATGGAGTTCAACTTGAAATTTGATAGGGAGAAAGTAAAGTATGATGTAATGGTATTTCAGTGGAGTAAGGGAAATCACAGTGGTACGAGAAGAGTGTTGGCCAAAGTAAATTGGAAGGAGATGCTAGCAGGGATGACAGCAGAGCAGCAATGGTGTGTGTTTCTGGGAAAAAATAAGGAAGGTGCAGGATTTATGTATTCCAAAAATGAAGAAATACTCAAATAGTGAAATAGTACAACCATGGCTGACAAGGGAAGTCAAAGCTATTGTAAAATCAAAAGAAAGGCCACACAGCAAAGCAAAAATTACTGGGAACATAGAGGATTAGGAAGTTTTTAAAAACTTACAGAGAGCAACTGAAAAATCATTAGAAGGGAAAAGATGAAATATGAAAGCAAGCTAGCAAATAATATCAAAGTGAATAGTAAAAGTTTTTTCAAGTATGTTAAAAATAAATGAGAAATGAGAGTGGATATAGGACTGCTAGAAAATGAGGCAGAAGAAATAGTAATGGGGGACAAGGAGGTGGCTGATGAAATAAATGAGTATTTTGCATCAGTCTTCACTGTGGAAGACACTAGCAGTATGCCTGATGTTGTAGCGTGTGAAGGAAGAGAAGTGGGTGCAGCTACTATTACAAGAGAGAAGGTGCTCAAAAAGCTAAAACACCTAAAAGTACGTAAGTCACCCAGACCAGATGAACTGCACCCTAGGGTTCTGAAAGAGGTAGCATAAGAGATTGTGGTGGCATTAGAAATAATCTTTTAAAAATCATTGGTCTCTGGCATGGTGTCAGAGGACTGGAAAATTGCAAATGTCACCCATTCTTTAAGAAATGAGGGAGGCAGCAGAAAGGAAACTATAGACCAGTTAGCCTGGCCTCAGTGGTAAGGAAGATGTTAGAGTTAATTGTTAAGAATAAGGTGATGTGCTTAAAGAGAAACACTTATTAGAAAAACAAGATTTTTATCGGTATTTACAGAAGCGACAATATGTTAATAAGACGCTTAAAAATGTAACCAAGGCAAGTACATGCTTGATAGAGCTCTTTAGAAAAGCATATAATTCAGATAATGGTAGTAGAATAATTTCAAGCATGTATAAAGGGTTGTCAAATCTTAAAACACATTCGACTTCATACATTAAAACAAAATGGGAGAAGGAAGGAGGGATAATTATATCTGAGGAAGAATGGACAACAATATGGAGATATCAATGGAAGTGTACCAGTTCACAGAAATGGAGGGAGTTTGGATGGAAAAACTTGATAAGATATTTTATTACACCTTCTCAGAAATCCCATGTTTAGTAACCTCCCTGTTTGCTGGAGAAATTGTGGAAATCAAAATGCAAATCATTATCATATTTTTTGGGACTGCCCTGTTATCAAAAACTATTGGCAGGGAATACACAATGCCCTACAAGACATCTTTAAATGTGAAATACCCTTAGAATATAAGACCATATATTTTGGATATATACCTCAAGAATGGTTGAAAAGAGATAAATATTTAATGAATATACTGTTGGTGGCTGGTAAAAAGACTCTTACTAGGAAATGGTTATCACAGGAGAGCCCAACTTTAAATACATGGATGAAAATTACAATGGACATTTACAAAATGGAGAAGATAACAGCATCTGTTAATCATAAGCTGGAACAATTTGTTTCATACTGGGAAAAATGGTTTAACTACTTAATGCCTCATAGGCCTGATTTTATTCTCACAAATCAATGAATCTGTCGTAAAAAAAAGATCACTCCCTACTTGTACATAGTTCTTTCCTTTTGCTTGTTTTTTTCTTTCCACTCTTTTCTATAAGTGTATACCTCAGATAAATACTTTGTGGAGATTTGTGATATATATGATTATATGATATATATGTACAATGTTTGAAATACATCTTATGGAAATGTTTGTTTGATGATGAACTTCAATAAAAAAATGAATTACAAAAAAAAAAGAATGAGGTGATGGAGTACTTGGTGACACAGGACAAGATAGGACAAAGTTAGAATGGTTTCCTTCAGGGAAAATCCTGCCTGATGTACCTGTTGGAATTCTTTGAGGAGCTTACAAGTGTATAGATAAAGGAGATGTAGTGGATGTTGTATATTTGGACTTTCAGAAGGCCTTTGACAAGGTGCCACATATAAGGCTGCTTACCAAATTAAAAGCCCATGGTATTGCAGGAAAGTTACTAATGCAAGACTCATTGCCTCAGGTGGCATGATCTCGGGGGTGGTGCCTCCTCCTCAACCAAACTTTAGCACTCTTGTTTGGGTGGATGCTGTGTGTTGTGTCTCCTGTGTAACATCAATACCCTGAAATAACATTCAGTCCACAATGTGCGGTTAAATGATTAAGATTTTATATTTAAGTATCAGGTTAGTAGAGAAACAAAAGAAAAGGAAAACAAATAAAAGGTACCAATAATCTCTTAAACATGTCCAGTGCTCAAACGTTGGATCTCACGGATTCTCCTTCGCTGATCCTCCTCCGCTTGTCGTCGACCCCTGGGCTCCTGCCTCGCGCCCAGGCCCAGCGGGTCCGGCAACCGTCTCCTCAAGCTACGTCTTCTCTCTTCATCCTCCTCGCGCCTTCTCCCCCAAGCCCGTGCAAACTAACAGCTTTCACACAGACAGAAAGAATAACATCTATCCCAGTTGGTTAGCAAATGAATTCAAGTCTCGTTATCACTAATCATAACCCAAACATGCTGCTATAGAGAACC
Source organism: Hemitrygon akajei (assembly GCF_048418815.1). Classification (NCBI taxonomy): domain Eukaryota; kingdom Metazoa; phylum Chordata; class Chondrichthyes; order Myliobatiformes; family Dasyatidae; genus Hemitrygon; species Hemitrygon akajei. The sequence goes on from NC_133138.1 coordinate 49,734,321, forward strand.
ACTGCCTCAGCAATTAACATTACAGAGAAGCCATTTTATTAGCCTTAGCAAGTAACATGAAAGAAGAAACCTCTTACACTAACATGGTTGGAGCATTGGCTGATTGGTAGGAGGCAGTGAGTGGGAATAAAAGGATTCTTTTCTGGTTGACTGCCAGTGACAAGTGGTGTTCCACAGGGGTTGGTGTTGGGACCACTTATTTTTATGCTATACATAAATGATTTAAATGATGGAATAAATGGTTTTGTTGCCAAACTTGCAGATGGCATGAAGATTGGTGGAGGGGCAGGTAGTGTTGAAGAAACAGGTAAACAGGTAGGATGCAGGAGGATTTAGACAGATAGGAGAATGGGCAAGAAAGTGGCAAATTAAATACAACGTTGGAAAATACATGGTCATGCACTTTGGTAGTAGAAATAAATGTGCAGATTATTTTCTAAACGGGGAGAAAACCCAAACATCTGAGATGCAGAGGGACTTGGGAATCCTTGCGCACAACACTCTAGATAGATAGATAGATAGATAGATAGATACTTTATTCATCCCCATGGGGAAATTCAACTTTTTTCCAATGTCCCATACACTTGTTGTAGCAAAACTAATTACATACAATACTTAACTCAGTAAAAAATATGATATGCATCTAAATCACTATCTCAAAAAGCATTAATAATAGCTTTTAAAAAGTTCTTAAGTCCTGGCGGTAGAATTGTAAAGCCTAATGGCATTGGGGAGTATTGACCTCTTCATCCTGTCTGAGGAGCATTGCATCGATAGTAACCTGTCGCTGAAACTGCTTCTCTGTCTCTGGATGGTGCTATGTAGAGGATGTTCAGAGTTATCCATAATTGACCGTAGCCTACTCAGCGCCCTTCGCTCAGCTACCGATGTTAAACTCTCCAGTACTTTGCCCACGACAGAGCCCGCCTTCCTTACCAGCTTATTAAGACGTGAGGCGTCCCTCTTCTTAATGCTTCCTCCCCAACACGCCACCACAAAGAAGAGGGCACTCTCCACAACTGACCTATAGAACATCTTCAGCATCTCACTACAGACATTGAATGACGCCAACCTTCTAAGGAAGTATAGTCGACTCTGTGCCTTCCTGCACAAGGCATCTGTGTTGGCAGTCCAGTCTAGCTTCTCATCTAACTGTACTCCCAGATACTTGTAGGTCTTAACCTGCTCCACACATTCTCCATTAATGATCACTGGCTCCATATGAGGCCTAGATCTCCTAAAGTCCACCACCATCTCCTTGGTCTTGGTGATATTGAGACGCAGATAGTTTGAGTTGCACCATATCACAAAGTCCTGTATCAGATTCCTATACTCCTCCTCCTGTCCATTCCTGACACACCCCACTATGGCCGTGTCATCAGCGAACTTCTGCACATGGCAGGACTCCGAGTTATATTGGAAGTCTGATGTGTACAGGGTGAACAGGACCGGAGAGAGTACGGTTCCTTGCGGCGCTCCTGTGCTGCTGACCACCGTGTCAGACCTACAGTCTCCCAACCGCACATACTGAGGTCTATCTGTCAAGTAGTCCACTATCCAATCCACCATGTGAGAGTCTACTCCCAGGTTGAGTTGGTGGTGAGGAAGGCAAATGCAATGTTAGCATTCATTTCAAGAGGTCTAGAATACAAGAGCAAGGATGTGATGCTGTAGCTTTACAAGGCACTGGTGATGCCTCACCTTGAGTATTGTGAACAGTTTTGGGCTCCTCATCTTAGAAAAGATGTGCTGGCATTGGAAAGGGTCCAGAGGAGGTTCACAAGGATGATTCCAGGAATGAAAGGGTTATCATACGAGGAACGTTTGATGGTTCTGGGTCTGTACTCGCTGAAATTCAGAAGGGTGAGGGGGGATCTCATTGATACCTTTCAAATGTTGAAAGGCCTAGACAGAATAGATGGTGGGAGAGTCTAGGACAAGAGGGCACAGCCTCAGGATAGAGGTGCACCCTTTCAAAACAGATGCGGAAAAATTTCTTTAGCCAAAGGGTGATACACTTGTGGAATTTGTTGCCACATGCAGTGGTGGAGGCCAGGTCATTGGGTGTATTCCAGGCAGAGATTGATAGGTTCTTGATTGAACATGGCATCAAAGGCTACGGGGAGAAGGGCGGGAACTGGGGTTGAGGAGGAGAAAAAAAAGATCAGCCATGATTGAATGGCAGAACAGACTCAAAGGGCCAGATGGCCTGATTCTGCTCCTATGTCTTATGGTCTTATACATAGAAGACTACAGACTTTGTTCTCTATAATGCAATGAAGTGAAATATATCTTACTTGGGGCCACGATAAGACCCGTGGCTGACTCAAACTCATGAATCAATGAGGCATGTTATATTGAGGTTGCACTTCATATTGTCCTTCAGCTTTTATCCTGATCAGATCTTGAACACCAGTAAATGGAGAACTTGCTAAAAAATAAAGCTGATTTGTGCTCTCGATCTGAAGAATAATGTGCAAATCTAAAAATGCAGAAATATTCAGTAATTTGTACATTTTGCTTTCTAGGTTCCTTAGGGAAATTGCATCGATGATGTGGCACATTAGATTTTGTAAAACAACGAATGAATGTCTGTCATGACAAATGACAGCTTAACTCTTGCTGAGCTGTTAACTTGTGGTCTCTGCACATCTGTAGAATGTTTGTTAGGTGGCTTGCTAGCTAGATTTTTTTCCCTCTGGCCTTATCACTTATATGTAAACGTTAATGCCCTTTTGTAAGTCCAAGGAATGCAAGGAGTGACCATTAACATGTCTAATTGATTTATGAGATTATGCTGAATGCTGTGTTAATGGACTAGAACAAAAAGTTTGGTTGCTCTGCACTTGTGGATCTTGTCTAAATGAAAGAGTTTTTCATTCCTTCTTTGGACTTCACCAAGGGCCAGGTTGTGACTAAGGGTTTCGGAATTTTCCCTGACAACAGCAACGATGAAATGGTAACTAAGAATCGTGAGCCTAGAAATCTTTGTGACTTGCTATATAGTATTCTGTGTGGTTTATTTGTGATTTGAGTTGTGATAATAAATTAGGCTTAAGTTACTTTGTTGTGCTTGTAAGCTTATTACCAGATCTCCTGGACACTCAAATCATTGGGTCTGATTAACCCAGTCCATTACAGGTAGTAGATCAATTTAGAAAAGGATTCTGATTTTGGTATAGGACCTTTATTGGTATATTTGAAAGATGCTTGTATGGTTTCTGTAAAGCAGTAAGGATGTCTACTGAATGCCAAAACAAATAGTATGTCAAAGGCACTTTGAATACGAACTCACTGCAGAATACTGCACTACAGAACTCAACAACACGGTAGCTCTTTTAAACACATAACAAAATGCTTAATAGTCACTACCCCAACTTGAAAACTTGTTACACAACAGCGTAAGAAATATGGAAATTACCTGACTAGCTCCCTCTGCTGGTTTAGTTGCAATTTACTTTCTCACTTTGCACACTTGCAGCAGGTGAAACTGGCAGCAGAGATGGGCAAATATGTAATTCAGAAAAAGAAAGATAATAATATACCCTTGAATGGTTATTTTATTTTGATGACAACATATTAATTTGGTTCTGTCTATTGTGAACCTGGTTCTTATTAACCATTCTGCTGATCTTCAACAAGCTTTAACTTTAGGTTGCAAAAGCAAAAGCAGGACTTGTATTCAAATGAAAGCCCCTGACTCTCTTTGATGTGCAAGTGCTATTGACCGAAAGTAACATAATTTTCCAGCTTGGCAGAAGAGCATGGAAAATTTCTGGAAGGGTAAAAAGATGTTCATTTATACCATGTCTTCCAGAATCTAAGGACACACTAAAGGTGTTATTGTTTTAAAGTACTTTTTCAAGAATAGTCACTTCAGTTTTGTAAGAAAAGTAGCAGTTCCCAAAAGTGATCATGTGATCAAGACTAATTATATATTTTTTCTCATGCTAAGAACTTCCACACTAAGAAATTTTACAATGAGAACCCCACTGTCTCATCAAGAGGAATTTATAATTCCCAACACAGTACCTTAGTTACACACCTTTCCGAATAAAATCTATAGAAAACCTCCAAAACAATCTTCCATTCTTATCTCCAGACTCCTGCATCTCTAATCACTCCTATCACAACTACCTAAACTCTTTATTGTAAACAACATTCTTATTTACTCAACTAAAATACAATGTAGAAACAAAAAAGGAAATATCAGGTTGTTCAGATAATGGCTGGACAGAGAAGAAGGAGAATTTGTTCTTGATTTCTTGTGCTAAATCTTTGTACATAGTTACGGCTGTACATTGTACAAGGCTCCAAATTTTGTTTCATTGACCTTCATGGAGCCAATTTTTATAACATACATTTAGGCAGAAATGTACATTCAGTTAATGTAACCAAAAATGAATTTGATCTGTCATTAGAGTCAGCAATGTTTAGAGATATAGCTGGTTTTAAACAAAAACAGAAACAGAGGAAGAGAAAAGGTGGAAGGAAAGAGCGATATAATGGGAAAATCTGCAATGGATTTGAAAGCAGGACTGATTAAATAATAATAAGGATGATGAACCAAAGCAAGTAGGGATGCAAGTAGAAGATAAAGAAACACGATAGAAGTCTAGAAGCGCTGTAAATAGCAGCAATGACAGCTTGTATTTATATAGCACCTCTAATACAGTAAAACATGCCAAGTTGCTTTATCACAAAGAGAATGATGTAAGGATAATGGAATATAACCAAAAACTTGGTTTAAAAAAATCAAGCTTATGATTACAGTTTACACTTGGTAGACTGTCCAGGCCTGTTGATAAAAAGGAAGTTTTGAACAAACTTGATCAATTTCAGACAGTTTCCAAAGATGGAGTCAGTATCAGGAAACAAAGTCTGTCACAAGGATCAAAGAAAACAGATTTTGCCTTCCCACTACTTGGTTGGAAGTTTAGTGCTCATTGAGTACTGGTGACAAATACTTTATACGCCAGTGTGGAAACAGTGGCAAGACTGAGAAAGGCAGTGGTGAGATTCAGCTGAATGGAGCATACTGTACATGTGGACATCTGTCAAGGGACAGGACGCAGATGAGAAAGTGAGGTAGCCAAGTATTGATCCTTGGGTGACACCAGTGCCCATGGTGCGGCGGCAGGAATATATAGTGATTCTGTTTCCTGCGAGGTAAGAATGGAACAATGTGTGCAGTCACACTTTAGAGGATAATATTGGCAAAGCATTGGAGGAAGGAGATGTGTTCACCACTTTTCCTGTCTGTTCTAGTTTTATCATTCATTTTTCTGCTCTGACAATTCCAGCCTGAGCCATTAACTCCATAGTAGTGGTTAGCACCATGCTTTACAGTGCAGGCGACCTGGGTTCCGTTTCCACCGCTACTTGTAAGGAGTTTATACATTCTCCCTGTGACCACGTGGGTTTCTTCAGTTACCTCCCACAGCCCAAAGACATACTGGTTGGTAGGTTAATTGGCCATTGTAAATTGCCCCGCAGTTAGTCTACGATTATATTGGGGGGAGGGGGTTGCTGGGCAGCGTGGTTTGAAGGTCAGGAAGGGCCTATTCCATGCTGTGTCTCAATAAATAAATAATTTACAAATCTCTTTCTCCATAGATGCTGCCTGACCAGCGAAGTAGTTCCAAAACTTTATAATTCAATTTCAGCTGTTCTGCTTCTGCAGTATTTTTAACACAAGCAGAGGTAGAGCACTGGAGGAGCAGTCTTCATATGATGATTGACACTGAAAATGGGGGCTAATGATAGCATGCTTTGGCCGAGTGTACCACCCAGCATCTACAATATCATCCTGGTGTTCCAACTACGTCAAAGCTTCATATCCTCATCTCTAGTCTGAGAAGTGGTTGTGGAAAAGCACTGTGTGTTTTGGAGAGAGAGAGAACAATGGCAAAATGACACAAATGCTGCAAGCAAACACTGTGGCTATTGCATGCAAAACAAGGTCTTTGTAATGTGAAACATTATCAAATGCATCATTGGTTAAATTTTTTAAGAAATGAATAAACAATTATACATAAAGAATGACACATTGACTTCATCATATACCGTTCCAAGACATTGTTTAACTATAAACACCCAAAGGTTTCATTTTAGTGGTTTTCCAAAATCATAAGTGTCACTAGCATTTCCTGCATGTTGACAATCAAATAAAACTAATAGTGCTGCTTCACATGAGTAAAATGGGTGCATTTCAAGTTCATTTTGCCTTGTTTGAACATCTTCCTGGACAGAAGCCATGTTGTAAATCTCAGTGAATCTCTTTCACCCAAGGAGTTTAGTTTCTGTATGATTTAATTTGTTGAGCACAGGCACAGAACACAATGAATCATCTTAAAACAAGAAGTTAATTGTATTGAGGTACTGCCAAAGCTTTTGTGTTCAATTGACTATTTGCAATTGATTTCAAAGAAGGATCTTTGATCAGTATTCCAGAATATAGAGTGCATTTAATATTTGAATAGAAATTACAATTGAGGTTGTGCTCCAACTGCATGAGAAAAATATCTGAAACATCAGGAGGTAACAATTATTGCTTAAGAATCAGGGGTCTTATGTAATTAGCACTTACAAGGAGAGTTTAGTTTTGAGCTTCTTTATTCAATGTTTTCTAGACTTGTAGGAGGACATTTGGGTTGTTAACTGGCAACACCGTTGCACAGTTCAGCCTGCAACATTGCGATTTGCCATGTGATATAGCAAATGCCACAGGTCCTGGTTACATTCTGATGTTGTTTCTTAAGTTTTAACAAACAAAGCCATTTGGTTCACTGGTCATGCTCTTCCTGGACAGTTGAAAGAGTGGCATCTTCGACACAATGAGAAAGACTTCCCTGGTATGTCTAATACATCAATTCATCATAGTCAATTATTAAGCTAATAGACTCCTCCTAAATCATTCATTGTTAACTGCCTAATATATATCCACCAAATAGCTGTGGTTACCATATGAGGATTTGTTGACTAATGTAGCCGTAAATAATCTATATGATAATCCATATCTGTAATAAATCCATGTAGTAGAATGCTCTGTTAAGATATGAATGCATGTGAATTATATATTTTTCTTAATTTTTGAAGAAGTTGTCTGGATTTAGCTCCGAAGTCTAACATCCCAGGGGCTGCCAACATTTTTTTATGCCATAGACCACTACCATTAATCGAAGGGTTCATGGATGACAGATTGGGAACCCCTGCATTAGACTATCTGGACAACTAACAAATTGAATTTGGAGACATTACAATGCATTAGTTTACATAAAAATTAAATAAAATGTAATACAAACTTTTTACTTCCCAGAACTTAGGTATGTGAAAATGTTTCATGACAATTAATTATGTACTTTCCTGTGAATCACATTCAACTTCACTTTGCCCAGGATGAAAGCAACATTTATCTTCCTTTTAATCTTTTCAAATGCTTCCTCATTTTATGAATTGTAAATGTACCTAAATGTTGAAAGAAGAAAGGTAGATTTATTTTGATTGTTCTTTAACCATTAAAATGTCTAAACTTTATCAAGGCAGTGAAGTACAGTTGTTCCCTCGAGGTTCTGCTACATTTAATAACTCCACAAATTCTCATATGCAAATATTCCAATTTTCCAGTTATCTACCTTCTTTTAGGATATTACAAAACAGTACAAATTTATTCATGAGGAATAACAGGTGGTCTGATGCAATCTTTTTTCTATTGGCCAATTTTGAAAACATTGCAGAAGAAATACTAGGTGTGAGTTTTCAGGCCATTCTTTGGAATCAAAGATGATTTGCTTTCACTCCAGTTCTATAGGTTCTGAGGTGGCAGTAGAGGCCAATGTGACATCTGCAGACTCCTCCATAGATGAAGCAAGTGGGGCTTGACAGAGTGGGTAGGTAGATAACTTGAGTGTTTCTCAGCATTCAGAATACTCTTGATGACTCTAGATTCCACCCTGAATGCTCCTTCACCATTTTGACCTGCCATAGGCCAGGAATTTCCAAGAGCTGGTGTAGCTGTTACAATTTTTCAATCCTGAATCTTCTCCTCTGGTAATATCTTGTTGTCAGTAGCTCTGATTCAGTGTCTGGTATGTGAATGACATCACTTACCTATTAGTCTGTAAGTGGTTATGGTGTGAATGCTGTGGATGTTGGCTTGGGAGAAACATTGACATTGGTTTGCTTTTCCTGCCAATGAATTTGAAGGTGACAAAATTGTTTGCACTTCATTACTGGATTAGACATGAATTTTAGAACAGGAGGAAAAGAAATCCACATTTGTAAAGAGCCTATTTCTACCTTGACTTGGCTGGTGAACAATATATTTACAGGCTCCAATTTTTGAAGTCTGACATGAAAGCAAAAGTATGCATGAATACTTTTGGAAGTGCTCTCATGGCTGGATTTCTCTCTCTCTGGAGATCAAGATGATGGTAACTCTCATGTTCCTGTCACTAGGTCAGTCCAGACAGAAGAAGCAGATCTATGCCATACCTCTCATTTGGCTGCTAACCACAACATTGGGGAGGACATGATGGCTTCCTCATCTTCTTTCTTTATCAAAGGAAGTAGAGAATGACATCTTGGACATTAGGATTTTTGCCAGCATTTCTAGTTTCCCAAGAGTAACAAAAGCTGCACTTCTGGGTCTGTTCACGCCTGTTTGTACTCCAACCAAATTGCAGAAATGTTATAAACTGGTTGGAATTATTCCTGGATATCAGTGGTGCTGAGAAAGAGGATTAACTATGATCCTACTGATTGGTGGAGCAGATGGAAGGGCAGAAAAACTCACTCCTGCTTCTGCTTGTGACGATCTTGTTCAAAATCCATTTTACCCACAGGTAATCTCTGAGTTAAATTGCACATGTATCTGGTTTCGAGCTATAATATGTGCATGAGCTTTACCTGACCTTATAACATCAATATTTCCACAATACATGTTTCTGCTTGAATCTAATGGATAACAAGAACTTTAAGTGAATCAACACAGAAGATATTTGTTCTGTCCATTCAGATATCTATTCATTTTTATCAACAGACCTAGATATGAATATCGCGCTCAATATCAGTAAGACCAAGGAATTGATTGTGGACTTCAGGAAGAGGAAGCCAGTAGAACACATGCCAATCATCACAAAGGGGCCAGTGATGGAAAGGGGTTAGCAGCTTCAAGTTCCTGGGAGTCAACATCTCAGAAGTCATATCCTGTGTCCAACCCAACATATTGATGCAATTATGAAGAAGGAATGGCAACAGTTCCAATTCATTGGGAGTTTGAGATTTGGTATGAGAATTCGGACTGGTTACATCACTACCTGGTATGGAGCCTACAATGCACAAGATTGAAAGAGGCTGCAGTGATTTGTAGACTCAGCCAGTTCTACCAGGGGCACAACTCTCCCCACCTTTGAAGACATCTTCAAGAGTCAGTGCCTCAGGAAGCGTTCATCATGAAATACCCTCACCATACGGGATACATCCTCTTCACAATTTTACCATCGGGGAAGGCACAGAAACTGGAAGACCCACTCTTGACATTTTAAGAACAACTTTTGCCTTCAGATTTTTCAATGGTCCATGAACCCATTCACATTACTTCATTATTTGTTGTTTTGTAGTATTTATTTGTTTTGTAACTTATAGTAACTTTTGTGTCTTACCTTGTACTGTTGCAACAAAACAACAAATTTCATGGCGTGCGTCAATGATAATAAACCTGATTTTATTCTGATTCTTTTGACCCATTACTGGCACTGTGGAAGAATTCCTGTTTTGCCGGGATAGCATGTCAATAGATAAATTCCACTTCTAAAAAGCAGAATTACTTAGCTGGTCAAAACCATCACTGCCTTGAAATTCTTTGCAATGGAATTCTTTCAGACAATATCCCATAGAACTTTGTCACATGAGCCAAAAAGCAGCTTCTCAATATTGTGTTCAGAGAGACAGTGCACCTCATTTACTCCCGATGGAAACAAGAACAAAGACAGTCTACTATTCAGTTCTCCAGACTGGCAGAGTTTCTACAGGTACAAGGAATTAACAGAACATATGTGCTACTCAAAGTGCCATATGACAAATCCTCACTTTCGTTCAATTAATGTGCTACTTGTGTGTGATGCCAGTCATCTTATCCTGCTACCCAGGAAGCTGTCAAGATACTTTCAATGTGTGACAATCTGCTTTCAAAAGCATGCATGAAGATTGTTGCTTAGTGATCAGTGTAATCCTTTCCAACCATGACTTAAGATTTCCAAAATCAGTGTTGGATAAAAGAAACTAAATGGTGTTCAGGTAGAGTATATTGCAATCTATAATCTATCGTTCTAAGGGTTATTTTTGATATATAAGATAAATTTGCTGGAGTCTATTACTCCCTTGAGAGATGTTAAAACATTGCAATTTAGTGCATACTGTACAACATTATAGTTAGAAAGGTTCATCGAATCTAGAATCACTGGGACTAATGGATGTTGGGAGGTATACAACATCCAACAACAACAAGCTAAAAAGACTGTGGAATAAAAGAGCCATCAGTTAGCACCAGAGAGAAGACATAAATTACAGTTCTGGTTTCAGTGAACAGAAATTGACATAGAAGTTATTCACCTCAGACCAATTTGTACTTTTCACCCACCCTAATAGTCCATCAATCCTCCACCTGTTTTCTTTATAGGATGGGTGCTTTTTGAAATTGTTTGATAGTAAGCATATTTTTCTTACTATCAACCAATCTTATATAAAAACTACGACAAATTCACAGCTTTATTTACGTTATAGATCAACATTCACTGAACGTTATGAACAAGTCCCAGATGATCTGAACTGCAGGTCATGTCTCTTAGTGTGTCAGCTAACTTAATTGTTCCAGAACCATTCCTTTTCTTGAAGAGGAAAAGGTCAGTAATGCTGGAGTCCTAGAAATTTGAGGGAAATTTTATCTTCCCAGGATGACAAACTATGGTTTTGTGGCTGGACTGAAGAGGCTGGGGTTGTTCTTCTTGGAATTAAAGATTTTGTGAGGGGGCCTGAAAAAGGATTTAAAAACATGAAGAGGACAGAGCGACTAGATCATGAGGTACTGTTCCCATTGATAGGAACATTATGACCAAGGCATGCAGAATGAAGTTTTTATTTTATAACAGAAATTCAGGTATTCAGCAATCTGTGGAAGGGAACAGTTGACATTTCAGGCTGAGATCCTCCATCAGGACTGGAAATTAAGGGAGTAGAAGCCAAAATAAGAAGGTGGCTTCTGCCCACTTCCATTCTAATCCTGATGAAGAGTCTTGACCTGAAATGTTAAAACTCTATTCCCCTCCATGGATGCTGTCTGACTTGCTACATTCCTCCAGCATTTTGTAAACATTGCTCAAGATTTTCAGCTTCTGCAGTATGCCTTGTGTTTGTGGAGGATAGGTCTAGGGTGAATGATGAGCTGAAAGAAATTAGCATGACTAGGGAAATAGTATTAAAAAATTCAATGGAACTGAAAATAATAAATGTCAGATGCTATGATTTGCACCCTAATGTATTGAAAGATGTGTGAATACAGATAGTTGATGCACAGCTGTATTCTTGCCAAATTCTATAGATTCTAGAAGGGTTCCGACAAATTGGAAGGCAGGAATTGTAATCCCATATTTAAGAAGGGTTCACAAGAAGTACTTAGTAATAACACTTTCCTTAGACAGTTGGAATGCAACAGACTGCTACTGGGATAGCATCAACTCTACATATTTTCCAGACAATAACTGAAGAGTTTGTTCTTAGATTAGAATGACAGAACATGGAGGCACCTTCACAAATTCCAATAGCCCATGACAAACTTGTGATTTCGGTCTCTGAGGCTGACGTGTGCTTAACAAAAGTCACACCCCTTTACTTCCATTACAAAGAAATAAAAGCAGTCACCGATGTCGTTATGCCAGACACCATCTCTTAAAGTGAACACAACAACTGAATGATGGTGGTTGTGAACTTTGTAGAACAGTTTCTATTTTGGGCAATGCCAGTTTTGAGCAGTTACCCATTACGCTACCCTACACAGGTCCCTCCAGAATTCACCAAAACTGGCATTGTGAGTTTGTCTGGAGCTCATACAAGTCGCCTGGCTCGAGTCCTATGAGCCTTGATTGGAGGAACAGCAGATGCCTCTGGTTTGTCCAGGGGTGTGCTGACATTCACATCGCCATGTCGTGATGCAGGGGATATGGTGGTGGAACCGTCTAGGTCTTGGTAGGTTGGATTAAGGCGATCGACTGAAGTACATTAAGGTTTACCCTTCCTAGCTATAGTAAAAATCTTTTTGCCCCATTCTGAAATACAGAACGGGCCATCATAAGGGGGCTTAAGGGGCGTTGATGTGCATCATGGCGAACAAGAAAGAACGAGGCAGAACGTAGGTCAACTGGAACTCAAGACTGCTGTACACCACGATGGGAAGTAGGAGTAGGCGTAAAAGAACTGAGTTTACTGAGGAGGGTGGAGCGCTGCTGAGATGCTGGCCAGGCAGTCATTTCTCAGGGAAAAAAATCACCCGGCACCTGCCGCTGCTGCCGATATACCACCTCAGTTGTAGAGGATTGCAGGTCCTCTTTAGGAGCCATTTTGAGGGCCAGGAGGACCCATGGGAGACAATCTTGCCAACAGTCATCCATTGTGGAGGCCATCAGAGCAGCCTTTAAGGAAGGGTGAAACTGTTGGCGTGGTCCATTGGACTGCTGGTGATATACCATGGCGTGCTGTAACTTAAACCCGAGGTTCTGGGCCATTGTGGCCCAGAGGTCTGAGGTGAATTGGGGGTCCAGAATTGGAAGAAATATCAGATGGGGTGTGGAATGAGTTAATTAGGAGTTGATGAATGCCTGAGCCACGTCCGTGGCCATTGCTGATGCTAGAGGGACAACCTCTGGTCCCCTGCTGGTTCAATCCACCGTAGTAAGGAGATATGTGAAACTGCAGTCCACATTGACGTGGTCACTATCAGTCAGGGACCTCGAAAGATGCCGATGGTGCCTGAAAGTGATGGTTAATTTTCATTCACTCTCACACAACACAGGCAGCACTCCAGTCTCACACAACCTTCCTAAGGCCATGCCACATAAGCTTTAAAGCAACCAGTTTCTATGATGTCCTCCTACCCAGGCATGTGAGAGGCTGTGAATGGAGTTAAAAGCAGAATGCCTCCAGTTGGCAAGCACTATGGGGCAAGGGTGACCAGTTGGGACATCACACAGGCGAGAAACTCCCGCGTCCCTGAACTTGACGTCAGCCAACCGCAGGCCCATGAGCTGTCCTATGAGCCTTGGGGTCGATAGTTTGGTGTGCTGCCAATCTGGCATAGTCAAGTCCAATCTGTATAGCATCAATGGTGGGCCGTGAGAGGCAATCAGCTACAGCATTATTGTTCCCTTCGATGGGTCAGTTGTGAATTCTGAAATGTAGGCCAGGTGGTGTTGCTGCCGTGCAGACCAACGGTCTGATGCTTTGTCCATCGCGTACACAAGAGATTTGTGGTCAATGAATGCTTCAAAATGTCGACCCTCCAGTGGAAAACAGAAATGGCGGACAAACAGATAGAGACCGAGAAGCTCATGGTCAAACATACTGTACTTCTCGGGGATCGGAGCTGGCAGCTGCCTCACGCCTCCAAACAACTGTTTGTGCACAGCACCCACAGCGTAGTCTGAGACATCAGTAGTTTGGCTATGGGTGCACTGGGGAGTGGGTGCACCAGTATTGCTGTGTACAAAAGAGCTTATTTGGTGTCATTTCTAGTCATGTCCACTGACCACTCAAGCATGCAATTAGGGGCACTGCCTTTAAGGGCACTATACAAGGGGAGCATAAAGCAGCTTGCAGAATGAAATGGGAATAGTAACAATAGTAATGGTAACAACCTTTGCAATGTTTTGGTGGTGCAAGTCCATAACAGCAATGAATTTTGACGGCAGTGGAGTCACACATTCTGCAGAGATGCCGTGGCCGAGAAAGTCAACAGTAGACAACCCGAACTGGCACTTAGTGGGTTTAATAACCAGCCGATATTGGCATAAGGACTTGAAAAGTGTGCCGGGGTGTGATAAGTGTTCAGATTTGGATGCACCAGCGACAAGTATTTTATCCAGATAAATAACAAGAATATCTAAGTCTTTTAACACAGTCTGTTAGTTGCTGGAAAGTCTGTGCTGCATTTTTCAGCCCAAACAACATGTGCAGGAACTCAAAGGGGTTATAACAGAAGTTTTGGGAGCATCCTCAGCACACACAGACACTTGATGGTAGCCCAATAGTAGACTAAGTACACTTTACAAAAAATAATCTTCCCGGCTAAATTGCTGAAAAGTTTTGAATATGTGTGACTGGGGTTGGTGGCCTCGTTAAGGTAAATCACTACATGGATGGTGGCCACCGTTGGGCTTAGGGACCATGTTGGGGAGTGTAGCCCAAGAGCTATTCACCTGTGTACAGTGCATTTCCATGTTGGCAGACTCAACCCTCATGCTGGTCAGCTTTTCTGAGTCCAGTCAATGCACACAGACATGGATCAGTGAGCCAGTGCTTGACTCCATGCTTTGCCACTGTAGTAGAAAGTGTGGGCTTGGTGAGGTTTGGGAGTTCACCCAGAAGCCTACACAGAATTGTCATAGGGAGCTTACCGGGGGTAGAGGGTAACGACCCAAAGTCCCTTGTATCTCCAAGATCTCCATAGGATCTATTTACAGTCCTTTGGTGCACAGGAAATCTGTGCCAAGCATAGGTCTAGCAAAATTTAACCAAGACAAAGTCCCGTGTTTAACGTCATCCACTGAAGCAGAGAGTCACTTGTCATGTTCCTGTTGCCATCGGCAGCCTCCAGTGAGGGTCCGTCACTCTCTGACATATAATCAAAGGGTGATGCTGGCAGAACACACAGTTGAGCGCCGTGTCACACAGGAAGTGTCGCCCTGAAAGGCTGTCTGTAATGAACAGTAGGCGACCCTGGCAGCTGGAACCCTCGGTGTCCTGATGCGTGGCACTGTCAAAGTACGTGACAGTTGGTACTTCTTTACATTCGCGCTGAAGCATACATGGCATAAACATAGACCTGGCGGTGTCTGGTTCGGAGCCTTGGGCATGAGTTATCTGAAGGTTCTGCTGACAGGGCTTGTTGAGACAGGGAAAGGAGGAGGAACGATGCACCTCTGCCTGGCTGAGTGTAAGCTACCAGCCATTTTAGCAAACTTCGATTTGTCCTCCTATTTGTGAGTGCGGTGTGAACCCAACCATGCATTTGTTGCATAAAGAGTTCTTTAAAAATAAAGCAAGGATAGAGATTGCCCAGGAGAGAAAGCACGTGGTCCATTAGTTCTGAAGGCCTTGTGTCACCCAGGCCAAGCAAGGAGAACAATTGTTCAACACACTCAGCCACAGTCAGTCCGAAAGTCTGTGATAGGTGAGTTTTCAGAGTGATAGATTTATCATATGCAGGCGGGTCTTCTAATTATCTCACCATTCCGGCTGCAGTGGAATTGCTTATGATGTAGTAAAATCTGATATTCCTCCTCGTCTCTGTTCTGAGGTCCTGTAGTCCTAGACTCTCCCACGAATGCAAACATTCTCTCCATATCCAGTGTACCCAGGCCTTTTGTTATTCAGTAAGTTTCAATGCGATCTTTCCTCATTCTTCTAAATTACAGTGAGGACAGGCCCAGAGCCATTAAATGCCCTCATGCATTAAGCCTTTCATCCCAGGATCATTCTCATAAATCTCTTCTGGACCTTCTCCATTGCCAGCACATCCTTTCTCCATTCACTACAGCTACCCATATTTATGGTCCATGTGTTTTTCCTTCCACTCTACTTCATAAAGTAGATTATCCTATTCCCTTCTCCCTTGTGCACTCAGTTAACTTTCTGTTGAATGGGTTTAATAACATTTGATTCAACTTCTTACGTTAGAAACATCCACAGTTTAATCACTGTTTGAATAAGGCAAATTTATTGATTTAGAACTGAATATCTTACACCATAGCCTTATAGTTTTATATAAAACTAAAGTTTCCATTCAGAAATGATTTTTTTATTCCAACCCTCTCAGACACCATTATAATTTTAACCATTCCAAGTAGATTACACCCACTTCAACTTACATTCCTCCAATCACTTTCCCATATATTAGAAGAGAAGTAATCCTCCCCACCCCCATCACACCACCACACACTTCTCCAGCAAAAACAAGCTGACTATTGACTTGCTGACTATTTCGTTTTGAATGTAACCCTGTCGTTTCTGGTATCACACTTGTAAAGAATGCATCTTCTCCTGCGCCTCTATTTCCTTTGTGTAAAGACTGCAAAATCAAAATTGGGTTTAATATCACTGGCATATGACATGAAATTTGTAGTTTTGCAGCAGCAGTACATTGCAACACATAATAATAAAAATATATAAATTAAGTAGTGCAAAGAGAGAGGCAAAAGTAGTGAGGTAGTGTTCATGGGTTCGTTGTTCATTCTGAAATCTGATGGCAGGGAGAAGAAGCTGTTGCTGAAACATTGAGGACGTGTCTTCAGGCTCCTGTCCCTCAGAGAAGAGGGCATGTTCTGGATGATGGGGGACCTTAATGATATATGCTGCCTTTTTGAGGTCTTGCATTTTGAAGATGCTGGGGTGGCTAGTGCCCATGATGGAGCTGGCTGGGTTTACAACTTCCTGCAGCTTTTTCTGATGCTGTGCAGTGGCCCCTCCTACCCTAGTGGTGATGGAAACAGTTAGAATGCTCTCCGTGATACATCTGTAGAAATTTGCAAGTGTCTTTGGTGACATATCAATTCTCCTTAAACTCCAAATGAAAAATATACCTCACCCTTTTCACTTCTGATCCTGCGATGAGGTGTGTATTCCCTTGACTTCCCCTTCCTGGTCCGCAATCAATGTTTTGGTCTTACTGACGTTGATTGCAAGGTCGTTGCTGCAACACTGCTCAACCACCTGATCTCTTGTGCTCCTGTACCCTTCCTCCATGCCATCTGAAGTTCTGCAACGATAGTTTTGCTGTCAGCAAACTTACAGATGGCATTTGAGTTGTGGCAAGCCACACAATCGTGGGTGTAGAGAGAGTAGAGCAGTGGGCTAAGCACACATCCATGAGGTGCACCAGTATTGATTGGTCAGCAAAATGAGCCCAGCTCTCTCAGTACCATCCAGATTCCTAAATTTGACAAACTTTGTCCTGGAGTCATCAGTTCCTCCCTTGTTATTTATATCGCAACTTATTAACGCTCATTAGCACTCATGAAATCATTTCACTGATCATCTGACGCAGTTTGTTTAAATTTCACAAGCCTGGGATATTTCTGGAACTGCTTTCTTATGTTTTTGGAGTCACTGCACAACTGACAATTTAGAATGTTAGTATGGAAAGCAAGTAAAAATAAATAATGTAATGAGCATTTTCTGTGTTTCTGAGGATATCGTATTATGCTGTTTTAAGAGTCAGCTGTAATGAGATTTGAAAGGATTCACTATTAATCTACTCTTGCATCCACACTGAAATATAGCTCCACAGCAACTTTTCTCAAATGTCATTATTTATTTGTGAGGGTTGATTCCGATTGTGGCAGACTACTGACTTCTGAAAATATTGCAGCTGAACTCAATTTAATTCTCACTTGATTTCTGTGTGCCTACAATTCTAGATCACCGGATTCTAAGTCACTGGATAGAAATTCTCATTTCTCCCCTTGTTAGAAACTAAATAGCAGGATATTTGAAAGGTATGTTCTACCAACTTTTTCTCAATTGATTTGCGATTTTAAAGAATTTGATTACTGAGGCATATGGGATACTTGCCTGAGAGGTTCATGCATCAATGCAATTTTTGGCCAGAATATTTCGAAATGATCAGGACACCAATCTACAGCAAATAGTCTGGTCAAATTTTAGAGGAGTAATATACGGTAAATTCTATTCTTTATTCCTTCCCCATATTCTACAAAATGGTTTGGGGCCTTGTCTGTTCAGACATTTACAGCTTGTATCTTGAAACAATCACTGTCCAAAATCATAGTCCTCCCAATGCTTTTACTGTAAGTCTGACAGGAGATTGCTTGGTCCTCATTGTTTTCTGAAGATCTTCTGATCATTTTGGTTGAGCAATCAGCTAACAGCAAGTCAATGCGGCCTCATACTTCTGTCCCAACTGTTCAGTTAGATACTTTCTTGTCTTATAGTTACAATTTCCATATGTAATTGGGAAGTATATTTGCTTTCTCCTTTAAAAATCCTAGGGACCGAGATAAATCCAGTTTAATCACAGGAATTCCCTTCTGAACAGTGTAGGGCTGATTCTTCTGACTTCGATCCACTGCGATTTGGATCTTCAACATCTTGTTTCCTCTTACTGCTGTTCCCAGGTGCAGTATATGTTTTCTGTTAATCTCAATGGCTGAACCTTGGACTATATAGAAATCAAAATCAGAATCAAGTTTATTACTACTGACATATGTCATAAAATATTTTGTTCTTGCAGCAGCAATACAGCACAAGACATAAAAAATTGCTGTAACTTATAATAAAAATAAATAAATTGTGCAAAAGAAGAAAAGTGACATAGTGTTCGTGGAATGCTCAGAAATCTGATAGCAGAAGTGAAGAAGCTACTCCTAAAACATTGAGTGTGCATCTTCAGGCTCCTGTATCTCCTTCCTGATGGCTATAGAAAATCTGAAAGGATGCGTTCCACCACTACTTGTAAGGAGCTTGTCTGTTCTCCCCGTGACAGTGTGGATTTCCTCCAGGTGCTCCAGTTTCCTCCCACATTCCAAAGATGTACTCTTTGGTAGGTTAATAGGTCATTGTAAATTACCCCATAATTAGGCAAGGGTTGACCCTGCAAGATTGTGGGCAGTGTGGCTCGAAGGGCCTACTCTGTGCTGTATCTCAATAAGTAACATATAAATAAATAAACATTAACATATTTTTGGCAGTGCATTTCTAAGCAGGTTGATTTTTTTTAAAAATCAATAGAAATTCAATATTTCAGGCAAAAGTTTCCACTGAAGGTTATATTGACAGGGTCCCTGGTGCAAACACTTTTAGCTATTAATAAACTTCCTCCATCTTAGGGCCCAGTGGAACATTTAATTGATTCATTGCAGTATACTGTTGCATTTGCACTCCTCCATGTTATGTTGGTAATGAAATGAATAATACTAGGAATGGTATCAGAAGAGCATTTTGATAAAAATATGAAATTTTGGTCTGGATTTCCTAGCAAATAGTCTTCTATGGAACGGAGGCAAATATATTGCACAACAGTTGGATTATGATGTAGGAAGTAGAAGGCGAATAGTTGGAGACTGGAGTCTGGAGACCTGTCCTGGGGTTAGAACACTGTCCGTGTGAGTTGGTGGGAGGGAAGGGGCTTGTCTTGACGTTGTTTAGTTGCTTGTTGCATTCTGCGTTGTTCTGCTAAGCATTGTGGACATGCAGTGTTGGTTCAGAATGTGTGGCAATGCTTGTGGGCTGCCCCAGCATGTCCTGCATGTTTAGATATACTTATGGTAAATGAATGAATATGAATGTGAATATGAAATTCTCCATTTTGACTGGAAGAATAAAAAATAATCACTGTATTATTTAAATAGTGTCAGATTATAAAGCTCTCAGAAGGATTTGGAAGTCCCTATCCATGATTGCCAAAAGTTTTGACTGCAGCTGCAGTAAACAATTAGTAAAACAAATTAATTTTTTTTTGCTTAACGATGGGGGGGGGGGAATTGAATATAAAAATAGGGTGAGTGTATTGGTCATTGGCAAGATCACATCTGGAGAATCATGTACAGTATTGGAATTCTTATTTTGGCAAGGATGTAAATGCATTGGCTGCTATTCAGAAGGTTACTTGCATTATACCTGGAACATGCAGGTTATCATACGAGGATTGGTTGATCAGTTAGGTACATCTTGGCTGGAATTCAGAAGAGTGAGACAGGACCTGATTGAAACATATAAGATCCTATGAATTTGAGGATGTTTCCTCTTTTGAGAGAATCTAAAATTAGGAGTCACTGTCTAAAAGTAAGAGGGCTCCCATTCAAAACAGAGAAGCGACTACTTCTTTTCTCAGAATTTTAACTCACTTTCTCAAAGATTCATATAAACAAAATGTTTGAATATTTTAAGCCAGGTGTAGATGGATTTCTGCTCGCCATGGCGATGAAAGGGTTACCAGGAATAGATGAGAATTTGAAGAGGAGGTCAGATGCAGAACTGAGAACAGCTATGACATTTTAAATGTTGGAAAGGATTTGAAGAGCAAATTCAACTTCCACTTCTAATTCATATGTTTGAAACATAGAACAAACTGTTTAGAGTAGCTGAAAAGCAGTGCCCTGCAAAGAGGAAAAAGCACACATAATATGGATTGGAAAAGTATTTCTGCATGTAGCATTTGGGAAAGTAGATGAAAATGGAATGGATGTAATGAGCCATGGAGTGACAGAAATAGGATACAGTACTAGTTGAATACAATGTATCTGGTGCCTGATAAGTCCAATTTTGTAAAAGGAACACTCACTAACTGTATCTATGCCAAGATGTTGGAGCAAGGGCAATCCGTGATAATTCAACTGAATTTGGGAGTAACCTGTAATGTCCTCCTGAAGCAAGTCAATGGCATTGAAGTAGTGCAGTTAAAATGAACCAACGGGTACTATTGATGTGTATGACTTCAGTGAAGACATTTAGCTCTCTGAAAGTGGTGTTCACAATACCTTCAACATAGCAGGCATGAAAGCTCATCCTTGGAAATAGTACGGCACAGGAGGCATAGCAACACACAAGATACTGGAAGAACTCAATAGGTCAGACAGCATCTAAGAAGCGTCAATGCTTTGGGTCAAGACCCGAGATGGGACTGGTAAAGATAAATCATGAGATGATCATAAAGATTACTTTAACATGAGCAATTGTTTCAGCTGTTTAATATAAAGATTAATATAGATGTTGTTCACTCAACAGAGAAACAGAAATGCAAAGAATGCAGGAAGATAAATGGAGACAACAAAACAAAACATTGCCAAAACCAGAGGTTCCAAAGACCTATCACTGCCATGATTTGAAGACAAAGTGAGGATCAGTTCCAACTGTGAATGGCTGAAGGCATTGGATACTCAACACACACTGCACCCTGGAACACATGTGCAATGACCACATCTGCAACAAGTGTTAGTTGCTCAAGGAGCTCAGGCTCAAAGCTGATGACATGGAACATGAGCTCCAAACACTGTGATGCATCAAGGAGCGGGAGAATTACCTGGGCACTGCGTTTCAGGAGATGGGCACACCCATTAGATCAACTACTTCAAATTCGGTCTGTGACCAGGGACAAAAGGAGTAACTGTGAGTGAGGCAGGTAGGGGAATCCAAGAGGTAGTGCTGGAGAAGCTTTAGCCTTTGAACTTGTTCAAGGATTGTTTCTCCCTTTGAGGATAACTATGGGGGTGTAGGAAGAATAAGTTGGGAATGTAACATCCAAGAATACATATTGTATCGAAGGGAGAGGCAAGTGGGCAGAGGGGGTGGGGTGGCTTTGTTGGGGAAAAAATCCTTAGAAAAAAGTGACATTAGATTAGACGATATAGAATCTTTGTTGGTAGAGTTAAAAGTCTGCAAAGGTAAAATGACCCTGATAAGAATGATATACAGGATTCGGAACAGTAGCCGGGGTGTGGAATGCAAATTACAATGGGAGATAGAAGAGGCATGTAAAGAGGGCAATGTTACAATAGCCATAGGGGATTTCAATATACAGGTAGATTGGGAAAATCAGGTAGGTGCTGGAATCCAAGAGAAGGAATTTGTTGAGCACCTATGAGATGGCTTTACAGAGCAACTTAAGGTCAAGTCCACAAGAAAAAATCTGGCTTGGGCATTGTGTAATGAACCAGATAAGAGAGGGCATGGAATAAAAACAAAAAATTAGTAGGAAGCTTTTTAAAACCAACAGAAATGAGAGAAAAGATGAAATATGAAGGTAAACTAACCATCAATATAAAAAAGGACACCAAATGTTTTTATCAGAAATATATAAAGAGTAAAAGCGAAGTGAGAGAGGACATCAGGCCACTGGAAAATGACACTGGAGAGGTGGATATGGGGAACAAAGAAATGGCAGACAAACTGAATAAGAATTTTGTGTCAGTCTTCACAAGCAACATGCCAGAAATTCAAGAGTGTCTGAGGGCAAGGGTGAATCTAGTTGCTATTACTAAGCAGAAGGTGTTTGAGAAGCTGAAAGGTCTGTAGGTAGATAAGTCACTTGAAATAGAGGGACTACAACTCAGGGTTCCAAAAGAGGTAGGTGAAGAGATTGTGGAGGCATTAGTAATGATCTTTCAAGATTCATTGGATTCTAGAATGGTTCCAGTGGACTGGAAAACTGCAAATGTCACTCCACTCTTTATGAAGTGTGGGAGGCAGAAGAAAGGAAATTATAGGCCAGTTAGCTTGACTTCAGTGGTTGGGAAGATCTTGCAGTCCATTATTAAGGATGAGGTTTTGGGGTACTTGGAGGTACACGATAAAACTGGCAAAAGTTGGGATGGTTTCCATTCAGGAGAAATCTTACCTGGTAAATCTGTTAAAATTCTTTGAAGAAATAACAAGCAGGATGGACAAAGGAGAATCAGTGGAGTTGTTTACTTGGATTTTCAGAAGGCCTCTGACAAGATGCCACACTTGATACCACTGCCTATGGTATTACAGGAAAGATACTAGCACAAACAGAAGACTGGGTGACTGGCATGAGGCAAAGATGGGACTAAAGGGGATCTTTTCTGGTTGGCTGCCAGTGACTGGTGGTGTTCTGCAGGGGTTGGTATTGGATCCAGTACTTCTCACATTAAATGTTAAAAATCTGAATGATGGAATTGACGGCTTTGTGGCCAGGTTTGTGAATGATAGGAAGATAGGTGGAGTGGCAAGCAGTGCTGAGGAAGCAATGAGTCTGCAGAAAGATTTGGATAAATTAGGAAAATGAGCAAAGAAGTGGCAGATAGAATACAATGTAGAGAAGTGTATGACCATGTACTTTGGTAAAATAAAATAAAGGCATAGACTATTTTCTAGACTTGCAAAGCACTTGGGGCCCTCGTGTAGAATTCCCTAAAGATGAACTTTCTGGCTGAGTCAGTAATGCAATACTAGCATTCATTTTGAGTGGACTAGAATGTAACCACACAAAGTATTGTGAAGAGTTTTGGCCCCATATCTAATAAGCAATGTGCTGGCATTGGAGATGGTCCATAGGACATTTACGAGAATGATTCCAAGAATGAAAAGGTTAGCAATTGAGCAGCATTTGATGGTGCTCAGCCTATAGTCAGTAGTGTTTCAAAGAGCGAGGAGCACTCTTATTGAAACCTACCTAGATAGGGTTGATGTGGAGACGATGTATCCATTAGTTGTAGAGTCATGGACCAGAGGGCACAGCATTAGAATTCTTTAGAACAGAGATGAGGAGGAGCTTTAGTCAGAGTGGTGAGTCTGGGAAATTCATTGCCACAAATGGCTGTGGAGTTCAAGTCACTGGATATAGTTAACACAAGAGTTTTATAGGTATTTTGGTAAGGGTGTCAAAGGTTATGGAAGGAAGGCAGAAGAATGAGGTTGAGAGGGAAAATAAATCAGAATCAGGTTTAATATCACTGGCACAGGTTTTGAATTTTTTTTGTTATGTGGCAGCAGTATATATCAATATAATAATAAAATATGATGATTATAATTATAGTAAGAAGTTTGTATGTATTATAAAAGTTAAATAATTCTGAAAGAGAAAAAAAGTAGTGAACTAGTGTTCATGGGTTTAATGTCCATTCAGGAATCGGATGGCAGAGAAGAAGAAGCTGTTCCTGAATCGTTGAGTGCGTGTCTTCAGATTCCTGCTCCTCTTCCATGATGGGAGTAACGTGAGGATGGCATGCTTGGGTGATGTGAGTCCTTAATCATGGATGCGGCCTGTTTGAGACGTCACTCCTTGAAGATGTCCTGGATGCTGGTGAGGCTAGTGCCCATGATGGAGCTGACTGAATTCACACCTTTCTGCAGCTTGTTTTGATCCTGTGCGGTTCCCCCCTCCCCCCCCCCACCCCCATGCTGGATGTTGATGCAGCCAGTCAGAATGCTATCCATGGTAGATGTGTAGAAATTTGTGAGTGTGTTTGGCGACATACCAAATCTCTTCAAACTCCTAATGAAATGTAGCCACTGTCGTGCCTTCTTTGTAATTTCATCGATATGTTGGGCCCAGGCTAGATCCTCAGAAATACTGACACCCAGGAACTTGAATCTGCTCCATTCCATTTCTGATCCCTCTATGAGGACTGGGGTGTGTTCCCTTTCTGAAGCCCACAATCAACTCCTTTGGTCTTACTGACGTTGAGTGCAAGGTTGTTGCTGTGATATCACTCAACCAGATGATCTATCTCACTCCAGTACGCCTTCTCGTCACCATCTGAAATTCTTCCAGCAATAGTTGTGTCCTCAGCAAATTTATAGATGGCACTTGAGCTATGCCTGGCCACAGTCATGGGTGTAGAGAGAGTAGAGCAGTGGGCTAAGCACATGAAACACTCCAGTTCCGTTGGCTGTGCAAGTCGAGGGAAGACAATCTCTGGCCCCGCCAAACCTGGAAGACTGAAGCGCAAGACACCCTGTTTGTGTGGATGCTGCGTGATTCGTTATCCTGTTACAAATGAGTACCACAAAATAACGGACAATGCATCGCATACAATTAAACAATTTCTCTTTATAATTCTTAATTTGACTAAAGGGTTCGTAAAGAAAAAGCAAAAAAAGAAAAGGGCCCATTTTAATGAAGCATTCTAATGTGCACAGGTTGGAGCTCACGGTTTCCCCTTCGCCGATCCTCCTTCGATCTCCCCGGGCTTCATTGAAACGTGGTCCTGTTCCGGTTCGAGTTCTACGACCTCTTCTCTCCGGTGTTTTCTCCCTTCATCTTGCACTGAGTCAAACACCCAACTCACACCGGTGTCAGGCACATGACACGGAAAACACACTCCCTTCATTGGACAGCTCACATTCCAAATCATCCATTATCTCTAACCATAACCCAAACACTGCTTCTACAGATAGACCATTATGTTAGCAGTGAAACCTTTCCCAGGGTGTTACACACACATCCACTGTTGATTACAAGCGAGGTGGAGATGTTATTTCTGATCCACGCAGACTGTGCTCTTCTGGTGAGGAAGTTGAGGATCCAGTTGCAGAGAGAGGTACAGAGTCCCATTTTGGAGCATTTTGAACAGAACTGTTGGAACGATTGTGTTAAACGCTGAGCTGCAGTCAATAAACAGCAGCCTGATGTATGAATTAGTGTTGTCCAGGTGACTTAAGGCCACGTGAAGAGCCAATGAGATCGCATCCGCTGTAGACCTATTGTGGTGATAGGCAAATTGCAGTGGGCCCAAGTCTTTGCTCATGCAGGAGTTGATTCGAGCCAAAACCAACCTCTCAAAGTACTTTGTCACTGTAGATATGTGTGCCACTAGATGACAGCCATTCAGGCAGCTCACCCAGCTGTCCTTGGGCACTTATATGTTTGGAGTCCTTTTGAAGCAGGTGAGAACCTCCAAACATAGCACTGAGAGATTGAAAATGTCTAAACATGCCTGCTAGTTGGTTGACACAGATTTTCTGAGCCCTACCAGGTACACCATTGGAGTCTGTCGTTTTGCAAGAGTTCACTTTCTTGGCCTCCAAGATAGAGATTTCAGGATCCTCATAGCTGTAGTTTTGTTCTCCGTTTCAAAGCATGCATGATCAGCCATGACCAATTGGCAGGACAGACTCAATGGGCCAAATGGCCAAATTCTGCTCCAATGTCTGTGATGAAAGGAGGAAGCATATACTGGATAATGTGCTGACATGTTGTCTATTTAAAGAATTTTGTTTGGAGTAGAGACTGGGCAATTATCTTGGATGAGTTTCTCCATTTTTGTCATTGTTAAAGGAGGACATAAACACATTTAATCTTGGTGGTAACACTTTAAGAATTGAAGCATGTGATTAGCCGCACTCTCTATGTAGCTACAAATGTTTCAGTGTAAGGATTTCAAGAGATCTGTTTATGCCTCAGGGGAGAAGGTGCCTGCTTGCGTGGTTGTAAGCACGGAATAGTGAGATGTTGGTTTACAAAATGAAATTTTTTTATATAAATTATTAGTTCAGATTACTTGATATTCCCCAGTACCTTAATGACTGAATATGGATAGGCTGTCAAGGCTTCCTTACTACGATGCAGAAAATCCCTAGCCCTCTACCATCTGCAAGACTTTGATGGTGTCTCACATAGAAATAAATGATCTACTTGCCAGATAGAGGGAGTGCAGTGAACATTCAATAGACTGGTTGCAGGAATTCGTGAGTCATAGTCATACAGAACAGGAGCAGAATGTTTAGCCCGCTAGGTCTGCATCGAACATCAAACGTCGGTTTACAGAAACCGTACACTGATTTCATTTATCAATCTTACATTTGGAATTTGGAAGGATGGAAAGTAATCTCACTGAAGCTTACAAAAATATTAAAGTGTTTGGCATGCTCAATGAAGGGGGGATATTTCCCCAGACAGTGGGTTCTAAGGCTAGGGGCACAATTTAAGAAAAAGGGGGTAAGCTGCTGTGGATTAAGATGAGGAGAAATTTCTTTCCTCAGAGGGTGGTCAACCATTCGAATTCTCTGGCCTGGGACTCTGTAGAAACTCCGTGGTTATGTTGATTTGGGACAGAGTTCAGTCAAAGGCTGGGGTTATTGCTGGAAATTGAGGTTGAGAATCAACCATGATCTTAATCAATATTGAAGAAGACTTAAAGGGCTACACTCAGTGGCACTTTATTAGGTACCTCATGTTCGTGGCCTTCTGCTACTTTAGCCTATCCACTTCAAGGTTTGACATGTTGTGCATTCAGAAGTGCTCTTCTACACTGTTGTAATACATGGTTATCAGAGTTACTGTCACTCTCCTGTCAGCTTGAACCAGTCTGGCCATTCTCCTATGACCTCTCTCATTAACAAGGTATTTTCGCTTATCAAACTGCCACTCACTGGATGTTTTTTTTGATTTTTGCACCCTTTCTCTGTAAACTCTAGAAACTATTGTGCATGAAAATCTCAGGTGGTCAGCACTTTCCGAGATAGTCAAACCACCTTGTCTAGCACCATGAATCATTCCACACTTCTTCCAAATTTTGATGTTTGACCTGCACAACTGAACCACTTGACCATATCTCCAAGTCTTTTTGCATTGAGTTGCTGCCACATGATTGACTAATCAGATATTAGTATTAACAAGCTGGTGTACAGATGTACCTAATAAAATGGCTACTGACTGTATATGGCCATTGGCTTACTGCTCCTATATTGTAAAGTTCTTGACGACAAAGTCAGCAATTGTTTTGGTGGTCGTAGTATCGGCAAGGTGGATGCCAAGTTATTTACCACTCTAAAATTGAACTATACAGACCTTTCCATCTGCTCATTCATTCACCAAGTTGTACCAGTCCACCCGGTATCACTGTGCTGATGGCTCCTTCACCACAAAAACTGCAGCAGAGCAAGAAGATGAATTCTCCTTACTTTTTAAAACAACTAGGGATTCTCAATTCATGCTGATGTCCTTGTGGAGCTCATCTCCCATGGATGCTTATGAACAAATAAACCCAAATCTCCCGAGCAACACAGTTCCGAATTCTCGATCTTTGTTTTTGTTTATCTTATTCTCTGCTTGAGCACAATTAAACAAAAGCACTGGACAGATAATGGTTTCTGTTTCATCCAGTACTCCCGTAGTGGCTGCTGCCCAGCCAGTAAATGGAGCGAAAGGCAGCCCTAAGTCGTTTCAGGCCCAGATGCATTTTCTCTCTGAACTGGAGCAGTCTGAGCTATCTGACTGTCAGGCTTCACAGTTAGAGAGTCCTACTGTTGTGCACATGCAATCATCCTGACAGAAGTCAACAAATTACTACAACCGGTTTGTCTGCTGAAGAGATCCTCATAGTTCTTACCAGCCAGGGAGTTCATAGGCATGGTGGCTTTGATTGCACAGTGACATTCATACATAGATGGATTCTGATTGTACTGGAAGCTAAACTATTAAACAGCAGAAGTTGTACTATGGCTGGCACTGCAAATGTGAATGTGAAGTTGCCCACCACTCCCAGACTGGAAGGAATGGGCTTAGGTTCTACCCAATATCATTCGGGAAGCTGGAATTGTATTCCAAAGAGACACAACCATCTTCAGCTATTTCGTCACTGACCTTCCTTCCATCGTTTGGTCAGAATTAGGGATGTTTTTTAATGTTTGCACTGTGTTCAATTTCATTTACAATTCATAAGCACATGAGCAGCTCAGACAGCAATATGTAAACAACATTCTGTCAGGAACTTCAGAGGAGGCTTGGCCCAAAATGAGAGCAATGGAGACGATTCAGCAATGAGTGATAATTTTAATAATAGACTTCAAAAATAATAAGTCATAAGTGACCACAAATGAGAGAGAACAAATACTAAGTACCACAGGAAACCAAATACAGAAGTCTAGGAGCAACTGGATGATGCTGTCTGGTTCGATGTTTGAACAAAGACTGTAGGTGAGAGTTAGGTTTCAATAGGCTGCAGGTGATGAGTTAGAAATGACTGGCAGGTGACTCCTGTTAGCTGGGTGGAGGCACTTGCCTGTGCAGGCCTGACAGGACCCTCCCTCCACCACCACAGCCAACACTTGATGGTCCAGGACAACCTGGTGGATCCAGAGGAACTCCTCGAAGATTGATGGATCCAAGATGAAATTGATTGGCATCCGAGATCTCACTCCCAGACCATACCCTTCCCAGTTGATCAGATAATACACATCCCAGCCACGATGATGCAAATTCATAAAATGGCGAGCTGTATACACTGGGCCACCTCTGTCATCCTAGGTTCCAGAGGTGCAGGCTCAAGAGGGTTGAGTGGCCCATAGACAACAGGCTTGAGGCAAGACATGTGGAAGGTAGGTGTGATTCTGAGGGATGGTGGCAGATGGAGATGGTTAAGTGACTGGATTGATGTAATGGGTAATCTTGAAGGGACCAATGAACAGGGGCGAGAACTTGCAGGAGTCCATGTGCAGGGGCAGTTCTCAGATGGACAACTAGACAGGGTCCCCAGGCCAGAGTAGACTCGCTGGGGACTGTCAGCAGTTGACCTGGCAGCTGTAGGCATGGTAGGTGGCTAGGATGTCCCTCTGTACCCCCTTCCAAGCATCCCAGCAGTGGCACACCAGGGACCTGGCAGATGTGTTCTCCACCATTAGCTCTTCTGCAGGGAACAATGAGGGTTGGTAGCCATGAAACACTTCAAAGGGTGACATACCCGTGACAGGGGAGGTGCTTAGGTCGTGGGACAGTTTAGCCCAGAGCAGATACGTGGAATGGTTATAGGGATGAAGCATCGCAGAAACTTCTCCACTTGCTGATTGGCTCATTCTCACTGACCCTTATCTGTGGATAATAGCAAGAAGATAAACTCACTGAGGTGGGGAGGAGGGATCAGAAGCCTCAACTGAGGTGAGAGATGAATTATGGACCCCTTTCTGACACAATGTCCTGAGGGAAGCTGTGGAGGCAAACTACATGTTGGAGAACCAGGTCTGCTGTCTCAGCAACTGACATTAGGTTGGCAAGAGCAATGAAGAGAGCTGTCTTGGAGAACCAGTCCACCACTGTCATGATCACCATTGCCCCATCGGAAGGTGACAAACCTTTAATGAAGTCTGTGGAGATGTGGGAATAAGTGTCGAGGGAATAGTAGGGGCCACAGGAGCCCAAAGAGCCTCTGTTTGGCTGTATACCTGGTATACGTACATATTCAGATGAAAGAGAATTCTAGAAGGATATTCAAGCAATGAATCTGTTTCTTTGTCTCTATGCAAATAGCAGAAGACTTCACTTGGCAGGTTGTGGCTTCTTAATACTTGAGCATCTTCTGAACTGCTGTTACCAATATGTCATGAAAAATTGTCCCCCATTAAAGTCTGCGTGCACAGACTTCCAGTAAGATGGCGATTGTTTAGCTGCTCTGAACTTTTGTTCCGTTATTGTCGCTATCTTTGCACTAAATGTCTCCATTTTTTAAACCTTAGGAACTTTTTTGGTTTCTTTTACTTGCCTGTGAACACATCTACCTTACAATGTCTAGCAAGAGTTCTAAATCCGGGAGAAAGGAAGCTACGGCTCTCTCAGACGAGACCCTGGCTGCGCTTGAACAGCTCCGAGATGATATTTTAAAGGAATTTAGAACCGCTTTCAAACAGCTGGAAGCCAAACTGGATCGGATCAACGATAGAGTGGATGAACATGCTGAACACTTATCTCGCATCGATTCGACTTCTGAAGATTTAGAAAGTCGTATTCGATACTTGGAGATTCTTTGTTCCAGCCTAGAGGGAAAATGTAACAAACTCCTTTCCAAAATGGTGGATCTCGAAAATTGCAGCAGACGTTGTAACCTTCGAATTCTTGGGTTGCCAGAGGCCACCGAACAGGGATCAACTGTGAAGTTTTTCGCCGAGTTTCTCTGAGAGATATTCGGGAAAGATTTGCTTCCGAACCCGCCTGAGCTCGAAAGGGCACACAGGGTCTACGTTCCCCCCGGAATTCTGGGCTCCCGCCCGTGACCAGTAATTTTGTGCTTTCATCAATACCAGGTAAAACACCGTCTGATTATGGAGGCACATCGCAGAGGTACTTTTACTTTCCAAAATACAACCATTCGCTTTGTGGAAGATTTTGCACCCCAGACCTTAAAGATGCGCGCTGAGTTTAAAGGCGTAATGAAAGTGCTTTTTGATTGTGGTTTTAAACCCTCTCTTCGCACTCCTGCCGATTTACGAATCACGCTTAATACTGGAAAATATAAGTGGTTTAAGTCAATGAAGGAGGCTGAAGCATTTGTTGCAAGTCTTCCGGCTATCCAGTCATCTTCGGAAGCCGATCGGACCTCCTAAAATGATGGATAAGTACTTCTCGTAGCAAAATTACTTTTTCTGGACTCAGACTTTACTTGAATCACTCAGACATTATTCATTGAAACTCTAAGGGCTGTTGACAATCTCTCCCTGGATTTGGTGTGTCTTTTTTAAATAGACATTCTGTGCTTAATGTTTCCCTATGGACGTTTAAATAGTACTTGTGTAATCTATTTTATTCTTCTATAACTTTATCTATAGAGTTCTACAATTGACTCTAACTTGTTTTGGAGGTTTGAAGTCTTTATGGAAGGCCCTGTTTGTTGGTTCACAGTTTAACTGCTGATTTTTTATTTATTTATTTATTTTTTCACCTTTTTTTAAATCTTTGATTTTTTTTCTCCTCTCTGTAAATGGTTGATAAGTACTCTTCTTGAATTTATAATTTCCCCCTTCCTCCTTTTTTTTCTTCCCTTTCTCTTACTTTATTCTTCCATAATTTTTCGCGGGTAGGTTAGTTTTGGTTTTCTTCCGATTTTCTCTGTACTAAGTTTTATATTTCTGCAGAAGATGTTCCAATTTGTAGTTATGTTTTCTAGTGCATAAACTAGTTACTATTTGCTATAGTATTTATATGGAACTGCTGTTAATGACACAGATCTGGAAGTTATATTTGGGTTAATTTTTTTGGTAGAGCTAGCTGCTTTTTTTGGTAGCCGTCTAGTTTTGGGTTGTGTGGGTGGGGTGGATTTTCCAGTTCCAACATCACTCACTGTATTTATTGTTTTTCTTTATTGCTCAGGACATGTTTATGTTTTGATTTTATGAATCTATGTTTACATTTCTGCTCCCAGACTGCTATTGTATTGCTTGACTTTTTATATGCCTGCTGCCTTTTATGCATTAGTAATTGATAATGGCTAGTGCACTTAAATTCGTGAGCTGGAATGTAAAGGGATTGAATCACCCTGTTAAAAGGAGGAAGGTATTCTCACATATTAAACAACTCAAAGCTGACATTGCTTTCCTTCAAGAAACTCATATTTGTTGTTTTGATAACTCCCGGCTTCTGTCAAAGTGGGCGGGTCAGCATTTTCATTCATCCTTTGCCGCTAAAGCTAGGGGAGTCTCCATTCTTATTAACTCAGATATTCCTTTTGAACTCCATAATAAAATATCTGATACAAATGGCCGTTTTATTATTGTTTCTGGTAAACTATATAACACTAAAGTTGCGCTAGCAAACCTGTATGCCCCCAACTTTGATGATGTTAACTTTTTTGAACTTTTTTTTCCTCACTACCAGACTTAAACTCATACTCTCTTATACTGGGTGGTGACTTCAACAGTTGGTTAGATCCTAATCTGGATCGATCGTCCTCTGTTACCAGATTACCTACTAAATCTGCCTTAGCTATCCAATCGTTTCTCTCTAATTTTGGTATCTCTGATATATGGCGTTTCCTTCATTCTACTGAAAGAGATTATTCTTTTTTTTCACATGTTCACCATACCTTCACTAGAATTGACTATTTCTTACTCGATAACCAACTTATTCCATTTGCCTACTCTTGTGACTATCAGAGTATACTGATATCTGACCATGCCCCAATTACTCTCTCTCTGAACTTTCCTGGTCTCCCTCAGAGGAATAAACACTGGCGGTTTGATTCAACTTTATTATCGGATGATGATTTTTAAAAATTTATTAAGGATCAGATAACCTTTCATTTTAACACTAATACATCACCTGAAGTGTCATCCCAGGTTGTCTGGGATGCCATGAAAGCATATCTGAGGGGTCAAATAATCTCTTACACAGCAAATCTCAACAAAAGATCCTGTGCAGATCGATTAGACCTCATTAACCAGATTAAAGAATTGGATCAACTATATGCTCAAACTAAGAACCCTGAACTATACAAGAAGCGTGTTGAACTCCAAACTAAATTTAATCTTCTGACTACTCAACCTGTCGAATGCCAACTTCTCAAAAACAAGAGTCGCTTTTACATTCATGGGGATAAGTCTGGTAAATTTCTAGCCAATCAGCTGAGGCATTCCAAAGCCAAACAACATATTACAAAGATCCGGAAGGAGAACAGAGACTTTACATCGGATCATTTAGAAATTAATGACACATTAAAAAATTTTATTCTCGGCTTTATTCCTCTGAATCTTTGAATGACAATATCTCTGTTGATCAATTTTTAAAGAATCTGAATATCCCTTCACTTTCATCTGATTTTAAAGCCAAACTTAATGCGCCTATATCATCAGAAGAAATATCTTTTGCAATTTCTGCACTGTCCTCAGGGAAATCTCCTGGACCTGATGGGTTCCCTGTAGAATTTTATAAATCATTCTCTTCACTTCTTTCTCCTCAGTTACTTTCAATATTATCTGACTCGTTTAATTATGGCAAATTGCCACCCTCTTTCAATGAGGCATCTATTCTTCTTCTATTAAAAAAGGGCAAAGACCCAACAGAGTGTTCCTCGTATAGGCTGATTTCTTTGCTCAATGTTGATGTAAAGATCTTAGCTAAAGTTTTGGCTCATAGATTAGAAACCGTTATTCCCTCCATTATCTCTGATGACCAATCAGGTTTTATTAAGAACCGTCTCCCTTTTTTTAACATTCGGCGTTTATTTAATATCTTATACTCACCTCCAAATGGGATTCCTGAATGTGTTATTTCCCTCGATGCGGAGAAAGCATTTGATCATATAGAGTGGAACTACCTTTTTGCAGTCTTAGAAAAATTTGACCTTGGATCAAATTGCTGTACCTGTGTCCTACTGCTTCTGTTTTAACTAATTTTCAGAAATCCCAGGTATTTAATCTCAAACGTGGCACCCATCAGGGATGCCCCTTAAGTTCCTTTCTCTTTGATTTGGCTATAGAACCTTTGGCGATAGCATTTCGAAATTGTCCTGAATTGACCGGGATTTGGAGAGGGGGTGTTGAGCATAAAGTTTCTCTTTATGCTGATGACTTATTACTCTTTCTCTCAAATCCATCCACATCCTTACCTCTAATATTTTCACTTCTTGACCAGTTTAGCCAGATCTCTGGCTATAAACTTAATTTACATAAGAGTGAACTTTTCCCAATTAATAAAGAAGCACAAGAACTAACATTTCGTGATCTCCCTTTTAAAGTAGTCCATAATCAATTTACTTATCTTGGAATTACAGTCACAAGGAAGTTTAAAGATCTCTTTCGTGAAAACTTTGCCAATCTTTCATATACTATAAAACAGAGTCTGGTACAATGGTCACCTCTATCTATGTCTTTGGTAGGTCGTATTAATGTTGTTAAAATGTATGTTCTCCCCAGATTTTTATACTTATTTCAATCTATCCCAATTTTTATTCCTAAATCTTTTTTTGATTCCTTAGACTCTATTATTTTGTCATATCTGTGGAAGAATAAGCACTCTAGAATTAATAAAATTCATCTCCAAAAATCTAAAAAAGAGGGTGGCATGGCTTTACCTAACTTTCATTTATATTATTGGGCAGCTAATATATGTTGTGCTACCTTTTGGTCTTTCTTCCATGGCCAACCCGAGTGCCCTAATTGGGTGGCAATGGAGTTGAGCTCCACTAAAGAATTATCTATCTCTGCACTTCTTGGCTCTGCATTCCCTAGTAGTCTGTCCAGATTAATAGCTAATCCTCTTGTTAGACACACTTTGCATATATGGGCTCAGTTTAGGAAATGCTATGGTTTCCATGGTTTTTTTGTTTCCAGCCCTGTCGTACATAATCACCTTTTTTTACCTACTACGTACGATTCAGCATTCCATGTTTGGTATAGGAAGGGCATTAGACATTTTGAAGATCTTTTCATTGATAATCGCTTCGCTTCTTTTCAGCAGCTCTCTGTTAAGTTCAATCTGCCCAATGCTCATTTTTTTAGATATCTCCAAATTAGACACTTTATTGCTCCTTTAATTCCTAACTTTCCTGAAATGCCTGCGAAAAATGCTATGGACTTATTTCTTTCCATTAATCCACTAGGTAAAGGTTTAATATCAATTATTCGAGATAAATTAGCAGCCTTATGATGGGCTCCTGTGGATAAAATTAAAATGGCCTGGGAGCAGGATTTAAATACCTCCTTATCCGATGAGAGCTGGGACTCAATTCTCAAATCGGTTAACTCAACCTCTCTTTGTGCTCGCCATTGCCTTTTACAGTTTAAGATTGTTCATAGAGCCCATATGTCTAAATCTAAACTATCTCGAATCTACCCTAACATTAGTCCGCTCTGTGATAAATGCAAGAGGGGCGAGGCCTCTCTCATTCATATGTACTGGTTCTGTCCTAGCTTGGAGAAATTTTGGAAAGATGTCTTCACTACATTATCGTATATTCTGAATCAGCACCTAGAACCAAACCCCTTAATTGCTTTGTTCGGTTTCTGGGGCGAGACAGATTTCTGAGTCCGACCAAATGCCGAATATTATCCTTTGCCTCTCTCCTGGCTAGACGCTTGATCCTCCTTAGATGGAGAGATGTTGCCCCGCCCACTCATGCTCAATGGCTTAACGATATCATGGCCTGCTTGGACCTCGAAAAAATTCATTATTCAGTTCTCAATTCGGATCTAAAGTTCAATAAGGTCTGGGGACCTTTTATCGAGTACTTTCATAACCTTCCTCTTGACTAGGGTTTTTTTTTTTCTTTTTGGTCCCTTGCTTTCAGCTCCCTTTTTTTTCTGGTAGTAGGCATTAATATCCTCTGTTGCTAAGTGTATTCACAGTCTGGGAGTTTGATTGTCCTGATTTATATTCTCTATATTGTGTTGTGGCTGGTCTGGAGTTTTTTTTTGTGTTGTGGGGCTTGGGGAGGATACTAAGTTTACTTGTCTTCAATTTAGGTGCTTTTTTGTTAAATTCTCTTCCTTTGT
Organism: Hemitrygon akajei; assembly: GCF_048418815.1. Classification (NCBI taxonomy): domain Eukaryota; kingdom Metazoa; phylum Chordata; class Chondrichthyes; order Myliobatiformes; family Dasyatidae; genus Hemitrygon; species Hemitrygon akajei. The sequence continues at coordinate 49,770,261 of NC_133138.1, forward strand.
AGCATATTGTCATTGTATGCTTAATTTTGCACTGTATTAATGTTCCTCATTGTGATTTGGGTTTTTTTAATTTGTAAAATGTATAGAAAAACTAATGTTAAAAAAAAGTCTGCGTGCACAGCATGGCATCTGCCCTCCAGAAATCCTCTGTTATTTGAGAAGCAGCCTGCTGCAGTTCCCGAGGTTCTTGCAGAATTGCAGTGCCCCAGTGGGGAGCTGGAAAGTGAATTGGACAAGTGGGAACTGAAGTTTGGGAATGCGTACAGCAAGATCTACTAACTTAGCTTATGATAACTCTGGCAAAGGAACAGCAAGTAACTTCAGATTCTGGAAATTTGCAGGTTATTGAGTCATAGAGAAGTACAGAACAGAAACAGGCCCTACGGCCCATCTAGTCCATGCATCCCATTTAAACTGACTAAGTCAAACTGCATCTGTGGAAGAGGACCATGTATTTTGATGAAAGGCCTTTAATGTGGGGCATGTAAGAGATGCCTTGTGTAAAAAATGGATCTATCAAGTGCGAAGGAAATTGACATGTGCTGATTATGACAAGTGCTCTCAAAGTAAGTCTGCTATGATGGAATGGTGGAGCAGACTTGATGGGCGAAATGGCCTAATTCTGCTCCTATGTCTTATGGTTTTTTTTAGTAAAAACATCAAAGGTTATGGGGAGAAGGCAGGAGAATGGGGTTGAATGCATAATAAGTCAACCATGATGGGATGCCAGAGCAGAGATGATAGACCTATTCTGCTCCTATGTCTTATGATCTTACGGTTTTAAGTATGGATTCCTTAGTCCATCTTGCAGTAGGTCATATTATAAAAAGACACAACCTGCCAAATGAAGTCCCCTGCTATTTGCATAGAGTCAAAGAAAGAGATTCATTGCTTGAATATCCTTTGTGTTGGATTAACCGCCCTTCTGGAATTCCTTTTCATCTGAATTTGTACGTATTCCAGGTGGTCGCTGATGCTACATCTGCGGCTGCTTCTCCCCTTGTGAAACTTGTGTAATAAAATCCATCGTAAGCAAATAAAGCTTATGGAATGCAACAAGAGATATAAAGAAACCAGGAAGAAACAATCCAAAACCTGGAAACTTTGCTGAATATCCAGGTCTCCTATAGTCCTCTTGGCTTCAGGTGAGTATCTCTGTTGGTGCTATTTCAATGACTGGACCAGGTAGTGGATGGAAGAGTGAAGCCCCATGAACCTTTTGGACCAGTGAGGGTCACCAGGTAGCGGCAGGTCTTGATACACCTGAACATCATTTATTTGAGTTTATTAGTAGCGTAGTGACTGCTTTTATCACTAAGCTGTTGCTGTGTTTTTTGTATCACTCATTATCTGGATACAGTTTCCTTATGCTTCTTAAGTGATTAGATTTTTATTTCAACCCACCCAGTTTCCTGTGTTTTATGTTTTATTTAAAGCTATTCTGGACCAGTGCTCATATCTGAGTGCTAGATTGGAGTTCTGTGTGCCCAGGTCCTGAGTAAGTGAGCTCTTAGTTTGATTATTCCCTGTAGTATTTCTGAATAAATCGTCATCATTAATTTCTACTGTCAAGGCCTGAGTTTGCTCCTCACCTGGGCCCGCTCAACTGAAGATCATTACAGCAGGACTCAGCCAATCAAGGACCAGGCAGGCATTAATCAATCTTGCATGGCATTGGCCTGCCAAAGTCAGGCAGATGGACAGCATGAGCAGTTTCTCCAAAAGATACTTGCACCATTGCAGAAGAACTCTGAGACCAGTAAGCGGGATTTACGTTCCTCAGGGTTGGACTCTGCTTTCAAGCATTCTCTTGTGTGTCCTTCTATATATTCCCGGAACTGCCATGGAGAGTCAATTAACCTGCCAGCCCCAGAGCAGTACATTGGGAATCCATGGGTTCTTAAATCAATGCTCCCTAGTCTTTGAATTACAGCTCCCAAAGATCCCCGGAACAGGAATTAGGTGGCCTATATATTTCCCATCCAATCGGGCAGGGGCCTTCTATTGACAACAGCTTTATGTGAGAAGGATGTTTCTGTGTGTTCTGATATAAATTTATTTCTAAGAATGATGAGGAGCATATTCATTCATGCTGCGGAGGACTCAGAGACAGCAGACCACTCCAGCTGTGTCAGGGAGTGTGATTCTTGGCCAACTATTCCATTGATTTCTGAGAGGCCTTTCTAAGGTTCCCAGATGCCTGAATGAGTTCCCAAGGTGCCTATCAGTGTTTTTAAGATGTCTGCCTGAGTTTCGGACTGACCTGCTGTGAACCATTTTGAGTTGTCAGTTAAGTTGCTTCCTGACTCCTCAGGACTGGACTTGAACTTAATGGAGTTATATGAAGTGCCTTCTGAGTATTTTCATTTGTAGGAGGTGCTCAGCAAGAGAAGAGCCACTATACTTCCCCCACATAGGATCTACGATTGTGCCATCAATTTACTACCTGGTTAGAGTCCTCCCCAGAGAAGGCTTTATATTTTGCCTGCTCCTGAGTGGCAAGCTATGGAGGATTACACTAAGGAGGACTTAACACCTGGAGTTACCTGACTGTCCACTTCATCTCCCGGACTGGGGTTCTTTTTCATATCCAAGGACGGTGGACTAAGGCCATGTATCGATTACAGAGGTCTAAACAGAATTACCACTAAGAACCAATATCCACTTCCTCTAATGAACAAGGCATTTGAGTTAAGGAGCCATGGTCTTCACTAAACTAGACCTCTGGAATACATGAAACCTGATCCAGATTCAAGCAGAAGATGATTGGAAAACAGCCTTCAACACTTGATGCACCATCAATAACTCTCGGAGACATGAGGCGAGATATAGGCTTTTATTGGCTGGAAGAAAGAACAAGCAGCAAATGACCACCACACTACATCCTGGAGACTGAGGCCGGGGCTGTGTCTCCAATCGCCTTTATACCGGGGTCCGTGGGAGGAGCCACAGGAGCAGTCAGCAGGGGGCGTGTCCAGACAGGGATATGTAGTTCACCGCAACACTCCTATCAGATATTATGAGTACCTGGTGATGCTATTTGGGTTAGTTAATTCTTTCAGAACTTTAGTAGTCTTTCAGAACTTCATTAACAAAGCATTCTGGGAGATGCTTAACCACTTTGTCTTTGTTTATTTGAATGATATATTGCTTTTTCTTGGCTGCTTCAGGAACATGTCTCTCATGTATGGAGTGTACTAGAGATCCAACTTTTTGTTAAACTTGAAAAGAGTGAATTTCACATCTCTGAAATTTCTTTTCTTGGTTTTGTCATTTCCAATGGGAATTTACAGACGGAGCCTGAGAAGACCCAAGCGGTATGAAATTCACCACAGCATATATCAGTCAAACAGCTCTAATGCTTTTTAGGGTTCACCAATTTATATCAACTCTTCATACACAAATTCAGTGCAATCGTAGCCACTTACCAACCTCACTAAAATATCTACTGGGCCTTTCTGTTGGACTCCAGAGGCAGAAGCTGCTTTCTGTGATCTGAAGAACAGATTTACCACAGCACCTTCACTTGCTTCTCCTGACCTGGTCCTCCATATTGTAGTGAAGGTTGATGCCTCGAACATCGGTGTTGGAGCTGTGCTATCTCAACAAACCATCTCAGACCAGAAGCTACACCCATTTCTCTCCAGATGCCTCTCTCATGCCGAAATGAACTATGAAATCAGCAACAGGGAGTTGCTTGCTGTCAAGCTGCTACTTGAAGAATGGAGGCATTGACTGGAGGAAACCAAACACCCCTTTTTGGTTTGGATTGATTGCAAGTACCTAGCTTATATCCAGAAAACCAAGACACTGCGTCTCAGCAGGTACTGTTCTTCAATAGGTACAATTTTATCAATACATACTGACCTGGTTCCAAGAACTGGAAACCGGACACTCTTTCTGGGCAGTTTGAAATGACAGATAAGGAGGAAGTTCCAGAGACCATTCTCCCCAAATCAAGGCTGATGTCTCCCATTAGATGGGGGATCGATTCCAAGGTGTGGAGAGCCCATGAATAGGTCATTCCCTGCAAAGGGTCACCTAGTTGTATCTTCGTCACTGAGGTGGTCCAGACTAAGATACTGAAGTGAGGGCATGTCTCCAACATGGTTGGTCACCCAGGAGTTTAATTGGAGTTTGGAGTTTGGAGTCACTCTGGAGTTTATAAAGAGGTGGTTTTGGCGGCCAGGCTCAACCAAATATATCAAAGACTACATTTCGGCATGTGATGTGTGTGTTTAGAATAACCCAGAGCACTGCCCTAAGGGCTCTTACAGCTTCTACTCATTCCTACTTGTCACTGGTCGCATATTTCAATGGATTTTATCACCGGCCTTCCTCTGTCCCAAGGGAATACTGTCATTATGGTTGTGGTGGACTGGTTCTTGAATGCTTGTCACTTTGTTCCTCTTCCCAAACTACCCACGGTCCGGAAATAGCTGAGCTGATGATGCAAAATATCTTCTAGATTCATGGCTTCCTCCGGGATATTGTCTCAAACTTTGGAGGGCTTTTTGCCTTCTCATTGGAGCAACTGTTAGTTTATCCTCAGGATTCCACCTGACAACTAATGGGCAGACAGAGAGAGTGAATCAGGGTTTGGTGAATCAGTGCTGCCCAATACATCAACTGAACTTTTTTCTCATGGATGCTATCTGGCTTGCTGGATTCCTCCAGCAGTTTGTGTGTGTGGCCAGGAGTTGGAGACATCTCTATGGTACCTGGTCTCAGGAAATCCAACCACATGGAGTGACCATCTTACTTGGGCAGAATTTGTGCATAATAACTTTTTTCACTCCTTCATTCGGTTGTCCCTTCTTGAATGTCAGTTAGGCTACAGTCCACCACTACATCCAGAGCAGGAATCCAAGGTGGATGTCCCCACCACTGATAAATTGGTTAAGAGATGCCAGCAGACATGATCTAAGGTAAGATCAACTTTAATGGCCAACTCTCAACAGCAGCAGCTACAGCGCCACCAGGTTCTTTGTTCTGTCCAGGCCAGCGGGTTTGGCTTTCCACCCGGGGCCTTTCCGTGAATTGTATTTGAATTGACTTTATTTCTTACATCCTTCACATACATGAGGAGTAAACATCTTCATGTTACATCTCCATTTAAATGGGCCATGTGCAATCATTGTAATTTATAATAAATAGAAACAGTCAATGTAATATAGAGTACACTCAAATCAGCATGAGTTCATCAATCTGATGGCCTGGTAGAAGAAGCTGTCCTGGAGCCTGTTGGTCCTGGATTTTATGCTGTAGTACTGCTTCCCGGATGGTAGCAGCTGGAATGGATTGTGGTTGGGATGACCTGGGCCCCCAATGATCCTACAGGCCCATTTTTCACACCTGATTTTGAAAATGTCCTGAATCATAGGATGTTCACAACTACAGATGCACTGGGCTGACTGCACCACTCTCTGGAGAATCCTGTGATTAAGGGAGGTACAGTTCCCATACCAGGCAGTGATGCAGTCAGTCAGGATGCTCTCAATTGTGCCCCTGTAGAAGGTTCTTAGGATTTAGGGGCCCATACCAAACTTCCTCAACCATCTGAGGGTGAAAGAGGCGCTGTTGTGCCTTTTTCACCACACAGCTGGTGTGTACAGTCCACATGAGATCCTCGGTGATGTGGATGCCGAGGAACTTAAAGCTGTTCACCCTCTCAACCCCAGGTCTATTGACATCAATAGGGGTTAGCCTGTCTCCATTCCTCCTGTAGTCCACAAGCAGTTCATTGGAGGTGGGGTGTGGCTTGTCACAAACTCTTTGGACCAGTAAGGGGCTCAGGGTAGCAGCAGGTCTCAGTGCACCTGAACGTTATTTATTTGAGTTTATTAGTGTTGTTTAATGAGTACTTTTATCATTAAGCTGTCACTGTGTTTTTTGAGATGCTCATTATGTGGATACAGTTTCCTTATGCTTCTCATTCTGAAGTGAATGCTTTTGATTTTGAGCCATAGGTGTTTCCTGTGTTTTATGTTCTACTTAAGGTTATTCTGGACCAACTTACATCGCTGAGTTCTGGATTCAAGTTCTGTGTGAACCATCGTTCTGTGTGCTCAAGGCCCGAGTTAGAGAGTTCTTAGTTTGATTATTCCCTGTATTATTTTCTGAATAAATATTCATCCTTATTTTCTGCTATCAAGTCCTGAATTTGCTCCGCACCAGGGTCTGCTTGTCTGAAGATCGTTCCAGTGAAGAGTGTGATTTGGAGTTAAATCATTCCAATACCAATACCAACACTCAGTTTCTATGTTCTCACAAAGTCTGCCTCTAGTGGCCCCCTGCCCCATATTTGAAAATTGTGCAGTTAGAATGGTGATGAGAGCATCATGGTAAGTACTATTACTATCCAATCAGATGGGCAGAGTTAAAACAAAGAGACTATCTTCATGATATTAATGTGGTAGAGGGACAAAGTGGATGGGATAAGAAAATCCACAGTGATGGGCCTCATTATGGATTGGCAATGATCCAGCGTTTTAGTCCTGTGAAGGTTGTTACACCCGGGTATAACAAAAATTATTTTTTTTCAACAGTCTAGACAGTAAGATCATTGATAGCCCGCTTCAGAATGTAACTAAGGATTTGCATTCTGAATCAAACAGTTGGTGGGGCACGTCGGATGCATACAAAGAGCCCTTCTTTTATCAGATACAACGCTTGTGAGCAATGCAGGCTGCTTATTGCTGTATTGCTTCAGAAATCTATAGATGGATCTACAGCAGTTACCCATTATATTGACACCTAACCCTTTGGCATGGCAGGATTCTCTAATCTCCAATAAAATTCTGCAATATCAGCAAGAACTTTATTTTATTGTTTTAATTTTGTAGATGGTTCAATTCTCTATTATGAGAACATCAAAATTCTGCTGCATCAGACTTGAATCAATATCAAGATCAATAACAAAAATATTTTTTGTAATTAATCTTTTAGGTACGTGCCTGTTGTAATGTGTTGTTCAGTAACTCATCTGAAAAAGGTTTGGGGTTTGCTCACATATAAGGTACATTCTATTGCAATTCAATGATTAGTAATTTCTTTCTTTCCGCTCAGCAGTTTGATGGCAATTGTTCTCCAGCTAGGTGGTCCTAGATTGAAACAAAAAAGGTACCAGGAGGTTAAAACAGTTTATTGCAGAAACAAAATTAATTTTCAGCAATTTTCCAGAAGCACAACACTGCATTCACATTTGACCTTGATTATTCGGCATTCAGAGCTTAATGGAATAACTAAACCAATTAAAAAGAAATTTCTGGAGGAACACAGTGGGGGAAGCAGCATCTGTCAGGGTAGAAGGATAGTTAATGTTTCAGATCAGGATTGAGCAAGTAAAGGGGGAATAGTGAGATTAAGGAAGTGAGTGTGAGGGGTAAGACTGGAGGTGGCAGAATGATAGGTGGTTTTAGGTGAGGAGAGGTTGATGGTAGATAGAGCCAGGTGGGGAAGGAAAGTATGGAGGCAGAGACAGGAGGCTGGGATATATCAAAGGGCTGAAGACAGGACACAGTCATAGAGTCAAATTACATGGAAACAATCCCTTCAGGCCATCTTGTCCATGTCAATCAGAGTACCTACCTGAGCTATTCCGATTTGCCTCCATCTGGCCAATGTCGCTCTACATTTTTTTCCATGCATCTGTCTAAATGTTTTTAATCATTATAGTTGTATCCACATCTACCACTTCCTGGGGCAGTTAGTCATATACCCAACCCTCAGCCTGTTACACTGCAGGGAAAACAGCACCAACCTATCAAGTCTGTGCTTATAACTCATGCTGCCCAGTTCTGGCAAGATCCTTGTGGACCTTTTCCAGCTTAATGAAATCCTTCCTCTAGCTAGTCGACTCAAACTGGACACAATACTTCAAGAGTTGTCTCATCATCTTCCAGGATGAGACCAAATGCAAACTTAAGGAACAGCACCCCATATTCTGCCTGGGTAGGCTACAACCCAATGAAATTCTCCAATTTCAGTTACCTGCAACTCGAGTTTCTTTCTTTCTTCTGCTCTATCCAGGTCTCCTCATCCATCCCCCACTTTCTTTTGAACACACAAAGCCCCCCGTTACCTGGATTTTCCCCCTCCCTCACCTGATGTTCCAACTATCATCCACACTCAGCTTGCTCACTTCCTCCTCAATTGTTCCCATTTCCCCATCATCATTCCCTTAGCTAGTTCAACTTACCACCTTCCATACAACAAATTCCCGAATCTGTACCACTTGTCTCCACATCACCTCCCAGCATGGCCTGTCACTAGCTCTATTCTTCCTCCCCACTTCGCTCCGTTTACCCATCAATCCCAGCTCACCTGTAGCCACCTCTGGCTTGCTCGCTCCTGCCTCTCCACTCCCCCTCACCTTTTCACACTGTGTATCTCTCTTCTGCTCTCAGTCCTGATACAAAAGACATTTCTGACAAACATTCTTTAATTACAATCTGATAATGTCCAGAAAGTGTTCTTTCTCACAGAGTTAAAGACAGTATAAATATTGGCCAATATTCCAGGAACAACTCCCTTGTCTTTGCTTCTTTCTTCAGCACTGCAGGATCTTACACTCTCTTCTGAGAGAATAACCAAACATTTGAACTTGTCTGAAAAACCGTGCAGCCTTTTGTTGTACTGCTCTGAAGTGATGGTTTGCAGTATACAGTGTATTTAAGTCTCGACAGTGGCACTTCAACCTGTAGGCTTCAGATTCAGAAGCTAGAGAGCTATCTTGGAACTGTGATTGGTACATAGAAAGTTAGCTATCAAGCAGGGGACTGAATGGGGAATATCCCTTGTCAAAAGGACATCTCACTCCCTTGATAGGCACTCCACTATACCCAATACTTCACAGTTGCAATTCACTTTTTGATGGATGTATTCTGAAAGTTCTCATGTGTCCTCTGGAGCAGAAACAGGATATGGCCCTGAATCGTGATTGCAAAGAAGTTCACTGTTGCCCCCTGGTCAATCATTACATTTCTTTCCAGAGCACTATGCCATAAGCATTGGTACTGTACTGCCTCAGTCAAAGGCATGGGCAGCTTAGTTTGGTAACTTTCTCAAAACTCAACAGACACCCCTGAAGTGGCATTTGAAATCTGATAAGTTATTCTGCACATTCTTTCAAGAGGCACAGGCCAGCTTTGAGTTTCTTTGCACCCACCCACGTTCTTTCAATCCTTAATGGACAAAGTATCCATAAAGCAACTCTTTCACACTGTCCAGTTTGCTCATCATATTGAAATGAAGTAGGTGTCCATAACTGGTTAGTACCTGCATTAACATCATCAGGCAAGCAACATGACCACTTAGATATTGCACCCATTTCAAGTAAAACTATTCCTCTTAATCCAAGGCAATATTGACCCAAGACTGGCTCTTCTGTTATTTCAGTTGTTTAAGCAAATGGAAAAAAAATAAAAATGTCTTTATGTCAAAGCTTGTCCATTATACACTAATATTTATTTACATGAAAACCATTGAAATGCTCTCCTGAGTATACATATTAGTCAGTGAAAATAGATCTCAAGTTCTTTAGGGCAGGAGGGTACTAATAGCATTTAATTAAGTAATGGGTCTGTGCTGTGAACTCCAATATGCAGACAATTATACATAACCTATAAATATTTTGCTGGAGATTATGGATTAATCTTTTGCACTTATGAATCAGTTTTGCACATATAATAATCACATACAAGGATTTATAACAAGAGTGGGATATTTTGTTTTGGGTTCATTGTTCATACTGCATAGAGCTGGTCCTAATTAAAAATGGATGCTCCTGGCTACAAGATACCATTGTGTGCGAGCTAAATCAATAATCTAAATTGCTTTAATAAAGTAATTTAGTTTTAAAATGCAATAAATTGTTCATAATTTTATTGTTTCTCTGTATTTTGTTAAAGATTAGCTGCATATTTGTCATATGTACAGTACATACAGTGAAAGGCATCATTTGTATCAATGGCCAACACAGTCCAAGAATTGTTAGGGCCAGTCCACAAGTGTTGCTATGCCTCCAGTGTGAGATACATACACCAGGATGCCTCTTATCAAGTACAGTTCAGCACTCAATACTATCATCCCCTTAAAACAAATCAACTAAGACTTTGACCTTGATACCTCCTTGTGCAATTGGATCCTTGATTTCCTCTTTTGCAGACCCCAGTCAGTTCAGATTGGCAATAATCTCTTCTCTACAATCTCCATCAGCATAGGTGCACCACAGCACTGTGTGCTTAGCCCCCTGCTCTACTCGCTTTATAGTTATGATTGTGAGGCTAAGCACAACTCCTTTGCCATTTTCCAGTTTGTTGACAGCACAGAGTCTTTGCCAGATCAATGGTGGTGATGAATTAGCATATAGGAGGGAGATAGAAAGTCTGGCAGTGGTGCCACAACAACAACCTCTTACTCAATGTCAACATTGCGGATTGACTTCAGGAGGAGAAAACCAGAGGTCCATGAGCCGATCTTCAGCAGTGGATCAGAGCTGGAGAGGGTCAGCAGCTTTAAATTACTTGGTGTTACATTTTCAGAGGACCTGTTCTGGGCCCAGCATGTAAGTGCAATTATGAAAAAAGTATGGCAGTAGCTCTACTTCCTTAGGAGTTTACTAAGATTCAGCATGACATCTAAAACTTTGATAAACTTCTATAGATGTGTAGCGGAGAGTATACTGAACAGCCTGGTATGAAAACACCAAAGCCTTTGAATGGAAAATCCTACAACAAGTAATGGATACGGCCCAGTCCATCACAGGCAAAGCCCTTTCATCCAATGAGCACATCTAGATGAAGTGTTGTCACAGGAGAGCAACATCCGTCATCAGGGACCTTCACCACCCAGGTCATGATCTGTTCTTGCTGCTGCCATCAGGAAGAAGGTACAGGAGTCTCAAGATGCACACCAGCAGCTTACTACCCCTCAAGCATCAGGCTCTTAAACCAGAGTGGATGACTTCACTCAACTTCACTTGTCCCATCACTGAAGTGTCCCCATAACCTATGGACTCACGTTCAAGGACGCTTCATCTCAGGCTCTTGATATTTATTGCTTGTTGATTACAATTTCTTTCTTTTTGTGTTGCACTGTTTGTTGTCTTTTGCACACTGCTTGAGCACCCAGTTGGTGTGGTCTTTTATTGATTCTGTTATGGTTATTATTCTATTATGGATTTATTGAGTATGCCTGCAGGAAAATGAATCTCAGTGTTGTATATGGGTACTTTGATAATAAATTTATTTTGAACATAGCTTGCCTACTACTGACCTAGACATCTTTGGACTGTGGGAGGAAACCGGAGCACCTGGAGGAAACCCATGCGGTCACTGGGGGAAACGTACAAACACATTACAGGCAGCACTGGGAATTGAAGTCTGATTGCTGATCGCTGTGCTGACCACTATGCTACTGTGCTACCAGACAGTTATACATTAATGCATATATAAAAAACTAAAATATTCATTGTAGTTACTGACAGAGGCCTAGAATGATAAGTGCTTGGCAAAACAAATACCATGGCAAATTGCCATTGTTTATGAAGGTCCAGATGAACCCTTTAACCCTTTAACATGTTTAAAGGTCATCACATTGTTCATTCTGAAAGCAGTAAATTCTGAAGTCTGGATAATGGGTGACTGGTTGCAATATTAATAATGTAAAGGTTTGCACTGAATCTAAACATCTGGTCGTAGGAGGGTTAAGACATCATTTGGAAGGGGAATCATTTGTTTAGGACATGGGATCTCTTCTCCTCGTTCCAACCCACTGGTATCAGTTTTATTGTGGCTCTTTGATGATCCCCACCAGAAGGAGTCTCAACACCCATTCACCTCTAGAATTGAATGTTCCAAATTCTGGTTGAACCAAGACTGTACACATCAGTGTCCACTTTATTAGGTACCTCCATACCTAATAAAACGGCCACTGAATGTGTGTTAATGGCCTTCTGCTGCTGTAGCCCAGCCACAGCCAATTCAGATGTGCTCTTCTGCACACCACTGTTGTAACATTTGGCCATCTGAGTTACTGTTGCCTTCCTGTCAGTTTGAACCAGCCTGGCCATTCTCCTCTGACCTCTGTCATTAACACGGCATTTTTGCCCACAGAACTGATGCTCACTGGATGTTCTTTTTCACACCATTCTCTGTAAAGTCTATGGACCGTTGTGTGAGAAAATCGCCAGGGATCAGCATTTTCTGAGATACTCAAAATCACCCTGTCTGGCATCAATAATCATTCCATGGTTGAAGTCACTTAGATCACATTTATTCCCCATTCTAATGTTTGGTCTGAACAACTACTAAGCCTCTTGACCACATCTGTATAGCTTTATATGCATTGAGTTGTTGTCACACGATTGGCTGATTAGATATTTGCATTGATGAGCTAGTGTACACATGTATCCAATAAAGTGGCCACTGAGTGTCTAACGATGAGTGGACCAAGTAGCTCTGAAGTAACACAAGTTATGCTTCCAACTAAAAGATTTATTTCTTTGATCCAGAATTTGAAAGTGACCATAGGCAAAGAACCATGTAGTAGAGTGATTGCTTTAACCTTAATCATAATGGTTTGCGTTCCTACCAGTCCTCCTAAGGTTGAACAAATCATTGAGATTTTACAATATTAGTTCAGCTTTCTGGAAAGATAAGGGGTGTTTCTTAGTACTTCCTAACACTACTTCAACCATTCACAAACTACTAAAGGGAGAAACACCAGAGGAAGAAGATTAAGTGATGAATAGCAAGAAGAAAACCTAGTAATGGAAGATACAGACATGTAGTTCAGTCCAACCAGATAGAATACAAAAATAACTGGAAAGAAATCTTGAACCAAATTCCACAGAAATGATCTAGAAATCCCCAAATAGTAGAACTTCATGAAAATTATTCCTATAATATTAAGAATATTAAAAAAATCATCAACAATAAAATATTTACAAAATACTTCATTGTTCTTCAGTTGACACAGTCACTTCAATTTACCTAAAGAAATAATAATTACATTTGTAACCCAGACATTTATTAAAGCACTTATGAGCTCAATGTTCTTTTTTTTTGTTTTGATTGACAGGGAGGCACCTTCTTGAACTCCCACAGTCCACGGTGACTCTATGATTTCAGTGTCTGAGGCCAAATGCTTCTGGAGGACGAACCGATGAAAACATTTGACCCAGATGTTGTACCTGGGTGAGTACTTGAAGACCTGTGCTAATCAGCTGGCTGGAGTGTTCACTGACATCTTTAAACTCTCACTTCAGTAGTCTGAGGTTCCCACTTGCTTCAAGTAGGTTTCAATAATACCAGTAGCACATACATCCAACTGCAATGAAGCATATCAACTCCTGCCTGATTGGATTTGCTCCAATTTGCCTACTGTTACAACAGGTCATCTGCAGATGCCATTTCGTTGGCTCCCCACTCAACTTTGTAACATCTGGATAGTGAAGATGCAGATGTTAGAATGTTCTTCATTGACTACAGCTCAATATCTAACACTATTATCACCCCCAAAACCTGCTCTGCTCACTTTATACTTGAGTGTGGGCTAAGTACAGCACCAAGGCATATTTAAGTTTGCAGACACCATCATTGTTATCCGCCAAATCCTAGGTGGTGGTGAGTCGGCATATAGGAGGGAGAATGATTTATTTACTTATTATTGCTTCCTTTTGTATTTGCACAGTCTGTTAGCCTTTGTTTGAATGTAGTTTTCTATTGATTCTATTGTACTTCTTTGTTCTACTTCATGCTACAATCAACAACCTCTCACTCAACATCAGCAAAACCAAAGAGCTGGTTATTAACTGCAGGAAGAAGAAATTGGGGGTCCATGAGCCAGTGCTCATTAGGCGATCAGAGGTGGATGGGGCCAGTAACTTTATCTTCCTGGGTGTTACCATATCAGAGGATCTGTCCTGGGACCAGCATGTAAATGGCATTTTAAAGAAAGCCCAGCAACGCCTCACTTTCTTAGAAGTTTGTGCAGATTCGGCATGACTTCTAAAACTTTGACGAACTTCTATGTATGTACAGTAGAGAGTATCCTGACTGGTTTCATCATGGCTGGTATGGAAATACCAATGTGGAAGAACAGAAAAGCCGACAAAAAGTGATGGATACAGCTCAATTCATCACAGCAAAAACCCCTTCCCACCACTGAGCACATCTACAAAGAGCACTGCCATAAGAAAGCAGAATCCATCATCCGTTCCCTAATGAGCTCTGGCTGATGAACACCAAATGTCTTCCTCCTGTAGTCAATAACCAGCTCTTCAAGAAACCCACCATCCAGACCATACACTTTTCTCACTCATCAGGAAGGAGGTACAGGAGCCTTAGGACCCATACCAGCAGGTCAGGAACAGTTATAACCTTTAACCATCAGGCTCCTCAACCAGTGTGGACATCTTCAATCACCACAATACTGAACTGATCACTGAAGACATCTATGGGTTCACTGCCTCGGCATTATTTATTTATTTATTATTGCTTCTTTTTGTATTTGCACAGTCTATTGGTCTTTGTATGTAGATTTCCATTGATTCTATTGCACTTCTTTGTTCTACTATGAATGCCTGTGAGAAAATGAATCTCAGGGTAGTATTTGGTGACATATACATACTTTAATAATATATTTACTTAGGACTTTGAAAAGTTCAGACTGGAGTGGTGGGTGTGGGTATGACGATTGCTTTTGTGATCAGCATGCCTATAGCCCATTGGAATACACTTTGGGTCGTGTGGTTGTCGGGAGTAGAGATTGCATGCAGGGAGTGCAATAATTTGGGTGATGTGAGGAGCTCAGAGTTTAGAACAGACCTGGTGGTTTGTGCAGGTAGTTATAAATCACAGGTAATGAACAGAATGTGGAGGAAATTGGAGAGATGGGTGTTGGAGATGGCGGTTCAGTCGTGGCAGTTTTCAAGAATAGACGGTAGTTAGAGATGGGATGAAATCTCTTTGGTAATCACAGGCATGTCAGGGATCATGTAACGAGTTGATAATGGAGGGGTGTTTTGAGGAATTTTGGCTTGTAGGATCTATAGAAATCAAGTCTGCTCTTCCTGTCACGTAGACAGTGCAGTTAGGCCCGTTATAAAGCACTGGCCCTTCTGTGCTTCCTTTTATCTAATAGGTTTCTTACGGTTCAGTCAAACTGGTTAAGAAAAGCCTCCTTAAATTATATGGCTCCTCCTTGTGGATAGATTAGTTGTTTTTTCCCTTGCCCTATATCTGTTAGCGTTTGACAACTTCGTGTTGGTGGGATGAAGTGGGGTGAGGATGGGGTCTTAATTTATCACAGGTGCACGGGTGCAATGAAAACGTGCTCACAGCAGCATTACAGATGTATCGCATCATATAAGCAGCCTTCACAGGAATAAACATAAATTAAACCCAATTTGTATATGAAAGAACAATTAGAAGAACAGCTAAACAGTGCAAGTTGATGATAGTGTCACTGAACTACAGTGATGAGGCTCTGCCAGTTGGTTCAAGAATCAAAATTCATTACTTACTCTCTGGCATAGTTTGGGAAATGAGTGTAGGTGTAAGTCTTCTAAAGCTGGTGAATAATTTAATCGGTGTGCTGGGGTCAGACATCAAGGTCAACCTAGTTGACTGTATTCATTTTCTGCAAATTTTCTAGCAGAATCATTGCAGTATTGAATAGGATCAATGAAGCAAATGCAAAATATCTAATTCCAAGCACATTGTTTCCAGTTAAATTCTGCAATGCATGCTACCACCAGACTCTGGAAAGTACAAGTCAGTGGCCGCCAGTACTAGTTAACACTGATCCTTCAAGCATTCACAAGAACTAAGTTATGCAGAGCAAGGGTGTATGCATGAATGACAACCCAGACTTCCCCGTTACCAAGATTTAAGACATTGGTAACTTAACCCACATTGTCTCCCAGGAACTTGTGAACATATGTACAAACTCTTATAGGATGTGAATAACCTTAAAGGAAACCCCTGAAATGAAGCCTTTATATAGAATGAATATCTGATTTGCAAAACAACAATGAACCATTAGGTTTTGACTTGCCACAGGAAAATTAGAAGGCATTTCATCTGGGCTTAGCGGCTGCAATATAAGTATCATGCCCAAAACCTGTGTAAGAATTTGTGGAGAATGCGACTGTAGCAATACTGATCCACTTCATAACACTCCATCCGTTACAAACAATGATGGTGACATCCTAGAGATACATTTTCTTCCCTCAAGAGCATTGAACTAGTTAACTGCAATTGTAATTGTTTCTCCCATCAGTCTAATCAAAAAAGAAGAATGAATTTGGTAATTGTTTTCTAAACTCGGGAGTGATTTTAATCCTTTGTCTGCCAGAATCAGCCTAATTGACCCTCTGGATATGTAACAGGAACCTGTCATTCTGAATTTTATCTTGACGGCGAGGGAACCCCACAGTCAGCGGAATCTTTGTTAGCTATGCAAGGCAAATTCCATCAACATCATCGGGAACCACCATCAGTTTCAAATGAAAACCTGAGTGGACATATCCTTGAAGTTTTTCATTGACCAAAGAGGTTAATTTGTTTTACTTTATTTCTTAGGTCAAAAGAAGCAGGTGAGGTCCCCAGGAGTTCAAATGGAAGGAGCACATCTCTAATGTTGCTGTAAACTGTAGAATGTCAAATCTAGCAAAATGGTTCACAGAAGCAAATCCCATTATGCATCAAGTAGACAGTCTTGAGTTCACTCTATTTTCTGAAGCTGTTCATCACATAGAAAGCACAACAAATGGGAAATTGTCCTCTGGGAATTAATGGAGGTTTGAGAGTTAAAATAACTCATTTATAACTCACATTGCGTTTTCTCAACCTGAGCAAAACAGCCACAGATAAAATCAGTTTCCCATTTTAATTGGATTTTTAAAATCATCTTTAAACTGTAGAGATTATTATATTCTTTGCTGGAATTTTTTCATAATTAAAAAAACATTGCAGTTCTAATATTTAATATTTAAATAGGCACATAGTCAACAGAATTTTGTACAACAAAGGACTGAAATGAAATTTTTAAGAATTAAGACAATATGATTATCTTAAACCCTTGACAAAAACACAACTGCTCTATTTGATGTAGATCGAAAAAGGCAGAGCTCACTGAAGCTCATATGATAAGAGTCTTAAATGTAGCCTAAATGGAATAAGCTAATAAGTGAAGTTCCAGAGCCACTGAGTTTATACGAGTTCTGAATTGAACAGCAGCTCTGTGTTATTTTAAGTGCTTATATATTTTCTTTGAGATGTCTATTTTTATCATTGATCTCCTAAAAGCTAAAATAGCTAAAAATGTTGATCCACATGTGGGAGCATAAATTATAGAGAGTTAGCACGGCATACAACTGCAGTGGTAGGGCACAGTATCACTCCAAGTTATCACAAGATGTGTTTATCAAACTAGATATTCATCAAGCTAAAATCTTCCCTTTCATACCTGCTGTGCCTTGTTCTTAATAAAATCACAAAGGGGAATAAACAGGAGTTATTACATTTTCACTTACTAAATCATATTGAAAAACAAATTGGACATATTAATAATTCTAATGAACTTCCATAATTTCTAAATATGAAGAAGAAATATCAGCTAATGGCTTATGGATTTTAATGGTCTAGGTTGCAGGTAAAGCATAATATAATTCTGCACAGACTGAAGAAATTTAAATATAAGAAAGTACTTGCGATGAAAGGAAGCAAAACCTAGGTAAACTCACATTTATTATTTCAAATTAATAAAAAACATACTATTATGGTATGAACTTAATCTCCATGAAGTCCACAACCTTGTCATAGGGTCTGGAGGCTTGAGTCCCTCAATAACCTGGAGAGTTATGTTACCTGGAGCAACACACACAAAATGCTGGTGAAACACAGCAGGCCAGGCAGCATCTATAGGGAGAAGCAGTGTCGACGTTTCGGGCCGAGACCCTTCGTACGTCAGGCTGACAGATACAGGTTTCAATTGGGAGATGTGCAACGTGGGATGAATGTGCATGGATCCGGGCAGTTTGAGTCTGACCACCTGACACTCTCAATCTCGAATGGTCCCAGATAGCGAGGGGCGAGTTTCTTGGGTTCATTCCTGATGTCTTTTGATGAGAGCCAAACCTTCTGCCCAGGCCAATAATTTGGTACAGGAATCCGATGGCGATCGACAGTCCTCTGATTGCGGTCGGCTGAGCAGAGCAGGGCCATGCGTGCATCCTTCCAGATCTTGTGGCACCAGCGGAGATGGGCCTAAACTGAAGGCACAGCAATGTCATCTTCATCTGTGGGAAACAGAAGAGGTTGATAGTCGAGGGAGCATTTGAAGGAAGACATTCAGGTGGCAGTACTGACCAGGGAGTTGTGGGTGTACTCGACCCAAGCGAGATGGGTGCTCCAGGAAGACGGGTTGCTGGCGTTTATGCTGGTTTGCTCGTTCTGTTTGACCATTAGTCTGTGGATGGAAACCGGAAGACAGGTTTACTGAGGCTCCAAGGGCTTGACAAAAGGATCTCCAGACTTGAGAGGTGAATTGGGAGGCCCAGTCAGAAATAATGTCAGAGGGAATTCCTTGAAGGTGGAAGACGTGATGAGGCTGGTGAGCCCTTCCTTTTGGCCAAAGGGGACAGGTAGCTCGGAAGTGGCCGGACTGGCTGCAATAGAGATACACCCCCGCTCTCAATCTCCGAAGTCATTCTGTGTGAGAAAGACGGTTCCGTCCCTGCTGCATGGGTTCCTCTCCCGGGGCGGTGGAAATGGCCGGGCTGGGAACTATTCTAGGAGCAGGAGGAAAAGAGAGGCTTGTGGTGGTGGGAGACGGTAACGAGTGCTGTGGAGTGGCCAAAGGTGGTGGACGACCAGTTCTTTCTCCATGGCGTTCTCGAAGACGATTGTCCAACCTGATGGCTAGGGAGATCAAGGAATCCAGGCTGTCAGTGTCATCTCGTGCCGTCAGTTCATCTTTCACCATGTTGCTGAGACCATTCTGAAATACCCCTTGGAGTGCCTCATCGTTCCACCCCGAGTTGGCTGCTAACGTCTGGAACTCCACGGAATATTCGGCAACACTGTGTGAGCTCTGATGGAGAGTAAGTAGACACTTAGCGGCATCTTTATCACGGACGGGGTGGTCAAAGATCTTTCTCATTTCCGCGATAAAGGTGGGGAAAGAAGAGTAGATATCTGGATGATTATCCCAAACAGCTGCAGCCCACGCTAAGGCACTTCCCCGCAAGAACCCCATGATATAAGCAATCTTTGACTTATCCGTGGAGTACGTGGATGACTGCTGTTCGAACACCAAGGGGCATTGCAGAAGGAAGGCCCAGCACTTCCCCAAATCCCCAGTGTAGTGTTCTGGATCCGGTATTTGTGGCTCTCTTGGTGGGGGTGTTGCTGACATGTAGGGGGTTGGCACTACAGGCTGTCTGGGCTGGTTAGACAGAGTTCCAGGAGGGGATGAGGTAAAATGAGTGGATACACGGTCCACCTGCTTTCACATTACGTTAACAGACAGGGAACGGAGGTTCTACATGACATCCCAGAGAAGCTGATTGTGCAGACCGAGAAGGGAGCCCTGGCTGGTGAGGGCTCATTGCAGGGTATTCGTGTCCACTGAGTCCATTGTGGCCAGATCGAGAAGGATAGGGAATTAAGGATTGGGACCGTGACAGAAAGACTGGTGGAATTCTGTGCCATGAGCAATCCAGTCATGGGAAGGATTCTCTTTCCACACTGCGCAATCTACAACAAGAACTAGACTAACCACTTGATGATTAATGGTACATGGAGATGATCCTTGCAGGATGTAAAGATAAAGAGAGAAACAGATACAGGAAGTGATCACCACTTTCTGCTCTTAGGATGAGGCTTTTCATTCTACAACGAATGAGATGTTCTTCTTTTTCAAAGAAAGGGACTTCCCTTCCTTCACCTTTAATGCTGCCCTCACCCGCATCTCTTCCATTTCATGCACATCTGCTCTTACCCCATCCTCCTGTCACCCTACCAGGGATAGGGTTCCTCTTTCCCTTCCCCGCACTTCCTGCTTTCAGCAGGGATCGCCCCCTATGCAACTCCCTTGTCCATTTGTCCCTCCCCACAGATCTCCTTCCTGGCAATTTATCCTTGCAAGCAGAACAAATGCCACACCTGCCCCTACACCTCCTCCCGCACTACCATTCAGGGGCCGAAACAGTGCTTCCAGGTGAGGCGACTCTTCACCTGTGACTCTGTTGGGGTCCTATACTGTGTTCGGTGCTCCCGGTGTGGCCTCCTGTATATCAGTGAGGCCTGTCGTAGATTGGGAGACCGACCATACATGCTCCATCTGCCAGAACAAGCGGGATCTGCCAGTGGCCACCCATTTTAATTCCGCTTCCCATTCCCATTCCAATATGTCCATCCGTGGCCTCCTCCACTGTTGTGATGAGGCTACACTTAGCTTGGAGGAACAACACCTTGTATTCAGTTTGGGTATCCTCCAACCTGATGGCATGAACATCGATTTCTCAGACTTCTGATAATGCCCCCCCAAGCGACCACCCCCTCACCTTATTTCATCCCCTTTTCCCTCCCTCATCTTATCTCCTTGCCCACCTATCACATCTCTCTGGTACTCCTCCCCCCTTTCCTTTCTTCCATGGCCTTCTCTCTCCTTCATCCCTCCTTCTCCAACTTTCACCTATCACCTGCTGTTTCTCTGTCCCATCCCCCCACCTTTTAAATCTACTCCTCAGTTTTTTTTCTCCAGTCCTGCTGAAGAGTCTCAGCTCGAAACGTTGACTGTACTTTTTTTCCCATAGATGCTGCCTGGCCTGCTGATTTCCTCCAGCACTTTGTGTGTGTTGCTTGGATTTCCAGCATCTGCAGATTTTCTCTTGTTTGTGATCACCACTTGTTGTAGCAGTGATGAAACCCAAGCTGCAAAGCACTGAGACCAGAACACATGTACAAAGATGTTTTGATGTTGAGAAGCTCAAGAATACCAGTCTGAGATCTACCATCACCATTCATCTTAAGAATAGATTTCAGGCCTTGCAGGACCTTGATGAGAGTGTGCCAGTAGACAAGATTGGCACAATGTAGAAATGGATTGCCTCAGTCTTCAAGGATACAGAGCTGGAAAGAAGAACAAAGAATGGATACAGCAGGAAACATGGACAGTCTTAGAAGAAAGGTGGAGAATTCAGAAGAAAGTGCTATATGCGAAGTCAACATGAATTAAGGAGAAACATCAACTAACATACACAGAAGCTAACAAGAAAGAGAAGAGACTTGGAAGAAAGATTAAGAAAATCTATATGGAAGATGTTGCAGTGGAGGTCAAAGCAGCAGCCAGCTGAGGTGATCAGGAAAAAAAATATAAGATTCCAAAACTGGTATAGCGCAAAGCTCCAGGCCAGATCTAGTGGTCTCGTGAGAGATAAGAACAATCTGCTTCTGACATCTGAGGAAGAGCAAGAAGCACGATGGACAGAGTATTTCAGAGAATTACTGATTAGATCACCACCACAGGAAGGACCTGACATAGAAGAGGCAACAGAGGACCTCAACATCAACACAGATGCACCCAAGAATGAGGGGATTGTTGCTCCGATTAAGCTCCAGGACATGACAATTTGAACACAGAACTATTCAAAGCTGAACCAAACATTGCAGCAGCCATCCTGCAACCACTGTTTACTATCATCTGGGAATGGGGACAAGTACCCAAGAGTGGACCAAGAGGGTAATTGTTAGGATCCCCAAGAAAGGAGAACTAAGTGATTGAAACAACCGGTGGGACGTCACACTTTTGTCAGTGCCCAGCAAGATTCTTGCCAAAGTCACTGTCCAATGGATTACGGATGTTGTCGATGTGTGCCTGAGGAAAGAGAAAGCTATCTTCAGGATCAGAGGCTGTGTTCACCAGAGCTTCATTCTGTGTAATATCATGGAGCTGTGCACAGGGCGGCAGAGACAAGTGTATGTGAATTTCATGGACTTTCAAAAGGTTTTTGATATTATCCACAGGGAGAGCCACTGGTAAATTCCTGAATCATATGGGATCCCTTCCAAAATTGTCCAATTTATCCCGAGTTTCTATGCTAATTTCACCTGCACAGTTGGGGATAGCAATTTGTCAGGAGTCGGGCAAGGGTGTATGATGTTGGTAATATTGTTTAACCTGGTGATTGACCAGATTATGAGACAAACAGTGAAAGATAAGCAGAGGGACACAAGGTGGACTCCATTCTCTAATTTAGAAGACCTAGAGTTTACGGATAACCTCGCATTACTATCACATACACATCAGCACAAGTAAGAGAAAACTCAGCCACCTTTGGTGGACATATTGGACTCAGAGTGAGCCAGAGAAAGACCAAGACCATGATCCTCAATGTAGGGTCTTCTCCTCCCATCAAGGCATATGCTGATTTACCCAGCATTGGCAGATTTACCTCCCTAGGCAACTTCATTTGGCAAGATGGTAGAATGAAAGACAACATCCCATGCAGACTCAGCAAAGCTAGAAATGTCTTCAGATTGATGAGCAACATTTGTGGATCAGCCAAGTACTGTGTCAACACCAAGGTGAACCTGTACCAGAGCTGTGTTCTGTCCACCCTCTTGTACAGGTCAGAATGCTGGTACATGACAGAGAATGGTCTTGCCAAGCTGTTGTCATTTCACATCATGAGCCTCAAGAAAATCCTCTGTATTTTCTGGCCAAGAAAAATCTCCAATCATGCCTTACTCCTTCAGAGTCATCTAGAGGACATAGCCACAATCATCATCAGCAAGCACTGGAGATGGATAAGGCATGTGATGAGAAGACATGCCAATTCCATCATCAAGACAGTACTTCATTGGATCCCTGAAGAGTGGTAGAAACACTGGAGACCAAAGACAACTTGGCACCATACCATAGAGATAGAAATCAGAACCCTGAACCACAACTGGAGCACAATAGAGAAGATGGCCAAGGACAGACAGAGATGGAGGACCTTTATTGCTGTCCTAAATGCCAGTGGCTTAACAGTGAGTAAATAAGTTAATCAGCAGTATTTTCAGTCTATTTCCAAAGAATATAATTTGCTGCAAAAACAGTTATTAAGAATTATTTTTAATATACTTATTTTATTATTTCTTTCTCTCATTTCCTGTCTCAAGAAAGATCTCTTAAATTTTAAATAATCTTCTCTCCGAAGGAATTATAGTGAAGCCTAGGATTGGTCAGTGAATTTCTATACATTAGAGCAAAACAAACAATGGAAATATTTTCCTCTCCTCATATAAAAAGATTTGCAAATCTCTCCAACTACTTGCTTGGCAATAAAAACTAAGGAAACTCATTCCAACCACAACAGATGGATTCACAAGTCTATAGTCTTGGTATTTGAAATCTGTGGCCATCTGGTTGACATGCTGTGTTGTGACTATTAAGTTACGAGAGTTTTCAAAGTCTTTTTGTTAAGTAATTTCACAGTCAGAATCTTAACTCACCAAGCCCAGTAAAAATAGGTTAAACATGAACCCTGTCAATTCACCAACTTCTCTAGTCCCAGTTTCAAGATCAATGTGCAAACTCAGCGATGGGGGAAATCAGATTTGAAGGAAAGTTGAATTACTAAAGATTTAGTAGCATTTTCAATATATATCAATAATACATCTTTGTCTTCGGTATATTGAGACCAGTTGTTTGGTAGGAATAGAGACAAGGGATTAGAGGTAGGTCTCATGAACCAGTTAGCTTAGAGAAGGCAAGAAAGGAAAAAAGAAGAGAAAGTCAAGAAGGATTTTGAGTGGAACTGTATTAAATGTGGCTGCAGGTATATCTCCCATGTGGATGTCTCACTGTTCACATGGAGAAGACTCCAGAAAAGAGTAGCTGAGGTCTTAGAAATGACCGTAAGTGTGACTGGTCAAGGTACCTCTATAATGTAACAGGCAGCAAAGCTCTTTCTGTCATGGTCCCGATTGTTAATTTCCCAAATTGCTTCCAATTCTCTTTGATGATGGCACATCTGGTTTCCATCAAAGACTCAGTATAAGAACCCTTACGTCACAACCACTAGTTACCAGTTCGTTAGTCTTTTTTCCTGTGAATAAACTATGTTTCCCGACCGCTTAGAACTGTTTGTTCCAAGTTTAGTTCCAGCTTCAAGGTTTACCTATGAGACTCCATTTCTCTGAGGCAAGGTTCTGTGTCAAGGTTCCATATCAGGGCTCTGTGTCAAGATCCCTCCTGCTTGTTGTTCGGCGTTCATGCCTGTGTAAACATCCAAACTCAATCTCCGCACCTGTGTCCTGCACTTGGGTTTGCTCCAGTTGCTCACTGCAACAGAAAGGACTGGCCACTATGGACCCAGCAGACACAAAGATCCTGCAACAAGTCCTTGCCAGCCAGGGCTCCCTACTGGGCCTGCATGATCAACTCCTCCGGGATGTCGTGGACAACCTCTGTTCCCTGTCCGGTAACATAACGAAGATTGGTGACCAGGTGGACCGTGTATCCACGAATCTTACCCCATCCTCTCCTGGAACTCAGTCAAACCAGTCCAGACAGTCTGTAGTGGTAAACCCCTACGTGTCAGCAACATCCCCGCACATACCGGAACCTGAACACTACGCTGGGGATCTGGGGAAGTGCCAGGACTTCCTTCTGCATTGCTCCTTGGTGTTCAATCAGCAGTTATCCACTTACTCCATGGACAAGTCAAAGGTAACCTACATCATGGGGTTGTTGCGGGGAAGTGACAGCGTGGGCTACGGCAGTCTGGGATAATCAGCTGGCTATCTGCTCTTCATTCCCCACCTTTATCACAGAAATGAGAAAGATCTTTGACCACCTCGTCCATGGTAAAGATGCCACTAATCGTCTACTCACCCTCCGTCAGGGCTCCCATAGTGTCACTGAGTATTCTGTGGAGTTCCGGACGTTAGCGGCTGACTCGGGGTGGAATGATGAGGCGCTCCAAGGCGTTTTCTGAAATGGCGTCAGCAACATGGTGAAGGATGAGTTGCGGCAAGGGATAACACTGACAGCCTGGATTAATTGATTTCCCTAGCCACTAGGCTGGACAACTCCCTTCGAGAATGCCATAGGGAAAGCTCTATCCCCCTGGGAGGGGATCTCCTGCAGCTGGGATGGAACCACCTCTCTCCCGCTGAGTAACTCCGGAGATTGAGAGTGGGTGAGTGTCTATATTGCAGCTAGTCCGGCCACTTCCGAGCTACCTGTCCCCTTTGGCCAAAGAAGGAAAGCTCACCAGTAGAAAGGGGGACCATGATGAGCCAGACAACATTCCCTTCCATTCCCAGATCCCAGCAACTTTATGTTACAACCAACAATCCCTGCTTCTGTCAGCTCTAGTGGACTCCGGTGCTGAGGGCAATCTTCTGGATAAAGACATAGCTTCCCAGGCCGGAATTCCTCGGGAGCCATTGACCGCTCTTCTGGAGGCCCGGGCACTGGATGGCAGACTTCTGGCCCGGGTCACATGCTGCACACCACACCTGTCTCTAATTCTCTCCGGGAACCATTGGGAGCACGTACAATTTAACTTAATTTCCTCCCCTCAATCTCCTATAGTTCTTGGGTATCCCTGGTTGGTCCGGCATAATCCTCACATCGACTGGTCTACTGGGAAGAAAGCCAGCTGGAGCCTGTTCTGTCACTCCACTTGTCTTTAATCGGTCCTTTCCCCTGTGAAAGTCACCATGACTTGGTCTGCCACTGAGACCCCCAACCTATCCAAGGTTCCAGCAGAATACCACAATCGGGAGAAGTATTCAGCAAACAACGGGCCCTTTCCCAGCTGCCACACCACTCTTATGATTGCGCAATTGACCTTCTCCTCTCTACCCACCAGTTGGCTGTATAACTTGACCTGGCCAGAAAGGGAGGCAATGGAGGCGTACTTAAATGAATCTCTCGTGGCGGGCATTATCTGGTCCTCGGTGCAGGTGTCTTCTTTGTGGGGAAGAAGGATGGCTCACTGTGTCCCTGCATTGGTTACCGAGGCCTAAATAGCATAACCATAAAGAACAAATATCCACTGCCCCTTCTCAACTCTGCTTTTGAACCACTTCACGAAGCCACCATCTTCTCCAAATTGGACCTACGAAATGTCTATCATCTGGTCAGGATAAGGGAGGGAGAAGAGAGGAAAACAGCGTTCAACACCCCTCTCGGTCACTTCAAATACCTGGTCATGCCATTTGGCCTCACCAATGCCCCTGCCGTTTTCCAAGCCTTGATAAACTATGTCCTTAGAGATTTCATTAACCACTTCGTGTTTGTTTATTTGGATGACATTTTAATCTTCTCCAGCAATCTTCAGGAACACACCCACCATGTCCGTCAGGTTCTGCAGAGGCTTTGGGAGAACAAACTATTCGTAAAAGCCAAGAAGAGCAAATTTCACGTTCCTTCAGTCAGTTTCTTAGGATACATCATCGAGAGCGGGCAAGTGAGAGTGGATCCCAAAAAGATCCGGGCGGTAGCGGAGTGGACAACACCTACGACACTCAAGCAACTCCAGCGATTTCTGGGGTTCGCAAACTTTTATCGTCGTTTCATCAGGGATTACAGCCGGGTGGCAGCGCCCCTTACTCTACTCACCTCTGCAAGACCCCTTTTCACTGGGACCCTGAAGCGGACGCTGCCTTCTCGGAGCTGAAGAGGCGTTTCACCTCCGCTCCCATCCTGGTTCAACCAGACCCCTCTTGTCAATTCATTGTCTCTGACTCTGGGGTGGGAGCAGTCCTCTCCCAACATTCAGGCCCTGACCAAAAACTTTATCCCTGTGCCTTCTTTTTTCACCGGCTGTCTCACGCTGAAAGAAATTACGACTTAGGGAACTGGGAGTTACTGGCGGTCAAACTTGCTTTAGAGGAGTGGAGGCACTGGCTGGAGGGAGCTGAACATCCATTTATCATCTGGACCTATCACAAGAATCTTGCATACATCCAAACCGCGAAACGTCTGAATTCCCGCCAGGCCTGTTGGGCATTATTTTTTGGTCGGTTCAGATTTACACTCACCTATCTTCCGGGGTCCAAGAACGGGAAGCCCGATGCCCTTTCCCATCAATACATTTCCAAGGAGGGCCTTCCCAACCCTGAAACCATCCTTTCGCCTTCCTGGGTAGTGGCTGCCCTCACCTGGGAGATTGAGGCCATAGTCAATTAGGCCCAATGGACTCAGCCAGACCCAGGCAATGGACCCTCCAATCGCCTTTTCATGCCCAATTCCATTTGGTCTCAGGTTCTCCAGTGGGGACACACGTCTCGTTTTGCCTGTCATCCTGGGATCGATCAGACTCTGTCCCTCCTGAAGAGATATTTCTGGTGGCCCTCCATGGACACTAACACCTGTTCCTTTGTATCTGCCTGTTCTGTTTGTGCCCACAGAAAAGCCTCCCACCAACCACCTGCTGGGTTGCTTCATCCTCTACCTGTCCCTAGCTGCCCCTGGTCACACATTGCACTGGATTTCATTATGGGACTACCCCCTTCACATGGTAACACTGCTGTATTCACCGTGGTGGACCGCTTCTCCAAAGCCGTGCACTTTGTAGTCCTTCCCAAACTCCCTACAGCCCATGAAACAGCCCACCTTCTCGTCCATCATGTCTTCTGCCTTCACGGGATTCCCTCGGACATTATTTCTGACCGGGGCTCCCAATTCATCTCTCAAGTTTGGAGATCTTTTTGTCAAGCCCTTGGAGCCTCAGTAACTCTGTCATCCAGCTTTCATCCGCAGATGAACAGTCAGACAGAATGGGCAAACCAGGATTTGGAAGCAGCACTGGGCTGTGTAACCACCAACAACCCGTCTGCCTGGAGCACCCATCTCGAGTACGCCCACAACTCCTTGGTCAGCACCGCCACCGGAATGTCTCCTTTCGAATGCTCCCTCGGTTACCAACCCCCTCTGTTCTCCGTTCAGGAAGATGACATTGCTGTGCCTTCTGTTCAGGCCCAGCTTCGCCGGTGCCACAAGATCTGGAAAGACACATGCGCAGCCCTGCTCCGTTCAGCTGACCGCAACCAGAGGATTGCTGATCGCCGTTGGATTCCTGCACCTGATTATCAGCCTGGGGAGAAGGTTTGGCTTTCTTCTAAGGAAATCCCTGTCAAGAACGAGCCCAAGAAACTCACCCCCCCCCCACCGGTTTCCTGGGACCATTCAAGATTAAGAGTATTACCTCTCAGCGGTCCGACTCAAACTACCCAAATCTATGCACATCACCCGACATTCCATGTTTCCCAATTGAAGCCGGTATCTGTCAGCCTTTTATGCCCTCCTGCCAAACCCTCTCCACCTGCCCGGGTCATTGATGACTACCCAGCATACACCATCTGGCGATTACTAGATGTGTGCTTCCAATACCTGGTTGACTGGGAAGGATGTAGCCCAAAGGAACATTCCTGGATTCCCCGCTCCTTCATCTTCCTCATTCGTGATTTCCACTGGGGCCATCTGGACAAGCCTGGTGAGTTGCCTGGAGACTCCCGTTGAGGGGGGTGGGGGGTACTGTCACAGTCCCAATCATTAATTCCCTATCTTGCTCCTAATTTTCTTTGATTATGCCAGGTTCCCCGTCATTAATTTCCCAAATTGCTTCCAATTCTCTTTGATGATGGCACACCTGGTTTCCATCAAAGACTCAGTATAAGAACCTTTACATCACAACCCCTAGTTGCCAGTTCGTTGGTCTTTTTTCCTGTGAGTAAACAACGTTTCCTGACCGCTTAGAACTGTTTGTTCTAAGTTTAGTTCCAGCTTCAAGGTTTACATATGAGACTCTGTTTCTCTGAGGCAAGGCTCCGTGTCAAGTCTCTGAGTCAAAGCTCCGTGTCAAGGTTCCATATCAGGGCTCCATGTCAAGATCCCCCCTGCATGCTGTTCGGTGTTTACACCCGTGTAAGTATCCAAACTCAATCTCCGCACCTGTGTCCTGCACTTGGGTTCACTCCAGTCACTCATTGCAACACTTTTAGCTGAGAACATAGTGAAATTTTCCCTTGAAGAAATTACTATAAACTACAGAACCACTGCTATGCTTCGAGAAAGCCCAGAAAGAAGAATGGAATGCCACACAGCCCCTTTCAACCTTCTTTTACCTGTTTACCCTCTGCTGCTTATGCTCCTGTTGATTAAAACTACATATTGCAGAATCAGATAGTTTTCTTCAAAATTGCTGGTTTTTCCCTTTGGAGGGTGGAAAGAAAGTTGCTTAGATATTCAGCAGGCCAGGCAACATCTATAGGAAGAAGCACTGTCGACATTTTGGCCGAGACCCTTCGTCAGGACTAACTGAAAGAAAAGATAGTAAGAGAAATCTCTCACTATCTTTTCTTTCAGTTAGTCCTGACGAAGGATCTCAGCCTGAAACGTCGACAGCACTTCTCCCTATAGATGCTGCCTGGCCTGCTGCGTTCCACCAGCATTTTGTGTGTGTTGCTTGAATTTCCAGTATCTGCAGATTTCCTCGTGTTTCCTTAGATATTCAATTGTGTTGCTATGTTTTTTTTTCAGTGTTGTATAATTGAGAATTGATTTGTTTTCAGAGTGCAACAAGCCAACAACCATATCTAGGTCATTTTGTTCCTCATGGAAAAATCCACTGGACACTTGTTTTGAAGGATCCATGCAATTCTGATAGGAGTTCCGTGTTATTCTTTGCACAATGTTCCTCATAGTGTATTGCAGTGGACTTGGATTAGATCACCTATAGTTAAGCACTCCATGGAAACTTATGAGGTAATGTGGAAAATCTGCACATCCCAGGTACATTAAAACAACTTACTAAACACACCTGGTGATCCCAGATGATTCCTCCAACCACCAAACCCCTGCCAATATGCCCTCACCTCCACAACCACACATACCTTTTGTTCACTACTGATCCCAGCACACTTACCCTATAACCTCCTAGCCTCAGATATTGCCTCAAACTCCACTCTAGTCTTGTCCACCAATCCCACCCAACAGCTTCCAAGTCCATACTCCAAATTGCTCTACTTCCAATTCCTACTCATCAGCCCTATTCCTAATTCTCTCTCACAGATCCCTGCATCTGATCCCTGCATCTCACCCTAAATTCCAGGCTCTATTACCACCCCCCCCCCCATCCAATTGCAAAGCTGCTTGGCTTTGGTCTCAATCATGGTTGGGTCAATAACCAAAGTGGTATCTGTCTCACTGTGCCCCTACCATTTTAGTACGATATAATGGGTGCACTGGAATTTATGGGCAAATAATAAGGCATCAGAACAGAAGTAGACTATTTAGACTATTGAGTTCGCTCTACTATTCCATCATGGCTGATTTATTATCCCTCTCAAACTCATTCTCCTACCTTCTCCATGTAACTATTAAAGAACGTACTAATCAAGAACCTATCAAATGCTGATTTAAATATGCCCAATGATTTAGTCTCCACTGCTTTATGTGGCAATGAATTGCACAGATTCATCCTCTGGCTAAAGAAATTCCTCTAATCTCCATTCTAAAGGGGCATCTTCTATTCTATAATTGTGCCCTCTGGTCCAAGACTCCCCCAATAGAGGAAAAACCCTTTCCATATCCACTCTATCTAGGCCTTTCAATATTCGATTCATTCTTCTAAACATTCTTCAGGATTATAGGTGTAGATGAAGCCACAGCTCATGAGAAGCTAGCCGTCAGTAGCTTACACCACAGACGACAGGTTGCTGCAGCTACTGTGTATACAAAATGCACACCAGCCACAGCCCTCAGACCTTCACACCACGCTGCCTTCATCTAACGAGAGATGGCGCATCACACGATCAGGTTTATCTATGCCTGCTCGTGCTGTTTCTATGCCTGATGCGAGAACCTACACACTGCATAGAAGCCTCCTTCACTGTGCTATCAGAATTTGGAACAGCCTTCCAGATGCTGTGGTTGGAAACATCTGCGACATTGGGGTCCAAGCCTTCAAGAGTCAAGTGCACAAACATTTATCACCTCTGGGAGGGAAGTCACATGCTTCTTCATAAGCTATCATGAAGGGGATCAGGATGGCAATTCTTCGTTGTTGGCAGGTAGGGTTAATACCTGACTTTCAAGAGCACTTGTGAGTTATGTTCCGGCTGGACTTAGTCCTTAAACTGCTGGAGAACAGTGTGGAAAGATCAGGTGCTGGTTTCTCCTGGTAGGGATTAGTTTTCAGTTCCAAGTGCTCCTGCCATGTGTTGTCACCCTGTAACCTTATCCTTCAATCTCTCTGAATTATGGAGGACAGCATGTGTATAAACGTCTCTCTCCAGCAGACTTCATCATGATCATCATGACTCCAGTATTTCTACTATTTTTTAAAGTTTCTTAATTGTACGTATAATCTTTTTAATGTTCTATCGCTGAGCAGCAGTGAACCATCTGATTGGCCTATCAGTGTTCTCTTTGGGAACTAGTTGACTTGATCATCATTTCTGATCTGGCTATCGTTCATGATTGCATTTAATAAAAAAAAAACTGTAACAAGCATAGGCTCAGAGCCATCAAACGTTCCTCATACACTAACATTTTCATTCGGGACATCCTCACAAACCTCCTCTGGACCCTCTGCACTGTCAGCACATCCTTTCTTAGATGAGGGGCCCAAGTATACTCACAATAACGTAACATGCTGATGTGATGTCTTGCCACAAGAGATAAGGCTTACCATGAAGATGAACAGCAAAGGTAATTTGTTTCACTGCAGTGAGGTCTCCTGGAAGATTATCAGCATTCATTACAGACAGTAATATGAGAAGAATTTTGTATAAAGAAGAGACTTGAATGTGAAGTAAAGTATGTAAACAGATAAGACGAGCTGCCTTGCTGTTGGAAGGTGTGGACTTGCACCAGTGCTCAAACAACCTTTGCTCCTATGAACATCTTCCTGTAAAATAAAGAAGTCCCTGGTAATGTGGTGGTTTTATTAACTACTAATACCATGTGAAGTTAAAATAGCCCCTCTTGGAACCTCCTGACCTTCTGTAGAGTCCCTTTGGCATTTCAGAAAATGTTGGCACCTCCTATCTGAGGACATATTAGAGGATACAATTTCGATCACTATTATTCTGTAAAATGATGAAGCCCATAGGCCAACTTCAGCCTTTTAATTGCTGCATCCAAGCTATGTTTCACCGTCACTCAGCAAACAGCATGTATTTTATGGTCTCCAGACTGTAGTGAATGGTTAATAAGGAAGACATTGCAATGAGTTTTATGGTGGCTACATTCTGAAATCAAATCACAAAAGTGAATGCAAATTGGCTCAAGAGATTCGCAAAACTCAACTTCTTTGACTCGAGATTTTGAGAAAATAGCACCGTAAATAGTTTAGTATAAACTTTTTATTTACAAGTGGAAAAAAGTACAGTGTTTATCATGGATGGTGCAGCTTTAAGTACATGAGATCCAGTGGCAATAGTTACACACTTGATTTGAAATTATGTATGACATCCATGAAACAGGGCTCTGCTTCAAGATCTATTGTAGAATGTTTATGCCAAGAAATAGGGTTTCACCTGCTATTGGTAAACCAAAACAAGATCATGTTTAGTGATAACAACAGAAAATAGATTAAACTGCTCAATTTAAGAGCATAATTTGTGTTTCTCATGGATTCTATTCTATTTAAGGCCGTAAGATATAAGAGCAGAATTAAGCCATTTGGTCCATTGAGTCTGCTCTGCCATTTCATTATAGCTGATCCAATTTTCCTCTCAGCCCCAGTCTCCTGCCTTCTCCCCGTATCCCTTCATACCCTGACCAATCAAGAATCTATCAAACTCTGCCTTAAACATACATAAAGTCTTGGCCTCCACAGCCACCTATGGCAAAGCATTCCACAGTTTCAACACACTCAAACATCCTTGCCACAGCCACTTTATCAAGGCCTTTCACCATTCAAACAGTTTCAATGAGATCACCCCTCATTCTCCTGAATTCTAGTGAATACAGGCCCAGAGCCATCAGATGCTCTACATATGACAAGCCATTCAATCCTGGAATCTTTTTTGTGAACCTCCTTTGAATCCTCTCCAGTTTCAGCTCATCCTTTCTAAGATAGGGGCCAAAACCCTGCTGACAATATTCCAAATGAGGCTTCATCATTGCTTCATAAATCCTCAACATTATATCCTTGCTTTTATATTCTAGTCCTCTTGAAATGCTCACAGTGCATTTGCCTTCCTTACCACAGATTCAACCTGCAAATTAATCTTAGGGAATCCTGCACAAAGACCCTCAAGTCCCTTTGCACCTCAGTTTTTTTTTTGTATTTTCTCACCATAAAGTAAATAGTCAACCCTTTCATTTATTTTACCAAAGTGTATGACTTCCTGACATTATATTCCGTCTGCCATTTCTTTGCCCATTGTGCTAATCTGTCTGTCATTCTTCAGCCTCTCTACTTCCTCAAAACTATCTGCCCCTCCACCTATCTTCACATCATCTACAAACCTTGCAGCAAAGCCATCAATTCCATCATCCAAATCATTGACATACAGTACTGTATAACATAAAAAGAATCAGTCCCAACACTGACCCCTGTGGAACATCACTAGTCACCTGCAGCCAGTTCATAAAGACTCCCTTTATTCCCACTCTTTGCCGACTGTAAATAAGACACTGCTTTATCCATGCTAGAAACCTTCCTGTAATGCCATGGACTCCTAACTTGCTAAGCAGCTTCCAAGTACATAACATCAACCAATTCATCTTTGTCTATTCTGCTTGTTATATCTTCAAAGAATTCCAACAGATTTGTCAGGCAAGGTTTTTCCTTGAGGAAACCATGCTGACTATGGCCTAATTTATCATGTGCCTCCAAGTACCCTGAGACCTCATCCTTAACAATCAGCTGCAACATCTTCCCAACCATTAAGTTCGGACTAACTGGCCTTTAGTTTCCTTTGTTACGAATGTGACGCGACTCTGAGGGGCCGAAGGGTACAAAGTCGCCCCCTCCTTTTTGAGAATCGCAAGATCGCTATTAATTCGGGTCTGGGACCCAGGAAATGAGAGAGAGACACGCAGAATCCACAAGGTTTGGAATGTGTCCTGGCCTCAGCGAAAATGGAACCATTGATAACGGCTATTGTCTCTTGGAGATGGAATTGTGTATTGAGTACTGTACTATTCATTGAAGCCCCTCAGGGGACGACCAGAGCGGACTGGTTGAGGGATTGCATCACCCCAACCTGATTGACATCTGAGACCCCGTGAGTTAGGATAAAAGAGGGTCTGGGGAACAACCCCTTTAGACGCACCAGGAGAAACGCTAGAAATCCTGTGACAGCGTTTAATAGCGACAGCCGGTGGGGGCTCGTGTGCGTCCTCCCTTGCCAGGGTGGTGGGCTCATCATGGAAGAACGGCTTTAGCTAAAGGAGAGGCCATGAGTGAACGGCCACACCAACGGGACTCCTGACGGATCGAAATCATAAAAGGAAAGCCGGCAAGTTTTTCTCCCAAATCTCTCTCTCTCTCCAACCATTGCAAACCCAGCGGTCCCCAAAGGCTGCAGCCTGCATGAACTGAGTGAACTTTATATTTCCATCGGACAATACATTATCCCCTAGACAACGATAGAGCTTATTTCTTATTGATTATTATTATACCTGCACTTTTAGATTTAGTATTGACGACGTATATTATCTGTATATTTGCATTGATATTATTTTGTGTATTTTTACGAATAAATACTGTTAAAAATAGTATCGCCAGACTTCAACGGACCTCTCTATTTTTGCTGGTAAGTGACCCAGTTACGGGGTTCATAACACCTTTTCTTCTACCTCTCTCCCTTCTTGAAGAGTGGAGTGACATTTGCAATTTTCCAGTCTTCTGGAACCACTCCAAGATCTAGTGATTCTTTAAAGATAATTACTAATGCCTCCACAATCGTTTCAGCCACTTCTTTCAGAACTCTGAGGTGTACATCATTTGGTCCAGGTGACTTATCTACCTTCAGACCTTTTAGTTTCCCAAAAACCTTCTCTTGTAATGGTAACTTTACACACTTCATGCCCCAAACACTGGAAATTCCATTGTCCTGCTAGTGTATTCCACCATGAAGACTGATGCAAAGTACTTATTCGGTTCATCCACCATTTCACTGACCCCATTGCTACCTTGCCAGCATCATTTTCCAGTGATTTGATATCCACTGTTGCTTCTCTTTTACTCTTAATGTATCCGAAGAAACTTTTCGTATCCTCTTCATCCTTACCTTCTTAATGAATTTTTTAGTTGCCTTCCATTGGTTTTTAAATTTTCCCAACCTTCTAACTTCCCACAAATTTTTGCTCTATTATATACCCACTTTTTGGTTTTTCTGTTGTCTTTGACTTGTTTTGTTAACCATAGTTGTGTCATCTTTCCTTCAGAATACTTCTTCTATGGGATGTATATATTCTTTGCCTTCTGAATTGCTTCTAGAAATTCCGGCCATTGCTGCTCTGCCATTATCCCTGCCAATGTTCTTTTCCAATCAATTCTGGCCAACTCCCCTCTCAGGCTTCTGTACTTCCCTTTACTCCACTGTAATACTGATACATCAGACTTTAGCTTCTCCTTCTCAAATTTCAGGGTGTATTTGATTATATTATGATCATTACCCCTAAGAGTTCTTTTACCTTAAGCTCTCTGATCAGTTCTAGTTCATTGTACAACTCACTGTATGTCCAACTTAAACACTGTATATCCAATAATCTGGCCTCCACTACACTTGGGGGCAGAAAATCCTATACATTCACTACCCACTGAGAGAAAAAAATTGCAATGCAACTGCGTGCAATGCCACTACAGTTGACATCTTCTGGACAGATCATGAATTTCACTTTTATTTTTTTTACATTTGTTTTTTGTCTTGAATGTGATTCTAGAGCTGTTGGAGCCTGTGGTTTGTGGTTTGGAGATCGTTTGAGTGTTTCAGCCCTTTGCAGTCTCCAAGAGGATTCTGGGAGGGAGAGACATCATGCAGGAACTCATGGCAAGATGGCTGCAGCTGTAGGGCATGAGCCGATGTTTAACTCAATTTTGCCAATTAAAGCTTTCAATGCTTGCCGATTAAAGCAATTGAAAGATCAAGGCGAATGCGGGTGGTGAGCGCCAGCTGTCTGCCTTTTGATCGCTGGTGACATCACTTTGCTAGGGAGAGCGGAGACTGCCTTTTGATTGTTGGTGGGTTCACTCACTTCCAGTGAGGAAAAGGCCTGCAGCTGTGCCCAGCTTGCTCTTTTTTTTGTACAGAGAGGAGAGATTTGGGAGTTGATGATAATGAAGCCGTTCTTTTCTGTCTTGGTTTTTTGGCTATCTGGAGAAGAAGAATTTCAAAGTTGTATACTTTAATAATAAATGAACCTCTGAACTTTTGTGTGAAGAACTTGCTCTATAGGTCACATTGAAATTGCCCCCCTCACCTTAAACCTACGCCTTCTAATTTCTAATTCCTTTTCCATGGGAAAAAGACCATAAGACTAGAAGACATAGGAGCATAATTAGGTAATTTGTCCTATTGAGTCTGCTCCACCATTTGATTGTGGCTGATTTATTTTCCCTCTCAATCCCAATCTGCTGCCTTCTCACCATAACCTTTGACACACTGACAAATTAAGAATTTATCAAGTTCTGCTTTAAATTTACTCAATGATATAGTCTTCACAACTGTCCATGGCAATAAATTCCACAGATTCACTACCCTCTGGCTAAATAACTTCCTCCTCATCAAGACCACGTGCATTCACCCTACTTATACCCTTCATGATTTTATACACCCATTTATGGTCACCCCTTAGTCCCCTATGCTCCAAAGAATGAAGTCCTAGTCTGTCTAATGTCTCTCTGTATATCAGGCCCTCGTAAATTTCTTTGCAGTTTAATGGTGTTTTTCCTATAACAGTACACAATACTCCAGATCCTGCTTCACTAAAATCTTGTACAACTGCAAAATAAAGTTTCAACTCCTATACTCAGGACCCTGACTGAATGATGGCTGAGTTGTGACAAATGTCTTCTTTGCCACTCTGTATATCTGTGACTCCACTTTCAGGGAACCATTTACTGTACTCCCAGGACCTTCTGTTCTACAACATTTCCCAGGGGCCACTACAATTGTCCTATCCTGGTATGATTTTCCAAATTGCAACACTTCACTGTTATCTGATTGAGAATGCCAGAGTGAGTTGCAATGAAGAGAAAAGGTGGAATAGTGGTACAGGAAAGGAGAAATTTTGATTGGAAATTAGTAGGCATCTGGCTCTACTAAATCAATCTCATATTTTGATACTGTGGTTCTACCAGAAATGGCAAGGGGCTCTTTTGGCATTCACCTGCCCTTTCCATTCTGACATCACAGGACAAGTCAAGATGATATCAGCCATCTTAAATCTTCATATTTCCCCCATTATATGATGTGAAAGCATAACATAGGTATACATTACAGGAGCTGAATTTTGCTTATGGTAGCCAGAGTTCAGTAGGAAATCACTGACTGGAAACAGGACAGTTCATTTGGAATTTAATGAACTCTGAAACTTCATGAAGGTCAGATTCTGGCATGTCTGACCTTATGTTCTGCCATTGATTCCAGGAACAGCGATGACATAATGAAGATAGGGACCAGAGAAATTTCACATCCAAGCAGATCACCAATATCTGGAGATAGGTAAGTGCATATAAGTGCTTGTATTATTTGTTTTATTTAATATTTAAAAGCTTTTTGTTTAGAATTTTGACATGTTTCAATCATTTTAATTCCTTATTTTTATCTGAATGGCTTTAAAATGTTTGTCAGAAGATATTTAAAATAATTTCCTCTGCCTCATAAGACACTCTTCAGTGCCAGACCAGAATCATTAGAAAGTGGACCTGGACTCAAGTTATAGTTTTATTAATCAACACCGTACCTGTTTTTGGATTTCTGTATAACTCATAGGAAAATTTCCAAAATATTCCTGCTATTTTTATCCATAAGGAAAAGACTTTTAAGTTTGATGATAAATGTTTCATCAAGTTGGATATCCAAGTTTTCAAAGGTGCCCTCTTCTGCTATATTCTGTGCATGCTCTCCCACAGAAGTCATTTGAAGAAATCTTCATGGCAAATCATAAAGATCAGCCAAAATGAATTACATCAATTTTTCGATGCCTTAAAGCTGTCACAAGCATAAATGGAAAATGGAAATTCACAGATGAAGATTTCAGGCTGTGATGTTCTCCATCTGGAGTGAACACTGCCCCCACAGTTTTATTTTAATAATAGTTACACCATCCTGCCGTTTTCAGTGACACTCTCTTCTGCTTCTACAGTTTGTGATATGTAGCAACAGAAAAATTGGCAGTATAGAGTGTTTGAATTCCTGCTTCTGCTGAGCCTCTTGACCTGCTAACTACAACACTGCTGTTACCTTAACACCAGCCTTTGCTATTAATCAGATTTTCTGCAGTGTTTTTTATACTTCAAAACATTCAGAGGTCTTACACTTCACATTTTGATTTTCAGATAATGAAATATTTTATTTTGCTTTTTGTACTTTCAATCAACAATATTTTAAACAATGAATTTTTAACAATGCACAGTAACTTATGTTACCTTATTCCAGTAGTTCACATGCAATGCATTAATTTATCCAGGCTTAATGATGATGTTCCTATTTTAATTATGGGCATTTTGGGAGGGCAGATTGCCTGTACTCTCTGATTAAGTCAAAACAAGTTGAATGGCCTCATAAGAGTATCAAGTGTGAGCTCTTCATTGCTCCATTCTCTTTCAGCAGAAATTCACAACTCTTCTTTTAACTTGTCTCGTCAAGAAGCTATTCCCTTCCATTACTTTGTGCAAGTTTATATTCCTACTTTAATCTCTAACTTTGAACTTTGAACTTATTACAAGCACATAATGAGTTCAAACTTCCTTTCCCTGGGCATCCATGTCACTATTTTCTTCATGAATTCAATCACCAGCTCCTCTCCCATTCCTGCTTTAGTTCACATCACACACACTCAGTTCCTTTTGTTATGCTTTGTAACTCCAAAACTA
Source organism: Hemitrygon akajei (assembly GCF_048418815.1). Classification (NCBI taxonomy): domain Eukaryota; kingdom Metazoa; phylum Chordata; class Chondrichthyes; order Myliobatiformes; family Dasyatidae; genus Hemitrygon; species Hemitrygon akajei. The sequence goes on from NC_133138.1 coordinate 49,809,331, forward strand.
ATTGGAATAAAAGCATGGGAGTAAGAAGATGAATATCTACTTTGTTTTACTTTTAGCAAGGCACTCCCTTATGGTGTGGTGTCCTTAATATTTCCAAGTACCCACTTTTGAGTAAGACCCTGCAGTGGATAGTGAAGTCAGCTGAGAAGATCATCGGGGTCTCTCTTCCCGCCATCACGGACATTAACACTACATGCTGCATCCGCAAAGGAATCAGCATTATGAAGGGCCCCATGCACCCCTCATACAATCTCTTCTCCCTCCTGCCGTCTGGGAAAAGGCTCCGAAGCATTCGGGCTCTCACGACCAGACTATGTAACAGTTTCTTCCCCCAAGCTATCAGACTCCTCAATACCTGAAGCCTGGACTGACACCTTGCCCTACTGTCCTGTTTATTATTTATTGTAATGCCTGCACTGTTTTTGTGCACTTTTGCAGTCCAGTGTAGGTCTGTAGTCTAGTGTAGCTTTCTCTGTGTTTTTTTTTTATTACGTAGTTCAGTCTAGTTTTTTGTACTGTGTCATGTAACACCATGGTCCTGAAAAATGTTGTCTCATTTTTACTATGCACTGTACCAGCAGTTATGGTTGAAATGACAATTAAAGTTGACTTGACTTGTAGTCCCTCACTAGGTTTGCTTGTACAAAAGTGAAATGTCCAACCTCCTTGTTTGAGGAGCCCTGAATTTGCCTCAGCTGTTTTCCTGCATAGTCCTTCTGAGATTGGGTTTGAGGAGCTCTAAGTGTGAGCGCCAGGGACTACCTAGGGACAGCATAGCTGATGAGCTGTTAACTATGGAGTGTGTTATACAAGTAAGAAACTGGTAAGCATCTGATTCAGTGTCAGTGTAGTGTGTTCTGTTGACATTCCCTGCAGTGCCTTCTTTAGACTCTGGACAAACCTTTTCCCCAAGCCATTTGTAGCTGGATGGTATTGTGCAGATAAATATGTCTTATTCCATTCATTTCCAAATGTCTGAAATTGTTCCACAACAAACTGTAGTCCATTTTCACTGACCAAATGTTCTGGAACACCTTGAGAAGAGGCTACTCAACATATCAGCAGTGTGTGAGTCTGCAGTGGAGGCTATTGGGAACATTTCTGGCTACTCAGTAGCTGCATCCACTACTACCAAGAAATTTGTACCCATGAGTGGTCTGGCAAAATCCACATGAATCCTCTGCCAGGGCAATGCAGCCCATTCCCAGGGATGTTGAGGCATTGCTCTTGGCATCTTCTGGACATGTTGGCATCCCAAACAGTGCATGGCAAGCTGCTCAATCTGCAGATCTATTCCAGGCCACCAGATAAAGACTTGAACCAAAGCTTTCATTTTGACTATGCCCAGATGACCGGGATGTAACTTTGTGAGTGTTTATGGTGAGAAACATCTTGGACTCTTCTTCCATCTCCATCTGTTGTAGCCGTCAGCTAAGTTCACTTTGAAGTGTTTTCCTCTAGAAATTTTGGAAATATGTCCTCTTGATCTACTTTCAGCATAGAGTTGATGATTACCTTAAAATCACCACAGATCCTGACAGACCCATTCTTCTTGGCTTCTGGGACCACCAGCATTGCCCATGCTCCACTCAGTCTTGGAAATAATTCCTTCAGCCTCCATGCAATCTATCTCACTGGCTACTTTATCACAGATGGTCTCAGGAACTGGAAGGGCTTTGGAAAACTGGGGTGTGGCATTTTCATTTAACACTATTTTATGCTTGATATGTTTGAGTTTTCCAATGGCAACTTGAATACTGCTGTGGCATCATCCAATACCTTTCTTAATCTGCAATCATTTGACTCTATTGCAGGAAATGGGGCATGCAAATGGTGGATGGATCTCCAATCAAGTCTCAGCCAATTACGGCCCCACAATGTTGCCCCTCCTATTTTTTTTTACCACATACACACCCAATGTGGCTGGTTGATTGTTGCATTTCACTGTTACAAATGTCACTTCCACAGGAGTTTTCTTTCTTGTCTAGTATAAGTTCTTAGTTAGATATCTGTAGATATTTGGTTCAGTATCTTTGAAATGCCATTCACTCCCTTTATGGAATGACTGAAACAGCCAAGCCGGCGTCCAATTTCATTTTAATCAATTTGATGTTTACTTGTGGTGTAAGCCACATTGCTTGTCTCCTGTTAGTTTTCACATTGTAAATCTTAAGGTACCCAGTTTTTTTTCTCTCACTGCAAGATTATGTATTGCATTGAACTGCTGCTAAGTTAACAAATTTCATGTCACATGCCGGTGATAATAAACCTGATTCTGATTCTGATTCTGTGTCACTCTCATCATTATCTGATTTTTCAACAACAGCTGCATACTAGTACTCTTCTTGAAACTGCAACTTGACTTTTTAGTTTTTTCTCTTCCCCATGCAATCCATTTATTTTTGTCTGCCTGACATGCTCTTTGCACTCAGCCTTTTTTCTTGGAGCGACTGAGGATGGGAGGTGACTTGATAGAAGTGTATAAGATGATGAGAGGCATTGATCGTGTGGATGATCAGAGGCTTTTTCCCAGGGCTGAGATGGCTAGCATGAAAGAGCACAGTTTTAAGGTGCTTGGAAGTAGGTACAGAGGAGGTATCAGGGGTAAGTTTTTTACGCAGCGAGTGGTGAGTGTGTGGAATGGGCGCCAGTGACAGTGGTGGAGGTGTATACGATAGGGTCTTTTAAGAGGGTAATCCTAGATAAAATCTAAGGTAAGAACATGTTTGGCACAGCTTTATGGGCTGAAGGGCCTGTATTGTGCTGTAGGTTTTCTATGTTCTATGTTTTTTCATTTTCTGCAAGTTTCACCTTTAAATCTACATTGGTCTGGTGTATATGTGCCCCTGCTACAAGGGTAACACAATTTATTTGGCCAGGCTGACCTGTGCAGATGTTGCAATTTTGTTCACATTTAGTTTCATTCCTGACTGCAACTCTATTGCCTGTCTGGCTGCGCTTTCCATTGACACAGTAATTTCAGCTGCTCCTTTTGTATGACTGGTGCTTCAGTTAGGAGCCATGTTTGAATACTTTCTTGTAAGATTCCACAAACTAAACGATCTCTCAGTGTGTCATTGAACCCATCACTGAACTAGCAATGCTCAGACAACTTCTTTAATTCACTCACATAAACTAAAATGGTTTTCACTTCTTTAATTCACTCACATAAACACTTGCCTTTTGATTCCACTTATGAAACCTAAAGCATTCTGCAATCAACAATGTTTTGGTTCTAAATGTTCCTGCATTATGTTCATGACATCAGCAAAGTTCATTTCAGCTGTTTTGGTTGTAGCAATCAAACTTCTAAGCAACCTGATTAATCTTCCATCAATTGCACTCAGCAAAATTGGCTATTTCATTTGCTTCAAGATACTGCCCAATTCATTCACTATTCACTATACATCAGCCATTTATCTGTTGTGCAATCAAATGCATCTATCTTTCTGATATATGCAGCCACTTCTGCTCTTTTTTATATATGATTATTTTCACCTGTTACTCACTACTTATGAATTCATTAATTTCATCTGTTTTCTGCCTTTTTTCAACTTGACTATCCATGTCTCCTTCCAAAGAACACATGCCATGCTTTTTAAAACTTGAATGTCTCCAAGGAAGAAACCATGTTGCGCTTTTTAAAAAGCTCGAACATCTCTTTGCACTTCAATGGGTAGGTAATCATCTCAGTTTCATTTTAAACATTACTCATCACCACTGTTACATTTTGTAACTGCAAAAGTAATTGAAAGAAGAACACAGTTGTGTCTACTTCAGTTTTCTATTAGCAAGGTGCTCCCTTATGATGTGATGGTATAATGACATATGCCATTCACATACTCTTTACATGTGCACAGAGAATGCTTGATCAAACAATATGTTTACAACATTACTTAAATATTCCTGAAACATTAAATTCCCAACAACTTTTACATTCATCACATCCCTATTCCATTTCCATTTCAGTGCCTTATCTTTTAGCCTATCTATTTTTAAAATATATACAGACATACAAACATTTATCATTAACACAGGAGCACAGGAGATTCTGCAGATGCTGGAAGTTTTGAGCAACACACACACACACACACACACACACACACACACACACACACACACACACACACACACACACACACACACACACACACACACACACACACACACACACAAGTCATGGAAGGGAATGTACAAGTTGATATTTAAGATGGAGACCCTTCATGAGGACTGAAAGGAAGAGGGCAGAAGCCACAATAAAAAGGAGGGGGCAGGAGGGGAATGAGTCCAAGCTGGCAGGTGATAGGTGAAACCAGATGAGAGCAATACTCCTGCTCCATTTGCGATGGAGCTTGTGCATTTCACATTGGCCTCATCTGTGGCTTCAGAACGCACAGAACCATCGTTAAAATCAAGTTATCTTCCATATAAAGGGACTACTCAGAAAGAATACAGAAGAAAACAAACCATATTTACCTTTTCAAAGGGCAGCCGATAAGTTGCCACACCTAAATATGTTCTATAGTGTAAGCACACTTGAAGTTGGAGGTGCCATATTGGCATGGAGAGAGGACTGACTTTCATTAAAAGAATTCGTTATTCAGGATTCGGGCAACAGGAACAAAGATTGTATCCTTGATCTGTCTCTAATGGTGAAAATGGTGGTGAGACTTCTTAAAGTGCTAAAATCTTATTGAGAGACTCCTACAGTCATGTGGGTTATTGTGTTCCAGGACTTTGGCCAATGGTGTTACACTGCAAGTTGGGGTGGAACGGGGCTTGGAACAGAAGCTCCAGTTCATGGTGTACTCACGAGCGTGTGGTCCTTGAGCTTATTGTTGGAGTAACCTCTCTCAGTAAACGTGGTATATTTTGTAGATATTATCCACCATTACCATAGTGTGCAGTCATAGTCCCGAGCAGTGCTTCAACCCAAAGCATCAAGAATTCATTTCTTCCCACGGATGCTGCTTGACCAATTGGGTTCTTCCGGCATATTTTTTGTTTGTTGTGCACACAGATAAAGCACTACATGATTAAGTTGATTATGGTAATTCTTAACAATAGAAATGCAAAAGAACATAGTAGGAACACTTGGCAGGTCAGAATGGAGAAAGAGTAGAGTTAACTCTTAGGAAAAAAGACCCTCCGTCGATATTAACTTTATATATCTGTGCACAGATATAGCCTGTCTATGTAGACTTTCCATTATCTTCCATGCTCTTATTTCCAGTTTTCATGATGTGCACTCATTGTCACATGACTTTAACTGACCGCTGGTTTGTGGCAGGAATCCACACTGCCTACTCCATTTCAAAAGGCATAGTTGTTTATGAAGATTCAAGAAGCCAATTCACAATCCACCTTATATATCCAGTTTTGTCTTTCAAAGTGCTCACAATGATGAAAGAATGGTGCAAGGAACAAACTGCTGGAGGAACTCAGCAGGTCCAATAGCATCTATGGAGGTAAAGGGACAGTCAATACTTCAGGTTAAGATCCTGCATCCAGAGTGTGGGGGGGGGGGCAGGGAGATAAGAGTAGAGGGGGAGGAGTGGTGCAGGACCTGCAAGTGGGGTGGATCCAGATGAAGAGGGTTAAATGGGTAGATGGAGTTATTTGGAGGAAGGAGGTGGAGGTAGCAAGTGGCTGGAACCAGATACTGTAAGAGTGGGATGCTGGGTAAAAGGGGAACAGTTGGGAGAAGGGATAGGGAACTGGGGATTGAGTGATAGGAGATCGAGGTGGGGCGGGGGAAGAAACCGAGGCCTGAGGGGAGAAGGAGGTGTGGTTTGAGCAAAATGAGTTTGTGAGAGGACCTAGGTGGAATGGAAGAAAGAAACGGTGAAACGGGGTGCGGCCTATCTGTGAAGCTGGATAATTCAATATTCACACCTTCCAGTTGTAGATTCGTGTGCAGAATATGAAATGAAGTTTCTTTAATTTGTGTCTGGCCTCGACCTGACAGAAGAGGAGGTGAAACACTGACATGTTGGTGTGAGAGTAGGGAAAGGAGTTGAAATGAGTTGCATCTGGGGGATCCGAATGGTCAATGAGTACAGAGTACAGATACATGGCGAAACAGCTGCTACATTGAGAGTTGTGAATGCAGCAGACAAGGTTGGGGGAGCGGCATGAGAATCTCTGCCAGGTAAAACATAAGGACCAAGAGAACTTTATGGTTGGAGGTGCGGTGAAAGTAGAGGTGCTGGAATGGAAGGATTAGAGTTGAAAGAAGTGGTGCTGGTTAAAGAGCAGCAAGTCTGATAAATGATATACCTGCACATTGGAATCTCTACTGGAAAAAAACACCATCAGACAATGAAAGGCAGCACATTTGTACTTAGACAATAAATTTACTTAGAATTCTGTTCAAGTGCCCTTTCCAGTCCCAGTTGTCTTCTATCAGCGGATTTTCCTGCATGCAAGCTCCATAAATTTGGAATACCCCTTAAAAGTACGTATCATGTTACTGTGTCTATTTTATGTTTTGCATTTATAATCAGATACCTCCTGGAGTTATTTTCTCCACAATAACAACCATATAAAGAATAAGGTGGAAACAGCCATAAGTGATTATTGCATCTATGGAGTGAAAAATTCAAAAATCAAAGGTGCAAAGGGATTGTGAATCATCATGCAGGATTCCCTAAAGGTTAGTATGCCGGTGGGGTCAGTGATGAGGAAGGCAGATGTGATGTTAGCATTCATTTTGAGAGGACTATAATATAAACACAAGGATGTAATGTTGAGAATTTATAAAGCACTGATGAGGCCTCAATTGAAGTATTGTGAGTAGTTTGGGCCCCTTATTGAAGAAAGGATGTGCTGACATGGAGAGCATTCAAAGGAGGTTCAGGAAAATGGTTCCAGGATTGTACAGTTTGTCATATGAGGAGCATTTGATGGCTCTGGGTCTCTACTGACTGAAATTCAGATGAATGAAGGGTGACCGCATTAAAACTTACCAAATGATGAAAGGCCTTGATTGAGTGGATGTGGACATAGTCTCAGAATAGAGGGGTGTCCTTTTTGAATGGAGGGATTTCTTTAGCTAGAGAGTGGTGAATCTGTGGATTTTGTTGCTACAGGCCAAGTCACTTAAGGCCTATTTAAGGTATATTTAAGGCAGAGGTTGATAGATTCTTGATTGGTCTGGGCATGAAGCAATATAGACAGAAGGCAGGAGATTGGAGCTGAAAGGAAACATGGATCAGCCATGATGAAATGCCAAAGCAGGCTCAATGGGCAAATTGGTCTAATTCTTCTCCTATATTTTATGGTCTTATGAGGTCAATTAGAATCCAAAAAAAAGGCTTTCACAAGTATTATTTTCATGTGTTGGTCTTTCATCTGAATGAAAATAATTAGTGTAATAGGACAAATGTAATGCAAGTAAGATGTTTAGTTTCTCATTTCACCACAATCAACTATTCTAACTGCAATTCAATCAGAAGCAGGACAGAAACAATGCAGAGTCTCACTTAACCATTGAGTCAAAGAGGTCGCAGAGCAAATATATAACTGAATGTTATTTGCAATTGCTTTAAGAACTTCACAGCAGATCGACACAGTGCTAAGTTTTGTAGTAACATTTTGCTTTATTTTGTTATCATATCAACTCTCAATTGGTCTCATGATTCTACTCAGCAGCATTCCATTTGCATAGACCAAGATATACAAATTTTATTAAAAACACTTGGTGGAATTTTGTATATTACATATAACATTATTACTGGAAATGTTAAGTAAATATTTTAGGGGTGTTGTGCAAACTTTTGTAGAATTACTTGAGCAATAATTTAAATATTTGCTGTGTTCCGAAATGATTTTGCTCTTAGCAAAAGCACAGTGGTATCCAATGGTGTGGATTCTTCTACATTTTCCCACAAGTGAAAAAGAGATGGCCAATCAAAATCACCCCGTTATACACTACTAAGTTAGACTAATTTCACCCCTTCTTTGCAATTAATTCAGTTGTTACATTTGCTCCCTTCATATTTTACATAAAAAAAGGTGGAGTACAAGACTGTGTGCATTGAAAATATAATGCTTAACACCTAAACAAATCAAATATACCAGTTAGTATTCTGGAGTAAAATATTGTTTTGCTGAAGTTCTGCTGACAAGAACTTATTGCAAAAGAGTCTGTATTTAATGCTACCCCAGTGGTTCAGGAAAATAAATGAGTGAAGGCAAAGTGTGTTGGAAAATGCTCAGATATGTTATTTCATCAGTTTATGAATAACATGAGGAGCTGACAGGCATTGGGACAGAAACATTAATTCTTTTTCTCTTTCCATAGAAAGACACCCACTCAGTGTTTCAGTACTTTATTTTTTTATTTCAGTTTTTCAGCATTTGCAGATTTTTTTCATTTCCAGCTAATGCTAATAAAGGGCTTTTGGTTTTATAAAGCCTTTTAACTGTTATGTAGTTATTGCAAATTTATTGCAACATTTTGACACACTTGATTAAGGAAAACACTTTTGTAAATACTTTTATTCTAGCACAAAAGGCTACCATACTATCAGTTAGCAAAGAGGCAAAAAATGTGGTTACTGGAATTCTGAACCGAAAAGAGAAAACACAACAAGGATTACTGACCTCAAACATTAATTCTTGTTTAGCTCTCCTCAGATGCTGCCTGGTCTGTTGGATTTCTTTAGCACTGACTGTTTGTATAATTAAATAGCTCAGTTTGCCCTCTACAATCATATGAAAAAGATGACTGATGCTTTGCTCTTTATTTATTTATTCATTCACAGGCTGCAGACAATGCTGTTGCTAATTCATACTGAATCGAGGAACAGTTAAGAGTGAACGACACTGCAAGATCTGTGGTTACACTGTATATAGGCCAGTCTGGCCAGCAATTTCTACTGTGAAAGACATTTGTGAAACTGATGGATTATATCAACAACACAGTAATGACAAGGTTACTCTTACTGGAATTAGCTCTTTCTAAAAGTAATGATTCTGGCTGTTGCTCCAGTAACTTAACTATTATACTATCTAATCCATTTGAGAAATCTCTTGTTTCCTGTTGACCAACAATGCAGCATAATATATGTGTCCAGATCTGTTCAACTGCCAACTTTCTTACAGAACATAATTAGAATGTTATCCTTTGCTCAAACAATGCAAATCAGACAGAAATTTTGAATGGAAAATCGTATTGTTAATATTCTGTTAAATTCTCCAAAGCGTTGCTAAATAATTTTAACTATTTGGAAAGGAGACAAGGTTTGCACTACCCTTGATGAGGATGGAGAAGATCCCAATGGCTTTACAACACACACAGTTTTAAGGCCTTGCAATCTATTTAGACCCTAAGATATAGGAGTAGAACTAGGCCATTTGGCCCATCACATCTGCTCCACCATCTCCTCATGGCTGATCCAAATTTCTTCTCAGCATGAGGCATTTAAGTACAGACATTCCATGAGGAACATGGCAGACAATAACTGGTACTCTAAGTCTTAGAGATAACCATGCTCCAGGGAATTGGAGTGCCGAAACTTGGGTGCCAGTTGGGGCCATGACAGAACCCTGATGGCCTGGGCGATCAGGAAGGTGCTGGTGAGTGTGTTCTGTCAAGGTAGGATCCTAGATGACCCGTGAAGGAATCCAGCTTCTTTCTTCTGGGCCCTCCCAATCCACAAAGTATTGCCTTTTACCTTGAACAATGTGAGAGTCCAAAAGTGATCGCATTGTGTAGGCAAGTTATCCTTCAACAACTCTGGGAGGTGGAGGAGGTTTGGGAACCAGAGCCAAGGGGTTGGTTTTCAAGGGCTGAGGAAGGATACATGGAATGTGGGTGAATCAGCATGATGCTCAGGAGTTGGAGACTGTTGTTGATGCATCGCAGGATTTTGAAAGGACCGATGTTAAAAGCGGCCAATTATCTGAATTCAAACCACATGGAGAGATCTCTAGTTGAGAGCCAGACCTGCTGACTGGGAAGAAGTGCTGGTCCCTGTCTTCTCTAATGGCGTGCTTGGTCTGTTGTTGCCATGAATTGGCCAAGAACGTCTCTCTCACCTTAACCCATCTCCGGTGACATCTCTTGACTGTTGGTCTGCTGATTGAACCCCCACTTCCGCTTCTTGTTCTGGGAACAGTGGAGGATGATACCCAATCTGACATTTGAAAAGGGACATTTGCTGAGTTGTGGTGTGAGCAAGCTCTGTCCAGATCAGGTTGTCACTCCAGGTGGTAGGATTCCGAGGCTAGACATCTGACTGTTCTCTCTCTGAAGTTGCTTCGCAGAGGTGTGTCGCGGCAAATTCTGCGTGGCCTAGGTGTTATCAGGGTCCACTTGTAAATATAACAAACCCAAGGAAGGAGACTGGCTACTTGGAATTCACTCTTCTTGAGCTTGATGAATAGTTGTTTCTCAAGAACTTGTTATAGAACCTGCTGGACATGCTTGACGTGTTCCTGAGTGGACAGGAGAAAGTGAATTTATTGTCTAGGTAGACAAAGGCAAGGTGGTGTAGCATCTTCCAGAGCACATCACTGATGAATGCTTGAAATACTGCTGGAACGTTTGCGAACCTAAAAGGCATGAACTGGTATTCATAGTGGCCCCGAGGTGTGTTGAATGCTGTTTTCCTTTCGTCTCCCTCACAAATTTGGATTAGGTTGTAGATGCAATGGAGGTCCAACTTGCCAAATACTGTTGTTCCTGGAGAATCTCTAAGGCCTGTGTTCATGAGAGGGAGAGGATACAGGTCTTTAACAGTGATCTTATTCAGACACCTATAATCTTTGCAGAGCCCTACTCCACCATCCTTCTTGGTCACAAAGAGAAACCCGGTCCCAGTGGGAGATTTGGATGGTTGTATAAACCTAGACGTCAGAGCTTCTCAGATGTAGTCCTTCATGGATTTTCTCTCTGGGGTCGATAGAGAGTGGATCCTTCCCCGAGCAGGACAAATACTCAATAGCAGATCGATGGTGCAATCATGCTCCCGGTGAGGTGGTAGAGCGGTGACCTTTTACTTGCTGAAGACCTCCAGCAGGTCTGAACATTATGGAGGTACTTTAGGCAAATCAGACGCACTGGGGTTAGAGGTGAAAGGTTGGGAAGCGTGTCGGAGGTTGAACAGCCCAGGAAAAAGTCAGTGGTCTGATTGACTCTTGGGTTGTGGGATGACAGCCAGGGATGACCCAAAATGAGTGGTATATCTGGGAGCGAATGAGATGGAGCTGGATTGATTCCACATGCCTGGGCCTCTGTACCTCCCTCTGGAACTGGATCCTCAACTTCCTAACCAGAAGACTACAATTTGTGCGGATTGGTGATAACATGTCCTCCTCGTTGACGATCAACACTGGTGCACCTCAGGGGTGTGTGCTTAGTCCACTGCTCTACTCTCTGTATACACATGACTGTGTGACTAGGCATAGCTCAAATACCATCTATAAATTTGCTGATGATACAACCATTGTTGGTAGAATTTCAGAAGGAGATGAGAGCGCATACAGGAGTGAGATATGCCAACTAGTGGAGTGGTACCACAGCAACAACCTGGCACTCAATGTCAGTAAGACAAAAGAGCTGATTGTGGACTTCAGGAAGTGGAAGATGAAGGAACACATACCAATCCTCACAGAGGGATCAGAAGTGGAGAGAGTGAGCACTTTCAAGTTCCTGGGTGCAAGATCTCTGAGGAGCTAACCTGGTCCCAACATATCGATGCAGCTGTAAAGAAAACAAGACAGCAACTATACTTCATTAGGAGTTTGAAGATAATTAGTATGTCATCAAAAATGCTCAAAAATTTCTATAGATGTACCATGGAGAGCATTCTGACAGGCTGCATCACTGTCTGGTGGGAGGTGGGGGTGGGCTACTGCATAGGACCGAAAGAGGCTAAAGAAGGTCGTAAATTGGGTACTAGCCTACAAATTATCCAGGACATCTTCAAGGAGCTGTGTCTCAGAAAGATAGAGTCCATTATTAAGGACCCCAGCACCCACGGCATGCCCTTTTCTCACTGTTATCATTAGGTAGGCACACACTCAACAATTCAGGAACAGTTTCTTCCCCTCTCCCTACTGGTTCCTAAATGGACTTTGAACCCATGAAGACTACCTCAGTTTTTCGATATATATTATTTCTGTTTTTGCACTATTTTAAATTTCCAATATACATATAATGTAATTGATTGATTGATTTTTTTCTTCTGTATTATGTATTGCATTGAACTGCTGCTGCTAAGTTAACAAATTTCACAACACATGTCAGTGATAATAAGCTTGATTCACGGTCCAGTCCGTGGACTCTGGACTCCAGGTATTCCGGCTGTCCCTTGTTCCAGCTGGGCTTAATCACAGGCACCTGATGCTTGTCTTGAGGCCGGGAATATAAGTGGCCGTCTGCCACTCTGAGCTAGATATGGATTTGGCTGTTTTTGTAGCCAGTCAAGGTTGCTGGCTGCCCTGAGACTCGGAGCCACCCTGGATTGAGCTCCATTCCTGTCCTTGCCTCTGTTGGGTAAGTCAGGCTGTCTTTGCCTTTACCCTATGGTTGGATCTGTCCATTCCTGTCCTTGCCTCTGTTGGGTAAGTCAGGCTGTCTTTGCCTTTACCCTATGGTTGGATCTGTCCTTTCCTGTCCTTACCTCTGTGGGGTAAGTCAGGCTGTCTTTGCTGTTACCCTGAGGCAGGACTGTTCTCTTCCCTTCCCCATATGAATCCCTGACAGTTTCCTCGGCGGTTTACCTCGGCAGTCATCCTGGCCTGGCGTCCAAAGAAGGGACCAGGCCCTGCAGAAGCATCCCAGCCCTGCCGTCCTAGGAAGGGTCCTGGCCCTGTGTTCTAAGAAGGAGTACCTCATCATGCCCAGGAAAGCCTCGAAAAACCCTAGCCTCATCCAGTCCTGTAGCCATGTCATGCCCTTGCCTAGTTCTGGGGTCCGAGCCCGAGTCGAGACCCAGGTTCTGGGTCCTTGTCCAGTCTCTGGCTTGGAGTCCAAGCCCAGGTTCCTAGTTCCCAGTTCCTTGTCCTAGTCCTGCTTTCCTAGCCAGTCCTAGCCCAAGTCTGTGTTCCTGTCCCAGCTCCTAGTGTGTCCAGTCCCGTCCCTAACTCTAGTCCAGTCCAGTTCCCAGTACTTCAGTGTCTGTGTCTTGCATTTGGGTCCATTCCCAACACCCCCTGTATGACAACCTGATTCTGATTTGGACATGCTGCCTAATCTTGAGCTTCAGTGGGGATATTTGGTGGTTGATCTGCCCTGTTACTGAAGGTATCCTATCTAGGGCTATGGCTGGTTAAGAATCAGAAAGGGGATTTTCAAACATCTGCCCAGTCTGAGCTCCCAAAAATTCCCTGCTGCACTGCGGTCAATAAAGGTGTTTAGGGAATCTTTTGGGTGTCCCCGTGAAAGCAACACAGAGAACACCACTCTGGAATGAGCTGAACCGATAGTGAAGTTCACAACTGTCACAGCCCTCCCTATGCTGGACAGTCCTGTGTTTCCAGGTAGCTAGGACCAAGAAGTCTGATCATGTTCAGCCTCTCCAGAATAAATGGAGCACCTCTCCCTCCATCTTTCTTTCTGAGCTTGAGAAGGCCTGGTCTGGACTATTTGCGTAGGCTTCTTGGAGGCTGGGATTGGTGCAGTTAAGGAAGGGTTCTAAGCTGGGGAATAGGAGAGGATGGAAGATTGTCAGGGGAAAGAATCTCTTCGGAATAATCCTCTTTATCTTTCTCCTTTCTATTAATTGGTTATCAAGATGGATCACCAGGTCTCTAGATCATCCACCAGGTCTCAGGCTGCAAGGACATCCTTTAGCTCGTCACTCAATCCCTTATTGAATAGAGTGCTTAGTGCTTCCCATATTCCAACTCCTTTCTGCTACCAAGCTACAAAATTCTATGGCATAATCAGCCACAGTCCAATTCCCCTGGTGCGAGTTGAGGAGCTTTATTACTGCCCCATGTCCTCTGGTGGGGTGATAGAACACCCTCCTGAAGGTCTCTGAGAAGAGATCTGCACTGACAAGAGAATCCTTCTCCCAGAGTGCAGTGGCCCAGGCAAAGGTTCTTCCAGTAAGGAGTGAGATGATATAGGTGACCTTACTGTGTTCCGACAGGAACCTGGCTGGCTGTAACTTGAAAGGCAAGGAGCATTGTACCAGAAGTCCTTGGTATACTTCAGGGTTACCATCATCCTGCTTGGGAGTTATTAGGTGCAATGATCCCTCATGAGTATTGATGGAGTCTCCAGCTTGAATACACGTGGAACTAATTTCCTGCCAACGGAGTCAGAGAGTTTCTGGAAAGTGGCGTGGATCTCCTGAAGCATGTTATCATGTCTGCCTACAGCTGCTCCCTGGTGGGCCAATGCGGTTCAGTAACATTCATATTCTGCTGGCTTCATAATGGCTCAATCGTGCTGTAACGAGGAAGCAATGGATGGTGGAGGACACAGGTTTAGAGTAAGGTCCAGACTCAGACTCAAAATAAACAAGATTATACAAACAAAATTGAAAGGACCAATCACAAAGCATAATGGAGCTCTTACAACTGAGCACAGAGTGCTCAGCATGAGGCTTTTAACTACAGACTTCCTATGAAGGAATGTGGCAGGCAATACCAGGCAGTCAGAGTCTTGAAGGGGCAGTGGCAGCTAACCATACTCTGGGGAACTGGAGAGTTGAAACTTGGATACCTGCTGCTGTTCAGTCGGGACCTTGACAAGCGCCAGGCATAAGCTTAATTTATGATATGTCACCATCACTGTTCCCACAACCACATCATTCCTGAGAGATTGTTGCTGGATCCAACTGGTCTAAATCAGTTGGATTTAGACCAGTGAGTCAAAAGTCATCTCTACCTACAAACTTTTAGAAAAATTACGCACTACCATCAGAGCAGCCTACACAAAGTGACATTACATAAAAAGTGTGTCTTGCTGCCATTTTTGCCTTCAGAAGCATTTACTCCTGATACTGCCATTGGGATCTCATACTGTCATCCTGTTGTAAGTGTGCAGATCACCTGCAAATTGACACCAGCCTGTCAGCTTCAGAAGCTGCCTGCAGAATTTCATGTGACCTTTGTATTGACACAAACATGTGTTAATCTATACCTGTATATCTTTATGGGATGTAATTGTATTTGGAGACAAATTCCTCTAAATTTACAAAAATGGTCATACCTATCTCAACAATGATATGGGACAGAGGAAGTAATGGACAGCATAAATCCACATTTCTCAGTTGGTCTTGATTTCCACTTGATCCCATTCACTCAATCCCATTAAGTTGTTACTACAATCAGTGCTTTGAAAAATTATCTTAATTGGAGTTGGTATTAAATAATTAAATGGCCTTTGCATATGCTTATATAACAATAAAGATAATTGCATTAAATTCATTTCATGTTTTGACATATGATCTAAGAGTAAAACTATTGTTCATCTATCTTAGCATCTGCTTGGATGTTTAGCTATGAATCGCTGCCAAGTATCAATTAAAATAACTTTTGTAGGTTAAGTTAATTATGTCAGATATAGTACTAATGTACAGTGAAATTTTATTTAACTATATTAGAAGACCAAAGGAGAAGAACCAGGTGAATCTTAGGATTGATCTGCACATTATTGGCATAATGGAAAACTTAATATTACAAATAACCTTTGCTGCTGGAACAGTTGATACCTAATATTGTAAGGCAAAATATATTTGGATTTCCAGATTTATTGTTTTGCATTTGGTGTATAAAAAGGGATTAACCTTGTATGAAGCTTATAAATCTGAATCATCTAAGTTATACTGCTAACTGGTTCTACAATTTACATTAATACATCTCCACAATAGGCAATGTATTCTCATCAGTCTTAGCTGAAATAAATATTACTGTACATAAACTAAATGATCATGAACAAATCTTACTGATTAAAGCTGTTAATAATGAAACAGATTAAAAGATATAATTGCTAAAAATATAAATGCATAGTATTAAGCATTCTATCTTCACATTTATAGAATAAAATTATTTGCGCCTGACAAATGAAGGCAAAATAAAATGCAGATGCTGGAAAACTGAAATGAAAGAAAAAGTGAAGATGCAGGAAAGATTCAGCAGACCAGAAAACATCTGTAGAAAGAGAAGCAGAGTTATTGTTTTGGGCCAAAGACTAACTTGTTTGTACCAGGGATGCATCAAAAAGGTAAATTCTGCAATAAAAATTGTATTATGTATGTCTATGTTCATATGGTATATTTATCTCCTTCCTTTATATTTTAACTAGTATACTTCTCTAAACATTCTGCATTATATCTGCTTAGATAATTTTATAAACTATAAGGGATTCTGCAGATGCTGTAAATCTTCAGCAAAACACATACAAAATGCTAGAGGAACTCATTCAGAAGGTCAGGCGGCATCTATGGAGGGGAAGAAACAGTCGATGTTTTGTGAAGGGTCTCAGCCTGAAATGTCGACTATATATTCCTCTCCATAGATGCAGGTTAGTTTATATTATTTTTCCTTGTATGAACCTTCCTAAACCTTTGACTGTTTCCATATTTTTTTGAGTGCCCCACTGAGAAGATTCACGGAGTTTTTTGCTCTTCTATCTATGGGTTGCTTAATTCATTTTGTATGAGTCATCTGAAACATATGGTTAGCATAGCATGCTTGACAAGAATAGGTTTCGTTGTGACCCTAGTTCCCAATGCTTTCCACCACTGGGGTTCTATTTGCAGCATTTCTGGATCTGCAGTAGACTAATAGGATGTCATAATTAGTCAACAGTTCTCTTATTGTGTGTTCAAAGGGTATTAGAGAGGAACTAATCTGGTCTTAGTCTGGCCATTTTGCAGTTGCTGCTTTCCTATAAATATTCTGTTTATAATTATTGCAATTGTTCTCATTTCCTCCTACCATTTTTTTCAAATCCTCCTTGCTTATCATTTAGCTTTCTGTATGACAGATTAACTTGCATGTTTTTGTCTTTGAAGCTACTGATTGATTTACTGTGCATTTTAGCACTTTTACTTCAGAATAGAAATATCTCTCTACTTGGAAAAGACACGTTTGGGATGCGATTGTTGCTTGCACAATCAGTAAATGCCCATGGAAATGTAGTAATGAGCTAGTTTTCTTGAACCATTCCAAATAAAACTATTACTAGAAAGTTGGTGAACAAGTGATTTCAGACATATTAACCTGGCAACAATGATAAGATCAAGTCAAGAAAATGTGTGATTCAGAGAACCTGAAGTGACTTCCATGTGCTGTTCTTAATAAACTAAAAGTTACAGGTAAATGTAAGAGGTTTAGGTAGTGTCTAGGTAAGTAACTGCTGTGTATTTTGTAGATGATATACACTGCTGTTAGAATATCACTGTGGTGGAGAAAGGGAATGCTGAGTTGGTCGATGGGACACCAATCACGTGGACTCTTTGTCTGGATAGTGTTGAATCTTCAGCTCGAAAGCTCTTAACTTTAAATCAATATGTAATACTGTGATCTTAGAATCAGTTTGTTTTCTATATAATATATTAAAGCATTTTTACAATTATCATGAGATAAATCTAGAATTACAAATTGGTTATACACTTAATATAAACAAAGAACAGATGATGATAATGAAATGACAAAAATGATGGTCACTGACAGAAAAGTTACTTCTATCTTATGAATTGTTTTTATTTTTATCTTTCAGAAATCACAGACTAAATAAAGTACTTCTTTTTAAAAAGTGACATACATCTGATAAGAGATGGGTTACAATGCACTAGAAGTCAATAAATAATCCTTTTCTTTTCGTTAATTCTGAGTGTTGCTTTTTTTTGCCTAGCAGGGGAATGAAGTGTTATGGGGAAAAAAGGCAGGCAGAAGCTGAGATGATGGTCAGATTAACTATGATCTTATTGAATGGAGAAGCAGGCTTAATAGGTCAGATAGCCTACAAGTGCTCCTATTTTTCATGTTCTTATAATTTCTGTGTACACCTCTGATATATTCATAGTATACAGTACGGAAAAGAACAAGGATGGTAAAGTGTTTTTTAGTGGTAGGACCAAAAGGAAAATTGACCTGAAATGACCAACTTCAACAAAAGATTGAGGAGGTACATGAACAATAGGGTACCTGGAAGCAGAACAGTCCAAATTATTTGATCACTTTGGGGAATTGATGTCTGTGGCTGTGAACCAAGGAACTATTTTCTGTTAGCTGAATGGATTCTAATAGCAAATGGAGATCTGGAGTCTGTGTGTGCTCAAGGGGTTGGGTATATGTTTTAGAGAGTACAAGATAAGGGAGAAAGAAAATAATTTGGTGGGGTAAATACTTAAGATGCAGGAAGCATGTTGAAACCAAACTAATGGCAAAAGGACCTGAGAAACAAGTTGTGAGTAAAACATAGCAATAAAGATAATTCAGCTTGTTGAGAGTGAATTGTTTCTTGCTAGAAAATGTAGTGGAGACTAAGGATGGGAGCCCTCATGCAATGTCTGCAGATGTATGAATTTGACTTTGAAATTAATGAGATGAAAACAGAGCAAGTTCACAACTTTATAATCCAACCATTGAAAGTAAAATTTACTTCCAGTTTTTAGTAAATGTAAAGAAACATACTTCTCCTATTTTCACTATTATGGTCTTATGGCTTGTCATATGAAGAGCGTTTGATGGCTCTGGGACTTTGTTCTCTGGAATTCAGAAGAATGAGGGGTGACCTCATTGAAAGTTATCAAATGGTGAAAGGCCTTGATAGAGTAGATGTGTAGAGGATGTTTCCTATAGTGGGGAGTCTAAGACCAGAGGACACAACTTCAGAAAAGAGAGGCGTTCTTTTAGAACGGAGATGGGGAGGAATTTCTTTTGCCAGAGAATGGAGAATCTGTGGAATTCTTTACCATAGGCAGCCGTCGAGGCCAAGTCTTTCTTTCAAGGCAGAAGTTGATTGGTCAGGGCATGAAAGAATATGGGGAGAAGGCAGGAGATTGGGGTTGAGAAGAAAATTGGATCAGTCATAATGAAATGGTGGAGCAGATTCAATGGGCCAAATGGCCTAATTCTGCTCCTCTGTCTTATGGTCTATTCTCTCTAGAACCCATGTTTAACTATATCAGTTAACAGCACAACAACTGATTGATATTGACTAACCCTGAAAACTTTGCTGAGAAGTTGGACAAAATTAAGTAGTTTCCTCTGGATCAGAGGAGGATGAAGGAAGACCTGATATAAGTTTATAACATTATGAGAGGCAGTCTGCCAGTATCTTTATCCCAGGGTTTAAATGTTTAATACCAGAAGGGATGCATTTAAGGTGAGAGGGGAGAAGCTCAAAGGAGGTGTGCGGGCAAGGTTTTTATTTCCATAGAGAGTGGTTGGTGCCTGGAATGCCCTGACAAAGGTGTTTGGGAGGCAAATATGATAGAGACGTTTAAGAGACTGGTAGTTAGACACATGAATGTGCAGAGAATGGAGGGATACTTACATTGTGTGGCAGGAAGGATTAGTTTAGTTAGGCACTTAATTACTATTTTAATAAGTTGGGCATAACATTGTGGGCCAAAGGACCTGTCCCTGAGCTTCACGTATCTTCTGTGTATCGGAGGAATACGGAGGCAGAGATTTCACAGTGAGTGTTAACAGCATGGGCACACTGCTGGGGGTGGTAGGAGAGACAGATATATTACGGACATTTCAGAGATTCTCAGATAGGGTAGGAACATAGATGAAAAAAATGGAGCGTTATGTGGGAAGGAAGGATTAGATTGATCCTGGAATAGGCTCAAAGGTCCGCAAAACTTTGTGGACAGAAGGGCCTGTACTATGCAGAACTGCATTACGTTGTATGTATAAAATATAAACCTAAAGATTTCGCTTTCATGATTTTGATGACCTAAGCATGCAATCAGTGGACTCCCTTATGCAGATACTCAAGGCCTAGGACAAAGCAGTTCGGGTTTTAATGAGAAAAAGTGGATATGTTTGGACTATTAGTTCCACATTTCTCTGGAAAATAAATCAATTTACTTCTTTGTCACAGAGTAAGGACAGAAGCAAATCTTTTGTAACAAGAAACTTGATAACCACTTGGAGTATCAAGTGGTCTGGAAATCTAAAACTGGTGTGAGTGGATTTTCCACCATGCTGAAGGCATTTGCTGATCATACACTGATGATCAGACTCGGAGACTTGTGAAGAAGTTTATTGGATGGTTAACGTGTACTCTCCCTGGAGAGTCTAGTCTCTACCAGAGAAGCAGACAGTTGCTGTTGAAGCATTGGAGATGTTTGTCCTGCAGAGTTATTTGTATGTCTATGCAGTTATTAGGAACATGATGGAATAAGCATAACATTAAGTGAAACAGTCGTCTTAATTATTTTCTGTTTTTTGATAGCTCTAACCTAACTTTGGTGAGAGAAATGCAAGGAATCTTTGTTCACTTTGGGCTAAATTGGTTCCAACATGGCATGTATACAGGCAGAAGACTGAAGTAGATTCCAAGATGGTGGTAGACATAATATATCACACCTGGACCTTAGCAAACATCCAGTAACTCTGGACACTGTCACTGATGAACCATTGTTCATGAAAATGGTCCCGGCAATGAAAAGGCTGACATATGAGGAGCATGTGATGGCTCTGGGCCTGTACTCGCTGGAATTTAGAAGGGGGAGGGGAACATATCAAATATTAAAAGGCTTAGATAGAATGTTTCCTAGAGTGGGGGAGTCTCAGACCAAAGGGCACAGCCTCAGAAACAGAAGGACATTGCTTTGCGCCAGAGATGAGGAGGAATTTCTCTAGCCAGACGGTGATGAATCTGTGCAATTCATTGCTATAGATGGCTGTAGGGGCCGAGTTAGTGGAGTTTGATAGGTTCTTGATTAGTACAGGTGTCAAAGGATATGGAGAAAAGGGTGGAGAATGGGGATAAGAGGGATAATAAATCAACCATAATGTCTGTACAGACTTGATGGGCGAATGCCTGAATGCTGCTTCTATATCTTATAGCATCCTGACTCATCCAAACGATTCTGTTTGACAGCCAATATTCAATCCCTTTAGGTCCAGATCATGCTGTGAATCAAGCCTCTTAAGTGGAAGGTGATCCTAACTGGACAGACAACTTGAAGAGTTGAACTGGTTAATCTTTAAGTCTTGAATTTACATAATTTATTTCACTACACCTGGATGTCTCATCTGCTCTGTAACTAACAAAATACTTCTGAAATGTGGGAGGAGCAGCAGATAATTTGCCCGCAACAGGCTTGCAGCAATGTAATGAGCCCTGATTATCTGTTTTATTGATGCAGATTGAGAGGTAAATATTGACCAGAACTCTGGGGTTATTCCCTTGTCAATGACAAAATATGTGATATAGGTGAGGGAGCTGCTGGGGTCTTAGTTTCATTCTTGTCTGTGGGATGGTATATCTGAAATGCAGAGCTTCCCCCAGTGCTGCACTCGAATATCAATCATGATTGTTGTGTTTGGATTATTGGATTGAGATTTGAATCCAGGGTCGTCTGACTGTTGGGTGAGAGTGCTCCCCACCGAGTCACTGGTAAAATTCCTGTGCTTTGGTCTTTGCCCACTTGAGTGAAACTCGGTTAAAGATATGCAGGATGCAAACTTGTAGAGGAAGCCTACACTCCACACTTAGTATCAGCTTACAGTAGTTAATCAGATTAAATTGGATTCTTGACCTTCTAACTGGAAGGCCACTGCTCTACTCTCTGTATACCCATGACTGCATGGCTAGGTATAGCTCAAATGCCATCTTTGAATTTGCTGACGATACAACCGTTGTTGGTAGATTTTCAGATGGAAACAAGTGGGTGTACAGAAATGAGATATACCTACTAGTTGAGTGGTCTTGCAGCAGCTACCTTGCACCCAATATCAGAAAGACCAAAGAGCTGATTCTGGACTTCAGGGAGGGTAAGATGAGAGAACACAAACTAATCCTCTTGGAGGGATCAGAAGTGGAGAGAGTGAGCAATTTCAAGCTCCTGGGTATCAGGATCTAACCTGGTCCCAACATTTCAATGCAGCTATAAAGAAAGCAAGATAGCTATATTTCATCAAGAGTTTGAGGAGATTTGGTTTGCCATCCAAAACACTGGCAGACCTCTGCAGATGTACCATGGAAAGCATTCTGACAGGCTGTATGGGGGGAGGGGGAGCTATTGCACGGCATCGAAAGAAGCTACAGAAAGTTGTAAAATTAGTCAACTCCATCATGGGTGCTAGCCTCTGTAGTATCCAAGACATCTTCAAGGAGCCCTGCCTCAGAAAGGCGGCGTCCATTATTAAGGACCCCCATTGCCCAGGACATGTCCTCTTCTGGTTGTTACCTTTTGGAAAGAGGTACAGAAGCCTAAAGGCACACACTCAGCGATTCGGGAACAGCTTCTTCCCCTCTGCCAACCGATTCTTAAATGGACATTGAGCCCCTAAACGCTACTTCACTTTTTAATATTATTTCTGTGTTTGCACTTTTATGTAGCTATTTAATATAAATATAGATACTTACTGTAAATGACTTATTTATTTTTTCTATATGATCATGTATTGCATTTTACCGCTGCCGCTAAATTAGCATATTTCACGACATATGCCGATGATACCTGATTCTGATTCTTAATTTGGAGTATTTTAAACAATTTAGTAAATTTCGAACTGATATCCTACAGACCCTCAGAAAATTTCCCGCTCATTGATACAGTTTCTGTGAAGTAAATGAATTCTCTTTGTATCAGTCCCAAATCAAGAGTGTAGCCTCCGGGCAGGGTTGGTCCACCGATTTTCGGTGTTCTGACCATTTGAAGGAAACACTTTGCCTCGGAAACGCAAATTGCAACCCTTACGCTAGGTGTCGCTGTGCATGATTAAAACAGCTCACTGGTGGTCCGCAGTCATCAGCTGTGTAACCTATCAAACCTGTGCTCCACACTCCACTATAGTGTTCATAGGAATATGATTTAAAATTAAAAACAGATATAATCCAATACCGAATAACCAATTTACATGTGTACTCTCCGCGTTTATAAAACAACAAAGCGCTGCATTAAAAAGTGCGGTATTTTCATGTAGTCATTTACATGAAAACCCGTGCTTCTGTTTCGTGGCTGTACGGTTGCATTTTTAAACACTCCTCCTATATTTATTGTTTTCCATAGCTTGTGCTACATTTTCTGTGCAGATGTGAAACGGCTAAGATCCCATACCCATAGGTCTGTGGTACATCGTGGATGTGATCAGAATGCATCCAAGTGGGAAACAGATCAGAGAAAAATATACGTGGAGATAAATAAATATTTACAGCGAAAAGATACCGAGCCTTAGCCGGATCCATGTTAAAATCACTTGAAGGATTTTCCCCTTGCCATCTTCCAGAAAAATGAAGGTTTGAGTGCAAGCCCTTTGATTTGGTTACCTTCGGATTTGAGATGTGCCTATGCAGAGCCGCAGAGCAACTGTCGACTATAACATCTAATGCAACGATCCACTGCCGCCGCTGATTTGAGATTCAAGGAATATAGAAGCTTCAGTCCTAGGAAACTAGTTGTCAGTTTAGTTACTATAGCGACAGCATTATTAGCATCATTTGAACTTAATAGAACTGGAAATCATAAGGCGATGTGGTAGGTGTTCGGGATCTCAGCGGGATCCAGAGACTGCGCCGGCTGCATGGCCAACATTGAGAAGGAACCGCTGTTCTTAACGAATGACGGTAAGTGCATTGTGTTCGATTAATAATAAAAGTGGATCTTGATGATATTTGCCAGTGGTTGCAGTGACAGGTTTAAGCAGCAGTACAGTATTACGCCGTTTCCGGTTCCGAGCGGTGTTTCCCTATGCAAACATCCAAATGCCATGGACACTTACGCAAGGTCTCTTGCTCAGCCGTGCAACTCGAGGCGATTTGCAGTCCACTTTGTCACAACTCTGCCTCCCAACTCAGCAACGCTTCCCCTCACTGCAGCCGAGCGCGGGCGTGCATTTCAACGATGAGGCTTGGTGCTATCCATTTTGCCATGCTAGTCGTCGGGGTGTCGCTTGCCTGCTATTCCCCGAGCTTAAATTCTTTGCAGGACCAAGCCTACCGTTCAGCGGTGGTGATCGAAGGCAAGGTGCAGTCTGTCCCAAATAATGCCACCGAGCCCTACAGTGTTAATGTCAAAGTGTTGGACGTGTGGCCAGTCAATAGCGGGGGACTCGAGAAGGATCAGCTCATCACAATCGGGGATTTCGGATCAAAAGCACCATGCACCAAAGTAAAGATGAACCAGAAATATATCTTTTTCATGGACCCAACAGATGAGCCGTTAGTATTCAAGACATCATTTGCTCCACTAGACACTGGCAGGAAGAACCTTAAAAAAGATGTTGGGAGGATCTTGTGTGAGGACTGCGGTAAGTTTTTTTCCTCTCACATATTTTGCTGATGCCTATTGAAATCATTTTTACTTCGCACCAGGACTGTTTTAATTGCATATAAAGTGGTTGCTGCTTGAGTCAACCTTCAGCGCAAGTGTAATATCTTTTTCACTGATAATAGGATGGACTGAGGCTATATAACAGGGAGCTCTGTGTTGGTGGGGTGGTTTCGTCATAATCTTAGCGTGTTGATATCGCAATAATTTAATGCCTATGTGAAAACTTTACCACAATTTCTCTTGTGTATTTCGACTCCGGTCTTATTTTCTGTTTAAGAACTGCTTTCCGTTACAATGACTTTGTGCGACTCACTGTTTTGAAAGTAGGAAGAAATGGCATTTCAGCATTAAAACAGACACTTGTTAAGTTTCGAACCGTATGTTTTGTTTTGGATATCTTGCTGGAAGAATGCTGTTCAGCTGCAGACTGTGGGGCTTTGAATGAGCTTAATAGGACACTGCATCTGGTCGGTGTTTGTATCCATTGTTTATCATTATGCAGGTGGGTGGCTCGAGAGCGCTAACTAGACCGTGAGCATTTCACAGTGTAGCGTCCGGATTAAATTAGCAATTGGTGCTTGGAAAAAACAACCACCAGCTATTGGATAAGGGCGGGAAAAAAACTGGTGCAGTTCTCCTTTATGGATTTTGTTTAGTGCGGTCCTGGTGGAGATACAGGGATTTCAGGGATGTTTTGTTGCATTCTGTTGCACTTTAAGAATGTATTCAGGACAGTTTGTAGCAATGTGATTAAATGTAAATAGATGCGAGTCTTACATTTTTATCAGGTTCTATTATTAGCAGATGCACTGGCTCTACAAACACTTAAACTTGTATTATGTGTATGTAGCTTGTTGTAATGTTGATCAAGGTATCCTTTTAAGTAAAGTTCTGTGACAAAATCCCAGTGACTAAAAATGGAGTAGAAATATTTAGATTGACCTAAATGGCTGGCACTAAGATTTCGTTTACAAGCCAATCACTGCATTTCATTGCCCACATTACTTGGTGTACCCATGGCGCATGGTGAGTGGAATTAATACCTTTAGAAAAAGCTCTAATGTTCTTTAGTGTCACGCACCACATTAATTTTCTCTAAATCCTATCATTTTGTACAGGTGACCCATTTTTCGAGTATAAATGAGTAATTATATGTAATAGCTAAGGGCTTTAGGATGTCTAGCCATAACACCTCAATGCTTCTGCACCCTTTCATATTTAATCTTTCTAATGCAACATTCATCTTTATATTTAATTACTTGGTTCACGCTCAGCGTGCACAATTTTTTCCTCAATTCCTTAAACATGACTTTAAAATACACAGTATCAAATTGGTCAACTGAAACATGAAGTATTTGGCTCACTTAATGATGTCCATCTTTATTAAACTAAAATTCATATGTTGTGCAAGGTTTTATAGTTGACATTGAGTCAAATTTCCATGGTTTATCTCTGTGATGTTAATCATAGCAAATGACTATACACTGTAAAGAAAATAGTTCGACATGGTCACATCATCCTTTCAGCTTAAAGGGGGAGAGGTTTCATGGTAACAAAAAGTAAGTCCAGGTAAATCTTTATACTGAACTCCATATAATCATTCATCATTGTTAAAAAGTAAGGCGTACAAGTGCATCATAATAACTAAGCCAAGGTTACCAAGATGAGATTTAACAATTTGTAATATAAATTTTAAGTTCGTGATTATATACAAATGTGTTGTTAACAGAAAGCTGCATGATGTAATTTTGTCACTTCATTTGAAAATATATATGCACTGTTATCTTTCTATAGTGTCTGCATTTACCTGCGGTTAAAATGCAAACTTAATAATCTTATAAAGCAGGGCATTATAAGGAGCAGTTTAACTTTTAAGATTTTTTGCAAATTTGTATTGTGTCATAGTTACATGACAAAAATTGTGTGTTGTACTTGCGAAGTATCTCTGATCCTTGAGGTGATGTATTTGGGGCTGGAAAATAACTTTATTCATGGCCTTTTTTTGATTTTGAAAGTATTTATGATAGATGATTATATTGCATTGAAGTAGTTTTGGAAGATTGTGCAAGCAGGCTAAGTTAGTTTTGCGTGCTGTACTTAAGATGATATGATCTTCACACTGAGACAGTTAGCTGCTGCTGTTTGGATTATTTCTGAACTGTGCTGATGATAGTGTGTATATTCTGCGCTACCAGTAAGAAGAAACGAGTGTCACAATTTAATATTTTATCCTGCCTGAAAGATAACTGTCATTGGGCAAGTTGTATGTTGCAATCTTCAAATAACAATTTTTAAAAGAATTATTGGTGCATCTCTTGAAAGGTTTGAAAAAGGCAGAAACATGATATAAAATACTATTAAGTTCACTTACTTTGTAATAACGAGGTTATGTCAATATTATCAAATTGTAAAGAAAATTGTTCAGCCAGTTGACTAATGTTAAATTGTGGCTAATATTCTTCATCAGATTGCCTTTTAGAATGCTTTACTTGTTGATTCTGCATGTTCTCAAAGTTGATACTCTTTCATCCAAATATCATTATTTTTAACATCAGCAATGCCCATTACATCATAAAAATGTAATACAATTGGTAGACGTGAAACGTATGCTGAATCTTTCATCATGCCTACCATCCCCTGCAAGCATTTGCAGAATAATTTCTGGAAACTTCATTATTCAATTCTTCCGTATTTCTTCAGTGTTTTAATTTTATTTTCAGCATATCCACATGTGATACTGACACTATAATAAGAAGCCATTTTCAGTTATTTTGAATAATTTTTCAAATTAATTCAGATACATTACTTCAAAGAGAATGTATTTTTAATATTTTGCAAAAAAAAATCTTAAGTATTTTCTGTTAAGATGTTCTTGACCAATTGAATCCATAATTGGTTTATAATAAAATTTAGTCCTTCAATTATTCAGTTGTCCAATTTATTTTATTGATGAATAGATTGACTATAGCTTCTGCTTCATTTCATCTGTGACTCCTGTTTCACTAACATTTTATCTTGAAAGCAATTTTCAATGTCAGGGGAGAACAATGGGCTCAAGATGTTACTGTGTTTTATACCTTTGTGCAAGGTTGTCCTTGATTTTACCTTGAATTGCATTGAATGAAATAAACAGAAATGGGCCATTGAACCCAACTAATCCCAGTTAAAGTTTAGACATGATGAAATACCCTTTTCCATCTATTGCATTTAAACTTACAAATACGGTTAGAACACAAAGCAGCATAGCAGAGAAACAGGCCCTTCGGTCCACAATATTGTACCAAACCAGTTAAATTAGTAATCAAATGGCTAACTAAACTAATATCTTCCCCCTACACAATGTCCATATCCTTGCATGTTCCTCTCATTCATATGCCTAATAAAATGTCTCCATTGTTTTTGGCTCTGCTACCACCCCAGGCAGCACATTCCAGGCACCCAACTTCCTCTGTTTTTTTAAAAAAAAAACTTGTCTCCCACATCTCCTTTGAAATTTCCCCCTCTCACCTCTGGTATTAGATGTTTCTATCCTGGGAAAAGTGTACTGTATGTCTTCCTTTTCCATGCCTCTCATTATCTTATAAGCGTCGATCTGATCTGCCCTGCTCCAAAGAAAACAGTCCAAGTATGTCAAATCTCTGGTTACAGCTCATGCCCTCTAATCCAGGCAACATCCTGGTAAACCCCTTCTGCACTCTCTCCAAAACCTCTATCTTTTGTTCTTCTCTTTGTTTTTCTTTTTTTGTTCAAGAACATCTATCTTATTTGTCTCATGTGGTGGAAAGTGCCACATTCAATCCATTCGCTTGTTAGGAAAATAAAGTAAGTGCTGTTGCTGGAAATCTGAAATAATAAAAAAAAGAACATGCTACAAAATCTGAGCAGGTCAGGAAGCATCTATGAAAAGATAAGCATTCAATATTTCATGCCCAGGAAAATAGAAGGAGAAAACTGGTTAAAAAATGAACCTATATTCCTTACTGGATTCTTTTTAGCAACATTTTATTATTCAGAACCCATTCTTTGTTTCTTCCACATGTAGCAGCATCTTTCCCAAATTTGCTATTTTGTAATGTTACAGACTTTCATATGACAGTCTATTTCAAGTTTTATCATGGCAAGAGATACCATGTGGCAGATGAAAAGATTCAAGGATGATTTAATAGCCACCTTAAAGGAATGCATTATTCCTATTAAGAATGCCTGGGCAAAAAAAAAATGCACAGATAAGGAGAAGTATATGGGATGTGACTGGTAATCCTGAGGCCATGGGAGCACATAGATGACCTACATAAGCATGAGGAAGACCAGATGCTCATCTCACAAGCCACTGACCCTGTCAGCCTCATCTGCCCCAATATTCCAACATTGGTTTCATTATTCACCTCAGAGTTCAGAACAAATGCATGTAATTCATCCTTCATGCTGAGGTCTGTTGTGGAAGATATTATTACATTCATCTTTACTCTTGCATGGAAAAAAGTACCTTTTTGTTCTTTAATAGAGTGTAACCTTCACACTTCGCAATTCTTTTTGAACCTTCACCAATGGCATCATATGCTTATGGAGAGCAGGACTATACAGAGTATTCCAAGTATGCTGTGTAATCAAGGTTTAATATAGGTTTAATATGCTAATAATTCTATTTGAGCAGGCGTGAGCACCTCTGCATTTTATTTGTTTGCTTATAGTGGTTTATCTATATGAACTTGAAGATCCTTACTTCCCTTTATCCTGCTCAGATTCTTAGAGTAGGATGTTTGGATTATCCTAGCTCGAAAAGACATGGTCAACTCACTTTTCTTGCCATAATGTGCTTTTTCAGGCTTGATTAATTTGCTTGTGATTTGGTCATTTTGCAAGTTTATTAATATCTTTATATTTTGTTTTAATCTCTCTTTTTATAAACCATGTCTCTAATTTTTTGTCATTCGTATGTCTTAAAGTAGAGGTCGGGATGCAAGTCATGCAGATATCAAGCAACATTGATCCCTGGCACTGATCCTTTGATGCTTTCTATTCCACCATCAATTATTTTTGCCAGAGATTCAGTCCACATGCCTTGACTTTGCATGCTCTGCCCTCAATTCATGAGTGGACTATAAAATACTGGATGTGAAGGTTTTGAAATGCACAAATATAACATCTTCTACAACCTTCACCTTGCCAACTGGTTTAGTTCTTCAAAAGGGACTGCTAAAAAATCATTGCTATCTACAAATGCATTTTTATCCTCTAGGTATTTTGTTTTGAATAAAGATTCTATCTTTCATGGCATTGAACTTGATGGTCAATAGTCTATGGACTTGGTCATACGTCATCTTATGTAAATGAATTGTGTTAGCTGTCTGTTATGAATAGATGGCTCTATTCCCCATTTTTGATGGTGCCTGTTTTTTTAAAATATGAAAATGATAAAATGAATAGGACATTTTTTGGATTAATTAATAAGGAACACTATGGTACATTTTGATTGAATTGTATATGAAAAAACATTTAAATTGAAGCTTAAGAATAGTTCAAAGGTAAGGGACTATTTTCAGACATGGCTACTGACCTTGGCTAGATTTAGATCTAAAAGCTTTAGGTTTTCATCTGACATATCAAATTAGGAAAATGTGTAGCTTTGTTCAAGAACTTCATGATTGTGTGTTTGGTTTGCTCACTGCAAGGTTCTAAACTCAAATGAAGGCCTTAATCCCTTACTGGATATAAATACCCATGAGAACCCACACTATAGACAGGTTATACTGTAACCACACAATCTTCAGAAACTAGTTTACTTCCCTGTTTATTCTCCACAGTGAGTTTAGCTGCCAATATCTACTATTCAAGTGATGAGTCCTCCTCCCTACCAAGGAAGAGATGCTTCCAGCTATCAAAATAAATTAAAACACTCTTCACCTATTTACAGTGATCCATGTTTAAATCCAAACAACTTTCTTAAAGCACATCTGAAACTCAGATTTCTGTCTTAAGCATTTGCAAATTACAAAACACAAAGGATTTCCAAAACACAGGTACAATTCCTATAATCTTAAAAGGACATACTAATGATCCAGACAAATGAATCATCTATCACCGAAATCAAAGCCAGAGGAATGGATTCAAGTTCACCCTGTGTTTCGTCTATTCTTCTTGATGTTCTTTACCCCATTCCTAATAAGCCTGAACTGCTCTTTACATCTATACAATTTCTTTGCCACGGGTGGCTTTACACATACAAGATACTTCCTCAGGTACCTTTTTTATTGCTGTGAAGCTAACTTCCCTGAGTACATATATCTTCCAACTATAACCATCAGTTAATTATACGTTAAATAATAATATCCATTTGGTCTGCAAGCTTCTTTGAACTAAGCAACTTAGTCAGCTTGCCTGTTTTGAAACAAGCCAAATGGAATAACCTTATGCTGATCCTCCTGAGCAGTAATAACCAGGTGCGGTGAGCAACACCCTACTTTTGACAGACAGAGCTTGTTTGCAAAGGTGTTCTATAGACAATGCTTTATTTTAACTTCAAACTGATTACTACTTTCCATTTTCAATTTAAGAACTGAAGACTGGCTCCTATTTATGAACGGAAGCTAAAAATAAATGCTTATAGTTGGAAGTTAAACTTACACTGCTTAGTCTTACAAATGGCAGCTGCTGTGTTGAGAAAGCTGAGCTTGGCAAATGTGAGAGAACCTCCCCCAGCTCAGGAAGTGAATATAATCACACTAGAAAGTGTGGATGTATTCAAAATCAGACACAAAAATTGACATTTTCACTATTGAGCAATATTACCAAAGATAATACTTGTAATTTTCAGCCATAGATTTTCTAACTCCAAGATTTAATAACTTTTTGAGGAAATTAGTTCAAAAGGTTTAATTTATAAATATTTAAATTTGATTAATATGTTACTACTGTACATGGAAAGCATTTCCATAGGAATTTAAGTTTGTCACAAGAATATTGTTTGCCATATGATATGGCAAAATGATATATCTTTTGTATTGCAGTGTTGCCTGATTGTACAGAGAGAACACCAAAGTAAAATTCCCAATTGTAATTGAGGAGGAGCAAATGTAAAAAAAAACCAGTATTAAATATATGGAGGGAAATTTCTGATTTCAGCTATTTTATGAAAAGGTGTGTGTGTGTTGTGAATGGTTTTCTGACTAGTTAGATCAGAAAGTTATACGTAACTGCAATCCTCGTGGAAATATTTTTCAAAAAGTTAGTTACACAGGTGAAGTGTTCATGGTGTTCTAACATGTGGGTAAAGATAAATCTTAAATGCATATAAATTCATCTCCATTTATCATTTGAAGTACTCTATATGGTAGTAATGGCATGTTCTGAGCTTCATATGAAATTTAATTTCATTAACCATACACAATTCATATTGACTTAAATAGAATTTTAGGAGCAGCATGTGTAGCACATTTCATGATACTGATTGTGGGTGTATTTGGAATCTATATGGAATTCTGAATGTGTTTTCATGGTAAGTATAAACATTTTTTTTATTCTTGAAGTTGTAACCTTTCTTACACTATGCATGCTGAATAACCAGTAATATTTTGGAATTGTCTGAGTAGCAAAACACAACACAATTTCATTTTTTGTGGCATTCTCTAATGTGTTTACTGGTTTGAGTTTAGCTGTGTGAAACCTGTATCTGACTTTTGAGCAAACAGTTATCAATGCAATTCCATTTAAAATTGCTACTATTGACACTGCCTATGGGCAGTGAAATCTTATTTCGGGCTTTTGTGGGTAATAGTATATTGTCACTGGCAGAAAAGTTAAATCTTCTCATTCATTTAATAAAGAAAATGCAATGTTTTATTGATAATGTCACACATGATTTCTTAGAAGATCTTCCTAATAAGAAGTGTATAGATATTTTCTGAAGGGGATAAAATATTATATCTTATGACTAGAAGCTATGCACTATTGGAGCCAGAATTCTGAGTAATTGATTCACAACCCTATACTTGTACTGGCTCCGAGTCACTGACATATTCCTAAAGCTATGAATTGGAAGCAGCAATTCAAATAGCAATAAAAATATTGAATGGAACAGCAGGTGATTTTTGAATTTAGTTTTAGAATAGAGCATTTTCTTGTTTTATGCAAAAAATTTTTTCTGTTGATTTTCAATATTCACTGTGCAACATGTGGACGCAGGAAAGTAGGTAACCCAAAATGGAATGTATAACTTTCTCTTGAAAGACAAAGCAAAACTAGAACTGGAGATATCCCTGGGGCCATGTGCTACATCAAGCTTAAAGCAGGAGGGAAAACTGACCCATTATTTTCCCACATCTCCGTATTATGGAAGATATGTGACATTCCAGAAGTTTAAAAACATTTTAACTCATCTGTAGAAGGGTTTTGGCCTGAGTTACTGAATTACTGATAGTTGCAAATTGGAGTTATTAGAAAATTACTTTGATTAAGAGTATCTTGCTAAATAAAATGCTTTTAAAACAGAGATCTGTTGCAGACAGTGTTACTGGGACAGCGCGGTAGCAAAGTGGTTAGCACAACTCTTTACAGTACCAGCAACTCAGATTCAATTCCCGTTGCTGTCTGTACAGAGTTTGTATGTTCTGCCTGTGATTGCGTGGGCTGCTTCTCAGTGCTCCGGTTTCCTCCTACAGTCCAAAGACCTACCAATGGCTAGGTTAATTGGTCATTGTAACTTGTCATGTGATTAGGCTAGGATTAAAGCAGTGGTTTGCAAGGTGGTGCAGCTTGAAGTGCCGGAAAGGCCTATTATGTGCTCCATCTCAATAAATTGATCAATAAACCATAACATTAGAGTTTCTAGTCCATTCAGAGTATCCATTGTAGGTATGTGCACTAACCTTTGACATATAAAGTAACCTAACTCAAATAATCAGTTTTTTCTTTTACTTCTGGTTTCTTACCAGATAGACCAAATAGTTCTCTTCCTTGATGTTATCGCTGATGTGCAATGTTCATTCTTTTAAGAGTGTTATAATCATAGATTGTTATCATCAATGCAGAGGCAATGGCGTGGTATCATTATCACTAGAATAGTATAGATGATACCAAGGAAGTTTGTCATCCTTAGCTGGTCTGGCTTGCATGTGACTCTGGATACATAGTAATGTATTTACTTTTAGTTGCCTTCTGAAGTGGCCTAGCAAGCTATTCAGTTGTAATGAAACTGCTAAGCAACCACAAGGTAATGAAACCAGACAGACAGTTCACTTAGAATTGTCGTAGGTATTAGAAATGATAATGCAAAAACTATCCCGTCAGCCCTCTGAAGTCCTCCTTGCCAACGTCTGGGTGCTCTCCCAAAATTGGGGCGCTGACTCAAAGGCAAGTCAATCATGAGCTTGACATACTCACAGAATCATTTGTTACAGTCAAAGTTCAAGACTGGGACTTTGACTCTAACATGGATATGTTTGTGTTTATCTCTTGTCCCACTGTCAAGACATCAGGCTAAACTTGGGCAAGGAAATCTTCTGTTAATTGCTGCCAACCAACTTCCTTTGATTGAGGAATCAGTATTTCATATTGAAGGAAGTAGTGAGAGTGGCAAAGGTACAGGATGTACTCTGAGTGAGGGATTTCAGCATTCTACTCAACAGTGCCACGGCAGCATCACAACATATCAAGCTGGTCAAGTGCTAAAGGGCATTGCTGCTAAATAGGGATTGAGTCCTGTGGTGAGAGAACTGCAAGAGGGAAAGTCCACTTGGTCTCATCCTCTATAATATATCTATGGTTGATGCATTTGTTTTTGACTGCATTGATCGATGTGACAACTGTGCAGTTCTTGTGGAGATGAATTTCTATAATTTCCAAATGCACTTCATCGTGTTGTATGGCTCTGCAACCTTACTGTATGAGGCAGACTTCAAACTGATCTAGCATCTCAGTATTGGACATCCATGAGACTATGGGCCATCAGTAGCAGCAGGATTATACTCGACCACAATCTTCAACTTCATGGCCCACTCTACTATCTTCATCAAACCTGGGGATCAACCCTGGTTCAATGAAGAATTCAGGAGGAAGTATCAGGAGCAGAACCAGGCAATCAACAGGAATGAGCAGCCAGCCTGGTGAAGATAGGACTATTTCATGCTAAACAGCATAAAAAGCATGTTATAGACAGAGCCAAGTGATTCACAACCAATGGATCTAAGCTTTGATGTTCTGCCACACCGTGTTGCAATTAGTGGCACTTAAAGAACAGACCTGAGGAACAGGCCCCACAACTATTTCTATTCTCAGGTATGGAGATCCTTGCGCAGCAGTGCAAGTATCTTCAGCCAGAAATGCTGAATGGATAATCCTTCTCAGCCTCCTGCAATGATCTCCAGCCTGATAGATGCCAGTCTTCATTCAATGGGATTCACTCCATGGTATCAAGAAATGGCTAACGTCATTCAACAAAAGTTACAGGACCTGAGAGCATTCTGGCTTCTAACTGAGCCAAACCGTTTCAGTATAGTTACGACACTGGCACCCAACAGTGCAGAGCATTTCCCAGTTAGGTCCTGTCCACAAGAAGCAGGACAAATCTAATTCGGTCAGTTACCACCCCTCTTTTGATCATTAGCAAAGTGATGCAATAGATCATTGATCGTGCCTTGCAACAAATTGTTTATGGAAGCTCAGCTTGGGTTCTTCCCAAGTCACTCGGCTCCTGACACATTTACAACCATGTTCCAGGCATGGACAAAAAAGCTGAACCCCAGAGATGGAGCGAGAGTAACTGCCTTTGATATCAAGGCAGCATTTAATGGAGTTTGGTGTCAAGGAGCTCTGGCCGAACAGGAGTTGGTGGGAATTGGAGGAGGAGGGAATTCTTTACTCTTGGCATAAAGGTAGATAGTTTTGTTGACTGGCAGTCAATCATCTTGGCCACAGCACATCTCTGAAGGAATTGCTCAGTGTAGTGTCTTAGCCCCAACCATCTCAGCTGCTTCATCACTGGCCGTCCTTCAAGGCCAGAGATAAAAAGTAAGCATGTTTGCTAATGATTGCACAAAGTTCAGCATCACTTGCAACTATTAATCCACTCTTTAAAGAGTGAGGGAAGCAAAAGGCAGGAAATAATATACCAGTTTGCCTGATGTCAGTGGTTGGGAAGATATCGGAGTCCATTGTTAAGGATGTAGTTTGGAGTACTTGGTGGCACATGATAAAATTGGCTGAAGTCTGCATGGTTTCCATAAGGGGAAAACTTGCCTGAGAGATCTGCTGGAATTCTTTTGAGGAAATAATAGGCAAGACAGACAAAGAGTTGGTGGATTTTGTTCACTTGAATTTTCAGAAGGCCTTTGCCAAGGTGCCACACATAAGGCTGCTTAACAAGGTAAGAGCCTAATGTATTACAGGAAAGATAGTAACACCGATAGAAGATTGGCTGACTGACAGGAGGCAGAGAGTCTGAATAAAGGGGACTTTTCTGGTTGCCTGTCGATGTCTAGTGTGTTCCACAGTAATCAGTGTTGGGGTTTGCTATTTTCAAATTGTACATTAATGATCTGGATAGTGGAATGGATTGCTGCATGGCCAAGTTTGTGATGTTATAAAGACAGGTGAAGGGATAGGTAGTGTTGAGTAGCAGGGAGTCGGCAGAAGTACTTGGATAGATTGAGACAATGGGCAATCAAGTGGCATATGGAAGAGAGTGTAAGAGAGTATCTGGTCATGCACTTTGGTAAAAGGAATAAAGGTGTAGACCCTTTTCTAAACATAATGTGAATTCAGAAATCGGAGGTGCAACAGGACTTAGGTGTCCAAGTGCAGGATTCCCTAAAGGCTAACTTGTAGGTTGGGTTGGTGGTAAGGAAAGCAAATGCAATCTTGTCATTCATTTGAAGAGGAACAGAATATAAAAGCAAGGATACAATGCTGGGACACTATAAGGCATTGATCAGATAGCATGTGGGGTATTTAAAGAAAAGGATGTGGTGGCATTTGAGAGGCTTTAAGAAAATGATTCTGGGAATGAAAGAGATAACATTTGTGGAATGTTTGATGGCTCTGGGCTTGTGCTCACTGGAATTTAGAAGGATGTGGGGAAAGGGGAAATCACATTGAGACCTACCGAATATTGAAAGGCCCAGTGGATGTGAGGAGGATCTATCCAAAGGTGGGTGAATTTGAAACGAGGGCAGAGCCTAGAATAGATGGAAGTTCCTTTAGGACCGAGATGAGGAATTTATTTAGCCAGAGGGTGGTGAATCTGTGGAATTCATTGCCAAAGACGGCTGTGGAGTCCAAGTAATTGGGTATATTTATTGATTTGTAACTGTGTCAAAGGTTATGGGGAGAAGACCCGAGAATAAGTTTGAGAGGGAAAAATAAATCAGACATTGAATGATATCACACTCGATGGGTTGAATGGTCCAATACTGCTCGTTAGTTGTCTTATGGATTCAGATAATGAAGCAACCAAATGCAGCAAGCACTGGATGATATTCAGGCCTGGACTGAGAGATGGCCAGTAACATTTGTGTCACACAAGTGCCAAGCATTGATGATATCCAACAAGAGAAAATCCACCTGGCATTCAATTGCATGACCAACACTGAAACTAGTATTATCCATATTCCAGGAATTTCTATTGGCCAGAAACTGAACTGGATTCACTAAATACAGTGTATGTACAGGGACAGGTCAGATGTTGGAAGTATTGTGGCAAATAACTCGCCTCCCAACTCTCCAAAGCCTGACTGCCATCTGCAAATCTCAAGTGAGGAATGTGATGGAATACTCTCCTCTTGCAACTTCAATAACATTGACAAACTTGATATTGTAGAAGACATAACAGCCAGTTTGATTGTCACCCCGTCTCCAAGCATCTATTCACTCCCACCACGACACACGATAGCAGCAGTTAGTACTATCTCTGGATGCACTGGGACAACTCACGGGGTCCCCTTTGAAAGCACTTCCCAAGTTTATGACCTCTACAAGCTGGATGGATATGAGCACCAAAAGTATAGGAACACCAGCACTTGAAAGTTGTCCTCTAAGCCACAGATCTCCCTGACTTGGAAACGTGTCACTGTTCCTTCACCATTACCGAGTCAGGCAGCCAGAAGTTGACCCAAAGGCCAATCAGAAGTCTGGAAAATGATGTGGGGTGGCTGGAGCTCTGGGTCTGAGAATGTCTGCGAGTGCTCTGGGGAAGTTGAAGGTGCAGTGTCTGTGAATCCACATGTCTGAACTCGAAGAAGACATCCTGTACTAGAGTTAGAGGACTTGTATGTGGGTGGAAGGAGTAACTGGGCTTGTTACTTTGTCGCTTGGTATTTTCTGTTTGTTGTGTTCTGCTGAAAACTGTGGGCATGCTACGTTGGTGCTGGAATGTGTGGTGACGTCTGTGGACTGCCCAGAACTTCCTTGGGTGTGTTGGTCGTTAACACAAACAATGCATTTCACTGTATGTTTCAATGTACGTATGGTAAATGAATCTGAATCTGATGTCCCTCACAAGCAGCA
This sequence comes from Hemitrygon akajei, assembly GCF_048418815.1. NCBI lineage: Eukaryota > Metazoa > Chordata > Chondrichthyes > Myliobatiformes > Dasyatidae > Hemitrygon > Hemitrygon akajei. The sequence goes on from NC_133138.1 coordinate 49,847,253, forward strand.
ATATGGCTAAGTCCACACTTGGGGGACTGCAGCGGTGTGAGAAGACAGCTCAGCCCTACCTTCTCAAGGGCAGTTAGAGATGGACGATTAAATGCTGGCTCAGCCTGCAGTGCTCGCAAGCCTTGAGTGAATAAATAAAAATTGTGGAGTGCCATTGAAAATATTTTGTTCCTTTATTCATTTTAAATGGAGTTACATAATTTATCTACTCAAACAAAATTTAAAGCAATTCAATACATTTTAATGAATAGCAATGATTACAATCAATACACCAAGCTCAGCTAATGAGAAGATGGAACTCAAATGTTGCTGTAACATAGTTAAAAGCAATGTAATCCCTAAGAAGCACAGAATGCTGCTATTATATTTCTGAGTATTTAGATATTAGTGGTCAATGAGTGACTTGCTTAAAAAAATCAGATAAGTTGAGGCAGTATGATAAGTGGAAAGAAATTCCCATCAGTAGGGCAAAAAGCATTAGCAGCACTGATTTTGAGTATGTCCTTTACTCAGTGATGTAGCCAAGTCTCTAAAGACATATTCATTATATTTAAAAATAAGTTACTAACGAATAATGTCTGAACCTTTAACCTTGTGCGGTTAGTAGTTGCCTTTTCAAAAATTTAATCATGTTCATGTCACCCTAATGCATTTAGTTGTCTGATGTCCAGGAAGAGAGCAGTATCTTGAATGTTCACATGAACCTAATCCTCATTCCAGTTTGCTGTTCCTTACAGTGATGTTGCACGAATAAACAAGAAAATGCAGTACTTATTCTTTGCTCTATGCTGCCGACTTCTGAATATCATTTTATTCGTGACTTAGAGATTGAATCCTCATGGCTGGGCTGTTTCATTTATCAGTGTTTAATAAATGTTTGCAGCGATGCTTTTCAGTGTCTACAGCATCTGCATGTTTTATTTTCCAGCTTTCATATGAAATGGATTGTGCTATAAAGAATGGGTGGTCAGAATTAGAGTTTACCTCCCCATAAGGGAGGTAACAATTTATGTAGACAGATTGTGACTTACCTTGGAGTTCTAAGGTTGATCAAAATACTCCCTGAACAAATAAATAAATAAATACAGACTTTTCATTTAAAACTATATTTTTGCATTAAGGTACTAAAAACAAATGGAATGCAATGACAGTACTATTGCCAAGAGTTGTACCAAAATAGTTTTCCTTATTGTTCTGTTGTCTACAGTACTTTTCCCCTTGCCTACTGCTTTCAAATTGACTTCTTGAGAATGCAACCTTTTTATAATTGACCACTTGGACCCTGTCCCTGAGTTCAATGCACCACTTTATTTGGCAATTTTATTTTAAGTTGCATGGAATGTTGCATTTACTGATAGTATTGTGAGCAAAGTAACTTTCTGCAGTGAATATATTACGTTAATAGTTAGAATACATTTCCTGTTGTGTAAAATTGTGAAATGTGGATGTGGTTTTATTGGAGGTTCATGAATCAAGAATATACTGCTTAGAATAAGACCCAGACATAGGATTCATATGCCACTGAGTATCTTTTAAGACTATTTCATGTCTACCCTCTCTTTCAAGGCTGTTGTGAGGTGTCTGCTGACGAAATAGTATTAGCTGGCATTTGCATTAGAACTGCATTGCAGCAATGCAAGTGACATCTGCCTGAAATATTTTGCCCCTGAGTCTTTCCAGGTAATCCTTTTCCTTTTTTTTTGGTCAGGGAGCACTCTCTCTCTGTCTAAAGGAAGTAAGATAAACATTGCATTTTCCTACCATATCTATGAAATATTTCAATAGAGATGTACTCATATAATTCTGTATATTGGCAAGGCTTTCACAGGTGCATGGATCAATTGGCAGAGCAAATGTGGCCTTTCCATCTGATACGACTACTTCAACTCATTAATCACAAATGCTTCTATTTATTAATGATCAATCTGGTGTGTATACCATCATACATATTAATACATATTATCCACAATTGGCCATGGAATCTTTTAGCATGCCACTGTTCAAAATAGCATGCCTGGTGACTGAGAATTATTCATCAGAATTTTTTTGTGTAAAAGGCATCTCTTGCGTTTGGTCTGAAACTGCATGCTCGGACAGGAGCACACAAGAACTACAAGGAAGTCTCTGGAAAAGATCATTGATATTTTAATAATTCATATCAGATCCCTGGTGGAAATCTGTATATGGTCCTGTTAGTATTTGCATAATTATTGCAACTTCTATTACTGCACAAAGGTGTTGCTACCCCTAGAATCTGAATATTAGTTATCTATTTCTGTTACAAAGAGGTTATATAGCAATGAAATCATAGAGCAAGCAAGGTATACAGCTATGGAGATGCAAAAGACTGCAAATACTGGAATCTGGAGCATGATATGCAGCTGTAGTCTGATAAGAGACAGAAGTTATAATTGAGTAATTTTTCTCATTGCAGAATTAAGTATGATTTCTGTTCCATGAATTCTTTACCTGGCACATTAATAATGGCTTTATAAGATGATATTCCCAGATATTTCTGGAGCTCGCCTCATTAATAGAAAAGTATGACTGCAGTTCATGGATGTCAGCTTGAATGTATGCATCACTTTTTGTTCACAGAAATTAGACCCACCTCTGCCACTTCTGTGGGCAGCTGGTTCCACACTCATGCTATCATTGCATGAAGTTTCTCCTCAAAATCCCCTTAAACATTTCATCTTTCATCCTCAACCTATGACCTCTAGTTCTAGTCTCACCCATCCTGAAGGGAAAAAAGCTTTTTTCATTCGCCCCATCCATATCCCTCAATTCTGTGTGCCTCTATAAGATCTCCCCTCATTCTTCTCTGCTCTAGGGAATATAATCTATTCAACATTTTTCTCTCTCTCAGGTCCTCAAGTCCATGTAAATCTTTGCTGCTCTCTTTCAAGCTTATTGATATTTTTCCTGTAGGAAATATGATGCAGAAGATAAACAGAAATTTTGGAAACTATGAATCTTTAGAAATATTTTTCTTAATTTCCATGTTTTTTTTAAAAAAAAAAGCAAAATTCTACCAAAATCAGTTTTATTTGAAATGGTTCTTTGATATGTTTTATTGCATTTTTTGCAAAAAGTAAATACAAAATGAAGTTTGGATTCTACGCCAAAATTTGGCACAAAATATTGAAGGCTGAACTTCTCCAGTGTCATCCTTGGTTCATACGTTGTCATTGAGCTTTTGTCCAGACTGTCGAAATCACCGCACAAGATGATTGCCAGGATGTCATGTCGAAGCAGAACAAAGGTCCTGGGACGGCGACACAGCTGCTTTTCCGCACCACCTAACCAATTTAAGTGTAAGTAGTCAAACCTATGTCTTTCTGAAGTGTGAACCGGTATTAGAGTAATGGGTAGATGTGAATGTTCTGCTTAATGGAGAATAGTTTTGTGTTGATAGTTAGTACAGTAGGAATGTTTGGTGTGGTTCAGCAGTTGCATGGTTTAAAAATCTCTTGAACTTATTCAAATCTGCAAAGCTTCAATGAGATCTTTGAAGTACAGTAGATCAGACTGTGGATTAAATGATGTTAATATATTGCTCATTCCAAACAAGGTGTATTGTAAGGCTGGAAATTGCAGATATACACTACATTAGTCATTCAAACTGTATTCTATATGCTGCAAGGAACATCGGCTGAAGCAATGATTTGCAAATTTTTCTGCAAGCCAGTTGCTTTAATTGTAGTTTAAATTGTGTTTGAAGGAGCAAGTTTATGCAGGAGATAATTAAGGATATTTTACATATGCTTTAACTGAAGCATACTCTTGTAAAATTTGTTGCTGCTTTAATCCAGTTTTAAAGTTTATCTCCAGAAATATGTGGTTCATATTGTACCTGTATTGAGAAATCTAGCTAAGTAGCCTAGATTCTTAGCAAATAACCACTCCTCACTGGGGAGCAGAAAGGACAAATAAAGACAGGGAGTTCTAAATTGTGATTTTAAAAGCCATAGATTGTTGAAAGAAAGGCTGACTAAAGAAGAGAAGCTTTTTGACCTGAGTGGCAGTGCATCAAGAATGGCATTTTTTTGGGTACTGGCCTAAAAGGGTATCTCTGCTGCAAGGTTGAAAAACAGGCAGCTCTTTTCTCTACAGACTAGGCTGAGAACTGACCTGATACTGATCTGTGCAGTTACAAGCGTGCCCACTATGTAAAAGGGTGTGCTTTGCCCCTCTGGGTGGCCCCAGCTATTGAATCATATGAAAAGAAATGTGTTAAATATTAGTGAAGACCAGTTTTTCCTTAAAGTAGATAAGAAAAGCAACAGAGGTCTAATGCAAAAGAAAAATCTGCTGTGGTTGTGAACGGTTATATTCTTATGGTAATACTCTGTATCAGAGGGATTCTTTAATCAAGCTATTTATCGTTAGGCATCAAGAAATACCTTTCTGTTGTCCTAATTCATTTCTTATTTGAATACAATTGATTTGTATGATCCAATTGGGATCTGGAATTGTTGCCCAAAATTTTTTATCTTCAATACAAAAAATACCTTTTTCCTAGTCCCTCAAAAAACAACAACCACCAATAAACTCATAATTTTGATCTTTCATTTTATGAAATCTACCAGAGTTCATTTAAAAATGAAAACTATCACTGAATACCAAGGCTTCCTGACTTGCTCTTTAATTCAGGTCCAGTTTAACTAAGCAGAACAGGTATTGTCAGAAGTTTGACTTCTCAGTCTGATAACATTGAATCATTGGCCTCTATATTTAAGTGGGTCACCTTCCTCTGGGCAGCATGAATGTTTGACCTATTTCTGCTGGTGAATCTGAATTATGCATATTTTGGACTTTGATTTCATTTCTATGAGAAACATGGGCAATGTGCTGTTGTCTACTCCAGAAATGGCCTTAAAACCTTTTTCCAAACTGTACTTTTACTCATCTTTATAATTCAAAAATTGTTTACCCTCTTGCTGGTGCTTGCTTGCCCTCTTGCACCGTACATCTCCTGACCCTGGCCAATATCACTTACTGCTGTAGGCATAAGCACATAGCATACAAAAATAAAGCTAAGGTATCTGTCTCAGATGACCTGAGGCAGGAATGCATGGTGATTGTTGTTTTCCAAATGTTAAATATACCCTGTTGTTTTCCAAAAGTTAATGTTACTTGGTCAAGAAATAGGAATATTGCCAAATTGTACTGATATTCTACATATGGAGTACAATGTGGAGATGCTGTGCCCTTTAGGGTCCATAAAGCTCAAGCCCATGACATACCATTGAGCGTTTCCCTGGCATAGTACCATATTGGTACAATTGATCATGGAATACTTTTCATGTGTTTCCTTTAATCACATTCTGTTGGATCTGTAATATAATTCATATGAGTGCCATTGTCAATTGGAATTTAATTCATTGTACTCAAAATTGCCTGATTCAGTCAATTCTTTTGAACCAGAGTTACGTCCAAATGATATTGGCAATTTATATTGTGTTTTGAATTGAACAAATCTAAATTTGAAGGAATGACTAGCAGTCAGTGTGTGCCTGAATTCTATGGTGCCCATGAACCACTGGGTGTGGAAGATTACTAGGTAAAGTTTCCACAATTCTCCAACAGTTGGAGAAGTAGTAAAACCACAACAGGCAGGCTGGTTCCACAAAGCTCTTCAGTTATTCTAGAACAGGTGTTCCACAGACCCCTCAGATAATGCTAGGGGTCCCTGGCATAAAAGAAGTTTGTGAATCCCCTGTTCTAGAAGAAAGGATAGATACAAGTGACTATAGTTTTACATTGACATTGGTATTTTCCTGTTTTCTTACTGTGATGATGGAAACCTCCAACTATTACTGTTGGGCGGTGGTACTTGTACTTGAGAAAATTGACCACAGCATTGTAGTCGGTTGGGAACAAATTCTGTAGATAGTTTCTAGGTTCCCAAATGCATAATGGTTAACCTTGCCTTTAAATAGGCACTCTGGGTAATCATTGAATATCCAAACCAACACAAAATGCAGCATTAACAAGGCATGGAACAAGTATGTTTGTACTGTATCCTAATTATGTCCTTTTCAGGGTCAGTGTACAATATAGAAAATTAGTATAATCCAACCTAATTTCTTGGTTTTTAAAATTTATTTGGTAGTGTTATGTTTTGTTACTCCAAAACACAAAACTAGCTGAAAGGAAAACATGGAGCCAGGAGACACACATGCTTAGTTTTGTTTCACTTGTAGTGAGGTGCACATTTATGATGTGTTGGCATGATGACATATGCCATTCACATACTTTTACATATAACCTGTAATGAATTATTTAAACAATAAAGAATGCTTAATCAAGCAATGTATTTACAATATTACTGAAACTTTAAAAACACAACATTCCTCCCTACTTAGCTACAAACTCCAATTCAGTACAGAATGCATGTCAGGTGGATGGTACAACAACTCTCAATCCCCATATAAGGCCATCTTCATCAAGGGCAAGTTCACCCTAGCACTGGTTAAAAATATGGGAAGTGGAATTTCTGCTGGTCTTTCCAGCCATTTTGTATTGTCATGTAGACCTGAATCAATGTGGAATCTTTTCTGGTTTCCCTTTGCATCATCTCTGCCTTAATAGGGAGAATGCATAGAGGAATGTCCACTTTTGTAAATTTTTCAGGTATTTACTTTTCCCAGTGTAAATGGGGCAATCAGTCAGCATTTCCATGATTAGTTGTCCTGTTGAATTCGATCTTGTACTTGTGTCCTCCAAGAAAAAGAGTGCATCTCTGAATCCCTGCTGCTATTACTGAAACACCCTTCTGTGGTTTGAAAATGGAGACCGATAGTTGATGATCAGGACTGAGAGTAAGCTCTCTCCTATACAAGTACTGATTGAAGCCTTTTACACCCCAAACCAGACCCTGGGACATCTACCACTGCTTGAATTTTCTGATCACACATTTAATACTTCTGTGTCAGTGGTGTGGCATAGTAACAAATTGACATTCTTAGTGAAGAATTGGTTTAAAGAATTGGCATTTGTTGCATCTTGCGCTGAGCCCATAATCTTCTCAGCTTTGAAATACTGTCTTGTGATTTTGGAGATGTTTCTTGTCATCCTTACTGATAACACTGATGTCATCCAGGTAACGCTGAGTGCTTAGGCAGCCATGCAGCACCTGGTCCATAGCTTTCTGTCAGAATACAGCTGCAGATATTACTCCAAATAAAAGCCTGTTATAGTGATAAAACTCTTTGTGAGTGTTTATGGTGAGAAACACTTTGGACTCCTCTTCCATCTCCATCTGTAGGTAGACCTTGGCTAAGTCCACTTTTCTGAAGTGTTTCCCTCCAGAAAAGTTTGCAAAGATATCCTCAATCCTGGGCAAAGGGTATTGATCTGTCAGTATTGAGTTGATAGTAACTTTAAAAGCACCACAGATCCTATCAGACCCATTTGTCTTAGCTACTGGGAACACTGGCATTGCCCATGATTTCCCCTCAACCTTGGAAAGAATTTCTTCAGCCTCCATGTGATCTAGCTCACTGTCTGCTATATCACAAATGGTATAAGGAACCTGATATAGGCTTTGTAAAACTTGGGTGTGGCATTTTCATTTAACACTATTTTACCCTTGATGTGCTTGAGTTTTTCCAATGCTGACCTTGAACGCTGCTATGGCATCTTCCAGTACCTTTGAGTTGCTTTCAGTTGACTCTTGCAGGAGATGAGGCACGCAACTGGTGGATGGGACTCCAATCAAGTTGTAGTCACTCACGACCTGACAATGTTGGCTCTTCTGTTTTTACCACATCCAAGACCAATGTGGCTTGTTGGTCATTGTATCTCACTGTAACAAATGTTATTATTCCAACAGAAATAATTTTCTCCAGTAGAGGTTTTTCATTGGATATCCACAGGTGTCTATGTAGTAGCTTTGAAATGCCGTACAAACTCACTTTGTGGAATGACAGAAGGAGCCGAACCAGTGTCCAATTCCATTTTATTAATTTGCCATTCATTTCTGGTGTAAGGCATATTACATATTCTTTCTTGTTAGTTTTCATATTATAAATCTCAAGACTACATTATCACAATGTCACTATTGTGATAATCAGATTTTTCATCAATAACATGCAGATTGGTGCTCTCTTTGAAACTGTAACTTGAATTTTTATCTTTATCTCTTTCCAGTGCAGTCCACTTATTGTTGTCTGCCCTGTATGCTCTTAGTATTTGTCCTGCTTGTAGCATTTTCTGCAAGTTTTGCCTTTAAACCTGCATGGGTCTGGTATATGTGAGAGCCTGCCACAATGGTAACACAATTTGTTCAGCCAAGCAGGTTTCTATTTAGATGTTGCAATTTAGTTTACACTCGCTTTCATTCCTGACTGCAACACAATAGAGTCTCTACTGTTTCTATTGATACAGCGATTTCAATGGCTCTTTTAAATGTGTTTTGTGGTTTAGTTAGGAGATTGTTTGATTGCTTTCTTGTAAGATTCCACAAACTAAATAATCTGAGTGCATCATTAAGCCCACTACTGTACTGGCAATGCTCAGATAACTTCTTCCATTCAGCTACATAAATTGAAATTGACTCTCTTTGATTCCATTTCTGAAACCTAAAGCAATCAACAATGGTTTTGGCTCTAAATGTACCTATACTACTTAGATGACATCCACAAGACTCATTTTGTCTGGTTTGGTTGGAACAGTTTAAGCAGTCTATATGCTTTTCCACCCAATGCAATTCAGAAAAATTGGCACTCACTTTCCATTGATTATTTTATTTGCTTCAAATTATTGCTCAATTCACTCAGTATCCAGTCAACTTCTCTGCAATCAAATATAGCCAGCCATTTGCTTTTTTAATTTATAATTATTATCTCCTGGTGCTCACTGTATATCAACCCATGAATTCATCAGTTTTCTGACTTTTTAAAAAATTCTACTGACTCTTGTCTTTTCCCGAAGATGTGCGTGCTAACCTTTATTTTAAACGCAAATGTCTCACTGCACTTACAAAGGTAGGTAGTCATCGCAGGTATGTTTTAAATCTCACTTGTGCCCACTGTTATGTTTTGTAACTCCAAACTTAAAACTAATTGAAAGAAAATCATGGAGCCGGGAGATACATATGCTCAGTTTCACTTTACTTTTTGTGTAGAATGCACTTATGATTTGGTGAGTGATAACATGTGCCAATCATGTACTTTTACAAATAGCCCATAATGAATTATTTAAGCAACAGAATGCTTAATCAAATAGTATTTTTATGATATTACTTAAATATTACTGAAATATTAAATACACAATAGGTAGACTAACTCATGTCGTGTTATCGATGTGGAAGTAAAAATTTGAACTAAATTGATTATAGAGTTAATTTGGTTGTTAGGAAATGTTTATAATTTTGTTAACTTCCAACTAAATTTAAATATCATGTTGCTCTTAATTGCCCAGACAAAATGCACAATCCATTTGAATTTCAGAAAAGGATTACCCTATACATATTTTGTGTTTAGCATAGGAGATGAAAGAGATTCTGCACCTTGACATTTTGTCTTAAAAAGCAGAAGAAATTTGGAATTTACAATCAAATGCAGAACTTCATGACCTTCATGCGAAGGTTGAACACCTTAGCATAATCAAAAAATTGCAGATGCTGGAAATCCAATGTTGCAAATACTGAGCATTTTCTGTTTTTTCTTATCATGATGTTAATTTCTGTGACCACAGCATAATTGTTATCTTGCATATTCAACTATTTGCTAATTTTTAAAATCCTTAATTGAACTTTGCAAGTTCATATAGAATAAAATGTACTTAATAATCAGAAGAAATTCTGCAGATGCTGGAAATCCAAAGGAACAGACAAAAATGCTCAGCAGAACTGGCAGCAACTGGAAGAAACAGTTGACGTTTTGGACTGAGACCCTTTTTCAGGACTGCAAAGGAAGCGGGAAGATGCTTGGAAAAAATGGTGGAGGATGGGGAGGAAGGATATCTAGAAGGTGATAGATGAAGCCATGTGGGTGGGAAAGGTATAGGGCTGGAGAGGAAGGAATCTGATCGATGGTGAGTGAAAGGGAAGAAGGAGGAGCACCAGGAGAAGGTGATAGGCAGGTGAGAAGAGATCAGAGGCCAAAGTGGGAAATAGAAGAAGACGGATGGGAGAGAGAAAAAGAAAACAGGAATGAGAAATAGATGTTCATGCCATCAGGTTGGAACCTACCCAGGCAGAATATAAGATGTTGCTCCTCTATCCTGAGAGCTGTCTCATCTTAGCACAAGAGGAGACCATGGACTGGCATGTCGGAACGGGAATGGGAATAGGAATAAAAATGGTTGGCCACGGGAAATTCTGCTTCGGCAGATGAGGTGGAGTTGCTTGTCAAAGTGGACCCCCAGTTTACAACAGTTCTCACCCATGTCAATGGAGGCCACGTTGGGAGCACTGGATACAATAGACAGATTCACTGCTGAAGTGTTGCTTTACCTGGAAGAACTATTTGGGGCCTTGAATGGATGTACGGAAGGAAGTAAATTGGCAGGTGTAGCACTTTGGCTGCTTGCGGGGATAAGTTGCAGGGGAGATGTCGAGATGTGTTTAGTGACAGGATCCCTTTGGAGATGGCAGAATGTATGGAAAATTGTGTTGGATGTGGATGTTCATGGGGTGGTAGGTGAGGACAAGAGGAACAGGCAGCATGAAGATGGGGTGAGCATGGAAATGGAGATGCGGGTGAGGACAGCATCGATAGTGGAGGAAGAGATAGTGGAGGACATCTCTAATGTCCTGGAAGGGAAAGCTTCATCTTAGGAACAGATGTAGTGGAGATGAAGGAACTGAGAAAAGGGAATAGCATCTTTACAGGAGACACTGTGGAAGGAAGTATAGTCAAGATAGCTGTGGGAATCAGTTTATAAAAGATGTTTGTAGATAGTTGTCAAAAATAGACCAAGTGAATTTAAGGGCAGGGTGGAAGTTGGAGGCAAAGTTGATGAAATTATGGCCTTAGTATGAGTGCATGAAGCAGTATCAATGCAGTTGTCAATGTAGTGGAGGAAGAGTTGGGAAGCATTACCAGGGAGGGCTTGGAACATGGACTGTTGTATGTAGCAAGTGAAAAGGCAGGCATAGCTGGGGCCCATGCAGGTGCCCATGGCTACTCCTTGAGTCTGGAGAAAGTGGGAGGAGCAGAAGGAGCAATTGTTAAGGGTGAAGACCAGTTCTACTAGATGGTGGAGGGTCGTGATGGATGAGAACTGGTCTATTGTTTTGTTGAGAAAGAAGCGGGGCAGGAACAGGCAGAGACAATAGGCCAATGCAGACAGTCAAGCGTGTGGATCTTGGGTAGGAGGAAGAAGCAAGCAATGCAGGGTAAGAGTACTGTAAGTTGGCAGTGGGTGGGAGTTCTCCAGAGTCAGTGATGTCAGAGACAATTTTCTGATGATCGAGAGTGGGGTTCTCTTCAAGAGGTAGGTCAAAAGAGGTGACTGAGAATTGCTGCTTGGCCTCAGCAGGGTGGAGGTCAGTCAGTCACACTACAGCAGCACCCCATTTGTCTGCAGGTTTGATAGCTAGATTGGGATTGGTGTGGAGAGAGTGGAAGACAATGCTTTCTGAGAGGGTAAGATTTGAGGAGGAATGAGGAGTTCTGAACTTGAACTGGTTGATGTCACATTGGCAATTAGTGATGGAGAGGTCTAGGGCAGGTGTATTTGCTGTCATGTAGGTAATTTGGACTTCATGGCATGATGATTAGAGACCAACAGAAGAACACATTTTTAATATGCGAAGGAAGCATTTGACTAAGTGTGACCTTCTGGCGAAACTGAAGTCAATGGACATTGATGTGAAACACTTTTTTTTTTGAAGTGATAGCTCACACAATGAAGATGGTTGTTACTGTCAAGAGTTTAAATTTTCTAGACCTAGGATGTCACGACAGTAATTCTTCAAGGCAACATTATAGATCCAATAAGCTTCAGTTGCTTCATTGATGATCTTCCTTCTGTTGTAAAATCAGATGTGAGACTGCTTCCTTATGATATACTGTTTGGTTCAATTCATAACTCCTTAGCTAATGAAGCAGCTTATGCCTTCATGTAACAAAGTCTAGGGAACATTAGTGACATTTTGATAAGGGTCAAGTAGCAATTGGACCAGAGAATTATCAGGCAGTGACCAAGCCAGCACAATCAACACAATACCATTGCAGAGTCATCCAGGTTAAAGAACCTGAAAGTAACCATTTATTAAAAACTCACCTGCCCAGTCATATTTTGTGGCTATGAGCAAGGCACTGGCTAGGTTTCCTGTGGGGAAAAAACACATCTCCTGATACTGCAGTCTTTCTACCATCTGCAAGGCATGTCAGGAGTGTCAATGAATACTTTCCTCTTGCTTGAATCATTTATTGCAGATCCAGCAATTCTCAAGAAGCTTGACATTAACTAGGATAAAACATTCTGCTAGGTTGCTATCCCATCAATCGCCCTCATTACCTCCGTGACTGTCACAGTGCATACCATTTACAAAATGCATGGCAGGCCATTCTGAGATTTGTTTCCAAGCACCAGCAGCAAAAGCAGCGGGTGCATAGGCACAAAACAGCCACAGTTTCTTTTGACTTGGAAATGCATCATCACTGGGTATCAATCCTGGAACGTTACCTAACAGCACCCAAAGGCTGCAATCATTCAAGGACGTGCCTCATTGCCACCATTTCAAGGGCAGCGAAGGATGGACATTAAATGCTGTCCTTGAAAGTGGCAACTAGATTCAAAAATGAATTAAAAGAATGATGTCTTAAAATTTGATCATGAAGCACTCTCTTTTTCTGCATCAGATGTGCAGCTGAAAGCAGTAATTTTCATACATTGCTACTCTTCAGCAGTTATGAAATGGATTTCCCAGGTCCAGGAAACGTTTAGTGTTTATGAATTTAAGCATAATGCTGCATACTCTGAGGCAGAGGTTCTCAACCTGGGGTGCATAGACCCTTTGCCTGATGGTATTGGTCCGTGGATTAAAAAAGATTGGGAACTTCTGCTCTAAGGGATAGTTGGATTATAAAAGGAAACTTCAATATACAGCTTTAGGGTTCCCTAGAATATGCTTTTAGACAATTCAGTCAGTTGTATTGAAACATTTGCACTTGCATTGTGTTTCTTAGTGGGCCAATTAACTCAAGTGCCTAACGGCCAACTATGGTCCTTCATAGAGCTACAGAAGCATCATTCCATTATGCTATTGCCCGAGAGGCTAGAGGCACATGTGCCACTTCAATGATAGCCTTGAAGAACAATGCCCAATTAACCTATTGTCACATCTTTGGTATGTGGGAGGAAACCGATGGAAACCCCTGTGATTACTGGGAGAATGTGCAAACTCACAGAAGTACTGTAGATCCAATGTCAGAATTGAACTCAGTTCTCTGGAGATGTAAGACAGCATCTTTAACTCTGATATCACTGTGCTGAGGTTAACAATGCTAAAGTATGGTGGTAGTGTCACATCACCAGAGTATCAACAGATCTCTCAGGAGACAATATTGCAATTTGCTGTGACCCAGTTTGTACTAGAATTGACTCTTGCTGTCACTGTCAACACCTGCAGATCTCCTTGACCAGTGGTTTGTTGCACCTGGCGAAGTTTCTAAATGTGAGGTTTTTCCATGTCTTTGGTAAAGACGACGAGCTTGCTGGTGGCCTGTTTCGGTTGTTGCTGAACAGCAGTCTGCCCATTTGGCCTTCCTCTGCTTGACTAGAGAAAGGAGCTGATAAATAGCATCACTTTGTAGGTGATGAACAACAATTTACTTCTGAGTGACATCTTAACATCCATGGGAAATGGCAACCTGGTCCTGGGGAATGGTGGGCAGGCCTCCATTTTGTAATGGGATTTGTGCTCTAACCTTGAATTTAGCTGAGCACTGAACTTGTGCAGAACAGGGCACGTTCACCTGCATTACGCTGGGGAACACCAGCAGGTTACTGCTCAACTTTTGAACTCTTCATGAACTACATAGATTGAGGGGTATCATGACCAATATGACATAGCCTAGATTCATCAAGGAGCAGTTTTAAGTTTGCAGCCATCACGTGTTGGAGCTGCCATGGAGAGTGTCTCTTTTAAGGGTGACGACCTCCCATAATTTTGTAAATTTAAATGCCAGTTGCTGCCTGAAGTTCAAAAAGAAAATGGGAGGTTGCACAAATCGCACATACAAGCATTCTCAAACATAATCTTGTTTGTATTTTCACATGCTACCTATGGTCTAAAGAGGCAATACAGGAGCACCAAATACCAACTTTATAATGTTCCAGAAATAAAATGGGAACTTCTAGCAATAATCATGAAATAAAATAGTATCAGTTTTATTTATTTATTCATTCATTTACAGGATGTGAGCATCGCCAGCTAAGCCAGCATTTATTGTCCATCCTGATTGCCCTTGAGAAGGTGGTGATGAGCTGCCTTCTTGAACCGCTGCAGTCCCTGAGGTGTACGTACACCCACAGTGCTGTTAGGGAGGGAATTCCATGATTTTGACCCAGCAACGATGAAGGAACGGTGATGTGTTTCCAAGTCAGGATGGTGAGTGACCTGGAGGTGGATTTCCAAGTGGTGGTGTTCCAAGGTATCTGCTGTTCTCATCCTTCCAGGTGGTAGTGGTCGTGGGTCTGGAAAGTGCTGCCTTAGGAACCCTAACATCTAATGTTTATCTTTTTTTCTATAGTTGTTATAATTTCAATAAGAAATAATTCAACTGTGTACACATTAACCAGGAAATTCAATGGCTAAAAATGTAACTATTTTCAGGCATTGAATGCAAATGTATCCATTTCTGGTTTAAATGGCACCACTCTGGAAATTCGATCAAGCACTTCTGCTTTAAATCCATTTCTACAAATCTGATGTGATTTCAGTGTCAAATGCATAGCAATTGATATAATTCCTCATGCGATACTTTTTATGTTCTTCTTGTTCTGAAAATGGACCAAGCACCGATGATATAAAAGCATAATTCTGGCTGGAACCCCACTGGGTTAATTTCTATTCTTACCATTTCTTTTTCTGTTACACCGCCCTCCCTGATGGCCATTATGTCCCCTGAGACTCCCTTACTTTTTTCCCCTCAGCTTCCCCTCATCATAGCTCCAGGTTCTGATCATCAGCAAGCAACACTCTTCTGTATCTCCTCTGTCCCACCCTCCTGTCCCCACACCTGCACAGACAAAATGATCCATCCTTGCTTCCTCAAGATTCTTTCCATCATAGAAGTTGTCTTCAGGCTTTCAGTAAGTTTGAATTGCTGTTTGTGATGTTAAAAAATGTCTGAAAGCATTGGATGCTGCATAGACTATGGAAGTAGTCAGCTCCCTGCCTGCCTTGCTGAAGATTTGGACTTCAAGAATAGCTATTGCTACTAATCAAGTACTTCCAAGAGAGTTGCACATTTACCCAGCAGTGCAGAAAATTGTCCAGGTATGTCCTGTCCACATTAAAAAAATCTACATAATTAAACTTTCTTCAATCATTAGCAAAGTGATGAAAAGAGATGTTACAGTATTCTACTGAGCAATACCTATTCTAGTTTTCAATAGACAGCTCACCAAAGTCCATTTGTTTTCCAGGAGACCTAGGGGCAGAATTAGGCCATTGAGTCTGCTCCACCATTCAATCATGGCTGATCCTTTTTCCCTCCTCAACCCCATTCTCTGGCCTTCTCCCCATTTTCAATAAGGTTCTCATCACAAATGTGGACCGGGATATATCAGAGTTCTAATCTAGAGGTGAGATGAAAGTTGTTGCCCTTGACATCATGGCATCATTATCCTAATGTGTCATAATGGAGTTTGGGTAAAACTAGTCTATGGCCATCAAGAGGAAGATATTCCAGTTATTGGAGTGACACCTCATAAAGGCAAATAGCTTTGATTGTTAATCATCCAAGCCATAGGATGTGACTGTAGGAGTTCCTTAGTGCAGATTCCAAATCCCAACCACATTTGGCTGCAACATCAATAACCTTCCTTCCATAATAAGGTCAGAAATTGAGATCTTCTTTGATGATAACACAATGTTCTGTTCTATTCACGTACTGTTGGCAAATCACTCAGTCCAAGTTCACAAACAGCAGGACCTAGACCATGTTCTAGGTCTAAAATGCACACAGCTTTCTGAGCACAAATCTGATGGATAGTGCTCATCTTCAACAAACAAATTTGGCTGCCTAGCCTTAATATTTATTCAGTGTCATCACCATCACTGTCTACATTCTGTGGTCATCATTGATGAGAATCTCAAGTGGATCATTCAATTCATGCAAATTCTACAATCACACTAGATAGTCGGACAATAGTTATTTTGCATTGATGTCACTCCTTTGACGTTCAGACAGACAGACATACTTTATTGATCCCGAGGGAAATTGGGTTTCGTTACAGTCGCACCAAACAAGAATAGTGTAGAAATATAGCAATATAAAACCATAAATAATTAAATAACAATAAGTAAATTATGCCAAGTGGAAATAAGTCTAGGTATTTTCCGCCATCTCAAAGGTTCAAGTTAGGAACATTCTGTGCTTACTTGGTTGAACGAAGCTTAAGCAACACTGAAATTTTAAGACCAACCGGGACATTCATTCTTTCCAACACCAGTGCACAAAGGCCAAAATTTGCCTAGGCTATCCTTTCACCAGACAGTCATGGTGCAAGATGGCAGTTTATTGTCACCTTGTCCATGAGGTTTACTGAAGGGCACCATATGCTTACACTGTTAGCACATCCCACATCCCAAATATTGAATCTATGAATTAAAAGAATTCTTTCATGTACTCCTATACCAGTGGTTTGAGCATGAATGAAGTTTACAGTGGCAGACCCATGGTTAGCACTGTTGCTGACAAGTGCACAATAATCCTATCCTATATCTTTATGGATGCACAACTATTTCCAGGTGTAAAGAAATTTGTCCTTTTTCATATGAACATTAGATGTCTGTTCTGTAACTCTTTGGCACATTCATGTAAGAATGGCCACTGAAAGCACTTTATCCAACACACTTTTCAGCTAATGAAATGTGTACATATTATTTATATTAATAAGTCAATGATGTTAAAATATTTGACTATACTTTGGTGATTTGTACTGAGGATAAGACTGTGTCAATGCACATTACATCTAGAGGTACTTGGAAAAAGAAATTACTGTATTTTAGTTTTGAAAAGCTGTTTTTAAAGATGTAAGCTTATTCACCGGTTCTTTCTTACAGTGCTTAGGTTACGGGTCATGGTGAAAAACAGCTTTTCTCCAGCAAACAGTAGTACTTCAGCACCAGCAGAATCAGCCCATTATTACAGTGAGTAACCACATATGCAGATCTAATATCAAAACAAGTATAATCTGTGCTAGATCCACATTGCATTATGTGTGACACCAGCAAATTGCCAGAAGACAGAAGTTTACTTTTGATGTGAATGAAGTTATTTGTATTTCGGTACCAAGGCAATATTAAAACTAGCTCCAGTCATAAAGAGGTATTTACATTAAACTTTCCAGTTTTAGGTAACCCACATCTTATGTTACTTTCCTGTTGCTATCTGTCCCCCATTTCCATAACCACATTCCACTGGCTCCCACTCAGATTCATTTACCATTGTTCCCATTCTCATCTGGCTCCACCTATCACCTACCAGCTTCTCTCCAACCCTTCTTCTGCACATCTATATATGGAGCATTTTCCCCTTATTTCTCCCCAACCCCAAACCCACCAATTTTAATGCAGGAGTTCGACCATAAACATTGACGCAACCCCCTTTCTTTCATGGTGCTGTTTGATCTGCTGGGTCTTCCAGCAATTTTTTTTGTTCCAGATTCCAGCATCTGCAGAATTTTGGGCTTCTAATCACACAATGCACTGTGCATTTCTGTTCGCAATTCCTTCCAAAATTTCCAGTGGCAAATAGAGTTTTCAGTAGCGATGTGCTTGAGGTAGCAGTTCATTATGTTCTCAGAGTAACAAGCTTGTTCATTGAGTTACTTGACAAGCATTATGAGGTGCAGGAACCCATATCTTCCATTTATTTCCTTCGTGTTAATATTATTGAATAGAAGAGTTCATGCGAATTGTTCTTCGTAGTTTTGCATCTACCAGGAATTGGCTTGAGATTGGCCAAGCTAATTTCACTCTGGGCACTTTCAGACAAGATTAGCATCTTGCTTGACTGGATTGGATTAATGCCAGCACGGGAATAATGGATTAAGATTTATGTTTGTGCCTAGGATTTATTGAGGCACTGAAATTGGCTCACCCTTTGAGTCATTTCTAAACAACCTAACATAATTACAGGAACTTTCAAGTCACGACTTTCTGAATGATACAGCACAGTTTGATGTATAACTAAGTTTTTATCCTTGCCATATTCCTAAGGATAAGTGAATTGTTAATTGAATGACCATGAAGCAACAATTTAATTCAAGAATTACAATCAGACAATCATGACTGTCTTGTATATTTTATCTTAATTTTGTTCAGAAATGCAGAAAAGCAGGTTAATCTCATATTAATGTAGTAGATAGTCATTGCCTAGCTTGAAAGATTGTGATTAATTTATTTGTTTGGAAGAAGTAAATGATGTATACTGTCAATATCTACATAGTATTAATAAAAAAGTATTTCGATTTACCAGTAGCCAAGTGTGGAAAACTAATTTATTTTAATTTGGATCCTTTATGTAACGTTTGCAAGGAAAGGAAAGAAGGTGCTTATTGAAAACTATCTTATAATGTGGCGTCCGTGCATGGTTGGGAGCTGACCTCTTGCATCAGTGCTGCCCTCCAGTGTTCGATAGGTGGAATTTTGTCTGTGGACTTCTGGGAACTGTACCATAAATTTACGGGACATGTTTGGCTGTATTCGTGTATGGTCGAATGATAATTAAACTTGGATTTGATTTGAACCTTTAAATTTCACAAAGTGCTTTATGCACAGCGAAGTACATTGCTGTCACCCGCTGCGGTGTAAGATACCCATGGCAGGCAATTTGCAGAGAGCAAGGTGAAAGTAAACAGATAATTTGTTTTTTTTGTGATATTGGTTGAAAAAATGACATGGGTTCTTTTGCATTCACCTGAGTAGGATCTGAAAGACTTCTTCAATACTGGACTGGAGTATCAGTTTGGGGCTTTTGTTCACGTCTCTGGAATGGAACATTCTCTCAGAATGTCTGGTCTTCATTGTAGGATATAAAGAGAACTAATATAGGGTAGGTTTGATGCAACATTGCAGAACACTGGTGTACAGTTTTGGCCTCCATTTTTTTTTTTTAGAAGAAATGTGCCTGCATGTACGCAGTGCAAAAAGGATCACCCAGTTCTTTCTTGGGATGAAGAGTATAATCATTGTATTTTTCAGGAGAGCGCTTGGAACAGGGGAATCAAATGGGAAATTATAGACATGTTAGAGAAGTATCTCATTGGTCAGGACTGTTTCAGATACAATTGAATGGAGGTACAGGAAAATGAAAAGGGCTAATGCATGTGCAACAGTCAAAACTTGCATTTTATGACATTTTTTATACAGTAAAATTACACAAGGTGCTTCACAGAATCAGTGTCAAACAAAATAGATACTTAGCCATATGGGACAAGAATGCGTTTTGCATTAAAGGGAAAAATGAATGTAGAGAAATGAAGAAATGCGGGGAAGGAATTCTGTAATCTCAGGCCTCAGGAAGGAAGGCATTGCAATATTGAAATAATTAATGTTTGGGAAATGTAGGAAACTGGACTTGGGGGAAACAATCTCAAGAACATGAAAATCTTAAGGTTGTTAGGCTAGAGAAAGCTGCAGAAGCATTGGAGACATTTGAAAGACAAAGGTGTAATCCTGGGACGATATGAATCAGCAAACACAAGGGTCAATTGATGAGTGGATGCAGTTAGGATGCAGACTGCAGGATATTGAATGCAACTTGTGTATGTTCAAGTTTAAGAAGGTGAAAGGCCAGTCAGCAAAGCATCAGGGAGGTTAACTCTAAAGATACAGTGTCATTGATGTTGGTTTCAGGAGCAAAGGCTGAATGTGTTTATTATAAAATAGAAGTAGACAATCTTGGTTATGCAGCAAGTATGAGGTCATAGGCTATGAAGTTTCATAAATACTGGTTCAGGCCAGGTTATTAAACAGGAAGTTCAGAGCTATGGGTGGAATTTGTGTAAGGGACAAAAAACTGATTTTGCACTTTCTAATATGTAGAGATCAGTTCTTCTCATTTATGACTGGATGTCAGACGAACAAGATGATAGATTTGAGATGTTGAAGGATTGAACAAGTTGGAGATAATGTCAGAAAACAAAATGAATTTGAAAAAGATCCATCAATGTTGCTGCATTTCATGTTAACATCTCAAACCACAGTATTGTAGTAACACTGGACAATGATATTTTTTCAAAACTGTTGCTTTCTCAGATTTTTTTTCTTTATGATAGACTTCTTGAAGCTGAACACAAAATATAATTTCAGACTACTTGTATCATGTAGGAATTTGAAGAAACAAGAAATTAATTTTATTGAATATAATGCTTATAATTGAATAATGGTGCTGACGCTTTGCAATAGTTCAACTGTGCTAAAAATGTTTTGTTGATAATTTTTGTTTGTACTCAGTGTCTGAGGCTTCTTGCTTTAAGTGTCCAACAGTAATCAGCCATCATTGGTAGATTCCAGTTGCCCTGATATCATTTCTCCATGACAGAGCCAGGATTTGCAGGGAGGAATTCTAAAGGGGAATGCGGAAAATGAACGTTTAGTGACATGTTGCACTTCATGGTTTTGTATGCTTGTAGCATGTTGTCAACTGGCCTACATGTAGGTTGGTGCTCTGTAGTTACCATGAAAAATTTCAACAATATCCTTGAATGTTTTCCCCATGATTTTCTCCGGTCCCACTAGAAGTTCTTCGAATTGTCTGTAGCTGATGGACTGTTTGATTTGTGAACCAACAAAAATGCCTTCCTTAATCTTGGCATCAACTATTCTGACTTGAATTATGAATTGAAATTGTTGTGTTGATGTAATCACCTATATTAACATATAGCTGATTTTAATAAATGGTGTGTGATAAGGAAATTTCATGATGATTTTCATGATCAGCAGCCCAAAATCCATAAGATACAGCCAAAAGTATTCAGGAAGCAAAATCTTTGTTGTTAAGTGTAATCTGTAAAACCAAAAGCAGAATGTTTCTGTAGCAACAGTTTACAAGAAGTCTTCATAAAGCTCTAGGTAGTTCTGGTCAGATCATATCTTAAACACTATGTCCAGAGATGGTTCTTATGATGTAAAGCAGACAGTGAAAGTAATGTATTGTAAAGCCCTAAGTTTGTTCTGCGAACTAACTTTGCTGACAGCTCTCAGCCTTGAATTGATGCATCAGTGAGCAGAAAAATATGGAAATTTATTTTAAATTGCTGACAAACAAGAGAAGCAACGTACAAAATTGCATGTCATATTTGGGACAGTTCATGATATTATGAAATTGTACTTAATTCACACATGTCAAATAACGCGTAAAAACCTGGTGCAGATGTGGTTGCAAATGTCCTCATTGGTCAGTAGTTCACCAGAACAGATGTATATTGTTACACAGGCATGGTTTCTTTTACAGTAGAGATGAAATGTACTTCAGGGCACCATGTTTGAGATTGATGGGGTAGGGGAGTTGGAGATGACCTTGAAGTTCAGAATTTAGTGGGTGTAATGGGAATATTGCAGTTGGGAGCAAGGACAGGATTTTGGTGTATCGGTGAGGAATAGATAGTGGAGACTTGCATGGTTTTGTTTAGGCAGGTTGGGGCAGAGATTTGGATTGGGAGTGTTACACTTGTGGAGTGCTAAAAGTGGATTAATTATGAGTGGGGACTGGTGGATACAGATAAAGGTGGTGAGCATGATGGGAGTTACTGAGAAACAAAGAACTTGATGTTAATGTGCGAACAAATGGTGAACTGGTGGCACGCATGTTTAGGACTTCATGTAGAATAGAAAGTAAAAAGTAAAATCCCAGGTGATTTGTTGTAAAAGTATAAACAGAAAGATATTCTGAAGGCAGTGTCACTTACAAGAACATTGAGAAATATTACTTAAAATGTGGTTTTAAAAAACCCCCCGAAAAGTTGTTTTGTCAGACAATGTCAGCAATGTTACCTACAGAATAAAACTCAAAAGTTTTATCTGCATTTCAGGAAAATGAAGCATATCAGCTGTCATAGGAGCAATGCTCATGAGTGACAGCTGTCTTTTTTTTAAAGCTTTTTCTTCTTTGAAGCTGTCCATCTCCACTATCTACACCTCTCTTCAGTTTCCTGATCACTGTCAGTTAGAAATTCAATTACATAACACTGTTATTTTCAGCATTAAGTAATTGAATTTTTTGCTGCGTAACATGAAATCAAGAATTACTGGGCTGTTTTGACTACTTATATGTATCCTGCACACTTTTAACTCTGTACAAGGCAATTTTCCCTGTCCTAGTCTATGGGAAGGAGTAAAACTTTTATTTTCAGTCCTTGAAAGCTTTTGTTTGATATATTCATTTTCCCTTCCAAAATCTTGATTAAATTTACTTTTGTAATTGCCTTGGATTGCTCTCCCCAACACTTGAGCTCAAGCTAATTGTGCACTAGATTAACATCGTGAGATTATCTTTAAACAAAATAAGATGAGAAATAAAAAGAAATGTGGCAAAATGGTAGTAAACACGAGTTTCTGCAGATGCTGAAAATCCAGAGAAACACCTACAAAATGTTGGAGAGACTCAGCAGGTCAGGCAGCATCAACGGAGAGGAATAAAGAGTCATTGTTCTGGCCTGAGCCCCTTCATCGGGACTGAACAGGAAGACGAAAGAAGCCTGTAGAAGGAGTACAAACTGGAAGGTAGTGCTTGAAGCCAGGTGAAGGGAAAGGTAGGAGAGCTGTCGGGGGAGGGGATGAAGTGAGAAGCTGGGAGGTGATAGGTGGAAAAGGTAAAGGTCTGAAGAAGAAGGAATCTGATAGGAGAGGAAGGAGGTAGGCAGGCGAGGAGAAGAGAAGAGGTGAGAGGAGAGTCAGAATGGGGAATGGAAAAAGAGAGAATGGGAAGGGGGAGAAATTAATGGAAGTTATAGAAATTGATGTTCATCCCATCAGGTTGGAGGCTACCCAGATAAAATATGAGGTGTTGTTCCTCCATTCTAAGAGTGGCCAGATTGTGGCAGTAGAGGAGGCCATGGACCGACATGTCGGAATGGACATGAGGAGTGGAATTAAAATGGTTAGCCATTGGGAAATCCTGCTTGTTGCAGAAAACGTGAAGGTGCCTGACAATAGTAATATCAATTTAAGCTGTTAGTTCTCATTTCAAACTTGGAGGTTGCAGTTTCTAGTTCAAGCACGGAAACAGGCAGAATTCTGATGAGAGGATATCAACCTGGAGTGTAAATTATTTTCTTTTTCCATGCTTAATCTAGGAATTTCTTTTTTTTCCCTATTTTATTTCTAACATCATTATCTCGTTTTAAAACTGGACAAATGGTGCTTGAAGAAAATTCTTAATTATTACTTGTGTTTTTCTCTGAACGTGATATTAAATTGTGATCTTTTCTACGTGTTGTGAGCATGCCAAAGATCTCATTTGCAACTAAAAGAGGAATAGACTGTTCTTTCAATCGTCAGGTCAGTATTCACTCTTCAAATAATGCTACACAAATTCAATTCTTGTTCACTTTCTTGGGACTTCAGTCATACAGTAACTAAAAGTAAAAGCAGTTAACATTCTTGTACATCACCAGGGCAGGAAGCTGGACAGGTACAAAGTGTACCAACAGGAGAACATCTTAAACTTGGTGATCGCTATTTAGTATTAAGAGCAAAGAGAATCCTGAAACAAATGATTCTTAATTGGAGTAAGGCCAGTTTTACTAGGCTGCAATATGATTTGGCAGAAATGGGCATGAAACAGTTGCCTGAAGGTAATTAGGTTTTGGAGGGGTGGAAGTCTTCGACAAATGAGATGTTGAAATTTCTAAACAAATACAGTATATGCTAATAAGGTAGGATATCCTAGACATATCAATGAGCCTCCTTTATTTTCCTGTTCACTAACGTACCCCCCCACCCCCACTATTGCTAGATGTTAAAAGGCATGTATAAAGATAAGGCTCGATAGATACCAAGAGATCAACACTGCAGAAAGCTAAAAACATTATAGAAATTTTAGAGCTGAAATTAAGAAAAAACTTAGGCATGTAATGTGAAAGTGAAAATGATGGTGGGTAAAGAAAAGTAAAGTTCTTCTGATACTTTCTTAAGTACTTAAATGAAAGAAGAGCATGTCCTAGATGTTTTTTTTAAAAAGGGGAACTTGAATATGGAGATGATAAATGTTTGCATTCAGAGGACCACTTAATCTGTTTTCATAGAAGAGAGGCCTATACAAAGAATATTTCAGGAGGAAGGTTCCTGTGTGTATGTGTATGTGTATATGTATATGTGTCTTGTACAAACATATATTGCAAATAAATGTCTATATACATTATATAGTATAGAGAGAAGTGGTCAAGCATCTTTAAAAGTGAATAAACCACCATGTTCAAACAAAATGAAGAACAAGGGAGGAACTAGAAGAGGCACTGATCATCATCTTAGATTACAGGCAGTGACAGTGGATTGGAAGTTCACTAGCACATTGAAGGACAGGCCACAATACTTCTAGTCAACATAATGATCCTGGTGGGAAAATTATTGGAAAGACACCCCGAGGGCCAATATAAATCATAAATTAAGAAGATACAGTTTAATTAAGGCACACGATGATTGATTAAGGATTGAATTAATTTGTAGCGATAACAAGAAGAATTCAGGAGTGTGAGGTAGCTAGTGTAGTTTAATTTGGATTTAAGCAAGGTAATTCACAGGGTGAATTATTGAAGAGAATCTTTTGGGAACGTGGCAGCCTAAAACAAAGGTAATAGTGGATTGTTTAATGTGTTCTCTGGACTTCAGTGCCAGATATGTTGTGCTTAATGGCATACAAGAATAATTTAGATTAAGTAGAGGAGTATTAATTAATATGTTTACTGATAATACCAAAATTCAGTAAAACATTGAAATATACAAAAGCTGGGAGGCTAAACCAATTAGGTCACAGCTGGAGTTCTCAGTGCAGTTCCAGTTACCCAACTGCCTAGAGGATGTGAAGCATTGAATAAGGAAGCGGTATACTACCAGGTTATTAGGGAGAATTTTTGTTAGAAGTTGAGACTGGCAAAGATGAGAATAAATTTATTTGGGGTGTCTAAAACTAAAAGAAGCTTGTAAGTGGTATTCAATCTTACCAGACAGGTCAATTAACAAAGGGATGTAGATTTGGTAGAGAACTATAGGGATTTAGTTACAATCTTTTCACCTGTTGAATAGCTGGATTGGAGGGAGAAAGCATTATTGCATCTAAAAAATAACCTGGGCTAAAACAAGAATTACTGCACCCTGAGCAGCATATGCAGAATCTTAGAGGAACTCAGCAAGTCAGACAGCATCTGTGAAGGGGGAAAATATAGTTGACGTTTTGGGCCAAACCCTTCCAGCATCTGCAGAATTTCTTGTGATTATGATTACCGCGCCCTACAGGGTTATGGACAGAGGACTAGCCAGTAGGATCTGGCTGAATAATGTTCTTTGTGCTCAGTGTGAAAACAGTAGACGCAAAAGCCACCTTGTGAGTCAAACATGTGTGAGTTATTATTTCGGACTGACCAGCTTGTTATTTCACCCCTGCAAGTTTTATCTGCAACAAACTGTTACTGTTCCGTCTAGCAATCTCATCAAAATCTGTGTTTAACATTTATTTCTTGTATTTATTCTTGTGTATTTCTTTTCAAATAGTCCCTGATCCTCTCTACATAATAGTTGTCTAGCAGGGGTATTTACAGTATTGTATACCCTCAGGTTCTGTGAATGTCACATCCCACAGATCCATTGGTCATATGCAAGTAGCACCTTCAATTAACAGGCGAACCTCAACAGTACTATGCTACTTGGTTCGCATTCACAGTAACAATTCTAAACTGAATCTGAGTTTTTTTTTCTGTCACTACTTTCTAAAAGTTAACCTTTCTTCTGGTTCATGGCCAAAAATGTGGCAAAATTGCCACAGGTCAGGATGACTTAGACTTCCTATCCAGTGGGAATCTGTGTTCAGGGCTTAGGAGCAAACTGATATCAGAGATAAATATTTTTGATAAGTGGACTTTTCTCGTGTTCATGGACACATATCCTGAATATTGAAATAAAAATTGTGGGCTGTATGCTCTGTGGTACAGCCGATTAGTAAATTTCTTACTAAAGGCAGTCGACACTCAAGCAATTACAGTGTATCAAAAGTCATACCACATGTTTCACAGAGTTCTTAAAGAAACATCTTGGTAGATATTGCACAGCCTTTGTTTTAGGGAAAACTTAAAAGTAAATTTATACCAACAGTCACTATTATTAGATTAATGCATCAGTCAACTATTTATATATATGTATACAATTAAATCTTAATTAATGTTTTAATGATTTCAACTAAAGGCTCTACTGCAAAGACTAAGTTTAATCTATTGACAATATCTGATATTAATATCACAAACAAGAGAAAATCTGCAGATGCTGGAAATCCGAGCACCACACACAAAATGCAGGAGGAGCTCAGCAGGCCAGGCAGGATCTATGGAAAAAAGTACTGTTGACTTTTCGGATCAGTATCTTTTCTCCAGTCCTGCCGTACTGTTTCAGCCCGAAGCATCGACTGTACTTTTTTCCATGGATACTGCCTGGCCTGCTGAGTTCCTCCAGCATTTTGTGTGTGTTGCTCAGCTATTAATGTTCCTGGTACTGAGAATCTAAATGGATCTCCTCTTCAATTTGCTTTATGCATAACAATTTTCACATTCAGTATATTAGTTGTTACAATATACGCTATTGCATAGATTTTCTGAATGTTAATTATAAGTCCAAAACACCATTAACATTACATTAGCTAGAATTATATGTTGTTTCTAAATACATACGAATATCAACACAATCCTCCCACAACCCATCCAGCTCGAAGCAGCCCATTTCAGCATCCTTGGGCACTATAGGAAGTCAGTGGACACCAAGCTGTTTTCAAAAACTTGCTTGTATTGATTGAAGTGGACAAACACCATCCTATGTTTGCCTTCTGCCTTATCTTTGGATTCTAGCAAAAGCTGAACTCTGATCCTGATATGCCTGTGCATTGGCTGTTTTGGTTCAACCAGACAAGTACTGACATCTCTAATGAGACTGGGGTGTGTTCCCAATTTTCTAGGAAAGTAAAATCACTGTCCAAGTGGAATTCTAAATTTGTCTGCTCCATGTGGCGTGTGCTTCATTTTAGGACATCTCACCACAGCCCACTCTTCCTGCTCAGTGGATGATTTGCTCTGCAGATTTGTCTTTTTGATGGTGGCTTCTGGTGACACTCCTATCACGTACTGCCCATGCGCTCAGCTCTCACTTAAACACAGCATTTTCCTTACTTGGTGTTTTGTAGTGACATGTTTTCAGCACTTGCTACCTGATACCTTAATACCAAAAACCTCTTGGTCTTGAAAACATTCTTAGGATATTTTTAATATCCCAAAGATTGCATGACAATTCTAATTCTGGGAATATCACCATCATATAATTTAATAACTGTATATCACTTGATCTTTTTGGAAGTTTGTTGGTGTGTAGATACTGCATTATATGCACTACCCCAATTTCTGGCTTCTTCCTTGAAGAGTCACATTTAGTTGCTCGGTTTGCCTTCTACCCAGGCTGTAGTCTTCACTTCTGATAGGCTTTCTTGCACATGATCTGTAATGGCAATGGTGGGTTGCTAACTCTATCTTGATCCATTGTCTCTCCTCCCAACTACACTGCACTGTTCCAACAAGTTATACTTCCCACCACCTTCTTCGGTAGGGGAACAGACTGCCTGATCATCTTGTTTGAATTGCAGCCAGCAGTCTTGGTCAACTGCATCAGTAAGCTCTTAACCCCTTGGTGTTTCTTAAGCCTACCATCCCAATTGGGTCAACAGTACAAGGCTTGAATGGCTATTGGATTTCTTTGTTCCCCAAAGCTTGATTCTTTGAAACACACAGTTCCTCAACCTGAGTGATGTATTCAAGTCAAATTCCATAATCACTACTTCATGCTTTAGCTTATTAATGTGATATGTAAAAGTTTGAAGGTATTATCTTTTTTTATCTTTTAGTCAGTGACTTTATCTGACAACAGCAAAGTTTCTTTCAGTCCCTGATTGCAAACTTGTCACTCTCAAAAGTTTTTGAGGCCATCAGGTTAAAAAGTTTTTCTGCAGTATTGTCCGTGTAAGGAAATCTTGTCCATGGTTCATGCCTGAGCCCAAAAATATAATGTTGATTTCCTGTTGGAATGTATGGCCTATTACACTCATCTGTGTCCTTTCCTGAGACTTAGTGACATTGGTTTCTCTTGTAGTATCTCCACTTGTCTCATGTACAAAGTAAATGCCTGAACCCTTTTGAAATTCACCACCTTTCCAAAGTATGTTGTATCTTCACTGGTTGCCATCAATGCTCTCCAGAGAACAGTTTTCATTTTTCCTTGTACTTGATTACAACCTTGCTATTTCCTCAAGTGGAACATCCTATTCTCATCAGCACTGTAGCAGACCAAGTAATGTGATAGAGCTACAGGTGTGCATTATTGAAGGTAGTTTTCACTCTTCTAAAAACAGATTGGAACAGCAATTCAAAGGAAAAGCATGGTATGTGTGATTCTTAAAGGTACATTCAGATTCAAAAAATAACTTTTAAAGTGTTCATTACTGTTTGCAGGTTCTTTGTTCTTACAAAGCTTTATCTCCTCCAATTCGTATAAAGAGCTCATAATTAAAAATAGTGCTGTTTACTGAAAGTACAAAGCAATTGTTACTTTTGTTTATTTTTAAACTTGTGTTTGGCATTGGAAGAGTTTATAACCAGTTTGGTGGAAGCATTATTTTATTGCTATTAGGCTAAGTTTGTCTCAGAATTAGTCATTTGCCTGAGTCAAGGCTTTCATTTTCAATGTAAACAGTGATGCATTTTATTTATTTGTATATTTATTTGGCATTTCTTCTGGAATGCAACAAAAAAACCTTGAAGGTAATTCTGAACTCAGTTTGCATGCCTAAGCTCCATAATATTAAATTATTACCTCATATTAAATTAAAGATAAAATTTGAAGGAAAGAACAGATGCAATTTTAAGACCATTTTTCTCTCAGTTCAGAGTCATTCATCCAATAGATTTATACATCATTGTGAAAGGTTGTCTACAAATTGGACAATATAGTGCTGTCTTTTTTTTCCCAGAGCTCTGCAATTTAAAATCAATTCAACCTGGAATAAATTTTATTTGCAACTATTTCCTGATCAAATCATACCAAACATGAAATTTGCCTGAGGGATCCCTGTCATAATTGTATTTGCTATATCGCTAAGATCTCTGTGTCAGGGATATCCACAATGATGTGATTTGCGGTGCCACCCATTCCTCGGAGAACTGAAGGTGATTTGGCCATTTTGTCCCCTGGCATCTGCTGTTAGATGCTTCTGAAATAATGATGTCTTAAAGGACTGTGTAGCCAATTGCCAGATAAGTGAAATGCTTGCCTCTTTTCCATTCTTCTCAGCACTAAATCAAATCTGCGATTGAATTTTAGCTTACTGTGTGAACCCCACCCCCACCCCCCAATCTATGGCTCCTCAACTCTGCAATCTCTGTGCATTTTTTTTGTGGCTGCTCTCCTTATTTCCAACCAGCACTGTGTCCGATCCCTCCAACCTCAATGACATCTCAATCTTTCCCCCGGCAGATGATGACTATCTGGTTCTCATATGCAACTTCCTTTCTTCCCCCACTCCATCCATCACACGAACATGCCAAGACGCTACAATCTTCTACCTCACTGACCGCAAAAAGATATCGCTGTTACGGATGCTAAGTGTATGGCCCCTCAGCCCCTCTCTTTTAGGGTTTAGTTCCAGTCAGGTTTATAGCTGTACTCTTGAGTTATATATTTTTATTTTTTAAAATGTATATATTTTAAATGGCTATCACCATTTTATTCTGTCCAATTAAGCACATATTGTATTTTGTAGTGGGTAATCAGTTGGAAATAGGCAAATTCAGACCACAAAGCCATTTCAATGCCTGATATTATAGCCCCATCTTGTGATCACAGCGACGTTCTGTGGGCTATGTACAATAATTCTAAATATACTTCTGTATTACTCTTGCTGCAGTCTGCAGTGTGTAATTTCCTTTTAAGCAGTTACTTTTAAATGGACTTAACGGACTACAGATTTCACGATTTTTTTTGACTCTTCATCTCTTGTTCTCAATATTTATTGCTTGTTTATTTATTATGCCTTTCTTTTTGCGTTTGCACTGTTAGCTGTCTCTTGCACACTGGTTGAACATGGAAGTTGGTTCTAATTCCAATTCATTGATTCTAATATTGTTCTTATTCTATTAGGGATTTATTGAGTATGCCTGCAAGACAGTGAATCTCAGGGTTATACATGATGACATATGTGTACTTTGATAATACATTTACTTACGACTTTATTTAAGATGAATAAATTCAATCACCATATCGCTTTTTGTATGAATATGGCTCTTGGGTATTTCAACTCTGTGCGTGTTCCACGTAGGGGATGGCTGGTAGGGGCTCATTACTTTTACTGTCATGAGTTTCGTTTAATTTGAGTGGTATTGCCCACTTTCAATTGCTTGCTATAATATCTGGAGGTAAATGGATTAAGTATAATATTAGTGCCCCAAAATCCAAGAAATTATGGGAATAGCTAACCCTGTATAATAAATTGAATGACCATTATCAAATTTTGACAGCTTCTGGAGTTTCGTTAACAGCAGAAGATCTTGTATTGTGTTTTAACCAGATGTCCAGTTTATGATATCAATTTCTGTAAATCACAGGAAATGACATAAGATAGGTAGCTCTCAGTACTTTGTAATTGACTGTGACCCAATTAGGTAACTGTTGCCTTTTGCCACTTCGTCAGTAAAATCCACAGTACTCTTAATGCAGTATTCAATTGTAAGACAGGTGTGCCGTCAAGGGTGCTAACTTTTGCATGTTTACTGATAAGAGCCTCAGCTACATTCTCAAGATGGCAGTTAAAGATCCTGAGGTACTTGTGTGTATTTAATATTTCGGTAATGTTTGAGTAATATTGTAGATACGTTGTCTGATTAAACATTTTTTGTTTGCATAATTCATTATGGGTTATCTGAAAAGGTATGTGAATGGCATACACCATCACACCACCACGTTATATATGTGCACCTCGCTAAAGTAAAAACGAAGTTTACACACATCTCTTGGGCTCCTTTGTTTTTCTTTCAATTAGTTTTATGTTTTGGAGTTACAAAACATAACAGTACTGTCATACAAATGAACTGGAAACTTCCTGACATACTGCTGCTAATTATCTCTCTATCAACTTTCCTAACAGTTTATTGACCATTAGCGTGTTGCGGTTTGTGAGGCTTGCCTGTAGACAAAGGAACAATTCTGTAATTCTGTTTCTTACATTTCCACAGTGACTGCATTTTCTAATGCACCTCATTATCTGAACATTGCAATATAGCCGTGACTTTTTATTTTTTTAGTACACATGTTGTGGTGAGCTACATATACCTGTCTGGACACGCCCCCTGCTGACTGCTTCTGTGGCTCCTCCCACGGACCCCGGTATAAAGGCGATTGAGGCCTGAGCCTGGCCCTCAGTCTCCAGGATGTAGTATGGTGGTCAACTACTGCTTGTTCTTTCTTCCAGTCAATAAAAGCCGATAACTCGACTTCACGTCTCAGAGAGAGTTATTGATGGTGCATCACATGTTGAGCATCCCTTATGTGAAATTCCAAAATCCAGAAACCTCCGAAATCTGAAGTTTCTTTGAGTGCTAACATGACATCACAAATGGAAAATTCCATAAGGTGCTGGGAAGGTTCCCAGGTGATGTGCAGATCTCTGTACTCCACGGACAGTTCTGAGAAATGACCTCGTGTAAAGAAGAGGTTAATGAAAAATAGAAAAACACTGCATAAAGTGAAAAATGAGGATTTTGACCATGTATTCAAAGAGTGAATTTGTCAGCTTTGGAGTGAACACGTGCAGCTTAACGGTATGCTGATTATGAAACAAGCAAAGATCTGTCACAACAAACTGAAAATTGAAGGTAACACACAAAATGCTGGAGCAATTAGCAGGCCAGACAGTATCTATGGAAAAGAGTAAACAGGTGACATACCGGGCCAAGACCCTTCATCAGGACTGGGAAAAAAAGATGAGAAGGACCCCAGACTGACCTGCTGAGTTCCTCCACCATCTTGTGTGTATTGCTTTGCATTCCCAGCATCTGCAGATTTTCTTTTGTTTGAAAATTGAAGGTAATTATGAATATTTAGTAGATTGGTTACAACAATTTAAGAAAAGGCATGGCATTAAATTTTTAAAGATTTGTGTCTATAAAATGTCTGTTGGTGACAAGGCAGCAGATAAATTCATTGATGTGTTTGCTAAGATCGTTGCTGATGAAAAGCTTACCCATTGAATGGCTACATCAGTACATATGTCTGATGAGCAGCAGTAAGACAAGACTACTCGATGATAGCACATAAATTCAGAGTTGTTAATAATGGTGATGCCAAACAGCTACTGACTGTCCACCTGGGCAGCCGAGGTAGTGGTATTAATATTTTTAATTATTAAAAGTGTTTTATAAAACTACCTTCAGGGTATATATACAGAATAAGCTGTATATGTAATGGAAATGGATTTTGTATTTAGATTTGGGTCCCATAGATGGAAGTATTCCAAAATCCAAAATCTGAAACAGTTTCAGCCCCAAGCATTTGGATAAGAGGTGTTTGACCTGTAATAGAAAGTCAGACATCATAAATTTGTGCCTTTGAACTTGGTGGCTGGCAAATAACTGAGGAATTCAACTTTTCCTTGATTCATGTTTTATATAATAGTGATCAAGTACATACTTCCTTAGTCATTATGAGAAAGACTCTCTGTATAATGCTACAATAGTTCAACTATAACAATTTCCTGATTGCTTAATGATATTTGAAGTACCTTACTAGTGTGGTGATATTTTATCACACAGTCTCCACTTTTGTTGTAGTTTGATCTCATCAATTTTAGTGTGAAAAATATCCAGTGAAGTCAGGTGCCTCAAAAATGATACAGTTTCCAATATGTTTGAGTTCCATGACAAGTAATTCAGTTTTTTTAAAACTGGATGAATCTCTGTTGTCGTACTAGTTCATTGGAAGTTCAAAACCCACCTTTAGATGTGGAAAGAGTAGCTCAAAACATTTTTTTTTAAACCACGACGTTTTTTTTGAAGAATGAGTATAGAAATTGCACAAACTATTTTGTGGCTTCATTATTCGGCAGGCTATCCAGCATTTGTGGACAAGAATCATGACTTTTCAAATTGGAATTAATAGCTTATCATGAAACAGAGATGAAAGGGCTTCAACCTAGAAGTTGAACGTTATTTCTCTGTTCAGAGATACCCCTATCCTGTGGAGTATTTTATGTCTCTGTTCTGAGATACCCCTGTCCAGTCAAGTATACTGTGTCTCTGTTCAGAACCCTTGTCCTGTGGAATATCTCTGGCATCAGCAGCCTTTTGCTTCTTGCTTCATTATTGTTTGTTGGGAGATGATAAATGATCAATGTGTCATTCCTCTATGCCAGCTATTCCCATTCTGAGTTTGCATTACTCTCAGATTAGTATGCTTAGTTTATCTATTAGAGTTTCTTGAATATAGTATCCATATGGAATACTATGACCCTTCACCGTGTTCACTTTCTGCTGCAGTGTCACAGTGCAAATACTCTCTCGAAGACTTCAAGTCAACATGTTAATGACGAAGTTGGTTGTTCTTCATTAGATTTGTATCTTAATTACATTAGCAGTTCGTTCCTCCTACTTTCTTTGTTTGAAAACCTCATCAGGCCATAGAAGGAAAAAAAGGAACAAATTCTACATAAGTATTCAAGCAGAGGCTCATCCTGCAGTGTTTGAAAAGCAGGGTTTCTAAAGGCTTCTGTTGTGGACACATCAACTATTGCAGCCTGGTGCAGGACACTGCTCCCTGCTATACCTTGATCCATAGTTTGGTGGTGGCTGTGAAAGTTATGTAAATAAACATTCTCTATAATTACAAGAACTAGTATGAGAGGGTAGTTAGATTTTAGCCTCTGATTAGCCATCCTCAGATAGCATAGGAGAATGAGGGGAGATTAGATAGTTGTACATAAATAGGAGAAGTATAGATAGGGAAAATGCAAGCAGGCTTTTTCCACTGAGGTTGGGTGAGACTAGAACAAGAGGGCGTATTTTGGGGTTGAAAGGTGAATATTTAAGGGGAACCTGAGGGAGAACATATTCACTCAGAGGGTGGTGAGAGTGTAGAATGAACGCTAGCAGAAATCATGGATATGGGTTCAATTTCAACATTTAAGGGAAATTTGGTAAATACATGGATGAGAGGGGTATTTGGAGGCCATGGTCCAGGTGTGGGTTAATGCAGCTGGGCAGAATAACATTTTGCCTGGGCTAGATGGACATATGCTCTATGACTCTAGCAGAAGGATCCCACTGACAACATGTAATTGGGAACTGGAGCACCCAGAGCAACCAGGACAATGGCAAGGGAGTTCATTTCATCACAGTCAGTTGGCTTATAACCATGGAAAAGTATTCATGCAGCTTTGTGTCTGATATTCTTGGTTCTGCTGTGACATCCATAATCTGTTCAAAATCTAAAACCAGTCTTAAAGGGAGTGGTATTTAACAGATTGAAAAATACCCAATTAATCTTGACTGATGATGGTTGAGTGAATTTGGCCTTTTCTCCATGGAGTGACAGCGAATGAGAGATAACCTGATAGAGGTGTATAAGATGATGAGAGGCATTGATCATGTGGATTGTCAGAGGCCTTTTCCCAGGGCTGAAATGGCTAACATAAGGGGGATAGTTTTAAGGTGTTTGGAAGTAGATACAGGGGGGATGTCGGGGTAAGTTTTTCACACACAGTGTGATAAGTGTGTGGAATGCACTGTTTTCACACACACAGTGATAAGTGCGTGGAATGCACTGCAGGCACCAGTGGTGGAGGCGGATACAATAGGGTCTTTTGTGAAACTCTTAGATAGGTAGATGGAGCTTAGAAAATGTGGTAGGGTAATTCTAGGCAGTTTCTAGAGTAGGTTACATGGTCGGCACAACATTGAGAGCCAAAGTGCCTGCAATGTGCTGTAGATGTCTATGTTTTGTGTTTTTTGTTCATGATACTGGGTGAACACAAGAAACGCTAATACAGGGTGTTACTGAAGAATGTCAGGAGCATGACTATGTTTTGTTTGAAGTACCTCAGTAGATCTGGAGATGGTCAGGTCCTCAGGGTCTCTGGAAGAATCATTTGATGTTGTGCTCTGATGAACAAGTTATTTCTGAGGAATTGGAGTAGCAGAGAGAACAAGCTCAGTGAAGATTCCAGTGAAGACCTGGTGGAAACATACGGTGAGGAAATTTATAAATTTAAGGAGAAATGTTGAGATGAGGGAGCTTAAGAGAAGTGAGAGAGATCTGGTAATGTTACTGTGATGAATAAGATGAAGTATGGAAAAAATGGCCAACAAATGAAAATTAGGCCTCCATTCAAGTACAGAAGACATTTGTAGCATGATAAATGAATTAAGAGAACAAATAAAGATGAATGGGTCTGATCTAATGGTTGTTAGGTGATGAGGTTGCATGCTAGGCAAGATAGTGAATTAAATATTCCCAGATATATGTTTCAAAAGGCTGGACTCCACAATGGACAAGTTACAAATTAAAAATGAGGGGAGCACTGGCAGTAAAGCATGAATTGGGGCAACCGAGAGAATTATCTTAGCTTGTGAAAAAAGGGATTCTCAATACAGTAGTTGGAAGTAGGAGATAATCCAGGATGTAAACTTAGGTGGGAGTAATTTTTTTGGCTCTCCAAGAGTATGTGTTCTTGATAGACCAGTATTAAAGAACAAGGTATTTGACTAATAGAATTCAGTATCATCTCCCCTTCCACTGTTGGGTATATTTGGCCCAGTGGAGGAGAGTAGATCAGTCAAGTCCAGTGACATCATAGTATCTATCACTCTTTTAAGGCTTGGGTTGGTATCTATGCCTACCAGACATTAGATCATTAAAGGGAGTGATGATTGTACCATGATTCAAGTTCCACAGTTGGTCCTCCTCTCAAAAGGAGACTATTTATCAATGACTTGCAGAATCTTTCCACAAATCTTTGAAATCTGATGCACTCTGGGAGGCTGCCTTCAACGTCAATGTACTTCATATATTTGGCATTGACCCGTTATTACTTTCTTAACTGATGGTTCCTCTGCTTCAGCTCTTTCTTTACATGATTGGTAAGGAGAACGTGTATTATGCTGCAGGATATACAGTAGGTGGATGTACAAATAAGTTAGCTTTCAGTATCTTGGCTATTGAAATACGTACAAACAAGAACAACTTACTAATAGGTACAGCCTTTCCAAATACACATGGCATACAGAAATCAATAAGTGAAAAACACCAGAAATATGCTGAATTAAAAGAGGAAATTGAAAGACTTTGGAACATGAACAGGGTATATATCGTCCCAATCATAATATCTACAACTGGTATCTTCACAGGAGCACTACACAATGGGCATTAAACAATTGCTACACAGCAATATCTATGTAAATTTTCAGAGAGCCACAATACTAAACACCACGAGAATAGTCCTAAAGTTCCTAGCAATTGAGAAATGAGTGTGCTTGACTATGCCTGTACCTCAAATGTTACCTGTTTGAGCTGAGAAAAAATAAACAACATTAAAAACTTATTTATAGAGCACTTTTCATACAGACAATGTGTTTCAAAGTGCTTTGCAATGGGATAAAGTGCAAATATGGTTCTTTCCTTTTGCTTGTTTTTTCTATCCACTCTTTTCTATAAGGGTATACCTCAGATAAATACTTTGTGGAGATTTGTGATATATATGATTATATGATATATATGTACAATGTCTGAAATACATCTTATGGAAATGTTTGTTTGATGATGAACTTCAATAAAAAATAAATTACAAAAAAAACAAAATTAAAGGGAAAAAGCAGTTAAAAGCCAGGTTAAATAAGTACTGTAGGTTTTGAGCTAGTGTTTGTAGGTATCAACTGAGTCTGCATTCATTAAGAGTTTTAGGTCTCTAATTCAACAGGTTGGGAGTGTAGAGGTGTTGCATAAAGCTTTAAACGAAAATAAAAGGTTAGTTAATACCTCAAGGTAACATTCCATCTGTGTGTTGCACATTTACACTCAGTTGCCACTTTATTAGGTAGCTCCTGTAACAAAACAAAAGCACCACTTAGTGTATATTCATGGTCTTTTGCTGCTGTAGCCCATTCACTTCAAAAGTCCACGTGTTGTGCATTTAGAGATGATATTATGCATACCACTGAGTTACTGTTGTCTTCCTGTCAGCTTAAAACAGTATGGCCATTCTCTGCTAACCTCTCTCATTAGGAAGGTGTTTTTACCCACAAAACTGTCACTCACTGGATTTTTTTTTTGTTTTTCTCACCATTTTCTGTAAACTCTAGAGTCTGTTGTGTGTGAAAATCCCAGGAGATCAGCAGTTTCCGAGATATTGCCTAGGACCAGCAATCATTCCACAGTCAGAGTTACTTAGATCACATTTCTTCCCCATTCTCATGTTTGGTCTGGACATCAGTTGAACCTCTTGACCACGTCTGCATGCTTTAATGCATTACATTCCTGCCAAGTAATTGGCTGATTGGATATTTGCATTAATGAATAGGTGTACAAGTGTACCTAATAAAATGGCCACTGAGTGTATGTCTCTTACTTTTACATCCATTATTCTTTTTATTGTATTTGTCCATTCTGAATTTTTTTTACATGATATACAACCTCTACTGAGTACTCTTCCTAAGGTTTTGGCTCTTCTGTTTCTATAGTTACTTGTAACTATTAAGTGTTTTGCACTGTCTATAATTCTAGGTCACTTTTGTTTACCAGAACATGAGAAATCTCATGGGACTCTGTGAACTCAGTACCTTCTCCCATTGTGAATTCCATCTACTTTTATTTTTATACAGGAGATTTATTTTACTTATTCCTAAAATAATTGATTTGGACGTGTGCTCTGACTAGCTGCTGATGCGATTTAACTAACCCCTCAGCAATCTATTTCAACCCTTAAAATGGTTTCGACTTGCATTCTGATTTGCCAGATAATTTTGTATGCAGCTCACTGACTATGCTTGTGAATGCTCCACATTATTCTCTCCAGTTTGGAGCATAGTTGGGGGGAAAAAAACCTGTACCTCACCAATCCATAGCCCTCAAAATTTCAGCAGCCATTAGTTATGAGTTAGGTGTTGCCTCTCTTGGTCATTTGACTGTAGATGATGATTGCAAGTTAGGTCTTTTTCTCACCCATTATTTTCTCTTTTTCAACTTAAATTCAGTGTTTTTTTCTCTTCTTTTGGAGCTGAAATACTTTTCCTTACTATTCTTCTTTCCCTTCATGGACTATTTTATTTTCACTATTTTTGCACTTGCACCTGGAAATGCTAATGTTATGCAAATAATCTAACCCATAAAATTTGAATGCTACCTGCATATTATAATTCTAATAAGATTTGCACCTCTTCTAATCATTTTTAACAATTTACATTACTAATACTTGTTTTTTTAAGCCTGTATCTTAAATAACTAAAGCTAAATCACCATATATTTTAATCATGTTCATATTGTTGTGGTTATATTTTGTTTCATATTGGCTTCTGTGTTTATTGTGGAACAAAACTTCTTTCAGAAGTGCAAGTCTATAATTTTAGAAGAGTGAGGGGAGATCTTGTTGAAACTTATCGGATATTGAAAGGCCTTGATAGAGTGGATGTGGAGAGGATGTTTCTTATAGTGGGAGTGTCTCTCTGCCATCAGATTTGTGAATGGACAATGAACCCATGGATACTGTCTCACTTCTTTCCCTCTCTTTTTGCACTTATTTAATTTGATTTTTCATGTGTGGGATTGTGTGTGTATATACTTGTTGTGATGTTTAGTTTTTAAATAATTATGCATTGCAATGTACAGCTGTCACAAATCAACAAATTTCATGATGTAATGTTTGCCAGTGATATTAACTCTGATTCTGACATCTCCTTTGGGACAGAGACGAGGAAGAGTTTCTATCGCCAGAGGATATCGAATCATTGCCGCAGATAGCTGTAGAGGCCAAGTTCTTGGGTATATTTAAAGCAGAGGATGATATGTTTTTGATTAGTAAGAGTGTCAAAGATTACGGAAAGAAGGGGTTGAGATGGGGCAATAAATTAGCCATGATGAAATGGTGGAGCTGACTCGATGGGCTGAATGTTCTTCACCCTGCTCCTGTGTCTTATGGTCTTAATGAAAAGTGTAAAAAATCTGAGTTTACCTTTGATCACTAATCATAGAATTTTCTACTTGCATTGAAGTTGTATACGTATACAGTATTTATCAGACACTACAATGCCAAACTATTGTAAATATGTGGTGCATCAAGGATAAAAATACCATGTGTTTTGTTCATTATACATTTATTAGAAGGAAATATTTTGTCTTGAACATCACAGTAATTAAGAGGATATGCCAAGTATGTGTTGTTATTACTGATACCTGTTTTATAGAAATGCTGCAACTAAAAAATAAAAACAATTAAATTGATAAAGTTCTTCATTTCATAAAGCCTTTCTTTACAGCTTTTGTC
Organism: Hemitrygon akajei; assembly: GCF_048418815.1. Classification (NCBI taxonomy): domain Eukaryota; kingdom Metazoa; phylum Chordata; class Chondrichthyes; order Myliobatiformes; family Dasyatidae; genus Hemitrygon; species Hemitrygon akajei. The sequence goes on from NC_133138.1 coordinate 49,887,209, forward strand.
TTCAGTCTTCAATTTCTTGTGGTTATTGGTAATAACTTACGGAATAATTATCATGACAGGGGAGTTAATATGCCTGGGAATGATAAAATTGTCTGGTTTTCCCAATGGCATCAGTGGCACAGCTTTTCTATGAAGCTTCTTTAAAAAAGAAAAACAGTTCTTTACGTGTTTGACGTTTTTTAATCCATGATCTGAGAGATCTCATATGGTGTTATTTTTGAAACCAAGGCTGCAGTTTTACTGTTTACTGCAGTGCTACTGCAGCCTCATTGTAAGTATGGCTTTCCCAATGCTGCTATACAGCAATTTACTGAAGAGGTATGTTGCTAACTGTGTACAGTGAATATACCCCTTATACCGAAAATAACAGTCTTACAAATATAAAATAACAATAGATGTCTTGTGTATGTAGGAGGAATATTATAAATGCCAGATTTTATTGCATAAGAGCCTTATGCAACTTGAGATGCAAGTTTTTTTGTTTTATATTTGTATCTGCTCTTATAAGTTACCATCTCAAAATATTCCTGCAGTGAATTTAGGTACTCTAATCTCTAGCTTTCCTTTCTAAAATCTCTTTTTAGTTATTTACTTGAAATTAAGAGCATTTTTTCTTACCTCTTAAAATAAATATAACTTTTTGTGAATATAAAATGCAAATTTATGACTTGTAACAATGTACACCTTTTATTTTAGCACCTTGCTATTAATAACTAAATTAATGCTGAGCTGGTGATTTTCTGGGATTAAGAGAACATCTCCATAAGGTGTAATGCTTATGTAAGCCTGGTAATTACAACTATTTTCTGTTTCATTTTCATCTCCTGTGGGTTTTCAACTGTAGATGGTTTGAATTTCATGGGCTGCAGGTTTCACAAGATAATTACAAGTGAAAAAAGAGTTTTTCATCTTAGTTCATCCTTCCAGAATGACCACAAAATTTCCATTGCATCACCTGATTAATTCCTAAATGATTTCTTTAGAGTTCACTACCAATTTTGGAACTTTATGTATTGATTACTCTGTACATGAAGAACTTTTTAGTATCAAATTTGTCTTTTACTTACTTGAACCTTTGCATCATTGTCCAAAAAATCTTAATTGAAAGTAATTTTACAGAGTAATCTTTTTGATGTAATTTACTATCTATATTCTATTCCATGAAGTACTTATTAAACACTAATTGCATTTTTGCCAATCTGTGGAATAATTGTTCCTGAGAGTCCAGAAATAAAAAGAATTATTTCCATTGATGTTTCCTTGGACAATGGGGCTGAGGTATTAGAAGGGAAGCAGTGTAATTTAGCGCTATGTGATTAATAATAATTATTAGACAGGGTGAAATTAAGTAACACCGTCTCTAGATTATTTTCTGCCATGGTGCTAGCATCTGCTAGGCATTTTTTGGTGTGAATCACCCTTGTTCTAAAGTCAGATGTAGATGATGTTAAAATACAGTAGAGCATCAATAAATAACAGAACATGTGCACAGGAATTATGGTCATTAATCACTTCCTGGATAAAATGTGTTTTCTTTATTTATTTATTTTTTCTTTATTTATAATATTTATTCGTGCCTTCATCCTTTCAGCATCTCCTATAGTACTAATTGTTTCCACTCCTTAGTCATCACCATACCTCTGAGTTGACTTGAGCTTCCCAGGACATGGATTCAGATCGCCAAACCCTTTGATCCACCAAGGACCATGAATCCCCGCATCCCACTAATGGCAAGCACCCTGCCAGATCATTGACTTGGACTGCTCCCATCCTTTTATGTGATTTCAGACTCCTCAATCTTCATCACTGAACTGATCAGCCTGCCCCATATCATCTTTATTATATTAGCAAAACTACCACCCAATCCCTCTATGTATACTGACTTTCCTGATTACCAACTCAGTTTATCTCTTGTCTTTCTACATGCTTACAATCTTTTTTGATTACCATTAAATAAACTTACTTTTAGTAATAATAAAGAGCAATAAATGCTCAGAAGCATAAAGCATAAAAAACTACACTACAACAGTAAATTGTACATATTACAGTTGAGAACTGCAACCTTTACATTTGTTCTATTTTAAATCATAATTAAGGGAATGAAAAAGTGTGCAATCTTGGGTACAATTAATATGTCAAGTTCACTGTTTAGGAAGCCAAAACTGCAGAAAATGAAACAAAAGACATAGTAATAATAAGCTTAGAGCATTTGATTCTGAGGCTGAAGATGAGAGAAGTAATAACTTTCTTCATCAGCAGAGAGCCAGATGTGATTGAAAAGAGATGGCGAAAATATTAAGACGATAAGATATAGGAGCAAAGTTAGGTCCTGAGTCTGCTCTGCCATTTCATCATGATTGATCCACGTCCCTTTCAGCTGCAATCTCCTGCCTTCTCCCCGTATGGCTTCATGCCCTGACAATTCAAGAAGCCTTAAATACACCCAATGACTTTGCTTTCACAGCTGTCTGTGACAACAGATTCCACAGAATCACCACTCTCTGACTAAAGAAAATCCTCCTCATCTCCATTCTAAATGGACGTCAGTTTATTCTGAGGATGTGTCCTCTGGTCTTAGACACCCTATCATAGGAAACATCTTCTCCACGTTCATGGTATCAAGGCCTTTCAACATTCAAAAGGTTTCAAAGAGATCCCCACCCTCATTCTTCTGAATTCCATTGAATTACAGGCCCAAAGGCATCAAACCCAACTCATATGATAAGTCCTTCAATCTTAGAATCACTTTTGTGAACCTCCTTTGAAACCTCTCCAATTGCAGCACATCCTTTCTTAGATAAGGACCTCAAAACTGCTCACAGTAGTGCAAGTGAGGACTCAGCAGTGCCTTATAAAGCCTCAACATTGTGTAACACCTATCCAACAGGCTGGTATATGTCTAGGGGAAAAGGAGATCCAGCCACTCACCAACCCCACCTCCCGTACACGCAGGTGCTGTGGGAATCAAGTTTATGCCACACGCACACACACCATATCAAACTCACACCAGATACCGTTATGGAATACACTTTAAAGATTTTACTAAAACTAAAAGAGTACTATGCAATACAATATATATGAAGGAAGAGAAAATAAAGTAAAAGGCGCCAACTTATCAAAGTTCAGTCAGTTTAGTGCACATCGTTGGAGCTCAACCATCGAACCATTCAAACCCCTCGTCACTTTCCTCCGACCTCCACGTCCTCGCACCTGGGACCACCTGGGTGGTTGATCGAACGGTGCAGCGCACGTCCACCTTCCTCGGCGTCTCCTTCCCGCCTCCCCTGAAAAGACCGCAAAACCCCCAAGCTCCCAGCCTCACAAGACAAAATAACATTCCCCATTGGTCAACAAATGAATACAATCCCGATATCGGCAAGTCTAAAGCTAAACAACTGCGAGAGAAAGCACTTATCATACAAAGAAGCATTCCTACTCTTAACAAAACAAAGAAGCCATTTTGATTAACATACACAGTGCATTGTACAATTGTATCCTTGGTTTTATATTCTAGTCCTCTTGAAAAGAATGCAAACATTGCATTTGCCTTTGTTACCACTGACTCAACCTGCAAATTAACCTTTAGGGAATCTGCACAAGGACTCCCAAGTCCCTTTGCACCTCAGAGGTTTGAATTTTCTCTCCTTTAGTAATAGTCCACACTTTTACTTCTTTTACCAAAGTGCATGATTATGCAGTTCGTGACACTATAACATCTGTCAGTTCTTTGCCCATTCTCCTAATCTCTCTAAGTCCTTCTGTTGCATTTCTGCTTCCTCAAAATTACCTGCACCTCTAGCTATCTTCGTATCGTCTGCAAACTTGGCCACAAAGCCATCCATTCCATCATCCAAATCATTGATATATAATGTTAAAAGAAGTGGTACGACCACTCTCCGTCACCGGCAGCCAACCAGAAAAGGCTCCCTTTTTTCCCTGTGTTTGCCACCTGCCAATCTGTGAATACCCTATCTGTGCTGGTATCTTTTCTCTAATACAATGGGCTCTTAACTTGTTAAGCAGCCTCATGTAGTACCTTGTCAAAGATCTTCTGAAAATCCAAGTATAAAACATCTACTGATTCTCCTTTCTCTATCCTGCTTGTTATTTATTTAAAGAATTCCAACAGATTTTTCAGGCTGACCAGCCTATTTTATCATGTGCCTCCAAATACCCTGAAACCACATCCTTAGCAAATGACTCCAACATCTTCCCAACCACTGAAGTTAAATTAATTGGACTATAATTTTCTTTCTTCTGCCTCTCTCCCTTCTTGAAGGGTGGGATGACATTTGCAATTTCTCAGTCCCCTGGAACCATGCTAGAATCTATTGATCTTTGGAAGGTCATTCCACAGTCTCTTTGGGCACCTCTTTCAGAACCCTAGAGTGTAGACCAGCTGGTTCAGGTGACTTATTTATCTTAGACCTTTCGGTTTGTGAAATACCTGCCTAGTAATGGCAGCTTCACACACTTCCACCTCCTAACTCACTCGAACTTCTTGCATACTACTAGTGTGTTCCACAGTGAAGAGTGAAGCAAAATATTATTCAGTTCATCTGTCATTTCCTTGTCCCCCATTACTATCTCTCCAGCATCATTTTCCATCGGTCCAATATCTACTCCCACCCCTCTTTTATACTTTACATATCTGAAGAAACTTTTTGTATCCTCTTTAATATTATTGGATATGTTACCTTCATATTCCATATTTTGTTTCTTTACAACATTTTTAAAAACTTCCTAATCCTCTAATTCCTCACTAATTTTTGCTCTATTATATGCCGTTTCTTTGGCTTTTATGTTGGCTTTGACTTCCCTTGTCAGCCACGATTGTGTCACCCTGCCTTTAGAATACTTCTTTGGTATGTATCTATCCTGCACCTTCTGAATTGCTCTTAGAAATTCCAGCTATTGCTGCTCTGCCATCATCCCTGCTAATGTTCCCCTCCAACTCTGTAATTCTCTTCACTCCATTGTAATACCGATACATCTGACTTCAGCTTCTATTTCTCAAATTGCAGGGTGAATTCCATCATATTATGATTACTGTTACCCCAAGGGTTCCTTTACCTTAAGCTCTCCAATCACCTCCGGTTCATTGTACAAAAACCAATATCGAATAGCTGATCCCCTAATGGATTTACCCATGAGCTGCTCTAAAAAGCCATCACCTAGGCATTCTGGAAATTCCCCCTCTGGGTTCCAGCATCAAACTGATTTTCCCAATCTACCTGCACATTGAAATCTCCCATGACTATCGTAACATTGCCCTTATGATATACATTTTCTATCTCCCGTTGTAATTTGTGCAGCACACCTTTACTACTCTTTGGAGGTCTCTATTTAACTTTCATTGGGGTGTTTTTACACTTGAAGTTCCTTTGCTCTACCCATAACAATTCTATTCCTTCCAATCCTCTATAATCTCTTTCTAATGATTTGATTTTTTTTACCAGCAGAGCCACCCCACCCCCTTTCATGCCTGTCCTTTCAATACAATGTGCACCCTTGGTGTTAAGCTCCCAGCTATAGTCTTCTTTCAGCCAGGAGGGAGTGATGCCCATCTCCTGGCCATTGTCCATCACCAAAATTTTTTTAAAAGGCAGGAAAATATTTTTTATGTTTTTTAGGATGTAGGCTAACTTAAAAGTTTCAAAAGCAAGTGGAGTGGAGAAAATATGGCATATGACAGTACCCTTTACAGAGAACTACTAAACTGGTTTTCTTGATTCTGATCCATGTGGTACAGTTGATCTTACCTTGTCCTTGTGTAATCCTGATCATGTAGATGGTTGATCCATTATGTAAACTGCTGAATTTCATAAGACACCAAAAATGTTTATATTGAAGAAACATAAAAATAAATTGTTTAGTATGTTTACACTTCTTAATGGAAAAATGAGGTTAATGACATGCTGTCTGCAAAGATGCACCTGATTTTAATAATCTCACATTTCTAACTTGAAGAAGATTGATTATATCAATTCAGAGTATTTCTTATAAGCAGTCAGAGGTCAGATGTTGGGAGGTTAACTTATGCCAAAGATACTGTATGTTCTTCCATTCAAAGTGAAGAGAGAATACTTGTATGGCAGAACTGGCTGGACAGTTGCATATTCTTGTACCTTGGGCCAAATGCAGTGAAGGGCAGACATTAAGAGTTGGGTAGGCTGGCTCGTGCATGGCATCCTAGGTAAATATTCATGTGCTAATAGGATGGGAAAAGGGCTTAGAAGTTCAGAGGATATCTTCAGGATGGGAAGGATTCTTACATATTTGGCCAGAATTGCAAAGAAAATAGATAGCTTCCATGATTGTGTTTTGAGTCCATTAAACTTGTTCTGTCAATTTGTTCATTCATAATGTGGCTTTGGGATAGAATGCGATGGCCACAAAGTATTTCAAATGATTGGATGACCTGCTCATTTTTATTATAATTTTATTACATTACCTGTGCCATATTCTCTTCTATTTATTTGAAGATTATATCCACAAGTAGGCTAGTCAAACTTTCCTCACCATTCACAAACCCATCTTGCTTTATAACATAAGCAAATACATGCCATTTTGTTCCTGTGGGCAAAAGGATGGTAGTGCTCATGAATAACCAAATCCTGTGGTGCTACGTTAGTCACAGCCTGCCAACTTCTTTTAAATTCCACTTTTTTGCTTTCTGTCTTTTAAGGAGTTCTCTCTGCAAGTCAGCGTAATATTTCCAAAATATGTGTGCTTTAACCTAATTGGCCATCCTTTTGTGTGGGATCTTATCAAAAGCCTTCTGAAAATCATATCCTGTGGTCTTCCCTTATCTATTCAACCAGTCATATCCTCAAAGAACTCAGCCAAGTATGATTTTCCTACCATAACACCTTGAATAGAATGATAGGATTGACCAGTATTAGCATGGATATCTTGTATTATATCCTTCAGAATAGATTCTAGAATTTTCTTTGCTACTGAATTCGGGTGAGCTGGTCGGTAGTCTGCTCTTTTTCTTTCATTTTCTGAAATAGTGGACATACGAATTTGCTACCTTTCCAGACTTGAAGAAATTGTAATGACCTCAATTCATTCTCTTTTATAGCTCTGGGATATAAGTTATTGAGTCCTTGGGATTTATTGGCTTTTAGCTTTACTAACTTCTCAAGCACTAATTTTACTTGTGAAATTTCCAATTATGTTTCCAGTACTGTATTATTAAAGGCTCCCAGACTCCCAGTAATCCTCAGAGTCCTCAACCTCCTGTAATGGTTGTGAACCCCAAGATGTGAGCCACTTCTTCAGACACATCTCTTGTTTCCTTATTTGTCATCTTTTGTAATGCATTTTGTCATTTTGTCTCTTCTGCATTGCACCTTAGCATTCATTTTCTCTTCGTTCTTACAGTTTTCTTTATCTGTCTGTGTATTTGCTTAAAACCTGAAACATTTTGAATCTTTTCTAGTTTTGCTGAAAGGTTAATTGATTTAAAACATTAATCCAACTTCTACCTTTGCAGCTGCAGCTTGAATTGCTCAGTACTACATTAAAAATTTTTTTTTATCTTTAAAATAGCTTCCTGTCTTGGGGTAATTCTCTTTTTAGAGCCACTTCTTCTGATTCTTGAACTGACCATTTTAGTTTTCATTTTGCATCTTTGGCTGAAATACAACAGTTTGGGGAAATTTTGGGAACTGAGTTGCAGTGTAAAACTATATTAAAGCTAAACTGAACAACAGGATTAAAACAAATGTCTAAACTGTAGAAGACAAAAACTGGTTTTAGAGGATTAATAGATTGTTCTATTTAAATGTAAAAAGATACTCATTATAGGTAAAACATGAGTTGGACCCAATTAAATTTTTTTACCTATTAAAAGAAATAATGATGGTAGAGTATGCAAGCGTTTGGCATACACTAACATGATGTCATTCACAAGAATTTAGTATCTGCCAGAAAACAGCACCAAAATTCGTCAAATTCTGCTTTATGGATTAGACTTGTATTTTTTTAAAAAACCGCTTTCCTGTAGAAAGTTAGAGTTAATGTTATAAATACAATTTTAATTATTATAAAAACATTAGCTAAAAATCTGAGAACACTTTGTGATTGTGTCACTACTAATAGGATGTTTGATCAGGTCCTTTGATGGAATGACATTAGTGCACTTGAGGCCATTGGGGTTTTTTGTGCACATCTGTTGAATGCATGATGCTACATTTAAGTGCCTTATGTCTATCCAATTAACAGCATTTTTGTTGCAACCAATTAAAGATAATTTTCTTGCATCGTTTTTGCACTTCTGTTTGCATAATAAATTGAATGAAGTCTGGTGTTTTGAAAACTGGTAAATGGACATGTTTGTTTTTGGTTCCAATTTAGCAGTTTAATTATGAACTGGAATATATTGTATACAGTGTCTTTATAATGCAAAATAGGCAAAAAACAAATAGCGGGCACACATGCCCTCGGATAAGTACCAATAAACAGTCAGCTGTTCAGATTTAAATTCTGCCTGTGTTTGATGCAGCTGAAATGATTATGTGATCTGTGACTGTGAAATATTTTACAGCAGTGGTATTGTATTCAGTCATTCTGGATTCACATCCATTGAAGTAGCATTCACATTGTATGAATAAGAAAAAAAAAGAACTGAGTACGTTGATTGGTGTGCATATGTTTGCTGAAATCTCCATTTCTTTTATAGTTCCGGGTAGTTAAACTAGTGAAATTTTGCTTGACGTTTTTGTAAAAAGGGCGAGGCAGATAATATGCTTGTGAGAGTCATGCAGACCAACAGCACGGAAACAAGCCCACCATGCCATGCCAGTCATTGTTCCAAACTATACTTGTGCCAAGTACCTGCACTTGGACGAGATCCTTCTGTTCATCGCTGACTCATGTACCTATGGATTCTTCCAGCTTACTTCTTGTAATTACGTTATGCAGATCCTATGTCTGGTTTAGGTGATGATATATTAATTAATTGTTCCATTGTGTTAAAGCCGTTAAGGACAATCTGTTGGTGTGATATTTTAACATTTAAGTTTTGAAGAGAATAATGGTTTTACAATGTTGTTGAGATCTATGTTTGCTTTTGCATGTGCTAATACACTGCATTTTGATCTGATAGATATTTATAACATGCTAGAGATCTAGATAGTCACCTCATCCACTTGTACTTTGTACAAACACATTATCTGCCCAACCTTTCTTTTGAAAATGCGAGGCAAAATTCTCCAGTTTAACTATCTGTAATTATAAAATAAATAGATTCCAGTATTGTGCATCAATCAATATATTCAAGTTATTTCTTTCAATTGTTCATAGGATTTGTATGTCACTGGTAAGATCAGGTTTTTTTTTGTTTATTGTAATTACCTTCTATGTGGAGCGAATGTGTCTGGGGCAATTTTCCACATCACTGGGTAGATTTTTGTGTTGGAGGGAGACACTCTTTAACATTACAGCCACAAAGTTTTCAGGTCTTTTAGTGTTTGCTTAATTTACTATCACTTTCACTTGGGAGAAGCAAATTGGCCAAATATTGCAATTGTGATGGTGGAAACTTCCAGGAGGGAACAGATAAATTTACTTGAAACTTCTGGCTGAGAATTGGTGCAAATCCTTGAACATTGTCTTTTGTGCTTGTTGATGATGGCAGAAACCAAAACACAATGGGATTGATTTTGGCTTTCCTTTCCCTGAGAGTTTTGTAATTATCTGCCACTATGCGTGACAGAGTGTGGCAAGACTGTTACAAGGGAGTTTGGGGGTTTAAGCGCGGTAGGATCATTTACCTCTGTTGTGCTGCTCAAACATTTAAAATGGCGTACAACTTTTCCAGATTGGCAACTTAATTTTTGCTATTCCAGAAAGCATGTATGCATTGTTCTTTGAGTCATGATTGGTTCCTCAGCTTCTAAGAGTTGAGCATGGGATATACCACGACACGGGATTCAGCATTGTGTGAAGAAATGGACGTGCTGTTGATGCTGCTGCCTCATGGATTCCCAGATTAGAGTTCCTTTTCCTTCTCACATTATCCAGTTTTGCAGTATGATGGTTCCACATTAAGTAATAAAGGACTGAGGCAGGACTTTGACTCTGCAAGGTCTGAGTGCTGGGCTCTGCTGTCTCTACTTCAGTGCATCTGCAGTATGTGATTTTATTTTTGGAGTATCAAGTCAGTGCACTTCCTCATTGATTCATTTGCTGCCTGTCATAGATCCAGGCTTCTCTGCCCTTCTAGACAATGCCTGCCAGAACAGCGGATGTGCTACCAAACCAAGGTTCGTTCGTGAGCTTTGGACTTCCACCCAGCATATTTTCTGTACCTTCGCTGCTCAGACATGCAAATGTTAAACATGGAGGAATAATGGCCTAGCAACTGAGAGATTGTAGCTGGTAATATTCGAGATGACTCCTTTGCTCACGTTTAACCTGATGTTGTGAGATTTCATGGTATTTAAGTCAAATTTGAAGGAATCACTTGGCGCTACCCTCCCATCTGAATGCTGCTGTACAGCTGTCCCTGGTGGATGCGACTTGCTGTTGGACAGGACATATTGTGACAGCGTGGTAGTGTAGTTTCTTAGCACGCCACTATTACAGCTTGGAGCATTAGAGTTTGGAGTTTAATTCAGAATCAGAATCAGAAACAGGTTTAATATCAGCAGCATATGTTAGGAAAATTTTCCGGCGTCCTCTGTAAGCAAGTCGGTACATTCCTTCCCATGTGCGCGTGGATTTCCTCTGGGTGCTATGGCTTCCTTCCACAGTCCAAAGACTTGCCAGTCGGTAGGTTAATTGATAATTGCTAATTGTCCTGTGATGAGGCTCGGTGCATTGCTCGGTGGTGGTCTGTTCCATGTTGCATCTCCAAACTGATCAAATGAAATATGTAGGTTGTGATGGAACGGGCTGTAAGGTACAAGTTTGTAAGTGCCACTATGTTGAGTATTCTGTGGAACAGCACTTCCAATTTCAAAATCGACCCCCCCCCAAGTATTTAAGAAGAGGACCTTGCAAGGTGTGGAGGATTGATAATGAAATTGCCTTAATCTGAACAGGGTATGTAGGTCAGTGCCAATGTCTGGTTTTCTTATTATTTTGTTTTAATCCAATAGTTTTGATTTCACAGCTCTGTTTAAAAAAATAAGCATATTTCTTTGGATCTGGAGTTAAATATAAGCAAAATTTCCAACCCTAAAGGATTAACCAAGTCCATAATGCAAGTTCACATCTATTCCAGGATTTTTGTGATCTCTCTGTTTGGGGAGTAATCACCTGTGTTCTCCATCCCAATGTCTGTGCATCCCACCACTAAGTGAAACTGTACATCAAGTGAAGTATTGTCCTCAGAGCAGATGGCTGAGTGTGTCAGACTGAGTAATGTCATGTCATTGTGGTTGCAGTCTGGCGGCTCTGGCATTGATCCCTACCTTGTTGAGGGTTTTTGGATCGTATTGTGAGAACAAAGTTTGAGCATGTGCGCTTTGGAAATACATAGTTCAGGTCTGGTGCCAGAAGGTTTCCTGCCTGACATGGATTGAGTTTTTTCAACCAGACTCTTCAGAGTAGAAAAGAAAATATTTCTCAAAGGTAATTGTGTCCTGTCCCTCCATATCTGGCCTGTCATATCTTCAACCTAACTGCTAAATCATGAGGAACGACTTCCCTAACCAATTGCAGCTACAGGTCCCCTCCTATTTAATGTATGACTTGGCTTTTATCATCATTGGGTCACATGAGCTAAAGCTGGTCCCCACTGTCTACTAAACACTGGACACTAAAATTATGTTAATGAGATTGCAGTGGTAACCTTTTCACTGAGTTAAATAGAATCATTCTGTATTCTGATCCCAGAGCCCATTTTCCCAGCACCATTCAGTTTCACATCCGTAGTTTTCTTAGGAGTACTAACTGCAAAGTTATTACTTAAGGTAATCTTTAAATTAGGTATAATTCAGAAAAAAATGTGTTTTAATATTTGCTCACTGTCACACTGGCAACAGTGGAGCAGAGGTTCCCTTCATACGGATGGGAAAGAAGTAGAAGTAATGGGTGGTAGATTGTTTTACACATTCAGAGCAAATGTCATGGTTCACAGTGCAGAACACATATAAGGTTAGAGAAGACTCAATAATTCAAGTATTAATGATGAGATGACATGGCAAATAGATTTTAAAATCCTTAAAACTGAGGGGGTTTGAGACCTCCATCATCATGAAAGAGCAAATAGTTTTGAATAATTGACTGTGAGAGCAGAAACAGTGCATCTGTTCAGCTTGGAAGAAGCCATAGAGAAAAGCTGGAGAAACTCTTGTAGAATAGAGATTGTGTAACCAGGAAAAGAAGAAAACTGAAGAGAAAGAATTGGTGGTGAGTGAGTGAGGTTGAAGGCTTGACATGCAAGAAGAGTTAGATACGCCACAGAGTTTTGTTTTACTTGGCTGAGTGCACAAGTATTGTAGAAGCTTTTCTACGTATTCAAGTAGCACTCAAAACTTTGGCTTTGTGAAAATTGGAGTGATAACAAGGACAAGGGAGTTTAGAATGAGCAGGGAAGCCAAGGAGGTCATATAAGTGTTGTTGCATAATTGAAATGGTTTTGGAATCAATTATCATCTGATGGTTGTGGAACCCATCTATTTATCACCCAATAGGCTGTGGTCAAGTGAAATGGCAAAGCCAAGGGCAGTGATGGATTAAGTTGGTTTCAAGGATGAATCAACCATAAAAGGTTGAAATCATAGTGACATTAGCATTAGAAGCAGGAATTGATCACTTGACATTTACATCTGTATTGTTATTCAATAAAATGTTTTACCTCCATGCTATTTCCCAGTATTAAAGATGTATCTCTTGATTTTTGTAATTTCAAAAATCTATCTTTTTTTTGTATGGAACTTACTTGGTGTTTGTGCCTCCACAGACCTCAGATAAGCCGTTTCAGTGATTCACTTCCCTCTGGGTAAAGAACCTGCTCTTCATCTACGTCTTGGAAGGCTGATATCTTGCTTTATTCATCCAACCTGTGGTTCTACATGCCATGTAGTGTGCATCTATCTACTAAAACCCATAATAACATTATGTACACTAATGAGCTTGCTTCTCATTCATCAAATCTGGAAATCAAATGGCTAAGGTTACTGAATTTCTCATACAACAATACCCCCTATCTCAGGAGACAATTTGGTAAACCTTTACTGCACTCCTTAATGTTGCAAGGATATCCTTCCTTGGGTTGGGAGACCGGAACAAACATAACATACCAGGCATTCAGAATAAGGTGGATGAACTCGAGGTACAATTAGAGATTGTTCGGTATGACACTGCGGGCACTAATGTAGGTAAGAGATGAAACTATTTCTTTAGAAGGAGGTGACATAGGGTCAGAGAATGTTGAATCTTTGTGGGTGGAGTTAAGAAATTGTAAGGGTAAAAACACCATTATGGGAATCATATAAAGGCGTTCAAATAGTAGCCAAGATGTGGGGTTGAGATTGCAAAGGGAGTTAGAAAAGGTACGTAATAAGGGTAATGACAGTATTGTAATTGGGGACTTCAATATGCAAGGGGATTGGGGAAATCAGGTTGGTATTGGATCGCAAGAGAGGGAATTGGTTGAATGCCTACAAGATGGCTTTTAAGAGCAGCCTGTGCTTGAGCCTACTCAGGGGAAAGGCTGTCTTAGATTGGGCGTTGTGTAAGAACCCAGATCTTATTAGGGAGCTTAATGTAAAGGAACCTTTAGGAGACTGTAATCATAATATGATTGAATTCATATTGCAATTTGAGAGAGAGAAGCATAACCCACATGTATCTGTATTGCAATGGAATAAAGGGAATTACAGAGGCATGAGAGAGGAGCTTGTCCAGGTGGATTAGAGGAAGATACTTGCAGGGAAGATGGCAGAGCAGAGTTGGCTGAAGTTTCTGGGACTAGTTCACAAGACTCAGGATAGATATGTCCCACAGAGGAGGAAGTTCTCAAATGGCAGAGGTAGGCAACCATGGCTGACAAAGGAAGTTAAGAGCGGCATAAAAGCCAAGGAAAGGGCATATTAAGTAGCAAAAGTGAGCAGGAAGTTGAATGATTTGGAAGCTTTTAAAGTCCAACAAAAGCAACTAGAAAAGGGAAAAGATGAAATATGAGGGCAGAATGCCAATAATATAAAGCAGGATACTAAAAGCTTTTTCAGTTATATAAAGAGTAAAAGGAAGGTGAGAGTTGAAATTGGACCATTGGAAAATGATGCTGATGACGCAGTAATGGGGGACAAGGAAATAGCAGATGAACGTATTGAGTACTCTGCCACTGTCTTCACTGTGGAAGACACTGGCAGTGTGCCAGAGATCTGTGAGTGTCAAGGAGCAGGATTGAGTGCCATTGCTATTACAAGGGAAAAAGTGCTAGGCAAACTGAGGGTCTTAAGTTAAGTCACTTGGACCAGATGGACTACATCCCAGAGTCCTGAGAGAGATTACTAAAGAGATAACAGATGCATTGGTCATGATCTTTCAAGAATCATGTGATTCTGGCATGGACCCAAGGACTGGAAGATTGCAAATGTCACTCCACTCTTTAAAAAGGGAGGAAGCAACTTAAAAGATCTTCTGTTAAAATAGGAATGCTCTGTCTGTGTATGCACTACTATTCAGTTGGTGGGGGGAGAGGGAGGGGCGAGGGGTGGAGAGGGTGGATGAGGATGAGGGGTGGAGGGGGGATGGTGATGAGGGTTGGGGGTGGCTGGGTTAAACAGTCAAAATGTAATCGGCAACTGGTTGTATTGAATGTAATTTGTTGGTGTTGCAATAAAAATTAGTGATTTAAAACAAGAAAGGAGGAAGGCAAAAGAAAGGAAATTACAGGGCAGTTAGCTTAACCTCAGTGACTGGGAAAGTGTTGGAGTCTATTATTAAGGATAAGCTTTCTGGTTACTTGGGGACTAATGATAAAATAAGTCAAAATCAGTATGGTTTCTGTGAAGGGAAATCTTGCCTGAAAATTTGTTAGAGTTCTTTGAGGAAGTAACAAGCAGGGTTGACAAAGGAAAGGCAGTGGATGCCATTTACTTGGATTTTCAGAAGGTACCACAGATGAGGCTGCTAAACAAGATAAAATCCTATGGCATAACAGGAAAGGTACTGACATGGATAGAGGAATGGCTGACAGCCAGGAGGCAGCAAGTGGGAATAAAAGAGACCTTTTCTGATTGGCTGCAAGTGAGTAGTGGTGTTCTTCAGGAGTCAGTATTGGGACCGTTACTTTTCCCATTGTTTGTCAGTGTTTCGGATAATGGAATTGTTGGCTTTATGGAAAAGTTTATAGACGATACAGAGACAGGTGGTGGGATAAGTAGTGCTGAGGAAACAATGCAATTGCAGCAGTACTTAGACAAATTGGAAGAATGGACAGAAACAAGGTAGATGGAATAAAGTTGGGAAATGTATGATAATATATTTTGGCAAAAGGAACAATAGCACGAACTACTATCTAATGGGGAGAAAGTTCAAACATCAGAGATGGCGAGGGGCTTGGGAGTCCTCATGCAAGACTTGCAGAAAGTTAATTTACAGGTTGAGTATGTGGTGAAGAAGGCAAATGTAATGATGGCATTTATTTCAAGGGAATAGAATATAAAAACAAGGAAATAATGCTGAGGCGTTATAAGACACTGGTCAGGCCACCCTTGGAGTATTGTCAACAGTTTTGTGCCCCATATCTCAGAAAGGATGTGTTGTCTTTGGAGAGAGTCCAGAGGAAGTTCATGAGGATGATTCCAGGAATGAAAGGGTTAACATATGAGGAGCGTTTGGCAGCTTTGGGTCTGTACTTACTGGCATTTAGAAGAATACATGGGGATCTCATTGAAACCCATCAAATGTTGAAAGGACTAGAAAGAGTGGATATGGAGAGGATGTGTCCTCTGATGGGGGTATCCAGAACTAGAGGGCACAGCTTCAAAATTGAGGGGTGACCTTTTAGAACAGAGGTAAGCAGAATTTTCTTAGCCAGACAGTGGTGAATCTGTGGAATGCTCTGCTGCAGACTGCTGTGGAGGCCAAGTCACTGGGTATATTTAAGGCGGAAGTTGATCGCTTCCTGATTGGTCTTGGTACCAAGGGATATGGCAAGAAGGCAGGTGTATGAGTTTGAGTGGGATCCGAGATCGCAGAGCAGACTCAATTAGCTGAATGGCCCAATTCCGCTCCTATGTCTTGTGGTCACAGAATTGCCGTAGGGCTTCTTTAGGCTTATAATTCATTTGTCTTCCTGATTGGTTGCTACACATGCTGAAACTAAAAAACGTAATGTCAAAGATGGTTATCAGGAATTATAGAGGGATCTTGACCTCTGTAAGTGGGCTGAAGAATGCCAAATGGAGCTAAATTCCTGTAAGTGTGGGGTGTTAAGTCAGGGTAGGCTTTGGACTCTGAATGGTAGTGCCTTGAGTGTGTTGTAGAGCAGAGGGACTTGGGACTATAAGTACATGTAGCCCTTCATTTTATTTTTGCCTTCAATGTTCTTCTTACACTTGTCCCCCCCCCCCCCCAATTTGGTACTTTTGCTTCCACCCCCTTTCCCTCTTCCTTTCCACCTTCCTTCCACTTTCCTTTTCTGTACACCTTTCTTCACATTTTGCTCTCTGTTCATAATCTCCTCCTCACTTCTCCTGCAGTTACTCTTACCCAGCTGCATCACCCTGGGCACTCCTCTGTAATATGGCATCTTTTGCCCTATCTGAAGTCATGAGATTTTTGTTTTATTTTCCCCATGCTGAAGTTTTGTAGTACTGCAGAGAGACTGAGATAAAAGTGGAACAGCATGATTGTTTCTGTGCACTGCTAAAGGGTAATAATAATAAAGTCCAAGCCAGCCAAGGACTGTAACCATCAGGGCTGAATGCAAGTTTACCTAAGAGTGAGCAGTCTGCTGACCTGCAACAGGTAGAAGTGATCAGGACATTCATGCAACAAACAATTCTTTTCATTTTTGGTGCCATTTGAGACTGTGCCCTTTAAAATAAACAATGAACAGGTTTTCCAGAGCTTAAATCCAAGTGACTGACCCATGGTCTTCAACAAAAATCTCCTATTCCCACTGAAGAGAAGATTCTAAATGGAAATTTACTTTTAAGTGTTAATTGGGCAGAGGATGGTTGACTTTTTAGTTCATGATGTGAGCCATTACCCTTATGGTGCCCAAGTGGGATCAAGAAAATTTAGATAGTAAGTTCATTTTCATGGTTCCAGAAACCTAACTTGTTGTTACTTGGTATGATGATACAAAGATGGGCAGGTTAGTAAGTTGTGAAAGAGGATATGGTGAGTCTGCAAAGGGACAGAGATAGTTTAAGAGAGCGGGCAAGAATTTGGAAGATGGAATATAAGTGGAAAAATGTGAATTTGCCCACTTTGGAAGGAAGAATGAAACTGAAATTGCTATTTCACTAGAGTGAAACTGTGAAGTGTGGGTACAAAAGGAGCTGGGATTTCCAAGAAAATGGTTGGCAAAAGGGTAGAGGAAATAATTTACACAGTTGAATGAAATGACCTACATTGCAAAGGGTATGGAGTATGAAAGTATGGAACTTTTGCATGGTATAGTCCAGGAATATTCACACCTAGAGTACTGCACACAGTTTTGAATCCTTATTTAAGGAAGGATGGATTCTTGCATTAATGGACATTCAGAGTTAATTCTGAGTTGGCATTAACAATGGTACAATCTATTTACATTTGATCTCTTAAAGTGCAGCTCTTAACATTTGGCCAGGTTAAACTCTATGTATCATTTCTCTGCCCAAATCTGAAACTGATCTGCTGTGTCCTTTGCTAGTCCCCTACGCTATCCACAACGAGCTCTCGATGTGTAGCTGATGGAGATAGAGCAGGAAAGTGATGCTGAAGGCAAGGTTGGATCAAGTAATCTCATGTAATGGTGGAGCAGGCGTGAGGGGTAAACCAACCGACACCTTCGATTTCTTTTGTTCTATAAGCGGGAAAGAATTATTTCAGTAAATAAATCGAAGAGCTGCTGACTGAAGTAGTATATTAGATTATAATGTTTTGACATCTGGATCAGAAAGGGCAGATTGGCTGCTAAATATTCTAAGCTGCGCAATGTTTTAGCAAGAATTGGAAAGAGCAGAGTCGAGATTGTGTAGCAACACCGAAGAGAATTTTACAGTATTGGATGACTTGAGTTCTGGGTGTGGGGGGACAGAGGTGGTCAAGGACAGAATTGACATGATCAAATTTACAAAAACAATTGTTGCGTGGTGACAGAGCTATGTATTCCAGAGGCCAATGAAGGTGAAGTAAATATAGGGGGAGTTAGAGAACTATTGAGCAATAATAATACGCTATTCTAATGCAATGTGAGGCATTTGTAGCATGAAAGGTAAAAAGGATTTATGAAGCAAGCTTGGGGCAGTACCAGGGCATAGCAGTTAGTGTAATGCTTTACAGCTGTAAGATTGAAGTATGATTTCTGCCGCTGTCTGTGAGGAGTTTCGTACATTCCCCCGTGACTGCATTGGTTACCTCCCACATTCCAGAGACATACAGTTTGGGCTAGTGAGATGGGTGCATGGTATGATGGTGCCAGAAACCTGGCTACACTTGACGGGCTGTCCAACGCAATCCTCACTCATTTGATTTGACACTGTATATTTCAATGTACATGTGACATAGAAAGCTAATCTTTTAGCTCAGAGAAACATCTTTGATAAGTACATCTGCTTCGGCAAGAAAGCAATCTTGTTCTGCTTTTGGGGAACGTGATGGATCATACAACCCAAGTGCTAGTGGGAGCGTTCAGGAAATGTGATTATGGAAAAGAAACAATGAGAAAGGAGTTAGTGCAGGCAAGAAAGAAAGTGTGTAATTAATTATTTAATTGGTGGCCAATTTGTAAAATGGTCAAGACTCAATGGGCGCAAATTTAAAACAATTGGAAATAGATGAGCAGTAACTTAAGGGGAAAAAATAGTGCAGTGAGTAATTATGACATGTAATTTATTATCTGAATGAGTGGTGGAAGCAATTGAATTGTCACTACAAAAATGACAGTAGATAAATATGTGAAGGACGAATAGACCGTGGAGAATGGGACCATTTTGTTTGCTCTTAACTTGGCATAGATGGATAGGCTCTTTCCATGCTTTAACGATTTTAAGATGCTGTGAATTTTAATTTCCAAGCCAGCGGTTATGGGTTGAGGTTGGGCATCAAAGCTTGAGAATATGTCAAGCATGACTTCAACCTTTATCTGGCTGGTGTGTTTCATGGGGATGGGACATGGCAAGAAGCATGTCTGGTGTGCTGCCAGGAGGTAGGCTGGCATATTCAAATTTTCTAAAAGCTGGCAATCTCTTAAGCTGCTTTGTCCAGCTGAGATATCGTGCCTGCAAGAAGCATTGCAGCAGACAAAATGAAAAGAGCTTTGGTGAAAAGATTGGGTGTCAAGGCCACTCCAGACTTACCCTTCACATCTCCTGCCCTGTTGGATTGTAAGTTGAAGCTTCCTTCCCACATTGCCACCCGTGGACACAGAAATTGGCAGAGGAATATTTTATATCTTTGGAGGCAAGATACAGCACGTGACCAACAATGATCTTCAGAAAAACTTAGCACCCTGTCATTTAGCTGCCCACAACCGTGCATGCATCTCAGCAGGATCCTGTGCTAGCTAGATTGGTAGCCAGTCGGGCTGGAATGCCTGTTTCCAAATGCTCTTTCTTTAACTTCTTAAGGATGGGATTTTGGGGTATTTGGAGACACATGATAAAATGCTCCAAAGTCTCTTGAGAGGAAGTCTTGCCTGACAAATCTGTTAGAATTCTTTGAGGAAATAACCAGCAGGATAGACAAAGGAGAGACAGTAGATGTTGTTTACCGTACTTGGATTTTCAGAAGGACTTTGACAAGGTGTTTCACATGAGGATGCTAAACAAGATAAGATCCCTTAGTATTACAGGAAAGATACTTGCACGGATTGGAGATTGGCTGACTAGGAGGAGGCAAACAATGTGAATAAAAGGGACTTTTCTGGTTTGCTGCTGGTGACTAGTGGTTTTCTGCAGGAGTCAGTGTTGGGACTGCTTTTCACGTTGTATGTCAATGATTTGCATGATGGAATTGATGGGTTTGTTGCCAAGTTTGTGGATGATGTAAATATAGGTGGAGGGGCAGATAGTGTTGAGGAAGCAGAGTCTGCAAAAGGGCTTAAACAGATTAGGAGGATGGGCAAGGAAGTGGTAGATGGAATACACTGTGTGGTCATGTACTTTGGTAGAAGGAATAAAGGCATAGACTACTTTCTGAAAGGGAAGAAATTCAAGAATTAGAGGTGCAAAGTGACTTGGGATCCTTGTGCAGGACTCCCTGAAATTTAACTTGCAGGTTGAGTCATTGGAAAGGAAGGCATTCACGTTGAGAGAACTAGAATATAAAAGCAAGAATATAATACGGACGTTTTATAAGCCATTTGGTCAGAAAGCACTTGGAGAATTACAGACCAGAGGGCACAGCCTCAGGGTAGAGGGATATCCATTCAGAACAGAGATAAGGAGAAACTTCTTTAGCCAGAGGGTGGCGTTTCTGTAAAATTCTTTGCCGCAGATGGCAGTGGAGACCAAGTCATTGGGTAAATTTAAAGCAGGGCTTGATATTTCTTGATTAGTCAGGGCATCATAGGTTATGGGGGAGAAGGCAGGAGAATTGGGTTGAAAGGGATAATGAGCCAGCCATGATGGAGTTGAACAGACCTGATGGCATTGAATGACCCAAGACCCGCGTCTTAAGTTTTTAGTTCTAGGTCCCACCATTTTCCCCCGATTCTCATCTGCACAGGATACTTGATGTTCTTTGCTCCATTATTTATAACTAACCACACCAACAGCTGCCTCAATTTGAAGCTGCAAAATTCATTTCCTAAACATTTTTGTCTCCCCATCTTTAAGAAGCTTTCTAAATTCTATTCCCTGATTAAACTTGCAATTACTTGCAATCATGACCGTGTCAAATTTTTGTTGATCCACACTTTGATGAAGAATCTGAAGACACTTTATTGTGTTGAAGTTGCTACATACCTGTGTACTTTTGGTAGCTCTCTTTTTCCAAAGTGAAGATCAGTAACAAAAAAAAATCTTAAACACTAAAGGAACATTGAAATCTTATTAGGTGTTTTATCTTCTTGAACTGCTTCCATTACTTAATGGCTCATCCATGATGCAGCTACTTTTTCTCAGTACCCTTTATGAAATTACATTTCTAACCAAATTTAAAATCTACTAAGCATTAACCAAGTAAACTGGAAAACTTTTCCAAGAATTACCTACTCTTGGCATGCAGTATTCATTATTTAATTGAAACAAGGTTGGCCTATTAGAATTAGAACTTGGCTTTATAATGAAACATCAACTCTAAGAGCTTGTTGCAATGTTTTAGATGCCATTTTGTTCAGGGAACTTAATGGAATTATTTATATTGAATGGTTTTATGGAGAAAGCAAAAAGCACCAATGAGCTGGAAGTATTTATTTCCATTTTGGTTTTGATGTCCCTTGAGGACAAGAGCTTGCAATTATTTCAAAGGTCGGAATTAAATTAAATTGCACAGACCTATTTCACCGTCATGTGTCCCTTTCAAAAAATGGGCCACTGTCTGGACCTAAATTGCAGCTTTGCCATATTTTCTTTTTGTGTAACCTCAATAGTTATAAAATATAGGACATCGCACTAACTTTGTGTATCTGGAGTAAAATTGGTACACACTCTCAAAATGAACACTATCACTCTTGTCTAGCTATTAATAATTCAACATTTTAAGGTGGAGAAATAAAGTATTCATATTCAAGCATTGGGTATATGTACAGGGCCATCATTAGCTTAACCTTTAATCCACTGTTACATACCATGAAATCTAATTAAAGTAACAATATATCAGGGCCAGACTTCTGTGAATATCTGCTAACTTTGTGCCTGGGGTTTTTTGTGTCGGATATCCCTCTGTACCCGGTCCTCAATGTGTCACACAAGTAGACATTATATGAGGTTGTGTAATTAACATTATCTTTTGGCAAATTGTTACTACTGTTTGCAGTGACTTGTAAAACCCATGGCATAGTCTATTGCCTTTAGTAATCTTTTTTTTATTGTCCATGTTAGCGTTCTCACTTTGTCCACAAGCTTAGTTCATGTGACTGTGTAATGTATTTGAATACCACACTAATTGATATCTGGTGGGATTGGAAAATATGACTGTTCTCTTCTGAACTTTATGTTCTGTTCTGCTAATTAGTCATCAGGTATTGTTTTAAAAGATTAAGATGTATGGAATTTTAAATTTTCTTAGTTTTTAATCATATTTAATTTATTCGATATTTCAATAATTGAAGGGAGAAAAATAAATGGGGAAACATTCTGAAAGGAATTGGCTACTGCTGTGTTGCACAGTTTGATATCTTCCATTGAAAGTATTTAGCACAGTGTATAGAGGCACGTAATTGACAATTGCATGACATTTCAGCCTTGGCTTTGTTCATAGGTCAAACACCAGTAAATTTAATAGTATCATGGGTTTATGAAGGTCCAAGAACTGCAGGGAAGAGGCTGCAGGTTTGTGGGGTCATCAGTGAGATGGTGATAAGAGGCAAGAATCAAGTGGTTGATTATGAATCTGTGATCAGCTTCTGGAAGAGGGGAGGATGTCAGTGTATCAGAGCAACACACACAAAATGTTGACGGAACTCAGCAGGCCACGGAGCATCTATGGAAAAAAAATGAACAGTCAATGTTTCAGGCCGTGACCCTTCATTAGGACTAAGCAAAGATCACAGAGGGGGAGCAGTGAGAGAGGGTTTCAATGAACTCCCATCATGAAGGGTCTCAGCCCAAAATGTCCACTGTTTACTCTTTTCCATGGATGCTGCCTGGCTTGCTGAGTTCCTCCAGCATTTTGTGTGTGTTGCTTTGAGTTCCAGCAGGATTCTTTGGCAGGTGACGTTGGAGATTGGTCAATGAGTCAGCAAATGGTTGGGGAAAGGTCAGGTTGAGGGAATTGATGATGGGGGTTTCAGGTTGGTTGAGACAAGGATTTTTAGAATTTGACTGATGATTGTACTCAGGTGATTTGGGTAACTGGAAGGTATTGGGAGGTGGTCATGCATTTGTTGGGTGTGTTAGATGAGAATCATAACTGTTGTGTATTTAATATTTCAGTGATATTTGAATAATCTTATACATACAGGTCTACTTATTGATTAAACATTTGTTTAAATAATTCATTATAAGGTATATGTATAAATGCGTGAATTGCAATGTCATCTTGCTACCACGTGATATATGCGTGCCTCAGTTAAAGTAAATACAAATTAACACTTCCATTTCTGACTCTTAATTTCTTCCTTTTAATTATTTTAATGCTTTGGAGTTATAAAACATAGCAATAAGCTTGGTAGGAGAGGAGAGGTCCAAGAGCAATGAAGGCTCCTTACCTGATGGGCTTCTCAACACCACACAACTGCAGGTCAACAGCATTATGATTGGCTGAGAATGCACTGTTATGGGCTCACTTTGAACCAAGCTGATGCAGTTTTTTCTTGATAATATCCTGAATAGGGAGTGAATACGGAAATGACACCATGACATGAACAACGGTGATTCTTCACCTGATAAATCCAGCAGATTTTCTCGTGTGGCGGCATAGATCACAGAGGGCGAACAGTGAGAGAGCATCATTCCTTTCCACTTAAGGCTGTATATATTTTAATGCATGGGTTCTGTAAAAAGAAAAAAAAGGGCTGAACCAGGGAATTTTTCCATTTTAAAAGTTTCAAAGATATTTCAAGAAAAACAATACCATATTATTAAATTTAATCCATAATTCTTAATTCCTAAGTGACACAAAAAGTGAATGATCGGGTGTGATTGTAATGAATAGTGAAGTGGTCCTGCTCCTGTTGTTTTGGGTGTTACTATGCTTCTATAAATGAATTTCAAATGTCCACAATAGTGATATTAATTGATTCATTGAAGTACTTGGGTTATCCTTGAGTCCTGTACGCCAGGTTCTGTGGAATTTGAGTAAGAAAATGAAAATGAAGCTTGTGACCATATAAGGTGAATTAGAAATTGGGGGTAAATTATTTGTACAGCATTTTATTCAGACTTTTGAAAGATGGATATGGTAATACTGAGATTCCACAAAAACTGTAGTTGACATTGGAAGTTCAATATTCTTGAATTAATGTAGGACATTGAACACTTTACACAGCCTTGGTGATTTTGTTCTCTCTGGCCTTCATACATTCTGATAGGTATTGCATTGAAAAATGTTACCACAAGTGCAGTTAATTTAGCCTTCGTTTTGCAATCACCAATAAAAGAAAAGCAATGCTAATATTTTTCTTAAGCCTATTATCCCTTCTTGGTATTCAAATTCTATATATTATCATATTTTAATTAATTGGAAGATGAACACTATGCTTACACATCTTCAGCTTCCAGCTTCAAGGTTGTCCTTGAGAATAAATACCACAGCAATTTAGGATGGCAATGTTAAGAATACTATTCAATTCTTAAGCGCAGTCGCAGCAAATTTAAAATGAACTTTTCGAGCTATAGTTAAGGGAGACACTGATTAGAAAATCAGTGAGTAAATGTCGTGGCTTGTGTCCAGGTAAATGTAATGATGGATGTATAATAGTTTAAAATCAATTGCATCATTAAATGACTTACTCCATTTTTCTTTAATGGCTGAGCAAACTATTATCTGTTTTACTCATCAGTATTTACTTATAGGATAAAAATTCCTATTGTCTTTTTTAAAATAGAGAAGATGTGTTACATACATGGAAGATATCATTCTTTTGATGGTTCTGAAATTTAATTTATTAGTATGTAGTTATTTCTTCCTTTTAATGAAAGCTACATTTCAGAGCTGACTACCGAAGGCAGAATTTACTAAGTCTCCTCTGTATAATCTAGCATTTGGATCAATGACCTTGATTGTAAGAGCTGAGCTGCCCTTCCCCTAGTCACCTTGCAATACCTGGGAGAGGTGCTAGAAATCAAACGAGATTCACACTTGTTGAACATTGAGGACCTTGTGTTTCTTTGAAGTTATGCACTAAGACATTGATGATTGTAAAGAGCAATGTATGTTTGATTGCATGCGTTATGGCCAAGGTCCTTATAGCCTAATACTGATCCTATGTCCCATAACCATCTGTGGACAATCCTTGCAGAAATATAGTGGTCCAGAAATTCAGTTGTATGATGCTCTTAGTTAGCATAATGTAGCAGAAATTGATTTCAGAGTGAAATGCAACAGCAAATGTATCCAGGTCCATAAGACCATCAGACATAGGAGCTGAATTAAGCTCATCAGGTCTGCTCTGCCTTTCTATCAAGGCTGATTTATTATCCCTCTCAACCCTATTCTCCTGCCTTCTCCCCATAATCTTTGACACCGTTACTAATCAAGAATCTATCAACCTCTGCTTTAAATACACCCAATGACTTGGCTTCCACAGCCATCTGTGGCAATGAATTCTGGAGCTTCAACACCCTCTGGCTAAAGAAATTCCTCCTCAGCTCTGTTCTAAAGGGATGTCCTTGAATTCTGAGGCTATGCACTCTGGTCCTAGACTCTCCCACTACAGGAACCATCTTCTCTGCTCCCAATCTGTCTAGGCCTTTCAATATTCAGTTAGGTTTCAATGAAATCCCCCCTCATTCCTCTAAACTCCAATGAATACAGCCCCAGAGCTATCAAGCTCTCATATGTTAACCCTTTCGTTCCTAAAATAATTCTCCTGAACCTCCTCTGGATCCTCTCCAATGCCAGTACATTCTTCCTTAGATATGGGACCCAAAATTGCTCTCAGTACTCCAAGTGCTGTCTGACCATTGCCTCATAATGTTTCATCATTACATTCTTGCTTTTGTATTCAGAACCTCTCAAAATGAATGCTAACATTGCATTTGCCACTAACTCAGCCTGCAAGTTAATCTTCAGAGAGTCCTGCACGAGGACACCCAAATCCCTTTGCACCTCTGATTTCTGAATTTGCTCCCCATTTAGAGAATAGTCTATGCCTTTATTCCTTCTACCAAAGTGTATGACCACTGTTGGAATCCTCTGTTTTTTAAAAAATAAATGTTTATAAGTTATTAGATGAATTAATGTAAGACAAAAGTTGTAGTTTATTCATAATTTGCACTTTATTTTAACAAACTCAGTATGTGGTGGGTCATCCCCACTTACTGGCAGAAAGTGGTATAGCAGTTACATAACGATTTATCACCTTTCTCATTTTTCATTGACATTTTTCAAGTGTTGGTATATTACCCACATCATCTAATTGTTCAATGATTGATTGGTTTATTCTTCTCCAAGGAATTTCTATTCACTGGATTGTAAAGGTGATGGATTTTTCAGAAGCACCATGTTATCTTTTTCTTCATCTTTTCATTGAATCTATGCTTTGCTTCTTCAATTAGTTTCAAATGTCTGTATCTTTGTTTAAATTTTAAAATAAATGCTTGTTGACAATTAAAACCCCTTGCCAACCCCCGGAAGAACCCCAAGGATCAGAAAAATAACAGAGATACAACACCACACTGTATTCCATCTACCACTTCACCCATTCTCTTAACCTGTCTGCCTTTCTGCAAACCTTCTGCTTCCTCAACACTACTTGTCCCTCCACCTACCTTTGTTAGTTTACATCACACTGGAAATTGGTCAGCTTTCACCTGGATTTTCCGACCAGTGATAATGTTATTCCTCATTCAATCCTATTTTTGAACTAAATTATCCTGGCATCATCATTGTTGGTCAAACCAGGAGGAAAATGGATAGTCCCAAACCAATGTTAGAATGAGACCTCTTAAGTTCCCTGCTTTCATCCTTCCATCCCCACCATTGCTGACCAGATAGTCATTCTAAACTTTATTCCCATGCCATACGTGAGTTCATGTATTATAATAGCCTGGGTTTATTGGGCTTAGATGCATCACCGTCTAGTCCTGGAATTGCAATGCATCGTACCGTAAGATCCTACAAAGGATTGTGAGGACTGCTGCAAGAATCACTGGGGTCTTCCTTCCTCCCATCCAAGATACCTACCAGAAGTGCTGCATACACAGGGTTCTTAGCAATGTCAGTGATCCCTCCCACCCATCCAACAATCTCCCCCCCCCCCACCATCAGGCAGGTGGTGCCATAGCTGACAAGGGCTGTTAGGATGGGAAGTAGCCTCTTCCCCAGGCTGTGAAATGACTACACTCCCTGCCACCATCCCAGGTCTCACTACATATGAAGCCCCAGTCATGTTATATTGATTACTTTTTAACTTGTGACATAAGTGCACCTTATTATCTGTGAATTTATTTGTGGTGTGTGTGAGTTATACGTACAGTGTTGTGCACCTTGACCTAGGGGAATGCTTTTTTGTTTGGTGGTATACATGCATATGGTTGAAGTGAAAATAAACTTGAACTTGTAAATGACAATCTCTATACCATAGCAAAAGACACAAAATGCTGGAGGAACTCAGCAGGTCAGGCAGCATGGAAAAGAATAGACAGTCGATGGTTCAGGCCAAAACCCTTCTTCAGAACTAGAAAGGAAAGGGGAAGATACCAAAATAAAAAGGTGGGGGAGAGGAAGGAAATTAGCTAGAAGGTGATAGGTGAAGCCAGGTCGGTAGGAAAGATAAAGAGCTGGAGAGGAAGGAATCTGATAGGAGGGCATAAACCATTTTTTTTTAGTGTAATTAACTTGGAACATCTTGGGCTATTTCTCACCTGCAATCTCAACTGGGCAAATGTCTTAATTATAAAATTTTATGTAACTTTTCTCTTTGATCTTTCTGCAAGTAGAAAAGACAGTTCTTATTCTGAATTCGGGTCTGGCTATTTCCTTTTGTAATAGTCTTTACTTTCCAGTTATCCTGTTTTTAAAGTTCTTAAAATATACTGTCTAATAGTTCTTCAGTCTGCTCCCCTTTCTGCTAAGCTGGCAATACACTTCCAAAATCTTTTAGTCCATCTTTCCATTGCCTGACCCCTCAGTTTAGTGATGGTACTGATTGCTTTCTGCAGTCAAACTCATAGGTAAGTGGTTCAGTGCTCTGCTTGAAGTACATGACTTCAGACCTTCTGCTGAGGCAACCCCATTAGTCTTAATCCTTTGCTTCCTTTCTAAATTGGACCCTGTGGATTGATGTAATATTTCCTTTCTTTGTATCCTAGATTTAAGATTTAATAACTCCTTATTCAAGTATTTTCTTAGACTATAGGGAAGTAACAATTCTTTTAGTGTAATTCTAAGTTGGCTTCAATTAGGCTGGAGTCTGTGCCAAGTCTTTGATGCAAGTTGTGTGAAACTGAGTGATTTCCTACCTTATTCGTGAAGGAAAGTGCATTTTCAATCCATATTAAATGACCCTTTAGAAATATTACTTTATATTTATTACTCTTTAGTAATAGATCTTGTATTTTGAAGAGAGAGAATGCTCATGTAGCTGGTGTGTGTATATAACTGAAGTACAAATTTCCCAAATTGGAAATCTAAAATAGGAGCCATATGTGAGCCAGCATTTGTAGTAAACAATCCATTCTTTCTTCAGTATGTTCTAATAGCTAGAATGATTTTCTGAAACAAATACTTAATATAAATATTGGGTTAATTGAGCATAAAAAGAATATACATTTGTACAATGTTAGAATACCCAATGCACCATGAAATATGTGTAATATCTTGATGATTCATTTCATGGATTAATATGTATTGATGATGAGATTTAAGTTTTAGTCATAAATTCATTTGTAATGATGGATAATCTTGCATTTAACATGCTAAAATTCCTCCCACTTCCAGTTATTCCTTAACCAAAGTTAAGTAACGCTGCTGTGACTATCGTTAAGCTGCTGAGATAGATGAGGCCCACCAAACTTGTGGCATTAGAATCCAGCAAGTTAGCATGGCTTCAGAAGATGAGGTCAAACCTTAAAGTCAAATCTGCTTACCTGGCTAGTCTTCAAGCGATTGGCAAAGTACCTTGACGTAAATTTTATGTGGTGCCCATTTTCTTCAAAAAGCAGGTTTGCTTGAGCTAACATAACTGTGTACCATGTGTTGGAAACCTGCACAATGGAAAAGTGAGGAACCTACTGACTTTGTAATCATGACCATATTTGCATCAGATCTAACAGGGGCAAGAACTTGGATCACTCAAAACAACAGATTTGTTTTTGCTGCTGTATCATGTACCCCTAATTCACTGTGAAACAAGTTGGTGGGATTAGGTCTAAATACCTTCTGAAAACTAATCAAGTAGCATGTAAAAATCCCTAATTGAACTCATCCCACTATGATGAAGCCCCGATGGTGTACCTGGCAGGGTACTTAAATCCTGTGCCAACAAACTGGCTAAAATGTTCAAGGACATCTACAACTTCTTACTACTGCAGTCAGAAGCACCAATCAATCTGGTGACCAAGAGAGCAGTGACCATCACCCAGTAGCACTCACATCTACTGTATCAAAGTGCTTTGTGAGGTTGCTGATGTCTCGAATTAACTCCTGCCTGAGCAAGAACCTGGCCCTACTGTTATTTGCTGAACCCCATAGCAGAGCTACAGAGGGCATAATCTCATTGGCTCTCTATGTAGTCTTGGATCTTCTGGACAGCAACAATATCCATGACAGGCTGCTGCTTATTGATTACAGCTCAGCGTTCAACACCATCATCTTCTCATTAATTAACAAACTTCAAAACTTGGGCTTCTGTATCTCCCTCTGCAACTGGATCCTTAACTTCCTCATTGGGAGGCCTGAAATCAGAGCAGCCTCCATATAATCAACAAAGGGAAACATCACGGATGCCGGTGTAGCCTACTGCTCTACTCACTCTACTCTGCACTCAGGACAGTGGCTAGGTGCGGTACAAATTCATCAGTGACACCACTGTTGTTAGCAGAATCTCTGATGGCAACGAGGGATGTACAGAAGTGATAGACTGGCTGCTTGGGTGGCATCACAACGACAACCTTGCACTGAATGTCAGAAAGACCAAAGAATTGGCTGTGGACTTTAGACCTGGGAAGTCTTGTGAACAAACACCAATCCTTACTGAGGGGTCAGCAGGGGAACAGGCAAGCAGCTTCAAGATCCTAGATATCAACATCTCAGAGGATCTCTCCTAGGCCCAATATACTGTTGCAATCGTGAAGAAGGCACGCCAGTGACTCGACTTAATTAGGTGTTTGAGATGATTTGATATCTCACTAAAAACTCCAGCAAGTTTCTACAGATGTACTGTGGAGAACATTCTGACTGGTTCAGACCTGTGCCAGCCAACTGGCTGGAGTGTTCAAGGATATCCTCAACCACTTACTGCTGCATTCAGAGTGAGCAATTCTGTCATCCAGCATCACCGGCTGGTATGAAGGCTCCAATACACAAGAGCAAAAGAGGTTGCAGAGGGTTGCAGAACTCCCCACCATTGAAGACATCTTCCAAAAAGGGGTGCCTTAAGAAGGCATCGATCAGTAAGGACATCAGCCATCCAGGACATTCCCTCTTTTCATTATTACCATCAGGGAGGAGGGGTAGGAGTCTCAAGGTGCACATGCAATGTTTTAGGAAAAACCTCTTCCCCTTTTATATGCAGCCCATGAACACTATCTCACTATTCCTCTTCTGCATTGTTTACTTACTTGTTTGAATTGTATCGTTCGGGTGTCTACGGCAGATGTGAGTGCAGATGCGATTACTAAGTAGAAGTGCTTGGGAACCTGAAAGATGTGAAGGTAGATAAATCACCTGGATTAGATGGACCACACCCCAGGTTTCTGAAAGAGGTAGTTGAAGAGATTGTGGAGGCATTAGTAATGATCTCTCAAGAATTCTGAGAGATTCTGAGAGGCTGCATCACTGTCTGGAATGGTGGGGCTACTGTGAAGGACTGAAAGAAGCTGCAGAGGGTTGTAAATTTAGTCGACTCCGTCTTGGATACTAGCCTACAAAGTACCCAGGACATCTTCAAGGAGTGATGTCTCATTTAGGCAGTGTCCATTATGAAGGACCTCCAGCACCCAGGGCATGCCCTTTTCTCACTGTTACCTCAGGTAGGAGGTACAGAAGCTTAAAGGCACACACTCAGCAATTCAGGAACAGCTTCTTCCCCACTGCCATCCAATTCCTAAATGGACATTGAACCCGTGAACACCACCTCAATTTTTGAATATATTTTATGTCTATTTTTGCACAATTTTTAGCTATTCAATATATGTATACTATAATTGATTTACTTATTTATTTATTTTTTTCTCTGCTAGATTATGTATTGCATTGAACTGCTGCTGCTAAGTTAACAAATTTCATATCACATGCCGGTGATAATAAATCTGATTCTGAGAATCACTGGATTCTGAATTTGTTCTGGAGGACTGGAAAGTTTTAAATATCACTCCATTCTTTAAGAAAGGAGGGAGGCAGAAGAAAGGGAATTATAGGCCAGTTAGACTGAGTTCAGTGATTGGGAAGATGTTGGAGTCCATTATTAAGTATGAGGTTTCGGGGTACTTGGAGGCACATGATCAAACAGGCCAAAATCAGTATGGTTTCCTTATGGGGAAATATTGCCTGAGAAATCTGTTGGATTTTTTTCAGGAAATAACAGGCAGGAGAGTCAGTGGACGTTTATACTTGGATTTTTGGAAGGTCTTTGATAGGGTGCCATACACGAGGCTGCTAAACAAGATAAAAAACCTATGATATCACAGGAAAGTTAATAGTTTGGATAGAAGATTGGTTCACTGGCAAAAGGCAAAGAGTGGGAATAAAGGGGGACTTTTCTGGTTAGCTGCTGGTGTTCCATAGGGTTCGGTGTTGGGACTGCTTCATTTCATGGAATTGATGGCATTTTGTCAAGTTTGTGGATGATACAACAAAGGGGTAACCAATGAAGAGATAACCAAAGCCTTGGTCAAGCTGCACTTGGTGTATTGTGAACATTCTTGGTCTCCTTATCTAAGAAAGAATGTGGCATTGGTGAAGCTCTGGAGGAATTCACAAGAATGACCCCGGAAATGAAAGGGTAAATGAATGAGGAGTTGTGGGCCTGAACTTGCTGGAGTTTAGGAGAATGAGGGGAGATCTCATTGAAACTTAGCAAATATTGAAAATCCTAGATAGAGTGGATCTGGAGAGGATAGTGGGGGAAGTCTTGGATCAGAGGTCTCAACTTCAGAATACAAGGATGTCACTTTAAAACAGGGATGAGGAAGAATTTCTTTAGCCAGAAGGTGGTGAATCTGTGGCACAGATCATTGCCACAGATAATTGCTAAGGCCAAGTCTTTGGGTGTATTTAAAGCAGAGGTTGATAGGTTCTTGTTCAGTAAGGATGTTCAAGGTTGCGGGGAAAAGGCAGGAGAATGGGATTGAGAGGGATAATAAAGCAGCCATGGTGGAATGGGTGAGCAGGCTCATGGACCGAAAACTTAATAGTGCCCCTGGGTCTTATGGTCTTATAGTATTTTTTTGTCTTGCACTGTATTGCTGCCACAAAAAAAAACATTTTTTTTGCATATTTCAGTGATGATAAACCTGATTCTGATTCTAATCCTATTATCCACCAAACTTCATCTCAGCAGTGGGCAGAAAAGGGCTTACTGACCATGCACTATTAGTCCTTAATGGATCATCGACAGCTGAACCTAATTTTAACTTGCCTGCCAGGCCAAACTGCAGCAAAGTGGATCATCTTAAGAGCAGTCCAAATTATTTGCTTTTTAATTTTTGTGGAGAGATGGTGTAGGCGTGCCCCTGCAGATCCACAAATAAAACTTGGACTTTCTCTTTTCAAATGCAATACCTCCTTGTGTTTTGTATGTAACCCTTAGGTGAAGCAGTTGTGCATTACTTTCTGCTGACATTCCAGCTGTTCTGGGTTAAAATCAGGTGGCTAGATTTATGAGATGACATGTTAAAATTGGCCATTTGGTGGGAAATATTACCTTGTGTCTGTGAGTCCTGCTAGAAATGTGTTTGCAGGTAAGTTCATGGGATTTGTTCTTGATTAAATAAAGTAGGTAATACTCATGGTCATTGATGTTCCTATAGAAAAGTTCAGGTCTTCGGTCAAAAACTTAATCATTACCCTTGTTTAAATATTTATTTGATAAGTTGATGGTTGTGAAATCCTTATTATATGTAACTGTGCACTAAAGTGACCATGAAAGATGTTGTGTCTGCATTAAAACAATATCTAAGCATCTCACTGACTATGTACAGTGACCAAGCATTGCTTTCAAAAAAGAAATCTGCTCTTGTAGTGGTACTTTTAAAGTATTGTAAGTAATGAATAATCAGGTCATGGTCACAGCGCATTTAGAAATGTGTTGATAGGGAGGAAGATGATGTCCCTGAATCATTGAGTATGGATCCTCATGCTCCTGTTCCTCCAACCTGATAGCAATAATGAGAAGAGGTCATGTCTCAGATGGTGAAGGTCCTTAAAGATAGATGCCGCCTTTACGAGACTCCCCGTCTTGAAGATATCCTCGATGCTGGAGTTGTGCTCATGGTGGGGCTGCCTCACTCTACAACCTTCTGCATCCTCTTGCAATACCAAGCTGTGATGCAACCAGTCAGAATGCTGTCCACTGCACATCTACAGAAAACAGTCATTGGTAACATACTGTACAAAACCTTCTCAAACTCCTAATGTAGAGCCAATGACATTTCCTTTTTCATGACTAGAGTCTAAGTAGAATGTCTCAGTGCACACACAGTGCCAGTCAATTAATTCTACTTTTTAAGTATGTCACATTTTGCGTACATTACACAATTGCACCAGAAATTGTTTTATTAGAAAGCAGAGAGCTTTTTCTTGATACATATTTATTTTCATTTGTGGAACATTTTACAGCATTTTATAATCAGCCATATAGTGGATTGTTTCACATTAGCTTTTTGCAAACTGTCAGTCTTGAAATATGTTTCTTGTAGAACTTTGGTGATGGATGAAAAGTTCAATTATATATTTGCTAAATGTTCTTGATGGCCTGATCTCGGGCAATTTGATAGCTGTAGCAGTGGAGTACTGGGCTACCAGCCAGATGATTGTGGATTTGAATCTCCAGCTTCACAGATGTTTGAATGCCTATCACGTTGATCAGTACATCCATCACTTGCATTTGTCCATGACCATCAATGTACATCTCAATGCCTTCAGGGTACTTGCAGGTCCTGCCCTGTGGTTAATTTAGTTTAGTTACATGACTCATATTCCATCTTGAAAGTGGCTCTGATTGCGAAGCATTGAAATCTGCATATATATTAGGTATTATGTAAAAATTATTCCTTAAGCTTTTGGATTGCAATGTTACACAGTCCAAGGCTCTTCTTTAAGTGACTGAATTTTGAAGCTGTTAATTTATTTTTGGATGTTCATTGGAACATTTTCGGACCAAGGGGCAGATACACAATTGTTACATTTGGCACCACCGGCCTCAAAGTTTAACTGGTGGTCTTATTAATGCAATAGCATCATCAGTGAAAGGCTTTCCCTCAAGGACCAACCAGTCATTGGCTTCCCCCTTACTGACTGAAGGGCAGCCTTCGAAATGAAGGACACCTCATCTGGGTGGCTGCCAAGCTTGCTGTATGAGTTGGTTGCTTCACAGTCAAAGACAGCCCCAGTCCGCTACTCCATACTGAAGAGGAATAGTGCCGGAGCATCTGTGATGCAAGTACAAATGCCTTCAACCTGAGTGAGTCCAGAGGCTCTTTCCACATGGACTCACACCACTGCTGTACACACCATTGCTCTACTCTAGTGTAGGTTGCCAGAGCGCAGATTTTGTTTATCACATTTCAAAATAAACTTTATTCATGACAATATGTAAGGGAAATGCAAATCAGTGAATGGTTTCCTTTGCATTGATTGTGTTATTGTCAGTACATTTTATCTATAATAACCATTCATCTGAGGGGCACAGGACTCAACTTCTCATTGTCTAATGGTGGCATGACCTTAGATTGCAGTCCTTCACTGCAAAACTTTTGCATTAGTGCACCAGACTTCAGTGTATATCTTTTGGCATGTACTCTTGCAGTCATTTACAGACATCTTGTTACACAAGAAGACCAACGCCTTTGCAGACCAAAGTGCATATTTACTGGCTTTGATGATCTTATGGTAGTACTTAATGGTTGTCTCAGTATCCCCCTGGGCACAGCCCATAGGTCAGGCAATCCTCTGCTAAGCAGCTGCTTGGGATGAATCCTTATATCCTTTTCCAGACCGTCTTTCCAAATACTCTGTCCACAAAGAGGTGGATGGTCATTTGGTCTTTATTGTATCTATCTTGAGGGTAGTGTGTATTCTACCATACAGGAAGGGTCTGATGGGGCATGTCCTTCGTATTGGTCATTTGATGGGGTGTCATGACACAATGAAGTCCCTTCTAACAGTGAAACCCACTGTTATGACAGACAGACATACTTTATTGATCCCAAGGGAAATTGGGTTTTGTTACAGTCGCACCAACAACGAATGGTGTAGAAATATAGCAATATAAAACCATAAACAATTAAATAATATTAAGTAAATTAGGCCAAGTGGAAATTAGTCCAGGACCAGCCTATTGGCTCAGGGTGTCTGACACTCTGAGGGAGGAGTTGTAAAGTTAGATGGCCACAGGCAGGAATGACTTCCTATGATGCTCAGTGTTACATCTCGGTGGAATGAGTCTCTGGCTGAATGTACTCCTGTGCCTAACCAGTACATTATGGAGTGGATGGGAGACATTGTCCAAGATGGCATGCAAATTGGACAGCATCCTCTTTTCAGACACCACCATCAGAGAGTCCAGTTCCACCCCCACAACATCACTGGCCTTACGAATGAGTTTGTTGATTCTGTTGGTATCTGCTACCCTCAGCCTGCTGTCCCAGCACACAACAGCAAACATGATAGCACTGGCCACCACAGATTCGCAGAACATCCTCAGCATTGTCTGGCAGATGTTAAAGGACCTCAGTCTCCTCAGGAAGTAGAGACAGCTCTGACCCTTCTTGTAGACAGCCTCAGTGTTTTTTGACCAGTCCAGTTTATTGTCAATTCATATCCCCAGGTATTTGTAATCCTCCACCATGTCCACACTGACCCCTTGAATGGAAACGGGTCACCGGTGCCTTAGCCCTCCTCAGGTTCACCACCAGCTCCTTAGTCTTTTTCACATTAAGCTGCAGATGATTCTGCTCGCACCATGTGACAAAGTTTCCCACCATAGCCCTGTACTCAGCCTCATCTCCCTTGCTGATGCATCCAACTATGGCAGAGTCATCAGAAAACTTC
This sequence comes from Hemitrygon akajei, assembly GCF_048418815.1. NCBI lineage: Eukaryota > Metazoa > Chordata > Chondrichthyes > Myliobatiformes > Dasyatidae > Hemitrygon > Hemitrygon akajei. The sequence continues at coordinate 49,923,584 of NC_133138.1, forward strand.
TGAAGATGGCAAGACTCTGTGCAGTAGTTGAAGTCCGAGGTGTAGATGGTGAAGAGAAAGGGAGACAGGACAGTTCCCTGTGGAGCCCCAGTGCTGCTGACCACTCTGTCTGACACACAGTGTTGCAAGCGCACGTACTGTGGTCTGCCAGTCAGGTAATCAATAATCCATGACACCAGGGAAGCATCCACCTGCCACATTGTCAGCTTCTCACCCAGCAGAGCCAGGGTGGATGGTGTTAAACGCACCGGAGAAGTCAAAAAACATGACCCTCACAGTGCTCGCTGGCTTGTCCAGGTGGCCGTAGACACAGTTCAGCAGGTAGACGATGGCATCCTCAACTCCTAGTCGGGCTGATAGGCGAACTGGAGGGGGTCTAAGTGTGGCCTAACCATAGGCTGGAGCTGCTCTAGAACAAGTCTCTTCAGGGTCTTCATGATGCGGGAGGTCAATGCCACCGGTCTGTAATCATTGGAGCCACCGAGGCGCGGCGTCTTCGGTACAGGGAGGAGGCAGGACGTTTTCCACAGCACAGGAACCCTCTGGAGACTCAGGCTCAGGTTGATAGATAGATAGATAGATAGATAGATAGATAGATACTTTATTCATCCCCATGGGGAAATTCAACATTTTTTCCAATGTCCCATACACTTGTTGTAGCAAAAACTCATTACATACAATACTTAACTCAGTAATAATATGATATGCATCTAAATCACTAACTCAAAAAGCATTAATAATAGCTTTAAAAAAAAAGTTCTTAAGTCCTGGCAGTTGAATTGTAAAGCCTAATGGCATTGGGGAGTATTGACCTCTTCATCCTGTCTGAGGAGCATTGCATCGACAGTAACCTGTCGCTGAAACTGCTTCTCTGTCTCTGGATGGTGCTATGTAGAGGATGTTCAGGGTTTTCCATAATTGACCGTAGCCTACTCAGCGCCCTTCGCTCAGCTACCGATGTTAAACTCTCCAGTACTTTGCCCACGACAGAGCCCGCCTTCCTTATCAGCTTATTAAGACGTGAGGCGTCCTTCTTCTTAATGCTTCCTCCCCAACACGCCACCACAAAGAAGAGGGCGCTCTCAACAACTGACCTATAGAACATCTTCAGCATCTCACTGCAGACATTGAATGACGCCAACCTTCTAAGGAAGTACAGTCGACTCTGTGCCTTCCTGCACAAGGCATCTGTGTTGGCAGTCCAGTCTAGCTTCTCGTCCAACTGTACTCCCAGATACTTGTAGGTCTTAACCTGCTCCACACATTCTCCATTAATGATCACTGGCTCCATATGAGGCCTAGATCTCCTAAAGTCCACCACCATCTCCTTGGTCTTGGTGACATTGAGACGCAGGTAGTTTGAGTTGCACCATATCACAAAGTCCTGTATCAGTTTCCTATACTCCTCCTCCTGTCCATTCCTGACACACCCCACTATTGCCGTGTCATCAGCGAACTTCTGCACATGGTGAAGTACTCCACATAGCTGGGGGGCACAAGCTTTGAGCATCCTGGGGCTGACACCATCCGGACCTGCAGCCTTGCTTGGGTGGAGACGTTTCAGCTGTCTTCTCACCTGTTCAGCTGCGAAGCCCACCCTTCACTAAATATTCAAAAGATTAGCCAGGCTACTATAAATCTCACCTGAGTTTCATGAAGGGGAACTATTATGAGGCCGTGACCTCTGGAGAGTGGACACTAGAAATACCATTGTGTATAGAGCAGATGGAAATGAATGTTAGATGCAGGAATTTGATGCCAGCTCCTTTCTCCCTGCAATGGGACAGATCTGCTTTCAGATTCTGTGCAGGTGGAACGGCTTTTGTACAGCGTATAAAGTGAAAAATCGCCAAGGTGTTGCTGTGCTGAAGTGAGGGGCAGGCTAAAGTTATGCACTTAAAGCATCTGCAGGATGAAGGGGAATGTGGAAGAGGACTGGATGCTAATCTTCAATGATTTTCTACGAAATTGGCAGCATAGCAGCTGAACTCATAATAGCTAGCACTCTCTCTACCTGATGAGCCCCAGTTCAGTCTGCTCCTGCTGTCCATAGTTGCATCCCATCTGCCCCTGTCAGAGACTGAGGTGTGAATTGAGTGTACTTTAATATACATATTTAAATGCTACCATGGCTGAATATTACAAACTATGTGTGAGTAATGGTTACACTATTTACAGTTACTGCAAATGGGATTTATTGCTGCTTCTTGAACCAGTACGCAGATACAGTGCAAGACAAATCTTAGAGAGTGTACCTAGCTGAGTGATAGTGATGTCAGTAAGAGAGCTCTGCAGTTTCAGAGTAGTTATTGGAAGGGGACGGGGGTGCTGTGCAAATTAAAGTCTCAATTGGAGGTAAGACTGATGGAAACATTAAACGATTTGTGGTAAAGTTGATCTGGGAGCAGTTACTTGCTGGTAAGTCTATATTTGAGAATTGAGCAAAAGTGAAATAGTGAGAACAAAGGACCAGCTCATTTCCTTGAAGGTATGGTCAACAAGTCCCAGGAGTTCCGGCTGTTAAGCAGTTAAGGGATATGGAGATTGTGTGAGTGTGTGTATGCTTGCGCGCCCTTAACTCCTGGTGGAGTCGTTGGGGCTTCGTCATGACAAGCTTTTTGCACCGATCTTTTTGGTGATTGCTCATTGTACGACGTGTCTTGGGCATCTGAAATCTGGCGGAGCCTGTCCCTCTAGGTATTTTGGAGCCGGCTGGATTTAAACTCAGGAGCCTTTGCTCCGAAGTCCGGTGCTGATGCCACTAAGCCACCAGCCGGCCTAATATGGAGATTATGATAAGAAATAAATATCATATGGCTGTTTTTTGAACTGAAAGTGGTGGAGTCCTGATAGGTCCTGAAAAATAATTAGGAGGCCAAAAAGGGTTATGATAGATCTGTGCTAAACAGTATTAATGAGATTCTCAAAGCATTTTGTAAGTATATTAATGACAAAATGATAACCAGAGAAAAGGAGGGTTTATCAGTGCCATAAAGGCAGTCTGTATGTGTGGAGCCCAAGGATGAAGGTGAGATCTTGACTAAATGCTAGTGTTGCTCATGTCCCAGAAAATGAATTAAAAAGTTGGTGTGTGGAACCTTAATTAAAGACTGTGCAGTGCATAAAAATACTGAGCTGTTGGAAAGGATGCTTAGTGCGAAGTAGTTTTTTTATTGAATTTTGTGAGCTTTTGCTTGAATAATGATGTGACCAGGTGAGAGAGCTGCAAAAATATACTTGAACTTGCATTGAAACTTAAATGTAATTTGCACCTCCCTCAATTTTTTTCTCTTGTGCACAAAGTTGAATTGGATTAAGACTATGAACTCCCAATGCTGAAGACTGTTACTGCTTTTGAACATCTTCTCACTGGTCATCTCCCAACCCAAGATCTAGAATTTATTTCTTGAACTGATCTATCCACATCTTCTCCTGCTTAATAAACCTTTCTGAGTCCCTTTATGTCAATGGAACCTTTGGTCATTCTTGCTTGGCATCTTAGTTTTCTTACAGCTCTGTGAAACATTTGGAGCTGTTTTTCCATATTAAGGGCAACTTTTAAGATGGATTCCCAAGAATATGATAACACTGGCTGGAAAATGATTGCTTACACCATTTCCATAGGATTTTACTGATGTTCTGCACTATGTAATGATTTTAAGATAATTTCAGAAAAGTTGTAATCCATATATGTGCAATGGTAATCACTGGAAATAGCTGATTACCCTGGTTGAATGATCTAATACATTATTTATTGTGACAATTTGTTCAACAAATAGGAATCAAAAAATTAAAAATAAAGGAATACAAATTCTCAAAGGTTTTGTTGAAAATTTTCAGTTGAATGTTTTGGTAGAAAGCAGTTGAAATGGAATAAAAGGGTTTAAGAGACAAAATGCACATTTTGAAAGAGGCAGAATTGTGTGATATGATTGGAAGACCAATAGATAGTGTTGTCCTTTGGGTTAAAAAACAAGATTTTACAGTTATTGTTTCATCTCTGAGTATTGAAAGTAAGTTTATATTCACGTAATTACTGATGAATTTGATGTCATTAGGTTTAGTCGGGATCATTTATATACACTTTCAAAGAGTGCCAAGCTGGTGCAGCAAGACACTTTTTTTCCTTCTTCAATGCCAGTAGTGCCTTAATTCCCATGTAAGCTGTTATTGGAAATCAACAATAGCACATAGCAGAATATAAAGTACATTCTGATTAAATTTGGTTCTGGAAAATGACTTGGAAGGATGATGTTGAGCTGCGACTGCTGCAAGACCTTTTAAGGCAACACTTGATGAAGCTCCTGTAAGTGCTTGGCAGAGAAAAAAAAACTGATGCATCAACCATGCAGGCACTTACTGGACTTATTTTTGCCTGGGTGAACCATGATTGGAAACTGACGCATTGCAAACTGAATTGCAGATCAATTTGTAGACTTTACCTTCCACTTACTGATTAGCTTTTCCATTAGACTAATAGACATTCTTACTTTAAAAAATGACCAATTGTTTTAATTTCTTTATATTTATATTTAATTTTTAAACTTAATTTTGAAATTGAGTATGTTTTGTAAAATGTATTATTTTCATGCTAAATCAGAGCATGGGCATCATCAGTACTTCTATTAACATAATATCACATAAGTGTAATTTTGATAATTCACTTATTATCTGTTATTTTAAAAGTTGACAGAATTGATCTCTGTATTAGCACTTAAGGTGACATTGGAAATAATGTATTTTATGTTTGCTTCCACAAATCTATGCTTTTCTGAGAACAGTGGAAACTTCACTTTTTCCATATTTCTTGATGTAAATTGCATCAAGAATAAAATTGTTCTGCCTGTATCTAAAATCTTCAAAAGGACAGGATGGAATTATGTGATGTAATCATCTGTCATTTCACCTTGGGGATTAGGGCTTCCAGCTCACTCTGAAAGCTCATGCTTTTCCCTGCATGCTGGTACTTAATTCCATTCATAAAGTTTTTTTTGGTCATTTCCAATCCATTAGAAAGGAGACTAACGCACAAAGTGCACTGTAATTCTTTCAGACACTAAACTGGCAATTTCGGAGAACCATTGATTTTGAGTGAGGATTGGAAATCTTGAAATAGAGGGTACGAAATGATTGGAATGAGAAACATTTTAATAAGGAACCTGATCATTAATCATTATTGGTTATGCTCTACCAGACCTTGGTGATGGAATAGTAAGGATGTTCTATTCTTCCCAATGTTCCTAGCAGTTTTGACATTATTTTTCAGTCCTCACATCATTTCAAGCTAAAGACACACCCCTGCTGTGTCACTGTTTTGTCAGCACCACTGCAACCTTCTGTTACCATGGTGCTATTTTGTATTGACTTTTTTTAAGCCCAGGTTATTTTTCACACTTTAATAATGAGAATATCATTTTACAGACAGCTTCTGCGCAATTTTCTTTGTGTACAAATCTTGTGGAGAATGTGTGCTTCAAAAATCATCAGTAACCTACACCGTAATTTTCATGGACCAGGCATTCCCAACCGTTTTAATGACATGGACCAATACCATTAGGCAAATGGTTTGTGGGCCCCAGGTTGGGGTTGTCTGGATAGACCATCATTCAAACTTCATACTTGGCCTACAAAGTTTAAGCTATTGAGAAGAAGTAATTTTAGCAAATTTTTCTGCGTTTTTTTCATGATGATTTTGATATTTTATAGGATAGATTGAACTGAAGAGACTTGTTAATTGTTGCTGTGCCTGTGTATCCAGTAGTAAGGCCCGAAAGGACAATACCAGTAGCTGCAACACTGGAGACCCATTTTCTGAACTGCACTTTTTGCAGCTGTGGCTCCCAGTGTTTCTTGACAATATGCTGCCCCCTAGTGACATAAATGGTCTAAAAGACTGAGGAATTCATTGTTGGGAGGGCATCGTCATCTTTGGTTATGGGCAAGATTTGCCTGCACCTAACAGCCACGTTGGGGGAACAGGGTGGAATGGTCCTTGGACGGTATGAGTTTGACAAGGGGCCTGGCCTGCTTTCCTACCATGACCGTGGCATTTAAAGTCTAGCCCTGACTGCAACAAAAAACTTCTGAGATGGGATTTCAGATTGGGGATTAAAAGGGGTGGTCAGAACTAGTTTCAGTAAGAATCAGGGGAGGGTGTAAAAGAGAGAAAGTAAAAAAAAAAGGAAGTTTAGTTCAGTAGGGCTTATTCTCAGACTAGCTAATGACTGAAGTTCACTTAATTTTTCAGTCATTGCTGTTAAGGAATGTTGCATATGGAGCAACGTAATTGCAGATGTATGCATCTGATGTGCAGACTGCATCATTTGTGCCAGCATGATTTGTAACTGCAATTGGCACAATTTAGCGCAGATGGAAATCAAAGTCTACTGCATAAATAATAAGTCCTGCTGTAGGGTCTCAGCCCGAAAAGTCGGCTGTACTCTTTTCCATTGACACTGCCTGGCTTGCTGAGTTCCTCCAGCATTTTGTGTGTGTTGCTTTGATTTCCAGCATCCGCAGATTTTCTCTTGTTTGTCCTTGTTCTCCTTGTTCAGTGGATCACCCACACAAATTTCTACCTCCTCCAACAAAATTCCACCAACCTGTCCTTTTTTGGTTAAGCTCTCTGGTTACCTTTTTGTATCCCCTCGCCACACATTTTTCATAGCGTACAGAATACTATGATAATCACTATGCACTAAAATGGATACAGTATTTTTTGTTCGTGTTGTGTCCTTGTAGAAATTGTGTGTAATTTACAAGACCATTAGACATAGGAGTAGCATTAGGCCATTTGGCCCATCGAGTCTGCTCTGCCATTCAAACATAGCTGATCCTTTTTTCCCCTCCTCAACCCCATTCTGTGGCCTTCTCCCTATTATCTTTGATGCAGTGTCTAATCCAGAACATATCAATCTCTGCCTTCAGTACACCCAATATCTTGGCGTCTGCAGCTGCCCGTGATAACAAATTCACCACATCTCTATTTTAAATGGACACCCCTCTATCCTGAGGCTGTGCCCTCTTGTCCTAGACTCCCCCACCATCTTTTCCACATCTACTCTGTCTAGGCCTTTCAACATCCGAAAGCTTTCAGTGAGATCCCCCTTCATCCTTCTGAATTCCAGCGAGTCCAGACCCAGCACCATCGAACGTTCCTTGTATGATAACCCTTTCATTCCCAGAATCATCCTTGTGAACCTCCTCAGAACCCTCTCCAATGCCAGCACATCTTTTCTTAAATGAGGAGTCCAAACTCTTCCCAATACTCAGGGTGAGGCCTCACCAGTGCCCTATAAAGCCTCAGCATCACATCCTTGCTCTTTGTATTCAATACCTCCTGAAATGAATGCTAACATTGCTTTGCCTTCCCCACCACCGACTCAACCTGCAAGTTAACCTTTAGGGTGTTCTGCACAAGGACTCCCAAGTCCCTTTGCATCTCAGATTTTTGGATTTTCTCCCTGTTTAGAAAATAGTCTGCACATTTATTTCTATTACCAAAGTGCATGAACATGCATTTTCCAATATTGTACTTATTTTGCCGCTTTCTTACCCATTCTCCTAATCTGTCTAAGTCCTTCTGCATCCTATCTGTTTCCTCAACACTATCTGCCCCTCTACCAATCTTCGTATCATCTGCAAACTTGGCAGCAGAACTATCTATTCCAGCATCTAAATCATGGAATATACAGCATAAAAATGCAGCATTTATGAAGTGAATGCTGCTGATTTGATGCCACATGCCTCTGGTGTTGTTGTGGATAAGTTTTCCATTGTATCTGACCATCTAAGTACTTGTATATATGCAGATAAACACAACTTTGATTTGAGCTGTCACTCCTGAACTTCCTCATTTTTACTTTCCGCCATCCAGGAACCTAAACAGTACTTCCAGGTCAAACAGTGTTTCTCTTGCCCTTCTTCCAAATAGGATGAAGTACTGTATTCTATACTTGGTGTGATCTCTGCACTGTGACCATTGCACTGGACTTCTTGTCAGATTGCTGCCAGTTAGTAAGAGTGGGCTCCCTCACCTCTGACCCTCAACACAGGTGCCCCTCAGGGCTGTGTACCAAGCCCCTTCCTTAACTCTCTCTATACCCATGATTGTGTCACCACCCACAGCTCGAATCTGGTCATTAAATTTGTTGACGACACTACACTGATTGGCCTAATCTCAAATAATAATGAGGCAGCCTACAGAGAAGAAGTCATCACCCTGACACAGTGGTGTCAAGAAAAAAACTTCTCCCTCGATGTTGCAAAAACAAAGGAGCTGGTTGTGGATTACAGGAGGAATGGAGACAGGCTAACCCCTATTGACATCAACGGAGCTGGGGTTGAGAGGGTTAACAGCTTTAAGTTCCTCGGCATTCGCATCACTGAGGATCTCATGTGGTCTGTACACACCGGCTGTGTGGTGAAAAGGTACAACAGCACCCCTTTCACCTCAGACAGTTGAAGAATTTTGGTGTGGGCCCCCAAATCCTAAGAACTTTCTATAGGGGCATAATTAAGAGCATCCTGACTGGCTGCATCACTGCCTGGTATGGGAACTGTACTTCCCTCAATCACTGGACTCTGCAGAGAGTGGTGCGGACAGCCTAGCATGTCTTTCTGCTATTCAGGACATTTACAAAGACAGATGTGTAAAAAGGGCCCGAAGGATCATTGGGGACCCAAGTCACCCCAACCACAAACTGTTCCAGCTGCTACCATCCGGGAAATGGTACAGCAGCATAAAAGCCAGGACCAACAGGCTCCGGGACAGTTTCTTCCACCAGGCCATCAGACTGATTAATCCATGCTGACACAACTGTATTTCTATGTTATATTGACTATCCTGTTGTACATACTATTTATTATAAATTGCTATAAATTGCGCATTGCACATTTAGATGGAGATATAACAAAGATTTTTACTCCTCATGTATATGAAGGATGTAAGTAATAAAGTCAATTCAGTTTAATGTGTTATTGGAAAGGCAAAGCACAGATTTGGAGAACTCATTGTAGAACTCCTCTGTTCCGTCTGCAACGCCAGCTCTAAACTTCCGGTTACTGGACATTTTAATACCCCATTGCTACTCAGTCTGACTTCTGTCTTTTTGCCGTCTGAAGCAGCCCCTCAGGATGAAGGGTGACCTAGTTCTGATCTGGTTTTATGGGTTCTGAGGTGGCCAATCATTTGTTCTCTCCATCTCTATTGCTCTCAGTGAATTAAAACTTGTTTATCCCGTTCCTTTCCAGCCTGATGAAGGGTCATTAACCAGAAGCACAAACTTCCTTACTTCACCCGTGCATACTGCCTGATGTTTTTCCTCCATTTTCAGTTTTTATTCGTACAAATTCTGTTGCTACTATTCCAACTCAAACAAGTTTTGATCACCCATTATATGTATTCTGCAGAGATCTGACAATTCTCAATTTTTTTCCTGAAAACCTGTTGTGCCCTTGTTCTTTAGATTCTCCCTTGCCCTTTAAGCCTTCAACATATTTCCTTTCCTCCGATTTGCCCTCTTGCAAATCCATACTTGTGTGTTCTACCAGCTGTGGCTGCCTGGGTTCCAGACTCTAGAATTCCCTCCCCAAACATTGAATATAGAAGCTGGGATGTTATGTGATACAAAACATTGCTGAGGCTGCATTTGGAATATCGTGTTCTGTTTTGGGCAGCCGGCTATAGGAAAGCTGTGATTAAGCTTGAAAGAGTGCAGGAAAGGTTTTTGAGAATACTTCCAGGATTTGTAGGACTGAGTTATAGAGGGAGCTTGACCAGTCTAGGACTTTATTTATTGGAGCAGAGAACACTGGGAGGGTTGATATTATAGAGCAGGGATTCCCAACCTGGGCTCCACAGACCCCTTGCTTAATGGTATTGGTCCATGGCATAAAAAGGTAGGAAACCCTGTTATAAAGGTATGTAAAATCATGAGGGGCATAGATTAATAGGAGACTGAGGAGGAACTTATTCATCCAGAGGGTGGTCCATACATGGAATGAGCTGCCCGAGGAAGTGGTTGAGGCATGGACATTAACAACACTTAAAAGGCACTTGGATAGGAAATGTGGATCGGAAAGGTTTTGAGGGATATGGGCTAAACACAAGAAAATGAGACTCAGCCAGAATGGACCAGTTGGGCTGAAGAGCTGGTGTCCCTGTATGATTCTATCTAAACCTGCTCATACTTGCCAATTGGAATGATCCTGTGAAGCTGCAATATAAATGTACTGTAAGTTAAATTACTTGCACAAGATGCAACAATTGATCCCTTTATAAAAGCATTAAGGTTATTGTATAATAAATCATTAGCACTACCTTGCAAGAATGTTAATTCACCAGCATGTCAGCTAGAATATCTGCATTAATTTTGTTTAAAAAGGAATCTTTTCAGTTTAGTATTTTCAATTGAGATACAGTAAGCTGAATGCAGGTTCAAAGAAAAAATCAAAATGAATCAACATTAAATTGATTTGTTTGAAAACAGATGAAGAAAAAACAGAATAGCTAGTGCAGTGAGATAAATTTATCTTCTGGAATGTTCAGCTTGACACAGCATTTGGTCTTGCTGGCTGGAAGGGTCCTTTTGAAAATCCATCATTATAGCCATAGTGTTTTCTTGTTTATAAAAAAAATACTCTTGCAGCAGCCTCAATAGTCAGACAATTCAGTCGCTGAAATTATGGTTCAGTACTATAAGATCACTGCACTTGACTAACCAATTTTCTTGCACACTTATAATAAATCTAACCTATAATCTCCATGAATGAGCAGTGAGGCAGAACCATAGGTGGCTAATCCAGGAGGTTTTTTTGTTTGTGAAAGGGTATGTACGCACTGGAGAGGGAGAGATGGAAGCCATCTGCAAAAGGTAGTTTGTTTTAAAATATATAGTCTCTGATGATAGTATTTATTGAAGTTTTATTTTTAATTTTGAATAGTTACTTCCTCATTTAACCACCTTGGTAAATTCAGTGCTACTTGTTTGTGTATGGGTGTGTGTTAAGGGAGGGGGAATGGGCCCGGGAAGTAGGGTTGTTAATATGGGTTATTCATTATTTGGACTAAGTTGCTTTGGCTTGTGTGCTAAGTCATAGATTTGCAGTTTCTAATTTTGTGAATTTTTTAAATGAATTTGACACATTCCCATTCATTCATTGACTGTATTTCAGTATTTATTTCCAGAGATTGTAACTATTTTTGATTTTGTTCTCTTTTTCACACAAAATGAATCAAACCTTTCTCTCTCTGAGTTCTCTGTTCCATGTGCTTGGGGAAGGGGATGTAATTTGTATCCAAAGTAGTTGATTTCTACTTATTTTAAAGCTAATGGAGTTGGTGGTGCAGTGATGGAGAACATAACTTGCAACAAATTGATTGTGAAATAGGTTTATGCAGGTTTTTTAGGATCTGGGGTCACTATATGCAGGTCATGAGTTGATCATTTGACATTGAGGAGGTGGCTTTGCCTGAATGAATATTGACAAATGGTGAAGTCTTATTGCTGTTTTGCCTTCCAAGTGAGAGTCATGCTTGAAGGCACAATTCTTTGAAGTGCCCTACCTTTGGGCAGAGCTCTGCACTGGGAATGTACCCTTCTCTGACTCATTGTTAATGGAAAATTGTGATATAAATAGCTCGAGTCTTGAATGCAATTTGTGGCAATTTTTACAGCTTGCAGACAAGTCTTCACTTTAGTATTTTACCCTACAATTAGATAATCATTCAAACATTTTATGTCATGCAAGGAAATAACAGGTAGTAAGGTTATGGCATTAGTAATGTGGAGGCATGTATTTACATCCCACCATGGCAGCAAGAAAATTAATCTAGAATAGTAAGTATATAGAGAAGTTTCAGTAGTGATGACCATCGTACTACTGGATTGTTATTAAAGTTCCTGCTTTTCACTACAGCAGGTTCAACAAAGTCTTCCATGTTGAGCAGATCTATTGCATGAGAATCATGAAGCACAGCTGCATGATTGTTGTCCCTGAATGGGACAATTAATTGTGAAAAATCAAAGCTGATCTTTACAGTCCACGGGTGAAGATGGCACATAACAGAATGGGTTGTGATAATGAGAGGCACTCACTTATGGTCTTATGTGGTTTTAATGCTAACACTCCAGAAAGAAATTGCACCATTCTTGATGCTTCACATTTTCCCTCACCCTGAGTTTTAACGTTTGTGTGATTGTTCATTTTTATTAACAGGAATGCTCAAGTGGGCCAGAATATGACCAGTTATCTCCAAGCATATGTTACACATACATAATCAAATGAAATGTTTGCATCACATGCACATTAAGATATTTCCTGGTGCTGGGGAAATTTGATCACATCTACTGGTCGTAACCATAATTGAACAACTGTTGGGACAAGGCCTCTGTTGTTCAATGGCAGATCTGGCTCTTGCTTTGGCAACCCCAATACTTATAATTTTTGACCATAATTTCCCACAAACACTTAAGTTCTGCTGGTGAGTTATTTCATTGAAAGCCATGATTATGGCTCTGATATCCAACCCTACCACCCTATCGCTCATGGGTCCACTTCCCAATGACTTGATTTGTCAACCTAACTCCGGGCTCATATGAGACCCACGATAACCAGTCCTTTTTCCCACTCCTACGTAGCCACAAAGTAGGTCCTTTGGGACACACTAAAATTTTTAGGTAGATTATTTTCTTCTGGATTTCTCAATAACACTTTATGAGTGATGTCATTTTCAGTATTCCTTTCTGAAGTTCACTATTCACATTGAAGAAGCATTGTTGATCACCCAAGGGGATTTTTCAAGCCTTCATCATTGGTTGTGATGTCTATAGTTGTAACTGAAAATGATGCAAGTCCATTGAAATATTTTTGATCTCTGTTAGGTTTTCATTGAACCATAACATTTTAGCTCTGTGTTTTTGATAGTATTTATAACTAAAAATGGTATTCCCATTTGTACTTGTCAATAAAATTATTCAGAATTATACAGCTTTTGATGATGCACTGTGGGAGACTGACCTTTACCAAAGTTACCCCATAGTGGCTGTTCTTCAGGCTGGAGTCATTGAGTGGAACAGCAAATAAACAGGCCCTTTTGCCCATCACGTCTGTATTTATCATTACACTTAGGCATATGAGTTCCATTTACCTATATTTAATCTGTAGTCTTCTTTGCCTTGGTACTTCAAGTGCTTATTGAGATTTTTTTTTAAATATGGTGAGACTATGCACAATCACCTCCTTGGGTAACACATTCCATCTGCGTCCCATGTCGGGGGAAAAAACTCCCCCTCAGGTTTCCTCCAAAACCACCTGCTTTCATCTTGTATTGTCTTGTTGTTTCAGACATTCCAGTCAGGAGAAAAAGTTTCTTACTACTTACCCTCTCAATGGCCCCTCATGATTTTGTGTATCTCTTTCAGCTTCCTGCTCAGCTTTCTCTACTCTGGGGAAAACAAACCTGGGTTATTCAATTTCTCCTTATAACTGAAAACCTTCAAATCAGGCAACATTCTGGTGAATTTTCTCAAAACTCTCTCCAGCCAATCATATTGTTCTTTTGGGCACTGATCAGAACTCTTCTCCAGGTGTGGCCTAACCAGAGTTCTCTGTCACTGATGAAGGCAAGCATTCCATATTCCTTTTTCACCTTGTTAGCCACCTGTACCGATAGCTTCAGAAATCTGTGGACTTGCACCTAAAGGTTCTTCGACTCATCAGTGCTCCCAAGGGTCCTGCCATTTACTGTGTATGTCCTATTCTTACCTGTATCACTTTGGATGGCTGAGATTAATCCCATCTGCTATTCCTCTGCCCAAGTTTCTGTCTATAAATATCATGTTGTAGCCCAAGGCAATCTTTCTCACCATCCACACCATGAAAAGTTTTAATTGAACATATAGAACATAGAATAGTACAGCACAGTACAGGCCCTTCAGCCCACAATGTTGTGCTGACCCTTAAACCCTGCCTCCCATATAATCTCCCAACTTAAATTCCTGCATATACCTGTTTAGTAGTCTCTTAAATTTCACTAGTGTATCTGCCTCCACCACTGACTCAGGCAGTGCATTCCACGCACCAACCACTCTCTGAGTGAAAAACCTTCCTTTAATATCCCCCTTGAACTTCCCCCCCCCCACCTTAAGGCCATGTCCTCTTGTATTGAGCAGTGGTGCCCTGGGGCAGAAGTGCTGGCTGTCACCTCTATCTACTCCTCTTAATATCTTGTATACCTCTATCATGTCTTATCTGCAAGCCTTTGAATTCTTGTTTTTATTCTAGATAGTTTGTTTTTGTGCCGGACAATAAGTTTATCATTGGAGATGGTCTGTTCCACTTGTCTAGCATGGTTCTCCAAAGGCGTCATTAATATAGGATGTTTAGGAGATCATTGCATCATCTTTCTATATACAATTAGTGGCTATTTTATTAGTTACCTCCTGTAGCTAATAAAGTGGCCACTGAGTGTGTGTTTGTGGTCTACTGCTGCTGTAGCCCATCCACTTGAAGGTTTGACATGTTGTGCATTTGGGAGATGTTCTGCGCACAACTACATGGTTTTTTGAATTACTCTCACTATCCTGTCAGCTTGAGCCAGTCTGGCCATTCTCCTCCGACAAAGTGTTTTTGCCCGCAGAGCTGCTGCTTAATGGATGTTTCTTGTTTTTTGCACCATTCTCTGAAACTCTAGAGACTGTTGTGAGTGAAAATCTCAGGTCAGCAGTTTCTGATATCGTCAAACTGGCCTATCTGGCACCAACATTCATTCCACGGTCAAAGTCACTTAGACCACATTTCCAAGTCATTCTGACGTTTGGTCAGAACCTCTTGACCATGTCTACGTGCTTTTATGTGTTCAGTTGCTGCCACATGATTGGCTGATTAGATATATGGATTAGCGAGCAGGTGTACAAGTGTACCCAATAAAGTGGACACTGAGTGTATTTATGCCTAAATAGACAAATCCTTTGAAAATATTGAAATATTGATCTTTTTGCTGGGTCTTGCTGAACAAGAGATTAACAGGGCTAATATTTAGAAATGCTTGCTCATTTCAGACAATGCATATATTTTTATGGATAGAAGTTTATTGTTTGAGTGGATTAGTTCTAGAAGATGAATTGAAACAGAAGGCCCAAGTTTGTTTAAACGCAGGCCTTCTGTTTAATGCACCCAGGGGAGCAATTGCAGATGGACACGTAGATCTCAGTAATCAGTGGCAGTATTGACTCCTGCGGACATTTTTATGAATTTTTCATTAATGTTGCAACGATTTAAAGTGTGCACAATTCCATGAATCAATTAACCTTTATATTTAGCAAAATCTGCAGAAGGACATGAAAAAGTCAAACATTTTTTCAGGGGCTCATTTTAATGAAGTAATTGAATTTTTAAAAATTTAAGAGCTGCATTTCTGTTCTCCTCCCCCCCCCCCCTCCCCACTACCTATAGGTTGATTCTCTATTTCAGAAATTGATTTAATGACTAACTATAGCCAAGCCCTGCTGACTGGTAGCAGTGAAAATTTATCTTTGGAATGATGTGCATTAAGTACGTTGTAATACGTAGATATATCACAGGGAGAGGAATGAATATGCTTTCCTTGTATTGTAGCTGTAAAGACATAATGAAATGTTCGAGTGTGGTACAAGATGTGACCACTTAATGTTCTGAAATGAGTGTACATGTTTTGAAAATATGCAGAGGAGGCAAGAACACTGATAACATTTCCCACCAACATTGATCTCAGATGTTCACTTTGTGTCTTGATGTTCTCCACTCCACTGTGAGCACTTCTCTAATTCCTGCCAGCCTGTACTAATGCAAATTGTAACCTTCTCTTCCACTGGAGAGTTTGAATTCCACTGTGCTGTTCCGACCCAGCGAAATTGAGAGTGCTGGCCAATGTAGCTGAATGTATTGTTGTTTTATAAATGAAATAATCAAGTGCACCTGTGGACAAGTGGGACCAATTTCCTTCTCTTTGGACGCTGGTTTACTTGTGATTTGATGTAACAAACAGACATTGACCTTGTTCATGGAGGTCCCAGCGTAAGCAGTCCTCTTTTGTGGTCCCATCCTTTAACATTAATGGATGTAGAGGCTCCATTGGCAAGAGACGGTCACAGGATTTTATTGGAAATCCTTTGGCATTCCAAGGGTTTTAATACTTAACAAACTGTCATCGTCCAATAATATGTAATTTAAACAAGTCAAAATCCCAACAGGATTAGTTTCATCATCATTAAGGAAAGCATTGACCGGCAGGTTTCGATGACAACTGAAAAGCCAAATTTATATACTTCAGGATAGTATGTATAGAGGTGGAATTGACCACAGACATTAGTTAAGGATTGGGTGTTTTATAATGGAGCGATCAAGGTTTATCTGGCAGCCCAGTTGACTCGGGAGTGAGAGAGGAGGCAACTCACAGCTCTGTGATTGTGATCTTAAAAAGGAGCTTTCATGGGCATTTGGTGTTTTTCTGGCCGCCCAATCAAATTGCGATTTATTAGCAAGGGCAAATAAAAATAAGGCAGAGACATGCTTTTGGAGTGGACCAGTATTAGAGTGGAGAGGCTGTGGCTCATCAGGCTTCAGCTAGAACAGGCTTGAGCATTAAAATTCTTGTAAGTTTCTTCTTTTCATTCTTCCTGTTTAGCACATAGTTAGAGCACTGTGAATGGCTCCAGGGCTGCATTGTATTCCTTGTGTGAGTTGTGGGAATTGTGGAAGATTTCCAGCCTCCTGGATAACCACATCTGCACCAGACCCACTGAGTTATCTCTCATCACAGAGCGTGTTAAGGAACTGGAGCTATGGCTTGATGACCTTCGTCTCAAATGGGAAACTGAGCAGCTGACAGATAGAAGCTACAGGGAGGTAGTCACCCCACGCTTGCAGGAGGCAGATACCTGGGCGACTGTCAGGAGAGAGAAAGGAATACCCCTGGCCATGCCCTGCAGTAATAAGCATACCGCTTTGGGGATGAGAACCAGGGTGATAGAGCAGCAGGTTTATGAGTAGATGATGGGTGTAACACGAATGTAAGGAAAGACAAGCCAATGATTCGGTACAAGCACAGAGTGAGCAAAGAGTCAAATTGTACCACAGAGGCAAAATTCAAGAGGGTGAATAATGCAGAACTGAAGGTGCTGTTTTTAAACGTGCATAGCAGTTTAGAGATTGCATTGATGCTGTTAGAGATTGGTTGGTATCACATTGTGGACGTCACTGAGCCATGGCTGAAAGAAGGCCATAGTGGGAGCTTAACGTCAAAGGATGTACTTTGTTTTGAAAGGACAGGCAGAAAGGCATAGGGGGTTGTGTGGCTCTGTTGGTAAGAGATGGAATTACATCTTTAGAAAGAGGTGACATAGGGTCAGAGAATGTTGAATCTTTGTGGGCGGAGTTAAGAAATTGCAAGGGTAAAAAAAATTATGGAAGTCATATATAGGCCTTCAAATAGTAGTTAAGATGTGAGGTTGAGATTTCAAAGGGAGCTGGAAAAGGCAAGTAACAAACGCAATGATAATAGGGCACTTTAACATGCAAGGGGATTAGGAAAATCAGGTTGGTGTCAGATTGCAGGAGAGGGTATTTATTTAATGCCTAGGAGATGGCTTTTCCGAACAGCTTGTGCTTGAGCCTACTCTGGAAAAGGCTATCATAGTAATTCAAAAGGTGTTATGTATAACCCAGACCTTATTAGGGAGCTTAATGTAAAGGAACCCTTAGGAGCCAGTGATCATAATATGATTGAATTCATACTTCAACTTGAGAGGGAGAAGTAAAACCCGCATATATCTGTACTGCAATGGGATAAAGGGAATTACAGAGTGGATTGGAGGAGGATACTGGCAGGGATGACGGCAGAACAGAGGTGGCTGAAGTGTCTGGGAATAGTTCACAAGGCACAGGATAGATATATCCCACAGAGGAAGAAGTTCTCAAATGGCAGGGTTAGGCATCTGTGGTGGACAAAGAAAGTTAAGGACTGAATAAAAGCCTAGGAAAGGACATAAAAGGTAGCAAAAGTTGGATGATTGGGAGGCTTTTAAAGTCCAACAAAAGGCAACTAAAAAGCTATAAGAAGGGAGAAGATGAAATATGAGGGCAGACTAGCCAATAATATAAAACAGGATACCAGAAGTTTTTTCAGTTATATAAAGATTAAAAGGGAGATGAGACTTGATATTGGACCATTAGAAAATGATGCTAATGAGGTAGTAATAGGGGACAAGGAAATGGCAGGTGAGCTTAATGGGTACTTTGCATCTGCCTTCCCTGCAAAAGACACTGGTAGTGTGCCAAAGGTCCGTGAGTGTCAAGGAGCAGGAGTGAGTGCCTTTGCTAATACAAAAGAAAAATTGCTCGGCAAACTGAAATATCTTAAGGTGGATAAGTCACCTGGACCAGATGGACTACATTCCAGAGTCCTGAGAGAGATTGCTGAAGAGATAGCCAATGCATTGGTTATGATCTTTCAAGAATCATCTATTTCTGGTGTGGGCCCAGAGGACTGGAAGATTGCAAATGTCACTCCACTCTTTAAGAAGGAAGGAAGGGAAAAGGAAGGAAATTATGGGCCAGTTAGCCTAACCTCAGTGGTTGGGAAAGTGTTGGATTCTATTATTAAGGATGAGGTTTCTGGTTACTTGGAGACTAATGATAAAATAAGTCAATTTGGGGGGAAATTAGAAGGTGGAATATAGTGTTGGGAAATGTTTGATAATGCATTTTAGTAAAAGGAACAGTAGTGCAGACTATTATCAAACTGGGGAGAAGGTTCAAACATCAGGGGTGTAAAGGGACTTAGGAGTCCTTGTGTCTGCTCCGCCATTCCATCATGGCTGATCTCAGATCCCACTCAACCCCATACACCTGCCTTCTCACCATATCCTTTGAATGCCCTGACCAATCAGGAAACAATCAACTTCCACTTTAAATATATGCATGGACGGTCTGTGCCAGGGCATTCCACAGAAGATTGTTTCTGATGTTGGGGAAGTCCAGAATGAGGGGTCACTGTTTAAGGATAAAGGGGAAGCCTTTTAGGACCGAGATGAGGAAAAACTTCTTTACACAGAGAGTGGTGAATCTGTGGAATTCTCTGCCACAGGAAACAGTTGAGGCCAGTTCATTGGTTATATTTAAGAGGGAGTTAGATATGGCCCTTGTGGCTAAAGGGATCAGGGGGTATGGAGAGAAAGCGGGTACGGGGTTCTGAGTTGGATGATCAGCCATGATCATACTGAATGGCGGTGCAGGCTCGAAGGGCCAAATGGCCTACTCCTGCACCTATTTTCTATGTTTCTATGTTGTGGGCATCATTGATTTGTGGCTGAAAGAACATTACACTGCATTTAATGCAGAATCGTTGTGAGTAGTCTTAAGGAACTGCAAGGGTAAATAGACCCTGATGGGAGTTATATACCAGGATATTGGCTACAAATTGCAACAGGAGGTAGAAAAAGCATGTCAAAAGGACAATGATATGATAGTCATGGGGGATTTCAATATATAAGTAGATTGGAAAAGTCAAATTAGTACTGACTTTGGATCCCAAGAGACTGAGTTGTAAAATGACTGCGAGGTTGCTTTTTAAAGCAGCTTGTTATTGAGCCCACTAGGGGATCAGCTATTTTAGATTGAATATTGTGTAAAGAGACAGTGATCATAATAAGATAGAAATCACCCTGCAAGTTGAGAGGGGAAAGCTAATTTCAAATGCATCAATATTACATTTGAGTATAGGGAATCAAGGAGGTATGGGAGAGTAGCTGGCCAAAGTTGATTGGAAAGGGACACAAGCAGGGATGACAGCAAACCAGCGATGGCTGGAGTTTCGCGGGAGAAATTTGGAAGGTGCAGGGTATATATATCCCAAAGAAGAGGAAGTATTCTAAAGGCAGGATGACATAACTGTAGCTGTCAAGGGAAATTAAACCCAACATAAAAGCAAAAAAAAGGGCATGTAATAGAGTAAAAATTATTAGGGAGTTAGGGGATTGGGAAACTTTTAAAAACCAACAGATGGCAACTAAAAAATCTATAAAGAGGGATAAGATGAAATATGAAGTTAAGATAGCCAATAATGTCAAAGAGGATACTAAATGTTTTCTTAGATATATAAAAGAGTAAAAGAGAGGCAAGGGTGGATATTGAACTGCTGGGAAAGATGCTGGAGAGGTAGTAATGCGGGACAAGGAAATGGCAGATGAACTGTGTAAATATTTTGCATAAGTCTTCACTGGAAGACACTCGCAGTGTGCCAGAAGTTCGAGAGTATCAGAGGCATAGGTGAGTGAAGTTGCTATTACTAAGGGGAAGGTGTTTGGGAAGCTGAAAGTCTGAAGGTAGATAAGTCACCAGGACCAGATAGACTTTACCACCTGAAAGAGGTAGTGAAGAGATTGTGGAGGCATTAGTAATGATCTTTCAAGAGTCACCAGATTCTGGAATGGTTCTGGAGGAGTAGAAATTTACAAATATCATCACTTTTTAAGATGGGAAGGAGGCAGTTTGCCTGACTTCAGTGGTTGGGATGATGTTGGATTCATTTATAAGGATGAGCTTTCAGACTACTTGGAGGCAAATGGTAAAATAGGCTAAAGTCAGCGTGTTTCCTCATGGAAAAATCTTGTCTGACAAATCTGTTGGAACTCTTTGAGGAAATAATAAGCCGACAAAGGAGAATCAGTGGGTGTTGTGTACTTGGATTTTCAGAAGGCCTTTGACAAGGTGCTACAGGTGAGGCTGCTTTAGAAGCTAAGAGCCCATGGTATTACAGGAAAGATACTAGCATGGACAGAGCACTGGTTCTTTGGCAGAAGGCAATAAGTGGGTATAAAGGTAGCCTTTTCTAATTGGCTTCTGGTGACTATTAGTGTTCTGCAGGAGTTTTTGTTGGGACTGCTACTTTTTATGTTGTATGTTAATGATCTGGATGATAAAATTGATGGCTTTGAAGTCATGCTTGCAGAGTTTATGAAGTTAAGTGGAGGGACAGGCAGTGTAGAGGAAGCAGAGAGGCTGCAGAAGGATTTAGACAGACTGGGGGATGGGCAAAGAAGTGGCAGATGAAGTGCAGTGTTGGGAAGTGATTGATCATGCACTTTGGTAGAAGAAATAGAAGCAGTGAAGACTATTTTCTAAACGGGGGGATATTTCAAACATCTGAGGTGCAAAGGGACTTGGCAGGATTCCCTAAAGGTTAACTTGTAGTTTTAGTCAATGGTGAGGAATGCAAATTAATGTCAGCATTCATTTTGAGAGAACTAGAATATAAAAACAAGGATGAAATGTTGAGAATTTATAAAGCACTGGTGAGGCCTCACTTGGAGTATTTTGAGCAGTTTTAGGCCCCTTATCTAAGAAAGGATGTGCTGACATTGGTTAAAGGAAGTCAAGAAAATGATTCAGGGATTGTAGGGCTTATCATATGAGGAGCATTTGATGACTCTGGGTCTGTATTCACTAGAATTCAGAGGAATGGGGGGAGGGGATCTCATTGAAGGCTATCTAATGTTGAAATGTGGATGTGAAGAGAATAGTTCCTATAACGGGAGTGTCTAAAACCAGAGGTCACAACCTCAAAATAGAGGGACGTCCATTTGGAATGGAGATGAGAAGGCATTTCTTTAGCCAGAGGTTTGTGAATCTGTGGAAGTCGTTGCCCCAGGCATTTGTGGAGGCCAGGTCATTAGGTGTATTTAAGGTGGAGGTTGGTTGATTCTTGATAAGTCAGGTCATGAAAAGCTACAGGGAGAAGGCATGAGAATGAGGTTGAGAGGAAAATGGATCAGCCATGATGAACTAGTGGAGCAGACTAGATGGGTTGAATGACCTAATTATGTTCCTATGTTGTATGGATAATGAAAACTCACATCTGTTCGTTTGCCAGTAACGTGGTGGAGATGGAAACTTAGTTAAATATAAAATGTTTTCAGAGAAGGAAAGGCAGAGTGTCACTCCTCTGCAGGTTGCTGGTATCCTCCAGAACATGAGCAATTAAGCTGTCCAAATTGGCAAATAACAGTGTGGACTAATGTTGCTGCCTGCTTAGTTTTCACAAAAGAATTTTATGTTTAGATCTTAAAGCAAACAAAGGCAGGAAGTATTTAAATCCATGCCCTTAGTTTATCTGCAAATGTAAATTAGGTATTCAAAACAGAGTTCTAGGGTTTCAGTGTCTTAGAAAAGCTAGGTCTTTCTGTTATTATGTAGATAGTCCACCAAGAGGAAGGGCTGTATTGGACCTTGTGTTGGACAATGAGCCTGGCCTTGTGACTGTCCTTTCAGTGCGTGGGCAGTTCAGAACAGTGACTATAAATCCTTAAGTTTTAAAAACAAGAGAAAATCTGCAGATGCTGAAAATCCAAGCAACACACACTAAATACTGGAGGAACTCAGCAGGCCAGGCAGCATCTATGGAAAAGAGTACAGTCTATGTTTCGGGCTGAGTCCTGCCGAAGGGTTTTGGCCTGAAACATTGACTGTACACTTTTCTGTAGATGCTGCCTGGCCTGCTGGGTTCCTCTAGCATTTTGTGAGTGTTATATAATCAGTCTGATGAGATTATATTATAAACCGCCAATAGCCCATGGGATATTGAGGAATAGATATGTGGGTAGATTAGGGCAATAGAGTTATTGTGGAAGATTTCAACCTCCCTCATATGAAGTGGGACCTCCTTATTGCAAGAAGTTTTGATGGGGCAGAATTTGGTAGGTGCATCCAGGAGAGTTTCTTCAATCAACATTTAGATAGTCCAACAAGAGGAGTAGCTATGCTGGACCTGGTGAGCCAAGCCCGGTGACCAATCTTTAAATAGGAAAACCGTTAGGGAATAGTGAACACAACTCCTTAAATTTTAAGCTAGTTACAGATAAGGCTAAGTATGGACTTTGTGGGAGAGTATTAAAATGGAGCAGGACAATTGCAAGACGATTAAGCAGGAAATGGGAAGAGCCATTTCAAATAGCTGTTTTTGTGCAAGTCCATATCTGACATGTGAAGGGTGTTTAAAGACCAACTACAGAGAGTATAAGACAGGTATGTTCCAATAAGAAGGAAGGACAGGGATAGAAAGGTAGGACAACTTTGGATGTTGAGAGTGGTGGGGAATTTAGTTAAGAACAAAAAGGAAATGTATGTTATTCCTCCATTCAAGAAAGGTGATAGGAATAATCTAATTACTTATAATAAGCACAGCAGATAGAGTAGCAGCGAGTATAATGCTTTACAGTGCCAGTGATGAGGTTCAATACTTGCCACTGTCTGTAAGGAGTTTGCACATTTACCCCGTGACCACGAGGGTTTCCTCTAGGTGCCCAGATTTCCTCCCACATTCCAAACACGTGGATTTATAAAGGTGAGCATGTTATATTAGTGCCGGATACATGACAATGCTTGAAGGCTATCCCCAGTACACACTCAGATTGTGTTTGTCTTTGATGCAAATGACACACTTTACTGTATGCTTTGATGGACATGTAACAAATAAAGCTAATGCTTAATCTTTAGGATTTATGGGCATTTGGAGATTCAGCAGAGTCAGCATAGCTTTTTGAGAGGCAGGTTTTGCCTCATGAGTTTGATTGAGTTCTTTGAGGAAATGATTAAAAAAAATTGATGAAGGAAGAGCAGTGGATATCATGTTTATGAGTAAGGTGTTGAGCAAAAGTCCTCATAATAGCCTCATTTCAAAAATCAGAAGGCATTGGATCCAGGGAAAATTGGCCAATTGAGAATTGGCATGCCCACAGAAGGCCGAGGTTGGTAGTTCATGGAGCGTATTTTGCTTGTGTTCTGCTTTGATCTGTTCTGGAGCCCCTGTTGTTTGTGATTTTTATAGATCTTAGCTTTCCAGTTAAGATGGCTTTACTGAACGTATGTGACAGCTTCCTGGTAGTCAAAAAATTAAGAAATCTGACAAAAAAAATCACTAAAAATACTTTTTCTGAGGTAAATTGTTCTAAATTATTGCTGCAAACAGTGAAATGGTGAGTAATGTTGAGACAAGTTTCGGGGATGAATTGTTGCAGATGGAGATTCACTATCTGTGCAGCTGGCCCGGGTGCGAGGTTGAATTACTCTGGGCAAAGTAAGGAGAAATTGGGTCCAGGCAGAGGAGGTTTGATTTTGATGCTCGTTCAACTGGCCTGGATGCGAGGTTGGATCACTCTGGGTTCCATGCTGATTTGAAGAGCTTGAGAGAGGCTTCAGGCTGGGCGATGAAATCTGGGTCTGGAGTGAGTCACTGGGCAGTGTGGTCTAGGCCCAGGGCCCTTCGCAGCAGTGGTGCCTGGGTCCTAGTGTTAGGTACGTTACGGTGTTTAGACAATTTAAATGCTGGCCCACATCAGAGGAAAGAGCTGATTTTGCTTGCTCTTTGCAATGTTCACTCCTCTGTATAAAGTGCTGTAGCCCTTCGCTGTTCCATTGTTGGGTCAATTTAAACACCGGCCTAGATGGACTGAAAAGACGTGTTGTCGGTCAGGATGAGAACCATCCATGCCCACAGATATGATGAGCTGATAAGCGAGGCTTTGGGCCTACTCTGGGCTGCTGCGGGATTTGGATCTGAGGACTCAGTTTTGGTTCAGAATGCTGTTGTTCACTTCAGTTGTTTGCTTGACTTGTATGTTTTTCCTTCTTTCTCTTGCACATCGAGTGTTAGTCTTTTTCATTTTATTTTTTTAAAATTGGGTTTTTTGGGTTTATTGCTTTGTGGCTACCCGTGAGCAAGCAAACCTTAAGGTTGTATAATTTATACATTCTTTGATTATAAAAATACTTGAACCTTGAATGATTTAGATGAAGAAATGGAAGGGTGAGGGACATTTAAGAGACATTTAGGTAGGCGCATAAATGAAAGAAAAATGGAAGGCTATATGGGAGGGGAAGGTTAGATTGATCATAGAGTCGGTTAACAAGTCGGTATATCAAAAGTGGACCAAAGAATCTGTGTGTAAGGTTTAGGAAATGAAAATCAAAGAGAACCCTTGAGGATAATAAAAAAGTCAGAAAAAACTCAAAGAGGGAACTTTGAAAGCCAGAAGGGGCCATGAAATGTCCTTGGCAAGAGAATCTCAAGGTCTTCTCTACATACATCAAGAGCAAGAGAATAATTATGAGAGGTGGTTTGAGTCACTGCCTTCAGAAGGGCCGCTGGGTCCCAATGCTCTTGCAGGTGTTATCAAAATTCTGACATTTATGGATTGGACTATAGTTCAAAGTAACTGTAATTCATATTGGCCTCTTTCCCATAGATGCTGCCTGGCCTGCTAAGTTCCTCCAGCCTTTTTTGTGTGTTCTTTGGATTTCCAGCATCTTCAGATTTTCTCTGGTTTCTTTCAATTCTATGTTTTTTTTTCGCGTTCTCACCTTTTCTTTTTGCGGATTGGTAGGCTGGGGTTTGGGTGATCTGTTAGTTGTTGTGTGAGGGAGGGGTTGGGGGCTTTAGGGTTTGCCAGTTTTTGTTTCTTTTTCTTTCGTATGGTGGGGGGGGGGGGGGTGGGGAATTGATGTCTTTCTCTCAATAACTTATAGTTTTCTGTATTCTATGGCTATCTGGAGAAGTCCTGCTAGAAGGTCTTGGCCGGAAACGTCGACTGTACTATTTTTCCATAGATGATGCCTGGCTTGCTGAGTTCCTTCAGCATTTTGTGTGTGTTGCTTGGATACACTCCAGCTTATTGAGAGAAGCAAGAGATGAGATTGCTGGGAACTTAACCAATATCTTCATATCCTCTCCAACCACAGGTGAGGTCTCGGAGGACTAGTGAGTAGCTCATTTTGTTGCAATATTCAAGAAGAAAAATGGGGAAAATGCGGAAGCTATAGACAGTCTCACATTGGTGGTAGAGAAGTTACTGTAGAGTACTCTTAAGGATAGGATTTATGATCAATTGGAAAACCGTAGCCTAATTAGGTGCAGGTGGGATGGCTTTGTGTGGGGAAAGTTGTATCTTATTAACTTGATGTTTGTTGAGGGGATGACAGAGGCGATCGATGAAGGTAGAGCTGAGAATATTGTCTACCTGGATTTTAGTAAGGTATTTGACAAGGTTCTTCGCAAGAGCCTCATCCAGAAGATTAGGGTGCATGAGATTGGACATTTGGATTCAGAATTAGGTTGACTAGAGAAGTCAGAAGGTCGTGATTTTGATGAGACTTATTCTGGCTGTAAGTCTGTGACTAGCAATGTTCTGCAGGGATCCATACTGGGACATCTGCTGTTTATGATATATAAATGACCTGGATGAAAGCATAGATGGGTGGATTGGTAAGTCTGCAGATGAAACAAAGATTATTGGTATTGTGGATAGCATAGAAGACTGGCAAAAGTAACAGAAGGATTATAGATCAGTTGCAGATATGGGAGAGAAAATGGCAGTTGGAGCTTAAACTGGCCAGATGTGAAGTGTTGCATTTAGAGAGATCAAATGTCAAAGTACTGTACAATGTCAGTGGCAAAGCCACTGTGCTGATGTGCAGATGGATCTTGGATTCCAAGTCCATTCCTCTCTGAAAGTGGCTTCACAGGTTGTTTGGTTTGTAATGAAGGCATATGGCATGTTTTCCTTTATTCGTCAAGGAACTGGGTTCAAGAGTCATGAAGTCATGTTGCAGCTTTGTAAAACTCTAATTGGGCTATATCTGAAGGATTGGATTTGAAGATTATGAGAGTCATAGATAGAGTACATAATCACTATCTTTTTCCAAAGGCTGAACGGTCTAATACCATAGACCAGGGGTGTTAAACTCATTTTAGGTCACGGGCCGGATTGAGCAAAATGCAGCTTCATGCGGGCCGGATCAGTCGGACGCGTGCGAACGCAGCTTTCGTTGCCTCCGTTTTTTCAGCCTGCTCTCATGTGTCTCAGTCTCTGCTATAACTACAAAGTGTTTCACTTTACAAATTCCGTTTCTTATGAAGAAGACTGCCGAGCAAGACTGCCGAATAAACACTAAAAACCCTGAAAACCTGGTACCTGAATAAACTCAGCATTAGCCATATCATACGCCATAGGCGCTTCGATTACTGGGGCCAGCTTTAATAGTAATTAGATATTATCTCGCGGGCCAAAGATAATTTCACCGTGGGCCAGATTTGGCCTGCGGGCCTTGAGTTTGACATATATGCCATAGACCATGCATTTAAGGTGAGGGGAGTAATTCAAAGGAGATGTACAGAGGATGTTGTTTTACACAGAGAGTGATGTGTGGAGACCAATAAATCAATAATATAGAGATACTCTGGAGGCTCTTAGGTAGGCATATGGTTGTGAAGGAAATGGAAAGATGTGGATATCGTAATGGCAGAATGGATTAGCTTAGCTGGGCATTTGACTACTAATTTAATTATTTTGACATGATATTGTGGGCTGAAAGACCTGTTCTTTCGCTATATTGTTCTGTGTTCTATGTAAGCAGTTCCAAATGCTCCCTGTTATATCTTGTCAGTAAACAAGCACAACAGAATGAAACAATTTTTCAGCCAGTACCTACATTTACTTTTCTGACTTTCCAGAAATCCAGTGTTCCATTGAATGACCTAATGATGGCTGGTCCTTTGTTAAGGGTCTGAACAAACCTAAGAAATTCAAAGATGTTTTTCTTCTCCATTGCTTAATTGAATTTTTCTTTGTAAAAGGGATGTAATAGAGTTTCCTTTCAATGGTATTGAACACTGCTTAGGTGAAAGATTTCTAAAGCTTAAGAAGCCAAGTATTAACTGCTTGACTGAAACCTTTTCTGTGTCAATCGGAAGAATTAATTTCCTACTGAACATTAGGGCTTGTGTTTTATGCTGATATATGATGGAACATGTGCAAAATAAGTTACATTGCTGGACTGTTGGTGGATAATTTGATGTTATATTGACCAAATCCATTGTGATTTCAGCAAACACATTAAATTTGCAGGCTGCACCATTGAAGGAGGGTTCCTCTGCATTTATGTTACCAATTAGCTCTACTTTTGCCCTTGTGAGGATTGTAAATATAGTTTATAATCTTACAAGCACTCATTGAATGTTTTGGATTTGATATTCCATTGTGTGGGATTCCAACATATTCCTAGAGGATGGTACTTGGCTCACTGCCCAAGACAACACTGATCCTAATTAATATTCCGGGGTCGGGCTCTTTTGTGCTCTTTAGTTGACTCCCATCAGTAATACGGCTTGACGCAGATCTGCTGCAGCGTTTAAGCTGGTTTAGCAGCTTGTTTTAATTTCCCAAATTTAACACCCTTTGTCTTCTTTCATTAAGAATGTCATCTTATTCATCAAGAACATAGAAATCCCTTTATGTTTAATTCATTGCTGAAAAAGTCTTTTGCAAAAAATTACTCTTCATTGATTTTTGTATGCTCTGAATTTAACATTAAGATGTGCTAAATTATTTTTCCAGGATATTAACAATGTCAAATACTTGCAAAATGTCTTTAGTAAATGGGTTTGTTTGATTTGAGACACTATACAGAAAGGAAAATCTCATTGAAACCCATCACTTGTCTATGATGTCATAATATCAAATTGATGGCAACTCCTTTGACCTCCTTTGGTTTCTTAAGAGGAAAAAAGTTGCTGAAACATAATGCCCTGTTAAGGCTGACATGTTCACTTTGCAATTACTACGCAGGAGCTTCATAATTTCTGACACTTGGGGATACTGCATATACTGGAATCATTTTTGGCTGCCTTGGCTGTTTTTAGTGGTGATAGTGAATAAGCCTTGTTCCAAGAGTCACAGGGGCCTCTTTACCTCTGTAATGACTAACTCAACAATTGAGTGCATTTAACTTTAGCCACTGTGATGACAGATAATGATATCTATTCATTATTGCCAGAAGTGATCTAGTTGCTCCATTCCACAGGGTATAATTATTTTTATTAGTGTACTTTACATTGAGTTATTGCTTATGAGGCTGGGATCATTTAGGAGGCGTGGCTTTTGCACCTTCTTTGTATGTCTTTCCTGTGGGAACTGGAAGTTAATCTCACACCATTGACAAACTTTTCCAGATGGAAAAAGACCAGAGTCGGGAAAGCCTAGTACACACTTTGTAGAGCTGTTCATAGATGACGTTCATGTCATTATGTTTTCTGTTCGTACACAGATGAGCAAAAGGTTGCCAAACATTATTTCAAAATTTTCAGAACATATTTTTTGAAGACTGCATGGAAAACAACATAATTGAGAGCCTGTGAAAGGGGAACAGTTCACTCCATATGTAAATCTTTTATTCTTGCTTTACAAAATAGATATCAGATAGCAATTTGTGCCATATAATTAAAGAAGTACTGCTGGCACAATTTCTTTGTTCATAGCTTTCTGATGTCTGCTTGTAAATAATTAACAGCTATTTATTGAAGTTGCTGCTGCGCTGCGTGTAAACAGTTTGCAGAAAGGAATACTTAACTCTTACTTGAAGGTTCAATGGTTTGGAGTTTCCTTTCAATTGTTCAGACTTTCATGGTACCTTTGGCCAAAAGATCTCTCCAGATTTTAAACACAATTTTCAGTCAGTGTAACTGAAGCTTCGGTTACCATTTGAGCTAGTTTAAGAACATGCTGTTGTAGAATTAGGCCACATCTACACGATCAGCAAGCAAACAAAGTCGATTTCATTGACAGTGGGAGACTTAGATCATCATACTGCTTTGATTGATACTTCAAAAATTGAACCTGGAAACATTTGAATGCAAGGAGACCATTTGATGTATCTTGGACAGAAAAGTTACAAAAGAGCTCAGTGAACCAATTTAACCAGAAAATAATTCAGTGAGATATTTAGAAGTCATTCCAGTAATGCACTTACAAGTGTTGGATTGAGATTGTGATATAAATTTTTTTTATATTTTTGAGATCACATCCAAATCCAGCTCTACCATCTTACCAATTTTAGATTTATTATGACATTATTTAAATTAAAAAAAATAAAGATTTTGAATAATTTGTCATGTTTTGGCTCATCGATCTGTAGATGAGTTTGGTTGGGAACTCAGAGGCGAGGGGGATATCCGTTTTGAAAGTGGTTACAATTTTGAGTGCAAATGAATCACAGTCAGTGCAGTGAATATTTGACGTAATGACATTACTGGCCAGAGCTCCCAGTGCCCTGAGAACATGTAATGAACCATGTAATTTCTTCTTGGGTTCTGCCACTGGAAGGCTGGCACCAATTTATTACTGAGACTCTGAGACTCTTCCAGCCCAGGACGTTGGCTGTACAGGTGGCCCTCGTTTCTTGAACATTCGCTTTACAACAGCTCGCTGTTACGAAAGACCTACATTAGTACCTATTTTCGCTAACCAAAGAGGATTTTTGCTTTTACGAAAAAAAGACGCCCGCTTTATACGTGTGTTTACCTCAGAGAATGTTGCCATGACAGTGAAGCCTTGTGTGGGCAGTTGTTTGTGTATGTGTGTACGTGCACATGCGTGTACATGCCGATTTTTTTTTCTCTCTCCAAATCGATTTTGGCTCGCTGTCTTCCCGATATTTGATAAGTGAAACAACACCGTACCTACAATATTTCTACTTTATATAGGGTGTATATTTATCATATCATTCCTGCTTTTACTATATGTTAGTGTTATTTTAGGTTTTATGTGTTATTTGGTTTGATTTGGTAGGCTCAAAAAATTTTCCCATATGGTAATTGCTTCTTCGCTTTACGACATTTCGGCTTACAAACGGTTTCATAGGAACACTCTGCCTTTAGATAGCAGGGGAAACCTGTACCGATGAAGTGACTTTGTAAATTGGCAAGGACCTTTCTCCAGGCCCCAAATGAACACACCAGTTATTTAAAATGATAGCCAATGTCTTTGACAAGCATGGATTCAAAATTGCCCAGGAACTGCAAAAATGAAAACTTGGTTTGTAAATTAGCATAATTTTAAAAAGTTAAAATATAAAAGCATTCTTGCTCATACAGCATTAAGAATATATTTGTTTTATTTAACTGAGTTAGTACATGAATACGTGAAGTTTAATTCACTTTCTCCTTATTTCAACAATTTAGTTCAAAGGCCTTGCTGTACTCAGCCCAGGGTTCAATATGAGACTTGTAAATATTGCACAGCCCTTTTGTCATATGAGGAGTCCGCCAGTGCAGCGCAGATGTCCTGTGTTTGGCAATATACTGAGAGTACTGCATTCAGAGCCCGTGAAATGGAACCTTAACTTTTCCACAGACATTTCAACTGTGTGTTCACTCAGTCACATAAGGATTTAGGATCAACTATTTTGGCCGCCAACTTTTGGTTTAACTAACTTACTTCAGAGGTTTTTTTGATGTTTGAAATATGCTGTGATTTCCTTTCTGCTATTTGATGATATCTAATGTATTCCTAAAATAGTACTTTTTCTGAACTCTGTCAAGACAGAAGTCTTTCAATATTTTCCAGAAAAACTATTTCAATTCATTTTATGAATTTGAATAATTTATTTTCTGAATTTTACTAAATGCTGTTATTCATTATCATTAGTTAGAATATAAGCTGAGTTCTTCAGTGCCATTGTATCAAAAGAACAAAGGGAATTTTATAAACAATTACAGGGACCTTTAATTCAAAATTTCTTAAGTTGCTAAGGTCAAATCAAAGCCATCAATGTTCTGTTGAAAGATGTTCTAGAAGTAGTTGTTGAAGTTGTGTTATATTTCTAAGGACTACAAGGAGTTCCAGGAGGTATGCATTTAGTAAATAAATCAGCTGTAGACATGAAATTAATCCCTTGTTATTTGTTTTCATTGATAATTTTAGTATATTGCAGTGACTTTCAATGTGCATCAAGAAGGTTTGGGGCTGAATTGATGATCTCCATCCTTTGTCCATGATTTGAGCAGTAAAGTTACTGATTCAAAACAGAGATGCGGAGAGATTTATTTAGGCAGAGGATGGAGAATTTGTGGAATTGATGACCACAGGCAGCTGTGTAGGCCAGGTCTTTTGGTGTTTTTAAGGCAGAGCTTGATAGGTTGTTGATTGGACTTGGCATCAAAGGTTCCGGGGGAGAAGGCTGGAGAGTGGGGCTGAGGAGGGGGAAAAAAGGATCAGCCATGATTGAATGGTGGAGTCGTCTCAATGGGCCAAATGGCCTAATTCTGCTCCTATGTCTTATGGTCTTATGATCACAAGCACAAGCAGAAACAATCAGAAGGTGAAGTTTCAAACTCTAATATTATTTAAAGAAGTGTTTTGTTCTTTCTCTCAAAAGAAAAATTAAACTATGTAGCTGCTAAGGGACACAACTAGACCAGAAATTAAAGGAAGGATTATATATTATTAAAATGAAAGGAAGAGTGATAAGTTCCTTGCACCAGGATATTTATTAGATGGATCATAATCCAACAGTATGGATTCACAAGAATCAATTTTGAACTAATTTAGTTAAATCAGTTCACTTGTTTTTTTAATTTTCCCAAGACAAAACTGTAACAAAACTGATACTGTCAGCTCATCTTCTGAGAGCAATAATGAGTTGGTATTGACTCATCTATTCATCATACAGCTGGATTCACTTTGCTCCCTTGAAATAAATGAGGAATTTGACTTAGTGTACAACTCCATTTATCAACACAATTCCCAGTTTGCAAACGCGGCATCCGGCAATAATTTTAACCCATGGAATTATCTAAATGTACCATTTTTATTTTTGAAAATGGGAGAACTAGAAGTACTCTTGCAATGAACTCTTGGTAAGTAGGTAAATCTTGTTGCATTGACAAATTCCCAATCAGCCTCCAAATCAGTCTGGTCAATCAGCCTCTGTCCTGTTAAATAAGTAAAAATTTCAACCTTATTACCTTAGAACTTCCAGACTGGTCTTATTGATGAAGATGCACTACAAGGTACAAGTCACTTCGAGCATTCATGTATATCCTTATTTACACTGATATTTGGGTCCTTTAAGAAGACATACATGTTGAACACATTTGATATATATTTACCCATGATATATCCATTTATATATAGTTATATATCGCCCAATTTTACACCCCAAACTGACCCCCATTGGGGTTTGCAGAACTGGGAGTTGGGATATATTCTCAGATGTACTATGTTAGAGTGGTTGATGA
The DNA here is from genome assembly GCF_048418815.1 of Hemitrygon akajei. Lineage (NCBI taxonomy): Eukaryota > Metazoa > Chordata > Chondrichthyes > Myliobatiformes > Dasyatidae > Hemitrygon > Hemitrygon akajei. The sequence goes on from NC_133138.1 coordinate 49,956,690, forward strand.
TAAGTTGAACTTCCTTACCTCCTATGTTTCACAGGATTTTGAGGAGCTGTTTAGTGAAAACTATAACTCAGGGTACTTTTTTTATTACACGTGTAGATGCACTGGCAACTTGGAATGGATTTATGATGCTTGCAGTTCAGCTGGTGATGGTTGGTAATGATAAAGGGTTAGTGTGAGTTATCTGCTAAAAAGTGTGAAGGAAATGACCAAAACCATTGAGATCACCCAATTTTACACTCAAAACTGACCACGTTGGGTTTGCAGAACTGGGAGTTGGAATGTTTACATCTCATTTCCATTGGGTAGAAGCTTGGTAAAAAGTCAACTAGCTCTTGTTAGCTTTGATATGGACAAGTACCTGGTTGCATAGGTGTAAAACAGCAGCAACATCACACCAACATAGCATAGGCAAAATTCTTAAAAATGAAATAAATTAATCATAAATTATGCACAGTTATTATAATAATACAATTAGTAGAATAAAAATCCCACAAAACCCATTTTACGGCAAGTAATCTATGTGGTCATGTTGTTGCTAAACTCCGGTGAGTAGGGGTGTGCCTGCTGGTTGAAGAACTGAATGGATGAAGGGAAGTAGCTGTTCTTGTACTTGGTAGTGTGATACCTCATGGTGGCCATGAAAAGTTGGCATGGCCAAGATGGTAGGAACCTTTAATGTTAAATGTTGCCTTGAGGGAGTACCTCCTGTAGATACTACCAGTGGTGGTTGGGCAGAGTCCTGTGATGCACTGATCAGAATCCACTACCTTCTACAGCTTCTTCTGTTCTTGTGCAATCAAATTGCTGAACCAGACCATGATGCAAACAGTTAAGGTTCCTTCAAAAGTACATCTGTAGAAATTTGTTAGAGTGATCGATGACAAATTGAACCTCCTTAAGAAAATAAAGAGGATGATGCATTTTCTTCATGATTGTATCTATGAGCTAGTCCCAGGACAGGTAATCCAAAATGTTGATGTCCGTAAATTTAAAGTTGCTCTCTCCACTGCCAATCCCCATTGTCAATGGGTGCTTGTTTGCCCTCCTTTCCCTTCTTGAGATCAACAACTAGCTCTTTAGTTTTGCTGATATAGAGTGAGATGTTGTTTTTGCAGCATTACTCAATCAGCTGGCCCATTCCTAAACTTGAAAAAGGTGATGTGTGTGGAGGGGCATGGGTGAGTGTATTTGAATGCTAGGTGAAGAAGGTTTACCTGGTTTGATCAACCAGTCTAGTATTCTTTTATCTCCTACGGAGAAAGTGAAAATTTAAAAATAGTTTCAGTCGTCCACTGAGTTGTGGAGGAATCTATTGTCCTACTTCCTTTTGAAGGATTTTCTGTAACTGATACAGGCTGGTCCCCTTCCAGTTCATTTAACATTTTCTTTTCAATGGTACTATCACAAGGTCATGAGCTATCAGCTGGTTAGCCATTTACAATGGAAGTTCATTTTTTTTTGTACAGGAAATAACTTTTTATGCATGGCTGCACACAAATACTGTTCCCCCTAGAACATTTAGAAAGTGTGGTCGGCTTTGTGTGCATGCTTGGAGTATTTGATTGAACTGCAATTTGGTTGAAAAAATGTACAAAGATGTAAAGGATCCTCTGGGCTTTATAAACTTGATAGAATAATGCAAGAGATTTGCATTCCATCTGATGCCAATATGTGCATACTAGAGGAATAGTGAAGGGAGTTCAGGATTGATGAGGCATCTAGCACTGCTGGTAGATCCTTCTGAGAAGGAGAATCTAGTTTTAAATAGATTCTGGTAAAATATTGTTGATTGGTAAGTATGCCTTTCCATGTTTCCTAATAGAAAATGTAGTATTGACTGAACTGAAGCAAGGCATGCTATCTTTGTTCCATATAATTAGGAAAACATTTGTCTCATAAGGAAAGTTAAATTTTCTGCAGTATTTGATAATATTCATTTGGAAGGAGGGTCTTGTGTGTTTATTTAGTGAATGATTGTGAAAAGAATTTGAAGAAATGCAACAAAGAAGGTGACATCGGTCATCTTGCGTCTTCCCATATTTTTACGACACATAAATTCATGTTTACTGCTATTGGGGAGAGCTGTAAAAAGAGTGTTGGTAATAACAAAAATAGAATTGTTTTATTTTGTAGATTTTTTGGGGAATTGTACCAGTCCCAAAAAAGAAGCATTGTAATTGCAAAAATCACTAACGTGTTTTTGTGGAAGTGACTATTTTGGGGATCACAGAAGGCTCATTATCTCGCGTCCTTGTGTCAACATAAAGAATATAACAAGATTCGTTCAAAAAGTCTTAAAGGCCTTTGCTTGACCTTAATTTTATTCACTGATAAGCAAAGATTTTTTGAAACAAAATCCCATTGCACTGTCAGAAAAATGTTATAATTAACAAAGATTCAATTTTATGTACACATCTTGCAATTTGTTATAAATATATATAATTTGATATTTTACTTTCATTAAGGAGTAATTGTGCTTAATGTTATAATTTTGAAATATTTCAAAATTACAATGGTTATTTGATTAAAAGGTCTATATTTATTCTGGCTTCATTTACATGTTGGTTTATTGCATTATGATTAGCTTAGTTTCAAGTACAAAAACCTGAAATGAGGATGGTTGTTGTAATCAACAGAATATTCAAAATTCTGATATGAAATGTTCATCATAAAATGAATAGTATATTGTTTAAAATCACCTGAAAAATAAAGGAGGTAGTTTATTGTTTTTAGAGCTACTGGCACTGTGAGTGAAGCCCTAAGCACTGCCAGAGATGGAGGACCTTCATTACTGGACTAAATGTCAGTGGTGTAACAGGCAGATGAAGAAGTTTATTCTTTCAATAGGAAGATGGTTACTTTGACAAAGGTTTCCCTGCCACCTTCCACAAGGACGGACACCATGATCAACAATGACTCGTTGGGCTGTAGGGGCTGTATCCATGCTGTGTTTCTCTGAAATTCTATGTACCATAAATAGGAATGGGAACCTGTTTCACAGTGATCAGAAGATCTTTGCTTCTAGGTGTCCAGACAATGTAGATACACCATAATAAAGACTACTTAGAAAAATTATTGTGATTAAGCCTAGGTTACGATGAAGACATGTTTGTTTTTTAAAAACAAAACAGATCTCGATCAGTATCCAAGTACAGTGGATTGCAATGTCTGTTGTATTTCACCATTCACCCAAAATGATGGACTTGGAAACTTGGCCAAATTGTTTTGTGCAAAGCCATGGTCCTAGATGTGCTTTTGTTGCATCACAATACGTATGTGCACCAACACCGATGAAAGGTCTTGACCCCGTAACATTGAGTGTTAATTCCCCACCATAGATGCTGCCCAACTTGCTGAGTTCCTCCAGAATTTTGTGTTTGATGCTCAAGATTTCCAGCATCTCCAGAATTTCTTCCGTTAGTATCACTCAACAACACAACTGAACTGTCCATAATTCTACTATTTCACAGTGGTTGTTCTCCCTACTCTGTGCACAGTGAACGATCTTGTACAGTTTCACCTTTTGCTGTGCATATTTGGCCCAAGGTATTTTGTACAGCAGGTTGGGCCTTGCAGCCTTTGTGCAAGAAAGGTTTTTACTAATAATTATGGTGGAGTGGGTCAGAATTAACTTCCTTAAATAATATAGTGGGGTTTCAGCTTTCCACTTAAGTCTTGATACAATGTGCAAGTCCCATTGTATGTTGTTGTTTGTGAACTCAAACCCTTAAAAGAATTTATGCAAGTGATGTCAATATATTTGTGTTGCATATTTAGTGGCCAAACTGTATGTGTGTCATACAGGAGGACCTGTTCTGAATTTGTGGAAATGAACACACAATGTATCAGACTGTGGAGCAGTCAGGTTTTTGATAAAATTCACCCAAAACTCAAAAACCGTGCACCACACCGAAGGCATTCTACAGCATTGTACTTATGAACATTTATGAGAAAATACTTGACAAAGACCTGTACTAATTGCTTAACTGATACCATTTATAGACACAAGAACATAATTTGTTTCTCCTAACTTCTTGCTTGGGGAATTTAATGTCAGAACCACTCATTCACATAACTGAATGTGTTTCGGAAACTGTTGGAGCCCGTGATTCACCAATTTGGAGGTCGTTTGGGTGATCCAGCGCTTTGTTGTCTCTGAGAAGATTCTGTGAGGCAGTGAGCCTTGAGGGGAGGAGGCTGTGGTGTGTGAGAGCCAGTGCTCAACTCTATTTCGCTGATTAAAGCTTCTGTTGTGTCATCGATTAAGGCGAAGAGGGAGATTGGAACATTGTGATGGACGTGGAAGGTGAGCGCTGGCTGCCTGCCTGCTTGCTGGTAGGATTGCTCTGCCGCCGGAAAGGGGAGCCTGCGCGGCCTGCCGCTGTGCCCGCACGATACTACCAAGAGTTTTCTGCATTTTGGACATGGATCTGGATTTGGACTATGGACTTTTTTTTCAGTCTTATTTTTATATTCTGTGCTTTTCATAAAAACATAGAAAACCTACAGCACAATACAGGCCCTTCGGCCCACAAAGTTGTACCGAACATGTCCCTACCTTAGAAATTACTAGGTTTACCCTTAGCCCTTTATTTTTTCTAAGCTCCATGTACCTATCCAAAGTCTCTTAAAAGACCCTATCGTATCCGCCTCCACCACCGTTGCCGGCAGCCCATTCCACACTCTCACCACTCTCTGAGTAAAAAACTTACCCCTGACATCTCCTCTGTACCTACTCCCCAGCACCTTAAACCTGTGTCCTCTTGTGGCAACCATTTCAGCCCTGGGAAAAAGCCTCTGACTAGTCACACGATCAATGCCTCTCATCATTTTCAGCCATTCTTTCTTGATTTTGTTTGTGCGGGTGAGTGGAGTTTGAGGGTTGATGTCCTTGTGATGTTTTGTGTGGGGGGAGTGGGGTCTGGGGGGGTGCTTGATACTCATTGCATTTTTTGTTGCTTCCTTTGTGCAGGGTGACGAGAATTTGGAAGACGGTGTTCTTTTTGTATTTCTTGTTGGGGGGGTAGGGTTTGGGAGTTGATGTTCTTGTTTTTTTTGTGTGGGGAGAGGGGTATTTTGGAGCTGATGTTCTTGTTGCATTTCATGTTGGGGAGGGGTTTTGGGGGTTGATAATCGTGTTGCTATTTTTTTCTTGGTTTCGTGGTTATCTTGAGAAGAAACTTCTTTGATAATTTGCTTTGATAATAAGTGAACCTTTGATTCTTTGAAATTTTTCGATTTTTGAATGGTTTAACTTCTGGTACAAATAAGGTGCCCTTTGGATTATAGAAAGCAACTGTTATTTTAACTGTTGAGTCATTTGTTTCAGTATTAATTCTGTAGCCTTTCTCACTTGTCCAGTAGCCATTAAGAATTTTGTGATTACATTTTCCTTGAAGCCCTGCAACCGTTAGTTTTGTCAGAGTACTACTGTAAATATGTCGTTAAAGACAGTAGTGGTAATGTAATAGTTCTGCATCAGAAAGTACTGGCCGAGGGTGAACATGCCTACATCTGAACTGTCAGGAGGTCATAAACATGGGCCACTTATACCTTGGGTAGTATTGCTGATCAAGCATTGCATCATACAGAATTGTGAGAACAATATTCAAGCACTGTAATTGGTAATCAGAGCACACCACAATAGCACAAAGTAAATAGTAGTTTTAGACAATGCCCAATCTTAATTTATAGGTATATGAAGTTGAAAAAAATCTCCATTAAACTAAAAAGAATCTTGCTTTCCTAAACAGCAGTTTGCTTTTGTTAGGTTTACGGTATAAGTGGCTCGATTGTGTTTTTCATACATTTAGTTTGTCAGAGCTGCATTACTTTTCTCAGTGCTTTGAATCATTAATGTAACAGAAATTGCTGACTATGGAATTAGACTACAGACTGCCTATTTTGGTGCCCCAGGTGATGACTTCCAATTTGTTTTCAAATTGCAGGAGTATATCTGTAGTGCAAATACTGTTTTGGTATTTGTGCAGTGTTCCCTGGAGCGGAGTGTGAGTGATAGAATAGGACTTGTATGCTTGGAAACACGGAATTATTAGAAAGAATGAATCATGCATCAGGGCTATTGGGCTCATCAAGTCCATGCTGCTCTTTGCAAGAGCAATCCAACTCTCATCATCCTGTTTTTTTTATCCCCAAGTATTTAAGCAACTTGAGTGAATCTGCAGATGCTGGAAATAAATAAAAACACAAAATGCTGGCAGAACTCAGCAGGCCAGACAGCATCTATGGGAGGAGGTAGTGACGACGTTTCAGGCCGAAACCCTTCATCAGGAGTGAAGTAACATGGGACGGTCGAGGGGGGATAAGAAGTGGGGGGAGGGATAAAGTAGAGAGCTGGGAAGTGATAGGTTGGAGGGAAATGGGCTAGGGGGAAGGTGGAGAATTATGGGAAATAAAAGAGAAAGAAAGGTAGGGCTAGGGGGAGATTATAGTGAGGGGGAAAAAAGAGAGAGAAAGAGAACCAGACTGAAATAATAGATAGGAATGGGGGTAAGGGGGGGGCAGGGGTATCAACGGAGGTCTGTGAGTTGGATGTTCATGCCGGCAGGTAGGAGGCTACCTAGGCGGGAGATAAGGTATTGCTCCATCGACCTGCGTGTGGCCTCATCTTGACGGTAGAGGAGGCCATGGACAGACATGTCGGAGTGGGAGTGGTCTGTGGAATTGAAGTGTGTGGCCACAGGGAGATCCCGCCACTGCTGGAGGACTGAGCGTCAGTGTTCGGTGAAATGGTCTCCCAGTCTGCGGCGGGTCTCCCCAATGTATAAATGGCCACATCGGGAGCACCGGATACAGTATATCACCCCAGTTGACTCGCAGGTGAAGTGGTGCCTCACCTGAAAGGACTGTCTGGGGCCTGGGACTGCATCGGCGCTGCTTCCTGCACACGTGCTGAGCTCGTCGACTTCATTAACTTCGCCTCCAACTTTCACCCCGCCCTCAAATTCACCTGGTCTATTTCCGACACCTCCCTCCCCTTTCTACATCTTTCTGTTTCTATCTCTGGAGACAGCCTATCCACCGACGTCTACTACAAACCTACTAACTCCCACAGCTACCTAGACTATTCCTCCTCCCACCCTGTCTCCTGCAAAAATGCTATCCCTTTCTCTCAATTTCTCCACCTCCGCCGCATCTGCTCTCAGGATGAGGCCTTTCATTCTTGGACAAAGGAGATGTCTTCCTTTTTTAAAGAAAGGGGCTTCCCTTCGTCCACTATCAACTCTGCCCTCCATCGCGTCTCCCGTATTTCACGCACCTCTGCCCTCACCCCATCCCCTCGCCACCCCACCAGGGATAGAGTCCCCCTGGTCCTCACCTATCACCCTACCAACCTACAGATCCAACGTATAATCCTCCGTAACTTCTGCCACTTCCTACGTGATCCCACCACCAGCCACATCTTCCCCTCGCCCCCTCTCTCGGCTTTCTGCAGGGATCGCTCCCTACGCGACTCCCTTGTCCATTCATCCCCCCCATCCCTCCCCACCGACCTCCCTCCGGGCACTCATCCCTGCAAACGAAAGAAGTGCTGCACCTGCCCCACACTTCTTCCCTCACCACCATCCCAGGCCCCAGACAGTCCTTTCAGGTGAGGCACCACTTCACCTGCAAGTCAACTGGGGTGATATACTGTATCCGGTGCTCCCGATGTGACCATGTATACATTGGGGAGACCCGCCGCAGACTGGGAGACCGTTTCGCCGAACACTGACGCTCAGTCCTCCAGCAGTGGCGGGATCTCCCTGTGGCCACACACTTCAATTCCACAGACCACTCCCACTCCGACATGTCTGTCCATGGCCTCCTCTACCGTCAAGATAAGACTGCGCGCAGGTCGATGAAGCAATACCTTATCTCCCGCCTAGGTAGCCTCCTACCTGCCGGCATGAACATCCAACTCACAGACCTCCATTAATACTCCTGCCCCTCCTTACCCCCATCCCTATCTATTATTTCAGTCTGGTTCTCTTTCTCTCTTTTTTCCCCTCACTATAATCTCCCCCCAGCCCTACCTTTCTTTCTCTTTTATTTCCCATAATTCTCCACCTTCCCCCTAGCCCATTTCCCTCCAGCCTATTACTTCCCAGCTCTCTACTTTATCCCTCCCCCCACTTCTTATCCCCCCTTGACCATCCCGTGTTACTTCACTCCTAATGAAGGGTTTCGGCCCGAAACGTCGTCACTACCTCCTCCCATAGATGCTGTCTGGCCTGCTGAGTTCTGCCAGTATTTTGTGTTTTTATTTAAGCAACTTGGTTTTTTTGAAATAAATAATTATATTTACCTCTCAAAGGCCAAGTCCTGGACATTAATCTCTCATTGCATAAACAATTCTTCCTCTTGTGATTTTAGGTTCTTTTGCCAATCTCCCTCATCTTGTGTCCTCAGGTTCTTGATTCTTCTGCCAAAAGAAATACTCTTTGTTTCTCTCTCCCTCTCTTTTTTTCTCTCTTACACATTCATAAAAGCTATTTGAATCATGCCTTTTAGTTTATATTGTCTCCTTGTTATTCCAATTAAAATTTTATGTAATATATGGAATCAATATAAAGAACAACATTTTCCAGCTTTCAAATTAGATTATGGATAGTAGTAGTAGTAGGCCTCCGTTAGTCTCGATAGACCATGAATTTGCACCTTGGAAAGTTTCCAGGGCGCAAGCCTGGGCAAGATTTTATTTTATGAAGGCCAGCAGTTGCCCAAGCTTCAAGTCTCCCCTCTCCACACCACTGAAGTTGTCCAAGGGAAGGACAGTAGGACCCATACAGCTTGGCACTGGAGTCATCGCAGAGCAATGTGTGGTTAAATGCCTCCCTCAAGGACACACACACAGCCTCAGCCAAAGCTCGAACTAGTGACCTTCAGATCACTAGATGAACACATTAACCACTTGGCCACGCGCCAACACGGATTATGGATAGTTACTCCCTGAATATATATTTTGTTAAATTTCTGGATAAGTTAGTAAAATATTATAACTTACTCCCCAAGAGAACATATTTCACTTTTACACTGAAACAAATTATGCAGATGCTAAAAATCTGAAATAAAAACCAAACATCCGAGAAATGTTCAGTAAATTTTACTTTTTTTTAAGTAGATTCCATCAATTCCTTGAAAGTGGAATTAACATTTAAAGTTAATGGCCTTTTGTTAGAATATAACAACCATTTCTACTGAGAGGTTGACAGCCAGGAACTTTGTTTGATTACGCACAATTATCTTCATCAGACTATGTTTGAACTAATCACTTACATTTCAGTTTAAAAAAAACAAAGTGATTATTTGGCTTTCCCTGTTTGGATTCTTCAAATATTAATACCTTGAACTTATTGGTGAAGTTTGATGAGTTGGACCTGAATTGAGAACAATAGCTTTTCTTTGAGACAGTGAGAGATGAGCTGTGCAATTCTCATATTTCTTACATTTGCATTAATATAATTTTCTGTTTTAATATACCAGCGTAGAAGATGGATTTTCAAAATCTATTGTAAATTATATTGTTTTCATAATACTTATGAAGTAACACTTTGTAATTAATTCCGAGTCACAGATTTTCCATGTACCTTGAGAATCATGGATACCTGGCTATAAAAAGTCCAGTTTAAAGGAGAACAAAATTATACTCATTTTAATAACCGCGATCCAATAGAAAATCAACTACATGAAAAACTATTTTTATGTTCTGCTTTTGACATCTTAATATTTTGTTAGTTGCTTCGTTCTCAATAATTGTGCTTCTTTCACAAGTTTGGTTATATTGGAGTCTTGAGCACAGCAGTTGAAAGGTATCTTAATGGGTGCCTCAGCAGGATGTTTAGAAATTTTACTCAGAAGGATCAGTGAAAACTTGCAGCCAGACTCCTGAGTATCAGTTAACAGTAAAGTATGCTCCCCTATAATTTAGGGAATTAAATCCCCTATTAATTATGCTCCCCTATAATTTTTCCTTTGGCTCCTCCCACTTCCTCCAAACCAAAGCTGTAGCCATGGGCACCCGTATGGGTCCCAGTTATGCCTGCCTTTTTGTTGGCTTTGTGGAACAGTCCATGTTCCAAGCCTATACGGGTATCTGTCCCCATCTTTTCCTTTGCTACATTGATGACTGCATTGGCGCTGCCTCCTGACGCATGCTGAGCTCGTTGACTTCATTAACTTTGCCTCCAACTTTCACCCTGCCCTCAAATTTACCTGGTCTATTTCTGACACCTTCCTCCCCTTTCTTGATCTTTCTGTCTCCATCTCTGGAGACGGCCTATCTATTGATGTCTACTATAAGCCTACAGACTCTCACAGTTACCTGGACTATTCCTCTTCCCACCCTGTCTCTTGCAAAAATGCTATCCCCTCCTCACAATTCCTCCATCTCCACTGCATCTGCTCTCAGGATGAGGCTTATCATTCCGTTTCGTTTGGGGACAAAGGAGATGTCTTCTTTTTTTAAACAAAGGGGCTTCTCTTCTTCCACCATCAACTCTGCTCTCAAATACATCTCTCCCATTTCCCGCACATCTGTCCCCACCCCATCCGCCCGCCACCCCACTCGGGATAGGGTTCCCCTTGTCCTCACCTACCACCCCACCAGCCTCTGGATCCAACGTATAATTCTCCGTAACTTCCGCCACCTCCAACGGGATCCCACCACCAAACACATCTTTCCCTCCCCCCCCCCTTTCTGCTTTCCACAGGGGTCGCTCCCTACGCAACTCCCTTGTCCATTCATCCCCCCCACCCCATCCCTTCCCACTGATCTCCCTCCTGGCACTTATCCTTGCAAGCAGAACAAGTGCTACACCTGCCCTTACACTTCCTCCCTCACCACCATTCAGGGCCCCAGACAGTCCTTCCAGGTGAGGCGACACTTCACCTGTGAGTCGGCTGGTGTGGTATACTGTGTCCGGTGCTCCCGGTGTAGCCTTTTATATATTGGTGAGACCAGACGCAGACTGGGAGACCATTTTGCTGAACACCTACGCTCTGTCCACCAGAGAAAGCAGGATCTCCCAGTGGCCACACATTTTAAATCCACGTCCCATTCCCATTCTGATTTGTCTATCCATGGCCTCCTCTACTGTCAAGGTGAAGCCACACTCAGGTTGGAACAACAACACCTTATATACCGGCTGGTTAGCCTCCAACCTGATGGCATGAACATTGACTTCTCTAACTTCCGTTAATGCCCCCCCTCCCCTTCTTACCCCATCCCTGATATATTTAGTTTTTTTTCCCCCATCCCCTTTTTTTTCTTTCTTTCTCTCTCTGCCCATCACTCTGCCTGTTCTCCATCTCCCTCTGGTGCTCCACTTACCCTTTCTTTCTCCCTAGGCCTCCTGTCCCATGATCCTTTCCCTTCTCTAGCTCTGTATCCCTTTTGCCAATCACCTTTCTGGCTCTCAGCTTCACCCCACCCCCTCCAGTCTCCTATCATTTAGCATTTTCCCCTCCCCCTCCTTCTTTCAAATCTCTTACTATCTTTCCTTTCAGTTAGTCCTGACGAAGGGTCTCGGCCCGAAACATCGACAACGCTTCTCCCTATAGACGCTGCCTGGCCTGCTGCGTTCCACCAGCATTTTGTGTGTGTTGCTTGAATTTCCAGCATCTGCAGATTTCCTCATGTCTCCCCTATAATTGTCCATTTCTAATACATCTCAGAGTACTTCAGTGCATTTAAGTGTTGGTGTATATACAGAAGAGCAAATAAGTTGTTTTGGACAATCCAAGCATATTGAAAATCAGCGTGATGCCCAGTTGTTATGAACTAAAGGTTTATAAGTTAAATGCTCTGTTGCCCCATGGATACTTGTGAAAACAGTGTTAACAGCTGGACAAGTTGCACTGAAGTCAGCTTTCATTATATTAGGTGCAGGGCACGTTTGCGAACAATCAGGTACTGAAAGATTCTGGTAACTTCAGTATTGGGACTATGATAATCAATAACCCAGCTCCTTTTGACTGGAAATGTTAGAAAGGATGACCTGCAGTTCCCAGAGAAGGCACTTCATGAAGAGCTGATGGATGATGGAACATGGACAACAGAGACACTGCAAGGACATGCTGACACTTCAACCAACCTGTCAGAACGGGTCAGTGATTTTTAAGAAACTCTGGTCATTGATAGATAACAAATTGCTCTGAAGTGAAAGAAAGGCTTTTGATTACAGCTCCTATCAACAAAGGATTGTAATGTCAGATATGGAAAGATCAGCTAGGGTTGGAGTGATCAGTAGTTGAACCCATTGTTTGTTAGGTTTGTGTGTTGGTGTTTCAAAACACAAACTACTGAATAGCAACCTGCCTAATCTTCATGCATCCCACCTACCGTGAGTTATTTCCTATATTGTTGTAAGTTACATTGAAAGCAGCTCGTCATTCTTTTGACTGAGTAATTCCAGGTTGGATAGACTGTTGGTATACCCAGTTTATTTCATATTGCACCATGGTCGACAAGCGTGCAACCTGGCTTAACATTACATAGACAGTAGATGTAGAGGAGTTGAGTATAAATTTATTATTTTGTTCCCAATTCCTTGAGTACTATAGGAATAAGCCACAATAACTATTTTGAGTAGCAGAGCTAATATTGAAAGTTGAACTGAAAGACTCAGATTCTGTAATTTTTTTTGTTTTCTTTCACTCAGATTGTGTCATCAGGGCAAATTTTCTTCCAGTATATTTATTTTAAATAATTTGACAGTGAAAGATCACTCCCATTATTTCTATGGGTCATGTATGGGCAAAAAAAAAGATGAAGTATGCAGATTTGACCACAAAGAGGCAGTAAAATATAGGTAGGTGATCAAGTATGTAACACATCTTGAGAATTGTAGAAATGTCTGTAAATTTAAAACTTGTGAATGAATTTAATAACATTTAAAATATTAAACTGCAAACTGTCATTTGTTAATTAATATGTAAACATCGTCTTGTTTTTGGTATGTTACATGTTAAATCTTTGCTCTTATTTAATTAAAAATCTGCCCTCTCAGCTTGTCGAGATGTAATGATTGGCCCCACTCACCATTGGACATGATCGGCAGCATTAACATAATTTGCTTGTTGGTGATGCTTGAATTCATACAATGAAGGGCAGATGTAGTCGAAAATAAGTTGTAACGCAAAGCAACATAATATGTCAGTATTGTAATGAAGCGGATAAAGGTGATTATTAGGAAAATCCAAACGGAAATGTTTACAAAAGAATCTGATAAATTTATGCGTCTAGAAGGGAAAATTCTGCTGCAGCATTTTTTTTGTACAAAAATATTTCTATAAAAAAGAAAATAGTTTGCAGTTTGCGTATGTTGTCATGTGTCAGTGCTGTCAAGAATGATACTATGATATTACTTTAATTACTTTGCTTGGCAGAAAAGTCATTGTATAGAAACTTAATTAAATATCTTTAGATCTCTATTGTTCAACTTGAATTTTGTCCAATTTTCAGGCTTTGATGAGACAAATTTTAAATCCCAAGGATTTTTTTTGCTATCCTTTAAAAAGCAATGGGATTTTCCAATCTTGCTGGAATCTGGCTGTATTTAAATGGAAATTCACACACTAGACTAGAAATTTGATGGGGAAAATGTGCATGTTTTAATGCCTCAGTCATACAAGTGATTTGAGAATGTTTTTCAGTGTTTGTGCCCACTTCTGAAAGAAATCACTGCTTTTGAAAAATTGGAGAAGATGCTTCCTGCAACACTTCACATTTTGTACATGTGGGGATACCAGTCACCTCTGGTTTCTGACTAGATCAGAGATTAGATCAATTATCAGGACAAAACGATACTCATTTACTGTAAAGCAGAAAAACACATAGCAAGTCAGGAACTGTATGTGATTAAAGTACTCTTTGATGCGACATCAATTTTCTCATTAAGGGATTCAACACATTGATTTCTGTGTGCTGCCCGTTTTGACATTGGTAGCAGTGATTAAAAATTACAGCAACAATGCACTTCAGTGTGAACCTGTGATGGTTGCCTGATTCCTTGGCCACCTCAAAGCATGGGGAGCCCACCGTGTGAACAATTCCGTCTCCTTGCCCTGATTCCTCCCTCATGGGTGTCCTCCACAGTGCCTCGATTCTCTCTCTATGGCAGCCTGTGAAGTGAGTGCTCGCAGTGCCAGTGAGTGACGGTGACCCCATTGCTCTGCATGCAGCTGCTGTCTGTGAACACTGGCAGGTTGCACAGTGCCTGTGATTACTTGTACTACCTCAGTTTTGATATCATTTGTTGATCATTATTTTGGCATTTGAACAAAATGCAGCACCCGTTCAGTGCACCAAAAATGGGTGAACCCTTATTGCTGGTGATGCACCATCAATAACTCTCGGAGACGTGAGGCGAGAGATAGGTTTTTATTAGCTGGAAGAGAGAGCACTATCAGCAATAAGAGACCATCACACAACATCCTGGAGACTGAGGGAGGGGCAGTGCCTCCAATCGCCTTTATACAGGGGTCTGTGGGAGGAGCCACAGGAGCAGTCAGTGGGGGGGGGGGGGGGGGGCGTGTCCAGACAGGTATATGTAGTTCACCACAGCTGGGCTACAAATTTATCTTTTCTTTAGTGTCTGCTTAACATCAACTGCTTATTAACATCAGTCCCACACATCTAATACCTCCCAGCTCTTATTGGCTGAGCACTCAATTATCTTTAGGGATCCTTGGAATTGTACACTGACGTCCTCGTGTTCCTCTGTGCTCTGTAAAACTTAGCCATTCATCCATTCATTGCAATTTTGTTTTACTCCTCTCTAACGATGGCTTTAAAGAAAGAATTTGGAAGATGGAGCTGTTTTACAATGGAATCCTGGAGCACAGTGCAACACAATTTTAATCTGTAGGTAGTAAAGTTAAGAAAAGTAAAGAATAGCTGTTTAAATGGTTTCACAGTTTAGAGGTCACAGATAACGGAGAAATCACTGAGATGTTAGATTTCAAGGATAAGCTTAGTCCTCCTAATGTGTTTAAATTACGCATCAGAATTAAATTCCACTTGTCATTGCTGTTTCTCTCCTTTTGGTTAAGTCTGTTCTAATAGCTTTCCCAGTAGCTTAACATCAATTTTTTATTTCTGACTAGAGTAGGAGAGAAGTAGAGTCATAGAGGTCATAGTTATAAATGAATGCAGCTCAGGAAAAGGCCCTTTGCCCACTGAGTCCCTGATGCCCATCAAATTATTGTTTATTTTCTCCATTCACAGAACAGAATTATGCTTTGAATGTATTCTGTCTACACTTGGAATTACAATGAGATAATAATCTCTTTTATTCATAAATTTTATTTTTTGATGTTTTATTGTTAGTAGGTGCCTGTTCCCCAGCTAACATAATTCTGGATACTCAAAACAAATTGGTTTTTAATCCGACAACTACTGTTAGGTTCTGGAAAATCCCAGGCTGTTCATTTAAATGTTCCATTTCCAGTCATGTTCCAGTTCAATATGGCAATTCTGCATTCCACGTTATCATTATAGTAACTGTTGAAACATTATGAACTAATAGAGCAATATTTCAGTTTTCTCTCATTCCTACTTTTACATAACACTTTTTTCTTTTCCTATTTTCATTTTAAAATTTCCTAAATCTAATCTAAATCTATATATTTCTCAGTTGTTCTCAATTAATAAACACCCAGGCCCAGAAATATTTCCAAAATTTATTTCCGAGTTCAGCATGCATTTGTCGTACATGTGAATGGAAATGCGATTTAATGTCATTTATACAAAGTCCATTAGACCAGCTTTCTATGCTTTAGGCTGTGCACGCTAATGCTGGTCTCCTTTAGAAAGTTGAGGGCTGCCTTTGTGTTAAGTTAACGGAGCTTCTTCACCGGGCCCTGGGCCATTGGTTCCACCACGTGACAGGTACAATGTCCTGTAAGACTTATACTTCCGTACCTACCTACTTCCTTTCCACTCCATACCACAGTCCTGATCACTCCTCAACATCCATGATGTTGCTTCTCTGAAACCCTTTCAAGCCATTGGACCCCGTACGTGTATTTCCATGAATCTTCTCATATCCATATCTCATCATGTCCAACTGTGGATGCTCTGACATGCTCAAAGTATTGCATTAAATCACACTTCCTGGTATCAACCAGAATTATCAAAAGACAAAGCCCCTCCTCCCTAACTTGTGTAATCTTGTCTCCACGTTACTCCTCGTAATAACACCCCCCTGACTTGTAACAGAGTGTGGCAAAATAATGCGCATTGGACAAAATAATGGCAAGCTTTCCTGGCATTAGAGTGTTCAAATAAATTGCATAAGCACTGCATATGATGAGACAAAGGACAGACTGACAATTGCCCTTGAACCCCCACCCCACCCTAAATAGGAACACAGCAGCACCTTATCTGGATTGATTCAATAAAACAGCAGTGATTCACCATAATTAGAATCTGGTGGAGGTGAATTGTCACCTTAGGGAAAAATTGCAGATAGAAATAATGTGATACTCCACAGACTGTATCAGCAAAGAACAGATTGAACCTAGGCATTTAATGAGCTGCTGAGTTTTTTGTCATAATTACTTTGGAGTAGTGAGATAGACATGCAAGAATGGTTGGGAAAGCCCTCTTGCACAGTAACAAAACCTGCCCATTTATAAACGATTGCTCAGATCTGGGAACATAATGTACTTAAGTCTCAGCAGGCAGCTTGAGCCTCTAATCAATAGTTTCTTCTTCAGTGATATGAGAAATTAGTAATTTGTAATGATCTTTATGAAGTGTAGTGTAAATTGAATGCTTTGTCTAATAATAATATCTTTGTGTTTACCATTGGCGGGATGCCTGCAGGATGCACACATGACATCCTTTCTGAATTATTCCATTTCCCTGCTGCTCTGAAAACCTCCTGTTTAATCAGAATAAAACAGTGGCTGAAGTAGCAAGGTGAGTCAGAGATGGAGAAAATTATTAAAATGTTATAGCTCTCAGATTTCATTACCAGTGAAGAAAATTAATTTACCATCGAGCAATCTGAATATATCATAAAAATGGAAAATCTTCCAGGTACATTCCATTACATCTGCAAAGAGAGAAGGCGTATCAACCGTATGAGTTCTTTTGTCAATAAGATCAGTGAACCCATTTTTCCGATGGAACTGCAGAGAGGAGGGGGAATAACAAGTAGGTGCCTGTCTCATTTAGTGAAAAGCTTCAACACAAATCCACTTGCTTTATTCTGCTCCATTGTTTGGGACTACAATACTGCATCCAGGGGAGAGCAATTTTTTACTTCCTATCATCAAGAATATTATGTTTGCTGCTTACTATGGGGCAGGAAGAGGGGTGATAGATCTCTGTAATGGGAACATTTGTTTGGTTGCTGTTGAGAATCTCCTTATTGCTTACAAACCTGATACAAAACTCCTTGCAGTCATTTTAACTTCCTCTAACCATTTTGACCTTTGCTCTTAATCTCTGAAATTCCAAACAATAATGAAGACACTTTCAGGAACTGCAGGAATGCTTTTAATAAAAAAACAGAGTACTCAGCAAATCTGGCAGCAGCTATGAATATAGAATCAGAGCTAACATTTCAGAACAATAACTTTTTTGACTTCTCATTGTAATTCACAATGTTAGCATCTGCAGTGATTGGTTTAGAGGTTATTTCAACCCTGCTTGCCCACTGGAGAGATTGAGGGCTCAGAATGCAGAGGAGACCTGTTAGTCATTGTTTCTTTCTCTTCATAACTGGTATAACTTTAACCATTGCTTACAATTTAAGTCATACCTAAAGAGGTGCTTTTTAAACATCTTTACTTGCCGCTCCTCTATGACCACAAGATTGCCCCAGTGTCCCTTAACTTGAGCACCATATCTACTTACAGGAAGTCCTCTCGTCCTGCATTGTGCTTTCCTGAGGAAAATTGGCCAAGGCCGTGCTGATAATATCTATTAGGTTAAAATAGAATATTGTGAGTCAGCGAAGATAAGGTGAAGAAATGTCGAGTTTTGATCGTTACCTTATCTGACCAGTGAAAAGCTTTCAGATAAGCAGATAAAATTCCTGGACTACTGTGCAGAAATGATGGTTTTTCACACTTCTGATGTTTGCCAGCATAATTTCATTCAGGTGGGGTTCTGAATTCAAGGTGTTCAGTCATAATCACATTGAATTTCTTCACCTTGACTTCAGGGCACTGGGCAGAAATCATTTTGTGTCATCTGCTGAAAACTGCTGGTGTCCTCTCTTAACTGTGCTTTTTAGGATTAGGTAATGTCATCGGGCTCCTAGTGCAAGCTTAATTCTGGCTGAGTGGAGAACTTGGTGCAGATGACCTGAATGAGTGAAATAGAAATGAAAATGAAGGGCTTGGGTTTATCCTGCTCACTCCTCCGGTCTGCTTTATTGCAAGATCATTCTAATTGCTCTGATCATTCATTTTCATAATTGTTTAGGTGCTAAGTGTAGGTCAGGTATGATGGCAGAATGTAGTATTAATGGAAAGACTCTTGGCAGTGTGGAGGATCAGAGGGATCTTGGGGTCCAAGTCCATAGGACACTCAAAGCTGCTGCGCAGGTTGACTCTGTGATTAAGAAGGCGTATGGTGCATTGGCCTTCATCAATGATGGGATTGAGTATAAGAGCCAAGAGATAATGTTGCAGCTATATGGGACACTGGTCAGAGCCCACTTGGAGTACTGTGCTCAGTACTGGTCACCTCACTACAGAAGGATGTGGAAACTATAGAAAGGGTGCAGAGGAGACTTAAAAGGATATTGCCTGGTTTGGGGAGCATGCCTTATGAGAATAGATTGAGTGAACTCGGCCTTTTCTCCTTGGAGTGATGGAGGATGAGAGGTGACCTGATAGAGGTGTATAAGATGATAAGAGGCATTGATCGTGTGGATAGTCAGAGGTTTTTTCCTAGGGCTGAATTGGCTAGCATGAGAGGGAACAGTTTTAAGGTGCTTGGAAGTAGGTACAGAGGAGATATCAGGGGTAAGTTTTTTACGCAGTGAGTGGTGAGTGCGTGGAATGGGCTGCCAGCAATGGTCGTGGAGGTGGATATGATGGGGTCTTTTAAGAGATTCCTGGATAGGTACATGAAGCTTAGAAAAGTAGAGGGCTATGGGTAACCCTAGGTAATTTCTAAGGTATGGACATGTTTGCCACAACGTTGTGGGCCGAAAGACCTGTATTGTGCTGTAGGTGTTCTATGTTTCTAACTCATAACTAAAGGCTGATTATTTTCTGTCAGCTATTACCTGCCCTTCACCCATTTTCTTTTTTGTATAGGTTTGGCTGGCAAACTTCACATTAAAGAAGTGGTTAAAATCATGTTGTCTCATTCTGCTGAAATGGGGGATATGTTATCTTTCCCACTTGGATGCCTCCTTTCAGTCAGTTTTGAATTAAGATCTGCCCTTTACCTTTCACTGCTGGTCATAGTTACCTGTAGTACTTCTGCAGGTTCAGTAACCAAGCATGGATTGTTAGGGCAAGAAGGTGTCTACCTGTAATCAATAATCCCAGTATTCCAGGACTCTGTCAAAACTGATCAATAGCGATGCATTTCTGCATGAGCAATAATGCTGTTCTCCACTAAAGGTGTAAGTGAGGGGAGTTCCCCACATTCAGAGGTCCATAGCATCTTCCAGTCAGGTATGACCCTGTACTGTTTTGGGGCAATGTGAACTCCCTTAATTACAATATAAGAGCAGGGCAGCAATTAATAACAAATTGATAATCTTCTTTCCTCTTTCTGACCTTTTTAATATTTCTGACCTGTGGTAAGATGTGGCTTGGTGATTTCAGCGTCAGGGCCGTTAGTAACCCTGAATGAGTTCCATGTACCCAAGTGGAAACGGGGAATTGTCAGTGAGACTGCTGCGGACTAGTCAGCACAGAAACTTCCAGGAGGTTAGAAATGCCCAGCCACAAAATGTTTCACAACTCTGCTCCTGGGCTTTGCTGCATGAAGCTTCTTTTTGATGGTGGCTTCTAGGTGCTCCTTCACACTGTTCTTGGTCACTGCTGCCCTTGGCCAGCTTTACTTGCTACACTGAAAGCTCTTGCTACAAGTTATGATCTTGTCTTCTTCCCACCAAAGGCTTAAATTTGCTCCGTTTCTTCACTCTGGAGACAATTTTTATCCCGACTCTATTGCTTCTATTTTACCGTTATGACTGGCAAATTTTCAGTTAGGTTTTATCAATCTGCAGCGAAAATCACATTACATTGGAACCTGTAATGAGGGTTTCTTGCCTAACAATAAAAATGACCTTATTGTTACAATGCATTTTTCTTTTTCAGCACATCATCTGGAACATGTGCTGCTGACATTTAAATATTGTAAACTGAGCACCATTTGCAGTTAACAGATGAGGGCATTTATTTAATTGTACCACCTAGTTTTCCCATGATAATGCCCAGAATTATTTACCTAATCGATGTTAATAGTTTTAGTAGAGTTATAATAGAAAGTGAATGAAAAAGACTAATCAAAATAACACATTTTTGATTATGATTTATCTTGACGTATCAGGGTTAATTTTAGCCTGACCTCTGTGTGAAACTCATGGGATTGGATTGACTGCCTACATTATATTGTTTGATTTACTTTGAAGGTAAAATCAGTCATGGTTGCACAAGACAGCTGATATAATCTCATCTGTTTTATAGCAAGATAAATTATTTCAAAGTACACCTGTAATTTCTTATTGTCTTTTTTTAAGCTTGTGGAAGTCAAATATAGTTTGTTATGTTAATGTTCAAGTAAATTAGAGTACAGGAGGGAGATGGTCAGCCTTGTGACTGGTTGTCTAGGCAACAACCTTTCCCTCAATGTGAGCAAAACCAAAAAAAAGAAGCTGGTCATTGATTTCAGGAAGTGGGGGTGGGGGCAGTGCACATGGTCCTATTTACATCAGTGATGCTGAGGTTAAGAGGGTTGAGAGCTTCAAGGTCCTCGGAGTAAGCATCGCCTATACCATGACCTGGTCTAATTACATTAACACCATGGCCAAGAAAGCTTACCAGTGCCTCTACTTCATCAAGGGGTTAAAGAAATTTGGTGTGTCTCCTTTCAGCTTCAATTTTTATTGAAGCACCTTGGTATGATCGTAGCTCGGTATGGCAACTGCTCATGGTAAGAAACAGTGCGGAGAGTTGTGGAACAGCTCAGCATTATTACAGAAACCAGCCTCCCTTCGTGGACTCCATTTGTACTTCTTGCTGCCCCGGTAAAGCAGCCAGCATAATCAATTACCTCACCCACCCCCAAAACTCTCTCTTTACCTCCCTCCCATTGGGCAGAGGATACAAAAGCCTGAAAGCACACACCACCAGACTCAAGGAGAGCTTCTGTCCTGATGTTATAAGGCTGTTGAACAGTTCTCTAGTACAATAAGATGGTCTCTTGAACTCACACACTACCTCATAACGTTGTTCCTTATTGCCTTCCTGCACTGCACTTTATCTGTAATTGTAACACCTTTATTCTGCATTCTGTTTTACCTTGTACTATGTCAAGTTTTCACTGTATCTTGGTACATGTAACGGTGATATACCATTTATCAATTTATATTTGTGGACACCCAAGCTGAACCAGATACATTGTTAGGTTCTGTTGGCCTTGAACCAGATCACTCAGGCAATTGCAGGCCTACCATGGGATTGGGAAGATGAGCTGGTTATCGGTGGTTGAGAAGTATCGTCACTTCTGAATTAGTCAGTGGAGTTTAGAGTCAATGTGGAAATCTGGTGGGTAAGTTGAAGAATGAACTAATTCATTTACCTGATAGTCTGACATTGGATTGGAACACCATTTTCCTAAATTTGGCTGTTCCCAGGGCAACATGAGGTACTCATCTGAGTTGTGGAAATCATGTGAACAATGCAAGGATGCCCTGATGTGCCCACTCACATGTCATCCTATTTCCCATGTGGTGAAAGATGACCTGAAAATGGCCGCTATATTGTTTCAGTTTGGAGAAGGTTTATCCATTTACATATGACTGAAAGAAAGGTTTATGCTATTGAATTTTAAGACTTTTTTTTAAAAAAATGCAGGTGGGTGGTGAAAGGGAACTGAGAAATGCCACCAACAGTTTTAACCACTTCTCTATGATGTGCTGTCATGCAGTATGATATGGTTCAGGGCCAATCAAACCAAATAATCCTTGTGTCCTTACCTTCATTACTTCCAAAAGATCCCCATCTCAACATTTGAAACATAGAAACATAGAAAATAGGTGCAGGAGTAGGCCATTCGGCCCTTCGAGCCTGCACTGTCCTGCTTTCTCTCCATACCCCCGATCCCTTTAGCCACAAGGGCCATATCCAACTTCCTCTTAAATATAGCCAATGAACCGGCCTCAACAGTTTCCTGTGGCAGAGAATTCCACAGATTCACCACTCTCTGTGTGAAAAGATTTTCCTCATCTCAGTCCTAAAAGGCTTCCCCTTTATCCTTAAACTGTGACCCCTCGTTCTGGACTTCCCCAACATCGGAAACAATCTTCCTGTATCTAGCCTGTCCAATCCCTTTAGAATTTTATACGTTTCAATAAGATCCCCCCTCAATCTTCTAAATTCCAGCAAGTATAAGCCTAGTCAATCCAGTCTTTCTTCATATGAAAGTCCTGCCATCCCAGGAATCAATCTGGTGAACCTTCTCTGTACTCCCTCTATGGCAAGAATGTCTTTTCTCAGATTAAGGGAACAAAACTGCACACAATATTCTAGGTGCGGTCTCACCAAGGCCTTGTACAGCTGCAGTAGAACCTCCCTGCTCCTGTACTCAAATCCTTTTGCTATGAGTGCCAACATACCATTTTCCTTTTTCACCGCCTGCTGTACCTGCATGCCCACCTTCAATGACTGGTGTACAATGAATGACACCCAGGTCTCGTTGCATCTCCCCTTTTCCTATTCGGCCACCGTTCAGATAATAATCTGTTTTCCTGTTCTTGCAACCAAAGTGGATAACCTCAGATTTATCCACATTAAATTGCATCTGCCATGAATTTGCCCACTCACCTAACCTATCCAAGTCACCCTGCATCCTCTTAGCATCCTCCTCACAGCTAACACCGCCGCCCAGCTTCGTGTCATCCGCAAACTTGGAGATGCTGCATTTAATTCCCTCGTCTAAATCATGAATATATATTGTAAACAACTGGGGTCCCAGCACTGAGCCTTGCGGTACCCCACTAGTCACTGCCTGCCATTCTGAAAAGGTCCCGTTTACTCTCACTCTTTGCTTCTTTGGATGCATTTGCTGCTATTGTATCACGTTTCCTCTTCCATGGTCTCTTGTTATTTCTTCCCTGTGGTGTCAATGGCCTTGAAGTACATCAAGTGAGTTTTAATCCCAACTAGTTGATGAGCCCAGTGACAGTGAATTTTCAGCAGGAAATGCCTTTTTTAACATGTTATAGCTGCTGGTTGTTTACTAAATACTGAAGTGGAACACAATTAACGATCTATTTTCATTAGTGCTTTCTACAGTGTACCAAAACAGTGCTACTGTTACCCCATAAATGACACTCCCAACATGATGGAACTGAGGGTCATGAGCATCTGCAGAAGGCACTGGCACACCAGCTGCCTCCAAGCAGGGTGACCAGAAGGTGGCAGTAGCTTTACATGTCTGGTGTCTCCTCAACATTTGAGAAACCATGAAATCTGAAGAAAAGTGGAGAAAGTTTTAATTACAACATATTACTTGAAGGAAAACAAACTGCAAGGGAAAGGGATATGCACTAATTGTATTACTCTGTGGCAGTAATATAAATTTGTGTCAGAAATTTTTGAAGTCATCTCTGAATTGAACATTGATGTTCTGTTGGTGAGGTATCTGCTGGGCTGGATGGGATACCTGCTGAGGAATGTAACCTGCTCTGGAGATTTAGCAGCGCTTTGAGTCCCAATAGGCTTGACAGGTGGGAAGCCAACTAGTACCAGGTGCCCAAGAGTAAGGATAGCCTCAATGGATATTAGATTATTTGGACCAAGGATTTATGTTTCTCTTGAGCAGCAGAAATTTGGGTTGTTCAATATCTAACTAATATACATCTGCAAGATGCGTAGTAAAATATATTATGTTACAATGGCACATTTTGTATTATTTTACTCTTGCTTGGACAGTCATGCTGTTAAACAGAGGTGGTTGTAATATGGAAGCAGGGGAGCAGTTCCCATCTGAAGTTTCCATCTAAATCTATAAGTATTTAGATAGACAGAGACTTATTAGGGAGAGTCAACACGGCTTTGTGCGTGGTAGGTCATGTTCAACAAATCTGTTAGAGTTTTTTGAGGAGGTTACAAGGAAAGTGGATGAAGGGAAGGCAGTGGATGTTGTCTACATGGACTTCAGTAAGGCCTTTGACAAGGTCCCGCATGGGAGGTTAGTTAGGAAGATTCAGTTGGTCGGTATACATGGTGAGGTAGTAAATTGGATTAGATATTAGCTCAATGGGAGAAGTCAGAGAGAGGTAGTGGAGGATTGCTTCTCTGAGTGGAGGCCTGTGACTAGTGGTGTGCCACAGGGATCAGTGCTGGGTCCATTGTTATTTGTCATCTATATCAATGATCTTGATGATAATGTGGTAAATTGGATCAGCAAATTTGCTGATGATACAAAGACTGGAGGTGTAGTGGACAGTGAGGAAGGTTTTCAAAGCTCGCATAGGGATTTGGACCAGCTGGAAAAATGGGCTGAAAAATGGCAGATGGAGTTTAATACAGACAAGTGTGAGGTATTGCACTTTGGAAGGAAAAACCAAGGTAGAACATACAAGGTAAATGGTAGGGCACTGAGGAGTGCAGTAAAACAGAAGGATCTTAGAATACAGATATAAAAATTCCCTAAAAGTAGCATCACAGGTAGATAGGGTAGTAAAGAGAACTTTTGGTACATTGGCCTTTATAAATCAAAGTATTGAGTATAAGAGTTGGAATGTTATGGTATGGTTGTATAAGGCATTGGTGAGGCCGAATTTGGAGCATTGTGTGCAGTTTTGGTCACTGAATTACAGGAAGGATATTAATAAGGTTGAAAGAGTGCAGAGAAGGTTTACAAGGATGTTGCCAGGACTTGAGAAACTGAGTTACAGAGAAAGGTTGAATAGGTTAGGACTTTATTCCCTGGAGTGTAACAGAATGAGGGGAGATTTGATAGAGGTGTATAAAATTATGATGGGTATAGATAGAGTGAATGCAAACAGGCTTTATCCACTGAGGCTAGGGGAGAAAAAAACCCAGAAGACATGGGTTAAGGGTGAAGGGGGAAAAGCTTAAAGGGAACATTGGGGGGAGGGACTTCTTCACATAGAGTGGTGGGAGTGTGGAATGAGCTGCCAGATGAAGTTGTTAATGCGGACTTAGTTTACTTTACTGTCACCAAACATTTGATACTAGAGCGTACAATCATCACAACGATATTTGATTCTGCGCTTTGCGCTCCCTGAAGTACAAATCTAAGTAAGTGTAATAAAAATTTAAATTATAAATCATAATTAGAAAATAGAAAAGGGAAAGTAAGGTAGTGCAAGTCAGGTATTTGGAAGGTACGGCCCAGATCCGGGTCAGGATCCGTTCAGCAGTCTTATCACAGTTGGAAAGAAGCTGTTCCCAAATCTGGCCGTATGAATCTTCAAGCTTCTGAACCTTCTCCTGGAGGGAAGAGGGACAAAAAGTGTGTTGGCTGGGTGGGTCGTGTCCTTGATTATCCTGGCAGCACTGCTCCGACAGTGTGCGGTGTAAAGTGAGTCCAAGGATGGAAGATTGGTTTGTGTGATGTGCTGGGCTATGTTCACGATCTTCTGCAGCTTCTTCCGGTCTTGGACAGGACAACTTCCATACCAGGTTGTGATGCACCCTAGAAGAATGCTTTCTACAGTGCATCTATAAAAATTTATATTTGATGTATGCCATAACCAATCGCTTGAAGCAATTTAACATTTAAGAAAAACTTGGACAGGTACATGGAGGAGAGGTGTATGGAGGGATATGGGCCAGGTGCAGGTCAGTGGGACTAGGCAGAAAAATGGTTCAGCACAGCCAAGAAGGGCCAAAAGGCCTGTTTCTGTGCTGTAATATTCTACGGTTCTATGAAAGAGCAAATTTTTAAGAGTGTTCAAGCAAATGTGAAGAATGGGATTTGAATAATATAACATAAATGGAACATTTTTTGTGATTGGGAATTTGAATTTTGAGTATTGAAATTAAAATATAAATAAATTTAGCTTTTTTGATCCTTTAAATGCATTATAGGCCATAACTGTCTGAGTTATTCCTGCTTGAATCCTATTCAAACTGGATTATAACCTTGGCTTTCTGCGTTTAGTACTCTGACAATTCTTGCCAGCAATAATGTAATGTTAGTGCAGAAATACAGTACATATTTTGTTGTCTTATTCAGTAAGTATATGCAACTGTACTAGAATATGCTCTCACATTTTCAAGTCTGGTAACTATGAGGTATTTTTGAGGATGGTACCATTGCTACAGTTTTGAAATGCAGTATTTATATGTTTCCTATTTTTTCAATGAAAATACGAACAAAGTTATCTTATTCTTTGATTATTCTTATTTCCTGTTCTTGAATAGAAAAACGAGATACGGTTTATCATGAAACATTACATTTGGTTCTATCTCCAAATATACTATTTTATCTGCCTTTTTCTCCCAGGTTTTTTTTTGTTGTTTTTATTTCAGATTTTCGATGTTGGTGATAGTTCACTTTATAATGAAAAATCACATTCTCTATATTTATCCTCTAATATATCTGGAAGTTCAAGAATGTCAGAGGGCAGAAGTGTGTGAAGTCGCCATTATTAGGGAGATGGTTCTTGGGAAACTGAAAGGTCTGAGGGTAGTTAAGTCACCTGGACCAGATGGTCTACACCCCAGGTTTCTGAAAGAGGTGGCTGAAGAGATTGTGGAAACATCAGTAATTGTCTTTCAAGAATCAAATGATACTGGCATGATTCCAGAGGAATGGAAAATTGCAAATGTTGCTCCACAATTCAAGAGGGAGAGAATCAGAAGAAAGGAAATTATAAGCCAGTTAGTCTGACCTCAGTGTTTGGAAAAATGTTGGAGTCTATTGTTAAGTATGTGATTTCAGGGTACATGATAAAATACGCAGTAGTCGGTGTGTTTTCCTCAAGGGAAAATCTTGTCAGACAAGTCTGTTGGAATTCTTTGAAGAAATAACAACCAGGATAGACAAAGAAGAATTGGTTGATGTCATGTTCTTGGATTTTCAGAAGGCCTTTGACAAGGTGCCACACATGAGGCTGCTTAACAAGTTAAGAGCCCATGGTATTACAGGAAAGACACTAGCATAGACAAAGCAGTGGCTAATTGGCAGGAGGAAAGAATGGGAATAAAGGGAGCCTTTTATGGTTGGCTTCTGGTGACTAGTGATGTTCTACAGGGGTCTGTGTTGGGACTGCTTTTTTACGTTATATGTCAATGACTTGGATGATGGAATTGATGGCTTTGTTGCAAAGTTTGTGGATGATAGGACTGGTACTTTTGAGGAAGTGGAGCAGCTGAAGAAGGACTTTGACAGATTAGGGGAATGGGCGAAGAAATGGCAGATGGATTACAAATTTGGGAAGTGTATGGTCATGCACTTTAGTAGAAGAAATGATGAAAGGGTTGACTATTTTCTAAATGGAGAGAAAATTCAAAAATCTGAGCTATAAATGGACTTGGGAGTCCTTGTGCAGGATTCCCTAAAGGTTAATTCCCTGTAGATTGAGTCTGTGGTGAGGAAGGCAAATGCGATGTTCTCAAGAACATTATAGAAGCAAGGATGTAAAGTTGAGGTTTTATAATGCACTGGTGAGGACTCACTTATGAGCAGTTTTGTTCCCCTTATCTAAGAAAGGACGTGCTGATGTGTTTGATGGCTCTGGACCTGTACTCACTAGAATTCAAAAGAATGAGGAGTGAACTCATTGAAAGCTATCAAATGTTGAAATGCCTCAAAAGAGTGGATGTGGTGAGCATGTTTCCTGTGGTGAAGGGATCTTAAGATCAGAGGATACAGCCTCAGAGTAAAGGAGCTTCCTTTTAAAATGAAGATGAGGGATTTCTTTAGCCAGTGAGTGGTGAATCTGTGGAATTCATTGCCACAAGTGGCTGTGGAGGTCACGTCATTGGGTATACTTAAGACAGAGGCTGATGGATTCTTGATCTTTTGGGGCATGAAGGGATACAGGAAGATTGGGGCTGAGAGGGAAAATGGGCCAACATGGTGTGTGTTCTCCTGACTTTGCCTTCCTGAAGGGGTGCAAGGGCTTTGTGGGGCCACTCCATCAGCTGATTTACTCACACATCTTAAGATTTGATTTAAAAACCTCAATGTATTACCTATAGAGAGTAGATGTTCTGGCTCTGGAATCATATTTTCAATTAGTACATAAATAAGCTTTTCCCTTAATAAATCTCAATATTTTATTTTTAAATATATATGGCACTTGCCACTTCAGAAACGTGTGTACTCATACATACTTGTATGCACAAATTATATATTTTTTGATATTTGTATACATTGCTCATTACTATTTGTCATATTATTCAATGTGCTGTCAAATGCAAACTTCAAATGTAATTCAGTCTTTTAAATTTCAATGAAAGTTAGAATTAACTGAGTACTGCTGACCTGCACTGCACACTTAGAACAGCTAGTAGCAGGCATAATATCAACCAGTTTATTTCTAATCACAGCTCTTTTCTCATCTTTTTAACTGAAGTGATCTAATACTGTATTGTGTTGTGCGGGATAGTTTCAAATACCTTTCTCAGATTTTTGTATTTATAACTGAAAATGCTCAAGGAGAAAACAAATGTTAATATTGATTTAGATGGATTGTGTAAATGCCTCCTGAAGTTCTTTTCAGTTTACATGCATTAAAATGATTCCATGAGATTCTCTGGAATTTTTCATTGATACACCATGATGAAGAAATGGCCACAGGTAGATCCATCCAGATCTTGCTCTAACAGTGGTCTGTCAAAATGTATCTGCAAGTCTTTTGCTTATGTTACAGCTGTAACGTGTAATGTGCCATTTTAAATGTGTTTGGCTGCTAGTTGTATGCTAATGTGTCCTGAAGAAGGGTCTCAGCCTGAAACTTTGACTGTCTATTCACTTCCATAGATGCTGCCTGACTTGTTGAGTTTTCCAGCATTTTGTGTGCATTGCTTTCGATTTTTAGATTCTGCAGACTTTCTTGTGTTTATAGTAATGTAACTGGTCTGCACGAGTTCACTGTTTTGGCCTATTTCAGTTTTGAAAGTATTTTAGTTTTGAAAGAATATGCATAATATTCTGTGTAATTTATGTATTCATACATTATTTTGTCTTCAGTTTTGTGAATATAGAATTGCAGCTAGTCAGGTGCAGGAGATTTGCATGGATATAATTATCATCAGGAATTTTGACACAGTATAATTTTTAACAAAAGCAATGTTGTTAAACTGTGGATATTGGATTGGTTATTATACTGCTTGGCTTATTTTTCCACTGAATTGAGCACATTGCCTTCAATTAACAATATGAAAAGAAACAAAGATAACAAGCTGTGTATTTTTGCTGAAAAAGGTTAACTAAATGGTTTTAATATACTGGCCAGTTTTTGTTTCAGGAAAAAAACCCAACAGTTGCACCAGGACGTTAGTGACTCCAATAATGAAAACACGGATATCTGAAACTTCCTAAAGAATGTTCACTATTGTTTTGCTAATTTTGCTCTGTCACTGGGTTTGTCATGGAGTCCAGCAGGAGAGCATGGATTGGCCTGAAGTTGCTCAACATTTCTGCTGTAGAACCTGCACACCATCCAGGCTAGGGCTGCTCTGTGCAGGACTAACGCTGAGAACTGGGACTCTCCTGCTGGCTGAGGGTGAATTTTGAGATGGTGAGGTTGTGCAAGTTGCAAGGAAATCATAGTTTTTTGCTTTAATGTCTTTCTGTGTGATCTAATCCGTGTTTTCCCTGGCTGGTTAGAGACTTTTCCTCATGCCTTCTATTTCTTATTGGAGAGCTTTTACTGCTTCTGTGAGCCCATCTTATCTCCTTGAAGTTATAAAGAAAAGATAATTGAAATATGGGAACAATTGGGAAAGCCCTTGCATTAATGAAGTTGACAATAAAACAAGGATAAATTGCATTCATGTAACAACGAACAGAATGAACAGTCCCCTTCCCATCCTTAAGTGTTGAACAAGAGCATTATTCAACATAAATTTAGCATAAATTAATTTTAGTCCTTTGGAGGTAGGGGGTGGGGGAGGAAAGAATCTATATTGTAGGGATTCAGACATGAACCAGAGGATTCATTAATGTGGGTTTAGAGGCAATGTCATGTTGAAGGTCTGATAGTAGGGAAAAGAGGTTTGAGATGAGCTGGTTGTACGCTGGGATGAAAAGGTTCAGGGTGATTTTGTTTGGGAGAGGAGTGGGAATGCTGATTTCTGTCTAGGAGAGTAAACCAGTAATGTTAATGACCAGCAGAAGCCCACAAAATGGATTTTGAGTGATTAACACGTTGGTTGGAACAGGACCAAGTATGGCAGCAGCCTGGGCAGCCTTCTCTTCTGTTGTCTGTGTGGTGACTGTGAACGAGGTCACCGCAGAGACACTGAAACTGGTGATATAGAAGTCTTTGTTCATCGCAACACACTGGCATCATTCTGGAGACGCTCATGGCAGAGGCTCTCAAACAGAACATCACATTTTATACCCTTTAGATCGATGGTAACTGCCTGATTAACATATCAGAGGCTTTCACAGACATTTACCTACAAAATCTGTTGTAATCAGACCACTGATTTTCTCGTTTTCACAATTCATCTGGGCAGCATGATCCTTCCTTGGTCCAATATGATTTCTAACCAGAGGCCCTTAAGATCTATTAACAGCAACAGCTGTTTCTATTCTGCTGGGCAACAGTTCATACTGTATAGCATGGAGACAGTTGTGGCATCATCCAGGACCTTTCATAATTTGCTTTCAGTTGACTTCATTGTAGGAATGTGGCATGCCAATGGTGGATGGATCTACAATCAGGTTGTCGTTGTCTCAGGCAATCATGACCCCAAAAATGCTGGCCCTCCTGTTTTTACCACACACAAGCCGAATGTGGCTTGTTAGTTGTATTTCACTGTTACACATGCCATTCCCACAGAAGTTATCTTTTCTCCAGAATAGGTTCTAAGTTGGATATCTGCTGGCTTCAGCTTTGTATCTTTGAAATGCCATTCAAAATCATTTTGTGAAATGACTGAAGCAATCAACCCAGGGTCCAATTTCATTTTACTTAATTTGCTATTCACTTCTGATGTAAGCCATATTGCATGTTTATTGCTGGCTTCCACATTGTAAATCTCAAAGGTACCCAGTCCTGTGTCACTATAAGATTTTTCATCAACAGCATGGAGATTAATGCTCTTTCTGAAACTGCAACTTGACTCTTTATCTTTTTCTTTTCCTTGTGCCGTCTGATAATTTTTGTCTGCTCAATGTGTTCTTTATATGAGTGCTACTTCGTTGCATTTTCTGCAGGTTTCATCTTTAAACCTGCATTGGTCTGGTGTATATGAGGCCCTGCCACAGTGGTAACACAATTTCTTCGGCCAGGCTGGTTTCTGTTTGGACTTCGCAATTTTGTTCATGCTCGCTTCCATTCCTGACTGCAACTCAATTGTGTCTCTGTCTGCAGTTTTTATTGATACTGCAATTTCAACTGCTCTTTTAAATGTATGTTGTGCTCAGTTAGGAGCTGTTTTTGAATGCTTTCTTGTAAGATTCCACAGACTAAATGATCTCTCTGTGCATCAATAAGCCCATCACTGAACTGACAATGCTCAGGCAATTCAGCTATGTTTGCTGAAATGGACTCCACTTGCTTTTGATTCTGCTTATGAAACCTAAAGCATTCTGCAATCAACATTGGTTTTGATTCCAAATGTTCTTGCATTACTTTCACAATATCAGCAAAGCTCATTTCTGCTGGTTTGGTTGGAGCAGTAAATCTTTGAAGCAAACTGTATGCCTTTAAATCCACCATACTCCACAAAATTGGTGCTTGTTTCTCATTGGCTCTTTAATTTGTTTCAACATACTGTTCAACTTGCTCAGTGTACATGAGCCAATGACCTGCTGTGTAATCAAACACATCAATCTTGCTGATGTAGCCAGCCATTTCTGCTCTTTTTATTTATGGTTATTAGCACCCAGTATTCACTCCTTATGAACCCTGAATTCTTTCCTTTATGGCCTGTTTTAAAACTTGACTGTCTCTGCGAGTGCTAGGCTGTTTTTTTGTTTATAGTTGCTGTTCCTCTCTGTGCTTCAACAGATTGATAGCTATCCTGGGCTCGTTTTAAAAATACCTCATCACCACTGTTATGTTTTGTAACTTTAAAACATTAAACTAATTCAAAGGAAGGCACTGGAGTCTGTGAAATGTGAGGGTAACCTTGTGTTTACTTTAAGCAAGGTGCACACGTACCATGTAGTAGAGTGACGCAGAAGGCAATTCACGTACTCTTCATATACCTCATAATGAATTATTTAAACGAACAAGAATGCCTAATCAAACTATATATAAACAAGATTATTCAAATATTATTGAAATATTAAATACATGACATCCCCAAATCTAAAATTTCCTAGTGGTCAGAGCTCCTTCAGCATTTTCAGGAAGACTAATTGCAAGATTCCTGAACTTATTTACATTTACAATAAGAAATGAAGACTGGTTCTTGTTTGAATTAATATCTGCTATATCCACCTAACTCCAGAATACACCCTAACAATCTGGTTGGATTCCACAAACTGCTAGGCATGATTGATGGGACCCTTATTGTTACTTAAGCCCACGTCCAAATTTAACAGCCTTCATAAAGAGAAAGTGATTCTGTTCTGGAAAAGTGCAGCTGGTCTCTGATTATGGATACACATTTGTGGCTGTTGCTTCTCAAGGACTGGCAGTTGTCATCGTTCATTCACTTTACTCCTGTCCTTGGTGCCAACATTAGTTATAAGGCCATTAAGTCTAAATGGAAAGCTGTCTATTGGAACACAGATGCTTCCTGCATCTGTAAATTCAGAAACAAGATTTCCTGAAAAATTATAAAGTGTATTGGAAAATGAGTACCTTGATGCAATACCTTTAGCCAAAGTTTATAATCTTGAGCTGATCATGGGAAAAGCTGCACTACAGAACACCCAAAACTATTATTTTCTGTAGATTCTCAGTTTAGGTTGAGGAGCAGACTGGAGAAGAGGGCCAGAATGAATCAATTACTACAGAGTATTCCAGTCAAAAATAAATGAAACTGCAGTTACCCAGAGAACCAGGGCATATTTTAGCAAATGTCTATAAGGGACTTGAATTTAATATCAGCTAAAAAACAATTGGCATGATCCATACAGCACAGATTCGAGGCATGGCAGAGCAGAAAATAAAATTGACTTGTATCGGTCGTCACACACATTGTCTTAATATGACAAACTAGCACCGTCAGAGAATGAAGAGTTTTATCCAGTTCAGATACTTGCTAAGATCACAAGATAGTATGTGGCATGGGATATGTGATCAGGGTGTGTCAAGCATACACAGACAATAGTCTTCATATGGAACAAGAAGCTTGGGTCTCCACATGAAGTGAAGGTTTAAAAAAATAACTCTGTTCAGTGCCCAGCTGTACTTCGAAAACATTGTAGAGCAGGGGTCCCCAGCCTGGGGTCCATGGACCCCTCTGTTAACGGTAGTGTACCTGGAATAAAAAGGGTTGGGACCCCTTGCTATAGAGCTTGAGAAAGCAGTGTCAGCTTCATCCATTTCAATTTTGTGAGCAGGTCCATAAATGACTGCAGGAGTATCATCATAAGGTTTGTTTCATCCTGACTTCCATTTTGTTACTTTGGTTACGTGGCCCAATCTTATGTTGCCTAGTTGACTGTAGCTCTGCAATGTTTGATCCTATTGCATTAAGCCTGCAATTCCAGATTTCCTTCATTTAAATTCTTGCTGTTTTTAATGATTAACACAAGGGATTCTGCAGATGCTGAAACTCCAGAGCAGCATATACAAAATGCTAGAGGAACTCAGCAGGTCAGACAACATCTCTGGAAATTAATAAGCAGTTGAGATTTTGGGCTGAGACCATTTTTCAGGACTGGAAAGGAAGGGGGAAGAATCCAGAATGAAAAAGTGAGGGGGAGGGGAAAGGAGGTCCAGCTAGAAGGTGATAGGTGAAGCCAGGTGGCTGGGAAAGATAGAGCTGGAGAAGAAGGAATCTGATAGGAGAGGAGAGTGGACCATGGGAGAAAAGGAAGGGCAGCAGTACGAAGTGATAGGCAGGTGAGAAGAAGTTAGAGGCCATATTAGGGAGTAGAAGAGAAAAGGAGGAGGGAAAAAATTAACACAAGGAAAATCAATGTTCATGCCATCGGGTTGGAGGCTATCTAGACGGAACATAAGGTGTTGCTCCTGCACCCTGAGAGTGACCTTATGGTGGCAAAAGGGGAGGCCATGGACTGACATGTTGGAACGGGGATGAAAATAGGAATTAAAATGGTTGGCTAACAGGAAATTCAACTGCTGGCAGATGGGGCAGAGGCACTTGACAAAGCAATCCCCCAGTTTATGTTGAGTCTCACTAGTGTAGAGGATACACCCGATACAATAGATAACTCCAACATATTCGCAGGTGAAGTGAATTTTCCATGACTAATCACTTCTGACTAATTTATTTGTAATGACT
Source organism: Hemitrygon akajei (assembly GCF_048418815.1). Lineage (NCBI taxonomy): Eukaryota > Metazoa > Chordata > Chondrichthyes > Myliobatiformes > Dasyatidae > Hemitrygon > Hemitrygon akajei. The sequence goes on from NC_133138.1 coordinate 49,991,472, forward strand.
AAGTAAATAATGTCTAACATAGATTTTCAAATATGTTTAATAAAATGCCATGTATTAACCTTGTTTGCTAAGTTGAAGCCTATGGGTAAAACGGGCCACAGTAACATGGATACAAAGTTGACTGATGGATAGGAAAATGAGTGTGGTTTATAGATTTAATGAGGTGTACAGTAAAGACCCGCAAGGTTCTGTACCAGGAATACTGCAGTTTCAGAAATATATTAATGGTTTGCACTTGGGGAAAAAAAAAGGTTTGAAATTTGTGAATGTTATAAGCCCTGAAGCGGAGTAGACACTGAGGAACAAATGTATATACTTAAAGTGGGCATAGTCAGGCTAAACAGAAGTATGAACATGTGGAAGCTGAAATTCATTGCAGGAATACATGAGATGTTATGGGAAGAATGAGGAAAAACAATGCATGTAATTGGTATAATTTTTAAAAGGAGACAAGGAGCAGGGCCTACTCAAAATTTTGAAGGCAACAGGGCTAATTCATGCAGATCTTATTAAAGCATACATAACCATATAACAATTACAGCACGGAAACAGGCCATCTCGGCCCTTCTAGTCCATGCCGAATGCTTACTCTCACCTAGCCTCACCGACCTGTACTCAGCCCATAACCCTCCATTCCTTTCCTGTCCATATACCCATCCAATTTTTTTTTAAATGACAATATCGAACCTGCCTCTACCACTTCTACTGGAAGCTCGTTCTGCACAGCTACCACTCTCTGAGTAAAGAAGTTCCCCCTCGTGTTATCCCTAAACTTTTGCCCCTTAACTCTCAACTCATGTCCTCTTGTTTGAATCTTCCCTACTCTCAATGGAAAAAGCCTATCCACTTCAACTCTATCTATCCCCCTCATAATTTTAGATACCTCTATCAAGTCCCCCCTCAACCTTCTACGCTCCAAAGAATAAAGACCTAACTTATTCAACCTTTCTCTGTAACTTAGGTGCTGAAACCCAGGTAACACTCTAGTAAATCTCCTCTGTACTCTCTCTATTTTGTTGACATCCTTCCTATAATTCAGTGACCAGAACTATACACACTACTCCAAATTTGGCCTCACCAATGCCTTGTACAATTTTAACATTAGATCCCAACTCCTATACTTCATGCTCTGATTTATAAAGGCCAAAATACCAAAAGCTTTCTTCACCACCCTATCCACATGAGATTCCACCTTCAGGGAACTATGCACCATTATTCCTAGATCAGTCTCTTCTACTGCATTCCTCAATGCTCTACCATTTACCATGTATGTCCTATTTTGATTAGTCCTACCAAAATGTAGCACCTCACACATCAGCATTAAACTCCATCTGCCATCTTTCAGCCCACTCTTCTAACTGGCCTAAATCTGTCTGCAAGCTTTGAAAACCTACTTCATTATCCACAATGCCACCTATCTTAGTATCATCTGCACACTTACTAATCCAATTTACCACCCCATCATCCAGATCATTAATGTATATGACAAACAACATTGGACCCAGTACAGATCCCTGAGGCACACCACTAGTCACCGGCCTCCAACCTGACAAACAGTTATCCACAACTACTGTCTGGCATCTCCCATCCAGCCACTGTTGAATCCATTTTACTACTTCAAAATTAATACCTAACGATTGAACCTTCCTAACTAACCCTCCGTGTGGAACCTTGTCAAAGGCCTTACTGAAGTCCATATAGACAACATCCACTGCTTTACCCTCGTCAACTTTCCTAGTAACCTCTTCAAAAAATTCAATAAGATTTGTCAAACATGACCTTCCACGCACAAATCCATGTTGACTGTTCCTAATCAGACCCTGTCTATCCAGATAATTATATATACCATCTCCAAGAATACTTTCCATTAATTTATCCACCACTGTCGTCAAACTTACAGGCCTATAATTGCTAGGTTTAGTCTTAGAACCCTTTTTAAACAATGGAACCACATGAGCAATACGCCAGTCCTCTGGCACCATCCCTGTTTCTAATGATATTTGAAATATTTCTGTCAGAGACCCTGCTATTTCTGGACTAACTTCTTTCAATGTCCTAGGGAATATCCTGTCAGGATCTGGAGACTTGTCCACTTTTATATTCTTTAAAAGCACCAGTACTACTACTTCTTAAATCATCATAGCTTCCATAACTACCCTACTTGTTTCCCTTACCTTACACAATTCAATATCCTTCTCCTTAGTGAATACCAAAGAAAAGAAATTGTTCAAAATCTCCCCCATCTCTTTTGGCTCCACACATAGCTGTCCACTCTGATTCACTAAGGGACCAATTTTATCCCTCTCTATCCTTTTGCTATTAATGTAACTGTAGAAACATTTTGGATTTATTTTCACCTTACTTGCCAAAGCAACCTCATATCTTCTTTTAGCTTTTCTAATTTCTTTCTTAAGATTTTTTTTACATTCTTTATATTCCTCGAGCACCTCATATGCCCATATGCACCTCATATACCTCATATGCTTGCATGCTGCCTATATTTATTGTAGATCTCTTTTTCCGAATCTAGTTTCCAATATCCCTTGAAAACTATAGTTCTCTCAAACTTTTAACCTTTCCTTTCAACCTAACAGGAAGATAAAGATTCTGTACCCTCAAAATTTCACCTTTAAATGACCTCCATTTCTCTATTACATCCTTCCCATAAAACAAACATATGTGTGCTCATGCTTTATAAATTGCAATTTATAAATAAACCTCAGGAGGTAATGCTAAATTATATTCTAGGATTACCAAATTGTAATGTGGGGGAGACTATTCAGTCCATTGAGGACAAGCATAACCCCAGCCAGATGAATGTGTTCAGATCTGGCCCTAACACTTCAAGAAGGACTTGAAGATCGGAGTGAAGGATGAGAGATTGAAGTTGCTTTGTTGGCTAGGAAACAGCGATGTTCTTCCAGGACAGGGATTCCCAACCTAGTGTCCATGGACCCCTCAGTTAATTGTAAGGCCCATTGGCATAAAAAAGGTTGTGACTCCAGCTTTAGGAGAATTGAAACTTAAGGGACGTATGGTGGAAGTGTTTTATATTACAAATGGAGTAAATAAAGAGAAATAGTTTCTATCATTTTAATGGTGAATAACACGAGATGCCATGATGAAAATCTTTTCAAATAATTGGACTGTACCATCGGATTGATGATTTTAATGGTCATCTTCAAAACGGTATTCAAAATGCTTTAAAGAGAAGAAACTGCAGGATTAAGGAGGAGGTATGGAAGAGTAGACTCACTCTATTTTACAAAAATGATGGTGTAGTGTTGATGAGCTGGGTGGCTTCCATTTGCACAATAAATACTGTGGTTTTCAGATTCTTTCAGGAAGGTAGAAGAATCCCTTCTTGGTCACAGAACTCATGGCCAGCAATTAAAAGCAACAAACAACATAGGAAAAGCAATGAACTAGGACTGATGTAAAAATGTCAAATGTTTCCAATTTCTACAATCTGTTACCATTTCATTCATGGAGATCAAACTGGTGTGTACATAGAAAGGGTAGAGTTAATTGGTAAATTGTAGAAAGTTTGTTATGTTAGCTAACATTAATTTTGTTCCTTTAGTTGCCCTGTTGTATTGTAAATTCATTATTTGAATAGCTTCGGCTTGTAGTGTTGGAATATGTTAAAGAACTTGATTATTTACTTGTACAGTTCTCGTTGAATTTTAAAATATATATGCACTGCATTGTTCAGTCATTGACTTGATTCAGTCGATCTTTCATACATAGCAATGAAACCATTAAGTGTATTTGTGATATTGTGCAGTTGTATTTATTTTTCAGCTGCAGCGTGAGCAAACACACCACATTTCTTCAAATTTCTGTTTCTGATCATTGATGAGATTGCAATCTCGGAAGTCCATTTTGCTCTGAAAACTAGCTGTTTTTATCAGAATTTGACAATACCAATGTCTGTGTGAAAATTTGCTATTTTGGTAAAACAGTTTTGCATATTGTTATGCAAATGCTACATTGAATGAGCAATATAATAAGTTGTTTCATTCTGTGCAATCGAAATTCTATTGCCGAGAAATTAAATTGCATAATGATCTCTTTTCAGCATGCTGAAATTGAAAATTGACTTTATTCAGGGTGAAATGCAATAATGATCAATTCCACCTCATATTGTACCTCTCTGGAAATTTGACTAGGCACTTCTTGGCATAAGCTGTCTTTACGAGGCAGGATAAATTTCTAGAGTGGTGCAATTGACCACGAGAGAGGAGTAAGAGGAGCTTAAAGACTGACACTCAGTGAGTTATAAGTCGCATCTTCCCCTCTGACATCACATGAGCACTGCCTCATTATTCCTTCATCTTGCACTATTTATTTATTTCACAATTTTTGACTTTATGTATTATTGTAGTTGTAGAACAGCACATTTCACATCAATGATAATAAACCAGATTTTATTTCATCCCTGAAATGGTGACACTGTACAAATGAACATCTTCAGCATAGTACAAAGGAAAACATAAATGGGATTTTTCAAGGCTGTTGAGTTAGTTAATTGGGCTCAAATTACCATATGTGATGTTACCATTGGGTAACATTACACCTTTTGATATGACAGAATGTACCTTTCAATTGCTTATCTTGTGGAACTGAAGAAAATATCCACTGCAGTTCATGCATGAAAGCTACACAAACTGATTTTCTATATTAAAATAAATAGAGGAACAATTGCTTTTCCAGGGTCATCAATTTCCACTTGAAGAGTCACAATAAATTCTCTGGAGGATTAGTGTTTTAAAACTCATAAAACACTAAAGCACAGAAATAGGCCCTTCAGCTCATCTAGTCTGTGCTGAACTATTATTCTGTATGGTCCCATCAACATAGCTCTCCGTTCCCTTCCAATCAATGTTCTTCCCTTTCAATCAGTGTCCTTATCCAAAGTTCTCTTAAATCAAACCCACATCTACCTTTTCCACTGGCAGCTCATTTCACACTCTCACCACCCTCTGAGTGAAGATGTTCCCACTCATGTTCCCCTTAACACTCACACCTTTCACCCAAAACCCATGACCTCTGTATTTGAAGACAGAATACCTATGATCACCAGACCTTACACATTTAGTATTTTAATTAACTTCACATTTATTGTTACTTTAAAAATGTTTGAGAAGAAATTAAATATTTATAACTTATCCATTAAAATAAACAATGATGTGACCATTACAGCAAATGTTCAAATTCTTTGTTGAAAAGTAGAAAAGAAAACAAAGACTTTATGCTCGGTAGGTTCAAATAAGCTCTTAATGCCATAACATCTTAAAGTACTAACTAATGGAACAGTCTAGAGAACAAATATTTAATGTAGAAAATACTAGTTTGGAATGGAGAGAATTTAGCAGTGACATTAGTTTTTGATCAATCTATCAAAGGACCTGCTCCTATTTGTTTCTTAAACAATGGTTTTTAAAGCTTTTCAGGTTTTTGATGATATTATCCATCAGCTTGTGTATCTACTGCAAATGACATCCAATTTTCTCGTGTTTCTTATTGTGCAGCAGGTGTCCATGTTACCTGCCAAGTCTATGTTAGCTCTCAGAGCATTGCCACTCATTTCCCTATAACCCATCCGCTCTCTCACTCACATACACCAATTCCACCATGATTTCCTAAAAGCCACTGCAACACGAGGGGTAACTTAAAGCAGACAATTTGCCTAGCAACCAGTTAGCATTTGGAATGTGAGACGGAACTTGTGTGGTCACAGGAAGAACTTTCAAACTCCACACAGACAGCACCAGAGGTCAGAATTCAAGCTAGGTCCCTGGAGCTAGTAGGATGTAGCACTGTCTGGATGGGAGTATATCAAAGGTAGGAGCTCTCTCCAGAGAGCAGATGTTGTGATCAAGGCAGAGGGAATTTGATGTCAGTCCACCCGAAGGGGAATGCGAAACTTGGGTGAAGAGATGAGCAAGACTACCCTTGAAAGTGCATACCTTCCATACTAATAAGATTAAGAAAATGTTCAGTGATGTGGACTCAAGAATTGTGGTGAATGGAATGCTGATTTTCTTTAAAGTAGTTTGTTCATGAAAAATTGTAAAATCAACAGAGTACATACTTTCATAACATAAAAAGGCACTCTTTGAAAGATATGACTTGCGGCTCTGTCTGATCAGGTGCCTGCCAATAAGACTTGGATGCATGTCTATATTGCCACAAGACAGCAAGCAAAACAAGTATTGCAACATGATGTATGTGGCCAGCAGGGCAGAACACACTCATTATGAAGATATAAAGAAAATTACACCAAAGGTATCCAGTGAATTAGTAGAGGGTGAGGTGCCTCTGAATAGGCTATCCAGATGTCTTGAGGTCTGTCCAGAGAACCATTTGAACAATGATTTAGCATTTTCAGAACAATTGGAAAACTTACAATCATCAATAACAAGAACTTTGAAGCAAGAGCTCAGATACATTCAGTAGTTTCAGAACAACAGCTGCGCCACAACCCAAATCCATAGGTAAGAAGGATGGCAAAAGGCTCGGTATTGAACACTATGGCAACACAATGTTTATTATATTATTATAGAGGATGTTGCCATAGAAAATGAGACTGCGAAGAGTCTGTGATAGAACACGGTGTCCAGTGAGTCACTTCTGCATATAGGCCTTGTAAGTAAGTTCATGTAAAATTGTAGTGAAGATAGTAGGTGATAATTGTTATTTGTTTGTCAAGTTTAATGTTGATATTTGGTCGTTGGAAAGAACGTGCATAGCTACAGATAGTGATTATTGTACAGGATATGAGGCCTATCTGCAGAAGAAGTTATTTGGAGCTACAAGTAACTAGAGTCCATATTTGGGAAATGTTAAGTAGAGTTCACAAGTAAAAAATTTGTAGTTGAAAAGCTGAAAGAACTCTATTTTACTTCTCTCCCCCCAAATCTGAGCATCTTTCAGTAGACCAGTGTTTATGGCAAAATACAATTTGAAATAGTGGTGATTCACCAGCACCTTGAGTAACTGCCATAATTCTGTTGAGGGAGTTTTGGAATTCAGTGACAGTGAAATAAAACTGCAGGTATACTTCTAAGTCAGTATGATGTTAGATGAGAAGATAAAGATAGTGATAGGGATATGGAAGATGTTATTGAGTAACTAACATTGGTACATTTGAAATTGGCATACTTTGAGCCTCTGGAATGGGGAATGGTGAAGGAGGGTGGGCATTATTGGAAGTTCAAGAAATTGATGTTCATGCCATCAGGTTGGAGGCTACACTCTGTGGAATGCCTGACCTCACCATTCCCCATTTCCATTTCCCTCTTGCACCTTATCTCCTTACCTGCTAGCCACCTCTCTCTGGTGTTGCTCCTCTTCTCTTTTGTCCATGGCCTTCGGTCCTCTCTTATCAGATTTCCCACTTCTCCAGCCCTTTATCTCTTTCATCAGTTGACTTCCCAGATCTTTACTTCACCTCTTCCCTTCTACTGGTTTCACCTATCAACTACAACCTTGTAATTCTTCCTCCCCTCCCCAACACCTTTGTTTATCAGATTTCCCCCTTCTCCAGCCCTTTATCTCTTTCATCAGTTGACTTCCCAGATCTTTACTTCACCTCTTCCCTTCTACTGGTTTCACCTATCAGCTACAACCTTGTAATTCTTCCTCCCCTCCCCAACACCTTCTTACTCTACTTCTCATCTTTTTTCTCCAGTTATGTTGAAGGGGTTTGGCCCAAAATGTTGACTGTTTACTGTTTTACATGGATGCTCCCTGGTTTGCTGAGATCCTCCAGCATTTTGTGTGTGTTGCTTGAAAAATCTTGGTCTGTATCCCAATGAGAGAGTATTAATCCTCCAGAGTGGAAATTAACACAACATTCTAAAATAGCATGACTGGCAGGAAAATAATAGCAAAGGCTATTACTAGGGTTGTTTTCTTGGCAAAATGCTTAGAGCACTGCCAGTTCATGATGAACAGTCTATTTTATCGGAGAAATAAGCACAAGCTTTAATGATAAAACCCTGGTTTAAGTGCTGGCACCTGCTAGATAGAATCAGCCCAAATGAGAGATGAAAAGAACTTTGCACTGTGACAGGCACTGATGACTGTTGAACTGCCTAATCTCCACTCTCTCCATCAAAGCTGATGTGAACATGAGTATCAACTGAAGTTTTACCACATGAATATCAATTTTAAAGCACTCAAAAGCTCTGCAAAGATAACTCTTCTAAGGCCAAGCCTAACCAGCAAATTGACAACTTCCAAGCTACAGGAACCACCGAACGTTCATAACCTTAGCCTGCTGTGAAGGCCACCTGAATTGGTAGCTGTGAAGAGACTCTTGGCATTGCAAGGCCCTGTGTAAATGGTGGAAAAAGTAGACTATTGAAAAAAATAATCTCCACCCACCCATCCCATTGGCCCCATCTATGGATGAGTCTGCAGTTCACACAGTAGCTTCACTTACCACAACAGAACCTAGAAAATCAGGATGGAAACAAGTCATTTCCCCATTAGAGGGTTTGCTGAAAAACTGTTGTTGACCTCACTGACTCACCAATGGTCACTGCATCTGCCAGCATGGCTCTGAAGTTTGAGATCTACTTTTAGCTTTCATTCCTTGACAGGGATTTTCCATTTTCAAAGTAGTTGCAAATTTCGCTCTTCCAAATGTTTTTAGAACCATTTCCTCAGCTTCTGCATATTTTAAGAGGTCTCATCACTTTTTGATTTGTTTTGCAATATCAAGGATGTTTATTGACTTAAACAATGTCTGGAGAAAAAATGGTATTTTCTGTTTTAATGTTTTATGTAAGAATACTATTACCTGATCTGAAAAAGGAAATAAGAAAAGAAATCAGTTAATATAAGTAATTTGCTACAGAGTGAGATGTAAGCAGCAGTATTCACTTTGCCAATATTCTGTTATAGAGCATAGTACATATGTGCCCTCCTTAACCTAAGTTAGTGTTCTTGGAGGAGTGAAACACATCGGTACAATAATGGCTCCATAAAAGACTTTTGCATTTTGGAACAAGACCCTTGAATTCAGTTCAAAGTTGTTTCATTACCTGGGAATAAAAAGGATATTATCCAGTCACTGCTATATTGAAACCATTTCTTTAGTGAAAATAATCCCCTTACTACAAAACAAACACAAGGAAATCTGCAGATGCTGGAAATTCAAGCAACACACACAAAATGCTGGTGGAACACAGCAGGCCAGGCAGCATCTATAGGAAGAAGCACTGTCAATGTCAGGAAGGGTCTCGGCCCGAAACGTTGACAGTGCTTCTTCCTATAGATGCTGCCTGGCCTGCTGTGTTCCACCAGCATCTTGTGTGTGTCCCTAACTACAAAAGATGAGTGCACACTTTTGATAATTTGAAAACATATACCTGAGTTAATATAGATTTAGTGATCATATGGACATAATAGCAGTTAAAAATGAAACAAATAATTTCAGAGTGATGTCTTCTAGGGTAGATAAAGGAGGGAGTTTCAAACTGTAACCTTGCCTGGACATAATAAAACTTCACAACTGAAGGTATATAAAGAAGTGTTTTGTTGGAATTCCATATGCGGATCTGAGTTCTTCAAATGACATAAATGTATTGCCATTATAAAGTTCAGACAGCTTAGCTATGCCTCAGGTTGACCAAGTTTTAAAGCCAGGGTCTGCTGTGCTGGGCTGGAATCTATCATTACCAAAGATAGGAGTGAACTGGGATAACTGTGATGTCTCTCCCAAATGTGCAAGAGCATCGTGCCAAACCATTATTGTATTTTTTTAAGAAGGGGTTTTTGGTTTGTTTCGCCAGTTTTTTTTCTTATCTGCTGAATACTGCTTTTTTAATGGTGGGATGTTTGCTTTTTTTGTGTGTATTTTTTTCCCTTTAACTTTGTTGCATTTTCAAACCTATGGATAATCTAATGTGTTTTCTTTTCTGTAAAAGCAATAAAGAGATGCTAAAAAAATGAACAATTTTTTTTACCATTTTGGAGTCATACTGACTATAAATCATTACATTGATACATTTTAGATTTTGCAGAAAGTTATTTTTAATATATAATTAGCATAAAGTATTAGTGATTTTTTTGTATAGCTTTATACAATATATAAATAATAAAACAAAACCAATTCTAAGGGTCATAAAGCACAGAAGGAAGTTATTTAGCCCATTGTACTTACAGTATATATTTGAAAGGAACTATAGAATTTTACTCTTAGAGTGTTCATTTTAGAGTCACAAAAACACACTACACTGTGGCTACTCACCCAGGCCACTGCAACAGTAATTCCTAAGCTGCTATTTGCACCATGGGAGCATCTGCTGAATCTAATGATCTCATCACCTTCCCTAAATGTTGGAACTCTACCCAGAAAAACTGTGGTGGCCCACCACCATACCTTTTTTTAAAAGAGAAATTTGGGAAGAGCTTTGCTAGTGGTACCCAGTTCTTGATAAGTTAATAAAATAATCTGTCCTATCCATGTTTTTGCATGGTGTGGATTTCTATTTGTTTCTTGGGAACAGCACAGGGATGTAATTTTAGAATGAGGTGTTGTCCAACAAAAATGGTTCTAGTGGTTGTATACATTGGTTGCATACCAAAGTATGGACAGTAAGCAGACCGAAGTTGGTCATCCTAAATTGCTGCTTTATGCTAAATTGGGCTGTGAAGATTCTGCCAAGAGTAAGCACTCATAGAACGTTTGGTTGGAGGAAGAACCTCTCTCAGCTACGATCTTTAAGGGAATCGCTAAAGGCTGCACAGTTTTGTTTACTGATTAACTGCAAAGAGAGCTGATTGTTCCTTATAAATCCCAACAGCTTTTCATGATGACCACTCTATCAAATTCTCTCAGATACCTTCTACACTACAGTATCCAGAGTACCAGCTTCTGAACTGGTGGCTGTAAGTGTCACATTGGGTGCTGAAGTTTCTTCAACATCCTTCCCTTGTGGTTGAACTGCTGCTGCAGAAGGGTCATGGTGCATTGAGCAGTCTATAACACTACTGGTGCAATGGTGAGAAATGAGAACTGAAGGTGACCTTTGTGAATTATGTTATCAACCCATTACTTGCTTCGGATCCATTTTGTGACTAAATGCTCAAATGCTCTGCAGATAAAAATCCAACATGAGTGGATGTGACTTTGTAGTTACTATTAAGACTAATGTTAAATCAATGTTAAAATGAAATTTAATTTTTAGATTCTGATTTTAACTTGCTTTCTTGAACACCAGTTTATTATTTACTAATTACTTTTCAGTATATTTTAACATGTTCAAACACAACCATCGTGGTACACATCTGAAATGAATACAGTTCTTCCTTTTCACTGTTATACTGCAGTAATTGTTTTGCTATTAGCTAAGAATAGTAATCTTGGCAAATTGGATGCCATCTATTAAGTATTCACCTTCCTGATATAAAAGCAATTAACAGGCAAGGTAAGGTCAGTGCTATGTTGCAGGCAGGCTATAAATTTAAATTGTGTGTGCTTGTTTATCAAGAAAATCAGAATCAGGTTTAATATCACTAGCATATTGTCATGAAATTTGTTACTTTGCGGCAGCAGTGCATTGCAATACATAATAAAAACTAAATTTAATTGGAAAATATAATTAAAAATTAAATTAAATAAGCACAAAAAGAGAGCAAAAAAGTAAGGAGGTAGTGTTTATGGGTTCATTATTCATTCATCAATCTGATGGAGGAGGGGAAGAAACTGTTCCTGAAACATTGAGTGTGTGTCTTCATGCTCCTCCTTGATGGTAGCAATAAGAAGAGGGCATGTCCTGGGCGATGGAGGTCCTTAATGATGGATGCCACCCTTTTGAGTCTTCACATTTTGAAAAGGCCCTCGATGCTGGTGAGGCTATTTCCCAGCTGGTTGATGGAGCTGGTTGAATTCTTGACTATCTGCAGCTTTTTGTAATCCTATGCAGTCGCTCCTCCATGCCAGATGGTAATGTAACCAATTAGGATGCTCTCCGCAGTGTATCTGAGGAAACTGGCAAGAGTCTTTGGTGTCATATCAAGTCTCCTCAAACTCCTAATGAATTATAGCCACTGTTGTGATGATGCAGACCAAGTATATAAAGGTTATTCTCTTTCTGAAGGGCATCAAATTACAGAAGAACAGGATTTCATAAACAACTTGAAGAAATGTCATTTTAAGGTTATAGTTATTTACTAACTTGCAGAAAATTGTTACTGAATGTAAATATTTGTAAAGAAACATTAGCTTATGTTCAATCATAACAGTTCTGAAGAAGCTCCCTTTCCAATCCACGCTCCATTCCAAGCACGTGATGTTATCTGATCAGAATCTGTTGGCGCAGAATGTTTGTGGATAAATCAAGAATAATAATACTGTACTGTATGTATAGCATTAAGTCCCTGCTCTGCAGGCTATGCCTTTTATTCCCATTTACTCAAAAGGTCTTAAACTGATAATATTTTAAAACAATTCAGTGGGTCTGCTTAAAATGTGCTATTTACTTGCCTCTTTAGGATCTGAGATTATTGCTTAGTCTGTTGTAAGTGGTAGACCAAATGAGGCAAGAGTGGAGTTTCAATGGTATCTACTAATCTCCCACCATGTCCATAGCAAAACTTTGGCTAAAGAATGCCTTGGATCATTTGGGTTTCTCCCATTTGTAACATAAAAGGAATTGCAGTGATTAACTAAACAGTGCCATGAGTTAGGAACTAGGGATTTGCTTCTGAGACATAAATCAAAGTTCAAACTGCATTTATTATCAAAATATGTATAAATTATACAACCTTGAGATTCACCTGCTCACAGGCAGCCACAAAGCAAGAAACTCAAGAACCCAATTTTAAAAAAAGACTAACACCCACATGCAGAAGAAGAGGATAAACAAGTCATTCAAACAATAAAAGCAAGCAAATGCAATCCAGCCTAAGCTAGTGAGATCTCAGTCTTTTATGACATTAAAGTTCTGTGTGAAATGAACTGGGTCAGTTTTAATCTGGTTGTGGAAAATTTGAAATGGAAATCAGTTCACTAGTATATTATAACTTGATCAACAAAGATGGAAAGCGGGATGCATTGATATAAAGGCATCACTATGAGATGTTATCCAACAGATATTTTACTGGGCTTGGTTAATAATATATCTATAGGCTTTTTTACATTGGCTTTGTTCATCAACAACATGTGCACAGTGTGCAATGTAAAATTTTCTTCTGTAGTAAGTAATCATTTTGTCAAATTGTAGTATGGAATCTGAGCTGAATTTTGAGCTGAAATTTGGAAAGGACAAGTGACCCCTTTATTTCATTTGAGATATCAGTTCCAGGGCATTTCTGATGTATAATAAAAAGTTATATCTTCAAGCAGGCTGACCAGCCTAACACATTGAAGATTTCTTACAAACAGCAAGCCAGGGATTAAAAGGCACAATTTGGAGCTAATATTTAAACATCTTACAATGTGCAAAATAAAAATTAGAATTTTACCTCTAAAGCTAAAACAGCAAACAACTAAATAAAAATTACTTTTTTATTATTTCACATCAATTATGTTTTGAAAGATCTAATGAATATCTAGTCTATTTCTATAAAAGTATAATATTTAGAGCCAAGTTAAACAAGCAGTATTTATTGTTGGCGGTGTTGGAATTATTTGTAGTTTTTGTTGGTATGATTCTACTTCAACTGCAAATGTAGATGCATCACAAGGATTTGTTTTATGTGACTGTAATGGGAGGATAAATTTTAAAAAAGCCCCATAGTTTTAAAGTACCTAGTGGATAAATGATAATCACTGGTCTGTTTTATCCTCTGGTAGACTAGATCTCTTATGTCTTTCATGTAATGCAATGAGAGGGTTGTTTGTTTATTGCCAATTGATTTTTTAGACATACTTTAAATATGATTGGTTGAAATTTTGGTACAAAATTCATTTCTAAAGGGAATCAATATTTACAACACACACACACACAATGCACATATTGAACCATTAGGTCATACAAGTATATATTAGATCTGTGAGTTTGTGCAGCATATATTTGACATCACACCTGTCACATTGGTCCATACTCGGGTAATAGTAAAACATACAATGACACAAGGAAGCAGCCCTATAATACTAAAAAGGATGCACCATTGCAATAAAACTCCATTAATCTGTTGTCCATCTATTTAGGAATCCCAGTGGTTTGACCTCTAGCTCATAGATGAATCTTCCTGTGCTCTGCTGTAACACATCGAGGCCTTGAGAATTCATGGGTTAAACATCAGGGTTGAGTTTGGCCAAGAGCATCCCCTCCTTTCTGTACAGCACAGTACTGGCACCTCTATTGGGTCCGTCCTGCAGCTGGGACAAGATATACCTCCTGACATTGACTGTAAAGTATTGCTCTGTGAGCTCAACCATGCCAGGCTGCTGCTTGAATAGGCTGTGGAATTGTTCTTCCAATTTTGGCACCAATCCTCAGCTGATTTGCGAGGAGGACTAGCAAGGTCGATTGGGCTGAGAGGGACTGTTGTGTCTGAATTTGGTACCTAGGTCCAATCTGGATGGTGCATCCACTTTTATTTCTTCTCTAATTAAACCCAACTTTACTGCTACAGATTGGCTTGAGGGGACCAGTTCAGAAGGCATTTAAAAGTCCACTGTGTGGTGTGGGGTGTTCAAGAGTCTCATGAGGGTTAGGCTAGACAAGCTGGAAGATTTTTCCCCTGAAGAACCAGATTTTTTTTGACACTCTAGTAGTTTTCATGGTCATTATTGCCAAGACTATATTTTTGCAGGTTTCATTTAAGTGAATTGAAGTTAAATTACACAGCTGCTATGGTGCGACTTGAATTTGAGTATCTAGTTAATTCATGTCTCTGGTTAGTGGCCTCATAACCTAACCACTGTATACCTTTGTGCCAACTTTTCTAACCTGGAACTGACATTATAATTTATGATATAATTAAAGTGATATTACGCACAAGTTATTTGTGTGTATTATTTAGGAAACCCTTCATTAGATGGCTGAAGTTGAAGCGAATGGATTTGAAGGCAGGAAACTTAGATTAGCGCTAAAGGACAGCATTTTATCTGGTAAGATGTTTGACAATCCAAGGTGCCAGGCAATATGGAGCAATACAGGTATCGGAGGTAACATTACAGCTCAGCCATGAATGAATCCCAAGGTTCCAAGTTATTCCATCTTTTGAAATTCCCTTACTCACAATATGAAGGAATTTAATGTTTATATTTGAACTTTTCCATTACTATTTGACAATCAGATTTGTGTTTACTAATCTTTACTTCACACTACATACAGCATGATGTTATGATGTCATTGACAATTCCTTAACATGATTGGTTGATCATCACAGCTGTTCAGTACTTG
This sequence comes from Hemitrygon akajei, assembly GCF_048418815.1. NCBI lineage: Eukaryota > Metazoa > Chordata > Chondrichthyes > Myliobatiformes > Dasyatidae > Hemitrygon > Hemitrygon akajei. The sequence continues at coordinate 50,006,843 of NC_133138.1, forward strand.
AGAAAACCTCAAACAGCTGCCTATTCTGTGCAAGTTGTGAGATTTTGTGACAGCTCTTATGAGACTGACAATTCATTTGTCCTCTGTTCCCACAGATCGTTGGCCTACATTTTCTTTTAATTTGTTAAATATGTTATTGGTTACAATAAGCTTATTTTGCGTACCTGTGGAATATATTATTGCATTACAATTTATATAAAACAATAATGTCGAGAAATTAATGACTGAAAAAATTTAATGACTCTCTTTCAAATGTAGTCCAAAGGTAGCTGCCTTGCTAAAGACACATAGCTCATTAATTTTCATGACTGTTAATGTTTGCAAATGGAATGAAGGTGAGTATTCATATTAAACATTTTGATTTATGGTAGGTGTTAAACTGTTTCAATAATTTAAACAAAAATGAATTCCATATATAATGATAACAGTTTATTTGGCTAAATTTTTCATAAACCTTTCTGTTTAAAATATCAGAAAGCCTAACCTAATCCTTAAGTTAACTATTTTACTGAATATAGATAATTAAGTATCTTTGGATGAATTTTATTTGTACTTTTGTTCACTTTGTTTGTGATGTTTGCTCAGAAATAAAGCTGTGCTGGAGTGAAGGTAAACAATATTCTTGCTGTACTAAAACTTATTTCCAAATCTTCATTATGGATGCTATTTTCTTAGATGCAAAGTATGCATTGTTTTATTTGGGGCCGGATCATTTTGGACCCAACACGCAGTCCATGTTTGATTATTGTGTGGTTATGTGGCTTCTAATGTTGTGTTGCTCTCATTTCTGTGAGTGGGAGCTGACTGCTTTTTTATGTTGCCATTTTAGGTCCTCTCCCTACATTGCACTGATGGCCTTTTGACAGCTGGCTCTGTGGCTTTGGTAGATCAAGAATGTCCAATATTGGCTGGGGCTAAAACACTTATATAAGTAAAAACAACTAATAAATGTATTAATTTAACAAACTATATCAAAAGGAAATTACATTAAAATATATTAAGTAAAACTAATAAAGTAAATACTTAGCTCAAGTGACTGACTAGTTTAAAGCTAAGGGATGAGACATACTGCCTCAGTTCATTGTATTCTGTGTCAATTGGGGGATTTAGTATTGAAGAGGAAAGTGATAACGCACCACCATCTGTCTCCCAATGTGTTTAGTACTTCTCCACTGTCAGCTGCATTGATAAGTGCTGCAACTACCCAGTGGCTCTTCTACAGAACAATTGCTGAACTACCTGTACAATCCGGCCTGGTGTTTCCCTTTCCCATATTTGTCCAGTTGTACGGTTGTATGTTTTATGATGCCCCTAATATTTAAGACCCATGGTAACTGAGTACAAGTCATTGAGTTTTAGTATCATTTAGCACCACTGAGAGTTTGAATTTATGCTTTTTGATCTTGATGACCTGTATTGCTCTCTTGTTAAACTACAGCATTATCATTCTGTGGAATTGTCGCAGTTTGTCATGAACAGAAGAAAAGCTAATGCATCTATAACAGCTACAAAGTGATCTGTTATACTGCACATGATGGCAGGTGTGCACATGGAAACCCTGTATCTCCCTGAGCTTCAAAGATTTAACCATTTTTCCTTTAAAGATACTATAGTTCTTGCCTTAATTGTGCTCTGAGTCTAAAACAAAGTGAACTAAATTAGAGATAAACTCTTTGTCACTATTTTAATATTAGCTTTTGCTCTCCAATATAATTTTAAATAAGGCTTGAAGAAAGCCCAAGTAATATTACAGTTAATCTCTCCGACAAATCTGTTGTATCTTGTAAATGTGTGTAGTATACTGTACTTTACAAGATGATTTTTAAAATTTGATTTCTGTCTGTTCAATAAAAAAATCTAATAATCACAGTATAAAAGCTAAGTTACATACCCATAGGGATAAATATTTTATGGATAATATACCAGTATATATTTACTATGACAAGTTAAGTATCTGAGCTCAGCATGGTTAATATGAATGTTTGATTGACGTTCCTGTTTTAGTTTAGAGGACACATACTTAAATTTCAGTTCTGATGAGGGGTCTTGGCCAGAGATTTTGACTGTTTATTCCCCTCCATAGGTGCTGCCTGAAATATTGAGTTCCTCCAACATTGTATGTGTTACTCAAGAGTTTGAACAGATACAGAATCTCCCGTGTCCACTTAAATTCTTACATTTTTTCACTGATGATAAAGAATTTATTGAATAATTTATGTGTAGGAACTAGGGGAAGAATGGGAAATATGTCAGATGAAGATTCTGTTGCTGACTGGCAACAAACTGCCATTTAAAGAATAATCAGAGAGCTATATCTGTTTAATATTGATATTTACCACAGAGAATGCAGCTAGTGGTTATTTTCCATCTTCTAAGGATGTGTGGTTAAGATGTGACTACAAAAACTGGACTGTTTGTATTGTCTCTGTTTATTTTTACATTGACTGCTTACTAAAGCTAATTTGCATCTAATCTTTATTCCATTGCTATCTGCAGTCAGTACAGGGATATCATCTAACCAATAAACTGACGTACAGTGACAGGGTCCCTTCTTTGATCTGCGTGCTTGCTAGAATTTGCTTAGATATTGGGCAGGTAATTGTGCATTCTGCTCTGTAAAGAGAAAGGCTTGCTTAAAAAGGATTGAGGCAATTAATGCAAGATAGATATCTGGCCAATTTAACAGTGGTGTTGGAGAAGTGATTTATTCATTTATGTGGTTTTACTCTTGTATGACCAGAAGTATTATTTAGTGATTTTGACCATTACCCCAGAGCTCATCTTAGTTAAGCGCTCTCTCTCTCTCTATATATCCTCCTTGAAACCTCGTGCTGAAACACTAGTAGGGCAGTCCTAGTAGCAATTACTTATTGCCTAAACAACGATTTTGTTATTCTTCCAGCATATTTTTAATGCGGAGATCTGAATTAGTCCTGGCTGAAGATCATGAAATGGCTTTGGGGAATAACCTTCATTGCAAGCATAATCCAAAGGGTAGAAAGTTTATGAATTGTTTTTGTAAACCACTTCAGCATCTCTGAAGTTTACTCTTCAATTTTCTTCTGCAATAAGATTATGATGATAAAAAATCTGTCGAGTTGTATGTGGACCATAAATGCTACTAAAAGAAAATAGCTAAAATGAGCAATAAATTCATCGGGTTACTTAGCTTGGTGGATTTAGGACTAATTCTGTTGGGCAACTTACACAGTACCTGGTGATGTCTGACTTGCCTATAATGTACAGATTTGCAAGATGGTGTACAGCTACTGCATCCTCTGCTTTCTCTGAGAGTCCTGTCTGCCCATCGCAGGACCCAGCTTAAAATTTGACCTGTTGCTGGTCAATAACTTGCCATGGGATCATTATTGTGAAGGAAATCAGTAGGCGGCTCTGGCTTTCCATTGGTACTTCATATCTGACTCTATTGATCTATAACTCTGTTTATCTAATCTTTCTTAACATCAGGAGTGCGGCATGTCAGGGCTATGAATAGTGTAGTGATGTATATAGTTGAATCTGAGGTATATATGCTGTTTTCCTTCATGATGATTATGGAGTTTAACCTTATGTGACCGTTGTGTGCCTCAGTGGATACGGTTTTGGTTAATCTGTGGAAGGACTGTGTGGGCAAGGACATGCGTTCAGCGGCATAGAAGAAAATAATAAACTTCATAAAGGATGAAACACATCCTTCCCATCTTCAGTATGTTGAGGTGTAACACTTAGAAGTCCCTTAAATACATGGTTAGGCTAATCTCATCCAGAGCCTCTCCAGAGCTTGCACTACAGTTGAGGAAAATAACTCCTGGCTGGAGGAGAATGGCAGAATTCACCAGGGAAGGTGCCTATTGCCCTTGCACTTTCTGCTGCAAGACTGGTCACAGACTTTAGATAAATCAACTAGTTTATGTAACTCATAACATTCATCCTAAGCATACCAAACAATGTGAAAGAGTGTCTCCGCTGCATCTGTTCCTAGGAATCAGCTTTCTTTTCTCAGAGATGTCCTCCTCCTTCAAAGAATGGGGCTTCCCTTGCTCCACCATTGATGCTGGCCTCACCCGCATCTGCTCCATTTCCTCCAAATCCACACTCACCCCATCTTCCTGTTGCCTTAACAGTGATAAGTTAACTTCCTCTTGTCCTTACTACTCCATCAGTCTCTGCATCCAGCACATCATCCTCCGCAACTTCTGCCATCTGCAAAAGGATCCAACCATCAAACATATCTTTACCTCCTCCCCTCTCTGCTCTCTGCTCCCTTTGTGATTCCCTTGTCCATTCATCCCTCTCCATTAATCTCCCTCCTGTCACTTTTCCCTGTAAGTGGCCTAAATGGTACACCTGCCCACTCACCTCCATTCAGGGCCCCAAGTAGTCCTTCCAGGTGAGGTAGCACTTCACCTGCGAATCTGCTGGGGTTTTCTATTGTGTCCGATGTTCCTGATGCAGGCTCCTCAACTTTGGTGAGACCTATGGTAAATTGGGGGACTGCTTTGCCGAGCACTTCTGCTAAAAGCGGAGTCTCCCAGTGGCCAAACGTTTTCACTCCCATTCCCATTCCCATTCTAACATGCCAGTCCTTAGCCACCTCTCCTGCCAAGACAAGGCCACCCTCCGGGTAGAGAAGCAACACCTTATATTCTGTCTGGGTACCCTCCAACCTGATGGCACGAATATTGATTTCTCCTTCCGGTATAAACATCATTTCTCTCCTCCCTTCTATTTCTCCATTCTGACCTCTTACCTCTTCCCACCTGCCTATCATCTCCTCCTGGGTCCCCTGCTACCTCCCTTTCTCCTATGGTTTACTGTTCTCTCCTGTCAGATTCCTTCTTCTTCAGCCCTCTTGGCTTCACCTATCACCTTCTAGCTATCTTCCTTCCCCTCCCCTCCCTCCGCTTTCTTATTCTGGCATCTTTCTGCTCCCTTCTCAGTCCCGATGAGGAGTCTCAGTCCAAAACACTGTCTGTTTATTTAATTCTGTAGATGCTGCCTGACCTGCTGAGTTCCTCCAGCATTTTGTGATATGTGAGGATATGTGACATAGAATTGCATAGTGTAATGTATAAAGATTTTTTTTATAAATCCCCTTTTTAATTTTTTCTGATTAACTTGATAACTCATCATCTCTACCACACCAGTCTCTAAACATCTCAGCTGCAGTAATCCAAAATGTTTAAATCTTCTACTCTCTTTTTAATGATAATGTAAAGTAGAATAATCTCGAATGCAAATGAAGGTTGAAAGATCTGGAGGTGTGGATTTGTCCTGAGCATAGAGCAGTACAGTATAAAGATTAAAGGTGAACTTTATTTGTCACATGTACAGTATATTGAAACACCGAACTATACAGTGAAATGTGTCAATGAACAAACCCTGTCAGAGGGTGAGCGGGGGGCATCCCTCAAGTGTCATCATGTTTCTAGCATCAATAGAGTGTGTCCAAACCTCACTAGCCCTAACCCCTATATCTTTGGAGTGTAGGAGAAAATCGGAGCACCTGGGCAGAATGTACAAGCTCCTGACAGTCTGTGACAAAATTGAACCTTGGTTGCTAGCTGCTGTGCTAAGGCCTTTCATTCCACACTGTCTGTGCTGTACACTATGCCAAATTAAACCTTCTGCATGTGTATGGTACATTTCCCTTATTCCCCACATATTCATGGTTGTTGAAAATATCACTGCATATTTGTCTCCACTACACGTGACAGCCCATTCCAGACACTTACAACTTTCTGTGTAAAGACCCATCCAACACTCCCACCGTCACCCCCCGACACACACATACACACATATTCTTTAAGTGCACGTTGTCTAGAATTTGACATTTCTACTCTGTCTACTCTCTCTATGCCTCACATTTTTATAAACTTTCTCCCCTTAGCCATTGACTCGCCAGAGAAAACAACCCAACTTTGTCCAACCCCACTTTATAGCTCATAGCCACTAATGCTGGTAAGCAGCTTCTGTACTCTTTCCAAAGTCTTCTTATTTTTCCTATAATATGGTGACCAGAACTGAACACAGGTTTTTTTTCTCCGTGTTAGTATCACCTAATCTGTACTTATCCCACAGCCCTGCTTTTATCTGCACATAACTTAGATGAAGAGTCACTCATCCTATCATAAAATTTCCTTTGTCCCAGCACTAGAGAAGACAAGGAAAATATTTTCATCCTGAGCATGATGCCATGGGGAACAAATACCAGAAAGGATGATAGAAGCAGAAACCTATCACATTTAACACATTCCTAGAGTAATGACCTATGCTGGAAGGTTTGATTTGGCTGGAAATCTTTATTTTGATTGGCATGGACACGATGGCTCAAATGGCCTGTTACAAATTTTCTTTGATTCATTAAAAGCTCTCTTCATTGTTAACTTCTTGGAGAACCTGAGTTAGACTTTCTCCATTAGCTTCAAACTCTTTTCTGGAATGGAGAAGCAAACTAAGTAGTTATCAAATGTGTCCAATGGGCTGTGTGTTGATATTTTGCAGGAGGTGGTTTAATCTGCCTACTGAACTCATTTGTATGATGTGGAAATATAAGTTATTTCAATTTAATAAATATTAGCTGAAAATTCTGTTACTCCTTTTGAAGCAGAGAAATACATCACCCTCACTTTCTTAACACGTGCAGCTGGATACTATTTCTATCAATGTGAAAATAACAAAAGAAAATGTCAGTTATGGTTGTATTGTTGTCCCAAGGGTAAGTTTTAGATCAGGTGTAAAACAAAGCCCTCTATGTCCCATGGTGTCCGTCTTCAAAGGAAATATTGGCTTGAAGGTTTGTAGGTTTCTCCTAATGGATTGTGTGATGTGTTTATCTTTAGTAACGTTACTTGTACTGGAGCTGAAGTTGTTGAAGACCAAATGGTGTAAAATCAGATACTATCACAAACAAGAGAAAATCTGCAGATAATGGAAATCCAAGCAACAAACACCCACAAAATGCTGGAGGGACTCAGCAGGCCAGGCAACATCAATAGAAAGAAGTACAGTCGACGTTTCAGGCAGAAACCCTCTGGCAGGACTGGAGAAAAAAAAAAGCTGAGGAGTAGATTTAAAAGATGGGGGGAAGGGAGCGAGGAATATAGGTGATAGGTGAAACCTGGAGGGGGAGGGATGAAGTAAAGAGCTGGGAAGTTGACAGATGAAAGAGACAGAGGGCCATGGAAGAAAGAAAAGCGGGGAGGAGCACCAGAGAAAGATGATGGGCAGGCAGGGAGATAAGGTGAGAGAGGGAAAAGGGGATGGGAAATGGTGAGGGGGGGTGGAGGGCATTACTGGAAGTTTGAGAAATCAATGTTCATGCCATCAGGTTGGAGGCAACCCAAACGGAACATAAGGTGTTGTTAGTCTAACATAAGTGTGGACTCATCATGACAGTGGAGGAAGCCATTGATAGACTTACTGGAATGGGAAGTGGAATTTAAATGGGTGGCTACTGGGACATCCCACTTCTTCTGGTAGACAGAGCATAGGTGCCCAGCGAAGCGGTCTCCCAATCTACGTCGGGTCTCACCAATATACAGGAGTCCACACCAGGAGCACCGGACACAGTATATGACCCCAACAGACTCACAGGTGAAATGTCGCTTCACCTGGAAGGACTGTTTGGGGCTGTGAATGGTAGTGAAGGAGGAAGTGTAGGGGCAGGTGTAGCACCTGTTATGCTTGCAAGTGCCAGGAGGGAGATTAGTGGGGATGGCCAAATGGACTAGGGAGTTACGCAGGGACCCCAGAATCTTCCTTTGTGAATCTCCTATGAAACCTCTCTAAGATCAGCACATCCTTTCTTAGATAAGGGGGACAAAACTGTTCACAATACTCCAATTGAGGCCTCACCATTGCTTTATGAAGCCTCAACACTACATCCTTGCTTTTGTATTCTAGTCTTCACAAATTGAGTGCTACCGTTGTATTTGCCTTTCTCACTACCAACTCAACCTGCAAATTAACCTGAAAGAAATCCTACACGAGGAATCACAAGTCCTTTTGCGCCTCAGATATTTGAATTTTCTCTCTATTTAGAAAATAGTTTACTCTTTTATTTTTTCTTCCGAAGTGCATGATCATACACTTCCCAGCACTGTAATACCCATTCTCCTAATCTGTTGTAGTCCTTCTGAAGCCTCTCTACTTCCTCAAAACTACCAGCCCCTCCACGTATCTTCACATCATCAGAAAACTTGACCACAAAGCCATCAATTCCGTCATTGAGATCATTGACATATAATATAAAATGAGCGGTCCTAACACAGACCCCTGTGGAACACTACTACTAGTTAATGGCAGCCAACCAGAAGGCAACCTTTATTCCCACTCTTTGCTTCCTGCCAATCAGCCAATGCTCTATCTATGCTAGTATCTTCCTTGTAATGCCTTGGGCTTTTAACTTGTTGGGCAGCCTCATGCGTGGCAGCTTGTCAAAGGCCTTCTGTAAATCCAAGTACACAAAATCCATTGAGATACTTCTTTGTCTATCCTACTTGATAATTCTTCAAAGATTTCCAACAAATTCGTCAGGCAGGATTTTCCCTTGAGGAAACCATACTGACTATTGCTTGCTTTATCATGTGTCTCCAAATACCCTGAAACCATGTACTTAACAATTGACTCCAAAATCTTCCCAACCACCTAGATGAGACTAGCTGCCTGTAATTTCTTTTCTTCAGCCTCTCTCCTTTCTTGAACAGTGGAGTGACATTTAAAATTGTCCAGTCCTCCAGAACCATGCCTGAATCAATTGGCTCTTGCAAGATCATTACTAATGCCTCCACAATCTCTTCAGCCACCTCTTTCAGAACCGTGTGGTGTAGACCATCTGGTCCAGGTGGCGTATCTACCTGCAGACCTTTCCCAAGGACCACTTCCTAGTAATGATGACCTCACACACTCCTGTGCCCCGGCACTCTCGAACCTCCTGCATTCTGCAAGAGTCTTGCACAGTGAAGACTAATGCAAAATACTTATTCAGTTCATTTCCTTGTCCCTCATTATTACCTCCCCAGCATTGTTTTCCAATGGTCCAATATCTACTCTTGCCTCTCTTTTACTCTTTACATATCTGAAGCAACTTTTGACATCCTCTTTACTATTATTGACTTGTTTACCTTCATATTTTCCTTCTTTGTGATTTTATTAGTTACCTTCTGGTTTTTAAAAGCTTCCCAATCCTCTAACTTCCCACTAAATTTTTCTCTATGATATGCCCTCTATTTTGCTTTTATGTTGGGTTTGGCTTTTCCTGTCAGTCACGGTTGTGTCATTCTGCCTTTAGAATCATTCTTCCTCTTTGGTTTGTATCTATCCTGCACCTTATGAATTGCAATCAGAAATTCCAGCCATTGATACTCTGCTGTCATCCCTGCTGTCATTCCTTTCCAATCCACTTAGGCCAGTTCCTCTCTCATGCCTTTGCAATTCCCTTTATTCCACTGTAATACTGATATATCTGACTTTAGGTTCTCCTTTTCAAATTGTAGGATGAATTCTATCATATTATAGTTACTGGCCCCTATGATTTAGGCCTTTCAATATTCAATAAATAATAATAATTATTTATAGAGCACTTTTCATACAGATGATATGGTTCAAAGTGTTATAAAATAGGATAGAAGTACAAACATGGGGATAAAAGTACAAACATGAAAATAAAATAAAAAATAAAAATAAGATTAAAGTAAACATGAAAAGCAGACAAAAAGTTGGTAGTTCAATGCAAGGTTATTTAAATAGGGTTTGACCTGTTTAAAAGTGTCAACTGAATCTGCACCCTGATAGTCTTAAGTATTGAATTCCACAGTTTAGGAACATAGGTCAACAAAGATGGCCTGCCATTTATCTTTTGAGGAAAATTGGTTAAATTTAGGAGACTGATGGAAGAAGACCTCAGAGCTCAAGCAGGATTATAAAACAAAAATGAATCTGTAATGTACTCTGGCCCAAGATCGTTAAGAGCTTTAAAGACGAGGGAGGAAACGTTGAAATTCATTCTAAAGATACAGGAAGCCAGAGCAGAGTAGCTATTATGGAAGTGATCAGTTTGCTCATTCTGGTTTGGGTTAAAAGTCTAGTAGCAGCATTCTAAAGCAAGTTTGTCAATAGATTGCTTTGGAAGGCCAGTAAAAAGTGCATTGCAGTAATCTAGTCCATTCGATATAAAGGCATGGATTAGATTTTCAGCATTGTTACGTGACAGAAATAGACATACTTTTGCAATATTTCTAAAGTGTAGAAATGTTGTTCTGGCTACTTTCTTTATGTGGGATTAAAATTCAAATCCAAATTACAGATAACACCCAGGTTTGTTAATTCTGACTCTGCAAGGGGAGCTTGATAAACTTCCCAAGTTTATCAAGAAGTTTATTTCTTTTCACTTTGGGGCCAACTGAAAGTATTTCAGTTTCAGTTTTATCTTAATTTACTTCTAGCATATTATTGCTCATCCATGCTTATTGCAGTCATTCCAGAAGATAGGTGTTATCATCATCAGGTGTAACCAGATATACAATTGTGTGACATATGCATAATTGTGTAAATCATATTTATGCTTTCTCATGATATCTCATAAGGGTAACGTGTAAGGAGAAGAGTAGGGGACCAGGACAGCTTCCTTGAGCAACACCAAAAGGTACATTGTATCTTAGTCCAAGATTGGCAAAACATTTTCTATCTAAGATATATGGACAAAATCAATTAAAGGCATTACCAGAGTGACCAATTCAGTTCTCAGGGCAATCTAGGACAATATTGTAGACAATTGTGTCAAAGTCAGTACTTAGATCTAGAAGAATTAGAATTGAGACTCTGTGGGCATCAATGTTGAGCTTAAGGTCACTGGAAGTTTTGATAAGGGCTATCTCTCTACTGTGGTTTGCTTTAAAACACGACTGGAACTTTTTCTAGAACATTGCTATAGTTCATAAAGTTGTTGGGTTGGTTGAAAATGACTTTCTCAGGAATCTGGCCCACAAAGGGAAGAGTTGATATAGGCCTATAGTTAGCTGTTAGCTCACTATCAAGACTAACTTTTTAAGTAGGGATTTGATAGCTGCAGTTTTGAAGGAATCTGGAAAAACTCTAGTTTCAAGGGATGTGTTAATAACTTTGCTAACTGAATTGAAAACACTTTTAGGTTTCAATGAGATATCCCCTCATTCTTCCTAACTCCAGCAAGTACAGGCCCAGAGCCATCAATTGTTCCTCATATATTAACCTTTTCACTCCTGGAATCATTTTCATCAACCTCCTTCAGACCCTCTGCAATGCCGGCACTTATTTTCTTGCAGAAGGAGCACAGCACTACTCACAATTGTCCAAGTGTGGTCTGACCAAATCCCAGCATTATAACCTTGCTCTTACATTGAAATGAATGTTAACATTGCAGTTGCCTTTCATAGCATTAACTCAACCTGCAGGTTAACATTTACTGAGTCCTGCAGAAGTACTCCCAAGTCCCTTTACAACTCTGATTTTTGAATTTTCTCCCCATTTAGAAAATAGTCTGTCCCTTTATTCCTTCTAGCAAAGTGCATGACTGTGTACTTCCCTACGCTATATTCCATCTGCCACTTCTTTGCCCATTCTCACAATCTTCTGTCCTTTTCCAGACTACCTGATTCCTCCACACTCCCTGCCCCTCCACTTATCCTTGTATCAGCTGCAAACTTGTCCACAAAGCTATAATTCTGTCATCCAAATTGTTGACAAAGTACATTTTTTAATCAAAGTACATGTATGCCGCCATGTACAACCCTGAAATTCATCTTCTTGTGGAGATACACAGTAATCCTAGAAACACAATAGAATCAATGAAAGAATGACCCCAATAGGACAGATAACCAATGGGCAAAAAACATCAGACTGTGCAAATACAAGAGAAAAAGAAAAGAAAATTAATTGCAATAATTATAAATAAATAAACATTAAATATTGAGAACATGAGATGAAGAATGCTTGAAAGTGAGAGAGTAGGTTGTGGAAACAGTTCCGTGATGGGGCGAGTGAAGCTGTCCCCACTGTTTCAAGAGCCTGATGGATAAGGGGTAGTAACTGCTCCTGAACCTGGTAGTGTGGGTCCTGAGGCTCCTGTACCACCTTCCTGTTGGCAGCAGTGAGAAGAGAACATAGCCTGGGTACAAACAAGCTGGATGAACTCAGCCTGGGTAGTGGGGTCCTTGTTGATGGATGCGACTTTCCTGTGACAGCGCTCTGTATAGACGTACTCAATAGTGGGGAAGGCTTTACTCATGATGGACTGGACCGAATCCACTACTTTTCAAAGGATTTTCCATTTGAGGGCTTTGGTGTTTCCATACCAGGGCATGATGCAACCGGTCACTATGCTCTCCACCACACATTTATAGAAGTTTGACAAAGTTTTGGATGTCATGCCAAAACTTCACAAGCTTCTAAGGAAGTAGAGCTGCTGCTGTGCTTTCTTTGTAGTTGCACTTACCAACTGGGCCCTGGACAGATCCTCTGAAGTGATAACACTGAGGAAATTAACGTTGCTGACCCTGTTCACTGCTGATCCCCTGAGGAGGACTGGCTCATGGACGCCTGGTTTCCTCCTCCTAAAGTCAATAACCAACTCCTTGGTCATGGTGACATTGAGTAAGAGGTTGTTGTTGTGATACCACTCAGCCAGACCTTCAGTCTCTCTCCTTTATGCTGATTCTTAACCACCTTTGTCAGCAGTGTCATCAGCAGTCTTAAAAATGGCATGACTTATAATGTGAAAAGAAGCAGTCCCAACACCGAAGCCTGTGGAACACCACTAGTTACCAGCAGCCAACCAGAGTAGGTCCCCTTTATTCCCACACTTTGCCTTCTACCAGTCAGCCGATCATCTATTCAGGCTAGTCTCTTTCTTGTAATACCATAGGCATTCATCTTGTTAAACATCCTTGTACAGCAAGCACCTTGTCAAAGGCCTTCTGAAAATCCAAGTAAACAACATCCACTGACTCTCCTTTGTCTATCCTGCTTGTTATTGCCTTAAAAATTGCAACAGGTTGTCAGGCAAGATTTCCCCTTAAGGAAACCATGCTGACTTTGCCTTTCTTTATCCTGTGCCTCTAGGTGCCCTGAATCATCCTCCTTAATAATGGACTCCAGCATCTTCCAAACCACTGAACTCAGGCCAACTGGCCTATAATTTCCTTTCTTCTTCCTCCCTCCATTCCTAATCTTGCAACTTTTCAGTCATTTTGAACCATTCCAGAATTTAGTGACTTTTGAAATAATCATGCCTTCACAATCTCTTCAGCTACATCTTTCAGAACACTGGGGTGTGTTCCATCTGATCCAGGTGATTTATCTGCCTTCAGACCTTTCAGTTTCCCAAGAACCTTCTCCTTAGTAATGGTATCTACACCTACTTCTGACCCTTGGCTTTCTTCAATTTCTGACATACTGTTAGTGTTTTTCCACAGTGAAGATCAATACAAAATACGTGTTACGTTTGTCTTCCATTTCTTTGTCCCCCATTACTACCTCTCCAGCATAATTTTCCAGCTGTCTGATACCCATTCTTAATCGCCTTTATTTTTTATGCATCTGAAAAATCTTCTGATATTCTTTTTCTATGTTATTGGCTAGCTTACCATCACACTTAATCTTTTCTCTCCTTATGCCTTCTGTTAGTTTTTAAAAGCTCCCCAATCCTCTAATTTACCACTAATTTTTGCTATATTATGGGCCGTTGCTTTTGCTTTAATGCTGTCTTTGATTTCCTTTGTCAGGCACGGTTGCCTCATCCTCCCTTTAGAATACTTTTTCATCTTTGGGATGTTTCTGTTTTGCACCTTTGGAATTGCCTCCGGAAACTCCAGCCACTGCCATTATCCCTGCTGGCATCTCTTTCCAATAAACTTTGGCCAGCTCCTTTCTCATTCCTCTGAAATTACCTTCACTCCACTGTATGAATTAGTCCTCATATGATTCCACGCAGGAAACATGGTTGCAGGTCAGGGATGCAAGTGTGTTTAAGGAAATGAGGTTTTAAACTCCCAATACGACTACCTTGCTGGAAAACATGCAGTCTTTGGTGAATAAAGTCGATGATCTCAGAGCTAGGGTGCTGAATCAGAGGGATGTTAGGACCACGTGTGTCCTTTGTTTCATGGAATCCTGGTTAAATCTCGAAAGCAGTGGTGGAGGAGTATGCCTCATGCTCAGCTCTTTTTGGTGCACAAATATATCACTGCTGTCCTAATTCTGCTCACCAGACCTGGAATATCTAGCAGTTAAGTGCCGTCCTTTGCACCTATCACAGGAATTTCCAGGATCACTTTAGTAGCAGTATACATACCACCTCAGGCCAATGTCAACCAGGCTTTAGATGACCTTGAGCAATGCGATCAACATGCACAAAACAGCGCACCCTGATGCCTTCACCATCATTCTGGAGGATTACAACCAGGCCAGCCTGAAAAAAATCACTAAGCAATTACCATCAACAGATCACTTACAATACTAGAGGAAACAACACACTAGACCATTGTTACACTATCACCAAGAATGCGTACCATGCTATTCCGTGCCCTCACTTTGGGAAGTCTGATCATCTGGCTGTACTTCTAGTCCCTGGGATTCATCTTTGAACATGGATGAGTATGCTGCAGTTGTATCGACTTCATTAAAACCTGTGTGGATGATTGTGTACCTACAAAGACTTACTGTACATTCCCAAACAAAAAGCCGTGGATGAACCAGGAGGTACGTCGTCTGCTGAAGGCTAGATCTGTGGCATTCAAGTCTGGTGACCCAAGCCTGTACCAGAAAAGGAGGTATGATTTGCAGAGGGCTATTTCAATGGTGAAGAGACAATTTTGAATGAGGTTGCAGGCGACATCAGATGTGCGACAACTCTGGTAGGGTTTGCAAGACATTACTTCCTACAAAACAAAATCCAATAGCATGAATGACAGCGATGCTTCACTACCAGATGAATTCAATGCCTTGGCTTCTATGCCCGCTTTGAAAGGGAGAATATAACTACAGCTGTGAAGATCCCTGCTGCACCTGATGACCCTGTAATCTCTGTCTCAGAGGCTGATGTTAGGCTGTCTTTAAAGAGAGTGAACCCTTGCAAGGTGGAAAATTCTGATGGAGTACCTGGTAAGGCTCTGAAAACCTGTGCCAACCAACTGGCGGGAATATTCAAGAACATTTTCAACCTCTGCTACCGGCAGAATTTCCCACTTGCTTCAAAAAGGCAACAATTATACCAGTGCCTAAGAAGAATAATGTGAGCTGCCTTAATGACTATCACCCGGTAGCACTCACATCTACAGTGATGAAATGCTTTGAGAGGTTGGTCATGACTTGACTGAACTCCTGTCTCAGCAAGGACCTGGACCCACAGCAATTTGCCTATCACCACAATAGATCAATGACAGATGCAATCTCATGGCTCTCCATGGCTTTAGATCACCTAGACAACATAGACACCTACATCAGGATGTTGTTCATCGACTATAGCTTAGCATTAATTTACTACCATCATTCCCACCACCCTGATTGAGAAGTTACAGAACCTGGGCCTCTGTATCTTCCTCTGCAATTGGGTCCTCGACTTCCTAACCGGAGACCACAATCTGTGCGGATTGGTGATAGCATCTCCTCCTTGCTGATGATCAGCACTGGTGCACCTCAGGGGTGTGTGCTTAGCCGACTGCTCTACTCTCTATATACCCATGACTGTGTGGCTAGGCATAGCTTAAATACCATCTATAAATTTGCTGACGATTGTTGGTAGAATGTCAGGTGGTGACGAGAGGGCATACAAAGTGAGATATGCCAACTAGTGAAGTGGTGCTGCAGCAACATCTTGGCACTCAACACCAGTAAGATGAAAGAGCTGATTGTGGACTTCAGGAAGGGTAAGATGAAGGAACACATACCAATCCTCATAGAGGGATCTGAAGTGGAGAGAGTGAGCAGTTTCAAGGTCTTGGGTGTCAAGATCTCTGAGGATCTAACCTGGTCCCAACATATTGATACAGTTATAAAGAAGGCAAGACAGCTGCTATACTTAATTAGAGTTTGAAGAGATTTGGTATGTTAATAAATACACTCAAAAACTTCTATAGATGTACTGTGGAGAGCATTCTGACAGGCTGCATCACTGTCTGGTATAGGACGGCTACTGCACTGGACCGAAAGAAGCTGCAGAGGGTTGTAAATTTAGTTGGCTCCATCTTGGGTACTAACCTAGAAAGTAAGGACATCTTCAAGGAGTGGTGTCTCAGAAAGGCAGCGTCCATTATTAAAGACGTCCGGCACCCAGGGCTATGCCCTTTTCTCAGTGTTACCATCAGGTTGAAGGTACAGAAGCCTGAAGGCACACAGTTGGTGATTCAGGAACAGCTTCTTCCTCTCTGCCATCCAATTCCAAAACGGACATTGAACCCTTGAACACTACCTCACTTTTTAAATATATATTATTTTTTTTTGCACGATTTTTAATCTATTCAATATACATACATCGTAATTGATTGATTTATTTATTATTTTTCTTCAACATTATGTATTTCATTGAACTGCTGCTGCTAAGTTAACTAATTTCACGACACATACTAGTGATAATAAACCTGATTCTGATTCTAATACTGATAAATATGATTTATCTTTTCCCTCTCATACCCAGGGTGAATTTTATCATATTATGATCACTGTCTCCTGAGGGTTCCTTTATCTTAAGCTCCCTAATCAATTCTGATTCATTACACAACACCCAATCCAGAATCACCTTTCCCCAGAGGGCTAACCACAGGCTGCTCTAAATAGCCATTTTGCAAACATTCTGCATATTCCCTCTTCTGGAATTCAGCACCAATCTGATTTTCTCAATCTACCAGCATATTGAAACCCCACCCCCCATGACTATCATAACATTTTGCCCTTGTTTAGTATGCCTTTTCTGTCTCCTTTTGTAATTTATATCCCACATTCTTGATGTGGGTTACTGTTCAAAGGCCTGAATATAACTCCCATCAGGATCTTTTTACTTTTGTAGTTTCTTAACTCTACTCATAAGGATTTTGCATCTTCTGATCCTGTCACCCTGTTCGAAGTATGTGATTTCATTTTTTACCAACAGAGCCACCCAGCCCTCTCTGTCTGCCTGTCTGTGCTTTTGATGTTCAGCTCCCATCTTCTTCCACCCATGACTCAGTGATTGCCACGTCATCCCTGCCAATGTCTAACTGCACTGTTAAATTAGTCAATAGCAATGTAGTTCCTTATGGGATTTGAAGATGAATTAACCTTTACAGATAACTTATTTGTTCACTGATTCCCTTGAAAAGCTTATCAAGTGCCCAGATGATCTTGATCTGAAGCATTGAAAAATATGAATGTCTCCTGTCCAAGAGGTAAGATGGCACTTGCAGGCTCTAGAAACACTGCATATCCATTTTACCTCCCATGCCTACACAAGCAATTTCTGAACACCTGATAAATCCTGAGCTTTGCTCTTATGTCACAGCAAGTTAAATTCCAGTGTGAACCAAAGCTGATGCTTCATCCTCTGACAAGGGGATTCCAATTTTGACGAATAAGCAGTGTGGATGGCTTCTCCTGCCTGGTTCGTTCTTTGTTAGAGGACCAGGTTGGGCTACTTTTATCTCATTGCACACCATGTTCTGGAAAATTAGGTTACAAGAATCTCTTCCCTGAGGGGAATGATGCTTCTGAATTCCCCTGTTAAGGGGATTGTGTAGGCTCAGATGCTGAGTGTCCTCAAGATTTGAATGTAAAAATTTTAGATATTAAATGAATAGAAATTTCTGGGGTTTGTGCTTGTATGTGTGCTGAGGTAAAATATTGGCCATGATAATAAATAATGGAGTAGAGATGAGAGGCTAAATGTCTTACTCACATTTCTGTTCTTAATGTTCAGGTAACTCCTTCGGGGAAATTATTTAATTTACTGTTTGGCTTTCAGACTCCCCAACAAAATAATTGGTCTATTTTCTTATATATAATCACAAAATTTATGTTTTGTGGTTTATCCACTGCTCTATATTACATCCTCAATATCGCAGGTTTGATTCAAAGTATAGAACTTCCTCCTTGCAATATCTTCTCTATTTCACTATGTAGGGTGTTAAAAATTAATTTTGAATTCTTAATTTCTTTCACTCTTTCCTTTTTTGTTTTATATTATAGAAATTTTCTTATACAATCATAGTTGTAAGCTTTCATTTTAACATTTTATTTTGTACCTATATATCATTTGTACTTAGGCCTTTCACTGGAATTTTTATGGCAATATCTGGGTTGACATTTCATATTAATATACATTCTTTATTTTACTTTCTATTTGTTTAATGACTCTTAAATCTCTCTCCGGGTTTCTTAGCCATTTTGTTATATCTTGTAATATTAATGATCTTGCATGTAGATTTGACAACTATAAGGTCTCCCCAAGGAAACCATTGCTAATGACTCATTACAGCAACTGATAGTTGGGCCTGGTCTGAAAACTGGGGTTTACTTACATTGCTTTGAACTGTTGTAACTGTATTCGTCAAAACATGCAGGCACTATTCTGGAAACACTTTTGGTAGAGGCTCTCGAACTCAATTAAAATATGGGAACTCTTGACACAGCCCTTGCATTAGTGAAGTTTACAGCATAACAAAGACAGAATTGCATTCATGTAACAATGAACAGAATGAACTGTCCCCTTCCTTTTGCTAAGTATTATTCAATGGAAATTTTGCATAAAGCAATTTTAGTCCTTTGGGGGAGGGCAAGATTCTACGTTGGGGGATTCAGACTCAAACTGGAGGATTAACTAAGGTGGGTTTGGAGAAAATAACATGTTGAAGGTCTGATTATAGGTAAAAGAGGTTTGAGATGAGCTGGTTGTATGCTGGGGTTAAAAAGATTCGGGGTGATTTTGTTTGGGAGAGGAGTGAGAATGCTGATTTCTGTCCAGGAGAGTAAACCAGTAATGTTAATGACCAGCAAAGGCCCAAAAAATGGATTTTGGGTGATTAGCTAGCTAGTTGGAATAGGACCAGGTACGGCAATAAATTGGGCAGCCTTCTCTCCTGTTGTCTGTGTGGTGACTGTGAACGAAGTCACCGCAGAGACACTGAAACTGGTGATATAGAAGTCTTTGTTCATTGCAACACGCCGGCATCATTCTGGAGACGCTCATGGCAGAGGCTCTCAAACAGAACATCACATTTTATACCTTGAAGATCAAAGTTAACAGTAGGTGATTCAATATAATTTCAATAGTTACAATGACATTGTTTACTTCAATTCTTTGGGTTGACAAAGTGGTTCCTTTAAGATTCTTATTTGCAGTGGAAACATGTTGTAATTGATAAGATAGCTTTGAAGGTTCAAATGCTCTTGCTGGAGGAACTATAATTAGCACAAATATTCTAAAAACTTCTGATGACAGATGGAGCTAAGTGATAGTATCAGCCCAGTCTGGAGGCTTCCTAGAAGCTGTATACAATGGTGCAAATTACTAAAACCCATTACTCAAACCGTGGATTGATACAGGCCAATTAACACAACCCCATTGTCTTCACATTTGGCTGTTGCATATGCAAATCTCGTCATCACCACTTTGCAAACCATATCTCTTACAAGACGGTATTATTTATTTGCTAAGGTGTGCGTTTAATTTCAATTTACTGCTCGCAGTTTACAATTTGCATTATGAAGGTAAATATGTGGAGATTTGTGGCATATATGAATTTATGATATATATCTACAGTATCTGAAATACATCTTATGGAAATGTTTGATGATGAACTTCAATAAGAATAAATTACAAAGAAAAGAACTGAAGACTGGTTCTTTCTTGAATTAATATCTGCCATATTCACATAACTTCAGAATTCTCCTGAATAGAACTATTCTATTTAAATGATGATAACCTGACTTATCAATGTTCATTCTGCCTTTCATACACATGACCATCTTATTAATTATTTGAGACAAATAAGAAAGCTCACGAGTAATGAAATGCTTTTGATTGCATGCATTTTTTAAGTGCAGGTTAAACTGAGAAGAGTATATTTTTTAAAAATGCCCACAGTTTAATCATGAGCTCATAAATTCTGAAGGATAAAGCATAATGTTTTATTTTAAACAGCATGCACAATGCAGTTAACTTTTACAAGTAGTGTGGTTGCCAAATTTAGAAGTAAAATCCAAGTTGCTTCTAATGCTGTAGCATAGCATTCCAATTACTGTCATTGCATTTTGGAATCTTATCAGGTTTAATTTTCTAGTGCTGATCAGCAGTTTCATGTTTAGTTTTTCCAATGGTACAGGAAATGTAGTAGTTATATTTGGAGATAGTCTTCAAGCCCTAGGTTTTAGAAGACAGTAATTGGCATAGTAAAGGAAATTGATAGCAGAAATATACCAAGGTTTATTGGATGGCTCCATCTTGAATTGTAAAATTTTTGGTTTCTCAGCATGTATGATATGCTCAGATCAGCATTGTCTAGTGCAAAGCACTGGTTAGTTCCAGGTATATCACTGAATGGACCATTTCTCTCTCAATGGCAGAAAGCAAATCTATGTGCAGCTTGAACAACTCTACACTTGGAAGAAAATATTTTTGCCATTGACTTTAAAGTTAGAATAATTGGACTTCTGGGCTAAAAATGACACATTTGAAATGTAATATGAATTATCAATTTAGCTTGTGTAATGAATGAAATACAATAGGATTGTATGAAAATTTGAGAGCAAGCATCAGAATCTCCTGAATGATTGTTTGTCCATTTGCTACAGTGATGGAAATAGGACTTTATGAAATCTGAACTCCTTTTATCGGTTTCATGTTTTATAGATTTCATAGTGTGATTTTCTTTTTGCTGATGTTTTCTTTCCTCCTGTAGTATTGTTTTTCTCCTTTCCCTAAATTTACTCCACATAATTCTCTTGGCCAGGTTAAGGGGAAGACATTCTTGTTCATCACTCTCAGTCATTGGTGCTCTGTTACTAGTTGATAAAAAGCAGATGAGCATGGAGAGTGTTCGGCCTACTCTGAACAGTCACTCTGTTGGAAACCTGCCATTCATTTTGGATTTTCTTGAACTGCATCTATTAAAAATAAAATAAATTTATTTTTTAAGAAATTGAGAGGTGTTTGTGTGGCAGTTTGCAAGTATCTTCAGTATAGTACACTTTACCAATGAAGAAATGTAGAAGTAAATGTTTTGGTTAAATTAGAAAATGGAATCTGATAATGAGATTGCAAGATGCATAATTTGCCATAAATATCACACAGATAATTTGAAAAGTATACAGTAGAACCAAATCAACCTAAGTTTTGCTCAAATAAATCATGGTTGGCCCTGTCCCTCATGCCTACATTCTGTGTAATATATCACCATATCTTTATATTCCTTCAGTCTAAATATCTGTCATTCTCTGCTTTGTGCATTCTCAATGATGGAATGCCAACAGCACATCATTTAGAGAATTTGTAACTTTCTGAGTGAGGAGGCATTCACTTTGAACACATGGACATTATCTGTATGGTTAACTTCTTGCACTTCTGCACAATAACTGCATTTTGAGCAATGGTGTGTAAATTTGACACTGCAATAAATTAATTCCACTATAATGTATTATGTTTTGCAAAAGTTCACACAATGTCCATATTAAGGATCCAAACTGAATGGAACATTTAAATCTGTATTTTAAAAATCTGATAATCAGATTTATAGTTCCTTCTTATCTTACAAGATATCTGTAGTAACTAACTTATACTGGATTTAAGTTTCTGACACACACATACTGTATCTGAACATCCCTGTTTAATATCTGTCCTTGGGATTTGAATCCCACCCTTGCTTTTGTCAGATAATTTTGCCTAGTTAGGTCAGGGACACTTAGCCCAATCCTAAACATCCATCATTTCTTCTAGGTTTAGTCAGGAGTATGTACTTATAGGAATTTGCTTCAAGGTAGATAGGCCCAAGGAATCTTTTCTTGCCAGCAGTAAGAGTGTCCACTGCATGAGGTGTTAATTTTCACCTTGGGTGGTAGACCATATTTCATTCTGCCCAAGAGAATCACATTATCTTATTAATATTACTTCTGCTTTTTGTCCCTTACTATTATTTCCTCTGGATTTCAGAATCTTAGCTTGGATCCTACCCATCTATAAACCTTTGGTCCCTTTCTCCAAACACTCCAGTTAATGATCCCTGGGCTCCCATTTCTGGAACTCTGTCCCATTTATGAACTTGATCTTTTATGGGCATAAACCTCTCAGCGGTTTGTTCCACCATTTTCAGGCTTCAGGAATTTACTCCTAGTGTATCCTCTTGGGAACCCTTTCTCTGGCCAAGGACATACAGTACTTTCCTGATTAGCTGGATTGATACGGATTTGTTTCTCACCAGGGCTCCACACGAGGTGGGCAATGGGCAGTCAGTAGTTCACATTAGGTTAACAGCTTTAAACTGCTCATCCATGTAATGTTTTGGTTCCATCATGTGTCCAGAGAAGGCAGGAGGGGCTGACAATGCACTTACTGTGGAATATGAAAATCACTCACACAGTCATGGTAAGCAGAAAAGTACTGTTGAGGTGACCTTTCACCTGGAGAAAGAAGAAAGGGCCTTTTCTTTTCAGTGTATTTCTCCTAATGTTCACTAAGTGGCCACTTTATAAGGTACATTAATGCAAATATCTAATCAGCTAATCATGTGACAGAAACTCGATGCATAAACATTGAGAATATATAAACATTGGGAAGAGATGTGATGTAAGTGATTTTGACTGTGGAATGATTGTCAGTGGCAGATGGAGTGGTTTGAGAATCTCAGAAACTGCTGATTTCCTGGAATTTTCATTTACAACAGTCTTGAGTTCACAGGGAATCATGCAAAAAAAAATACCCAGTGAATGGCAGTTCTGATGGCAAAAATGCCTTGTTAATGAGAGAGGTCAGAGGAGAATGGCCAGGCTGGTTCAAGGTGGCAGTAACTCAGATAACCACTTGTTACAACAGTGATGTGCAGAAGAGCATCTCTGAATGCATAACATGTTGAACCTTGAAGTGGATTGGCTACAGCTGCAGAAGACCATGAACATACATTTATTTGATGCAGGTGATATATAATGAAGTGGACAATGAGTGTTTAAAGCATGGTGTCTTTGTACACCAGGTATGACATCTTTTTTAATGTATAGATTATAGGCCAGAAACTAAAGAATAAAAACTCTTGAGATTATAGGTCATTCCTCAATTGTTGTGGTCAAAATGATCACTTGTGCACAGACTGATCAACCAGGGTTTCATCAGAAGTCCAGGAGAAGTAACATCTTTAATCAAGAAACAAGTTCAGCCTCTCAGGTCAATGACCTTCCATCAGTCTGATGAAAGGTCACCAATCAGAACTGTTAAATCTGTTTCACTCTCCTTGGAAGCTTCCTGACTTGCTGAGTGCTTCCAGGATGTTAATTTTTTTTTAGAATTTCCTAGCATCTTCATTTACTGGTTTTATTGAGGATTGGGAATTTACTGAGAGGACTTGAATTAACATTTTGTTTCAACAGGATTCAGTGACTGAGCATGCTGAACATGAGGCTGGCTCTGCATTGCTCTGCCTGCCCTGAGAATGGATGTGCAGTTGAAAGATATTCCTCTTATGATACTAACGTTATTTGTCTTGCTGATGAGCACCAATACATCTGCACCCAAAAATAATTTCCATCCAAGTAAAAGCAATTTCTACCCATTTCAAGCATTCTGCTTCTCTCACCAAATATAACATACCATTGCTGTTAAGCTCTTGTTTTTTGAAATTTGCACATTTTTTTATGAAAGCTGTTAATTATGGTACAATGCAAGTCTCTGGTTTCTAGGCAACCCGATGCAGTAAAAGCAATTTTAACAGATAGACAGCAGCAAACAGTTAGGCAAAATGTACCTAACTGCATGACAGTTTGAAAAATTCAAGACTGTTTGGCTCAAATATTAGTTATTTACATCAAGATAAGAACTTATGTGATTTAGGTTTGAATTTATTCTGATTGAATCAATGTTTCCTTCAGTATCATGGCTCAAGTTGGGTATTCATGAGAATCAGGCTCTTTTTTTTAAAGATATATGAGATGAGCTTTGAGGTTGACATTCAAGTTGGTGAGGATGACTGGGAATGAAGATCCAGATCAGCTTCAGTGGAGGAGCCTTTTGACTCCCTAATATTCCTTCACTTCTTCCTGGTTAGAACAATTGTGTTCCCAGTGTTAAATTGTCCTGTACCTCACGCCATTACACAAGAATAAACTGGTCCAGATTCTTCTGCAGGAGTCAGAACATTCCCAAGGTGACATAGGCCTTGATATTTGTATGAGACTGACCTGACAGAAAATGCTTAATGTCTGTGTACATTGCACCCTGTGGAACTACTGTTGTCTGGAATTTCTGGTATACCTGAATACTTGTGCTAGGGAGGGAAGCAGAAAAAAGGAAATTACAGGCCAGTTAACTTTGCTTTAGTGGTTAGGAAGATGATGGATTGCATTATTAAGGATGAGATTTTGGGGTACTTGAAGGCACATGATAAAGCATCACACAAAAAATGCTACAGGAACTCAGCGGGCCAGGCAGCATCTATGGAAAAGAGTAAACAGTTGATGTTTCGGTCCAAGATCCTTCAACAGGATGGATGAAGAGTCCTGATGAGAGTCTTGCCTGAAATGTTGATGTTTACTCTTTTCCATAAATGCTGCCTGGCCTGCTGAGTTCCTCCGGCATTTGGTGTGTGTTGCTTGGATTTCTAATGGCTGCAGATTTTCTCTTTTTTCTGCCCTCCACACTAATCCCAACCTCACCATCAAACCCACAGACAAGGGGGGGTGCAGTAACAGTCTGGTGTACTGACCTCTACCTGGCTGAGGCCCAGTGACAACTCTCATACACCTCCTCTTACTTAGCCCTCAAACAGGACCCCACTAAGGCCATTGTCTCCCACACCATCACTGACCTTATTAACTCTGGTGATCTCCCATCCACTGCCACCAACCTCATAGTTCCTGCACTCCGCACCTGCTGTTTCTACGTCCTATCCAAGATCTACAAACCCGCTTGTCCAGGTAGACCCATTGTTTCAGCTTGTTCCTGCCCCACTGAACTCATATCTGCATATCTCATTCTAGAACGAAGGAGACATCTTCCTTTTTCAAAGGGGCTTCCCTTCCTCCATCAATGCTGCCCTCAACTGCATCTCTTCCATTTCACACTCATTTCCCACCACCAAACACATCATTCCCTCTCCTTCTCCCCCTCGCCCCCAAATTTCTACACTCTACACGACTCCCTTGTCCATTTGTCCCTCCCCACTGATCTCCTTCCTGGCACTTACTTTTGCAAGTGGAACAAGCACTATCACTGCCCCTACATCTTGTCCCTCACTACCATTCAGAGCCCCAAACAGTTCTTCCAGGTGAGGCGACACTTCACGCTTGAGTCTTTTCAGGTCATATACTGTGTCTGGTGCTCCTGGTGTGGAGTCCTGTATATCGGTGGGACCCAATGTAGAATGGGAGACTGCTTCGCCGAGCACCTATGCTCTGTTCATCAGAGAAAGCGGGATCTCCCAGTGACCACCCATTTTAATTCCACTTCCCATTCCCATTCTGATATGTCAGTCCATGGCCTCCTGTACTGTTGTGATGAGGCATGCTCAGGTTGGAGGAACAACACCTTATATTCTCCCTGGGTAGACTCCGTTCTGATGACACGAAGATCAATTTCTTGAACTTCCAGTAATGGCCCCAAGCCCTTTCACTATTTCCCATTTCCTTTTCCCTCTCTTACCTTATCACCTTTTCTGCCCACTCTGGTGGCCTTCCCTCCTTTCATTCTTCCTGTCTGCTCCTATCAGATTCCCCCTTCTCCAGCCCTGTATTTCTTTCACCAATCAACTTCCCAGTTCCTTACTTCACCCTCCACCCTCCTGGTTTCATCTATCACCTTGTGTTTCTCCCTCCCCCCACCCCAGCTTTTAACTCTACTCCCCATCTTTTTCCCCTGCCCAAAATGTCAACTGTACTCTGTTCCATTGATGCTGCCGGACCCGTTGAGTTGTTCCAGCATTTTGTGTGTGTTGCTTGGATTTCCAGCATCTGCAGAATTTCTCCTGTTTAAGAATGGCAATGCCATCTTTGATTTTGATTCATGCTATGACCTCACTCAATTTTCCCAGCTTTCAACAATCCTACCGGTCCTACAACCCTCTCCAACCTATGCACTCATTTATTTCTGGCTTGTTTCACTTTCCTGTCTAGATTTTAAATTCCCTATCTAAATCTCTGCTCAGCTGAACAATATTTCCATGTCTGCCCGTGGTAACCAAACCAAATTGGAGCAGGATAGTGGAGGAACAATCAGGAACTCACTTTAAGAAGTTTGTATGCCCTCCCTGTGAACCAAGATGAGAAAATCTGCAGATGCTGGAAATTCAAGCAACACACACAAAATGCTGGAGGAACTCAGCAGGCCACCAACATCTATAGAAAAGAGTACAGTCGACCTTTCAGGATGGGTCTCGGCCCAAGAAGTTGACTGTTCACTTTTTTCCATCGACGCTACCTGGCTTGCTCCAGCATTTTGTGTGTGATGTTTCCTGTGAAACATGTGGGCTTCCTCCGGGTGCTCCGGTTTCCTCCCACAGTCCAAAGGCATACTGGTTAGTAGGTTAATTGGTCATTGTAAATTGTCCTGTGGTTAGGCTAATGTTAAATAGTTTGGTTGCTGGGTGGTGTGACTCATTTAGCTGGAAGGGCCCGTTGCACACACTATGCCTAATTAAAATAATAAGATTCCTTGTCACTTTTAAGTACAAAAACCTGGTAGGAATTTGTTATTGGAAGAAGGATTCAAACCAAATATTCATTGCTACAGAACCAAAAACAACTTAAAAGCACAGATATGTTGCAATCAGTACTGGAATATTTTATTATTGATTTAGTCCTTCCAGGGATTTCCTGTCAAGACTGTTGATTCCCTTATACTGGTGCTGCATATTTGATTCACACTCTGCATATCTCTGTATTACAGCTTCTCAGTTTTCTTTGGACTAGGAGCAACAGTAGCTTGTTTGTTGACTTGAAAAAGAATGAGTGTTACCTCTTCTGTTCCTGTCAAAATCCACCTCAGATCCATTCCTCCAATGTTATCTTTGAGTAGGAGATTCATTGCTCTGATCCTCCGAAGTGGCTTTGTGCTGTATGAAATCCCATTCCCTTCTGTTATCTGTGTCGTAACTTGCCCTGCATGTGTGGGAGGTAATTCTCAAACAATGGGAAATGATTTGGTGCCTAGAATGTTCTGGACTGTGTGCCAGTAAGATTTTTTATCCATAGGGCCATGTTTCAGTAATCACACTTTACCCATGTTGTAGTTAAAAGTGAGAATTAATACACATTAATATGATATAAATATAATTCTCCTATGTCATCTCCTCTGTATTCCTTCATTTTCACAACCTCACTGTATTCAGTGCTTTTGTTTTACTACCCCCAGACTCCAACCTGCAGAAGTTTGCTTACTTTCTAGCTCCATTGATCTTAAGAGTGTGCCTTACTTCTAGGATTATTCAATAAAACTAGCAGCAAAGCCTTTTATTCCCCACCTGCCCTTTAAAACTAACTTCATGTCATACTTCAAGAGCAAACGAATAAAAGAACAGAAACCCAATGTCTCAATTCATCGAAGGTATTGAAGATAACATTTATTTTGTCAAATGCCTAAAGCCTGGGGCTTTTTTAAGAGTACATCACCTTATCCAGAGAAGGAATGGACAAGATTTATGAGAGTGTTTCCTGGGATGAGGAAATACAATTACAAGAATGAATTAGAGACATTGGAACTGTTTTCTTTAGGGAAGAGAGGGCCAAGGAGAGATGTGATTAGAATATAAAATGCAATAGAGTCTGGACGGAATGGATGGTGGGAGACGTTCCTTATGGTGGACAAGTCAAAGAATTCAAAGGAAAAGAAGAGGAGGAGTGACAACAGAAAACAGTTTTATTTACATGATGGGCTGAATGGTCTCTTTCTGAGCTGCAACCACTCTATGGTTCTAAGTAAAAGCATTATGCATTTGAATAATGATTTTGCACGAGAAAGTTGAAAGATAATCCCCCTTCGTTCATGGACACTTACGAGCTGTATTAGTTAAACTAGAGATGGTTTAACATTCATCAGCTCAGAAGTCTGGAGAACTGATTTTGAATTACATCGATGGACTTGTTGTTCAACAACTCGAGAGCCTTGTCTCCATCCTGTATGATGCTCCAGGCCGAGGCCTGGACCTGCTCTGCAAATCAACACTAGCCTAGAATCACATGTTTGGATCCATAATTTCTCTGGTTCCTTTGCACCTTTTGTATGTTTTAGCTGCTTGCCAGTGTTAGGATATCTAATGGCTACACTGCTGACCTCGCTTACTCTCATGCGAAATTAGAAGACTTAAGTTATCACGTTGGAAAGGATTAAACTCCAATAATTGGTTCTCATTGGTACCGTGGCTCTGTGTGGAGGAATTAGTCCTATTTGGATTGTATTAGCATACTGTATTTGGAATGGTATTTTATTTCAGACAACTAAATGTTTTAGTGTAACATTTTTCATGTTTTGACAGATCAAGCTGATCTAACCTGGCTGCCTACTTTTAGTTGCATTGTTTTCAGTGATGATGTTTTGACAGTAGAGTGCAATTTCAGAATATATTAGAGATGTATTAACTGGTTGACTTATTCCTTGTTCCAGATTAACATAGCCATACTTCATGTCCATATTACTACCCCGAACAAAATTACATAAACTGAATTTTCCAAATGCATTCTGCAGGGGAATGAGATGCCGAAAGCATGTGGTGACCAGTAACCAATTAAAGCAAGGTTTAATCTGTTAATAGAACTGTATTCAGTCACTTGAAGGGACCGTGAAAAAGGGCATCTGTAGTAGCCTGCCAGTCTAACACAGGAAAAGACTATTCACACCTCCTTCCAAGTTCATAGCTGACACACATCCATCATTGTGGATTAAGTCGTGCAGTTGTGATAGGGGCTTCCACAATTAGAAGAGCAGACAGGAGATTCTGTGGACATGAAAGAGACACCCAGATGACCCAGAAGGGTGTCGGCCCGAAACGTCGACTGCGCTTCTCCCTATAGATGCTGCCTGGCCTCCCGAAACATCGACAGCGCTTCTCCCTGTAGATGCTGCCTGGCCTGCTGTGTTCCACCAGCATTTTGTGTGTGTTGTTGTTTGAATTTCCAGCATCTGCAGATTTCCTCGTGTTTACCCAGATGGCACGTTGCCTCCCAGGAGCCAAGGTCAGGGACAATTCAGAAAGGGTCCACATTATTCTAAAGGGGGAATGTAAGCATCCAGAAGTTGGAGCACATATTGGTACCAATGACATTGGTGGGAAAAGGGATGAGAACCTGAAGAAAGAATATCGGGAGTTGAGAATATGTATGCAACGCTGGAAGAACTCAGCAGGTCAGGCAGCATCGGGAGTTGGGTAGAAAGCTGAGAAGTAGGACTTCAAAGGTAGTAATCCCTGGACCAGTGAGGGTAAGAATAGGATGATTAGGCAGATGATTGTGTGGGTGGCTGGGTTTCAGATTTCTGGATCATTGGGATCTCTTCTGGGGATGGTATAACCTGTACAAAAAGGACGGGTTAAAACTGAATCCGAGGGGGACCAATATCCTTGCAGGCAGGTTTGCTAGAGCTTTAGGGGAGGGTTTAAGCTAATTTGGCAGGGGAATGGGAACCAGAGTGAGAGGGCTGAGGATGGGTTAGTTGATATGCAAGCAGTGGCAGTGTGTAGTGAGACTGTGAGGAAGGACAGGCAGGTGACAGGGCAAATTTGCAGTCAGTGGGATGAATTGAAGTGTAACATGGGAGCAAAGTTTAAAAGGGCAATAAATACAGGAGTGAAGGTGTTATATATGAATGCATGCAGTATACGACATAAGGTAAATGATCTCCTAGCACGTTAGAGATTGGTAGTTGTGATGTTGTGGTCATCACTGAGTTGTGACTGAAAGAAGATCATAGTCAGGAGCTTAACATCCAAGGATGCACATTAAATCAAAAGAACGGTTAGGTAGTCAAAAACATAAGCAAATCTGCAGATGCTGGAAATCCAAAACAACACACAAAACGCTGGAGGAACTCAGCAGGTCAAACAGAATCTAAGGAAAAGAGTAAAGAATCAATGTTTTGAGCCTAGAGGGACTGAAAGGGAAGGTTGGGGGGGGGTGGTGGAGATGCCGGGATTAAAAGGTGGGAGAAGGGGAACAGGTACGTAGGCAGAGGGGATGGGATAGCTTTGTTGGTAAAAAAAAACAAATCCTTAGAAGTGATTGGATCAGAAGATGTAGAATCTTTGTGGGTAAAGTTAAGCGGCAAGAGTAAAAAGACCTTGTTGGGAGTTAAATTCAGGCCTCTGAACAGTAGCCAGGATGTGGGATAGAAATTACGATGGGATACAGAAAAGGCTTGCAATAAGTGCAGTGATATTTATGGGGGATTTCAATGCGCTGGTAGATTGGGAAAATCAGAATGGTGCTGGACCCCAAGAGAGGGAATTTGTAGAATGTCTACAAGATGGCTTTTCAGAGCAGCTTGTTGTCAAGCCCCCTAGGGTAAAGGCAATTATGGATTGGGTGCTGTGTAATGAACTAGATTTGAGTAGGGAGCTTAAGGTAAAAGAACCCTTCAAAGCAGTGAACATATAATGTTAGGATTCATCCTGCAATTTGGAAATGAGAAGATAAAAGTCAGATGTATCAGTATTACGGAGGTATGGGAGAGAACCTGGCCAAAATTGATTGGAAGGGGATACTAGCAGCGATGATGGTAGAACAGCAGTGACTAGAGCTTTGGGGAGCAATTTGGAAGGTGCCGGATAGAAGTATTCTAAATGGAGAATGATGCAACAATGGCTGACAAGAGAAATCAAAGACAGCATTAAAGAGAGGGCATATGATATGGCATAAGATATAGAATTTGGAAGCTTTTTAAAAAACAGAAGACAACTAAGAAGATGAATGGAAGCTAACTAATAATATGAAAGAAGATACCAAGTGCTTTTTTCCAAAAATATAAATAGTCAAAGAGAGGCACAAGTGGATATCGGACCTCTGGAAAATGACACTATAGAGGTAGTAATGGGGAACAGAGAAATGACAGACAAAGTTAATAAGAATTTTGACATTTTGGGCTGAGATCCTTCATTTGTACAGTTGAAGAGTCCTGATGAATAGTCTCAGCCTGAAACATCAACTGTTTACTCTTTCCATAGTTGCTGCCTGGCCTGCTGAGTTCCTCCAGCACTTTGTGTGTGTGTTGCTTGGATTTCTGGAATCTGCAGATTTTCTCTTATTTGACACATGATAAAGTAGGCCAAAGTCAGCATGTGTTACTTAAAGGGGCAATCTTGTCTGACAAATCTGTTGGAATTCTTTGAGGAGAAAACAAGCATTATAGACAAAGGAAGTCAGTGGACATTGTTTATTTGGATTTTCAGAAGGCCTTTGACAAGATGCTGTTCATGAGACTTGTAACAATATAAGAGCTCATGGTATTACAGGGAAGATACTAGCATGGATAGAAGATTGGCTGACTGTCAGGAGGCAAAGTTTGGGAATAAAGGGGGCCTGTTCTGGTTGGCTGCCAGTATCTAGTGGTGTTCCAAGGAGTTCTGAGTTGGAACTGCTTTTCATCTTATATGTCAATGATTTGAATACGAAATCAATGGCTTTTTGGCAAAGTTTGCAGATATAAAAAGATAAGGTGGAGGGGCAGGTAGTGTTGAAGAAGCAGAGAGTGCAGAAAGACTTAGACAGATTGGGAGAATGGGGAAGAAGTGGCAGATGGAATACAATGTCTGGAAGTGTATGGTCATGCACTTTGGTAGAAGGAATCAAAGAGTTGACTATTCTCTAAATGGAGAGAAAATACAAAAAAAAAACTTAGGTGCAAAGGGACTTTGGAGTCCTTGTGCAGGATTCGCTGAAGTTTAATATGCAGGTTGAGTCTGTAGTGAGGAAGGCAAATGCAATGTTAGCATTCATTTCAAGAGGACTAGAATATAAGAGCAAGGATGTGATGCTGAGGTTTTGTAAATCATTGGTCAGACCACACTTGGAGTATGTGAGTAGTTTTGGGCTTTTTATCTACGAAAAGATGTGCTAGCATTGGAGAGGGTCCAGAGGAGGTTCAAGAGAATGAATCCGGGAATGAAAAGGGGAGCCATTGATGGTTCCGAGCCTTACTGGAAGGAATTTAGAAGAACTAGGGAGAGATCTCATTGAAACCTATTGAATATTGAAAGGCCTCGATAGAGTGGATGTGGAAAATATGTTTCATTTAGTGGGAGAGTCTTGGACCAGAGGACACAGACTCAGAGTTATTAGATGTCCATTTAGAACTGAGATAGCGAGGGATTTCTTCAGTCAGAGGGTAGTGAATCTGTGGGATTCATTGTCAGAGATGACTGTGGAGGCCAAGTCCTTGGGTATATTTAATGCAGAGGTTGGTTGATAGGTTCTTGGTTAGTTAAGGTGTTAAAGGTTATGGGGAGAAGGCATGAAAATGTGGTTGAGAGGTGTAATAAATCAGCCATGATGAAATGGTGGAGCAGATGTGATGGGTTGAATGGCCTAACTCTGCTCCTATCTCTTACGGTCTTCTTATTTAAAGTATTTTATGAACAAAATCAGTTGTAAAATGTACATGGCCTAATAATTAACATTTTTGTTTGATCCATTTTTTAAAAAAAATAACATCTTGCTTGTTGTCATTTTGCCTGTAGTACCTGTACTCAGGAGAAATAATAAAAAGGAAAAGAACAGCCAGTTTACTTAAAAGAAAATTAGCTATATTGGGCATGAAGCCTATGATCAGTTGGGCTAAACTATATTGTAAACTCACTTAACATAAAATGTTTTGCATTGTTTTTAATAGTTTTTCCTTGTGTTTGACAAGGAATTCCGATTGCCAAGTGTAACTGGCTCATTTGTACAGGGTTTGCAAAGGTTACTAAAATTGCTTGATATTCATGATGTGCTTCTGCTGGGTGGAGTTCATGTATGAGTCATTTGCATTCTTATTCATTGATATAGAACAAGCCTACATGCAGTCAGATGGCTAAGGTTTACCACTAAACTGGTATTACCTGATCTGTGGCCCACTCACCTCCATTCCTTTGCTGTAGATGTGCTTCAGAATGAAAAGAAACAGGTTCCAGGCTAATCTTGTTATTGACTATTTTATTCCACAAAAACTCCTCTTTTTTTTCATATTTCAGATCTGACTTTAGAGGGCACAACCCATCCTCCAGTTCTCCAGAAATGAATTTTCAGTAGGCCTAATTTCCACCCAATTCAATTTGACTGAAAGTATAGTCTACCATAACTCCCTCTCCACTCCACCAGACAACCCTCAAATACCTCTCCCACCCACCCAAAGCCCACACTCCATGATTTCTCAATGGCACTCTGAACCTCATACTGTAGAATAATACCATGCTTCGTAGGCTCCCAGCAAATCCTCCAAATCTCCATTACAGGGCACAGGGTTGTGAACTTAGCCCCTGCTCTACTCACTTTACTCCGATGACTGTGTGGCTAAGTACAGATCCAACACCATATACAAGTTTGCTGATGACACCACTGTTGTGGGCTGTACCAAAGGTGGTGATGAATCAGCATTCAGGAGGAAGATTGAGTATTTGGCTGTGAGTGTCATAACAACCTGTCACTCAATGTCAGCAAGTCCAAAGAACTGATTATAGACTTCAGGAGAGGTCTATGAGCCGGTATTCATTGGAGGATTAGAGGTGGAGAGGGCCAGTAACTTTAAATTCTTGGGTGTCACTCTCTCAGAGGACCTGTCCTGGACACATCATATAAATTTAAATACAAAGAAAGCACAACAGCACCTCTACTTAGGAGTCTGTGGAGATTCGTTATGACATCAAAACCTTGACAGAATTCTGTAGATGTGTAGTGTGCAGACTGGCTGCATTACCTCGTGGTATGGGAATACGAACACCTTTGAGTAGAAAATCATACAAAGGGTAGTGGATTTGGCACAGCGCATCATGGGTAAAGCCCTCCCAACCACTGTGTACATTTACGTGAAATGCTGTCGTCAGAAAGCAGCATCCATCATCAAAGATCCCAGGCCATACTCTTTTCTCAAACGAGAAAATCTGCAGATGTTGGAAATTCAAAGCAACACACATAACGTGCTGGAGCAACTCAGCAGGCCAGGCTGGAAAAGAGTACAGTTGACGTTTCGGGCCGACACCCTCTGGCAGGACTGGAGAAAAAAAAAACTGAGGAGTAGATTTAAAAGATGGGAGAAGGAGAGAGAGAAATACAAGGTGTGGGTGAAATTGGGAGGGGAGGGATGAAATAAAGAGCTGGGAAGTTGATTGGTGATAAAACAGAATTGAGGTTTTTACTTAACAGCATTTTGTGTGTGTTGCGTCCTCTTTTCTCGATGTTACTATCAGGTAGAAGGTACAAGTGCCTCAGGACTTGCACCTTTCAAGAACAGTTACCACCCCTCTGCCTTCAGGCTCTTGAACATAAAAGGATTATTACAGTCATCTATTGAGATGTTTCACAACCAGTGATCTCACTTCAAAGACTCTTTAATTTCATGCTCTTGTTATTTATTGCAATTTATTTATATTTGCAGTTTGTGGTTTTCTATGCTGTTGCTCTTTCATTGATCCTGTTTACAGTTACCATTATATAGATTTGCTGAGTATGCCCGCAGGCTAGAGAATCTCAGGGTTGTATGTGGCGACATGTGCATTGTATGTCCTCTGAGAATAAATTTTACTTGGCACTCTGAACTTTAGGTTGTGAGGGAAACCAACCACAAAATCTGAGATTCACAGGATTAGCTTTTTGTTTTGAGGAATGAAGCAATTTCTAGACCCAGCTGTCTTTACTTTGCAAGATTTGAAGATAAAGATATTCACAAAAGGCAATCACGCCAGGCCTAATAATAGAATTGTAGAAGAACTTAGATGAAAGTGCGCTCAAGTTAGCTTTGAAGGAATTGAGCAGTTACAACGGACTAGAGCAAGCATAATCCAGTCAGTAATAAGTGCCCTTTTGGAAATCAAATAGAAGATGAAAGAATTAACTAAGTACTTTAAGACGAGTTAATCAAGGTAGGATGAA
Organism: Hemitrygon akajei; assembly: GCF_048418815.1. Taxonomy (NCBI): domain Eukaryota; kingdom Metazoa; phylum Chordata; class Chondrichthyes; order Myliobatiformes; family Dasyatidae; genus Hemitrygon; species Hemitrygon akajei. The sequence goes on from NC_133138.1 coordinate 50,042,093, forward strand.
GGGAAACTATTAAAATTTAATACACATGTCCTAGTATCCTAAAATGGGCTCTAACTCAATAAAAAAACAGACTGCTCCATGGCTGTTTAAAGGTGAAAGCAGGAGAATAGAGACATTGAAACTGGAAGAGTTCCTGGTGACTGAAGAAAAAGATGTGTTTTCAATGCAAAGAAAATAATTTTCCAGAGGAAAATTCAGCAATGGGTGTTGCCATATGGATTAAATACTGCCCAACATTAAGATGAAATGAAGATGGCATGTACCTATATTTGAAGATTGAAGAAGATGGAAGAGTGACTGAAGAATTTTCAGAAGTAAGAACAGTAAGGGATTTGAAGACAGAAGAAGTTAAGTGAATTGTTCTAAGGACTGGGGCAGTGCTCATAAAAATTAACATGAAACCTTGCCTTGAGTGCTTCTGACAGGATATCAGGGACAAGGCCTAACGTAGTTATCTTTCAGAAGGAACATGTCTGAAATTAAACTTGTATTGCTTTCTTGGTCAAAGTTATTTGCAAAATATTTTGGGGAAGTACTGCTTGAATGAGGTGTAGGCGTGGTATCCAGGAAGATACCAAACAACAAAACATTGAAAATAATACAACAGTCCAAGTGAGAATCTAGGATATGTTTTATTAGGTGCCTTAATATTCATACAGAAACTTGAGCTGTGAAAGAACTATGAAATCATAGCTCAGCATATGATTTGAAAATATAAGAACTGTTGCTTTGCAGCTGCAAATGTTTTCAAAATATAATTTCCCTGGCTCTATACAAATCAGGTTCTTTTTCCTTGATTCATACCACAATGCATTTTCAATGCATATTAGTTTTTCTCAACTGAATATGCTGGCTACCCACAGCATAGAGCACAGAACAGTATAGCACAAGGACAGGCCCATGCTGTCTGTGCTGATGAAGATGCCAATTTAAACAGATTCCAAATGCCCAAGTTTGGTCTCTATCCCTGCATTCTTTGCCTGCTTATGTCCTTGTCTGAATACCTCGTTAATGTTGCTCTCATTATAACCGCAAACTGTGCTGCTACCAGTCGGCATTTGTGTACTTTTATCCATTTCATAGTGAAGAGTTTTGAAAGGCTGGTCATGGCAGTTCTCAAGTCCCTAACTCAGAGCCAACCGATCTGCAGATGATCAGTCTGGACTTCATATTACAGTACCTCGACTCTTCTCCATCATCCCTGAGCTTCTGCAAGAGAAACTCCCCAAACTTAATGTACCATGTTCCATCTGGATGTACATTAAATTTGTGATCTGGTGGATCGCAAACTTCCTCTCTGACCATCTTACACCAGGCAAGCAGATCTCCACATCCCACTCACTCTGCATTGGTGCACCACAAGGGTGTGTTTTCTCCACTCTCCTATTTTCCCACTACACCAATGAATGCATCTCCAGTGATTCATCAGTGAACCTGATAAAGTTTGTGAAAGATGCCTCTTGTCACTGGACTAATCACCAGACGCAACAAATCCACTTACCACTATGAAGTAAACATGCTGGGAATCTGCTACACTCACCACAACTCGAAGCTGAATGCTCCCAAAATGTTGGAGGTGCATGTCGACTTTAGGAGGAATGTGTCTCTTCTCCATTCACTCATCATTTACAACTCTATGGTTAGCACTGTTTAAACATTCAGGTTCTTGAGCATCATTATTTCTCAGGACTTCATGTGAGAGAACCACATCTCCTTCATTAACAGAAAGGCTCAGCAGAGGATGTACTTCTTTCCGTAGTCGGTAAAATATCATCTTCTTGAAAACTTTCTAGTACAACTCTACCCTGCCATCATAGAGAGCATCTCACAACAGCCATTACCGTCTGGTTTGGTGCAGCGTCTTCTCATGATACAGTGAAACGTCAGGTCAGTGGTAAAGGCCATTGGCTGCAGTATTCCATCACTGCAGGACTTGTCTGTGTCCAGGACAAAGACACAGGCAGGAAAAATCACTGTGTACACCACTCTCTCGGCAAGCTCCCTTTGGAAAGCGTTATAGGGCTATTAAATCAAACACTTCTTGCCATCTTAAAATCCTCTTTTAAATGTTTTAAATAACATTTTAAATATTTAATAGCAATAGTGGTGTTTATATATTGTGCTTTTCTGTCGCTCAGAGCTTGCATGTCTGTATTGGGAATGTCAGTCATCATGTAAAGCAGCTCGTTGCCGCTGTTGCAATGCTGGAACACAAAATGGTGTGCTCCATGACAAGAAAAGCAGGCCCACTAAAGAGGTATACCAGGACCTGTATCATTTTGGGGGTGTGCATTAGAGCAGATGGCAATGGAAACAAAAAAGCGGAAGCATTGGAAGAGGTTTCTATTGATTATTCAAGTGAGACCTTCTGTGCTTTCTTTGGTGTGCAAGTGCTCCAAGTGCCCCCCTGGTGTCATAAGACCATGAGAAATAGAGGCAGACTTAGATCTGCCATCCCTTCGTGCTTGCTTTGCCAGGTCGCAAAATCAATGTTAATCTTTCACTTCAGTAAAAACCCGTATCTTTGAGTTCTCTTCATAGTGAACAGTAGAGCACTGGAACAGACCCCTCAGCCCAGGGTGTTCTGCCAATCTAATTATAACTAGTATAATGCCCTGGGGAAGGGTTCACTGCTAATGTAATGGTTTCTCTAGCTGCAGTGTTTGGGTTACGACTAGAGATAATGGGGGCTTTGGAATGTGTGCTGGGGAGCTGTTTTTCTTTCTTACGTGCCTGAGAGAAGGAATTTCGCGGGCTTTTGTTCAGGAGAGATGCCAGAATGGGGAAGTCACAGACTACGGAACTGAGAAGAACTTGGAATGGGGTTGGGATTCGACGATGCCCAGGGGAAATTGGTGGAGAACGAACAGACGGGAAAACAGTGAGCTCCAACGTGCGCATCGGACTGTTTCATTAAAATAGGCCCTTTTTCTTTTTTTTCTTTACGAACCCTATAGTCAAATTAAGAATTATAAAACTCAATCGTTTAATCACATATTGTGTACTGTTTGTTATTTTGTGGTACTGATTTGTAACGGGAACACATCACACAGCATCCACCCAAACAAGATTTCTCAAGATTGGCCGGGCCAGAGGCTGTCTCCCCCTAGACTAACACCGCTGGCCGAACCTGAGGGCTACACAGGTAATTAAACATCAAACTAAAGTAATCCCTTCTGCCCACACAGTTCCATATCCCTCCATTCCCATATGCCATTCTAAGAGCATTTTTAACACATCTGTCATATTTGCTTCTATTACCAACCTTGGTAGTGCATTGCAGGCACCTACTGCTCTCTGTGTTCAAATAAAACACTTACCTGCACATCTTCTTCGAACTTGGCCCTTTTCACCTTAAGAAACACCCTCTTGTATTAGACATTTTAAGCCTGGAAAAAGCTACTGGCTGTGTGTATGTATGCCTCTTATAACCCTCTAAACTTCTATCATTAGCGTCTCTCCTGGGGGAAGCTTATTAGAAATGAGGGGTACCTTTGGAGCAAGAAAGTTACAGAGAAGTGTTAGGGTGATGAAACTGTCATGCTCTAAACCTTTCCACACTGACATTTTATACTGTTTGAAACACTGATTACCACCGAGCAGAAGTCGTAAGATGGTGACGTATTTCTGAATACCATACTCACTGGACAAAGCTGAAGACTTTCGTGAGAGCAAAACAAAAATTATGAACATCAGTTGAGACAACTCCATGTGATTCACTCAGGATTGATATGCTAGGAAGATCAGTATTTAAACAAGATGAGCAGTAATCTGATACATGACTAGGTCTTCCATTGCCATACATTTTCATCACATCTGTACTTGCTGCATTAATTGGATGCTGGATACACTTCACCTTTTATGTGATGCTTTCCAGGTTTACAGCCCTCTATATGCACGCCTCCATTTCTGGTCTTTTCAGCATCCTGGATTTTGGTTACTTCACTGTTGGTAGTCATATCTTCTCTGCTGCCAAGCCTGTGCTCTGAGATCCCCTCCCAAAGCATCTCAGGAAATATTTCTCTTTCCTCCTTGAAGACTCTCTTTGACTAACTTTTCAATTCATCAGCTCCTCAACACATTTTATGTAGTTCTAAATTTCAGTCGAAAATTTAGTCTAATTTTTTATTTGAAAATGCTGCTGTGAAGTGCCTTGGGATGTTTTAATACATTAAAGATGTTAAATAAATCTGAGATGTTCCTATTAAGAGCATGCAGGAGAATCAGTATGCCTCCAGCCCAAAAAGGAATGACATCTTGGTCTATCTGGTTCTGGGGAATAAATTGAGCTGGGTGGTATGTGTTTTAGTTAAAGAATATCTGGGTAAACGTGATAGCAGTATAATTATAGGAAAAAAAGCAATGTAAAAAAATCAGCATTGGAAGTGCCGAAGTCAAACGGAGCCAGTTTCAGTGTCTGTCAACATAGCCAGTTAATATAGATTGGAAATACAGGCTAATAGAGAAAGAACAGCAATGGCAGACTTCCCAGGGGGACAGATTTTGAGTACAAATCAAGCACACTCTTATAAGGATTAATGCTGAAGATTAAAATAAAATTAAAATATAGAATGTGATATATGTGAGGTCATACTGTTACAGAAGACCAACCTGAAAATGACAAACTAATACAGCACAACAGCGAACCCCAGATGTTGTTTTCCATTGACAAATGGAAAGGACAGTTAGAGGAATAGTGGATCAGATTGGGAGAGAGAGAAAGAAAATCAACATGTATTCCTGGCTGTGAATGTGGAACTGTATGAACAACTGGAACAGGGTCACAGCAAAAAAAAATGAGGTTAATTTTGGAGTAGAGAGAAACAGATCTTGCATGGAAGGAAATGAGTTGTAAAAAATGTCAGCATCTGTAGTATTTAGCAAGTCTAACTGGAATATATCGTGCATTCATAGCATAATATTGATCACAATTTTTCAGCCATCTTTGGAAGTTGGAGTAGAATCAGAGAAAAGGTTTTTGAAACTGCCGTCTCTGTGTTATAAGAGAACTGGGAAAATTAATTGGAGACTTTTGTTAAAGACAGTTAAATAAGGGACAACCAACATTGGGTTCTCTGTTAAAGTAACACAGATTATTGCAAATGGTATAGTAGTCTTATATATGCACAATTTTGGAACATACAGCATTTGAGAGGTGCTGAATAACAGAGATACTTGGAAAATGAAGCAAAATGAATGAGGTACCCCTGCTTCAAGCAGGTTTCAATTATACCAGTGCCTAAGAAGAACGTGGTCACCTGCCTCAATGACAATTGCCCAGTAGCTCTCACATCCACTGTGATGAAGTGCTTTGAGAGGTTGGTGATGAAACATATCAACACCTTCCTGAGAAGTGACTAGGATCTGCTCCAATCTGGCACAGCAGATCCATAGCAGATGCCATCTCACAGGCTCTTCACTCAACTTTGGAACATCTGGACAGCAAAGGTGCATAGATCAAGATCCTTTTGAACAGTTACAGCTCAGCATTCAACACTATCACCTCCTCAAAACTAATCAATACACTCTCAGAGCTTGGCCTTAATACCTCTTTGTGCAATTGGATCCTCGATTTCCTCACTTGCAGACCCCTGTCAGTTTGAATTGGCAACAACATCTTCTCCACAATCTCCCTCAGCACAGGTGCACCACAAGGCTGTGTGCTTAGCCCCCTGCTCTTCTTGCTTTATATGTAAGACTGTGAGGCAAAGCACAGCTCCAATGGCATATTTAAGTTTGCTGATGATACCACTGTTGCTGGCTGTATCAAAGATGGTGATGATTTAACATATAGGAGGGAGATTGAAAATCTGGCTGAGTGGTGCCTCAACAATAACCTCTCACTCATTTTCAGCAAGACCATGGAGCTGATTATTGACTTCAGGAGGAGAAAACCAGAAGTTCATGAGCCAGTCCTCATTGGGGAATTTGAGGTGGAGAGGGTCAGCAACCTTAAATTCCTATGGTTTATAACTTCAGAGGATCTGTCCTGGGCCCAGTGCGTAAGCGCAGTTATGAAGAAAGCACATAGAAGTTTGCAAAGATTCAGCATGACATCTAAAACTTTGACAATCTTCTGCAGATTAGTGGTGGAGAGTATATTGTCTGACTGCATCGCTTCCTAGTATGGAAACACCAATGCCTTTGAACAAAAAAAATTCCTACAGAAAGTAGTGGATTTGGCCAGCCCATGACGGGTAAAGCCCTCCCCACCAATGACAACATCTGCACAGAGCACTGTCACAGGAAGGCAGCATCCGTCGTGAAGGATCCTCACCACTCAGGTCATGCTACTCTTCTCTCTGCTGTCATCAGGAGAAGGTACATATGGTAAACCTATATGTACTTTGATAATAAACTTACTTTGAACTTAAAACAAATTTGGTTTAAGGCAGTGTGAGAACTTGCCGTGCATAACCGGGACCAGAAAGAAATATTTTGCAGGGAATGCAGCTGCCAGCATCAGTATTTTGTTTTGTGAACTGGTTGATGCAGGTAAGGCATACATTTATTGTCCTTACCTAAATGTTCTTGAGAAGATGCTGATGAGCCTCCTTCTTAAGTTGCTGCAGTTGTTTGGGGAGGGTATTCCCACAGTACTGCAGAGCAGGGAATAATGAAGGACTCGGCGCTAGATTTCCAAGATGGGAGTGTGTGTGACTTGGAGGGGCTCCTGAAGGTGTGGACAGAACGGAACAACATGAAAACAGGCCTTTTCATCCACAATGTTGTGTTGAACGACACTAGGCAAATGCTCAATGAAAGTAACCCCTTCTGCTTACACACTGTCCACGTTCTTCCATCCCCCTACACAATCATGTGCCTGTCAACGATGCTCCTGATCGCCCCACTTGAGTTTGTCTCCACCACCATCGCAAACATGCGGTCAGGCACCCAGCACTCCCTGTGTAAAAATAAACTTGCCTTGCACATCTCCTTTGAACTTACCCACTCTCACGTTATAATCTGATGTTTCAAACTTGAGAAAGATACTGGCTTACTGCTGTATGCTTCTCATTATCTTCTAAATCCTTATCAGATCTCCCCTCAGCCTCCACTACTTCAAAGGCAACAAGCCAAGTTGGGTTAGCCCATACTCTCTACTGAGTTAAGCATCCAGGTAACCTCTTCTGCACACTCTCCAAAACTTTGGCATCCTTCCTTTAATGGAGTGACCAGAAATGAATGCAGTTTTCCCGATGAGGCCCAACTAGAGTTTTATTTTCTGATTTCCTCCTGTCTTTCTCCCATAATGCTGCTACCCTTGTTTATCTTGGTGATAGATATTAAGGACACTAGAAGTTACATTCACTGTAGCCTGGGAAAGTATTGACAGGGCATTTTGTGAATGGTACCCACTGTAGTCAACTGTGCATTTGTGATGGAGGATGTAAAGGGTGACTCCTTCCCTGGGATCCTTTCTCTCTCTCCACCATAGTTCTTTCTCTGTCTTGCTCCTCTATGGTTGCATCTCTCCTTCTGCCGAGCCCTCACCTTCTGTGTTCCTCACTCTGATCCCTGCAATATTCTTTGCCTCCCCTATTGACTCTCAATCCACTCTTACAACCTCCATTGTCCACAGACAAAAGGCTGCTGAGAAAATTTCTTCATTTAGAGGTGTCACCACATGTGACTATTTGGGCCATGTGTATGTAGAACAGTCATGACTGGAGACCTTGAGGGGATGACTGAGGTGAGACTCCTTGTAGTTTTATCATGACCCCTCAGGGGTCTCTCATTTCTAGGCCAATATATTTGAAAGTGTGAAATAAAAAAGGAAATGCAGAAGTTACTCAGCAATCAGGCCCCTCATGATTAAAAAAAATATCATCAACCTGAAACACTGACTTTATTTTCACTCCACAGATACTGCCCATCCTGCTGAATAGTTATAATGTCTTCTACTGTTTGATATCTTCAGTATCATGCAGAATTTTGGTCACTCTATCTTGCATGTCCTTCAAACTGGAATCATGTAAGTTAACATGGTACTATTTTAAATGGCATGCAAGATGAAGTAAACTGACAATTTTAAAAAGAGTTATACAGTGTGAATAAGCGCTTTTGATCCTAAAGCTACCCTACCCCAACAACTCCACAACCCCAATTAACCCGAACCTAATCACAGGGTGATTTACAATGGCCAGTTAACCTACCCAGTACGTCTTTGGACTGTGGGAGGAAACCAGGGCACCCGGGAAAAACCCACACATTCAATGGGAGGACAGAGAGTCCTCACAGAGCAGCACCAGAAATGAACACTGAATTCTGGAAATCTCTGAACTGTAATAGTGTTGTGCTAACCGCTAGGCTACAGAGGTGCCCAATTCATACATTGTCTACTTCCCCACTTCTCTCCCCCCCTTGCCTCTCTCAACCCTCCTCACTCCTCCTCTTCCCCCTCACCCCCTCTTCCCCCTCTTTCACCCCATCCCTCAACCTCCTCTCACCCCCATCTCTCATTTCCCTCTCAGCCCCCATCTTTCCCACTTCACTCCCCCCCCTCCGCCTCTTTCCCTTCTACCCCTCTGCCCCCACTTACCTTCCCCACTCTGCCCCCACTTACCTTCTCCACTCTGCCCTCACTCCACTCTCTCCCCTTCCCTCTCTTCCCCTCTCCCCTCCCCTCTCCCCTCCTCCCCTCTTCTCCCCTCTCCCCTCCTCCCCTCTTCTCCCCTCTCCATCCCTCTCCCCTTCCCCTGCCTCTCTCCTTCTCCCCTTCACCTTCCCCCTCTTGCCCCCTCCCCTTCCCCCTCTACTCCCCTTCTCCCCCTCTCTAACCCCTCCCCTTCTCCCTCTCTTTGTGCTTCTTCCCCTCTCCCCTTCCCTCCTCTCATTCTACCCACCCCCTTCTCCCTCTCCCCACATCTCCCCCTCCCGCTTATCCCCCTCTCCCTCTAACCCCTCCCCTTCTCCCCTTCTTCCCCTCCTCCCCTCTCCCCTCTACCTCCTGCCCTTCTCCCTCTCCGTGCTTCTTCCCCCTCTCCATCCCCCTCCTCCCACCCTACCCCTCCCCTTCTCCCTCTCCCCTCCCCTCCCCCTCTATCCCCTCCCCTTCTCCCCCTTCCCCCTCTCCCCACCCTCTCTACCCCCTCTTCCCCCTCTCTCCACATCTTTTCCCCTTCTCCTCTCCCCCTCTCCCCACCCTCTCTAACACCCCTTCCCACTCTCTTCCTACCCTCTCCCCCACCCACTCTCCCCTTCTCTTTCCCCCTCTCTCCACCTTCTTCTCCCTACTTCCCCAACACTCCTCTCTCCACTCCTCTCACCCACCTCACTCTCTGCTTTAGAAGGCTCTCTATAACCTGCTCTAAATATTGGTAACAGACAAGCAGTAAAAAGGTGACCAACATTTCTTGTAATAAAGGTTGTCACTTTTAACCATTTGTGCTCTTCTGAGGTTCCGTTGTTCTGTTAAAGTTGAAGCACGGTGAGAGTGATGATTGTTAGATGGTTGCAGAGTACTGAAATAATTTTCACATTTTGGTTACATCAACAGTTGTGTTCAGACTGCCTTCTGCAAGTGATTCAATTGTGGTCTGTTTAGTCATTTTGTTATGACTGTGACGAGATGATCAGTCAGAACCCACTTTGTCTCCTTCAGTTCAGTAACGAGTGAATCAGATGAACTTGCACAATTAACTTTCTGGTGAGTCACGGCTTCACCTTGCGGGCAGCAAACAAAACTACTAACTATTCTATTAGTTATACTTTTTCTGGACTGTGATCATTGCAATCCATAGCCTGTAATTTCCCTTTGGGAGATGTGCTTTTGAACTGCCTTTGCCATCTGGCATTTCTAAGGTATCCTTAAGGATTCAGCAAACTGGACTCATGATGAACAAAGGTGATGAACTGAGAGCTTGGATACATACATGGAATTATGATGTAGCGGCCATTACAGAGACTTGGCTGGCACCAGGGCAGGAATGGATTCTCAATATTCCTGGATTTCAGTGCTTTAAAAGGGATAGAGAGGGGGGGAAGGGGAGGAGGGGTGGCATTACTGGTCAGGGATACTATTACAGCTGTAGAAAGGGTGGGCAATGTAGCAGGATCCTCTTTTGAGTCAGTATGGGTGGAAGTCAGGAACAGGAAGGGAGCAGTTACTCTACTGGGGGTATTCTAGCGGCTCCCTGGTAGCAGCAGAGATACCGAGGAGCAGATTGGGAGGCAGATTTTGGAGAGGTGCGAAAATAACAGGGTTGTTATCATGGGTGACTTTAACTTCCCTAATATTGATTGGCACTTGATTAGTTCCAAGGGTTTAGATGGGGCAGAGTTTGTTAAGTGCGTCCAGGATGGATTCCTGTCACAGTATGTTGTCAGGCTGACTAGGGGGAATGCCATACTAGATCGAGTATTAGGTAATGAACCGGGTCAGGTCACAGATCTCTCAGTGGGTGAGCATCTGGGGGACAGTGATCACTGCTCCCTGACCTTTAGCATTATTATGGAAAAGGATAGAATCAGAGAGGACAGGAAAATTTTTAATTGGGGAAGGGCAAATTATGAGGCTATAAGGCTAGAACTTGCGGGTGTGAATTGGGATGATGTTTTTGCAGGGAAATGTACTATGGACATGTGGTCGATGTTTAGGGATATCTTGCAGGGTGTTAGGGATAAATTTGTCCCAGTGAGGAAGATAAAGGATGGTAGGGTGAAGGAACCATGGGTGACAAGTGAAGTGGAAAATCTAGTCAGGTGGAAGAAGGCAGCATACATGAGGTTTAGGAAGCAAGGATCAGATGGGTCTATTGAGGAGTATAGGGTAGCAAGAAAGGAGCTTAAGAAGAGGTCATGAGAAGGCCTTGGTGAGTAGGGTAAAGGAAAACCCCAAGGCATTCTTCAATTATGTGAAGAACAAAAGGATGACAGGAGTGAAGGTAGGACCGATTAGAGATAAAAGTGGGAAGATGTGTCTGGAGGCTGTGGAAGTGAGCAAGGTCCTCAATGAATACTTCTCTTTGGTATTCACCACTGAGAGCGAACTTGATGATGGTGAGGACAATATGAGTGAGGTTGATGTTCTGAAGCATGTTGATATTAAGGGAGAGGAGGTGTTGGAGTTGTTAAAATACATTAGGACGGATAAGTCCCCGGGGCCTGACGGAATATTCCCCAGGCTGCTTCACGAGGCGAGGGAAGAGATTGCTGAGCCTCGGGCTAGGATCTTTATGTCGTCGTTGTCCCTGGGAATGGTACCGGAGGATTGGAGGGAGGTGAATGTTGTCCCCTTGTTCAAAAAAGGTAGTAGGGATAGTCCAGGTAATTACAGACCAGTGAGCCTTACGTCTGTGGTGGGAAAGCTATTGTAAAAGATTCTTAGAGATAGGATCTATGGGCATTTAGAGAATCATGGTCTGATCAGGGACAGTCAGCATGGCTTTGTGAAGGGCAGATTGTGCCTAACAAGCCTGATAGAGTTCTTTGAGGAGGTGACCAGGCATATAGATGAGGGTAGTGCAGTGGATATGATCTACATGGATTTTAGTAAGGCATTTGACAAGGTTCCACATGGTAGGCTTATTCAGAAAGTCAGAAGGCATGGGATCCAGGGAAGTTTGGCCAGGTGGATTCAGAATTGGCTTGCCTGCAGAAGGCAGAGGGTTGTGGTGGAGGGAGTACATTCATATTGGAGGGTTGTGACTAGTGGTGTCCCACAAGAATCTGTTCTGGGACCTCTACTTTTTGTGATTTTTATTAATGACCTGGATGTGGGGGTAGAAGGGTGGGTTGGCAAGTTTGCAGATGACACAAAGGTTGGTGGTGTTGTAGATAGTGTAGAGGATTGTCAAAGATTGCAGAGAGACATTGATAGAATGCAGAAGTGTGCTGAGCAGTGGCAGATGGAGTTCAACATGGAGAAGTGTGAGGTGGTACTCTTTGGAAGGACAAACTCCAAGGCAGAGTACAAAGTAAATGGCAGGAGACTTGGTAGTGTGGAGGAGCAGAGAGATCTGGGGGTACATGTCCACGGATCCCTGAAAGTTGCCTCTCAGGTAGATAGGGTAGTTAAGAAAGCTTATGGGGTGTTAGCTTTCATAAGTCGAGGGATAGAGTTTAAGAGATGCAATGTAATGATGCAGCTCTATTAAACTCTAGTTAGGCCACACTTAGAGTACTGTGTCCAGTTCTGGTCGCCTCAGTATAGGAAGGATGTGGAAGCATTGGAAAGGGTACAGAGGAGATTTACCAGGATGCTGCCTGGTTTAGAGAGTATGGATTATGATCAGAGATTAAGGGAGCTAGGGCTTTACTCTTTGGAGAGAAGGAGGATGCGAGGAGACATGATAGAGGTGTACTAGATATTAAGAGGAATAGACAGAGTGGACAGCCAGCGCCTCTTCCCCAGGGCACCACTGCTCAGTAGAAGAGGACATGGCTTTAAGTTAAGGGGAGGGAAGTTCAAGGGGGATATTAGAGGAAGGTTTTTCACTCAGAGAATGGTTGATGCGTGGAATGCACGCCTGAGTCAGTGGTGGAGGCAGACACACTAGTGAAGTTTAAGAGACTACTAGACAGGTATATGGAGGAATTTAAGGTGGGGTGTTATATGGGAGGCAGGGTTTGAGGGTTAGCACAACATTGTGGGCCAAAGGGCCTGTAATTTGCTGTACTGTTTTATGTTCTATGATAATGCAGGTACGGCTGCGATGGCCATTGCTGGAGTAGATTTGGGCCTGAGCTGGAGAGCGAAAAATGTCTGGCCGTTGCTGGAGCGGATCGAACCAGTGGGGCCCAGGCCTGAGAGTGAAAAAGAAAACGATATTTGGTTAATTTAAGCACTGAGCCAGATTAGAAAGATCAAGGTGTCAAGGCTGAGGGCAAAGGATGAAGTGTTTTTTGGCTCACTACTCAGTGGGGTTTACACGCCTCAATACTAAGCTGACTCTGCAGCTGTGGCCTGCATCCATTGGCACTTGCCTTGGTACTGAATGGCCTGCAAACATCAGGCTCCTGGACCGACTTTACTTGCCTCAGTGCTGAACTGGCTCCATGCCTGTGGCCTGCAGCCATCGGCACTCACCTCAGAACTGAATGGCCTGCAAACATCAGGCTCCTGGACTGGGTGCAACATTGAAATAACTGTGGATTCACTTTTGGGGACTTTGCTGTTCATTTTCTCTGCTATTTGTTTACTTTTAATGTTTGCATGATTTGTTTTTTTTTTCACATTGGGTGTTTGATGGTCTTTGTTGTGTGGGGTTTTTAATGGGTACTATTGTGTTTCTTCGTTTTGTGGCTGCCTGCAAGACAATGAATCTCAAGGTTGTATATAGCATGTATACTTTGATACTAAATGCACTTTGAACCTTGAACAGTATTTCAGGATCATCAGTACTAATGCAGATTGGGAAAGGAAGAGGTCATGAGAGTAAAACTCATAGTGTTGGTAAGAGTCATAAAGCATTATCTGTCTGTTCCATTATTCTGTCTAGTCTCATCAACCTGCACCTAGACTGTTGTCTTCCATACTTCTTCCATCTGTGTACTTGCTAAAATTTCTGTTAAATGTTGAAATTGAGTTTGCATTGGCAGCTTGTTCCACACTCTCACTGCCCTCTGAGTGAAATTCCCCTTAAACATTTCACCTTTTACCCTTAACTCATGGCCCCTAATTCTGATCTCACTACACCTCAGTAGAGAAAGCCTGCTTGCATTTACCTTATCTATACCCCCCTCATTATTTTATATACCTCTGTCAAATCTCCCATCATTCTCCTACAGTCCAGGGAATAAAGTCCTAACCTATTTGACCGTTCCCTATCACTCAGTTCCTCAAATCCCAGCAACATCCTTGTAAAATTTCTATACTCTGCTGGCTATCCTAAATACAGTTGGTTGAATACTTGCATCTTTTTTGATGCAACAGGGCAGCTCAGCAGCAATCAGTGTGACTGATTAAACATATAGATGCTCTTGTTTATTGTTGAATGAAGCAATGCTGAAACATTTTCAGAGTAGAGTAGTCCTATACCGCGGGGTGCCACGCTAGCACGGTGGGGCTTTGGAGCTTGGAGCTCAATCCAGGCATCTTCTGTAAGGAGTTTGTATAGCATCCCCATGGAATACACGGGTTTGCTCTAGTTTAATCCAGTTTCAACCCACAATCCAAAGATGTACCATTTAATCGGCCATTGCAACTTGTCCCATGATTAGGGTAGGACTAAATTCAGGGTTGTGAGATTTCTGACAGAGTGGCTCGAAGGGCCAGAAAGGCCTATTCTGCATTGTATCTCCAAATAAATAATTACCAGAGATATTTAAGGACAAACAGAGGATGGGCTTTGGTTGTGCAAGAACACATTAGGAGAGAGGAAGAAGCAGGAGCCCGGTTGAGACACGTTAAGGGAAGGAATCCAACAGCAGTTAAACTGATTAATGGAGAGTCACAGCTTAAAGGTTAAACCATAGTAACATTGCAGAAACTTACCAATAGACTGTGAGCATTTTGAGGAGCTGAATCTAGGAAAGAAGGTAGAATAACAATATTGATGGCAGATACTATGATGATAGTCAAGAGGTTGAGCAGGGCAGGGTGGAACAATCTGTTTTAAGGCAAACAGGAGAATAAATCACTATGCATGACCCTGAGGTGGTCAACATTCTGATGGCAAATAAGCATCATGCTGTTGCTATAATGCAATTAAAATTAATATTATCTCATTTCTTCCCTTTTCAATTTAATGACTCAATGAACTGTGCCCTAAAGTACATACAAAGAGATCTATAAAATTATAGAATTGCAATAAATCATTAGCCTTGGTGCTCCAATGGCATGACTGAAGTTAAGAGGATTGGCTGATTTTGGAGGAGGATTCCATTACATATTTCTGGGGGGAAATAACCATATAGCAGGCTCTGCTGTCCTTTTTAACTCCGATTAGTGCCAAGTTTTCTCCAGAAAATCAATGTTATTCACTTATACTGAAGTATTTGAATAGACCACATTTATATTCCATGCAACTTGTGTGGTATTGCCAGAGGACGTGTGTATTTTATCTTTAAGGCTGGATTTGATCTGTATTCTCTTTGTTATAGTGCTGTGAATGGTGCACAAAATGTATCTGGTTAGGCATAAGAGATGAGGTTGCAACCGTTAATAGATCCAAAGCCTCTACAGAAAAAAAAGGCCTCAGGGAATCAATGCAGCCAGTAAAATTTATAGCTTTCCGTGGTCATATATTGCATTAGAGACTAGTATTGTTCATAAAATCATTGTCCAAATCTTGCAATTTGGCTCCAGTTATGAAGGATTCATATCCAAGTGCGACTATAATGCTTGAATGTTGTTTCATATTTTCATACTAAAATAGAATTATGAATGTAAAAGCTTTAAATAATAAATTGAAAAATGTTCACCCATTTATACAACCATTTAATATTAATTTCCTAATGTTTACTGTTACTTTCAGCATGTGATCACAGTAGGCAATTTGCACATTGCGCTTTCAGACAGTTGCTGGCAAATGGACATCTTGGTCACAGGGTGCCCAGAGAGAAGGATTGAGCACAGTGCTTCTCTGAGTCATCTGGTTTGTTACCTCTCACGCCTATTGCCAGTGATTTTATCCTCCCAGCTTTACAGCTCCATTTGATTGGTTGTTTTTCCATTATGACATTCAGAATTTGGGTTGCTTCTTGAAAGTGGCCTCATCTTGACATTACAACTTTTGTTAAATATTAATTACCATTATTAAGTACATACTCCTTTGAGCAGTAAAAGGTGCCTTTTATGGTGTCTCAGAGGCCTACCTTTAGCCTGACCTCTTCCTGATTCAAACTGCAGACAATTAAGATAAAATATGTACCTTGTTTGATGCAGGTAGTGACAATGCCAGTTCTGTTCCTGTCTTTTGTTGACAACTTACCAAAAATCAAGTGGATTTTGCAGGACAAACTATCAAACCATTATTATGTATGTGCCTTCAGTATTGGCTGCATTTTTCTCTTTTTTGTCTTTTAAAATCAACCACAAAGGATCTCTTAGCAGATTAAAAAATGCTGAAGTGTTATTTCCATGATGTCCTTATCTATCTCCTTACCTAGTGCTATATTATGAGTAGTTTTTTGTGTTAGAAAATTAAGTTTAATAGGAATTGTGTTGAAACTTTACATATTTATCTTGCTTAGGACCTAGTATTTGCAGAGGGATCAGAAGTGGGAAGAGTAAGCAATTTCAAGTTCCTGGGTGTCAGTGTTTCTGAGGATCTATCCTGGGCCCAACATATCAGAACAGCTACAAAGGAGGCACGACGGTGGCTATATTTAAATCAGAGTTTGAGGAGAGTTGGTATGTCACCAAAGACACTCACAAAATTTCTACAGATGTAATGTGAAGAGCATTCTAACTGGCTACATCACCGACTGGTGTGGGGGTGGGGGGGGGGGGGGGGAGGTTGCTATTGCACAGGAATGAAATAAGCTTCAGAGACTTGCAGACTTAGTCAGCTCCATCATGGGCAGTAGCCTCCGAAGTAACCAGGACATCTGCCTGGAGCGATGCCTCAAGAGACGACATGTATCCATCATCCAGAACATGCCCTGTTCTCAATGCCACCAGCAGGAAGGAGGCACCCAGTGATTCAGGAACAGCTTCTTCCCCTCCGTCGTCTGATTTCTGAATGGACAGTGAACCCAGAAACACTACCTCACTATTTTAAAATTTTTATTTTTGCTCTACTTATTAATTAACTATCTAATATATGAAAAGGCCTTGGTGAGCAGGATTAAGGAAAACCCCAAGGCATTTGACAAGTATGTGAAGAGGAAGAGGATAACCATATAACATATAACAATTACAGCATGGAAACAGGCCATCTTGGCCTGTTTAAGACATAAGACATGAGAGAATAGGACAAATCAAGTGTAACAGTGGAAAAGTGTGTATGGAACCGGAAGAGGTAGCGGAGGTACTTAATGAATACTTTGCTTCAGTATTCACTACGAAAAAGGACTTTGGCGATTGTAGGGATGACTTACAGCAGACTGGAAAGCTTGAGCTTATAGGGATTATGAAAGACAATGTGCTGGAGCATTTGGAAAGCATCAAGTTCGATAAGTCTCCGGGAACGGATGAGATGTACCCCAGGCTACTGTGGGAGTCGAGGGAGGAGATTGCTGAGCTTCTGGCAATGATCTTTGCATCATCAATAGGGATGGGAGAGATTCTGGAGCATTGGAGGGTTGCGGATGTTGTTCCATTATTCAAGAAAGGGAGTAGGAATAGCCCTGGAAATTATAGACTGGTAAGTCTTACTTCAGTGGTTGGTAAGTTGATGGAGAGGATCTGAGAGGCAGGATTTATGAACATTTGGAGAGGCATAATATGATTAGGAATAGTCAGTATGGCTTTGTCAAAGGTAGGTTGTGCCTTACGAGCCTGATTGAATTTTTTGAGGATGTGACTAAACTCATTTATGAAGGTAGAGCAGTAGATGTAGTGTATATGGATTTCAGCAAGGCATTTGATAAGGTAGCCTGTGCAAGATTTATTGCCTCCTTCTCTTTGTGATTTTTATAAATGACCTGGATGAGGAAGTGGAGGGATGGGTTAGTAAATTTACTGATGACACAAAGATTGGGGGTGTTGTGGATAATATGGAGGACTGTCAGAGGTTACAGTGGGACATCAATATGATGCAAAACTGGGCTGAGAAGTGGCAGATGAAGTTAAATCCAGGTAAGTGTGAGATGGTTCATTTTGGTAGGTCAAATATGATGGCAGAATATAGTATTAATGGTAAGACTCTTGGCAGTGTGGAGGATCAGAGGAATCATAAGACACTCAAAGTTGCTGCACAGGTTGACTCTGTGGTTAAGAAGGCGTACGGTGTATTGGCCTTCAACCGTGGGATTGAAATCAAGAGCCAAGAGGTAATGTTACAGCTGTATAGGACCCTGGTCAGACCCCACTTGGAGTACCGTGCGGAGTTCTGGTCACCTCATTGCAGGAAGGGTGTGGAAATTATAGAAAGGGTGTAGAGGAGATTTACAAGGATGTTGCCTGGATTGGGGAGCATGCCTTATGAGAATAGGTTGAGTGAACTTGGCCTTTTCTCCATGGAGTGATGGAGGATGAGTGGTGACTTTATAGAGGTGTATAACATGATGAGAGGCATTGATCGTGTGGATAGTCAGAGGCTTTTCCCCAGGGCTGAAATGGCTAACACGAGAAGGCACAGTTTTAAGGTGCTTGGAGATGTCAGGGGTAAGTTGCTTATGCAGAGAGTGGTGAGTACGTGGAATGGGCTGCCGGCGATGGTGGAGCCGGATACAATAGGGTCTTTTAAGAAACTCTTGGATAGGTACATGGAACTTAGAAAAATAGAGGGCTATGGGTAACCCTAGGTAATTTCAAAAGTAAGTACATGTTCAGCACAGCATTGTGGGCCGAAGCACCTGTATTGTGCTGTAGGTTTTCTATGTTTCTATATACCGTATATATATACTTCCTGTAATTCATGTTTTTTCTCTATTATTATGTATTGCATTGTAATGCTGCTGCAAAGACAAACAATTTCACAACATATCCTGGTAATATTAAATCTGATTCTAATTCTGATATTTAGAAGTGAAAAAGTTCAACTTTGGATATTTCCCTGCCATCAGCTATGCTTTGAAATGTCTATATTTTTCTTTAAGAGAATCTTGGTTGTATCTGTTAGGTACTTGGGATAATTGAGTGAGTAACCAGCATAAACAGGGAAGCTGGGTGTTTTCCTGAGATGTAAACCTATTTTGTGTAGCCTGTTAGAAGTTAAATTAACAAAATGCCTAAGTGCTTCATCATGAAAACATTTTGGAGAATGAATGCTGAGTCGTGGAGTATGATTGGAGCAATGTATGGAGAAGTTGGCCCAGCAAACTGGGCACCAAGCATGTGTATCTCAAAGGGGTAAATATAATAAATTATGGACGAGCCACCATATGTTGCTAGAACCTCACAAGTACAGAATGTTTCTATGTTCAACTCTGCGGTACTTAGCTTGTACTGTTCTAAAGTAATGTACATAAATGCAACAAATACCTTTTGACAATGAAAAGCAGTATCTTTTAGCACCGCTGAATCTTTTTACTTCCTCAAATTCAATTGCATGATTAAGAATTTAGTGTGTTCATGAATTTAAAAAGCTTCCCATTTATTTCCCGCATTGCATTAAAGAAGTACATGGTAAAATACTTCAAGCTCCTCTACTTACGCGCAATCCTCTCACACACCTGAATAATTGTTCTCTCTATTCTTTTCCTATCGTATTTAGACCTGAGCATTCCTAAATGGGGGCACCAATAGCTGGGCTTTGGGAGAAATACTGAAAATAACTGAACAGAAGGACTGTGAATGGTGATGCCATTGATAGGCAGGGCCATCAGATGGGGGAGAAATAACTTTTAGACTCAAAACTCAGTCAGGAAGGAGAATCATCAGCACAGATACAAAAAAAGAATCTCCACCAAATCCAGGTTCACAGATTCATAGTTAAACATTATGGAAGCAGGCCTGTTGAACCAGTTTGTCTGTGTCAACCATGATGCCTTTCTATGCTAATCCTATTTGGCTACATATTGCCCATGTTCCTCTAATCCTTTCCTATCCACGTACCTGTTAAAATATCTTTAATATTTTTTATTTGTACTTGCCTCTACTATTTCCTCTGGCAGATCATACTTTATACCCTTTACCATCATCCGTCATAGAGTAATGCAGAATGAAAACAGGTCCTTTGGCCCAGCTGGTCTGTGTTGGCCACAGCATCCTCCCTGCTAGTCACAGTTGCCCATGTTAAGTCCAGGACCCTCCAAGCCCTTCCACTCCATGTACCTATCTGAATGCCTCTTAAGTGTTGCAGTTGTACCTGCTTTGACCACTTCGTCTGGCATTCTAGGTACTCACTACCATCTGTGCAAAGAAGTTTTCTCTCAGGTCTTTTTTAAATTTCTGCCCTCTTGTACTTATGACCTCTAGCTTTGGACTTCCCAGCTCCAGGGAATAGACTATGACAACCCAGTTTATCCACACCCTTCATCATTTTATAAACCTCTCTCATTCTCCTGTGTTTCAAAAAATAAAGAATAAGAGTAGCTAACCTCTCCCTGTAACTCAGGCCCACTAGACTAGTCAGCATCATTGAAAATCTCTTCTCAGCACCTTCTCCAGGTTGACGATATCTTTCCTATAACTGTGATTTAAAACTGTACACAGTACTCCAGTGCAATCTCACCAATGAATTGTATGACTACAACGTTCATACACCTAAACATGATGCCCTGACTGGTGAAGAACCTGTATGCTAAACACCTTTTTTAGGCACCCCATCTACTTGTGCAGTCATTTTTAGTGAACTGTGCTCTTGTCCCTTTGTTTCTCTACACTTGTCACATCTTTGCCATTCACAATACAGGTCTGACCCTGGATTGAATGTCCAAAACTCATCACCTCATCTAATTTGAAATCGATTTGCCATTTTTCACACCATTTCCCTAAATGAACAAGATTCTCAGATCCCCTTTATTTCTTTCTTCTCTTACCTTAAATCTACTGCCGTAAGTTTTAGACTCCACTACCTTGGGGGGAATATTACTGTCACTATCCAATCTATCCCCTCATAATTTTGTAAACCTCTGTAAGATCAGCCCTCAGCCTCCTTTGATCCAGTGAAAATAGTCCCAGACTCCTATCTGGCCTTATAACTGAAGCCCTACATTCAAGTCACCATCTTTGCAAATCTTTTTTGTGCACTGCTAGATTAGTCACACCTATCCTCTGGTATAGTAACCAGAACCCATACTACCAGTTTATAGAGCTGAACCTCAAAATCCCTTTGTGCATCAGTGCTCCAAGAGGTCATGACATTTACTGTGTATTTTCCATTTGCATTTGACCTCCCTAAATCATTCCACACTTGTTCAGATTAAACACTGTCGGCCATTTCTCTACCAAGTTTCCAACTGATGTATATCCTGCTGAATCATTTGATGATCTTCATCTCTATCCACAAAACCACCAATTTTCTTATAATCTCCAAACTTATTAATTAGGTTGTCTATACTTTTACTTAGATCTAGAGATCCCAGCGGTGATCCTTGTGGAACACTATAGGTCACAGACTTCCAGTCAGAGAAATATCCCTCCTCTACTACCATCTGTCTTCAATGACCAAGTTTATTTTGTGTCCAACTTAGAACCTCACTGTAGATCAATCCCATGTGACTTAATCTAGACCAGCTTACTGTATGTAAGGTATTTTGTCAGTATTGAGGCTGTTTATCTTAAATCGTTGAATTCAGTGTTGAGGCTGGTAGTTTGAAGTATTCCTGATAGAAAGAAGAGATTCTGATCCTTGCGGTTATGCTAAGCTTTATCGGAGCACTTAAGGTTGTGATAGCTGAGGAGGGGCACAGAGTGTGGATAAGATTATTAATATTCAATGCTCCCAATGGTATGTGTCTAAAATAGCCTCTGACAACCGTCCAGCTTCAGGCCTTCACGTGTGGCTTAGCTACAAAGCCCGGTGGAACCACTTCTACTGACAGGAGAAGGGTCAAAGGCAGATTACTGGCGCCTCAAAACCAGTTGCTCGTAAACTATGGTCGGCTGCTCATTCATCTCCGCTGATTTGTGGCTATACCAATTCTTGGGGAAAACTTCAAGAGTCAACTCTGAGGAAAAATCTGGGGCTGGAGTCCCTAATCCAGTACAGTACTACGATGAGTTCAATGCTGACTGGCCACTCCTGCAATGCCACTGGTGCTAAACTGTATCAGTCTCAGCCGAACCTGGGGATTTATCAGCAGCGTGAAGAGGGGCAACAGTTGCACTGCACATTGTACTACCTTAGTTTGAGTACTGGCTTGCATTTTGACTTTGATGTAGACAGATAGGATGCAACATTCATGGTTGACCCTGACTAGTGGAGGGCCTACAGGTCAGAATAAGAGCGGGATGGAGTATTACAAGCAACTGGAAACTCAGGTTCACCCTTGGAGACTACAGGTGACAATGTTATGGACCAAAACCTGGGATTGGGGTTGAGCTGGGAACATTTATTTTTTGTCCATTGTGGATGTGATGGGTCCAATTATTGTGCCTTAAGCTTCAATGTTTTATGTCAAATGACTATAGTAATTAAGGTAGCAAATGACCCCACAACACATTTCTCACTTGTCTCTGGACACACATCTGAATCACATCCACTGTTACTGTGTTAGCTCTATCTTATTGATGTAAATTGTTGAGCAGGAAAATTTCTGATAAGCTGTTTTCATATTTCTTAGGATCTGGATATCCTTATTAATCTGTGATGTGAGCAAAGTTAGTATAATAATTTCTGCATCTTTTTTTATTTTACTTTAAGTCCCTATGGTTTATTGCATGTTGCCTACCTTATAAAACGTAAGTCTGCTCGGCAATATCGTTGTAGATTTTCACAAATAAAACGAGGCGAGGCTTAAAAAAATGACACATTTATTGAGCTCCGAAAGCTCAATACAAAGCACGCTAATCCTTTACATAATTACTTCATCAGGTCAGATCAGCCTCTTAAAGTGAACCTCAACCCAATGTCGGTGGTTGTGAATCATGTACGCTTCCAACAATTACATTACCTACACTGCCCCCCACCCGGTCCAGAATTCACTGGAAACTGTCTAGAGCTTGGATGAGCCAGCCACTCAGGTACAATGTTCCATGGCTGGAGGAACAGCAGATTCCTCTGGCTCATCCACAAATGGGTCGACACACTCATGGTCATGTCCTGATGGCAGGGACATGATAGTGTAATCCTCCAAATCTTGGTGGGCTGGTTTATGGCAATCTACCGAAACTCATTCAGGTTTATCCCTCTTAACTATAACAAAAGTCTTTCCTCTTTGTTCCAAAACATGGAATAGGCCATCGCAAGGGGGCCTAAGGGGATGTTGGTATGCATCATGGCAGATGAAAACAAACAGGTGAAATGTAAGTCAACCGGAACCCAAGAGTGCTGTGTGACAGGAGGTAGGAATAGGTGCAAAAGAATTGAATTTACTGAGGAGATGGAGCACTGTTGAGAGGCTGACCAGGTGGTTGTGTCATCAGGAATAAAATCACCTAGTACTCCTAACAGCTGCCTTTATAACAATTCAGCCGTGGACAATGTCATATCCTCTTTTGGAGCTGTCCTGAGCCCCAGCAGGACCCACGGGAGATGATGATGCATGAGGAAAGGCCACAGAGCAGCCATTAAGGAACGGTGAAACTATTCACATAGGCTATTGGACAGTGGGTGATATACCATGGTGTGATGTAGCCAAAACTGAAGTTCTGAGCCATCACAGCCCACAGGTCTGATATGAATTGGGGACTGCAGTCACAAGAAATATCAGATTGAGTGCCAAACCGAACAACCCAGGTGCCGAGGAATGCCCAATCTACATCTATGGCTGTAGTTGATGCTGGGGAACATCCTCTGGCCACCTGGTGGTACAGTCCACCATGATAAGGAGACACATGAAACCGTTGGAGGGGCGTAGGTGCCCAACAAGGTCCACATTGATGTGGTCAAACCACTGCTCAGGGACCTGAAAAGGTGTCAATGACGCCTGAACATGACGGTTAATTCTTGCCCACAGGCAGTTTGTGCAAGCTGCACATCCATTCTAAGGTCATGCCAGACAAACTTTAGTGCACGCTTGGGGTCTCCCAGCCCAGTTGGGAGAGGCCATGTATGGAGTCAAAGCAGTCCGCCTCCAGTTTGTGGGCTCTATGGGGCAAGGGGACTGGTTGAGACATTGTACAGCTTCCTTGAACTTAATGTCAGCCTGCTGCAGGTCTGTGATTGCTGCTTGATAAGCCTGGACCTCTGGGTCCATGCAGGCATTGTCAACCCCTATGTGTATAGCTCAATGGCTGGCTGTGAAAGGCAGTCAGCTACAGTATTATCTTTCCCCCTTGAAATGTAGTGTATCAGTTGTGAACTCGGATCTGTAGGCCAGTGGCACTGCTGCTGTGCAGACCAAGGGTCTGATATTTTGGCCATTGTGTGCATGAGGGATTTTGTAGTCAATGAATGTTGTGAAATGGTGACCCTCTAGAAAAAAAAATGACAGACAGCTAAATCGAGATCGAGGAGCTCAGTGTCGAACAGGCTGTTCTTCCTTTCAGGGTGACAGAGCTGCCGGCTGAAGAAGGTGAGCACAGCACCCACAGCATAGTCTGAAGCATCAGTAGTAATGGCTATAGGTGCATTGGGGAGCAGGTGCGCCAGCAGAGTCACGTTGGAAAGAGTTTGTTTTGTGTCATCAAGTGCTTTGATCATGTCCGCTGACCAGTCGGACACGGTGATTAGGGTATGCATTTAAGCACACTTTGCACGGGAAGCATAGTTTCGGTAGCTTGTGGAATGAAGCAGTGATAGAAATTCACCATACCTTAAAAACTCCTGCAGCTTTTTATTAGTGCAGGGCAGTGGGAAATCCATAATATTGGCTATTTTTGATGGGAGAAGTTTTGCATCTTCTGTGAAGATACGGTGGTCAAGAAAGTCAATTCTAGACAACGCAAGCTGGCACTTAGCAGGGTTAATAACCAACCCCCTGTTGGTTTAAATGCTCAAAAAATGTGTGGAAATGAGATAAGTGTTCAGATTTGGATGCACCAGCGACTAATTTGTCATTCAGAAAAACGAAAGAGCAGCAACCACGACTTAGGGACCATATGGAGGGGCGAAGCCCAGGGGCAATTCAACCAGCGTACAATGCTAAGTCTTTCCATGTTGACAAACACAGCCTTCGCAGAGTCCAGTCTACATGTGTGGGCGTTGGCTGGTGGGCCTGTTATAGAAATGTGATGCTGGGCCCTGTGATTAATGACTGTAGTGGAGAATGTGGGCTTGGTGAGGTTTGGGAATTCACCCAGCATTCAAGTAAACTCACATGCAGTGGTGCATGCACTTGACAGAGTCATTGAGGGGAACTGGCTGCATGATCAGGGTAACGACCCAAAGTCCTTGAGATCCGTAAGCCAGCAGTTCTTAAGATTGATTTGTAATCCTTGGGCACACAGGAAATCTGCACTGAGCAAAGGTCTAGCCACTTTAACCAGGACGAAGTTCCATGTACAACATCACCCACTGAAGCTGTTGTGTTCTGTAGGTCTGGGTCCTACTGCTGTTGGAAACCTCCAGTGAGGTTTCCTCGCTTTTTGTCTGCTCATCAATAGGTGATGCTGGCGGCACACTCACTTGAGCACCCATGTCACACAGGAAGTATTGCCCTGAAAGGGTGTCCATAATGAATAGTAGATAGATAGATAGATAGATACTTTATTCATCCCCATGGGGAAATTCAACTTTTTTCCAATGTCCCATACACTTGTTGTAGCACAACTAATTACATACAATACTTAACTCAGTAAAGAATATGATATGCATCTAAATCACTATCTCAAAAAGCATTAATAATAGCTTTTAAAAAGTTCTTAAGTCCTGGCGGTAGAATTGTAAAGCCTAATGGCATTGGGGAGTATTGACCTCTTCATCCTGTCTGAGGAGCATTGCATCGATAGTAACCTGTCGCTGAAACTGCTTCTCTGTCTCTGGATGGTGCTATGTAGAGGATGTTCAGAGTTATCCATAATTGACCGTAGCCTACTCAGCGCCCTTCGCTCAGCTACCGATGTTAAACTCTCCAGTACTTTGCCCACGACAGAGCCCGCCTTCCTTACCAGCTTATTAAGATGTGAGGCGTCCCTCTTCTTAATGCTTCCTCCCCAACACGCCACCACAAAGAAGAGGGCACTCTCCACAACTGACCTATAGAACATCTTCTGCATCTCACTACGGACATTGAATGACGCCAACCTTCTTAGGAAGTACAGTCGACTCTGTGCCTTCCTGCACAAGGCATCTGTGTTGGCAGTCCAGTCTAGCTTCTCGTCTAACATGTCCCTGGCAGCTGGAACCCTCGGTGTCCCGATGCGCTGGCACTGTCGAAGCTGCAAGGTGGTTGGCACTTCCTAGCATTCATACCAAAGCAGGTGTGGTAAAAGCACAGGTCCGAAGTCATCTGCTTCACCACCGTGGGCGTCCTTATGTTGGGGGCCTTGCTGAATGGGCTTATTGAGGCAGGGAAAGGAGGAGAAATGATGCATGGCTGCCTAGCTGAGTATAGACTATCAGCCATTTTAGCGAACTTAAGTCCTTCATGGGTGTATTAACGAGGGCGGTGCAAACTTGATCAGGCATTTGCTGCATGAAGAGGAATTTTTTTTAAAAAAAGATGGTGATTTCCCAGGAGAAGACAGCACGTGGTCCATTGGCTCTGAAGGCTTAGCATTGCCAAGGCCTGGCATGGAGAGCAACTGTTTGGCATGCTCAGACTCTGATAGTCCAAAAGTCTGTAAAGGTGAGTTTTCAGTGATTGGTATTTATCATGTTTGAGCTAATAACTCTGGAATCGGGGTCACCAATGAAGGTTTTTGCAAATAAAATGATATGAGGCTTAAGAAAACCATAACAACACACTTACTGAACTCCAAAAAACTGAACACAAAGCGCTCTAAAAATCCTTGTTACTTGTGCAACCCTCTCACCGGGGCTGATATACCAACTCGGCTTGCTAGCTGAGTCTGCTAACAGCCACGTGACTCAGTGCTGAGGAGATCTCCTTTCATAAGCAATGCACATCTAGGGTCGGTATGATTTGGGGTTCAACCAAATAGGAATGTCGGTGTGTTCTAATTAAAGGAAACTCAATTTGAGTGAATGCTGCCCATGCAGTTATCAGTAGCCCAGAAATGACCAATCATACATAAGCATAAAAGTATAAAGGAAGTATATTTTCAACTTTATCAAATAGTTAACAGAAAAAAAGGGAGATAAAAGGGCCCTTACAGTTAAACCAGTCTAAATGTGCACATAAACGGTGGAGCTCATCTCTGTAGTAGCTGGGAGTAGCTTTATGAATAGCGCTGAATTCTCCTCACCAACCACTGGTAGAACTTCCCTTCTTGGAATCCTATGCCTCGCGAAGCACTCCTTTCAATAGGGCCTCCCATTTGGATGGGATCCTCCAGGTGTCAGCCCGGGTGCTATTCTCTCCGTACCTGCCATCAAAAGACCCCAAACCAGACTACTGCCCTTCAGAAAGACTCCTCCCTCCCACCTCTCGAGAATGTTCCAGGCTATCCCACTCCTGATTGGCTGAGACAACATTCCTAAGCTGGACAACATGGCTCCTTATCTTTAGTCAAAGCCAAAACACACTTACCATCAGCACACACTGCTTTAACAGAAAACTGCAAACATAAAATACCTCACAGCCTAGAAGTAGAAATCTTAACCAAGGCAGTACACATAATTACCTCGTCATGTCAGACCAGCCTTTATATAGTGAACCCCAGCGCAATGTCGGTATTTGTGAATTCTGTATGTTTCCACCAGTTACATTGCCCTACAGCATAATTGGATTAACCTTATACTGCTTAATTACCCCAGGGTTGTATAATCTGATCATATAGCACACTCATTAGAGTTTAAAGCCATTTGATGATCTTTCATAATTTCAATCAATTATCGACACGGTTCCCCAAGTATGAAAAGAACATTTGTGTTGTATCTAGCTGTGTATTTATTTTGAGGGTTTAAGATAATATCGGAATGATTGATTGGATTATTAATGGCATTCATGCATGAACTATTTTAATGCCCAGAATGAGCATCATTCAGCTTTTCTGAATGGAGAACATTGTACAAACCAAAGCAACTCTGAAATATGAAAGCTAGTCTAAAGTAAATGCAGGGCTGGAAGTGCCATTGTTTGCTCCCAGAAGTGTTGTGTAACAGGCCTGGAACTGTAATTGACAGCTCTGTATAAATTCATGTTAGTTCTTGTCATGGATTTAATATATAGTTAGATGTGAAAACAAATGATTCAAAGTTGAGTTAAATTTTAATACATTAACTTGTTTACCTTGGCTATCTTATATTTAAAATGGACTTGTCTATATGAAACAAGATTAATTGAATTTGTTTAATAAGAGTGCCTCTTGGAAGCACCTGGGATTTTGTTTCATATGTTAAAGATGCTATATAAATATAGCATTTGTGAGGACATGTTATTTTTCAGTGGGATTCGTGTGAATAATTAAAGTGCGTGAGATTCTGTGTTGCTGGAAATCCAGAGCAACAGATACAAAATGTTGGTCGGGCAGCATCCATGGAAAGGAATAAACAGTCGATGTTTCGGCTGCACTGGAAAGGAAGGTGGGGGTAGGAGAAGGAGTACAAGCTAGAAGGTGATAGGTGGATCGAGGTAGGTGAGCGAGGGGATGAAGTGAGAAGTTGGGAGGTGAGCGGTTTAAAAGGTAAAAGGCTGAAGAAGAATGAAGCTGATAAGAGAGGAGAGTAGACCATGGGAAAAAAGGAAGGGAGAGGGGTACCAGGGGAGGTGATAGGTAGGTGAGGAGAAGAGGTAACAGGGAGACAGAGTGGGGGATTGGAAGAAGAGGGAAAGGGGAAATTACCAGAAGTCAGAGAAATCAATGTTCATACCTTCAGTTTGGAGGCTACCCAGGTGGAATATGCGGTGTTGCTCCTCCAACTTGAGAGTGGCCTCAACGTTGAAGTAGAGGAGGTCATGGACCAACATGTCAGAATGGGAATGGGGATTGAAAGTAAAATGGTTGGCCACCAGGAAATCCTGTTTGTTGCAGATAGAGCAAAGGTGCTCAACAAAGTCATCCCCAAACTGCTTCAGATCTAGCTTGTACTCTATCCCCTCCTCCAACCTTCTTAGACTGGTTTTTTCTCCCTCCTTTCTAGTCCTGATCAAGGGTCTTAGCTCAAGATGTTGATTTCTTGTTCCTTTCCATGGATGCTGCCTAACCTGTTGAATTCCTCCAGCATTTTGTGTGTGTGTTACTCTGAACAATCAAAGTCAAGGTTGAGTTTATTGTCATTTGCATAGATGCAATCAAAAACTTACAGCAGCATCACAGCCAGATAGCATCATATAAGTAGCATTTATAAGAAAAACATAAACTAGATCTGCATTAGAAACAAAATTAGAACAAAACATGTCCATTTTAGTACAATAAGTTTAAAGTGGTCATCCTGTTGCTAAACTGACATGATTAGGGTTTTGATAGTTGGTCCAAGAATGGTTGGAGGGAACTATCTGCTTTTGAACCTGGTTGTGTGGGACAGGCTACTGAATCTCATATCTGATGGTACTGCAAAAAGATGGCATTGCCCAGATGATGGGATTCTTTGATCAAGGAATTATAAGAAAAAATTATATTCAGTTCAAGTAGAAGGAACAATTTTTTTTTGCTACTTGTATTTCAACTTTAATGGCCAAGGATTTGGACAGTGTAGGAATTCACTGCAGAGTGGGAAGGGGATATTTGTGGTTTATTGTTTGTCCTGGTTTGTTGAGGTCAAACTTGGATAGTTTCTGGGAATTATAATGGATGAAAAGATAGCTGCAACTTTCTGGACAAATTAATGGAGTAATATTATACTAAGTGAATCGTAACATTAAGTAATTGAACATATGAAATGTGGATCAAAATGAATAGTAGAGCATCCATTTGGGAGTTGGGAGAGACTATCTGCACCAAGTGATTTTATCTTGAGAATTTTCAGTTGAGCTGAAGCCCAAGTTGCAGATTTTATGATGTTTCCATTACACCATACTTTATGTAGGGCTGGAGCTTGGATTCAGTCAGTGATGAGGCACTAAGGTCACTGGCAGAGAACCAGAATGTAGCGATGCAGGAGCCGGAATCATTGACCCTGCTGCTTGCAGGGATGTGGACAAAGCATATAGAAAGGATGCTATCATGATACAGGAGTCATTTTGTCTACCTGGTGCCACTGCATATCCTTAAGGCTGGAAAAGAACTTGGATGGAGGATTAAGAGTTGAAACTCACAGTCCACATTGAATAACAAAAGACACAAATGCCAATTGGGAAGGAGATTCTATTGAAAGACATCTGCGAGCTAAGGACCAAATTAGACACGAAAAATGGGATGTGCTACCTGAGCTAGACTGAAATTAGCCTCAGTTTGCATGGATGAAAGTTAAATACGTAGCTCAAAGAATGGAGTAGGAGGAAAGGGTTTCATTTCACAGCACTGTATCAGAACTGAAGAAAGGGGAATCCATTTCGTTGCCAAGGTCCTCATGAATCAATTAGTGAGGGCTGGCAACTAGGGTTTTAGGGTCAGATTAGTGAAAGGTTAATATTTGTAGGGAAATGTTAAGTCCTGAAAGCAAAGTAGCAATTTGGAAATGATAAACGGGGACAGAGCACTGGGCTTAGCAGGAGTTTGACTTCATAGATTGCATAGAGATGTAGTTGCATAATGATTAAAATAGGGAATTAAATATTTCTGGATACCTGAAGTTAGAAAAAAGGCCAGAAATAATGGAAAGTAAGCATTGGTGATTAGTGTGTGGAGAGGAAGGTTAGGTAAGGGTAGAGCTGGGGAATGATCTTGACCTTGAAGGGAAGGGAAGGAAGGAGAATACATATGGGTATAAATAGGGTTTTTGTTTAAGTGGTTTATAGGGTCCACTAAAAAAAACTGCTGAAATAACTGACAAAGATGATATATAGGGAAGTATGGACTTGGGATGAATATAGCCTTGCTGTAGCTACTCTATGTATTACACAGGAAAAGTTTGCAACAAAGGTTATGCAAACTTTGGGAAAGTTGAATTGTGTAGACTGAACAAATCATTTGGTTAATATAGTTTGCCAGCATTGGTCGGTACATTTGGAATAATTTTCTGGAACAATATATCATGGAACCAACTAGGGAATGAGCTTTTTCAGACCTTATCTTGTTCAATGAGACAAGATTAATTAATAATCTTGTAAGAGATCCTGTGGGAAAAAGTGATCAGAACAGGATGGAATTTTGTGCAGAATTCAACAGAGATGCATATCAGTCAAAGGCTAGTCTTGAATTAAATCAATTTAAGAAGGGGAATTGGTTAAATTATGTTTGAAAATTAAATCACAATGTTTGCCTGTAAATAAACACTAAAAAAGCACACACAATTCTTAAATACCTGTACTTTTGACAGTTGAGCATTCAATTGCAAAGTAATAATTCTGTTGGAAAATGGTTTCTGACAATTAGGGTTGGTATTTGATTAAAAGATAGTGCAAGTAAATACATAACAAGTATAAGGAATGGTACTGAATATAACTGTGCATATCAAGAGAGAGAGATTAACAAAAACGTGATAGTAATGTTGGCATGAATTATATTGCGGAACAAATAAGTAGATGAGGCATAAAATAATTATTTTGTATTTGCCTTTGTTGTAGAAGGGTCACTAAATGTAGTTGGAGCGGAGAGGAAGCAGAACCAAATAATGGGTAGCAACTGAATATTACACTGGACAACAACTTTTTTCAGAAGTGTTGCTTCCTCAGACTTTTTTTTTGTTTGTGATAGACCGCTTGAAGGTGAACACAAATATAATTTCAGAATACTTGTATCACGTAGGAATTTGGAGAAACAACAAATCAACTTTTTTTGAATATAATGTGTTTAGTTGCAAAATGGTGCTGATGCTTTGCAATAGTTCAACTAAGTTAAAAATATTTTGTTAATGATTTTCATTCATACTCGGTGTCTGAGGCTTCTCGCTTAAGTGTCCAACAATAATTCGCCAGCATTGATGGATTCCAGTTGCTCTGGTGTCTTTTCTCCATGACCGCAATGTCCTGGTGAAACCTTTCACCATGCTCGTCACTAACAGCACCAAGATTTGCAGGGAAGAAGTGTAAATGGGAATGCAGAAAATGAATCTTTAGTGACATGTTGCATTCCATGGTTTTATATGCTGGAAGCATGCTTTCAACCAGCTGCATGTAGTTTGGTGCTCTGTAGATGCTGAGAAAAATTTCAACAACTTCCTTGAATGCCTTCCATGTGATTTTCTCCGGTCCCACTAGAAATTCTTCAAATTGCCTGTCATTGATGACCTGTTTGATTTGTGGACCAACAAAAATGCTTTCCTTAATCTTGGCATCAGTTATTCTGCGAAGCATCTGTCTCAAATATCAAAACCCTTCATAGAAATTTTTGTGCCTGGTGATAGCAAATTCCATCTGTACAGTCCTGAACCCAGTAATTATTACTAAAACCTGCCCTGCCATGCAGCAGCCATGCCGCCTAAGCATGCCCAAGTGTGCCTGGACAAGATAGGAAACTTTCCAGCTTACATTGTAGGCAACATTTTAATTGACTTGAATTATGTGCTGAACTAATAAACCTAAGTGGTTTCAAAAATTGTGCATGAAAGGGAAATTTCATGGTGAGTTTCATGATCAGTAGCCCAAAATTCACAAGATAAAGGTAAAGGTATTCAGGAAGCAAAATACTTGTTGTCCAGTGTTATTAAGAAGGTGCAACAAGGGGAACAGAACTAGATGATACCCTAGACCTCAGACCCTAGGTTCTAAGATTTCAGAAGCCTTGGCTGCGGAGATATATGGTGCACTAGTAATGATCTTTCAAAATTCCCTAGATCTTAGATGGTGCCAGAAAGGTAGCAAATGGAATGCTGTTGTTTAAAAATGGAAAAGGAGAAGAAAAAAACAACTGAAGACTGGTAGGCAAGCATCTGTTGCCAGCAAAATGCACAAACCTATTATTAATGAAAAAGTAACAGGGCAATGAGAAATGCTCAAGATGCTTAGGCCAATACGGTTTTCTGAAGGGAAGATTGTTTTTGACAATTCTTTTGTTTTTTCAACAAGTAGTGTGTGAATGAGTGAATTTTCAAAAGGTACTTAGTAAGGTACCACCCAAGAGAATATTAAATAAGCTGTGGATTCACATGACTATGGATGATATATTTACATGGACGGGGGCTTGAGACAGAAACCTATCAGAATAAGTAGGTCATTTTCAAGTTGGCAGACCAGTAAGTCAGATCACAAACATTAATGGGGCTTCAATTATTCATCATATACTGCATATTGAAATTTTAAATAAAGAGAGAGAAAGAGTGCCTTACCCAAGGCATTAGGGGAAGTGTACTTTGGGGTCAGCACTGTATCTGTAATGGGATACCGACAAAGACAGCATTAGAGTAT
The DNA here is from genome assembly GCF_048418815.1 of Hemitrygon akajei. NCBI lineage: Eukaryota > Metazoa > Chordata > Chondrichthyes > Myliobatiformes > Dasyatidae > Hemitrygon > Hemitrygon akajei. The sequence continues at coordinate 50,075,198 of NC_133138.1, forward strand.
GAAATGGGAAAGTGTATGTTAGCATTTTTATAAGAAGAGAAATAAAATAGGATGACCTTGTTATGCCTTTATATGTTTGACAGTCGTTTTCAGTATTACTCATGTGAAAGTAATTTCCAGAGTGGAAGATGAATTGATCAGGACCCCACTTTGGAAAGGTTATCAGGGATTACTGTTTGCAGATATTGCTTGAACAATGACATGAATTTATTATGAAATAACACTTTTTCCCCATGCAATGCTTCTTTAAATAATTGACTGAAAATAGGTCATATGCAGTGTTTGCTGGACACTTGTAGAACCAGTATTTAGGCTGAGAATTCCATTCAGATAGGTTCCCTTGCAAATATCCTCACCTTCAGTATTCCTCTGCACCTCCTGAACCCAAGTACTGAGCCTCCAACTAACAGCCTCATTCCTGAATTGTAGTTCACTACAGGTTTTGAATAGATATCTTATATGTGAACATATATTTCAATGTATTAATATTTGCAAGAAGGTACATCAAATTGGTTTTTTAGAGAGAAAGCATATTTGATAACTGATGTGTAATTCATAGAGGCACATCTTTATGAGAGAGCCTTACCTTTGGAACTTTTGAATGTTTAATGTTCTAAGAATGACAATAATTTACTGAAAAAGAATAGGGAATATTGCTATAATTTTATTCTCCAAAGATTCTTTGATGAGGAATAATTGCTCAGGAATTCTACCATACAGTGTAATCTTACTGTATATGGTAGAGTTTAATTAGTAAACTTAGTCCAGTATGGGTACATGTTACAATTTTCTCAAAGATTGCTAGATGGTTCCCCAAGGCCCCTACATAGTGTGTTTACAAGTACAGAATTATCAGAATGTAGCATGTGTTTGGATCCCAGTCAGTACATATTTTATGCATTTGGCCATGGGTGGTGTGGACCGTGTGCAAAGTAGGCTTTCACAATGAACTAGCTGACACTTTAGCATATGATAAGGAGGACACTTCTGAACTGTTGGAGGTTATGAAGACTGTCAGTTGAAAGTTGTGAAGCCCATTGAAAGTGAAGTATCATTTTTACTGGCAATCTGCCTTGGGCTGATGGTGAGCATTACCATCAAATTTCAACTACCGCCATGTCATCTTGATTTTGGCCCCCAAGATGGAATAATCTGGAAGAAGTCATTTCATAGGACAGTTAAATGTTTTTCATTGGTTAAATCTCTCGTCCGGTTTATTTTTGGCATGTCATCAATTTGATCATTAGACACTTTGACAGGCCCAGACAGGGTACCTGGCTGAGTGCTACGTGTGCTGATCAATTGGCTGGAGTATTCACCACTATCTTTTAACCTCTCGCTTCAACAATCTGAGGTACTTCCCTGTTTCAGGCAAGCTTCAAATATACCAGTGCCGAAGAAGAACGTGGTCACCTGCCTCAAAGTCTATTGTCTGGTAACAGTTATATCCAGTATGCTGAAGTGCTTTGAGAGGTTGATGGTGAAATGTATCAACTCCTGCCTGAGAAGCAACTTGCATTCACTCCAATTTACCTACCGGCACAACAAGTCAACATCAGATGCCATTTCATTGGTTCTTCACTCAACCCTGGAACATCAGGACAATGAAATTGCATACTGCAGATGCATTCATTAACTACAGCTCAACACTCAGTATTATGATCCACTCAAAACTACTTTTGCTTTTCTCACTTGCAGAACCCAGTTAGTTCTGAATGGCAACAACCTCTGCTCCACAAGCTCTCTCAGCACAGGTGCATCACAACACTGTGTGCTTAGCCCCCTGCTCTACTCGCTTTATACTTATAACTGTGAGGCTAAGCACAACTCCAATGCCATATTCAAAATTGCAGATGATACCTCTGACATAGGCCGAATCATAAGTGGTGATGAATCAGCATATAGGAGGGAGATTGAAAACCTGCCTGAATGGTGCCACAACAAAAACCTTTCGCTCAACGTCAGCAAGACAAAGGAACTGATTACTGACTTCAGGAGGAGGATACCGTAGATTTATGAGTCAGTGATTAGAGATGGAGAGGGTGAGCAAGGAGTTGATTATTGACTGTAGGAGGAGGAAGCCAGAGATCCATGACCCAGTACTCATCAGAAGATCATCAGTGGACAGGGTCAGCAACTTCAATTTCCTCAGTGTTGATCTTTTCAGATGGTCTGTCCTGTGTCCAGCAGATAAGTAACATTACAAAGAAAGCATGGCAGCGTCTCTACTTTCTTAGAAGTTTTCAAAGATTTGGCATGTTACAAAAAACTTCGACAAGCTTCTGTAGATGCGTGGTGGAGAGTATTTTGACTGGTTGCATCATGGCCTGGTATGGAACCACTAATACCCTTGAATGGAAAAGCCTACAAAAAGTAGTAGATACAACCCAGTCTGTCATGGGTAAAGCGCTCCCCACTCTTGTGTATACCTACACGAGTGCTGTTGCAGGAAAGCATGATCCATCATCAAAGATCCCCACCATCCAGGACATTCTGTTTTCTCATCACTGCAATCAGGAAGAAGATAAAGGAGCCTTTAGGAACAATTAGCCCTTTACCCCTCAATTAGGTTCTTAAATCATAGTGGATAACTTCACTCAACTTCACTTTCTCCATCACTGAACCATTCCCACTCTAAGGACTTCTCAGCTCATGTTCTCAATATTTATTGCTTATTTATTTATTATTATTACTACTTTTTTTTGCACTTTCAGTTTGTTGTCTTTTGCACATTGATCGTCCGTCCTGCTGGGATTCCATTGTGTTTCTTGTATTTACTATGAAAGCTCACAAGAAAATATATCTCAGAGCTGTGTATGGTGACATTTAAGTACTTTGATAATAAATTGACTTTGAACTTTGAACTTAAATATTATTCCATGTGTTAAGTATTCTGAGGTAATCTGTAGGCTTTTTTGGCTTCTCTCTGGTCTGTGAATATTAAATGGCTGCAGGATGCAGTCAGGTAAATACAGGTCCCCCCCCCCCCCCCATTATAAATGTAGAGTGTTCCTATGAAACCTTTCTTAAGCCAAAATGGCATAAAGTGAAGAACCATTAAATTATATCGGAAAAATTTTCGTAAAAGTGAAAATCCTCCTTGTAATGCGAAAACACGTTACTAATGTAGGTCTTTTGTAAAAGCGAAGTGGCGTAAAGCAGGAGACACCTGTATATTGGAAATTAAGTAATGATAAATTCAAAAAGATCTCATGAGTCACAAAACCTTATAACTTCTCAAGATATTGCTAACGTTCCAATGTTTTGAAGAGCTTATCTTCTTTACGTGGGTTAGAATACACTTCAAAGTGACAAGAAATCATACTTTTCAAAATACGCCGTAAACCCGGAGAATGATGAACTGTTTCCAAACTTAAAGTCTGTCACAGCTTCAAAGCACATACCTGCTAATGTTAATTCTTGCAGAGAGAGCTGTATTGGTGAGAAGAAACATCATGCAACTTGTTAGCAAATGAACAGGCGGCTCCTACAACTGGGAATGGTATTTATTTGAATGAAATTATTTTGCTTAGTCTGATAGCACATAGAACAGAGTAGCGCAGGAACAGGCCCTTCAGCCCACCATGTCTGTACTGACCATGGTGCCATTCTAACTGATCTCATCACCTTGCATCAGGTCCAAATCACTCCTATTTCCTTCCTACATGCGTGCTTGTCTGAATGTATCCTAACTGTCACAGTCATATCTACTTATACTGCCTCCCTTGGTAGCAAGTTGCAGGCACCTACCACTCACTGTGCAAAATAAAAAATACCTTGCCTTGTAAATCTTCATAAAACTATGCCCCTGATACTTGACCTTTCCACTCTGGGGCAGTGGTGGGGGGAGGGATTGGGGAAGATCACTATCTATCTACTCTATTTATGTCTCTCATAATCAGATACGGTTCCATGTCGTCACCCCTCAGCCTCCAAAACTACAACAACAAAAATCCATGTTTGTTCAAACCCTTCTTTCACCAACACTATCAAATTCTGGCACCATCCAAGTGAACAACATCTGCAAGTCTTATCTCATGGTAAACTGATGGAGGGCCTTTTTTAAATTCAGTTCCCCGGCAATAAACAGCAATAGTCTGTAGTTTTTCAAGGCATGAAAATCCCTCTGCAAGTTGGATCACTCTCACCATTTAGATAATTTTTCTTGCTGGCTTACATCATCTCCACAACCAACCTTCTTGCCTATCTATGTGTATTATTAATATTTCACAACTGTAACTTTTCTGTCTTTTTCCTAGTCATTTATAATGAATCCATAAAATTTCAGTTGTAATTTCCTTAAGTTTGCATTTGTATATCTGTGTTTGAGAAAGGTTTGATAGAAATAATTTCTCAATTTTATTTGCATTTATGGATCTCCATTTCAATGGGTAGCGAATAAATATTGTTCAGTCTGTTCTTCTTTATAACATCCCTCTTGTTCCATTCTGATATCCCACCATATGAGATGATAACCAGAATGGATACATGGGCCCATCTCGCCTGTTCCACACACCACTCCCCAAAAAGTGAGGGAATGTCATCCCGGGAGAGGTAAAAATATCGTAATTCAAAAATTAAACAATAGTTTGTTTTCTGATCTAGTTCATTCTATTCTTTCCAAGGCTGGGTCACTAAAGTGTAATTCTAGCTATATTATCCTATTTTGATACTAAGTTGCTTTCCGAATTCAGGTTTCAGTACTGACTGGTCAGGAAAGTGGATTAGAGACTGAAGATCAAACCAGCCATGATCTTAATGAATGATAGAGCAGGTGGCATCCTGTTTTCTTATGTTGTGAATGGAAATAATTTATTTGATTCTCTCCTCTGCATCCTTTTGCAAACCTTAATATCACTCACTATATGAAGGCTCTAGACTCAAAATCACAGATAAAGCATGACCAAATCTTTGGCCAAGGACAGAACAGTATGCGCTGCCTCCTCATTTGTTCTGTGTCTGCAGCATTTAGCCTTGTCGGCTGTAACATGTTTCATTGTATTCCTCATGATTTTTTAGAGATCTGAACAACAGAATGCCCAGATCTTATACGTTACCTTGCATTAATTGGTGCTTGGCCTAAATGGTGTAGGAATGTTGACTCTTCCCTCTTCTCAAATTTCCAGAAGTAATTATTACTTGCTAATCACAACGATAATCCCTAATATTTCAAGGTTGCCCTGAAACAGAGAGCATCATTTCCAATTGTAACACTAGCAAATATTTGAGTATTATCATATAATTAGGATTATTACATTAAATGTGGCCCCAGCACCAATTTCTGTGTCACTTATAAAAATAGCAAAGAGGAATTATTCCAACTCTGATTCCTGGGGGATACTGCTGTTTTCTCTGAAGGTCCAAATCCATCAATTTTCTGCCTGTGCAGCCAGTTCTCAATCCAGCTCAATCTGTTACTGCTTTGATCTTTTTGAAAAGCCTTGTGTGATACCTTATCAACAGCTCTCTGGAAGTCTTATTGGAGCATATTTTGCTCATCTATTGTTTTATTCTCCTTTAAAAAATACAACTCACTTTGTGACATGAACATTATGAAGCTGTGTTCCTTGTTCTTAACATAACTGTCCATAGTTAAACCTGGCAGATAGTTATGTACTGCTTTCATAATGATTCTTTCCAACTTATTTCCTAGTACTGATACCAAACCAAGACTCTGTAATTATATCTTGTTTCATTTTTAACAATTTAGGCACTTCATCAGTCAGCTTCCAATCTGCAGTTCCTATCTCAGAGGTCAGTGATTTGTTAAAAAATTATTGAGTGGGACTTAGACACAAGGTGTTCCATCTCCCTGTGATAGTCCCTGTTCAGCCTCACAGTCTATTTTTAACTTACAGAAATATCTAAATAATTTATTTGCACACTTTTGAAACCTAATGATGGAATAAATAATAATAATAAACTTAAACAGAAGGTAATTACTTGGAGAATGAGGTCTGAAACAAACAAGTTATCCATTTCATTAATATGAGATTCTGCAGACGGTAGAAATCCAGAGGAAATTATACATTTTGTAGTTTTGTCACACCCTTATGTCCAAGCAGATCATCTGTGCCAGCCCTTTAAGCTCTTGAATGGCCTAATACAATCTTTGACAGAACCATTGTTCAAAATCAATGAAGAAAACACCTTTCCTGTTACTACCACAGTAACAAATATTCTTCTCCATTATTCAAATCAAACCAGCTTTTTTAAATGTTCTTTTTTACGGTACTCTGTTAAGATAAATAATAGAAGATTTTTTACTTGAACTTATGTTTGAACTTGATGATGGGGCAGTCTCATTTATAGCATCTAATCAAGAACTTTTGTCTTGACAATGGGTTGAATATATTAATCTGTTTTCTTTTGATTTTAAAGGCCAAATTAAATGTTAACATTCAACAGGGGATGAATCATTTATTTTTTTTTAATTTAAGTGACTAACAACTATCTCACTACAATTTATTTTGTGATTTCTTTCTGGAGTATACTTCTGAGGGTTTGTTTAGAGTTGTAGTTTTCACTCATTAAAGACTCTGCTTAGTGAATACTGTAAATAAAGGATTCATAGGAAGAATGGCTGTACTAAGCACTCATTCCATGGCCTTAACTATCTTCGTATGAGTTGATCAAGTAGGTTTCTCTATATTGTGGAAAGAAAATGAAGCCTATTACTATCAATTTAATGAGAGGCTAATTGCAGCTTCCATATCCAGATGTACCCTTTAGTAAGGAAGAGAGATTAGCTTTATTTTTGTAACATGTACATCAGAACATACAGTGAAAAGTGTCATTGGTGTCAATGGCCAACACATTCCTAGGATGTGCTGGGGCCTCAAAAGTGGTCATGCTTCCTGCATGTCCTAACCACACATCCATACGTCTTTGGAATATGGGAGGAGACCAGAGCGTCCAGAGGAAACCCTTGCAGTCATGAAGAGAAAATATGAACTCCTTAGAGACAGTGGGAATTGAACCTGGATCTCTCGTAAAGCTTTATGCCTCAGAATTTGGAGCTGAAGGTTTGTTCTTAACACACTGGAATTGTCCAGAGTAGTGTTAGAACTTGTGATAATCTATTTTCCCATGAGGTTTAACATTCCCATATTGATAATAATATAGGCACGGTAACAGAAATTTTTGTAGCCATGTCTTAACATTTTCCCTTCAAGGCATCAAGTCAAACTTTCCTGTTTACGCAACTTCTATTCACATCACAAGTGTACTTGTCTCCTCTTGCATTGTGTTGCCTCTTAATTATCCAGAGGGCCGGAATTGTTTGTGTTCTGAGAAATGTAGCTGTCTGTGGCTTTTTCATGAGGAAGTAGCTTCTTCAGCAAAAAGCAGGATCAATATAAGTGATTCAGTGGCTCGGTGAGGTGGGACTAAAGAGATCATTTGCTGAAATTATAGTTTCAATAATATACTAAGATGGTCCTACAACACTGCTCAGCCTTGAAACCAGAGTTTTGTCATGTTTCTGTGTACAGAAAACCTGACACAGCTTATTCCACTGTTAACATTCTGTTAAGTCAATAATTAACTCTCAAATGTGCAGTCTTTCAAATCTCATTGAGTTGACATGCTGTTTCACGAATGGATAAATGTATTTAGATGACAAAGTAACATGGAACTTTAAGTAAAAACATATAGTATGTTGGAAAAAACTCAGCCAGTCAAGCAGCATCGGTGGAAAGAGAAACCAGTCAGTGTTTCAGATCATCATCCCGCACTTAGTTCTGAGGAGGACTATGGATGGGCTGCTGACCAGAAATATTGAGTGATCTCTCTTTCCATTAATGTTGCTTGATTAATGGGTTCTTCCCAAATTTCTGCTTTTGTTTCTGATTCCGGCATCTGTAGTTTTATTTGTTTTCCTCTTGGAATTTAAAATGGCCTTTTTGTCTTAAGGGTACAGCAGAATTTGTGAAACCATCACGTGGCCAGATAACAATGGGACAGAATGTGTCTGCATGCAGAAGTAGAGTTGAACCTAACTGGGCCAAAGGAATCACGAGCTCTTGGCCATTCATTGCTCAGTTCATCCTGGATTTTGGACAATATCAATGAGACGCAGCAGACATATTTGAAAAAACAAACAGGAGAAAATTTGCAGATGCTGGAAATCCAAGCAACACACACAAGATGCTGGAGAAACTCATATTTGAACATTAAGATATTTTTGAACTTTCATTCCCTTGCAGAGCACCATTGAACTATCAAAGGCTGCTGGAGATAACGGACAAATTATGCTGGGGATGGGCTTGCTAATTTGGTAGCAGGAGTTAAGGGGGGGGGTGTGTGTGTGTGTGTGTGTGTGTGTGTGTGTGTGTGTGTGTGTGTGTGTGTGTGTGTGTGTGTGTGTGTGTGTGTGTGTGTGTGTGTGTGTGTGTGTGTGTGTGTGTGTGTGTGTGTGTGTGTGTGTGTGTGTGTGTGTGTGTGTGTGTGTGTGTGTGTGTGTGTGTGACTTTACAATACTTCATCTTTACTTAATTATTTTTAATTTTCTTAAAATAATTTTACTTTCATACCTGTATAGATCTGTTTGAGTAGTTTTAAAATATCCCCACCAAAGAGTGTCAAGACGGTCTGGGAACAAGGCATCAGTGGTATGATGTACAAGGTTGCTCTGCATTTTAGAGCCCAGTCTACTCAAGGAGAAAAATACCAGCTTGATCAGTCATCCATATCAGTAAGAACAAGTCTGGTTGGGCAGGCATCACAATGACAAATACAGCCAACTGCTTAGGTTGAGTAAGATCCCTCCCAATGTACTAATGCTTCAAAAATACTGTTTTATATGACCATTTGACTCTTAAGAAGGATGATATTATTCTGTTTTTTGGTTGTACTTGTAAATAAATATGAAGCAATATTTTTATAGCTTAGAGGAAAGGGAATGTAAGTGCTGTTGTTTTCAGTCATGGCAATCTAGAATATAGGTTTTGCACAATAACAATCTTTTAAAGAATTGTTGTAGTGGAAATGCCTAAAAGGTTAAAAGTTCTTCCACATTTTATAAATAGAATTTTACAAAAAGCAAAGGGGCTACTTTTCAATTGAGAAAATCACCATTCAAAGACTATAGGTCTAAGAGAGGGCTCAGTAGTTTCATTAAGACACCCTGATAGGCATGCTGTGTTTTCATGTGCAGTCAAAGGCCTACAGACTTTCTGATGTTGATACTGATGCAATAACTTGTTAATTAGGATATCAGTTTGATTTTTAAGGTACCTTAGACCAGATAAATGGTCTTGAACTGAACATCGACTGTCCATTTCACTCCACAGATGCTGCCTGACCTGCTGAATTCCTTCAACAATTTTGGCCTCTGCAGACTCTAAGATCTCTCTGAGTTTTAAGAACAGAGCGTGCAGTTCTCACAATACCCAAGCCTACTGCTGCCTCCCTTACCTCATGTATTTTTCCACCCTCTCTTGATGGTCCACCAGTGGAAATGAGTTGAAATAAAAAGTACAAATGATAATAAAACCAGAAAATTAACTGATCAAGCTATTGTTTTCCACCCCAACAGAAGATGTACTATGTACCAGAAAAGCAGAAATTTATGAGTAGCAAATTTAAAATATAGGAAAATATACTGTAAGTTCCTGAAAAACATTGAGGTCTAATTCAAATCAATAGGAAAACAGTTCTACTGAAACTCATGGAAAGAACAATTTGAATAAGTAAGCTGATGTTTGCTCTTCTGTTACCTTATAGTTGCAAAGGAACAAAGGCACATTTTAAATGACTTATTTTAGAATTTTGACTGGGTTTTTCTTAAATTCAATATTTGTCATAATTAGTAGCAACTGCAGCCTGTTCTCTTTAAAAGATCTAAGGCAGGCAGTCACCCAGGAACAATAGATATTTCTAAATCTTCTCCAGCTACTTTTTAAAAAAATGGAAGATGATATTCAATTAAATGAATTTTGCAATATGGACATGGTTAAAGTTTAGTAAAATGTTGTGGAACTATTTTACAGACCTGAACAAGGGAGATGGGGAGAGGGAACTTCCAAATGCATTTGCACTTTATTTCCCTTTCATCTATCTTCAGATAGGTTGTGGGACAAAGATGAAGCACTTGTCATTTCCAATGACTGCATGCAAAAGTGGATGCTTAAACATTTTTTTAAAAACTTTAGAATTTTGAAGCAATTGATTGACAAGAGGAAAAGACTGAGAACTGATATACAGAAATTGGCCAAATTGGCACAAAATAGTGAGGGATTTGGAGCACCAATTATGTCCACACAATTAATTTTCTGTGATCTTTTTGACTGCTTAAAAAAATTGTCTGAGTGCCAATCTTGCCTATCAACACAGGGCATTGTAGTGATTGAACAGGTCACTTTAGCAACCAGTCAATCATTCAATATTTCTGGTCCTCCAAAGTGCAGTACACCTTGAAATGAATGTTTTTGAAGACTATTTATATACTTTAGGTGCAGTCAACCTTTCTTTCATAACATTAGCTCATCCAGAATCTCAGCTTTGTCCTTTACTGTTATTCCAGCAGTATTTTCTTCCATGTTAAAGACTGATGTTAATTACTCACAAAGCACCCAATTTGTGCTCTCAAACTCCAGATTTCCTTTTTTTAAAAAAAAAAATTTTTGAATTGTGATTGGTTGCACTTCCTTATAATTCTCTTCCAGTTCAAATACCCATAGAAAATTTATAGATTCCCTTTTATGTTTGTTTGTATTCCTTCTCGTGTTCTCTTTTTACTTTTTGCTTCTCCTCTGAGGTTTCTGCAATCAGCCTGGATTCTCCCTTGTGCTTAAAATCTGAAACTTGTTGCAGGGTTTGTTTTCTTTACTCTGTTTTAATCTCTACCTTTTTGGTCATGCAGGGAGTGTTGGCTTTCACTTTCTTACCCTTCTCTCTCATGGGTATCTATGCAGCTTGTAACTGAAATGTCAGTGCCTTAAAAACTTCCCATTGTTTAATTACAGAACTGCTTGCAAACTTGGAATTCAACTTACATGCTCTGTATCTGTCCTCACTCCTATAACTTTGTGCTTCTCCAATTGACTGTAAACAGTTGGAGTGATCCATTTCCTTTTTACTTTCACTAAAACCCTTCAATATTGCACATGCTGTTTCCTCAAGTTATTATCATTATACTTTATTGTCACCAAACAATTGATACTAGAGCGTACAATCATCACAGTGATATTTGTTTCTGCTCTTCGCGCTCCCTGAAGTACAAATCAATATAAATATAATAAAAATTTAAATTATAAATCATAATTAGAAAAGGGAAAGTAAGGTAGTGCAAGTCAGGTCCAGATATTTGGAAGGTACGGCCCAGATCCGGGTCAGGATCTGTTCAGCAGTTTTATCACAGTTGGAAAGAAGCTGTTCCCAAATCTGGCTGTTCGAATCTTCATGCTCCTGAACCTTCTCCCGGAGGGAAGTTGGACAAAAAGTATGTTGGGTGGGTGGGTCTTGTCCATAAATCCACCAGAGTTCACTGCAAATTGATGCTTGACCTGGCTGACTCAGTCCCCAGAACCAGATCAGCAATGCCAACTTTTCATTGGGCCTTGCGTATCCTGGTGAAGAAACTTTCTCATACCACTTCCGAAACTCCTCCCTCCCCTGTTTACCCTTTATGATATTCTAACAAACAATATTATAGGTAACCCAGCTAGAGGAAGGATGTCTTTAAGCTGGAAATGTGCAAAGAGATTCACAAGGAATTCACTGGGATTGGAGGGCTTTGCTTATAATGAGAGTGGACAAATTGGAACTTTCTCCCCTGGAGTGTAGGAGGCTGAGTTGTATAAAATCTTAAGGGGTGTCGATAAGGTGATAGTCTTTGTCCAAGGGCAAAAGAGTCTAAATTTACTGGCTTAGGTTAAGGTAAAAGGTAATCATATAAAGGGCATTGAAGGTGGTGTGTATGCAGTATGAGCTGCAAGAGGAAGTGGTAGAAGTGGGTACAATTATAATATTTAAAAGATATCTAGATAGATACGTGGTTCAGAAAGTTTTAGAGGGATATTAGCTAAATGACACTTCCTCAGGTAGACAGCTTGATCAGGATGGACAAGTTAGGTTTCCTCATTGTACAACTTTATGACATCATATAAATCACATACCTTCCTTACCCATGGAATGAAAAACCAAGATGACTGTCCAGATTCTGTGTACTCTGCTTCGGTACAAAGCCTTCTTGGGTTGATCAACTGTACTTTTGGATTTTACTTTACTGTCACCAAACAATTGATACTAGAGCGTACAATCATCACAGTGATATTTGATTCTGTGCTTCGTGCTCCCTGGAGTACAAATCAAAGTAAACATAATTAAAAAAATTAAATTATCAATCATAATTAGAAAATAGAAAAGGGAAAGTAAGATAGTGCAAAAAGAAACCGAGAGACAGGTCCGCATATTTGGAAGGTACGGCCCAGATCCGGGTCAGGATCCGTTCAGCAGTTTTATCACAGTTGGAAAGAAGCTGTTCCCAAATCAGGCGGTACAAATCTTCAAGCTTAACTGGTCTTAACTGGTTGAGTTTGCCAGGGCTGTAGTTAACTGTGGTGTTGTATTCTGCAGAGTGATATAGAGCATGCAGTCTTCCATCCGCTCTGTCCAGTTGCCACTACCCAGTGGCTCAGGCGACTGTATTCTCAGGTGAATCATGGACCGTGGTGTGTATCAATGAACATACCCTCATTATGGCCGTCATAATGCTTCATGCCCAGCATTCAAAAGTTAAAAGTAAATTTATTGTTGAAGTATGTACGTGTTACCTTGAGATTCATTTTCTTGCACGCATTTAAAGGAACAAAAGATAGAATTTATGAAAAACTATAAATAAAGACTGACAAACAACCAATTTGCAAAAGAAGACAAACTATGTAAATAAAACTAATACTGAGAATAATTCATAAAGAATCCTTGAAAATAAGTCTTTAGCTCATAGAATCTGTACAGAATAGTAGTGATTGAAGTTATCTGTGCTGATTCAGGAACCTGATGGTTGTAGGGTAATTAATATCTGTTCCTGAACCTGGTGTTAAGGGACTTAATGCTTCTCTGTCTCCTGTAGTGAGGAGAAAGCATGGCCTGGATTAAGGGTGGTTGTGGGGCTGCGGGGGTTTGGTCTTTGATGATGGATGCACTCTTCTGTCCACTCTATCCAGTTGCCACTACCCGGTGACTTAGGCGACTGTATTCTCAGGTGAATCATGTGGCTTTCTTGGGGCAGAGCTCCATGTAGTTGTACTCTGTCGTAGGAGGGCTTTGCCTTTTCCTCTATAGTCTTCCTGCTATCAGTGCTTTCATACTAGTCTGTGATGCAACCAGTCGGGATACTCTCCATTGTGAATCTATAGAGGTTTGTCAAAGTTTTTGGAGATATGCCGAATCCAAGCAAACTTCTGAGAAAGACTCCAATTCAGACAACATCTGAATTTCATTGTCCTACTGATGTTATCTCAGTAGCTTTTTCAGTGAGCAGTTAGTGATTCCTATTAGTTGGTGATCACTAACATAAAAGCTACAATATTAGTGGCCATTTTCTTTAAATCATAACTTTCTCTATAAAGATGAACTAAATCCTGGCAAGTTCCACATTTAACAATGTTGCAACATTTAAAATGACTGGTCACATGATTTTATTCTTAAAGTGTTAACAACCAATATCTTGAGTTGTATATATTGTAATATGTTTAAAGCTTGCACTGTGAAATGCTGGTCAGTAGTCCCAGGTCATAGACAGCTTTTTATGAGATGCAACTGAGTGGAAACTTGAACAACAAAAACATATTTCTAAAAGCTTGATCAACAACTAAGACTAAAATAGAAACAGCTTCATTTATTTCTCAGCCAACCTGTTACAAATGCTTGGGCTAGAAGTTCATATGTGCCAAATTCTTTGCACTAAGCCAGTATTATATGTCTCTCTGATGTGGTTTAGAAACTCTTTTCAAAGATTCTTTTATTACACAGTGCCATTTAGTCTTGAATTACCAACAAACCTGGCATTGACATCAGGAATGTTCACTCCTACCGAGTGCACTTCAAGGAGTGGTTGTCCCTTCCTTTTAATGAATATCTGGGTGTTCAGAATAGGAGATGTATTGCCCTCATCAATACATTCTATTAGTGGCTGCACTTTGGAGATAACTGTATCAAAAGCAAATGTCTGTGGCCGAACTTCTGCTCCTGCAGATGGTGGAGAAGTGGATGGTCTTGAGGAGCAGAGAGTGTTTGTGACCTCTGCAGCATTGAGTTGAGCTATGCATTATAAAGTTGAGAGTGAGGGTAAGAGTGATATTGACTATGAGAACAACTTGGACACGTGTGTGAGCTTGTACTTCATGTTTCAGGAGTTTAGAGGTGTGAATAGATATTACATTATGGAAGCACAGCTTGCAATGGCATTACATCTCTAAGAAGTACAAACAGAGAGAGTTTCCTGCATAATATGGTGGATAAGGTATTGGAGGCTGAGCTCTTATCCATCTTCTGTGATGTAGTCCTGGTTGTTGTCTGAGTGGAGGGTCAATACATAAAGAGGAATCTCAGAGTGTGCATCTCAGAATCTCAAGAAATGGCTGTTGTGAGCTGGTTGATTGGAGTTCAGTGTGAGCAGAGTAAGCTGGAAATTTGTCAAATTCACTTGGTTGATTATGGCTCTGTGTAAGTGCCCTTATAAAAAATGACGTCTTTCATTCAGATGGAGGGTCCATCCATAAGGGGAAATATCTGTGGTTAAAAAATGTCTGTTGTAGGTTGCTTAATTTTGAGATTGCAAGGCAAAGCTTGGAGTTCAGATTGAGCAGATTAAATGGGGAGCATGTTGTCCATGTGCCTGATTACGGTTTGGTGTAATTAACTCTACATAGAAACCTTACAGCACAATACAGGCCCTTCAGCCCACAAAGCTGTGCCGAACATGTAATTGCTTTAGAAATTACCCAGGGTTACCTCTATTTTTATAAGCTCCTTCTATTTATCCAGGAGTCTCTTAAAAGACCCTATCATATTCACCTCCACCACCATTGCTGGCAGCCCAATCCACGCACTCACCACTCTCTGCGTAAAAACACTTACCCCTGATATCTCCTCTGTACCTACTTTCAAGCACCTTAAAACGGTGCCTTCTCATGTTAGCCATTTCAGCCCTGGGAAAAAGCCTCGGACTATCCACGTGATCAATGCCTCTCATCATATTATACACCTCTATCAGGTCACCTCTCATCCTCCATTGCTCCAAGGAGAAAAGGCCAAGTTTACTCAACCTATTCCCATAAGGCATGCTCACCAATCCAGGCAACATCCTTGTAAATCTCCTCTGCACCCTTCCTATAGTTTCCACATTCTTCCTGTAGTGAGGTGACCAGAGCTGAACACAGTACTCCAAGTGGGGTCTGACCAGGGCCTTATATAGCTGTAACATTACATCTCCGCTCTTAAACTCAATCGCAAATTTGATGAAGGCCAATGCAACATATGCCTTCTTAATCACACAGTTGACCTGTGCAACAGCTTTGAGTGTCCTATGGACTCGGACCCCAAGATCCCTCTGATCCTTCACACTGCCAAGAGTCTTACCATTAATACTATATTCTGTCATAATATTTGACATACCAAAATGAACCACTTTACACTTATGGGGGTTGAACTCCATCTGCCACTTCTCAGCTCGGTTTTGCATCCTATCAATGTCCCACTGCAACCTCTGACAGCCCTGCACACTATCCACAACAGCCCCAAACTTTGTGTCATTAAGTTTACTAACCCATCCCTCCACTTCCTCATCCAGGTCATTTATAAAAATCACAAAGAGATGGGGTTCCAGAACAGATCCCTGGAGCACATCACTGTTCACTGATCTCCATGCAAAATATCACCTGTCTACAACCACTCTTTGCCTTCTGTGGCCAAGCCAATTCTGGATCCACAACGCAAGATCCCCTTGGATCCACAACGCAAGGTCCCCTTGGATCCCATGCCTCCTTACTTTCGCAATAAGCCTTGCATGTGGTACCTTATCAAATGCCTTGCTGAAATCCATATACACTACATCTACTGCTCTACCTTCATCAATGTGTTTAGCAACATCCTCAAAAAATTTAATCAGGCTCATAAGGCAGGACCTGTCTTTGACAAAGCCATTCTGATTATTCCTAATCATGTTAAGCCTCTCCAAATGTCCTTAAATCCTGCTTCTCAAGATCTTTTCCATCAACTTACTAACCACTGAAGTAAGACTCACTGGTCTATAATTTCCTGGGCTATCTCTACTCCCTTTCTTGAATAATGGAACAACATCTGCAACCCTCCAATCCTCTGGAACCTCCCCCGTCCCGATTGATGAAGCAAAGATCATTGCCAGAGGTTCAGTAATCTCCTCCCTTGCCTTCCACTGTAGCCTGGGGTACATCTTGTCCAGTCCCGGAGACTTATCCAAATTGATGCTTTCCAAAAGCTCCAGCACTTTCTTAATGTCTATATCCTCAAGCTTTTCAATCTGCTGTAAGTCATCCCTACAATCGCCAAGATCCTTTTCTGTAGTAGATACTGAAGCAAAGTATTCATTAAGTATCTCTGCTATCTCTTCCAGTTTGATAGTATCTCTGCTATCTCTTCTGGTTCGATAGTAATGCATGAAGTATAAGAAATAAAGTAGATGAGCTTGAGGCTCAGTTGGAGATTGGCAAGTACGATGTTGTGGGAATAACAGAGACATGGCTTCAAGCGGACAGGGCCTGGGAAATGAATATTCAAGGATATACATTTTATTGAAAGGACAGACTGACGGGCAGAGGGGGTAGGGTGGCTCTGTTGGTGAGCGATGATATTCAGTCCCTTGCGAGGGGGGACATAGAATCAGGGGATGTAGAGTCAGTATGGATAGAACTGAGAAATTCTATCTGAACTGAACTGAGAAAAGGGTAAAAAGACCCTAATGGGAGTTATCTACAGGCCCCCAAACACTAGTCTGGATGTAGGGTGTAAATTGAATGAAGAGTTAAAATTGGCATGTCGCAAAGGTAATGATACAGTTGTCATGGGGGATTTCAACATGCAGGTAGACTGGGAGAATCAGGATGGTACTGGACCCCAAGAAAGGGAGTTTGTGGAGTGCCTCCGAGATGGATTCTTAGAACAGCTTGTACTGGAGCCTACCAGGGAGAAGGCAATTCTAGATTTAGTGTTGTGCAATGAACCGGATTTGATCAGGGACCTCGAGGTAAAGGAGCCATTAGGAGGTAGTGACCATAATATGATATGTTTTAACCTACAATTTGAGAAGGAGAAGGGAAAATCGGATATGTCAGTATTACAGTTGAACAAAGGGAACTATGGAGCTATGAGGGAGGAGCTGGCCAAAGTTCAATGGAACAATACCCTAGCAGGGAAGACAGTGGAACAACAATGGCAGGTATTTCTGGGAATAATGCAGAAGGTGCAGGATCGGTTCATTCCAAAGAGGAAGAAAGATCCTAAGGGGAGTAAGAGGTGGCCATGGCTGACGAGGGAAGTAAAGGACAGTATAAAAATAAAAGAGAAGAAGTATAACATAGCAAAGATGAGTGGGAAGTCGGAGGACTGGGAAGCTTTTTAAGAGCAACAGAAGTTAACAAAAAAGGCAATACGCGGAGAAAAAATGAGGTACAAAGGTAAACTAGCCAAGAATATAAAGGAGGATAGTAAAAGCTTCTTTAGGTATGTGAATAGCAAAAAAATAGTTAAGACCAAAATTGGGCCATTGAAGACAGAAACGGGTAAATTTATTATGGGGAACAATGAAATGGCAGATGAGTTGAACAGGTACTTTGGATCTGTCTTCACTAGGGAAGACACAAACAATCTCCTAGATGTAATAGTGGCCAAAGGAACTAGGGTAATGGATGAACTGAACGTAATTTATGTTAGGCAAGAAACGGTGTTGGATAGACTGTTGAGTCTGAAGGCTGCTATGTCCCCGGGACCTGATGGTCTGCATCCCAGGGTACTTAAGGAGGTGGCTCTAGAAATCGTGGACGCATTGGTAATCATTTTCTAATGTTCTGTAGATTCAGGATCAGTTCCTGCTGATTGGAGGGTGGCTAAAGTTGTCCCACTTTTCAAGAAAAGAGGGAGAGAGAAAACAGGGAATTATAGACCAGTTAGCCTGACGTCAGTGGTGGGAAAGATGCTGGAGTCAATTATAAAAGAGGAAATTACGACACATTTGGATAGCAGTAGAAGGATCAGTCCAAGTCAGCATGGATTTACGAAGGGAAAATCATGCTTGACTAATCTTCTGGAGTTTTTTGAGGATGTAACTTTGAAAATGGACAAGGGAGAGCCAGTGGATGTAGTGTACCTGGATGTTCAGAAAGCTTTTGATAAAGTCCCACATAGAAGATTAGTGGGCAAAATTAGGGCACATGGTATTGGGGGCAGAGTACTGACATGAAATGAAAATTGGCTGGCTGACAGGAAACAAAGAGTAGTGATTAACGGGTCCCTTTTGGAATGGCAGGCTGTGACCAGTGGGGTACCGCAAGGTTCAGTGCTGGGACCGCAGCTGTTTACAATGTACATTAATGATTTAGATGAAGGGATTAAAAGTAACATTAGCAAATTTGCCAATGCCACAAAGCTGGGTGGCAGTGTGAAATGTCAGGAGGATGTTATGAGAATGCAGGGTGACTTGGACAGGCTAGGTGAGTGGGCAAATGTATGGCAGATGCAGTTTAATGTGGATAAATGTGAGGTTATCCACTTTGGTGGCAAGAACAGGAAGGCAGATTACTATCTAAATGGAGTCAAGTTAGGAAAAGGGGAAATACAACGAGATCTAGGTTTTTGTACATAAGTCAATGAAAGCAAGCATGCAGGTACAGCAGGCAGTGAAGAAAGCTAACGGCATGCTGGTCTTTATAACAAGAGGCATTGCGTATAGGAGTAAAGAGGTCCTTCTGCAGCTGTACAGGGCCCTGGTGAGACCCCACCTGGAGTATTGTGTGCCGTTTTGGTCTCCAAATTTGAGGAAGGACATTCTTACTATTGAGGGAATGCAGCGTAGGTTCACAAGGTTAATTCCCGGAATGGTGGGACTGTCATGTTTTGAAAGATTGGAGCGACTGGGCTTGTATACACTGGAATTTAGAAGGATGAGAGGGGATCTGATTGAAACATATAAGATTATTAAGGGATTGGACACACTGGAAGCAGGAAGCATGTTCCCGCTGATGGGTGAGTCCAGAACTAGAGGCCACAGTTTAAGAATAAGGGGTAGGCCATTTAGAACAGAGATGCGGAAAAACTTTTTTACCCAGAGAGTGGTGGATATGTGGAATGCTGTGCCCCAGAAGGCAGTGGAGGCCAAGTCTCTGGATGCTTTCAAGAGAGAGTTAGATAGAGCTCTTATAGATAGTGGGGTCAAGGAATATGGGGAGAGGGCAGGAACGGGGTACTGATTGTGTATGATCAGCCATGATCACAGTGAATGACGGTGCTGGCTAGAAGGGCCGAATGGCCTACTCCTGCACCTACTGTTTATTGATATACACTTTTCTACTGTCACACTTGATTGGTCCTATTCTCTCATATCTTGTCCTCTTGCTTTTCACATACTTGTAGAATGCCTTGAGGTTTTCTTTTATCCTGCCTGCCAAGGCATTCTCATGGCCCCTTCTGGCTCTCCTAATTTAATTCCTAAGCTCTTTCCTGCTGGCCTTATAATTTTCTAGTTCTCAATCATTACCTAGTTTTTTGAACCTTTAGTAAGCTTTTCTTTTCTTCTTGACTAGATTTTCAACAGCCGATGCACACCACGGTTCCTGTACCCTACCATCCTTTCCCTGTCTCACTGGAATGTACCTATGCAGAACACCGCGCAAATATCCCCTGAACATTTGCCACATTTCTTCCGTATGTTTCCCTGAGAACATATGTTCATAATTTATGTTTCCAAGTTCCTGCCTGATAGCCTCATATTCCCCTTTCTCCAATTAAACACTTTCCTAACTTCTCTGTTCCTATCCCTCTCCAATGCTATGGTAAAGGAGGTATAATTGTGATTATATCTCTATCACTATCTCCAAAATGCTCTCCCACTGAGGGATCTGATACCTGCCCAGGTTCATTTCCCACTATGAGATCAAGTACAGTCTCTCCTCTTGTAGGTTTATCTACATATTGTGTCAGGAAACCTTCCTGAACACACCTAACAAACTCTACCCCATTTAAACCCCTTGCACTAGGAAGATGCCAATCAATATTTGGGAAGTTAAAATCTCCCACCACGACAACCCTGTTATTATTACACCTTTCCAGAATCTGTCTCCCTATCTGCTCCCCCATGTCCCTGTTACTATTGGGTGGTCTGTAAAAAACACCCAGTAGAGTTATTGACCCCTTCTTGTTTCTAACTTCCACCCACAGAGACTCAGTAGACAACCCCTCCATGACTTCCTCCTTTTCTGCAGCCGTGACACTATCTCTGATCAGCAGTGCCACACCCCACATCTTTTGCCTCCCTCCCTGTCCTTTCTGAAACATCTAAAGCCTGGCACTCTTAAGTAACCATTCCTGCCCCTGAGCCATCCAAGTCACTGTAAAGGCCACTACATCATAGCTCCAAGTACTAATCCATGCTTTTAGCTCATCTGCTTTGTTCATGATGCTTCTTACACTAAAATAGACACATATCAGACCATTGGTCTGAGCGTATCCCTTCTCTATCACCTGTCTATCCTCCCTCTTGCACTGTCTCCAAGCTTTTTCTATTTGTGTGCTAACTGCCCCTTCCTCTGTCTCTTCAGTTCAGTTTCCACCCCCCAGCAAATCTAGTTTAAACTCTCCCCAGTAGCCTTAGCAAACCTCCCTCCCAGGATATTGGTCCCCCTGGGATTCAAGTGCAACCTGTTCTTTTTGTACAGGTCACACCTGCCCCAAAAGAGGTCCCAATGATCCAGAAATCTGAATCCTTGCCCCCTGCTCTAATCCCTCAGCCACATATTTATCCTCCACCTCACTCTATTCCTAAACTCACTGTCGTGTGGCACATGCAGTAATCCTGAAATTACTACCTTTGAGGTCCTGCTTCTCAATTTCCTTCCTAACTCCCTGTAGTCTGTTTTCAGGACCTCCTCCCATTTCCTACCTATGTCGTTGTATGTTCCACGACCTCTAGCTGTTCACCTTCCCGCTTATTTGAAGACTATAAATAATGCCATCTTTCATCATTCAGTATCAGTTAAAGATAGTGTTTCTGTGACTGAAAGGTGATATTTTTCATTTTTCAGACGTGGTTGAAAATCTTGCGGAGAGCAAATTTTGTGTGTTGTGTATCTGTCCACATAATTTAGGATTAATAGAATTTTGGAAATGTAACCAGTGATACAAAAATCTCACCCAAAGATAAGGATATTTAGTGACTGATGCCAACAATTATTTTGTTATCCTTTACAGTTGTGTACTGGAAATGACATTAAACTACCTTGGGTCTTGAGACACAGCACACAAAAAAATTAAACCAAATTGCCTCGTTTGACATTAATGTGGTTTTCAACATCACACCAACTTTGATTTGGCATTGTCAAATGAACTTTTAGCTTTTTATGTGGCTGTGGTTAAAAAGTAGTACTTTAAAAAAATTAGAAAGATCAATGCACACAACCTAGAGCATAATTTTAAACAGATTCCTTTAATTTATTAAATATTCAATTTAATTTAATTTAAGTATTTTACAGTAGTTTATTGCTACAGCAATAAAATCAAATACAGAGTAGGAAGCAATTTTTTGACAGTTTAATTTTATCAATAAAACTAATACTCGGAAGTATGAATGTAAGTAATAAAGTACACATGCCAGATGACTAAAGGAAATTAGCAGTTCAGATTCATTAATTTTTAGAACAGCAATATTTGTTGAGAAAGCGCTAACAAGGAAGAATGCTGACTATTCAATTCTATTTAAAGACTGGACATAGAATACAAAAGGGAGAAATATAATGACCAACTTGTGTTTGTCACTGGTCAAACTGCAGTTACAACCATAAGTACTGGAATTCTCTCTGAAACCAGTAAAGGCACTATGAATCTGAAGTACATTGTGGGCCATCTCTTCTTTAAGGATCTGTCATTGCAAATGTATCATTATCAGATCTATGATGTTGTGTGCAATTAAACAGATTTTCCTTAGCTTGTTTTGTTAAGCCAATCATAGGATCTAGATGAAGTGAGGAGTCTATGGCAGATAGATGCTTGTGCTGTGGTGAGAGAAAGATGAAAGCAGATGGGGTGGGATTGGGCTTCATAGATTAGTCAAGGCAAAGGAGATGGGATGTATTCACAATTGTTTGCTGTAGAGAGGGAGTTTGGGTCATGGTTGGCATGATGGGCAAGGAGTGAAGCTTGCAAAGTACATAAGTACAAAGTACATTGTCAGAGTATGCATACTATATACATCCTTGAGGTTTGTCTTCTTACAGGCAGCCACAAAACAAAAAAAAAAACAATAGAACCCATTAACAAAGATCCTCAAACACCCAATGTGCTAAAAAAATAACATTACGAGTTCACAGCATTACGATTGCAATCAGATTGGCATGGTGGTTAGTGATTGGCAGCCTGAGGAAGACTAAAAATTACAAACCCCCCCCCCCGCCCCCCAGAATTTAAAGGGGCATCTATTTGCAACTGATTCCCAATCACAGACATTAGAATCCATGGTCAAGGAGCTGCTCAGACAGGTCCACTTTTAGTGAAAATCACTGTAGTCACTGGAAATCTGAAATAAAACCAGATGGAAACTCAGCAGATCAGGAAAGAATCACAACAGTTCCAACATTTCCTGTTTCCATTTCAAGTCTACATTACCTATCACCAATGTAGGCGTTCCTTTCATAGTCAAAAACTGTTTCTGTGTGCCACAGGTGGCATGATCCTTGGAGCATGTTCAGTTACCTCCACGCTTTGTGACATTGAGTTAACAGAGGACCCTGAAGCAACACTGCATGATGATGCAATAGGTTCCCAATCACACAACAGGATGGGTTTTTTGATTAAATTCTATCCCATCGTACAATGCAGTATTTAATTTTTTGTGCCTTATAGTGTGAAGAACGTCAGATTCATGAAAAGATTACAGAGATTCTTTCAGTTTCCATAAGGACTGAGAAGCTTTAATAATGAGAAAAAAAAATCACATTTAAAAGGAAATTATAAATAACAACTAAAGGGTATAAATTTAAGATGATCACCAAAAGAAGATGATTTTAAAAGAAGGGTTTACAAAAACAATGTTTTACAGATATGGGCTGACTAGCAAAAGCAGCTGGGGTAGAAGAATGCATAATTGTCTAGAAATTCTTTCATGTTCAGTAGCATTAAATGTTCTTTTCAGGGGCAGGGTAGAGTATAATATTGCTATTATGTACTATGCTACAAAATGGAGATCCATTTAATAACTTCTTATTCTTGTGAAACTTTTTGATGAGTATTGAGATTGGAACTAAGGATGGCACTTTCAGAGCTGCTAGTGGGTCACACATTTCTGTGGTGTAAGAATCCTGATTGTTAGTTACAGTATTATAGATGTTGCAGTATAAATGCAATGCATTACCAATGGTTTTACTTATTTGCCTCTTGTAAATGTTCAGAAAGGCCAGTTCTACGTTTGATAACTATGCCTGTCATTAGCAACAGCAGGAATTGTAGGTGCAGTTTTCAGGAAAATAAATCCATATCTTATATTGTTGAACTATTACTGTAACTTGCCCAGTCATGTATTTCCAGCAGTGTGATTCTCATTTTGTATTATACTTGAAGGGATTTTAGTGGACCTCATTAATTTTGTATTGAATCGTTGACTTTTTTTATGTTGAGGCACAATGAAGCTTAATTTTTTTTAGATTCATAAAGGTTACTGTTGGCCCAAAAAGAAATGCCTTAGTTTTTGACTGATTCAGATAAGATAAATGAAACATAGAAGAACGGTGATTAGTATGATTGAAATCTGAGAATTGCTATGTTACAGTAGCCTTAATAATGTATTGCAGTCTCAAGGAGACTAGGAAAGCAGTTCACATTTTGGATCTGTCTTGGATATTTCAGCTTTAGTTTGCAGAGAAGCAAACTTAACCCTTCACACCCAGTTGAAACCATTCACTTAAGAGATGAAAGTTCTCCCAGGGATACCCTTCTACCTGTTCTGTACCAGCCACCTTCTGTTTCAACTATTGGTCTGACAAGTGACAGAGGAGTCCTCCTTTAATTGCTAACTTAAACATTGGTGTGAATGGGCAACTGGTGTGTCTAGCATTGCAGATGAAGTTACCAGAAGGTGAAGAAGGTTCTACTAGGGACACAACTGTAGACTTTTATTTGGTTGTATGTCCCATTCTTCTCTAGTACTTAAGATAGACCATAAGATATTGCAGCAAAATTAGGCTATTTGGCTTATTGACTCTGTTCCACCATTAAATCATGGCTGATATTTTTTCTTAAGCCCATAAACCATAACTCCCTCAGCAATCAAATATCTATTAGTCCCTGCCTTAAATATATCCAATGACTTATCCATGTCCACACTGGTAACAAATTATGGATTCACCACTGTCTTGCTGAAGAAATTCCTCCTCATATTAGTCCTGAAGGGACATTCCTTTATTCTGCGGCTCGAATCCTAAACTCTGCTAATAGAAACATTCTCTACACATCCACTCTATCCAGGCATTAAAGTATGACTTCTCCTCTATTGCATAACTCAATGATACTGGTCTTGCTCTTCTTAACCCTTCATATCCAGAACATCACGTATCGTAATTCAGCTGTGGCAAGAACACTGCCATCTTTCCCTGCACCTTGGTTGTCACTTCTGGAGTTTGTCTAGGATATACTGGGGCCTTTTTCTCAGCTGTAAGCAGTTCTTGATGATTCTGCACATGCTGCAGGGGTGGAATTTTAACCTGAAAGTCAGCTAGATTTGAGGTGGGTGTGAGAAAGGAAATCATGTTTATTGGTTGTGCATCTCATATCCTCTCTAACTCTGTCCAATTCCAGATGAGATCATAAACTCCTCAACCTACACCTGTGGAAATGAGCAGTCAACGTTTCGGGCCGAGACCCTTCGTCAGGACTGAAGAGGGAGGGGGCAGAGGTCCTATAAAGAACCGCAGGATCTGTAGTGCACTTTATGTTTGGAGGTTTAGGGATTGGAATTGGGATAACACTTGGGGAGCATGGCGAAAAGTAGAGGCAGCAGTTGTGTCAGCCGATAAAAAGACTGGAGTTAGTTTGGGTTAGGATGAGGTGGGGTGACCAAGGGCAAAGAAGATTTGGGATTAGCGCCTTGGAGTTATCAGATGATTGTGGCCACTGTTTTGTGCTTGCTGTTTGGAGAGTTGGTGCCATATGGTGGGGAGATGCCCTGTAATGTGAGATTTACTTCATAGTAGTCCCAATCAAGCACAATGCTATAAAAACCTAGTTCTCTTAGTTAACCAATGATGGTTACTCCATGGATATTGGAGTATAATTTTACAAGCAGTTCTTCAGAAGAAGCATTGCATGGGGAATGAGGCTATCTCTGCTGGTATGGAAATTGTATTTGAAAGAGGTTGCACCAGTTCAGTTTCTATCATGAAGCAAAATGTGCCATTAATAGGTATTATTGCATTTCCCTTCAGATGTAGGCAAGTTTCTCTCACACACTATAATGATGAAAAATCAGCTGTTTAAGACAGTAGAAGTTCTTCACCTTGCATCTTCTTGTACTGTAAATCTTTTGACAGTTGAATTGCTCAAGAGAACCCAATAGGCATCTTGTGAAATGGAATTCTATAATTTCAATCATCAGGGTATCAAACACAATTGATTGAAGAGTGTGATAATAGGATTAGGTTGAGTATAATTGTTTTTTACACGTGGTCAGTGTTACACAGGTTTCCCTGACCAAACTTTCCCCATTTGGCAATGTGCAGCCTCCTGTTAGCTGAGATTTCACACACGCAGCATCATCTGACACTTAGAAATGTATATTCTTTACGAGTGAGCTCAGATATCATAACTTACCCAATTTGGAATTAATATGCAAGTTTACTACCTGTGAACATTTCATGAAGTATTGATTGTCATACTCAGATTTGGACACTCCTTTTGTCTGCTGGGGCTCAGTTGGTGAGTGTTTGATATCCATTCAGTCATGTGAAGTGCCACGCTGCATCTAATTTTGTATCCACCAACATCCTGATGAGCACACATTCCTGCGAGAGTCTCCATCTGTGAGCAAAGCTGGGGAGCATCCAGTAAATTTTGCTCCCTCCAGGATTGAAGAGGATTTGTTGATGGATAATTAGACAACTAATGAGATAAAATGGCTCCTTGAGCATCTCATCATTAACAGTGATGAGGCTGGTATAAATACAAACAACAAAATCTAAGCCATAAGCTACTGATATCTCCAGGGCCTTCCTCCTCCTTCAACCCTTTTATTGACAAACACCTTTAGCAGCTAAGACACAGATTTCATGATTCTTCATCACTTCAGTAGGAGATCCCAGTCATCACTGTTATTTTGATTTTCAGGTGATGACAGGAAGTAGCCAAAGGCACTGAGTTGACTTGACTTGACTTGACTTGAGTTGCAGCAACAACTGTGAATCCTGGCAAAGTCCTGGATATGATACCAGTTCTCTTAAATTAGCCATGTCATTAGTTAAGTTGTTCCAAGACTATTTAAATACTACCATCTACTAATAGGGTGAAAATTTGTTTGGGTTTTCCCTCCAGGTGCACAAAAACAGCTTACCCAATCCAGTCAATCCTTCATAACCAATCAACAGAAAAGTAGTAGAAGAACTTACCAATATTTCTTTTATGTGATACCCAGTGATCCATTCACTCATTATCATTTTGTTTTAACTCTCAATATCATTACTGCCTGAAATTTAGTATGACATTGATGGAATGTTTCGCCACGTCTAGAATAGTCCTATTAAATCAGAAACAAAGGGTATCAGGAATAACCTCTGCTATTCTTGGCATTATTATTGGTTGTTTAAGAAGCATCTTACTCAGAAAGCTTCTTCAATGAGCTTCTGTATTTTATAAGGCCAGCAGTGGGATTTTTTGTGTGCATTATATAGAGGGTTAAAGAGTTATTAAATAGATTTAAAGGAACTTCTGTGATGAAATGGTTTAGATTAAGGGAACATAAGTTTAAGAACAGAGCCAAGACTTTCAGGAAACAATCTTCACAGAAAGACTGATAGATGTGTGAAGTACCATCTCACATAAAGCTTTGGTTGCTAACCAAACCTATAACTTTAAATTAATGGTGTATTTCTGCCAACTTGAAGCTATAAAATTACAGAGCACAGCTGAGCTAGGGTCCCACTGAATTCTGAGACAGGTTCAAGAGCTTGAGAAGGCTCCTCCATGTTTGTGCTCTTATTTTAGTTCATTCCCAGTTCCTCAGAAAGTAAAATGGATGATGCCAACATACAGTAAGACTTGAGAAAGCATGTAGCTCTAACTGATATTAGGCATATATCACATTTGGTTATAGAAGCACAGACAATGACTGTCTACAGCATTGTGACTTAAATTCAACAGCATCACAATCACTGAGCTCTCACCATCAATGCCCTGGTGTTGTCAGGAGCAGCCACACAGATGACAAATGGGCCAGAGATTGCATATTCTCCGAGAACGCTTCCATTTTCCCCATAACCTCTTTTCACCTACATTGCACTTTGCAGGAATGTTAGATTCTCTACTTGTCTGGATGCTCATCTACCTAATGCTCATAGGTAGCAAAAGATGGGGACAATAAAGCTCAGTTAAAGATATTGAAGATCTATGGAGCTCCAAGATGTTGAAAGAGAGACCTTACAAAGAGGTGTAAGAAAAGCTATGTGAACGGTACTTGTGACCACAAAATACTATGGAGGTGGATTGTCCAATCAGCATCCATCTGCCATTCACTACTTGGGCGTGGTTGTAAGATGCATCACTCAACAATTGCTAGTGAGTCTGACAGGCTGACACTGTGGCAGATCTGCACCCTTTGGCAGTCATTGGTGTGCAGGCATGGTTATGTGATTGACACTCATGCACTCTGATGTAATTGCTTTTCTTTCACAGAAAACTCGGTGATGGTTCTCAGCTCTGTCCTTTTTAGTGGAAATGTGAATTTGAAAAATTTGCTAAATATTGTTTTTTAAAAAGTGCCTGTTTCTTAATCTACAAACTGCAACTGAAATCTTGAAAAATAGTGAACATTTGATTTTGCGTCAAGAATGTATTTGCCATGTTCCAGACAATGAATTTCAAAAGGTCAAGATAATTAATAAAATGAAAAGGCAGTAATTTCCTCTTGCTGTTTCTGACATGCAACTAGAAAATTGTCACTAATTAATCTGCTGATAACCTCACAATTCGCAAGCAACCTCAAGCTGATTTGAATCTGCATCAGTCGATTTTTTTAAGTGTCTTTGAAAACTGGTGCACTGCATCTTGGGGCAGAGTAATACAATGCAGACAACATTTTAAGCCATAACATAAAAAGACAAAAGTGAATATGACACTTACATTATCTTGGATGAATGAAGTATAAAGGTACATTGTTGTGGCTAAATTAATTGCTCTGTTCAGATTAAGCAAATGATGTAGTGGTTACAAGAAACTTTCACTCACAATCCATACATAGCTTCATATTTGTTTGTAGATAACCAAATTTGCAGGTTGCTATTTTAGTATTGAAAGCAAAAAAAAACCCAAAAGGAATAGCTATGATGCAAGGAATTGCTTTGACTGTGTGACTAAAAAAACTGCACATCTTTCAACACTGCAATGCTAGTTATTCAATGGATCGACCTATAATGTTCTGCACTTGAACATATTTTGTTCATTGATTAATGACTGTACTACTTGATTGCTTGTGGCTATTATTTTATTAACTGGATAAGCATAATGTTTCAAAATGGAGCCAAATGCATCTTCAGATCCCCAGGATCTGACCGAGTATATTCTAGGGAAGCAAGAGTAGAAATTACTTGGACTCTGGCAGTGACTTTTGTATCTTCCTTATTTCTGGATGAAGAACCAGAAGACTGGAGGGTGGCTAATATTGTCCCTTTATTTAAGAAGGGCTGCAAGGGCAAACCAGTGAACCAGAACTGTTGACCCTTATACTAGTGGTGGGTAAGTTATTAGAAGGGTTTCTGAGAAACAGGATCGATCTGCCGTTGGAAAGGCAAGGACAGATAAAGGATTGTCAGTATGGCTTTGTGTGTGGTAAACTGTGTTTCTCGATTTTGATTGAGATTTTCTTTTGAAGAGGTGACCAAAAAGATTTCAAGGTAGTAGTCATTGCCCAATGGGCTTTAGCAAAGCTCTTGATAGGGTTCCACTTGGTAAGCTGGCGCAGGAGGTGAGATTAGAGCGGATCTAGGATGAACAAGCCAACTGGATACAAAATGGGCACCACGGTTGTGTAGCAGTTAGTGTGATGCTATTATAGCTCAGAGAGTCGAAGTTCAGAGTTCAGTTCTGACATCATCTGTAAGGAGTATGTATGTTCCCCCCCCCCCATGAACACGTGTGTTTCCTATGGGTGTTCCGATTTCCTCCTACAGTCCAAAGGTGTACCGGTTAGTAGAGTTAGATCAGTGGGCTGCTGGCGGCGTGGCTCTAGGGCTGGAAGGGCCTATTCTGTGCTGTATCAAAATAAAAATATTAAAATGAAATTTTCTTGGAGGAAGGGCTCAAAGTAGTATTGGAGGCAGTGGTTTTACAGATTGGAGGGCTGTGATTAGAGAAGTGCTGCCGGGTCCTCTGTCATTTCAAATATATTAACGATTTGGATAAGAATATAGGAAGTATGCTTAGTAAGTATGTGGTGCAGTGGACAGTGAGAAAGGTTACCTGTGGTGAACTACATATACCTGTCTGGACACGCCCCCTGCTGACTGCTCCTGTGGCTCCTCCCACAGACCCCTGTATAAAGGTGATGGAGGTCTGAGCCCGGGCTCTCTGTCTCCAGGATGTAGTTTAGTGGTCAATCACTGCTTGTTCCTTCTTCCAATCAATAAAAGCCGATACCTCGCCTTTATGTCTCAGAGTGAGTTATTGATGGTGCATCATTACCTAAAATTATAGTAGGATCAACTATAAAAATGGGCAAAGGAACGGCAGATAGGATTTAACTTGGAAAGGTATAAAGTGATGCATCTTAGACATTAAACCTGGACAGAGCACAGGCCTGGGGTGTGTTGTAGAACAGAGATACCTGGGGGGGGGGGGTGGGTACAGTACATAGTTCCCTGAAACTGGCAGCGAAGGTAGACAAGGAGTTGAACAAGGCATATCATCAGGCATGGCAGTGAGGACAAGCATTAGGATGCCATGTTGCAGCTGTAAAAATGTTGGTAAGACCTGGAATATAGTGGGTGGTTCTGATTGCTATGCTACAGAAAGCATGTGATTAAAATGGAGAGGATGTTGAATGAACTTGAAGGCTTGAGTTTTAAGTAGAGACTGGTTAATATGGACTGTTTTCCCTGAAGCAGAGGAGGCGAAGGGGTGACCTTATAGGGATTTTAAAGATCATTGGGGGGGGGGGGCATAAACAAGGGATGTCACTGATACACCGGATAGGTACCTCAAAAACTTAGCAGGCATAGAATTAAGGTGTGAAAAGGAAACCTGAGAGGTAACATTTTCACACAGAGGCACTGTGTATGTGTGACAGGCTGCCAGAGGAAGTGATAGAGGTGAGTACAATTGAACTATTTAAAAAACATTTGGACAGATTCATAGGTAGAAAATGTTTAGAGGGATAGGGACCAAATGCAGGAAATAGCATTAGCTCAGGAAGACACCTTGGACAAGTTGGACTGAGGGGCTATTTACATTCTGTACAACTCTTTACTTTAGTGTGTTGATTCAAAACAATACATATTGTTTGTGATTGGAATACATATTGTCTACTCTATCAAAGTGACTTATGAGGGTAAAACAAGAACATAATCAGTTTTACACCTGAAAGTATCAGAAAGTAGTTTGTGGAACTTTGTTTCTTTTATCACTCAGTTTCTTAATGCAATATTCTTAAATACTTGGATTACTTTCCTGGCGTGGATTTAGTTCCTCCAAAGTACAGAAATATTTGCCTAGATTTTTAAACATTTGCAATAAAGTTTCTTGTAAGCTGCAATGGTAATTCTAGTTTCAGCCAATTGAAGTCCCAACAACATACAAGATCAAGGAATTTTAAGTACAATTTACATTTAGCCCGAATGGTGTTTCACATATGTTATGTTTTGTGACTTCAAAACCTAAACTAATTCAAAGGAAAGCATGGGAGTCCGAAGTTTGTGTCTGACTTTGTGTTTACTCTAAGCGAGGTGTGCACATATCACGTAGTAGTGTGATGACGTATGTAATTCATGTATTTATATACATAACCTGTGACAAATTATTTAAACAAACAAGAATGTTTAGGAATCCTTGGTCAGGGCCAGGAAATTGGAAGTGTGTGAGGAGATGGAGAGCAGGAGAAGTGTCACAGATGTTGGTAGGAGGGGACTGCAAAAGAGGGATAGAATAGAATTGAGGATGGAATTGGTCTTTGCATCTACTTTTATAAGCAGCATTTTATCTGCCACTTGAAGTTCATGCAATAACATTAATGAATGCAGAGTAGATTCTGGTTCATTTTACTCACAAAAGCTGAATGCTTGCAACTTTCCAAAAGCTCCTTGAACACTTTACTAGTTTAATACCAATCCACAATTTGTAAGTAGCTGCCTGATTAATATATCAGAAGCTTTTTCACATACGTTGCCTACAAAAGCTGTTGTAGTTGGGCTACTGTTTTTGTCACTTTCACGAGTCCACTGAGCAGCATGGTCCTTTCTTGATCCAATATACTTTCCAACCAGAGGCACAGTGGTTGACACCAATGCCTGTTTGCCCCCTGTTTGACACGGTTCATGGTGTATGTCATTGAGACAGTCGTGGCATCATCCAGTACTATTTTTAATTTACTTTCATATGGCTTCATTGCAGGGGATGTGGCGAGTAAATAGTGGATGGATCACCAACCAAGTTGTAGTTGTCTCAGCCAATCATGTCTCCACAATGCTGGTCCTCCTGTTTCTACCACAGACAAGCTCAATGTGGTTTGTTGTTTGTTGTATTTTACTGTTACAGATGTCATTCCCACAGGATAAGTTCTTTTTTTCCCAGTATAAGTTCTTAATTGGATATCTGCAGGCTTCAGTTTAGTATCTTTGAAATGCCATTCCAATTAATTTTATGGAATGACTAAAGCAGATGAACCAGTGTCTAATTCCATTTTAATTAATTTGCCATTCATTTCTCGTCTAAGCCATATTCCTTGACTATTGTTAATTTTCAAACAGGAAGTCTCAAGGCTACACAGTCCTGTGTCACCCTCATCATTATCTGATTTTTCATCAACAGCGTGCAGATTCATGCTCTTTGTGAAATTGCAACTTGACTTTTTATCTATTTCTCTTCTCTGTTCAGTTCACTTATTTTTATCTGCCTGGCATACTCTTTGTATGTGTTCTACTTTGTTGCATTTCCTGCAAGTTTTGTCTTTAAACCTGCTTTAGTCTGGTATATGTGAGCCACTGCAGCATTGGTATGAAACTTTTCTCTGCAAGGTTAGTTTCTGTTTAAATGCTGCAATTTTGTTCACTCTCATTTTCATTCTTGACTGCAACTCAATTGTGTTTCTGTCTGCAGTTTTTATTGAAACAACAATTTCAACTGCTCTTTAAAATGTAAGTCATGCTTCAGTTGGGAGCCATATTTGAATGCTTTCTTCTGAGATTTCACAAACTAAATGATCTCTTAGTGTATCATGAAGCCCATTACTGAACTGACAATACTCAGACAATAGAATTAATTCAGCTATGTATGCTGAAATGGATTCCCCTTCTTTTTGATTCCACTTATGAAGCCTAATATGTTCTGCAATCAACAATGATTTTGGTTGTAAATCTTCCTGCATTACTTTGACAATATCAGCAAAGCTAATTTCAGCTGGTTTGGTTGGAGCAGTTAAATTTTGAAGCAAGCTGCATGCCTTTAAACACAATGCACTCAGCAAAATTGGTACTCATTTCACATTGGCTATTTCATTTGCTTCAAAATATTGTTCAATTAGCTCAGTATACATGATCCAGTTATCTCTTGTGGAATTAAACATGCTGAACTATCCGATATAGCCAGCCACTTCTGCTCTTTTTTAAATAATTATTATCACCCAGTACTCACTGTTTATGAAGCCTTGAATTCTTCCATTTACTGCCTTTTTTTCATGTCTCTGCACGTGCTGGGCTGCATTTTTAAGTCACCATTCCTTGCTGCATTTTTTCAGTTCAAAACTTTTTTTAACTTGCCATTCCTTAATGCACTTCAAAGGTCAGTAGTTGTAATGGGTTCATTTTAAAAATATATAATCGCAAATGTTACGTTTTGTAACTTCAAAACATTAAACTAATTCAGTAGAAGACACAGGAGTCCGAAATGTGCGTCTGATTTTGCATTTACTTTAAGTGAGGCACACACATATCATGTGGTATTAAATACACAATAACATACCATCTGTACCTAATAATGTAGCTACTGAGTGTATCCACTTCAATATTCAATGTGTTGTGCATTCAGATATGCTCTTCTGCACACCACTGTTGTAATGTGGTTATATGAGTCACTGTTGTCTTCCTGTCAACTTGAATTAGTCTGGCCATTCTCCTCTGCCCTCTCTCATTCACAAGGCATTTTTTTCCAACAGAACTACTGCTCACCAGACGTTTTTGGTTTCTCACAGCATTTTTTGTAAACTCGAGAGACAGTTGTGTGTGAAAATCCCAGGAGAACAGCAATTTCTGAGATACTCCATCCACCCCATCCAGTACGATCAATATTTCCATGGATAAAATTACTCAGCTCACAATTCTTCTCCATTCTAATGTTTGGTCTGAACAGTGATGGAACCGCTCGACCAGGTCTGCATATGGTTGTGCATTAAGTTGCTGCCGCACAGTTGGCTGATTAGATATTTGCATTAAGAAGCATGTGTAAAAGTGTATCTAATAAAGTAGCCACTGAGTGTGTATTTTGCACACATTTAAAACAAAACATTTGGTACAGTAACACAGTGATGCAACTTTTCAGTGCTTTGTGTTAGAAAGAATAGATATGGAGTGGAACGTGATTACAGTTTGCCGAATTTCACCATTTTGCAAATTTGACCGGGTTGTTCCAGTTGTGAAGTAGTCAATGTTTGCTTCAAATTCCAGCTGTGAATTGCACTTGTGTAGGTGATGTCTTTTCCACATCAGTTGCTCATCAAATGACATTATTCTCTGTTCAATGTTCTTTTAAAGAAGAATGGGTAAATTTTAACACATGGTCCCGTAACATGGCTGTCATTGGGCAGTTTCTGAGGTTAGGCAACTGGCTTCTTGTTGTACTATTTGTTCCAAACCAATGTGATTTGAAGAGATCTTACTGTACAGGCCTCGCCCAGTGCTGGGAATGTGCCTCAGGGAGTTCTTTTTTAGCTTAGTTCCTTACCTGCACTACTTCCTCCGCTCTAACCCATAGCTCCACAATAAATTTGAATAAAGGTTTAAGCAAAACATTCCTTTGATCATGTTTTCTTTGTGATCAGATCTCTGCCTCAAGCAGAAGCTCTTTCCTTTTGTGCATTTCTGTTATCAATGGGCCAGTGTAACAATATGGGTATTGTATCAATCCCCATTGTAACGGTTTACCAGCATGAAATAAAACTTCTTTTGCTCTATTCAAAACAGCCTTTTCTGAATTAATCTTTTAGGAAGAAAGTAGTTTAAATGCTACCTATTCTTCTTTGCTTTGTTAATTGACATCTTTAAATGTTCACCAATTTACAGTGTATATACACTGAGGACCAATTCTTCAATTGGTTTGTTCTCCGATAATTTTAAAGCTGAGCTCTCTGCCATACTTGCTTCATTAATTATATACAAATGCTTTACTTCTCCTAAATTACCCTAATTGCCTCAAGCTTCAAGTGGGTTAGAAATGCCATAAAATTAATTGTATTTTTTACTTAAAAATCAGCAGAATTAATTTTGTTATTAAATGAAAACTACTTTTCAACAATATATTACATTTTTGTCACAGTTTCCTCTTTTGAGAAACATTTTCTTACTTAAAACACTTTTTTTTTTTTGCAATTTCATGCTCAGTATTTCTGTGCCAGCTGTTGTACTGAGCTTGAAGCTAAGTGAAAAATAATATCTCAAGATCATGAGAATTGTCAGAGATTTTAACATGGTTGATGATGTCATCCTCTTTCAACAGCTCTGGCATGCACCTGGATTCACCTAGGTGAATCACTTGGGTCAATTCTTATAAATCTACTTATTGCAAGGAATTACTTACAACAGTATCTCTCCCCATTCTCTGATCATCTAACTTTAAGATATTTGGATTCCCTGAATGTTGACCTCTTGTATAAACCCAAATTGAATGATTTCACACCAGATGACCCATGTGTTCTAAATTGTGGAATTCCTTTGCTAATCTCCCCGCCTGCTGATCTCTCTCCCCTCATTTGTCATGCCTTTAAAGCTACTTTTTTGTCCAACATTTTTATCATCTGTAGTAAAATCATAAATGAACGTGTACCACATTTGGTTTGATGATATTCTTGGAAAGCATTTTTAAGGTATTACAATATTAAATTGTAAAATAAGGATATTTTCTATTTCTGTTTTCTGGTTTTATTCACTAGGTAAAGCAAGATACTCTGTAGTTAACAAGATTGTATGCACATTCCCTCCATTCCACGTATAACATCACAGCCAAAATGTCTGAATTGGGAATATATTGCTAGGAGTCCTTAGTTGTGACCATTGCTTGCAGCATGTTGCTTAAAAGAGGTTTGAAGGTCAAAAGAGATAAATGGTATTTAGAAAATTTGGAACTTGCCAAAATGCCCACAAAAAAACCCGATGCTTTCACGTTTGTATGATTTGGTTGTACAAGAACATCTTTCATTCACTGGAGATTATCTGGCTATTCAATGGCAGTTTTATTATATTCTGGTTGCTGGTAGACTGAGTATTATAAGTGGAATATCATTTCCAGAGGAATGGTTTATGCATCTGTGAGTTATCTTGAGAATTCATTTTTTTCTTACTAATCCGTACAAATCCCTCTCTAAAAGTTGCTTAATTTGGTAGGTCAATGAGCCTCAACCCTGAGGAAAAGAACTAGCATTTTTGTGAAAGTAGTCTTTATTGACTGTGTCCTCTTAAATTCTTCTGGGCTTTTCCCACTTCAATGGTTCTAGAGAGTTCAAGGGGTCAGAGATGCCACAATGTCAACAGGGATGTTGATCTTCATGGATGCTTTGAGCATGTAATTGAATTTATTTCTCTCTTTGCCTCATAATCTCAACTTGTGACAGAGCTCAGAATCAAGTGTCCTGTTTCGCAAGGCTGATGGCAGACATGAAACTGATTTAAACTGAAAGTGAAGCATGCTTAAACTAATTTGGAAGCGGGGTGGGAACCGTAGCGTTAGGACTGAAGATGGGGTAATTGGTCTACAAATAGAGGCAGTGTGCAGTGAGACTGCTATCAAGGTCAGGCAACATTGCAGTGAGTGGGATGTTGCAATGTAAAAGGGGGACAAAGTCAAAAAGTGTGATGAATGCAGGACTGGAATGTGTCATATTTGAATGCACACAGTACATGGAATAAGGTATGTGAACTTGTAGCAGTTACAGACTGGCATGTATGACAATGTGGGCATCACTGAAAGAAGATTATAACTGGGAGCTTAACATCCAAGGATACACATTGTATTGAAAGGACAGTCAGTAGGCAGAAGGGGTGGCATGGCTTTGTTGGCAAAAAAATGAAATCAAATCCTTAGAAAGAGATGACATATGATTGACAAGTGTAGAATTGTTGTGGGTAGAGGTGAGAAATTGCAAGGATAAAAAAACCCAATGTGAGTAATACACAGACCTCTGAACAGCAGTGAAGATGTACACTACAAATTACAATGTGACATAGAAAATGCATGTCAAAAGGGCAGTATTGTGTTAGTCAAGGGGGATTTCAATATGTCAGTAGATTTGGAAAATCAGGTTGGTGCTGGATTCTAGGAGAGGGAATTTCTAGAGTGCCTTTGAAATTGCTTTTTAGAGCAGCTGGTGGTTAAACTCATTTAGGGATCAACTGTTCTGGATTAAGTGTTCTGCAATGAACTGGGATTGATCAGAAAGCTTAGGGTAAGGGAACCATTAAGGCCAGTGATCATAATATGATAGAATTCACCCTGGAATTTGAGAGGGAGAAGCTAAAGTCAGATGTATCAGTATTACTGTGGAGTAAAGGGAATTACAGAGGCATGAGAGAGGAGCTGGCCACAACTGGTTGGAAAAGAGCACTGACAGGGATGATGGCAGAGCAGCAATAGCTGGAGTTTCTGGAAGCAATTTGGAAGACAGAGTACAAATAAGGATTATATACAGGATCACAGGATATATATATATATATAGGATCTCAAAGACGAAGAAGTATTCTAAAGGCAAGTTGACGCAACCGTGGCTAACAAGAAAAGTCAAAGCCAACATAAAAGCCTTATGGAGTTTTCCATCCAGTGTAACCAATGAGGACCTGAATGCTAGGAATGACGTAGAATTGCATAGTACAAACATTTGCTCAGTAGACACATCCAGACATTTTGTCAGCTGCTGAGGCCCTCTCTCCAGGCTGGGGGGCAGTCGAACTTGTTAAAGCTGTTGACTATGACTGTCAGAGATAAGGATGCTGTCAAGCAGTCAATAACATTTTCACCTTTTTATAATATTTTTATTTCTATGCATGTTGCAGCTATATAGGACCCTGGTCAGACCCCACTTGGAGTACTGTGCTCAGTTTTGGTCGCCTCACTATAGGAAGGATGTGGAAACCATAGAAAGGGCACAGAGGAGATTTACAAGGATGTTGCCTGGATTGGGGAGCATGCTTTATGAGAATATGCTGAGTGAACGCAACCTTTTCTCCTTGGAGAGACAGAGGATGAGAGGTGACCTGCTAGAGGTGTATAAGATGATGAGAGGCTTTGATCATGTGGATAGTCAGAGGCTTTTTCCCGGGGCTAAAATGATCAGCACGAGAGGGCACAGGTTTAAAGTGCTTGGAAGTAGGTACAGAGGAGATGTCAGGGGTAAGTTTTTTTACGCAGAGGGTGGTGAGTGTGTGGAATGTGCTGCCGGTGACAGTGGTGGAGGCAGATATGATAGGGTCTTTTAAAAGAGTCTTGAACAAGTACATGGAGCTCAGAAAAATAGAAGGCTGTTTGGTAACCCTAGCTAATTTCTAAGATAAGGACATGTTCGGCACAGCTTTGTGGGTTGAAAGGCCTGTATTGTGCTGTAGGTTTTCTATGTTTCTACGAAACAGAAAAAAATGTATGCACTAAAAATGTATTAAAATTGAAATTAAAGTAAGCAATAATAAAAGTTAACTTTTGCTCACATCCAGTGCCTCTCTCTCATGTGAATGGGCTCTAAGGTTCTGCACCGAGCTTAGCCCAGTACAACATCAATGGTAGATTTTTCAGCCTAATATTTTGTGGACATTCACTTTGACCTATTGATATTCATGAGTAGTCCAGGGGAAGCCACCATGGGTGCTGGTCATTGACATCGCTGGAAACTGGGACTTGGCCTAAATTCATTTTGGTTTACAACCAAATCATTGCGCAGTCTGTGATCTTTATAACAGAGTCACAAAGTCATGTAGCACAGAAACAAGCATTTTGGTCCACTATGTCTTTGCCTAGTATCTATCCATATTAATCCATTTCTTCAGCACTTGTTCTCAAGTTTATTGTCATCCGACTGTACACATATACAACCGAATGAAACATTTCTCTGGACCACAGAACATATATCACAGACATTATAAAACAAAATGTTACCATAAATAAGTTATGGTATTCACTATAAATACCTTAATGGTAAAATAAAACATTACTATAAATAAGTTAATAAAATATCATTCAAAATGCATGTAGTGCTCAGCACAGGTAAACAGCTCGCTGTCCTAGTGATGAGACATCGCTGGTGGCAGAGTGTTCATGGTCTCACAGCCTGAGAGAAGAAGCTGTTACCAAGTTTTGCAGTCCTAGTCCTGATAATCTCATGCCTCCTTCCTGATAGTTGTGGGTCAAAGAGAGTGTGAGGTGGTTGATAGGGATCTTCAGCAATGCTTTGGGTAATTTGTCTACAATCTCGATGGTGCTCCTGTAGAAGATTGTTAGAATGTGGCTGGGAAGCCTTGCACCCTTCGCGCTCCTCAGAAAGTGTACAAGGTGCTGTGCCATCTTGATTAACAAGGAGGTGTTTTGGGTCCATGTTAGATCATCTGTCATGTACATGCCAAGAACTTTGTGCTCTTCACTGTCTCCACAGCAGAGCCATTGATGT
The DNA here is from genome assembly GCF_048418815.1 of Hemitrygon akajei. Classification (NCBI taxonomy): domain Eukaryota; kingdom Metazoa; phylum Chordata; class Chondrichthyes; order Myliobatiformes; family Dasyatidae; genus Hemitrygon; species Hemitrygon akajei. The sequence continues at coordinate 50,114,706 of NC_133138.1, forward strand.
GCAATGGCGAATGGTCAACTTGCCCCTCCCTGAAGTCCATAATCATCTCTTTTGTTGTGTCCACACTGAGACTCAGTTTGCTGTTCTCATACAGTTTGACAAGCCTCTCTACCTCTTTTCTGTATGCAGTCATGAGTCAGTAGCATGAGCAGCAATGGGCTGAGCCTCCTATGCCTTGGCAGTCCAAGTGCTTGTCTGCATGCTTTTACAATGTTGTGATGGTATCTACCATTACCACCTTCTCAGTCTGTGTATTCTAAGCATCAGTGATCCTTTTGGATGAAATAACTGTTCCTCAAATACCTTCTTAATCTTTTGCTCCTCAACTTAAACCTTAGTACTCTGGCCTTAGATGCCACTGTCATGGGGAAAAAGTTTATTGTTCTTGACCTTATCTGTGCTGTATATAATTTAGTATAATCACTTGCTGTTCTCTTCTCCAAGGTAAACAAACCCGGCCTAGCCATTCTCTTCTCACAACTGAAACCTTCAGTGTTTTAGATGTAACTGTTGTTCCTCAAATATCCTCTAAGTCTTTTGCTCCTCACCTTAATCCTTTGGCCTCTAGTCTTAGATTATTCTCCCACAGGAAGAAACTTTCTTGCCTTTGACCTTATCCTCACTGCCTATAATTTAGTATAACCCCTCGGTCTCCTCTTCTTTAAGGAAGGCAAACCCAGTCTACCCATTCACTTCTCACTACTGAAATCTTCCACCTGAAGTAATGTTCTGATGAATCTCCTCTGCAGCCTCTCTTGTGCAATCACATCCTTCCTAAATTGTGGTGATCGGAACTGCACTAAGTAGTTCACAGGTGTTGTGATACAAATGGCCTAAACAGTATTACATTTTAATCATATATATGGTTTGCAAGATGTATTATGAATTCTTTAGTTAAAGTTCTTAGACAAAAACAAAAAGGGAAGTAAACTATAGAGAATAATCTTTATCAGTTTTATAGGACAATACACTATACAAGTGTCACTGATGAAGTCGTGCTTTTGAAACCTCCAGTCAATTTTGAAATGCACCAATAAATGAGACTGAATTTTAAATTCAATTTTCTAAGTTACTATAAATTTCTCTGTTCCCTTGAGATAAATCCTAGAAACCTAATTTAAACCTGATCTCTTTTTATTGTATCAGTTTTCCCAAGTGTCCTACCTAGTGCTAAGACTATCCAGAGCTAAATGCTAAATGGCTTCTGGCATTCATGAATGTTTTTTGTGAAATATAGCAATATCAGAAAATGACTGTAATCTTCTTGGAGCAATACATGCTTTTTGATAATAAGCAAAATGTGCTCATTTTTCATATCTGAAAAATGTTAAAGAATAAATGATGAAGAAGGTATCATGAATTAACACAGTAGAAATGCCCTTTTGAGGTGTTTTAGCACTGAATTCGTCAGCAAGGTTGATGGAAGGCTACTAATACAGGGATGAACTGCTAGTAAAGAAGTCCTTGGCTTCAGACCATTTGTATTGAAGTATCTATTGAGCCTTCATTGTCATTAGGAATTTCCTCATGAGCTGATGGAATGTCCTCTTGTACAGGCTTTGTTATTGTCCCCAAATTAAGTAAAATAATGAGGAATGCGCCTCAATCATAATCTGATATAAGATTGGTTGAAACCTGAACTATTTCTAGGAACAAGCTCATCGATGAGTGCGTGAAAAAAAGACCAGCCCCTATCACTGATACTGACTTTGTGAGGCCAGGTGAGGATCTGGGATCCAAATGTCTTTAGAATCCATGATTTAATTGTCCTGTTGAGTCCCCCACTTGCATTAGGCAGGGGATGATTTTCCCCAAAGGTGATCAGTGAACATTTTGTAGCACTGGAGTGAATATGTTTCTAAATTGTAGCCTGCTTTACAATTGCATCAGCCAAGGACTTCAGCTTACTCCTCAACAACAATGTTCACGCTGATAAATAACATTGACTGTCGATGTACCTCTATAGATCAAAGGTTTCAAAGGTACATTTAATGTCAGAGAAATGTATACAATATATATCCTGAAATGCTTTTTCTTTGCAACCATCCACGAAAACAAAGGATTGCCCCCAAAGAATGAATGACAGTTAAATGTTAGAAACCCACAGTTCCGCCCGCGTGTAAGTATCAGCAAGCAATGATCCCCCCTCCCCCCACTGTCAAAGAAAATAAACATTGTCACCCGCCACTGAGCACTCAAGTGAGAGCAAAGCAACAGCAAAGACACGGTCTTGTAGTACTCCAAAGACTGCTTGTTCACCTGGTATTTGACATACCGCAGACTCGCTCTCTCCCTAATAAGGGAGAAAGAGGTGTCTCCATTTCACAGCGAGAGAGGAGACATAACAGACAGCTTGCTGGTTTACAATGCTAAAAGTCTGTTGCATCACTTTTTCCAAGCTCTGTGCCCAAAGATCTCACGTCTCTGGGCACTCAGCCTTAGATCTTCCATCTCCCACGACACACCGACCTCCGACCCCCCATCTCCAGAGCCCACAAAATCTCAGATTTCTGAAGGCGAGCAAAACTCTTAGGTCATGCCCTTGGCGTGCCAATTGTGAAACCCCGAAAGCAGGTCCCATTCTCGCAAAGAATGGTAATCAGCGTGTAACTCCAGGTCAGGGTTTTCCAAGTAACCCTGAAAGGAAAAAATAGAGATATTAAAGATGGAAACAGATCTGTTTCCGAAGGTGCAAGCAATGGAGTCGCCATTAGGAGCCATTGTCTCCTCCTAAGATGCTGCCTGAACTGCTGAGTTCCTCCTGTAGTTTGTTTCTTGGAATATATGGTCACATACTCAGTGATTCAGAACCAGTTTCTTCCCGTTTGCCATCCGATTTCTAAATGGACATTGGACCCATGAACACTAACTCACTACTTTTTTTTATTTCTGTTATTTTGCACTTCCTATTTTAACTTAACTACTACACACACACACACACACACACACACACACACACACACAAAATATAACTTAGTGTTTTCTCTATATTTAATCTATCATGTATTTCATTGTTCTGCTGCCGTAAATTTAACAAATTTCACGGCATATGCCAGTGATATTAAACCTGATTCTGATTCTTACTGCTTGTGGAAGTCCCAATGAGAAGTTTCAAGCATCAATGTGCTTTTGGAGTGTGTATTGTGCAGTTTTGAATTCAAATGAATGGTGTAAGTTATACACTCGATAAGGATGAAAAATTACTACTCACCTCAATGAAATATTTATTGTTAGCATCGACTTGGCTACTAATCACTGAGAATGCTGGCTAAGTAAAATCATAGCTGGCTAAGCAGACAGGATTTATTTAAACTACCATCATCTTGTGACTGAAGGACTGAAAATGCCATAAAATGGGATATCAAATTAACAAATCCTTATTCTGAATGAACAGGATCTCCAACAGAATGGCCACACCTAAGAGAATAGATCAGACATAAACCTTTGAGACAATGGTAGCAGTCTGTGCTACTTCATAGAAAAAATGTGATTAAATAAGTAATCTTTCAAGTAAATTATTATAATTAGCTTTACTATTTCTTTGTGCATTTTACTGCTTGGGTTGTTGAGAAATCTTAAAAGCCTGCTCCAAGCAATGCTGAAAAATTTCATCGTAACATTGAACCAGGCCCTTTGGCCATCCAGCTGACTTTCCTCTCTAAACAGTCCCATCAATTTCCAACTCTTAACTGATTCAACAACCCACCCACCACGTTCCAGGAGTTTTTGCAGTGATTAGTTACCCTACTAACTAAAGTACTTCTTGGGTGTGGGTAGGGACGGAGCTGTTAAGGCCCACAGTCACAGGGACTACAAACAGTACTGAAGGTCAGGACTGACCGCTGGTTACCATGAGGCAGCAACTCTACTAAATGACCCATTATGGTCTTTTAAGTTGCGTACTTTATCACAATCAGAATCAGAATCAGGTTTATTATCACCGGCATGTGACGTGAAATTTGTTAACTTAGCAACAGCAGTTCAATGCAAAACATAATCTAGCAAAGCGAGAAAATAATAATAATAATAAATAAAATAAAACATAATAAATAAACAAGAAAATCAATTATGTATATTGAATAAAAATGTGCAAAATCAGAACTATTGTATATTTTTTTAAAAGTGAGGTAATGTCCAAAGCTTCAATGTCCATTTAGGAATCAGATGGCAGAGGGGAAGAAGCTGTTCCTGAATCGCTGAGTGTGTGCCTTTCCTACCTGCTGGTAATAGTGAGAAAAGGGCATGCCCTGGGTGCTGGAGGTCCTTAATAATGGACACTGCCTTTCTAAGACACTGCTCCCTAAAGATGTCCTGGGTACTTTGTAGGCTGGTGCCCAAGATGGAGCTCACTATATTTACAACCTTTTGCAGCTTCTTTCGGTCCTGTGCAGTAGCCCCTCCATACGAGACAGTGATGCAGCCTGTCAGAGTGCTCTCCACAGTACAACTGTAGAAGTTTTTGAGTATATTTGTTGACATGCCAAATCTCTTCAAACTCCTAATAAAGTATAGCTGCTGTCTTGCCTTCTTTATGATTACATCAATATCTTGGGACCAGGTTAGATCCTCAGAGATCTTGACACCCAGGAATTTGAAGCTGCTCACTCTCTCCACTTCTGATCCCTCTATGAAGATTGGTATGTGTTCCTTCATTTTACCCTTCTAGAAGTCCACAATCAGCTCTTTCACCTTACTGATGTTGAGTGCCAGGTCGTTGCTGTGGCATCATTCCATTAGTTAGCGTATCTCACTCCTGTATGCCCTCTCATCACCATCTAAGATTCTGCCAACCATGGTTGTGTCATCAGCAAATTTATTGATGGTATTTGAGCTATGCTTAGACACACAATTATGTGTCTATAGAGAGTAGAGCAATGGGCTAAGCTCACACCCCTGAGGTGCACTAGTGTTGATTGTCAGTGAGGAGGATATGTTATCACCAATGCACACAAATTGTGGACTTCCAGTTAGGAAGCTGAGGATCCAATTGCAGAGGGCGGTACAGAGGCTCAGGTTCTGCAACTTCTCAATCAGGATTGTGGGAATGATGGTATTAAATACTGAGCTATAGTCGATGAACAGCATCCTGACGTAGGTGTTTGTGTTATCTAGGTGGTCTGAAGCTGTGTGGAGAGCCATTGAGATTGTGTCTGCCATTGACCTATTGTAGTGATAGGCAAATTGCAATGGCTCATATTAACACTTCTGCTAATTAAATCTATAATATATTAAAACTCTAGCATTGCGATCCATTTTGTTCATAAAACTTTAAATACCTTTGTCATATACTTGCCATATTTTTATACCTTTTGGAATTTATATACCAATGTTGATAATAGAAACTTCCTTGAAAATAAAGGTTTCTGTTTTTATATATCATGATGCCATGTAAATAGAGTGACTGTGTCTCTATACTTAGAAAATTCTTAGAGGGCTCTAAGAAAGAGAAAAAAATATCAGGGAGGATTCTCCCTTAGCTGAAGGGTCCCAAACTGGGTAGAAATTTCTTCACCCAGAGGGTAAGAGATCTTTGAAATTCTTTACCCTGTGGGCTGTGTTCAAAGCAGAGACTGATAGAGATGCAAATATTAGCAGAATCAAGAGAAATGAGCTCAAAGCAAGACAATCATCTGAAGTAGATCAGCCATAATCTTGTTGAATGTTGAAGGTAGTTTGAGGAGACAAATATTCTAGCTCCATTCATCAAGTCTTGTTCCCATTTCTCATGACCTTCAGAATCAGAATCAGGTTTAATATCACGGCATATGTTGTGAAATTTGTTGTTTTGTGGCAGCAGTACATTTCAATACATAATAATAAAAACTATAATTACAGTAAGAAATATATTTTTTAAAAATAATTAAACAGGTAGTGTAAAAATAAAGCAAAACATTGAGATAGTGTACATGGGTTCATTGTCCATTCAGAAATCTGATGGCAGAGGGGACGAAACTGCTTCTGAAACATTAGGTGTGTGTCTTCAGACTCCTGCACCACCTCCTTGATGGTAGCAATGAGAAGAGGTCATGTCCTGGGTGATGGGCGTCCTTAATGATGGATGCCATTTTCTGAGGCATTGCCTTTTGAAGGTACCCTTGATGCTGGGAAAGCTAGAGCCCATGAATAAGCTGGCTGAGTTTATAATTTTCTGCAGCTTTTTTCAATTCTGTGTAGTTGCCCCTCCTTGCCAGATGGAGATGCAAAAGTTAGAATGCTTTCCACAGTACATCTGTAGAAATTTGTGAGAGCCTTTGGTGTCATACCAAGTCTCCTTAAACTCCTGCTGAAATATAGCCTTTGTTGTGCCTTATTTGCAATTCCATCAACATGTTGGACCCAGATAGATCATCAGTGATGTTGACGTTGAGGAACTTGAAACTGCTTGCCCTTTCCACTGCTGATCCCTCGATGAAGACTAGTGTGTGGCCCCTCAACTTCTCCTTCCTAAAGTCCACAATCAGTTCCTTGGTCTTACTGCTGTTGAGTGTCAGGTTGTTGTTACAAAACCACTCAACCAGCTGATCTGTCTCACTCCTGTATGCCTCCTCGTCACCATCTGAAATTCTGACAGCAATAGCTGTGCCATTAGTAAATTTAGAAATGTCGTTTGAACTGTGCCAAGCCACACAGTGTTGGGTGTATAGAGAGAGTAAAACAGGAGGCCAAGCCCACATCCTTGAGATGCACTAGTGTTGATTGTCAGTGAGAAGATGTTATTTTTGATCCACATTGACTGTGACTTTTATATTTCCAAGTTAGGATGAGGTTTGATTTTGAGGGGAAGGCTGCATGTGGTGATACTCTTGTGCACCTGATGCCCTTGGCCTTGGTGGTACCAAGGTTAATAACTGCAGTGCACTTTAAACAATGTTTATTCTAAAGCCACTTATTCCTTGGGGGTGGTGAATCGGGTACCAGTGACGAGTTCTATCCTAGATTGTGCTGTTGGAACTGCGTTAGTTTCCGCAAGTGGAAATTATTCCATCACAGTCCTGAGTTGCTCTTTGTAGACAGTGATGCAGCTTTGTAGTGTCAGGGCATAATGAGAGAATCTTATTGAACAAGATTGTTGAGGAGAAATTAGGGACTTGGAATTATAATGTTGTGGCATTAACAGAGAAGTGGATGTAAAATAAGAAGTGGTAAGAATTCCTGGATACAATGTGTTCAGCCTTCAGCCTGGACCCGGTGGGAATGTTATGTGCTGAGGCCTTGCTCTGCCTCTGTGGATGTTTCTTGGTGTAGTTCAGTTCCATCAACACTGAGCTTCAGCTGTGTAAGTGTGGGCAGCTGGGTTCAGGGATGCTCAGCCAGGGTAAATAAATAGGACCTAATGTTACAAATGGTGTGGCACTGGATGAGTAAAAGTATTTGAAATAAAACTCAATCTTAATTTTGAAGTATTTATCCTGTTATGTAGTATGTGTGACACTGGTTGTGAATGTTGATTGTACTTACATGCTACCAGCTGTTCTGGGGATTGTGAGTGATTCAGATCAACTTCCCAGTTGGTACAACGGCATTTTATAGAAAGTTCCAAAGATACAGTGTGTGATTGGAACCCGAGTAATTACACATTTGCTTAAGTTCCTTTCACATCCCATGTAGAATACTATACACCTATCATACTCTGTTTAAGTATTATACTGTATTTAAGAAAAAAACAACCACATTTTCTTTGCAACCTACTCTGAATAACAAGAGTTATTTCCTAAAGCATCTTTTTCCGCTGAATTTGCTTGAAAACGAACACCAGTTAACCATCTGGCAGTTGGACTGTGCAATCAAGTCAATCAAGATTTGAATAACTCAGACTCAGCAGAAAGCAGCTGATTGGGCAATCGAGGTCAGGTGACCAAGCAGTTTGAAAAGCTCAAACGAATAAAGAGAGGGTTACCTCAAGTGGAGCAGCCTGTGGAAAGTGGCTAGTGAGTGAGTGGGCCAGTGAAGGAGTGGAGATTTGAGGCTTTGACTCGAGAGGCTTCGACAAGAAGAGGCGGAGGATGAGCTTCACTCCAAGTGAGTTAAGGCCGGGTAAGTTCCTTTCAAAGGAGAAGGTTTCAAAAGTTGAGGCAAGTATTGGTTAGGTCATGGCAGCTGAGATCGGCCCCGTGGTTTGTTCATCCTGCAGCATGTGGGAAATCAGGGATACTTCCAGTGTCCCTGACGACTATGTGTGCAGGAAATGTGTTCAACTACAGCTTCTGGCAGACCACATTGAGCGTCTGGAGCTGCGATTGGATTCATACTGGAGCATCCGCGATGCTGAGAAAGTTGTGAATAGCACATTCAGTGAGTTGGCCACACCGCAGGTAAAGGCTACACAGGCAGAAAGAGAAGGGGTGGCCACTAGACAGCGTAGCAGTAGGCAGGTAGTGCAGGAGTCCCCTGAGGTAATCTCCCTCCAAAACAGATATACTGTTTTGGATACTGTTGGGGGAGATGTCTCATCAGGGGAAGGCAGCAGCAGCCGAGTTCATTGCACCATGGGTGGCTCTGTGGCACAGGAGGGAAGAAAAAGGAGTGGGAGAGCTATAGTGATAGAGGATTCGATTGTAAGGGGAATAGATAGGCGTTTCTGCAGCCGCAAACGAGACTCCAGGATGGTACGCTGCCTCCCTGGTGCAAGGGTCAAGGATGTCTCTGAGCGGCTGCAGGACATTCTGGAATGGGATGGTGAACAGCCAGTGGTTGTGGTGCACATAGGTACCAACGATCTAGGTAAAAAATGGGATGAGGTCCTACAAGGTGAATTTAGGGAGTTAGGAGATAAACTAAAAAGTAGGACCACAAAGGTAATAATCTTTGGATTACTACCAGTGCCACGTGCTAGTCAGAGTAGAAATAGGAGGATATTTCAGTTGAATACGTGGCTTGAAAAGTGGTGCAAGGGGGAGGGATTCAAATTTCTGGGGCATTGGAACCAGTTCTGGGGGAGGTGGGACCGGTATAAACAGGACGGTCTGCACCTGGGCTGGACTGGAACCAATGTCCTAGGGGGAGCGTTTGCTACTGCTGTTCAGGAGGCTTTAAACTAATGTGGCAGGGGGATGGGAACAAGTGCAGAGAGACAGAGGGGTGTAAAATGAGGGTAGAAGCAAAAAGTAGTAAGGTGAAGAGTAAAAGTGGCAGGCAGGCAAATCCAGGGCAAAAAGCAAAAAGAGCCACTTTTCAGCATAATTGTATAAGGGCTAAGAGTGTTGTAAAAACAAGCCTGAAGGCTTTGTGTGTCAGTGCGAGGAGCATTCATAACGAGGTGGATGAATTGAATGTGCAGATAGTTATTAATGAATATGATATAGTTGGGATCACAGAGACATGGCTCCAGGGTGACCAAGGATGGGAACTCAACATCCAGGGATATTCAATATTCAGGAGGGATAGACAGGAAAGAAAAGGAGGTGGGGTAGCATTGCTGGTTAGAGAGGAGATTAACGCAATAGGAAGGAAAGACATTAGCCTGGAGGATGTGGAATCGATATGGGTAGAGCTGCATAACACTAAAGGGCAGAAAACGCTGGTGGGAGTTGTGTACAGGCCACCTAACAGTGGTAGTGAGGTTGGGGATGGCATTAAACAGGAAATTAGAAATGCGTGCAATAAAGGAACAGTAGTTATAATGGGTGACTTCAATCTACATATAGATTGGGTGAACCAAATTGGTAAGGGTGCTGAGGAAGAGGATTTCTTGGAATGTATGCGGGATGGTTTTCTGAACCAACATGTCGAGGAACCAACTTGAGAGCAGGCCATTCTAGATTGGGTATTGAGCAATGAGGAAGGGTTAGTTAGCAATCTTGTCGTGCGAGGCCCCTTGGGTAAGAGTGACCATAATATGGTGGAATTCTTCATTAAGATGGAGAGTGACATAGTTAATTCAGAAACAAAGGTTCTGAACTTAAAGAAGGGTAACTTTGCAGGTATGAGACGTGAATTAGCTAAGATAGACTGGCAAATGATACTTAAAGGGTTGACGGTGGATATGCAATGGCAAGCATTTAAAGATCGCATGGATGAACTACAATAATTGTTCATCCCTGTTTGGCAAAAGAATAAACCAGGGAAGGTAGTGCACCCGTGGCTGACAAGGGAAATTAGGGATAGTATCAAGTCCAAAGAAGAAACATATAAATTAGCCAGAAAAAGCGGCACACCTGAGGACTGGGAGAAATTCAGAGACCAGCAGAGGAGGACAAAGGGCATAATTAGGAAAGGGAAAAAAGATTATGAGAGAAAGCTGGCAGGGAACATAAAAACTAACTGTAAAAACTTTTATAGATAAGTGAAAAGAAAAAGATTGGTCAAGACAAATGTAGGTCCTTTACAGTCAGAAACAGGTGAATTGATCATAGGGAACAAAGACATGGCAGACCAATTGAATAACTACTTTGGTTCTGTCTTCACTAAGGAAGACATAAATAATTTTCCGGAAATAGAAAGGGACCGAGGGTCTAGTGAGATGGAGGAACTGAGGGAAATACATGTTAGTAGGGAAGTGGTGTTAGGTAAATTGAAGGGATTAGAGGTAGATAAATCCCCAGGGCCAGATGGTCTGCATCCCAGAGTGCTTAAGGAAGTAGCCCAAGCAATAGTGGATGCATTAGTGATAATTTTTCAAAACTCCTTAGATTCTGGATTAGTTCCTGAGGATTGGAGGGTGGCTAATGTAACCCCACTTTTTAAAAAAGGAGGGAGAGAGAAACCGGGGAATTATAGACCGGTTAGTCTGACATCGGTGGTGGGGAAAATGCTAGAGTCGGTTATCAAAGATGTGATAACAGCACATTTGGAAAGAGGTGAAATCATCGGACAAAGTCAGCATGGATTTGTGAAAGGAAAATCATGTCTGACGAATCTTATAGAATTTTTTGAAGATGTAACTAGTAGAGTGGTTAGGGGAGAGCCAGTGGATGTGGTATATTTAGATTTTCAAAAGGCTTTTGACAAGGTCCCACACAGGAGATTAGTGTGCAAACTTAAGGCACACGGTATTGGGGGTATGGTATTGATGTGGATAGAGAATTGGTTGGCAGACAGAAAGCAAAGAGTGGGAATAAAAGGGACCTTTTCAGAATGTCAGGCAGTGACTAGTGGGGTACCGCAAGGCTCAGTGCTGGGACCCCAGTTGTTTACAATATATATTAATGATTTAGATGAGGGAATTAAATGCAGCATCTCCAAGTTTGCGGATGACACGAAGCTGGGCGGCGGTGTTAGCTGTGAGGAGGATGCTAAGAGGATGCAGGGTGACTTGGATAGGTTAGGTGAGTGGGCAAATTCATGGCAGATGCAATTTAATGTGGATAAATGTGAGGCTATCCACTTTGGTTGCAAGAACAGGAAAACAGATTATTATCTGAACGGTGGCCGATTAGGAAAAGGGGAGATGCAACGAGACCTGGGTGTCATTGTACATCAGTCATTGAAGGTGGGCATGCAGGTACAGCAGGTAGTGAAAAAGGCAAATGGTATGTTGGCATTCATAGCAAAAGGATTTGAGTACAGGAGCAGGGAGGTTCTGCTGCAGTTGTACAAGGCCTTGGTGAGACTGCACCTAGAATATTGTGTGCAGTTTTGGTCCCCTAATCTGAGGAAAGACATTCTTGCCGTAGAGGGAGTACAGAGAGGGTTCACCAGATTGATTCCTGGGATGGCAGGACTTTCATATGAAGAAAGACTGGATTGACTAGGCTTATACTCACTGGAATTTAGAAGATTGAGGGGGGACCTTATTGAAACGTATAAAATTCTAAAGGGATTGGACAGGCTAGATACAGGAAGATTGTTTCCGATGTTGGGGAAGTCCAGAACGAGGGGTCACAGTATAAGGATAAAGGGGAAGCCTTTTAGGACCCAGATGAGGAAAAACTTCTTCACACAGAGAGTGGTGAACCTGTGGAATTCTCTGCCACAGGAAACAGTTGAGGCCGGATCATTTGCTATATTTAAGAGGAAGTTAGATATGGCCCTTGTGGCTAAAGGGATCAGGGGGTATGGAGAGAAAGCAGGACGATGCAGGCTCGAAGGGCTGAATGGCCTACTCTTGCACCTATTTTCTATGTTTCTGTTGGCAAACAGATTACCACTATTTTGTTGGCACAATAACTTCGTAACATTTAAGGTCTAATGTGAACAGCTGACGTTTATGTCGCCTTGATGGTACGAGAAATGCAGAAAAAGGACACATATCTAGTCACTGTGGTATAATCAGAGATACTATTACTCAAACTTAATACTTACACTCAAAAATTAACCCATCTGTCTTGCATAATAACTAAGTATTCTGCAAGCATTTTTGAGTCCATATAAATGTGATTGGGTTATTTCAGAGTAATGTTTATGTCAAATCTTAATACTGTCAAACCTTGCATGCTGCAATTATCTGTGCTTCTGGCGTTCTGCTTTGTTACTGAACTCATCATTGAGTCGAGAAAAGGACCACTGATGTGTTGAAGGCAGGCCTGAAGAATGAAGAGTCTGTTCACTGACCTTATGGAAGAAGCTAAATGCTGGTAAAGCCTTGAGCTGCTGTATTTATTTTAACATTTTAATCACATTTATTTTTTTTAACTGTTTTCAATTAGGAGGCAGCCGTTGATCCCAGGGGATCATGGGCTTGTGCTTCTGGTGGAGTGTCTTCTCCCAAGGGCAAGCCTGGGCGGGAAGATTTGAAGAACCGCTTGTTGCCCACACTGTGGGTTCCCCCTCTCCACGTCACTGATGTAGTCCAAGGTAAGGGCAAGCGCCAGTTAGAGCTTGGCACCAGTGTTGTTGCAGAGTTTGATAGAGTGAAGTTGTAAACAACATCAAACTGCCTTAGAGACACTGGCTCTGGATTTCTTCCTCCAGGTTTACTCCCAAAGCCTTTCCCATGGGTGGGTATGGCAGCAAGGCAGTGGAGGTTTACAATCAGAGTTTTCCTCCTTCTAGGTGGGCTGCCATCCAGGGCTAACAAGCCCCACCTGCCTGAATGTTTTCAATTGTTGAAGTCTATTTGAATAGGGTTTTTTGAATATATAAAAGTTGTTCAAAAACCTTTAAGAAAATTACAGTCCAAGGCCATCAACAGTCTACTGTCTAGGGTTCCGTCACCTTGAAGGATGTCTCTTGGGTATAGATGGTCAGCTCATTTGGCCTCACACAAATAGAGAAAATAAATTCGTGTGGGCAGCAAGTTCAGCTAAGGGACTGTTCCCAGCATGATTTGGCCCATTAGTTCAAATTCATCAGTTCCGCTGCAATTGAGATGAAGCAACACTTTTTATAAATCATGGAATGTTTTTGTTTAGCTAATGTAAAATAACACAAAACTAAACTACTAACTAGGCAATGTTTTGGAATGTACTTAAAGAAGGCACTTTCTTGCATTGCTTACAAACAACGTTCATAGATGAAAAGCAATGTTTAATGTTGATTTTAGTCCTTACGCATCTATATTTTATCAGGAAAATACCATGTATTTTTGTGCTAAGTGGGTAGAGTGAATTCAGAAAATAAGGGAGTTGTCATCATTTACTCCCAATAAATTAATTTTATGGAGGCTGAGCAATGTGTCACATGTTACGTTATATTAAATTCTTGGTTCAAAATGAATCAATAAATTTTACCATGGCAAGGCTTTCAAATTATTGCTAGAATATTTGCATCTCTTACTTTTCTGATAAATAATGTTGATACTTGTTTAGAACATGCATTTTTATTGGATATTACATGTTCTGATTTTTAGTTGAATTATAATAATTCTATGAATTTAACTGACATTTAGGAATCTGTGATATTAGATTACTGGATTAGCAATCCGGTGGCCTAAACTAGTAATATAGAAATACTGATTTAAATCCCATCTCAGCAGCTAGGTGCAGTTGTAACTCTTGCTTCAGCTAGCAGCTTAATATTGGGGGTGATAGTTCCTGGCCCTGCCAAACTTAAGAAATCTCATTTGGGTGGATGCTGTGCTGTGCATCCCCGTTACAAATCAGTACCCCAAAATGTCAAACAATACACAACAGGCAATTAAACGATTAAGCTTTATAATTCTTACTTTGACTATGTGGTTAGTAAAGAAAACGGGAAAAAAAAGAAAAAAAGGATTCAATCTTATGAAACGGTGTATTGCGCAATGTTGGAGCTCACTGATAAGCTGATTGTCCACAATCGACCTCCTCCATTCACCGCTGCCCTTCAGACCCTCGCTCCAAGTCCACCCCATCCGGCGGTCTACCAAATCTCTCCATTCACGTCTTCTCTCCTCACCTCTCCCTGGCAAAAGCCTGCAAAAATCTCTCTTTCAGACTCACAAGAAAGAACAACAGCATTTCAAACCCTGTTTTCTCTAGTTATAACTCAAACATTGCTGCTACAGAGAAACCATTACATTATCAGTGAAACCCTACAGCATGTTACACAGTTAATTATCTAATCAGTAAGTAAGATCTATGGTGGTGACCATGAAATTATTGGATTCTTGTAAAACTATCTGGTTCATACTGATCATTCAGAGCAGTAAATTAGCCATCATTATGTAGTTTGAACTTCTGTGATTCAACTCTTATACCACTGTCATTGACATCTACCTCTGACGTTTCTAAGTTGAACAATTGGTTGTTTGTCTAGGATTTGTGAAATTGGACAGAACATAGGTTTCATCATAGGCAGCAGATTTAAGGATAACAAAGGCATACAATAGCCAAATAAGTGTGTTCCCAACTCAGTCAATGTTTCACGCAAAGAGCCTCTAAACAAATATGTAGAGACTGATACCTAAATAGGAAGAATAGTTCCATAGACTGATCAGTCAACAGTCTGACTTAGTCCAAGTCACAGAATCACATGTTTCAGCCCACATCTCAGATTTCTCTATCATGACCTGTCCTAGGGATGGCTATCTGTTAGGGGTGCTGAGGCAGTACTGCTGAGAGTCAACACTGATGGAGAATACATTAGCCCAGTGGAATCACATTGAAAGGGGCAAGGATCCTGCTTGCCGATTATTAATCATACTTCCTCCATTCACATCACATGATGAATAGTAAGGATCATAACACTGATGCCTGAAGTATTCCACTGGCCACAGGTTTCCATCATGAGAATATCCTCCACCTTTCCCCTCAGCCTCCTTTTTACCAAGGCACGTTAAGGTCTGATTTTCCAACTTACCCTGGATTCCATGGGCTCCAATCTTTCCACCCTATACCACAATTCAGTGTCTTTTATTCAATATATGCCTTCACCAGAGTTGTAAGGATAAAACTCTGACCCTGGTCACTTACACTAAATGCACATGTTAAGTACGGCTGCACGTTATACACCTCCTCTGTTCAGTTTTATTTTGGTAATTCAGTTCCAACATTTTCAATGCTGCTCTGTATTATGGGTAGCATCCAGAACTGACCATGTACATCTGGGAATGTGGATGTGACCAATTTCTGCCACAACTACTTTAGATAGAAACATCCAAGTGCAAATGGACCATTCAGCCCAATTCATCCACACCAAATGGAGGGCACCATACGGTAACAATCCCATTGACCAGCACTTGGTCCACCTCTTCTACGCCAAGCTATTCATGTGTCTGTGTGGATACTTAAATGGTGTGAGTAACACAGCTTCAACTCCTCTCTCTTAGCCTCTACATTCCAGATGATTACCTCTGTCTGGATGAAGAAGGTCCCTCTCATATCCCTTTGAGTCTCTATCCTCCTACCCGAGATCTATGTTCTCTAGTTTTATCTACCACTGATAGTTGAAAATGTTCCCTGCAGTCTACCAATGTATATCTTTTTTTTACCTCATTCATCCCCCTTCTTTGCTACTGAGAGGAAAAACCTGGTTTCCTCAGTTTCTCATAACTGAGGCAATATCCTGTTGAATCTCTTGCAGCCTGTCAGTGCTAACATGTCCTTCTTATAGATGCTGTACATCAGCTGGA
This sequence comes from Hemitrygon akajei, assembly GCF_048418815.1. Classification (NCBI taxonomy): domain Eukaryota; kingdom Metazoa; phylum Chordata; class Chondrichthyes; order Myliobatiformes; family Dasyatidae; genus Hemitrygon; species Hemitrygon akajei. The sequence goes on from NC_133138.1 coordinate 50,130,634, forward strand.
GAATAACTTCTCCTTTTCAGTATTCAGTGTCCTGGTTAATTAAGGCCATTATCTTATATACCTTTCTGACCATGTTGTTTAACTGTTTTGCAACCTTTGACGATCTATTGATTTTTACTACAAAGTTCCTCTGTTCCTCAATACTCACAAACATCCTACCATTCATTGTGTATGTTTTACCCTTATTTTTGCTCCCAACATGCAGCCTCTCACATTTTTATCTATTAATATTCCACCTGCCTTCTTTCAGTTCATTTATCCAAAGCATTGCTAACTATGCGGCCTAAAGCTACCTTCCACATGATAAACAACTCAACCAATTTTCATACCATCCACAAGTATATTTATCTAGCCTCCCATATCCAAACCATTTATGTACTGTACATTGTAAGCAAGGGTCCCAGCACTGACCTTTTTGGGACAGTAGTAGAAACAGGTATCTGTTGCAAGAACAGCCCACCACCATCATGTGTTTTCCCCTATTGCAAGTCAATTTTGGATCCAATTTGCAACTTGAATCGCACAAGGCCCTAAACTTTTGAACCAGTCTCTCGTGTGGGATCTTGCCAAAATCCATGCAAATCACATCAATTGCCTCACCCTCATTGATACACAATGTCTCTTTAAAGAATTCATTCAAATTGGTCAAACAGGAATTGCCCTTCGCAAAGTATATTACTTGTCCTTGATTAGTTCCTGCCCTTTCCAGTGATTATTAATACTCTTCCTCAATTTTTTTCCTGTATCTCTCCTTTGACTTATATTAAGCTCATAAGTCTATTGATAGTCATTCCTTAATTAGTTGTGCTTTATCAAAGTATCATTGCTGCAGATAAGTGGTTTAACTCCTATCTAATGCATCATGAACTTCCCACACCAAAAAGGATGTCCAGACACTGCTCATCTTGCTTGCCACTGAGCCACACATTTCACTTCAGTTCTAACCCCAAGCAAAATACTGAGGAAATGCAGGGCTCCATGACACTGATTGAATTCAGTTCGAGGAATGAAGCCAAAAATTGGGGGGAAATGTCAATGAGCTCATTTACAAGATTTTGTACATCTGACAATCTCTCTTAATTCTTGAAATGGCTTTGGTTAACTTGCAAAACTGTCCCTGAAGATTCTATTGGATGGATCTACCTGGTATCAGGGGAAATTGAATCTGGTGTTTTGAAATTGCCTCACAGAACTATGGGATATTGTAGAAACTACTACACACACAAAATGCTGGTGGAACGCAGTAGGTCAGGCAGCATCTATAGGGAGAAGCGCTGTGGACATGGTCTCGGCCCGAAACGTCGACAGCGCTTCTCCCTATAGATGCTGCCTGGCCTGCTGTATTCCACCAGCATTTTGTGTGTGTTGTTGTTTGAATTTCCAGCATCTGCAGATTTCCTCGTGTTTGGATATTGTAGAAAGATAGTTTGCACCACTTCTGTCTCCAATTAAGATTAATTGTACCCCTAGATAACACAACTAACTACTAAACATTCAGTTTAAAGTTTATTCAGTGGAACAATTTAATGCTACACTGCAAGTTCACAGAATGTTTTTTGAGGAGAGCAAATTCATAGTAAGTAGTCATATATTGAGTATTGGTATGTATTATGCTATACAGTACTTCAAAATATTCAAGTTTATAGCAAGCTAACTTAAATCTCTTTCAAGAGTCCAGAGCATAATTGCATTGTTAGTATGTTTCCCTGGGCCAGATTTCACTCTGAAAAGGATGGTAAACCTAACAGCACTTGGTGATATTTATGAACAAGTAGCATAAACAGGGATAGGTAATCGCAGGTGTTCGAAAGCTGCTGTGTGAGATGTATCCCTCTCCTGTTAGCTTTGCAGAAAACACCATCTTGATGTTTGAGTCACTATTGAAATGCATCGAATGTTGCTGTAATTATACAGTAGGTACAGAACAAACAGCACGCAATTTTGTATTGACACACCATAATTTGCTGTAATCTGTCATCTAACAGTGTTTGCCATTAGTTGGATTTGTTCTTAAATGTTTGGTAGAGTGAGTACTGTAAGTATATTCTGTGAAAGCAAAAGACAAGACACAGACATCAGAAATTCTGGAATGGTTGTGAATAGTTTTGACAAGTGCGCTCTGAGGTCTTAGCTGCAGCATACTAGGTATTGAATGATGGTCAGTTGGAGGTAAGGAGCTGAGGAGGGTTCAGGAGCAGAGGCAAGCATATTGTGATGGATGTAGTAGCAGTATGGAGCATTGGTTGGATTGGAGGCCAATTAATTGTGAGGGGTTGTATGTTGTGAGCTGGTAGCTGGATAAGATAGGGGTAAGTGGAAAGTGTAGATCTGATAGGACACTGATGTTGGAGAAGAGTCTGTCATCATCCCTCCAAGTAACTGTCATTACTGTTAATAAAATAAAATAATTAACACGCACTCTTATGTATTCTTTTTGTATTTTACTTGTGCCCATGGAGAACAGCATGGTCCCTGTCACCCACGCTGTTCTGAAGCCAGGACAGAAAACTGCTCCTTTTGTAGAGAATTGGCTTATCAGTTATGGATATTGACCATTTTGTATAATGTATATGTTTGAATCCCTTACTTGCAAGATCAATTGCCATTCACAACAAAAAGTTAAATGTCAATGGAAGCTTCAAGCTGACAACTGTTGATATTTTGAAGTTAGTAAAGCAGTTGTCCATTAGTTGTTGGGTGCATTTTATATCCTTATTCCTATTTTGTGTAAAGGGAGGCTTTGTTCTTTTTGGTTGATTACACACCACCACTGTCATTTTCACCTATCCGTCTGCAAGGGGCAAGGTTAGCTCTGGCAGTCTCACTTGAAAGGTCTCCCTTGTCTGGGTTTGACAACACACTACCGCAGTTATCCTCACTTGGATGTTGTCTTTAACCCTTGTCTTACCGCAACTTCCATACTTCCTCCTCTTTGTCTTTTAGAAGACAACATGAATCTTACTGAATTTTAATAGTGCAGACTTTCTGAAACTCCATGACAGTCTCATCAGGGATAGTAGGCTGCTGTTATCTGGAATGTACGTGCAACACTCCTGGCTAATAAGGCATAAGTACAATCTCTCTTAGACAACAGAAGGTCTGGTGCTTGTTGATTTTGAATGGCAACAGTGTGCATTGCCAGCAATGTCATTGGATGCCTGTCTTGCATCATGAGCCAGTTTCTCCAACAGTGCTGAGGCCAAGTTAATGCTCTCACGAGCCAGTCTGGTTGGCTCGCAGAACAGGAACACTACAATCCAGAAAGATTCAGTGTCTATTGTCCTTCAATGGCAGCCTCACATGGTGGGATGTAGAGAGAGAGCGGGCACATACTACATAGACCAAACAACGAGAACCTCAGCATGCCTTTGGTTCGGGCTGAAGATCCCAATCTAGAGGGGATGACCCTGGAAGCCAGTGACAGGATTGACAGCCATATACTCAGTAAGTACAGTTAACAGGATTCGGAGGGTCACCAGTAGTATAGACGTTGCATGTGCTGTTATGCAAGTCTAGACCCATCCCTTGATGTAACTACTTCATCCCTATCACCATAAAGCAGCTTCAGAGCAGAGAGGCTAATGACCCTCAATGGATACTAACCCTCGAAACAGTTACTTTGACGAGAATCATTCCTACAGGCAGTGCAGTTTCATGCTCCCTCACAGTTCTAATTTCATTATCAAAGTAAGACACAAAATCAAACTCACTATGATTCAGGAGAATAAACACACTGTTAAGCTAGCTTCTGAGTGTAAACCCTCTCCAGAGCATACCGAGCAATCTGACTGGTTAGGACGCAATACGTATTCATTACTAAGGTGAAGAAAAGTGTTAGGAGTATTAGTGTTATGGGAGACTTCTGCATTTAGGCGGGAAATATATGTACAGATTACTCAAAACTTATTAGTACATAGTGATTATTTAAGGTGGCAAATAGCAAAGATCAAGAGTTCAGTCTTTGTTCTTCTGGCCACATGATCCCTAGTCTGGTGCCACAGCTGGCTTAACATGCGAGGTATGTATCCACATCAGCATTGCTAGGACCTTCGTAGTGATGTATATGGTAGGTAGTTCTTGGAATTGATTTTCTCAGCAGGGCACCTGTTTTTTTGATTGGTAGACGCTCACCTGTACCCAATCTCCCAGTTGGTAGATATGGAACTCTGAGCTTTCAATACCTGTTGATAGAAACCTTTAGGAGCTTATGATTATGCTATACAATGCTGCAACATGTTTTCACTCATAATATGGATGTCAATCAGTTTAATTCCACAAATTCACCACCCTGTAGCTAAAGAAATGTCTCCACATCTCTGTTTTGAAAGGGCACCCCTCCATACTGAGGCTGTCCCCTCTTGTCCTAGACTCCTCACCATGGGAAACATCCTTTCCATATCTACTCTTTGTAGGCATTTCAACATTCAACAGGTTCCAATGAGATTCCCCACATCCTTGTAAATTCCAATGAGTACAGGTCCAGAGCTATCAAATGTTTCTCATTTGCTCAAGGTGAGGCCTCATCAGTGCCTTATAAAGCGTCAGCATCACATCCCTGCTCTTGCATTCTAGACCTCTTGAAATTAATGCTAACATTTTACTTGCCTTCCTTACCACTAACTCAACCTGCAAGTTAACCTACACAAGGATTCCCAAGACCTTTTGCATCTCAGATTTTCTCCCCATTTAGAAAATAATCTGCACATTTATTTATTCTGTCAAAGTGCATGACCTTGCATTTTCCAACATTGTATTTCAATTGCCACTTTCTTGCCCATTCTCCTAATCTGTCTAAGTGCTTCTGCAGCTTGCTTGATTCATGAACACTACCTGCCCCTCCGACATTCTTCATATCATCTTCAAACTTTGCAACAAAGCCATCTGTTCCATTATCTAAATCAACATAAAAAGAAGTGATCTCAACTCCGACCCCCGCAGAACATAACTAGTCACCGGTAGCCAACCAGAAAAGGATCCTATTATTCCCACTCACTGCCTTCTACCAATCAGCCAATTTTCTAACCATGCCAGTATCTTTCCTGTATTGCCACAGGCTCTTAACTTGGTAAGCAGCCTCATGTGTGGCACCTTGCCAAAGGTCTTCTGAAAGTCCAAATATACAACATCCACTGCATCCCCTTATCTATACTACTTGTGATCTCCTCAAAGAATTCCAACAGGTTCATCAGGCAAGAGTTTCCACTAAAGAAACCATGCTGACTTTGTTCTATCTTGTCCTGTGTCAACAAATACTCCATAACCTGATCCTTAACTATTGACTCCAAATTCTTTCCAACCACTGAGGTCAGGCTAACTGGTGTATAATTTCCTTTCTACTGCCTCCTTCCTTTCTTAAGGAGTGGAATGACATTTTCAAATTTCCAATCCTCCAGAACCATGCCAGAATCCAATGATTCTTGAAAGGTCATTACTAATATCTCCATAATCTCTACCGATAACTCTTTCCGAACCCTAGAGTACAGTTCCTCTGGTCTGGGTGACTTACGTACCTTCAGGTCTTCCATCTTTCTGAGCACCTTCTCCCTTGTAATAGTAACGGCACCCACTTCTCATCTGTCACACCATTCAACACCTGGGATACTGCTAGTGTCTTCCACAGAGAAGACCGATGCAAAAATACACATTTAATTAATCTGTCATCTTCTTGTCCCCCGTTATTATTTCTCCAGTGTCATTTTCTAGCAGTCTTATATCCACTCTCATTTCTCTTTTATGTTTTATGTACTGTAAAAAGAGTTTTCTACCCACCCTGATGTTGTTTGCTAGCTTGCTTTCATATTTCATTTTTTCCCTTCTAATGATTCTTTAAGTTGCTCTCTGTAGGTCTTTAAAAGCTTCCCAATCCTTTATCTTCCCAGTAATTTTTGCTTTGTTGTGTGCCTTCTCTTTTGATTTTACATCAGCTTTGACTTCCCTTATCATCCATGTTGTACAATTTGATCATTTGAGTATTTCTTTGTTTTTGGAATACACCGAAATGCACCTTCCTCACTTTTCCTAGAAATTCAAGCCATTGCTGCTCTGCTGTCATCCCTGCCAGTATCTCCTTTCAATTTACTTTGGCCAACTCCTCTCTTACACCACTGTAATTTCCTTTACTCCACTGAAATATTGCTCTGTCAGACTTTACTTACTCCCTATCAAATTTCAATTTGAACTCAATCGTATTGTAATCACTGACCCTTAAGGGTTCCTTTACCTTAAGCTCCCAAATCGCCTCCACACCCAATCCAGTATAGCTGATCCCCGGTGGGTTCAACAACAATCTGCTCTAAAAAGCCATTTCATAAGCATTCAACAAATTCACTCTCTTGAGATCCATTACCAACCTAATTTTCCCAATCTACCTGCATATTAAAATTTCCAAGGCTATCATAACATTGCCCTTTTGACATGCCTTTTCTATTTTCTGTTGTAACCTGTAGTCTACTTCCCAGCTACTGTTTGGAGGCCTGTATGTAACTGCCATCAGGGATCTTTTACCCCTGCAGTTTCTTAACTCGCCCCACAAGGATTCAAAATCTTCTGATCCTATGTCACAGCTTTTTACTGATTTGATGCCATTCTTTACCAGCAGAGCCATGCCACGTCCTCTGCTTCCTATCTCTCCAATACAATGTGTCACCTTAGATGCTCAGCTTCCAACTACAACCATCCTTTAGCCATGATTCAGTGATGGCCACAACATCATACCTGACAATCTGTAATAGTGCAACTAGATCATTCTCCCTATTTCTGAGACTCCATGCATTGAGGTATAACACTTTGACTACAGTATTTGCTACCCTTTTTGATTCTGCATCCATAATGCACTGATACTCACCCTGTTGGCTATAATTTTGTCCCATCTTCTGTCTGTCCTTACTGACAGTCTGACTGCACACTATATTTGCTTTTTTTTACCATTTGTCCTATCCTGAGTCCCTTCACTCTGATTCCTATCTCCCTGCCAAATTAGTTTAAACCCTCCCCAACAGCTCTAACAAACCTGCCCACAAGAATATTGGCCCCCTCAGGTTCAGGTACAGCCTGTCCCTTTTGTACCAGTCGTGCCTCCCCCAGAAAAGATCCCAGTGATCCAAGAACCTGAAGCCCAGCCCCCTGCACCAATTCCTCAGCCAGTTTTTAATTGAATTGACTTTTTTTTCTTACATCCTTCATTTCAGGGTTCTGTTCTGTCTTTTAATTGCCCTGTAAGTTTGAGGGTAGTAAGGGCAGGTGAATTGATACTTACTCTACAAGGCTTTCATCCACTCATAAAACTTTATCAATAAAGTGAAAACCAGGATCTATCGGGGACCCTAAACCTAGGAATTAGTTCTCAATGAAAATTATCAACAGATGTGGCATCATTTCTCTGAGTTAGGTTAGCTCCTATGTTTTGGGCTCTTTTATTTATGGAGATAACAACTAAAATAACAAGTGCATAATCACAACCTGTACATTTAGGTAACAGCATGAAGTCCATTTGGAAATGTCCAAATAACTTCTTGGGGAAGGGCCCAGCAGCAGCAGATACCAGCAGGGTCCTTCTTTGGGATTATGTCCCTGGCAATTCATACAGTTGCTGCTACTTTCCTGGCTATGGTCAAGAATCTTTCATTTTTGATTATCCCTAGCATCCTTTATAGTCTTGCACGTAGTGTCCATAAAGTCTGTTAAGCCTGGCACATCATGTTGTAATTATACCAGTTCACCAAAGTATTTGGAAAGTATTGGCAGGCTGATCACACTGGAGTGCTACATTGCCATAAAGATCTGCTGTTGCTGCCTGAGCAGAGGAATCAGCTCATTTATTCCCTCTAGTTATTTCTTCCTCCCGTTAGTATGATCCGCATAGTTTATAACAGCAATTACAGAAAGCAATTGAAAAGCAGGAAAAGGCTCATAGTTGTTTTATTGGAGTTCCAAAGAGGAGAGAGACCCAAGTTCCAAAGAACATTTATTATCAAAGTATGAATGCAGATTACAAGCCCAAGATTCGTCTTCCCACAGACAGTCACAAAACAAAGAAATACCAAAGAAAACATCAAGCACCCACTGCAGAAAGAAAACCACGCAAATGGCAAAAAATGAGTGAAAAACACAGAATGTAAAACATCAAGCCACAGAGTCATTGAAACAACCTAGGAATGTTCAATTTAGATCAGTTCTGTTTAATTTAGTGCTGAGTCATTCATTGACTGTAGACTTCAGAGCAAGTCCTCCCTGATCAGAATCGCACAAAGTAGCAATAAAAAAATCAGAATAACTAGAAACACAGAGAAACTACAGAGTCCAATCCACAAACCGTGTCGATTAGACCTTGCCCAAGACCCAAGACTCCAGCATCATCCTCTGGAGGCATTGGGAGCCTGGTCAACCACAGTCACCTTCCTCCAACAGCAGCGAGTGAGAGGAGAGAGAGAGAGAGAGACCAGTCAAATGCAGTCAGATGACGCTGCACATCCATTCTCCTTCTGCTCTCGTCCTCGTTGATCTTAACCTTGCTCAATGCTTTAATCAGCGAGTTCAGTGAGAAATGAGTCGCAACCCTTTTCCAGGCTTCTTGACCTCCAGGCCTCACACTCCAGTCGAAACAGGTTACAATAGTAGTAGATTCATGTTTGAAAGAAGTAGTTTCGTGAACTATCTGAAAGACGTCATATTGTTCGCTGGCGCCATCTTCTTCCGCCATACCGATGTAGTTTCCTTATCGTCGATGTTGTAATTGCTTTTGGCAATATTGCAAAACACTCACAATTTTAGTTAACTCTCTCATCTCATAAACGTAACAAACTTTAAGTGAGGTTGTAACTTATCTGCACTAACATGTATAAAGATGGACATCCACGTATGCAGAATTAATCCTGATCCTTTTGAAAATGTTTATGCATGTGTTCTACATGTTCATAACATCGTTGTCTCCTGCCCGACAGTCTTCTTTTATGTCAATCTACAGTGCAAGGGAAACATACTCTTAGAGATCAGTTTTTTACAAGATCAGTTCAAGGTACAATTAAACCAACATATTGCTTATCCCCTCTGCACTCATCCCTATCCTATCGTGCTGTTAGAAACTGCTGCCTATGGCAGGGCACCGGCTGACACCAGGCTCCCCAAGTACTTGAGGCATCACCTGACATGGGCTTTGTTGAAAATGTGTCTGGGGAAGGCAGGGGTATATCATCTAGTTAATCCTCAAATTCTGGTACTAATTATTTGTTTTCAAACAGTGTAATAGCCTTATCCTTTGCCTGTTCTTTATGCGTATTTCCTTTCTTTAACTTTTTCCCAATTTTTTCTGCTTGTTATAGGATTCATTTGACCATTTTTCCATTTCATGTCTGCATTAAACAATCATAGGCCACCCTCCAGTCTTCTCACATTTTCCTTTCTTTAACAATGTCTGTAGGCACTCATTTAGTCCATCCTATGCATACAATATGCTTCTCAGCATACTTAATGGATTCTGGTACAAATCTGCAAGCTACCAGAGCCCTTTAGAGGTCCAGGACAAGGGACTTTTACACTGCACTTGCACGTACATATTTTGGTATTCCTTTTTTCCTTTTTTTGAACCACACACTTATCAGATTTTCCTGTGTTTTGTGTGGGACTTGACCTGAACCATGACGACTTTGTCAGGGTCCCAGCCTGGACTACAGCAGCTTCGTGTGAGTCCCACCCTGGACCTCAGCAACCTCATGAGAGTCCCAACCCGGACCACGACATCTGTAGCGCAGTCCAGGTCAACGGGTGGGAAACAGACAGCTTCCCCAAAAGGTCTGGAGTCAGGCAGGGCTGCCCTCTCTCCCCTGTCTTATTCGTGTGCTGCATAGGACCCTTTGCCGAGGCCATCAGGAGGGATGGGGGCATAAGAGGGTGACACTGCCAGGCAGTGGAGGGACCCAAGTCAAAACCTCCCTGTACATGGACGACGTCACCGTCTTCTGCTCTGATCCGAGGTCAGTTCGCAGGCTGATCAGCATCTGCGAACAGTTCGAGCAGGCGTCGGGGGCCAGGGTCAACCGCACGAAGAGCGAAGCCATGCTCTTCAGCAACTGGCTCGACTGATCCAGCATCCCCTTCACCATCAGGTCTGATCACGTGAAGGTGTTGGAGATCTAGTTCGGAGGGGCCAAGGCGTGCAACAAGAACTGGCAGGAGCGGACTGCCAAGGTCAAACAGAAACTGGGGAGGGCGCTCCCTATCGATAGCGGGCAGGAACCTGGTCATCAGGTGTGAGGTGCTCTCAGGGCTGCTGTACTTGGCGCAGGTGTGGCCAGTCCCCCGCTCCTTCAGCTTGGAAATGACCCGAGCCATCTTCAGATTCGTCTGGGGATCGAAGATGGAGCGGGTCAGACAGACCACCATGCACAAGTCCCTGGACAATGGGGGCAAAAATGTTCCCAATGTCGCCCTCACCCTGATGGCCAGCTTCGTGTGTGGCTGCGTCAGGTTGGGTGTGGATCCCAGGTACGTGAGCACCAAGTACCACTATGTACCCAGGTTCTACCTGTCGCCCTGGCTACGAAGGATGGGTCTGGCCCCTTTACCATGCAACACCCCTGTCAGCTGGTCGTTGCTGCCATACCTGTCCTTCGTAGAGAAGTTCTTCCAGGACAACGTCTTTGACCACAGGGCCATTAGGCAGTGGTCAGCACGGAAGGTCCTGCAGGCACTGTGGGAGAAGGACGTGATGGACACGGTGGGGTGGTTCCCTGAGCAGACCGTCCAGTTCATCTGGCAAAATGCCTCATCGCCAGACCTCACCAACAGGCACCAAGACCTTGCCTGGCTGGTGGTGAGAGGGGCCCTCCCAGTCCGATCCCTCCTGTACGCCCGGAACGTCGTCTCCACACCCCTCTGCCCATGGGAGGACTGCAGTGAGGAGGAGTCAGTGACCCACCTCTTTGCACACTGTGGGCTCGCCGAGAAGGTGTGGAAGAGGATGGAAGGGGCGGAGTTGAGGTTCATCCCCAGCAACTGCGTAACAGAGGACTCTCTGATCTATGGACTGTTTCCGGGGACGCACACAGAGCCCAACATCCAGTGCTGCTGGCAGATCATCAACTCGCTGAAAGACACTCTTTGGTCGGCCCAAAACTTGATGGTCTACCAGCACACGGAGATGTCCGTGGCGGAATGCTGCCAACTGGCACATTCTCGGCTGCTAAAGTACGTTGTGAGGAACCCACTCAAACTTGATGCAGCCACCGCAAGGGCCCGGTGGGGAAGGACCACAGTCTAGGGTTCTTCTTCCGCGGGAGTTGAGGGGTAGGGGAGGTGGGTGTATACCCCTGAACAAGTGTATGTAAATATGAAGTAACAGAGTGCCACCTGGGTGGCAAAAGTGTGGGAATGTAAAGACTGTAATGGAAACATTTGTAAAGGACTGAGAGTCATTGAATGGTTCATTGTACATAATTTTACTTTTGATTAAAGTATATTTTGATTAAAAAAAACACCTTGCATGGGTCCCAACCCGGACCACGGCAACCTTACGCGGGTCCCAAAATGGACAACAGCAACCTTACGTGGGTCCCAAACTGGACAACAGCAACCTTACGCGGGTCCCAAACTGGACAACAGCAACCTTACGTGGGTCCCAAACTGGACAACAGCAACCTTACGCGGGTCCCAAACTGGACAACAGCAACCTTACGCGGGTCCCAAACTGGACAACAGCAACCTTACGCGGGTCCCAAACTGGACAACAGCAACCTTACGCGGGTCCCAAAATGGACAACAGCAACCTTACGTGGATCCCAAACTGGACAACAGCAACCTTACGTGGGTCCCAAACTGGACAACAGCAACCTTACGCGGGTCCCAAACTGGACAACAGCAACCTTACGCGGGTCCCAAACTGGACAACAGCAACCTTACGCGGGTCCCAAACTGGACAACAGCAACCTTACGCGGGTCCCAAACTGGACAACAGCAACCTTACGCGGGTCCCAAACTGGACCACTGCAGCCTTTTTTAAAACACTGCAGCTTTCCTATGTCAGCAATTAACGTGTTGGCATAGCTTGACTACTCCACACAGGAGGAAACGTTTGTTCCAGCAGGACACTCGGTCCCTTGCTCAAATATGAGCAGTCTAGAATTTAGGATTGATTGGCTACCAGGGTTGAATTGTTTTCTCCCACGTAATGAAGCCAAGTGGAACCCCCACGTAACTGTTTTCTCTGACAAGAAAATAAAATAATTGGGCCCAGAACACACACATTCTTACAACTCAAGCATTCTTTTTTATTTTGCTTGTGCACACAGAGAACAGCATGGCCCCTGTCACCTGCAATGTTCTGAAGCCAAGATAGAAAACTGCTATTTTTAAATAGAATTGGCCTATCAGTTAATGGGTATCGGCTATTTGGTAAATCGGACATGATCGAAGTCCTTATTTGCAGAATCAGTCGCCATTCGCGATAGACGTGTTAAAAGTTAATTGAAACTTCAAGCTGACAGCCAATGATATTTTGAAGTTAGTAAAGCAATTGTCACTTAGTAGTTAGAAGTGTTTCCCTTACTCCTATCTCGTCTGTCTCTGGCACCCCCCTATCGTGTAAAAGGAAGCTTTGCTCTTTTTGGTTGATTACACACCACCACAGTCATTCTCACCTATCTTTTTGCAATGGCCAAGGTTAGCTCTGTCAGTCTCGCTTCAAAGGTTTCCCTTGTCTGGGTTTGACTACGGCACTACTACAGTTACCTTCTCCTGGATGTTGTCTTTAACCCCTGCCGTACTGCAACTAACACACATGTCCAAGTATATAGATAAATAATTATCTGCATTTCTACCAGGAATGCATCACAGGAGGAGACCATGCACCCTAAGTTCCCTCATGATGCCTGAAAAGAAGGTTTGCCTGGGGAATAACATCATCATGACTTATCCCAACAGGAAAATTAATTTGGGCTCTAATATTAGATTGACAACAACCTGTACGCAGTTGAATTTTCAGAGGGAGGTCAAATGATCAGATGTAGATGACTCTGAATGAAAATAGGCTGAAAGGATGCAGAATTAAGAAAAAGTCTGCTAGCATGGTTCGGGAGGGTTTAAATTCATTTGCAAGGGGGATGGGACCCGGAGCGATAGAGCAGGGAAAGAAGTGCATGGAGTAAAGCCAGATGTAACATATAGAGAGGCTTGGAGGAAAGAGCAGCAGAATAAAGGGTGTAAAAGTAGTAAGGTAGAAGGGGTAAAGTGTGTGTACTTCAATGCAAGAAGCATCAGGAACAAAGGTGATGAACTGAGAGCTTGGATACATACATGGAATTATGATGTAGCGGCCATTACGGAGACTTGGCTGGCACCAGGGCAGGAATGGATTCTCAATATTCCTGGATTTCAGTGCTTTAAAAGGGATAGAGAGGGGGGAAAAAGGGGAGGAGGGGTGGCATTACTGGTCGGGGATACTATTACAGCTGCATAAAGGGTGGATAATGTAGCAGGATCCTCTTTTGAGTCAGTATGGGTGGAAGTCAGAAACAGGAAGGGAGCAGTTACTCTACTGGGGGTATTCTATAGGCCCCCTGGTAGCAGCAGAGATACCGAGGAGCAGATTGGGAGGCAGATTTTGGAAAGGTGCAAAAATAACAGGGTTGTTATCATAGGTGACTTTAACTTCCCTAATATTGATTGGCACTTGATTAGTTCCAATGGTTTAGATGGGGCAGAGTTTGTTAAGTGTGCCCAGGATGGATTCCTGTCACAGTATGTTGACAGGCCGACTAGGGGAATGCCATACTAGACCTAGTATTAGGTAACAAACCGGGTCGGGTCAGGTCACAGATCTGTCAGCGGGTGAGCATCTGGGGGACAATGATTACCGCTCCCCGGCCTTTAGCATTATCATGGAAAAGGATAGAATCAGAGAGGACAGGAAAATTTTTAATTGGGAAGGGCAAATTATGAGGCTATAAGGCTAGAACTTGCGGGTGTGAATTGGGATGATGTTTTTGCAGGGAAATGTACTATGGACATGTGGTCGATGTTTAGGGATATCTTGCAGGATGTTAGGGATAAATTTGTCTTGGTGAGGAAGATAAAGAATGGTAGGGTGAAGGAACCATGGGTGACAAGTGAAGTGGAAAATCTAGTCAGGTGGAAGAAGGCAGCATACATGAGATCTAGGAAACAAGGATCAGATGGGTCTATCGAGGAATGTAGGGTAGCAAGAAAGGAGCTTAAGAAGGGGCTGAGAAGAGCAAGAAGGCCTTGGTGAGTAGGGTAAAGGAAAACCCCAAGGCATTCTTCAATTATGTGAAGAACAAAAGGATGACAGTAGTGAAGGTAGGACCGATTAGAGATAAAAGTGGGAAGGTGTGCCTGGAGGCTGTGGAAGGGAGCAAGGTCCTCAAAGAATACTTCTCTTCGGTATTCACCACTGAGAGGGAACTTGATGACGGTGAGGACAATATGAGTGAGGTTGATGTTCTGGAGCATGTTGATATTAAGGGAGAGGAGGTGTTGGAGTTGTTAAAATACATTAGGATGGATAAGTCCCCGGGTCCTGACGGAATATTCCCCAGGCTGCTCCACGAGGCGAGGGAAGAGACTGCTGAACCTCTGGCTAGGATCTTTAGGTCCTCATTGTCCACAGGAATGGTACCGGGGGATTGGAGGGAGGCGAATGTTGTCCCCTTGTTCAAAAAAAGGTAGTAGGGATAGTCCAGGTAATTATAGACCAGTGAGCCTTACGTCTGTGGTGGGAAAGCTATTGGAAAAGATTCTTAGAGATAGGATCTATGGGCATTTAGAGAATCATGGTCTGATCAGGGACAGTCAGCATGGCTTTGTGAAGGGCAGATCGTGCCTAACAAGCCTGATAGAGTTCTTTGAGGAGGTGACCAGGCATATAGATGAGGGTAGTGCAGTGGATGTGATCTACATGGATTTTTAGTAAGGCATTTGACAAGGTTCCACATGGTAGGCTTATTCAGAAAGTCAGAAGGCTTGGGATCCAGGGAAGTTTGGCCAGGTGGATTCAGAATTGGCTTGCCTGCAGAAGGCAGAGGGTCGTGGTGGAGGGAGTACAATCAGATTGGAGGGTTGTGTCTAGTGGTGTTCCACAAGGATCTGCTCTGGGACCTCTACTTTTTGTGATTTTTATTAATGACCTGGATGTGGGGGTAGAAGGTGGGTTGGCAAGTTTGCAGCCAACACCAAGGTTGGTGGTGTTGTAGATAGTGTAGAGGATTGTCGAGGATTGTCGAAGATTGCAGAGAGACATTGATAGGATGCAGAAGTGGGCTGAGAAGTGGCAGATGGAGTTCAACCCAGAGAAGTGTGAGGTGGTACACTTTGGAAGGACATACTCCAAGGCAGAGTACAAAATAAATGGCAGGATAATTGGTAGTGTGGAGGAGCAGAGGGACCTGGGGGTACATGTCCACAGATCCCTGAAAGTTGCCTCACAGGTAGGTAGGGTAGTTAAGAAAGCTTATGGGATGTTAGCCTTCATAAGTCGAGGGATAGAGTTTAAGAGTCGCGGGTTAATGATACAGCTCTATAAAACTCTGGTTAGGCTACACTTGGAGTACTGTGTCCAGTTCTGGTCGCCTCACTATAGGAAGGATGTGGAAGCATTGGAAAGGGTACAGAGGAGATTTACCAGGATGCTGCCTGGTTTAGAGAGTATGGATTATGATCAGAGATTAAGGGAGCTAGGGCATTACTCTCTGGAGAGAAGGAGGATGAGAGGAGACATGATAGAGGTGTACTAGATACTAAGAGGAGTAGACAGAGTGAACAGCCAGCGCCTCTTTCCCGGGCACCACTGCTCCGTACAAGAGGACATGGCTTTAAGGTAAGGGGAGGGAAATTCAAGGGGGATATTAGAGGAAGGTTTTTCACTCAGAGAGTGGTTGGTGCGTAGAATGCACTGCCTGAGTCAGTGGTGAAGGTAGATACACTAGTGAAGTTTAAGAAACTACTGTACAGGTATATGGAAGAATTGAAGTTGGGAGGTTGTATGGAAGGCAGGATTTGAGGGTCGGCACAACATTGTGGGCTGAAGGGCCTGTAATGTGCTGTACTATCCTATGTTCTATGTAGAAGCCAAATGAGTTGGCTAAGCAAGTACATGGGTTAGAAATCCAGAGTTTGTTATATATGCATATACATGTTACATGGAAGCCAGGGGAATTGGGTTTCAGCAGCAGAGTGCAACTGCACCCACCGTTATGACTGTGCATTTTGCATGCTGTCTTTAGGGTATTTTTGATCAACTGAATGTATTGCATGCTGTCATTTGACAGATTGTTGTTCCAGACACTGCTGTTAGTTGTGAGTTGACTGTCTTCAGTAAAGGATATTTACTTTGACCCCTTGACCCCTGCTAATTGCTTCAGTAAAGAGCAACAACAAAGAGCCTGTAAACACACCAAATTTCAGCCCCTATTTCTCCATAAATAATCATATTGAGATTTTGTGTAATTAGCAGGAAAATTGTGTAGGAAGCATCAATTAGATTGGGAGCAGCAATGTCAGGTCAGATGCAGAAGTGAAGATTGGTTTGAGGGAGAGTTGCACATTTGGGAAGGAGGTAGAAGGGGATCTACCACAGAACTCTCTCAGTGGTAGATCCACTTTTGAGAAAATTATAAAGCTTATAGCATTATTTCCTGCTCCTGGCGTTTGTCAGAGTTTCTTCTATCAGATCCCAGCCCAGTCACTCCACTGTCTACCCTTTGCATTCTGTCATAAAATTATTAGCCAGTTGTAACCACAGAAAAACCCACCTGTTTCTGCACTTGAGTCCAGGTATGTGAGTATGCGACCTTTGGTACACTCTGTATTTCCAGGATGCATGACAAATATTCAAAAGTAAAGTGTCCACAGACTTGCACCCTGCAAGCAACCAGTGGCTCCACACTTCCTCACAATTCAGCCCTTTGAATAATACATAAAAGTGCAGGAGTAAAAATGCGTATAAATCTCATTTTACATGAAAAGTGTCAGTGTCGCTTTGGATGATTTGTATCAAACGAGTGTCACTCTTCAGATCTATGCTGAGGCTATGCTTGACTTGGATTCAATAAGCTTAGGTTCACAAGGGTAAAATCACTAACAATTATTATTCCTGATCACTATCCAATGATCGCTAGATCAAAGGGACAGTCACGCAGCCAAATGACCTACTCTGATTTACTGCCTGAACTCGTAGATACATAATGATGACTGGGCCAAGACACAGAAAGATAATTGGAACTTGCAGAAAGACATCTCATTAACAACTCAACATCTTCAAGAAGCCAGCAGAGGAGAATGTCATGGCAAATAAAGTTAGCAGTACTGGATTTTATATGCATTGAGTTAGCTTAGACCTGCAGTGCAGCTTATATCAAATATGCATGTCATTGTATGCTCCTTTGAATCTCATTGTCCACCTTGTATTGATCACCTTTTAGCAAAGTGTCCTTGATTTTCTATATTTGAAAGACTTCCTGTGTATATTTTTGGTTGTAGGAGTTCTCCTTACTTTGTTGATGTGTCCATGATGGGAAAAATTATTGTTGGCATCTGAATGAGTTTCTTGTCTATGTCGGTGAGCCTACCTCAGAAACAATCATAGCTCACAAGCAATTGGCTGAATTCTCTGCACCTCTTCTTGCTTCCTGGTTGGCTGATCTGCAGACACTTACATCTTTTCAATAATCCTACAATTGAGCAGATTTATTGAAATCGCCCAAAATTTGCTGTGGAAAATGCTATGATTATTGGGGAAAAATTGAGTAGAACTAGAAGAATGTTTTGCCTCCTCTCTGAAGTTCTGCTCAGCTGCCAGAAGCTGATGTGAGTGGGATATTTGAGCTCAGGAGGCACACAGTTGGACCTGAGCCTGCTTTCATCCAACGACTACACATTCAGCACGTCCTGAAGATTGTGGTCGGATTCCAGCTCCTACCTTTCCTGAACATGTTGAAGCCAGTTGTGGAATTTCCGGTATCATTCTGTTGAGTCCAGTGATTAAAATACAGAGAAACTTTGAGTCTGGATCTTTCTGATGTTCTATTTCACAACACAACCAGCACTCAACATGCTTTTAATGTTTTCACCTCAACTTCAGATGTTCCTGAATCCACATTTGCTGATAAATGAAATTAGTCCTTTAACCATTGACACACTATAGGTGCTCAAAATTGCAAAATTCATCAGATTAAAATTCTTTGTGCAATAACAAATGTCTCAGCGTGATTGATCTCAGTTATTTATTTAAGTTAATGCCTTGAAGATGAACTTAAATTGATAAGAGATCAATCAGGGTAATTTGCCAATGGTTTTTGGCTAGAATCAAACTGTATTACATTTCAGAAAATATTTAGCAACTGTTGAGTAATGGAATCAGTTTTGATTTTTAGCCAAAATAGAGGCCTTTTCCTTGTGCATAAAATCAAATTACAGTTTTCTTGGATGTAAATAACTGGAGGAATTGTGGAACGATGCTTCTTGTGACACATGAACATTATATACATTCCTCTCAGAGAACTTATTCACAGTTCAAAGTGAATTTATTCTCGAAGTACATATATATCTCTATATTTAACTGTAAGATGCCTTTACTTCTGGGCATACTCATTAAATCCATAATTGAATAATATTCATAACAGAATCAATGAAAGACTGCACCAACTTGAGTGTTCAAAATAACACAAACTGTGAAAATACAAAAGGAATGAAATCATAACAATAAATAAATAAGTAATGAATATCGAGAACATGAGATGAAAAGTCCTTGAAAGCGAGCCAGTATTTTGAGACAACATGCTGGGACAAGTGATGTTGAGTGTAATTATCCACTTTGGTTCAAGAGCCTGATGGTTGAAGGCTATTAACAGTTCCTGAACTTGGTGTCCCGAGTCCTGAGACTCCTGTACCACCTTCCTGATGGCAGCAGCGAGAAGAAAGCACGTCCTGCTGGTGGGGGTCCCTGATGATGGATGCTGCTTTCCTATGAGAACACTTTGTGTAGATGTGTTCAGTGCTTTATCCATGATGGACTGGGCTGTATCCATGACTGTTTGTAGGATTTTCTGTTCAAGGGCATTGATGTTTCCATACCAGGCTGTGATGTAGTCAGTCAAAATGCTCTCCACCACATATCTATTGAAGTTTGTCAAAGTTTTAGATGTCATGCTGAATCTTTGCCAAATCGTATGGTAGTAGAGGCACTGCATGCTTTCTTCATAATTGCACTTACGTGCTGCGCCCAGGGCAGGTCTTCCAAAATGAGAACACTGACAAATTTAATGTTGCTGACCCTCTCCACCTTTGATCCTCCCATGAGGACTGGCTCACGGACCTCTGCTTTCCTTCTCCTGAAGTCAGTAATCATTTCCTTGGTCTTGCTGACTTTCAGTAAGAGATTGTTGCTGTGGCTCCACTCAGCAGATTTTCAATCTCCTTCCTATTTGTTGATTCGGCCAATGACAGTGTTGTTATCAGAAGAATTGAATATGGCATTGGAGCTGTACTTAGCCACACAGTCATAAATATAAAGTGAGTAGAGCATGTGACTAAGCACGTAGATAGCTGTGTACACCCATGCTGATGGAGATCATGGAGTAGATGTTGTTGCCAATCTGTCCCGACTAACATCTGCAAGTGAGGAAATTGAAGATCCAATTGCACAAGGGGGTATTGAGGCCAAGGTCTTGAAACTTATTGATTAGTTTTGAAGGGATGATGGTATTGAATGTGAGCCATATTCAATTAAGAGCATCCTGGTATATGCATATTTGCTGTTTAGATATTCTAGGGTTGAGTGAGTAGCCAATGAGAAAGCATCTGCTGTTTACAGACATTTTTAATCTCTCCCGCTCCCACTGTAGAGTGCCCCTCCCACTTCAAAACATTCACCATTGTCCCTGTACCTAAAAAGACCAAGGTAACGTGTGTGAATGACTCTCCTCAATAATAAGCAAATGCTTTGAGAAGCTGGTCAAAGACTACATTTGCAGCACGCTACCACCCACACTGGACCCCCTTCGATTCACCTACCAACACAAGCAGTTGACAGATGACAGCTCTACACACTGTCCTTACACATCTGGAGAAGAAGGATGCTTATGTAAGAATGCTGTTCGTGGACTGCAGTTCAGCATTTGACACCAAAATTCCCTCCAAGCTCAACAGGAAGCTTAGAGACCTCGGCCTTCACTCTGCTTTGTGTAGCTGGATCCTGGACTTCTTGTCAGATCTCCGGCAGGTGGTAAGAGTGGGCTCTCTCATCTCTCCCTCTGACCCTCAACACAGCTGCCCCTCAGGGCTGTGTACTAAACCCCTTCCTTTACTCTCTGTATACCTGTGACTGTGTTGCCACCCACAGCTCCAATCTGCTCATTTAATTTGCTGAAAATACTAAATTTATTGAGCTAATCTCAAATAATAATGAGGCAGCTTACAGAGAAGAAGTTATCACCCTGACTTAGTGTTATCAACAAAATAACTTCTCCCTCAATGTCGCAAAAACAAAGGAGTTGCTTGTGGACTACAGGGAGAATGCAGACAGGGTAACCCCTATTGACATCAATGAATTTGGGTTGAGAAGGTGAACAGCTTTAAGTTCTTTAGTATACACATCGGTGAGGTTCTCACATGGTCTGTGCATACCGGCTGTGTGGTGAGAAAAGCACAACAGTGCCTCTTTCACTTCAGACAGTTGAGAAAGTTTGCTGTAGGCCCCCACATGCTAAGAACTTTCTACAGAGGCACAATTGAGAGCATCCTGACTGGCTGCATCACTGCCTGGTATGGGAAACTGTAGTGCCCTCAATCACAGGAGTCTGCAGAGAGTAGTGTGGACAGCCCAGTGCATCCGTGGATATGAACTTCCCACTATTCAGGACATTTACAAAGAAAGATGTGTAAAAAGGGCCCAAAGAATCATTGGGGATGCTAATCACCCCAACCAGAAACTGTTTCAGCTGCTACCATCCGGGAAACGGTACAGCAGCATAAAAGTCAGGACTAACAGGCTCTGGGACAGCTTCTTCCAGCAGGCCATGAGACTGATTATTTCAAGCTGATAAAATTGTATTTCTATGTTATATTAACTTCCTGTTGTACGTACTATTTATTACAAATTACAAATTGCACATTTAGACGGAGACATAACGTAAAGATTGTTACTCCAGGTATGTGAAGGATGTACGTAATAAAGTCAGTTTAATTCAACTGTTGCTCCAGTAGGTAAATTGGAGCAGATCCAAGCATTTCTCAGACAGGAGATGATGTGTTTAATCACCACCGTCTCAGAACACTTCATCACTGTGGATCTAAGTGCTACAAGATGATAGTCATTGAGGCAGGTTACCACGTTCTTCTCAGGCATCGGTGTAAGTGAAGTCGGGTTGAAGCAGGTGGGTACCAGGTTCACTGGCACCATCTTTTAACTTTTCATATTTATAATAAAAAAATCTTCTTTAACATAACCTACTTCTGGCTTCAATAGCAGAGTTACAGCAAGAAGTGCTATCAAATATTACAATGACAGTCCAGAAATCTCTTTAACTTGGTTAGGAATTGGAGCATGGAAGCATGAACTCTCAATCTGCTTCGAGTTGTTTGTTTGATTGAAATAGATTTTGGTGAGTGTTGAGTGACAAACCCAAGAGAGGAGGAGGAGGAGGGACAGGGCACTCACTCGAGGCCCAACTGAAGGAGGCATAGTCAGGACCATCACATTATGATCAGTTTGAGTTTATTGCCATTTAACCAGCCACATGTATACAACTAAATGAAACATCATTCCCATGGGGTCAAGATGCAAAACACAGCACATATTGTCAAACACAGTGCGTATATTTATGATCCAGTATATACAGTCATAAAATATTAGCACAAGTCCCTGAGTGACATGGCCTGAAGATTGACAGATTGACAAAAAGGGCAAGGTGCATTCTTATGTAAGACAATAAAATGTTACTGGCATTAATATAATAAAGTAAGCAGTAGTATAAATATGTGAAACAGCAGGAATGAAAGATGACCAGCACAGGATAAGAATGTGTCTGTGCGATCTGGAATGCCCACTGGACGAAAGGCGAGAAGTCTGCTTGCGGGTTGGTAAGGATAAAAAACACTTATTTTGTCATTAGCTTGGCCTTGCCCACTGTGCCTTGAGCTTTATTAACAGGCAATTGCTCAGCACATTCTGCCTGTCATCCATACTGCGATGCCTATCTACACTATTCAAATTTGCTTACGAAAGGCTCTTATCCCTCCGTTCCTTTTCTATCCAAGTGCTTGGCCAAATGCCTTTCAAATGTTGTAATTTTATTTTACTTTTTTTATATAATTTATTTTTTTATTGAAGTTCATCAAACATTTCCATAAGATGTATTTCAGACATTGTACATATATATCATATAATCATATATATCACAAAATCTCCACAAAGTATTTTTACTTTTTTTAACTGAGATCTAGCCCTTCTGATCCTTCGAGCTACACTGCCCAGTGATCCTTGATTTAACCCTAGCCTAATCATGGGACAATTTACAATGACTAATTAACCCTGACAACCGGTGTGTCTATGGTGATATATATGTACTTTGATAATAAATTTACTTCAAACTTTTATAAAGACTTATAAATGTAATACAAGGAGTTACATTTATATTTGTTTCCAAGTCACTCAACCCCGGTGCAGTCTTTGCCGTGGCGACATCAAAGACCTAACAGATGTTTATGCCGGAATAGTGATAATTACCCTTTACCTACCACCTCATATCACTACCATCCTTTGTGTGGAAAAACTTGCCTCTCAGGTCTCTTTGAAAGCTCTGCTGTTTCAGCTGGAACTGGAAGTGGTTTATTGTTGTCATGTGCTGAGATACATGATAAACTTGTCTTGCCAGCTGCTCATACAGGTCGGATCATTACACAACACATTGAGGTAGGAAAAGCTAAAACAATAACAATGCAGCTGTATAGAAAGTGCAGTGCAGGGAAATAGTAAGGTGGAAGATTATAATAAGGTCAAGAGTCCAACTCATCATACTAGGGAACTGCTTAATATTCTTTTAAGAGCAGAGCAGAAGATGTCCTTGAGCCTTGTGGGACGTACCTTCAGGCTTCTATACAAGTCTATGCGTTACACAGCAGAGTGTATCTCTCTCTGCTGCCATGCAGGTGAACAACTGACTATCTTCATTTATTTCTACCGCCATCCAAATCCACATGACAATTTACCTTAACCCAGAGTGAGGATGTGCAACACAAATACAATACGGACGGACAATATATCGGTACATGATCTTACATCCCAGGTCCTAATTATTACAACACTACAATAATTACATCCACATATTACAAAATAGGAGACATGAAATCTTCGAGGATAAATATTCACATGTTATCAACATGTTCGAATATTTATGCAAATGGATTTTTCTTCTTTCTTCTTCAGACCAAGTCATGTAACAGTTATCTAGGCCAAAGGTTACGAGCACTTAGTCCAGTACACACTGATCTTTACCACCACTCTCTGTCAATTCAGTAACTTAAGTCAATGCCATGAAGTCAGACAACAAAAGTAAGTGGAGCTACTAGAGCTGTACCTGTAGCTTCTCAAACCTCTGCCTCTTGTAGAAGACAGAGCCTGATTATAATAGGCCAGTCCAGACAGCTGATGCACTCCTGCACAGATTCTCTTCTGTCTGGAAAGGCTTGAATGACTCGTCCCATGATCCATCAGTTGAGAGGCACTGTGTCATCAACTATGAGCACAATGTCTTCTGAGAGGAAATTGCACTTTATACCTGACCACTTCTGATATTCCTGTGACTGTAGTAAGGACTCCTTGACCCACCATTTCCAAAACAGGTTTGACATGTATTGGACCTGTTTTCATCTTCCTTTTGGAACTCTCCTGGTGGTAAGCCTTCAGAAGCAACAGACAGTTGAGTGTTAGTGCTTCCAAATCATTGGAATCAGAGATTGCCTTAGTAATTGGATAACCATTAATAATAGCCTCTACTTCGTAAAGGACAGCGTGAAAACCCTCTTCATCAAGGTTTTGTACCTAATCAATCTCTCCCATTTTCTTTCATGATGTGAGCGGGTTGGTGGGGGGGGTTTAAAAATCCACCTAATTCCTTTCTGAAGAGGGACATCACTGATCTGCAAATGGTTCCCCTTCTCAATGGCTTCTGTCAAATCAAACAAAGCTCCAACAAAGTTTGTTGCATATCAGAGCACAGTTCTCCCCTTTGCCATATCCTTTCATAGGCTCAACATGTTGACAAGTCTTAATAAGTTCCTTGGGCAACCCTTTGTGTACCGTTCTAGGAAATAGAAGCAGTCACTATGGCCGTCAGTCTTGCTCTCAACACTGTTTTCTAAGGTCTTCATGAATGAATGATACTGTAATGGATCACCATCGAAGATCTGAATCTATCTCTTAGGTAAAGATGAAAGGTGTTGTTGTGCCAATATTCATTTTATTTCCTCATGACATCGAGAATACTGTTTTGATCCCTATCGTCTGAAACAAGAGCGTTTCCCTGTTCTTAGTGAATGTCCCTATGAGCACTTTGAGCTGTTAGATTTTGTTCATGGCAACACACACACAATGCTGGAGGAACTCATCAGGCCAGGCAGCATCTACGGAAAGGAATAAACAGTTGACATTTTGGGCCAATACACTTCATAGGACTGAAAAAATAAAGAGGGAGGCATTGGCTCTTAGGGTCTGAAGTTTGGTGATGAGTTTGCTTTTAACCTGAGCCCTCTAGACTCCTCTTCAAGTATTGCCAGATATTGGGCCATTCCATTAAAAAGGTTCACTTTTTGTCAGAGTAGTTTCTCTGGTTCTGTACATTGACCAGGCTCACCAGATCGAATAGATTTCTTTTGCTCCAAACAGATGCCATCCCCAACATGGGACTTCACAGCACTTAGGGCACTGTAGCCACTCAGTTTGGAAGGGAGTTAGACTGGTGGATTCTGGCATATGATTATGGGAATGTGGGGCAAATACAATGGCATAGCATGGATGTTGATGAACTCAGGCCTGCCTCCATGCCAGCTCAATCTAGGACATAGAAAATGAGTGCTGGATGCAGAGAAGTCAACTATTATTGTTTGACTTTATGCTTCTTGTGACAGAGGAGAGCAAAATCTCAAAATCCAAAACTGCACACGCCAAACAAGAAATATGTGTTTTGTTCAGCATTGCTCTCTGCTCCCTTCCCCTTCTCAGGCATCCTGTAGTGGATAGAATCAATCAAAACCCGAGGGAATACAAGATGGTTTGTTAACAGAGATCAGGCCTCTATCTCCCCCCATCTGATCATTAGACAGCACTTTGCTGAATCGTTCTGCAATACAGAGCTCGTTTCTCACCTTAGGATCACTGACTAGAAAGAACTGCTGCCAGATTTGTACTAGTGCCCTCTCAATACTATTCTCATTCACATCTATTGTCCTGGTGAATTCATATCATTACTGATCACTCAGGCTATTGTTAGACTTCCTATTATTCTGGAGAGCCAGTCCCAAAATGTCATTAGGGTGTGACAATATTATTTAATCTTGTCTCTCTTTCCCAGGATGGGAGTCTTTCCATGTTTGAACTACAGAATAGCAATGCGTCCGCCTGTATTATCTCTGTAGGTGGTGAGTGGGTGGTGTACGCTGGCTGATAAATTTCATGCCTTCCACATTCACACCCACCTTAAGATATTTCTAATTCCTTCATTGCTGAAAGCTGAAACTAATCTTTTGTATATGCTTGTGGCTTGTTTTGACAAGTTTTCCTATTTGATTTAACTGTTATTCTTCCATCACACAATACTTAATTTAGAGGTCTTTTGAGGAATCAGATTTTTTTGTGGTTAATAGTTGTTGTTTGCCTTAAGGCTATGAATATCTTTGACTCCTAACAATGTATGAAGTCTGGTGCAAAGAACTTGCTTCAGGAGACAGCAGCAATCTGTGGATCACTTGGTGGAAGATATAGTGAAGTTAATGACATAATTGGGCTAGCTAATTAACAAGTGTTCTTCTGTGTTCCTCCTGTAGTCTCTCTTTCGATGCCTTACTTTTTGTATGACTTTCCACCTCAGTATTTCAGCACCTGTGCAGCTGTCTTTCTTCCGCTCTCCCAATCTTTCTTCTTGGTGTTAAAGGAGCTTGCTTCAGAGACAGCTGAAACTAAATAAGTGAGTTTTATTGGAAGATGGCTCCAGTAAGCTGAAAGCTCACCTGTACAACCAGGCGTGTTAAAAAGAAAAAGGCAGATTGGCAGAAGCATTGAAATATGAAATAAAAAATAAAAAGAGGAAAACAGATTTCTATGTTAGGGTTACTGATCAATGATGAACCTATGGGCAGGCTTGCTGGGTAAATTTGATCTTTTTGAATGCGTAATGTTTTAATATATTCAGAAAGATTTTTCATTTTGAAATCTGACATTTGCTTTTTGAGAAGGAGAAGTAGAACCATTAGCATTTCAGTTTACCATCTTTATCCTCTTGTGCATGTAAATTTTTAAAAATCCTGCTTGAGGCAATTCAATAGATAGGTGTGACAAATTGTTCCTACTTAAAAAATAAGCATATGTGTATCACTTTAAGAATGATTTGCATCTCCATTGACTTTCTATCTGGTCCAGTGATAATTAATCAGATTGGGAGACTGAAGCATAAAACTTTGGAAATTGCTTTTTATTCTGAATTAAATGCAAAAACTAAAGAGGTTAAAAATTGCTTTATCATTACTAATAAACTTTTTATTAAGTAATACTGAAAACAGTTTGAGAATCCCGTGCACAAGAAAAATTCTCTCTGTTCCACCCCACCTATATCCGGGACTTCAGAAACAAAAGCGGATTTGAACTCTGCAGAAGTGGTTAGTGCTGAATGGATACAGATTTAAAGGAGAGATGTGGAATTTTTTAATGCGGTTTTTGTTGTGGTTTGGAGTATATTGCATGTAAAGTTGGTGAAGCAGTTGCAGTTGGAATTTTGAAATTGAATAAACACACAAAGGATTAATTCATAGAGCTCTGGAATAAGGGCAGGGGAGGGCAACTAATTATAGAACTGTTTCAAAGAGCTAACATAAAGGTCATTTGGACTATCATGCCTATCTATATGAAATAATTCTATCAGACGACTAATAGAACTATTTGAAATGCTAGTTGTATTTCTTTCTCAGTAGATGCTTCCTGGCTTGCTGAGTATTTCAAAACATTTTATTGTTTTAATTTCAAATTTCCAGCATCTGCGATATCTTGCTGCTGGACTACAATTGCATGACTATAAATGGAATTGATTTGTAATAATCTGATTCTATTTTTTGTTTTGATATTAATAATCACATTAACCCAGATATTTAACTCTGTTTCCATTGTGTAATGAAAGAGTGCACTACATTGTAGTGAAGTTAAGCAGGGAGCTTATATTTTGTTATCTTCAGAAAAGAGTTTTACTTTTCATGTTTAAAACTCTCTGAAATTGTTAAACTGATGGAGTGTAGCTAATGGCCAGTAATTGTCTGCAGATGTATTTACATATGACTTTTATTGGGCTACTTGTCAGTGTCTGCATACCTATTAGGACGATCATTGACAGGAAACTTGTGTGGGAAGCAGTAATACTGCCTTTAAATTCAGATTTCAGTAAAACACCAGCACAACTGATGAGAGCTGTCATCACCTCTCCAACAACATCTAAATCTATGGTTTTCACTCCTGTCCAAGCACTATTATGACTCTGGTCTCTCAGCATAAGACTAGCAATTGTTTAAAATAATCAATAATGCATCTGTTGATGACGGATGGTCAGAAGGGCTGTATTTCATGGCATAGAGCACTCCATGTTCTTCCTTTACAGAAGCTCTTGATGACTTTAGCATATACTGAACATGCATTAAAGGTGTGAATGCAGTAAATCCTGAGCTGCACTACACAGGACCTCTTGCCCTTCTAGGCACAGAAAGACATGGGTGTAAAGCAGGCACATGAGAATAGCCTAGGTGGGCATAGAGTTGGTGGACCTATGGGCTGAAGGGCTTGGTTCTCTACAGGACAACTCTGACTCTGTAACTCATGAAGTGTGAAAGTTAATTGGTTTGGTACTCTGCAGTCTGACAACAGGGATGACCTGAAGTTACGACTTCAGGGGGGGGGGGGGGGGTAGGGGTGAAAATGGAAAGAACTTCCAGTGAAAGGAATATGTCCTGTTAAAAGCTGAATTTATGCTGAAGATACAATGAATCTTTGGGACTGAGTGTTGAATACAACCTATTTGCAAAACATCAAACTGGAAGTAGGCCTTTCAGCTGTTGAGATTTTCCTGCATTTCAGAGACATTGTTTTCGCCTGTGGCTGTTTTCTCTATAACAAACATATAATAACAAACATAAATCAACCTTTGATTCAATATTATCAATTGACCTGTCACCAGTTACCATTTGTAGAAGAGAATCTCAGCCTTCCAACATATTTTACCTCAACTCTGATTTTTAAGACTTTGTTCCTTTAATCTTAAATTTCCCATACTGTTTCTCAACCTACCCAAACAGTTCTCCTTATCAATTTATAGTTCATTTAAATTGTACTTAAACCTTTTAGCTTCCAGGGAAATACACTTTGGTTTGTTCAAAATTCCTTGTAATTTAAATCTTGGAACCTGGGTATCATTACAGTATGCTTCCCAAGGGCTATAGGTCCAGGATATGTGTTGTAGGTTGGTGCAGGACATTGACAGGATGCAGAACTGGGCTGAAAAGCAGCAGATGGAGTGTATCCTGGAAACGTGTTGCATTTTGGAAGGTCAAATTTCAAGGCAGAATACAGGCATAATGGCAAGATTCTTGACAGTGCAGGGGAACAGAGTCTATTAGATTCCTGAAAGTTGCAGTGCAAGTTGATAGAGCTGTTAAGAAGGTGTATGGTGTGCTGGCCTTCGTTAACCAGGGAATTGAGATCAAGAGCCAAGGTAATGTTGCAGATCTATAAAACTCTGGTTAGACCACACTTGGAATATTGTGTTCCATTCCAGTTGACTCATTATAGGAAGGATGTGGAAGTTATAGAAAAGGTGCCGAGGAGATTTACCAGGATGCTGCCTGGATTAGGGGTTATGTCTTATAGATGGTGCAAGCTGGGGCTTTTTGTGTTGGAGTGAAGAAGGATGAGAGGTGACCTAATATGGGTGTACATCATGATAAGAGGACAGCCAGAGACATTTTTCCCATGGAGGAAATGGCTAATACAAGGGAGCATAATTTTAAGGTGATTGGAGGAAAGTATAGGGGGGGGATATTGGAGGTAACTTATTAACACAGGGTGGTGGGTGAATGGAATGCCCTATCAGAGGTGGTGGGGGTAGAGGCAAAGACTTTGAGCATTCAAGAAACTCATAGACAGGCACACGAATGATCAAAAAATGGAGGGTTAGATTGATCTTAGACTAGGTTAAAACGTTGGCACAACATTGTGAGCTGAAGAGCCTGTACTGTTTTGTAATTTTCTGTTTTAAGGCTCTTCAGAATTTAAACTTTAGCTTTAAAAAGCCGTGCGCCCTCCACAGATGCAGTACTGTGAAGCTACCACATCTCAAGAGAGATTGCCTTGGGTTTTCAGTAACTCGTACTCTGTCTTTGCTCTCATCATCTTGTGCACATCTGTCAAATCTCCCCTCATCATCTTTAGCTCCAAAGAGAAAAGCATTAGCTCGCTGACCCTTTCCTCATAATACATGTTCTCTAATTCAGGCAGTATCCTGGTAAATCTCCTCTACACGCTCTCTCAAGCTTCCATATCCTTCCTATAATGAGATGACCAGAATTGAACACAATTCTATAAGTGTGGTCTAACCAGTTTTATAGAGCTGCATCATTACATCGTGGTTCTTGAATTCAATCCCCTGACCAACACATTTGGGAATATGGTGGAGAGGGACGAAAATAAAAAAAAGACATGTTTTGATTTAAACCTAAAGTAAGCAAACTTTATGGATTCTTTAGACAAAGGGTTCCCAATATTGTTTATGCCATAGACCAATACCATTAAGCAAGGGGTCTGTGGACCCAGTTTGGGAACCCCTGCCTCAGACCAGGCTTTGAATGAAGCCCATGTATGAGTGGCGCTTTTAATTGGAACATACAATTCTCTCTCTCATCGCCTTGAAGTTGACATTGCTTAAATCTAGAAACAGTCGTTCTGCATTTCTTGTTCCAAGCGCAGCATTGAACTTGAGTTTTATTCACAATTAGAGTGTATCAAAGCATTTGTTGAGGCTCGATCAGCCTGCATTTCTTCCCTTTGTAATGAACGGAAAGAACTATTGTTTGAAGAACAGAAAGTGTTTGACTTAACTCAGTTAGTATAAATGTGTTTACGTTCAAAATGTGCTTTAATTATTTTTAATAATTCTACTTTTCAGTAATTCCTGGATCTTTTTGCATTAAAGATATTGCCCATTATTGACAGATTGGACTGGGGCACCACGCTGAATGTCAGTGCAGTGGCACCAGGAAAGGTCATGAGCAGCTCCCAAACAGAAGCTGCTGAGAGAGATTGCATGGGTCGCACCAGTGATGTCAAAGGCATAACAGCACTTCCCTTTCTGCAGATACTCAATGATGGCTTAAGCCTCGATACCTCCTTGTATATCTGTATCCGCAATTTCCTCACTTGCAGACCCCAGTCACTACAGATAGGTGATCATGTCTCCACCACAATCACCATCAGCACAGGAGCCATGCAACGCTGTGTGCTTAGCCCCCTGCTGTACTCGCTTCATACTCATGACTGTGAGGCTAAGTACAGCTCCCATGCCATATTTAAGATTGCTGAGAACACATCTGTTGTTGGCCAAATCAAAGGTGGTGACCAATTGGCATATAGGAGGGAGACTGAAAATCTGGCTGAGTGGTGCCACAACACAACCCTCTTACTCAATGTCAGCAAAACCAAAGAGCTGATCATTGACTACAGGAGAAATAAATTGCCGGTCCATGAGCCAGTGCTCTTTAGGGGATCAGAGGTGGAGAGGGTCAGTAACTTTAAATTCCTAGGTGTTACCACATCAGAGGATCTGTCCTGGGATCAGTACTTAACTGCCATTTCAAAGAAAGCACGGCAGTGTCTCTACTTCCTTAGATGTTTGTGCAAATTCAGCATGTCTTCTAAAACTTTGTCAAACTTCTATAGGTATGTGGTGGAGAGCAAATTGACTGGGTTGCATCATGGTCTGGTATGGAAACACCAATGTCCTTGAATGGAAAATCCTACAAAAAGTAGTGGATCAGCCCAGTCGATCACGGGTAAAGCCATCCGTGCTATTGAGTATGTGTACATTGTGTGTTATCACAGGAAAGCAGCAGATCCACCATCAGGGACCCCAGCCACCCACCTCATGCTCACTTCTTGCTGCTGCCATTGGGAGGAGGCACAGGGGTCTTAGGTTCCATACTATCAGGTTCAGGAACAATTATTACGTGAACTATCAGACTCCTGAATCAGCATGGGCAATTTTACTCAGCACAGCATTGAAATTATTACTGAACTCAGCTACAGACTCACTTTCAAAGACTTTACTAATCTTGTTCTCAGGATCTATCTTTTGTTTGGATTTGCCGAGTGTCTTTTGCACATTGGCTGCTCATCCCTTTGTTTTTGTGTAGTTTTTCATGATTCCTTTGTACTTCTTTGTTCTTTTGTAAGAACAAACAAAATGAATCTCAGTATAGTATATGCTGACATGTATGATCTTTGATAATAAATTTACTTTGAGCTTTGAACTTGAACTTTGAAGGCTGAATATGAGTACATAGGGATTAGGCTTTAGATTTAGAAAGAAGAAATTGTGTAAAATCGAATATGCTATCTAAATCAGCTATAAAACACAGGATAAAATTGTGATAAATATCAATGCACAGATGCTGTAACCTTGTATTTCCTACAGCAAAGGGAAACTTTACCATCATCTTTTATCTTTCCCTGAACATTATATGTTTCACCTTCCCAGCAGGGCAATTCCTTAGCAAGACAAACCACATAGCTAATGCTCATTTTGTCATGAAACAATGTGTTCATTAAAGCTTCCTTCAGTACATTTGAAGATTAATGATCCATGCTTCAAAAGCTTATTACTTTCTTCTAGGTTTGTTGTAGCATTAAAGCCATTTATCCACATTTGTTTCTATAATTAGTTGAAGAGAAATGCAAAGGATGTCTGATCATTCAGCTACAAGGCAAAAAACGTGATGGCTTGAGAATGTATTGCTGCTTCACTGCTTTGTCTTATTGTGAATAACGAGGTTGCATAATATAGGAAGCTGCTAAGAAATGAAGACACTGAAGTGTATAACATTTTACCAATCACATCACCTATTACTGGAAGAAATCCTTGTCATGAAGTACTCAACTATACATTTTTGCTCACGCAGCTCATTCAATCCTCTTCTATCTTTAGCATCTGCAAAAGATACAACCTCAAGAAAGCACCATCTACCGTTAAAGATCCCCACCATCTGAGCCATGCTATCTTTTACCATTGGGAAGCTGGTACAGAAGTCTAAAGACCCACACAACTAGCTTCAAGAATAGCAAGAACTTCCCTTCAGTCATTCATTTTTTGACCAACCGACATAACCCTAATCACTACCATTTAGCAACACTATGACCACTTAGATCACTTCACACTAAAATGGGATTTGATTTATTTTGTTCTAATTGTGTTCTTGTAAGAATTGTGAATAATTTATGTGTAATTTATATTGTTTTCATGAATGTTGCTTATATGCTATGCGCCTGTGATACTGCTACAAATAAGGTTTTCACAGGACCAGTCCATACAAGTTCTTGTGCATATAACTATGAACTCGTGACTTTGTGAGGGGGGAGAAGCGTAAACTTTATAATCATGACAACATGTATTGTATTATGTACATGCTGTGCCTGTGATGCTGCTGTAAGTAAGTGTTTCATTGCACCTGTGTATTTGACAATAAACTTGACTTTGACTTTGATCAAAAGGAATCTTTTGCCTGGATTCCCTATCAGGATGCATTTTGCACTGGACTATCTTAAAGATAATGGTTTGATGAAACACAGATTGTAACTAATTAACACCCTGATACGTTGTCTGTCAGGTCATTGTATGGTTGAAGAAATGTAAGCGTAATAATATAACTTCTAAATGCCAAGACATCCCAGGCAATTGTGCAGGAATGACTGCATTCATCCATCATTCAAATGGGAATGCTGGAAGTTCTATTAATGGTATCTAATCAATAAGAATCATGCTATGATATTTAGTCAAATGCTAGAACAAATAATTTAAATCCTACCTATTTGATGAGAAAGTGAATATTTTCTGTGTCTGAACATCTTCTGAATATTAATGTACTTGAGGTATAAAATTGATAGTTATCTTGAAAGACAAACATCTCTTCATAAGATGTACCAGAGCTAACCTGGTTGTTTAATTAATTAAGTTTAAAAATGCTGAAATCCTGCATAATTCTCAGCCTTACTGAAATAATGAGAACTTGTTTCTTTGAAATGTTTATTATTTATATGCTATAAATTGAATCTATAAATAGTATGGCTGAATCTCCTGAAATGCTACTTGTTAGCTATTTTCAAAGTACCTCCAACAAAGCTGTATGTGTTCCTTCACCCCTGCTGACTCTGTGACATGTCCAAGATTGTTCAAGGGTTAGTGCATCTGATAAATCTAGTGCAATGCACAATGTCGTCATGTGCTGAAAAACTCTTGTCCTGTTCTTGCACACACCGACAAAGTCAGTTTTAAAGGCATGCCCAAAAGCCATTTAATTATGACAATAACAGTGGAGATAAAAGCAATTCTAAAGGAGTTGTGTTTTTGTTTTTTGCAGTTAGTCTGGTTAAATATCAGAGCTGAGCCAATAAAAAGACCTCATCAGAAAATGAATTGTTTTCTGGTAGCAATGCCAAGCTCTAAACTACCTTTAGATGAAATTTGCAATGACAAGACATGCACATTTGCTTTAAGCTACTGTATCTTCTGGAAGAAGTCTTCTATGTGATTAAGGGCTTCCCTGTACAAAGGTAAAAACAATCATTGAGTCAGTGGCCCCAAAACTCAGGAGTTGGACAAAAGTTTACTGTGGGAACCCATTGTCCCTTCATCTGCTGAAAACTTCTTGCTTTGTTGTGATGTTGACTAGCAACCTCTGGTTGTATAAATGTAAATAATCCACCTTCTTTTCAGTTTTAGGACATGGTTCATCCACTCAAGTGATGTTCTGCCAGTGCAAAGAGTTATTTAATAAGTTTCCAAAAACCATTGCTTGTTTTTGGGCTGGTATTAACCAAGTTCCTTTGATTTGTATCAATAATTTGTTTAATGACAACAGGTGTACCAATTTGCATTGTTGGTGCTTGTGAACTGTGCTTTCTCCCAGATAAAAATAAGGCCTGTTGTCTAACACGTTTTTGTTCTCGAAGCCCTTATTAATCATATTAGTGAAAAGTGGCCCAGCTTATTCACCATTTCATGATGCACATACACTTAGTGGCCACTTTATTAGATATATTGCTCATTAATGCAAATATCTAATCAGCCAATTATGCAGCAGTAACTTGATGCATCAGAGCATGCAACCATGGTCAAGAGGTTCAGTTGCTATTGAGGCCAAACATCAGAAGAAATGTGATCTAAGGGACTTTGTCCATGGAATGATTGACGGTGCCAGATGGGGAAGTTTGAGTGTCTCAGAAACTGATGATCTGGAATTTTCATGCACAACAATCTCTAAAGCAAGGATTCCCTACCTGAGGTCCATGGACCACTCAATCAAAGATAAAACAAATTGGAAACCCTTCCCCTAGAGTTTACAGAGACTGTATAAGCGAAGAACATTCAGTGAGTGGCAGTTTTGTGGATAAAAGTGCCCTGTTAATGAGAGAGGTCAGAGGAGAATGGCCAGACAGGTTCAAGCTGACAGAAAGGTGGCAGTAACTCAAATAACCACGTGTTAGAAAAGTGGTGTGCATCTCTGAATGCACAGCATGGCTACAGCGGCCCTCCCCCCTCCCACACAGGGTTCCAAGGTGTACTTAAGTGTAAGATTATCCTTATATTATCATACCCGCCCCCCATTCTAGTGCCTTTCTATTCTTCTCTATAAACTGATGATCAGAAATAAAGACAGGGCTCTAAATATGCTTTAAGCATGGTTAAGTACACATTTAGCATAACCTTTCCACTTTTAAATTCCTCTTCCCATTTTGCTCCCTAACTTTCTACTATAATTGAATAAAGAAAAGAAGACAAACACAAATAATAGATCAAAGTTTCTTCATTTTCTGACCTTCCTACTGTCAGCTCACCAATTTCACCTCTAAGTAATCCCTATTTATTTTCCTTGGCCCACCCACCTATTTTCTAAATTTCATCTGAACAGCTCACATTTCTGCATGTAGAATTATATTACTATATTGTTTTATTTCCTTTTCAATTTATCTTCACAGTTCTTAACAGCTCCTCCTGCCTTTTTAAAATTTCATTCCCCACTATTTTACTGTTTGCTGCTGTCCAAGTGCTAAATGTATAATTGTTCCTTTTTGTTTTCCGTGCTGTCTCATTGGTGCTTACTTTGTCCTTGACGGTTTTTTTAGCCGAATATGCTTTTCCCCCATTTCAATTGTTTCTTTTTTGCTGTTGTTTCGTGTCACAAAACTGATTCAAACCCAGTATAAATATAGAGATTAGTCAAGACATTGTCAGTTCATTAGTAATAATTAGTGTCATAAATGATGCAACAGCTTTGTAGAATTCAGTCAGAACAACCGAAGTAAATTATGTGAGAGAATAATTTGCTGAAGGAAGATCAGTTTTGTGGTGAATATCCCAAACTTTACTACCTCTTGTATCTCACCTTCTTGAAAATTAAGGACACATATGGGGTGACATTGTCCACAAAAAGATAGTTTCATATTATTAGCACATAATTAATGGGGAATTGTTCATGTGCAACCTGTTCTCTTTGGACTGTGGAGGATTTAATAACACCATTACCAGAGGTGGTAGAAATGACAGGTTGTTATTTAGTTGCATCTATCCTGACCTCCAGCCTGGCTTCTCCTTTAAAGGTAAAATATAACGGATCAGTGTTCTTAGTCCTTTGATAGATAGCTTGAGTCTTAGGAACTTTTTCTTTTCCTAAAAGAATTGCATTCAATATGCTTTCTTTTCCTAGAAGGCCATGAGTTGTGCTGTGTCAGAGAGGAAGTGCTTGATAAGAATAATAATGAACATTTGGCTGAAATCTTACAGCATCATTCATGTTCAGGTTTGTATATCTGAACTAAACCTGTCTCTTTCACTTAAATACATATTTTGCCGTTCTACTCCTTATATATCTTTACAGCTAGAATTTTATAGGATGCAGTTTAGATCATTGATTGGTAAGTGGGTCCTCAAGGGGAAGACATTTGACAATATATTTTCCTAATATAGAACTTCTGAGTTATAGGTAATTTGTATTGATTGTGCACTATTTGCATTTGGTGTGAAAATAAACTACAGCATATATTTTTTCAGACTACCTAATTGGTTTACAGAACCGAGAATGTTGTAGATATATTGTTGTAGGTATGGGGAGATTATTCAACCAAATTGGAAGCTATTCACCCGACATTGCTTCATTCATGAACCAAAGTCACACTGACTTCAGTCATCAAGGTACAACATATAGATGATGCTTACAAATGCACATATTCCAAGGCTGATCTGCAAGTCCTTGTTAATTCCAGTGCCTGTATAGGAAAAATAGCTCTTAGACTTAATGTCTGCAAAGTAGATGTCCTTTGCCAACCTGTAACTGCTACAGCTGTTAGTAAGGGTCAGATATGCAACACTGGGGAAAAGCAAAACCAAATGGCATACTTAATGGAGCCATCTTTCAGAGAGCTGATGATGTCATATGTCATTCACTGTTGCTCCAGTGTGCCAGAATAGCCATTGTTCATGTTTAGCCATCTGATGAAAAATGTTTGAAAAGTAAGATCTCAAACTGGCACTCAGAACATGGTCTGCTAGGCAGGACTGACCCCTGCCTTTCTGTATGCTTCAAGAGATGGACTAGGGACATGGAATACCGACCATCAACTCTGTCTATGCAAAATCTTCCAAATTTACTGCAGGAAAGGCAAGGAAACATCAATGTCTTCTCTCAGGCCAGTATTCCTTACTTTGACGTTCCAATAGGGACCTTTTGTCATACATATGCTCAATGCAGGATTCCAAGAACACAGTATTCCGAACCATCCCATAGCTGGACGGGAGACATAGTTGAGGGATGTTCTCAAACCTTCCTGTCAACAATCCCAGAAAATGTGGGAGTCCCAGGCACAAGACTCTTCACAATGGAGAAGGGATCTTCAGGATGATATTGAAAGTCTAGAGCCAGTTCCTCAGAAGTATACAAAGCACTTGGTGAAAATAGCAGATGGAGCCTCCCACTTTGCCCTTTTGAGCATCTCCTCCCTCACATGTGGCAGAGTTTGTGGATCACATGTTGGCCTCATTAGAACACGAATTCTGAGTTGGAAGCAAGTTGATGTGAAGCCAAGGGTCTGCCTTATTTCAACATTAAATGATGCACTCAAGAAATGAAATAAGTTGATGGAATAAAGGCATACCATTAAAACAGGCTGGAGCAAAGTGAGCTCATTTTATCCAAAGCACACAGGTGAAGAAATAAGGGGTGATTTAGTATATGGTTATATAGCGTTTAAAAGGTAAGGATCAGATTATAACTTGCAGTATTAATTTTTTTTGCTTGTAACTTATAGCTCTGCCCAATTAAAATCAAAGAATTACTATTTGCCTGAATTAACATCAGCTTTCACTGTAACTGCCTCATTTTGTCAATTATAGTGATCTGGCATTAAATCATAATTTTTTTAGTGTCATGATTTCAGCTTTTCACTATTAGTGCTTCCAAATGTTCTGTAACTTGCAATGGAATTTACTTGGGTGAATTATTCTGAATATAATTAAACAAATGCTACTTATAATTGGACAGATCTGTGCACTTAAAATTCTTGTGTTAATAGTAATTAAAGTGCAGCATAAGCAAAATGGATGGGAAAAATTAGTTTACAAGCCATTAAAATAATGTAAGAAATGAGTTATATTAAGATTAATGGTTGAAATAATTTATTTCTTAGTAGGTTTACTGTGAAGTTTAAAATTACTATTGGCCTAATCACTTCTGAGAATAATTGCTGATTAAAGTAACAATCTTTCATTGTCTCAAAACTCAGAACTTGTAAGTGAACTAAGCATTTGGGTATAATCATTGCTGGAAACTTCATGACAACAAGATCATGAATGCATAACTTAAACCAATGGACGACCCTATTGGCTGCTCTTGTGTGTTATCTACTTTCATTACAATCAGAGATTAAAAGCAAGAATGTTTGAGAGAGATCTGCACAACATAGTACCATCAGCTACATCACAAAAACAATCAGTGCTGCAACTTCGAGTCTGCTGCGCCATTCACTCATGGCTGATCCTTTAACCCCTTCTCAGCCCCACTCCCTGGCTTTCTCCCCATAGCATTTGATGCTTTAGTCAATCAAGAACCAATCAATCATTAAATACACCCAACAACCTGGCCTCCACAGCTGCCAGTTGTAACAGATTCCACAAATTTTGCACCCTCTGGCTAAATAAATTTCTCCACAACTCTGTTTTAAATGGATGACCCTCTATCCTGAGGCTGTGCCCTCTTGTCCTAGACTCTCCCACCATGGGAAACATTCTTCCCACATCTACTTTATCCAGCTCTTTCAACGTTCAAAAGGTTTCAATGAGATCCCCCTTCATCTTTCTGAGTTCCAGCAAGTACAGGCCCAGAACCTTCAAGTGTTACTCATATGATAACCCTTTTATTCCTGAAATCATTTTTGTGAACTTTTTCTGAACCCTCTCCAGTGCCAGTATATCTGTTCTTAGCTAAGGAGCCCAAAACTGTTGACAATGCTCAAGGTAAGGACTCACCAGGGCCTTATAAAGCCTCAGCATCACATCCCTACTCTTATATTCTAGACCTCTTGAAATGAATGTTAACATTGCATTTGTCTTCCTCACCACTGACTCAACCTGCAAATCTGTCTAAGTCCATCTGCAGCCTTCCTGTTTCATCAACACTACCTGCCCCATCCACCAGTCTTCATATCATCTGCAAATTTGGCAACAAAGCCATCTGTTCCATCATCTAAATCACTGATATACAGCATAAA
The DNA here is from genome assembly GCF_048418815.1 of Hemitrygon akajei. Taxonomy (NCBI): domain Eukaryota; kingdom Metazoa; phylum Chordata; class Chondrichthyes; order Myliobatiformes; family Dasyatidae; genus Hemitrygon; species Hemitrygon akajei. Next base: position 50,169,911 of record NC_133138.1, read on the forward strand.
AAGAAACAGTCCCAACACAGATAGCTGCAGAACACCGCTAGTCACTGGCAGTCAACCAGTAAAAGGATCCTTTTATTCCCAGTCTTTACTTCCTACCAATCAACCAATGCTCTAACCATGCTGATAATTTGACTGTAATACCATGGGCTCTTAACTTGGTAAGCAGCCTCAGGTGTGGCACTTGTCAAAGGCCTTTTGAAAATCCAATTATATAACATCCACTACATCTGCTTTATCTGTGCTACGTATAATCTCCTCAAAGAATTCCAACAGATTTTCCCTTGTGGAACTCATGCTGCCTTTGTCCTGTGTTATCAAGTACTCCGTAACTTCATCTTTAACAATTGATTCCAACATCTTCATAACTACTGAGGTGAGGCTAACTGGACTATAATTTCCTTCCTCCTATCTCTCTCCTTTCTTAAGGAGTGGATTGAAATTTGCAATTTTCCAATCCTCCAGAACCATGCTAGAGCCCTATGATTCTTGAAAGATCATTGCTAATGCCTCCACAATCTCTACCGCTACCTCTTTCAGAACCCTAGTGTGCAGTTCATCTTGTTTGGGTGACTATTGTACCTTTAGGTCTTTCAGTATTTTGAGCACCTCCTCTCTTGTCACAGTAACTGCACTCACACCCTTCAACACCTGGCACACTGCTAGTGTCTTCCACAGTGAAGACTGATGCAGAATACTTATTTAGTTCATCTGGAACTTACACTTCTAAGAATTCACTTTCAAGTTTGGCACATAATTTGAATTCTTTTTTAGAACTTCAGGGGTGAGTGATACTTGCAGCATATTTCATGTTGTTCCGCAAAGATATCACTCACCCTGAAACTCCGACCAATCCTGAAAAGCCAAGTATTTTCCTTCAGGGATATTTGGCTCCCTGTTTCTAATTGGCTGCTGCCTTGCACATATCCTGTATATTTTGTCAGATGACTTTGGTGTGAATTTGACAGACTTATTTTTGAGGCACATGTAGTTAGATTTTACTGAGTCTTATTGCAGGGAAATCCAGATCATAGTTTCAAAACTGGTGTTAGTATTTCAGGTCCTAATTAGTAGCAGATGTGGACTTCAGATCTGAACACCTTTCTGTCACTTTTTATATGGCTTCATCACTAATATATGCCCACCCCCCCACTTCAACATGATAACTGGAATTTCTGTTGCTGAAATAAAAATCATTGACGTTTTCCTCAGTGTACCTTCTTGTATTTCTCTAGAGACATCCTATACATCAGAGGTTTCCTTGTGAAGCTGACAGCTAGAATAGCTTACAGTGGCAGGACACTGAAAGTTATTATTGTAATTATTCTGTAACCCACTCAATCAATTAGCTGTATTATGAAATTTATCTTGAGGAATTTCAAAAGCTATCAAGTAGAACTTGGAAATCTACCGTTGTCGTCAATCCATCGTCATTAATCATTGCAATGGAGCATGGATGAGAAAATCCATTGCCTGCAAGTGTTGGACACTTTAGGAGATAAAGTGTGGATGAATACTAGATTTAAGGGAAATGTAAGGTTATTATTTAAATAATGTTTTCAATATTTTCAGATCAGCTCATGGTATCCTACATGCTTTTGTAGGCAAATGCAGCAAACATTTTTCCCCCAGTAAAGAGTACGTCAGCAATACATTGACCAGCATATCACTTGGAACTCCCAATTCTTTGAAAGGTTTTGTCAGTTAACTTGCACAATTCCATCTGGACTGACTGGGGAAGTTAACATTCTTGTTTGAAAAAGAACACTTTGCAATACAACAATTCCTCCACAGGTAACTGGTTGCAATTCTTCCCCATAATGGGTCCAGAGGAATGGAGAGGTATTGGGGGCAGTAGAGTGCTCACTGCCAAAGGATAGGAATTGTGCTTTAGATTTGGATTAGTGAGAAAGGGAAGAGACTGTACTGGGTGTGGATGTGGTGGTAGAACATTCACTGCAGAATGTCAAAGCATGGGGTTGAAGGTTGGGTCCCCCATTGCAGCTGTCAGCATATTAAGGATTGATCTGCTGGAGGTCAGTGGATCATGGCTAAGGTCAATGGGTGAGAGCAAGGCAGGGAGGCAAGGAGTTACGGAGAAGACCAGCTGGTCAAAAACAAATCGCTGGAAGAACTCAGTAGGCCAGGCAGCATTTGTGAGACAAAGAAATAAACATGAGTCCGAATGGAGGACAATTCTGCTGCCTTCACAGATACTGCCTGACCTGCTGAGTTCCTCCAGCAGTCAGGTTAGTATCAAGAAGATCCAGTCCACCTACAGGGGTACAAGTGTTAGAAGGACTGCAACATCTCAAAGTGATAGGATCTACTTGTCCCATAAGTGGAAAAGAACTAACAAAACTGGAATGAAAGCAAGGCATGTTGGAGCTTTAAGGACTGTTTTAAAGAAAGTCCTGCTTTCTACAGTAATTTTAAGGTGAAGATGTTGCCAACGTGGCAGGGGTTAAAGATTTGTTAAATTCAGGCTTCTGAACCTGGGATCATTAATTGTTGGTTGATGTTGTTTGCTCATGCCGAGTGGAAGAAAGACCCCCTCTTTAGAAATGGTGATTATTAATGGTGCACAAGGCTTCAGGTCACAAGCAAAATGTTACTTAAGCTACGTATTAATGTGCCATTGCTGCTGCCAAATTCTTGAACTATGTATTTATAAACACTTGGATATTAGATTGCAGAACATCATACTTTCATGTAATAAGTGATTTGATCTCACTAAATAGTCAATTAATGAGGAAAATGGTGAACGGAGGAAGTTCCACAAAGATGGTGATGTTCAAACAGAATCAATGTGGCCTACTGAAAGGGGAGTTGCTTTTGACAAATTTTGTAAAAAAAACTTAAATTATATAGAATACAACAAATAGAGTGGGTAAAAAGGAGCCTAGTAGCTATGGTATGTTTAGATCTCCAGAGGTGTTTGATACGATGCCAGTTAAAAGTTTACTACATTAGGTAAGAATAAGTGTGATTTGGGTTAAAATGCTAACATGAATATGAGAACAAGCCAACAATTGAACACAGAGACAGGACGTATGGACCTGGATTGGCAGTCAGTAAATTGTAGGGATCAATGTTTATAATCTATATGACTGACTTGGATGAAGAAGTTGAGTGCACTGTACCCAACTTTGCTGATGCTACAAAAAGTGAGCAAGCTGTTAGTAGGACACAAGCTGTAAAGCGATATAAATTGGTTTAGTTTGTGGACAGGAAAATGGAGCATATGGTTACTGTGGTGAACTAGATATACCTGTCTGACTGCTCCTGTGGCTCCTCCCACAGACCCCTGTATAAAGGCGACTGTGGGCTGCTGCTCTCCCTCATTTTCACCAGGATGTAGTGTTGTTTATTCTTCCAGTCAATAAAAGCCGATATCTCGCTTCCTAAGTCTCAGCGTGAGTTATTGATGGTGCATCAGTTACATAAATGAATTAAGTTTGTAAGTATTGTGGAACAAGAGGATGTGTGAGTTCCAATAAATGAAACACAAAAAGTCAACACACACAGCAAATAATTAGGAAATCTACTGCAACATTGACTTTTTTTGCAAGGGGTATGAAGTTTTGATGCATCTTTATAGGTCAACTTTACAGGCACGTATAATGCCTGTAATACTGCATGCATTTTGTGTCTGAATATACTTGCATTGGAACTAACACAGAGGAGGTTTGTTGGGTTAATTCCTGGGATAAAGAGGTTGGTGCAACAAGGAAGTATTAGCATCATACTTATTGGAGTATAGAAATGAGAGGTAATCTTATTGACAGAATTTTTTCAGTAATAAATTCAAGGTTGGCTACTGAGAAGATGGTTTCTCCTAGTGCTTTTGGAATAACTGGTGTTACGAACCCCATAACTGGGTCACTTACCAGCAAAGATACAGAGGTCCGTTGAAGTCTGATGGTACTATTTTTAACAGTATTTATTGATAAAAATACACAAAAATAATATCAATGCAAACATACAGATAATATACGTCGTCAATACTAAATCTAAAAGCGCGGGTATAATAGTAATCAATAAGAAATAGCTCTATCGTTGTCTAGGGGATAATGTATTGTCTGATGGAAATATAAAAGTCACTCAAGTTCGTTCAAGCTGCCGGCTGCAGCCTTTGGTTGGGGTCAAGAGAGAGAGATTAAAACTTGCCCATTCCTTTTATGATGTCAATCCTTCAAGAGTCGTTGGGGCTGATTTCTCTTTTGTTGTTAGCTAAAGCCGTTCTTCCGTGGCAAGGCCCACCAATTCCGAGGCAAATGGAAAAGGACGCACGTGGCTTTCCACCGGCTTTCGCTATTACGCTGTTACAGGATTTCTAGCGTTTCTTCTGGTGCGTCTGAGGGGCTGTTTCCACAGACCCTCTTTTATCCCCACTCACGGGGTCTCAGATGTCAATCAGGGGGAGGGATGCCTCCCCTCAACCAGCCCACTTTTGGTCATTCCCTGAGGGCTTCGAATAAATAGCAGCATACTCAATACACAATTCCGTCTCCAAGAGACAATGGCCGTTTCCCGTAGCTTTGTATCGCCGAGGGGCCAAGACATTCCAAACGTCTCTCTCCCATTTCCTGGGTCTCCTGACCTGAATTAATAGTGATCTTGCGATTCTCAAAAAGGAGGGGGCACAGGCGTAACACTGGTTACCAATTTAAAATAGATGAGTTTTTGTTTCCTCTCAGGGTGTTGTGAAACTTTGAGGTCCTCTATCCTGGAGAACTATAAAAGTTATAAGAGGTGTAAGGGTATGGAGAGTGAGTGAGGCCAAGTTTGGATCTTATTGAATGATCGAGTAAACTTAAGGGGGTTCATGTCATGTCATAGAGGCATGGTGACATACCACAAAGAAAACTGTCCTTTGGGCCATTGAGTCTGTACAGAAGCAACCCATCAATGTCCATTAGATTATAATTCTCAACTTACAGTGGCTAATTAACTGACTAACCAGTGTCTCTTAAGGGTCTGAAGGAAACCAGAGCACCGGGAAGAAATGCATGCAGTCAGAGGGAGAATGTGCCAATTCCATGAAGTCATTCTCAGGATTGAACCCAAATTATTGAAGCTTAAGAGGGCAACAATTCAATTAGCTGTGCATTACACCACCCTGTTCTTAATTTGTTTCCAGTTCCTCCATGAATCTGATGTGTTGTCCACGTGGGAGTCAGATGTGTGCTCAGAACAGAACACTGGACAAACTCAGGGTCAGGCAGCATCTGTAGGGCCACAATATATTTTGGGTTGAAACCCCGCATGAGGACTGATGGGGAAGAGGAAGGGTAGTCAGTATATAGCAGTAAATGTTGTAATGGGTTGGGAGAGATAGCAGCTGGTAGGTGATAAGTGGTCCTGGCGGGGAGGGGAAGCTGGACAGATGGAGCTGGGTGAAGAAGGGGATGGGAGAGGTGGACAATGAGAGAAGAATACTAGGTGGACAGCTGAGTGTGTCTGGGAGGAAACCACTGTTGGGGGAGGGAAGTGCGATAGGTTCCCTGAAATTGAAAACTTCATTATTCATACCAATGGGTTGTTAGATACCCAAGCAGAATATGAGGTGCTGTTCTTCCAGTTTGTGTTTGCCCCCTCACGCAGTGGAATTAGCCAGATCAGTCTTGGATTGGAAAGGAGAGTTAAAATGACTTGTAACCAGAGGCACAAAATGACCATTGCAGGTGTCCTACAAAACAGTTAGAATAGATAGAATGCAGATGTTCTACAGAACAGTTAGAATAGATAGAACGCAGATGTTGTACAAAACAGTTGCCTGGTCTATACTTGGATTTGCATTATGAGCACCGATTGTAGTATACCAGGTTGGAAGAGGTGCAGGTGAAACTTTGACTCACCTGGAAGGACTGTTTAGGTTCCTGGCTGGGCATGGGAAGGATGAAGTGACAGATCTTGCACCTCCTAGTTTTGCAGGGGGAAGTGCCAGTGTCCAGGACTGTCCCCAGGACAGAGCAGTCTATTTATGCATAAAGTGATATTCCCAATTATTTGAGAGGCATGATTTGTTACTTAAAGTGATCCTGCCTGAACAAATTTCTGGCTTTGGGATCCTCCCCTTAGAATGTGCCAAAGGTATATCATCTTCCTGCTAAATACTTGTACGTTTGGAAGGTTCTTTTTTACCCATCTTTGTTTGTGACCCATTCCTTCAAATCAAGACCACTGCCTGAATACAAACTGCTGATTTTGCACCTCCTCCCTTCCCCTATGATTGACCGTTTACTGTGCGTGAAAGAAATTCCTTTCATAATGATGAGCTTTCAGTTGTGCCACAGAAATTTGCTTTGATGACCTTTGTTCACTTTCATGTGAGTTCTGCTCCATTAACTCTCGTGAAGAATGTCATTCTGATTTCTTTTGGGATTTTAATTTGCTGTTGGCTGCCTGTCTTTTTCTTTACTTCTCTCCACCTCCAATCGTAGCTTTCTCAATACCTTCCAAGCTGCTTGTCAATCTGTACCTGGAAAGATAATTTCATTAAACACAGAACTTCTTTCTTGCTCATTCATTGTGGGATAGAATCTTTCATTTTGGGTGAAATATCTTGGTTGCTTGTTGAACTCAGAATTGATTGTGTTTAATAATACATCATTCACCAGTCTGGAGCAGATTTTCCACATAATTAATGGGCTTATTGCTGATTTGATTGAAATTAAAAGAAATTTATGCTATGCCCACTCAGAACATAGTTGTAATCTTCTTTGCTGTTAGACCTGTAATTGTTTTCTTATAATCTATTTATGTTCCCTATACAAATGAATTGGTCAGATGTCTAACTTTTTATATTTATTGATCACAGTAATGAAGTAAGTGTATCTCCAATATTTTAATTTGTTCAGTGGTTTGGTTACCGGCAAGGGCCATCCTTAATTGCCCTTGAGAAATTGTAGACACAAGAGATTCTGCAGAGGCTGGAAATCTTGAGCAACAGTTACAACATTTGTGTGTGTGTTGCTTTGAACTTCTAGCATCTGCAGACTTTTAGCCTGAACTGCCAACTGATTATTCATTTCCATAGATGCTGCCTGACCTGCTGAGTTTCCCCAGCATTTTGTGTGTGTGGCTTTGGATTTTCAGCATTTTCTGACTTTCTCACGTTTGTTACATACAAAATGCTGCTGGTGGAACTCATTGAGAAATTCTGCTGAGATACCGTCTTGAACTGTTGCAATTAAGATATTGAAGGAATTCTTATATTGCTATCATGGAGGAGGAAGTGTCTGGAGTTTGACCTGGTAAAGGATCAAATTTATACTCAAATGTGTTAATTGGAAGAGTTTGCATGGTGCCCTGCTGACCTAAAACTTCCAAATGGTGGATGTTAGAGATTGGGAGATGGTATCAAAGCAGCTTTGATGGGTTGGTACAGTGCATCTCGCAATTGGTGTACACTTCATTTATGATGTGCTGATGGTGAAGGAGTGATAAACTTTTAAGGGGCTGCAATGGGTATCAATACATTAAATTACTTTTCCCCTGATGCTGATCATCTTGAACATTGTTGAAACCACATTTCTCTGGGCAAATAAAGAATATCCCATCGCTTTTATGGTTTATACATCCTAGCCACAAAGTAACTTTGTCAGGTGATTTGTGGAAAAAATCTATTGCTTTGCTGATTGAAGCCTTCATATTTTGTGTGATGGGTCAGTGGTGAGCTCCTGGATGTGGAATCTGTTGAATTCAACAATGGGAATGCTGTTCATTGTCAAAGGTGTCAGGTTAGATTTTCTCTTGTTGGAAATCTCATTGTTAGGCACTTTCTTGACAAACAATGATTATTATTTAATTTCACTTTTTTGATTTTCTATTTGACTGGAATGCAGAGGTTAAATTTTATTTGAGACAATATTTCAAATTGCTTAGAAAATAACCCCCTGTAAATGGAACACATGCGTGTTTGCACCAAATTTTCCAAGTAGCTTTAGAATAATTGTTTAAGCATTTACAGATTATCTGAACATGGATACAACAAATTAGTTTCACTCAAAATCAATTGATCATATTCTATTTTCAAATAGGAGGATTTTCTAAACTACAATTGTTATGTATCCAGTAAAGTGGAAATTGGATACTTGCCAACATTCAGTTTTTTGACATGTTCCCGGTAATTGGTAGTTGTAGAAATAAAGACTGCTGCAAATACACATCATAGACTTTTTTAATAAGTTGAATCAAACAGATATTTTTAATATGGTTTTAAAAAACTTGAGATTGTTAGTTCTTGTGGTCTTCTGCTGCTGTACCCTATCCACTTCAAGGTTCAATGTGTAGTGCATTCAGAGGTGCTCTTATAACGTGCAGTTGTTTGAGTTACTGTCACCTTCCTGTCAGCTTGAACCTGTCTGGCCATTCTCCTCTGACTTTTCTCATTAACAAGGCGTTTTCGCCTCCAGAACTGCTGCTCTCTGGGGTTTTTTTTGTTTTTCACACTTTCCTCTGTAAACTCTAGATATTGTTGTGTATGAAAATCCCAGATGATCAGCAGTTTCTGAGATGCTCAAACCACCCCATCTGTCGCCAACAATCGTTCCATGGTCAAAGTCGTTTAGATCACATTTCTTCTCCATTCAGATGTTTGGTCTGAAAAACAAATGAAACTCTTGACCATGTAGCATTTAAATGTTGAGTTGCTGCTACATGATAGGGTAATTATACACTTGCATTAATGAGTAAGTCTATGAATGTAACTAACAAGGTGACCACTGAATGTATAGACTCTACAGCATTTTAGAATAAAAGATTTGCATTTACAGCCTGTTTACTGTTGACATGTTATTAATGTAGTTTCAAAACATGTGCTATGTCTCTTACATAACTTATTGGTGCACTCCAAGGCTAATTATGAAAGCTGAGTCCACTGTATACTGAAGATTGTGGGCCCTGAAAAAGTCCTAGCTGTAACCTTGAAGGCTCGGTGCCAAAACAGTATCTGTATTGCAGTTGCATGTGCATAAAAAGATGAAACGTACTTTATTATGTTCTATTCATAAATAAATGAGATAAATATAACCAGTCCAATTAACAGTCCTAACAAACTCCTCAGTTCTTCAGTAAAGTGATCCAAACAGTTAACTATAGTGTTATCAGACACTGGTTGCTTGGACTTCTGGCAAGCCATTTGAATCTGAATGTTATCATTGCCTTGACCAAATCGCAGCTAGAATAGTTAAATGTCAGAAGAAAAATGAGAAGAGATGGCCTTTGATACCTGACACAAGTGTTTAAGAGTCACACGGGATGAGGGGGAAATCGTCTGTGGTTGCTGGACATCAATGACAGCGGTTCTAAGACCCTCATTGCTAAAGACACAATTTCAAAGAAAGCTGTGTCTTATAATTATTCACTCCTCGCTGAACCATCTGTAGGTGCCCTTGGTTGTGCTTTGAGCTTCCTAACTTCTGTTTTCACCAAGTTCTATGGGACCCACCTACATGTCAATCTTGTGGTTGTGAGCCTCTTCCTCCTGCCTTTACTCCCAGAATGGGATGAATATCTGCCTTAACCTGGAGTGCACTCTCCTACTGCTGAACACTCAGCTGCTCATTCCTTGACTTCTCTAGTGCCTTTAACACCATCCAGCCCAAGATCTTAAGGCACAAACTAACGGAGATGGGAGTAGACTCTCACATGGTGGATTGGATAGTGGACTACTTGACAGATAGACCTCAGTATGTGCGGTTGGGAGACTGTAGGTCTGACACGGTGGTCAGCAGCACAGGAGCACCGCAGGGAACCGTACTCTCTCCGGTCCTGTTCACCCTGTACACATCAGACTTCCAATATAACTCGGAGTCCTGCCATGTGCAGAAGTTTGCTGATGACACGGCCATAGTGGGGTGTGTCAGGAATGGACAGGAGGAGGAGTATAGGAAACTGATACAGGACTTTGTGATATGGTGCAACTCAAACTACCTGCGTCTCAATATCACCAAGACCAAGGAGATGGTGGTGGACTTTAGGAGACCTAGGCCTCATATGGAGCCAGTGATCATTAATGGAGAATGTGTGGAGCAGGTTAAGACCTACAAGTATCTGGGAGTACAGTTAGACGAGAAGCTAGACTGGACTGCCAACACAGATGCCTTGTGCAGGAAGGCACAGAGTCGACTGTACTTCCTTAGAAGGTTGGCGTCATTGAATGTCTGTAGTGAGATGCTGAAGATGTTCTATAGGTCAGTTGTGGAGAGCGCCCTCTTCTTTGTGGTGGCGTGTTGGGGAGGAAGCATTAAGAAGAGGGACGCCTCACGTCTTAATAAGCTGGTAAGGAAGGCGGGCTCTGTCGTGGGCAAAGTACTGGAGAGTTTAACATCGGTAGCTGAGCGAAGGGCGCTTAGTAGGCTACGGTCAATTATGGAAAACTCTGAACATCCTCTACATAGCACCATCCAGAGACAGAGAAGCAGTTTCAGCGACAGGTTACTATCGATGCAATGCTCCTCAGACAGGATGAAGAGGTCAATACTCCCCAATGCCATTAGGCTTTACAATTCAACCGCCAGGACTTAAGAACTTTTTAAAAGCTATTATTAATGCTTTTTGAGATAGTGATTTAGATGCATATCATATTTTTTAATGAGTTAAGTATTGTATGTAATTAGTTTTGCTACAACAAGTGTATGGGACATTGGAAAAAAAAAGTTGAATTTCCCCATGGGGATGAATAAAGTATCTATCTATCTATGAGAATCTGCTAGGATTGTCAATTGTGTCTGCTGCTCCCGATACAGTCTCCTCTACATTTGTGAGATCCATCGTAAGTTGGGTGACCGCTTTGTCGAGGACCTCTGCCCAATCTGCCAAAAGTGGAACTTCTTGGGTGCCAAACATTTTAATTCCAATTCCCATTATCACATGGCCCTCAGGGTGGAGGAGCAACACTGTAAATTCCATCAGGGTAGCCTCTAACCTGATGGCATGAATATCAATCTTTTTACTACAGGAAAGTTGTTAAGTTGCTGCCCAAGTAATTGTCCAAAACAAATTGATCAATATACAATTAATATTTATATTTTTAAGTGCATAAGATGAATAGTTATCTGCCACTGATGATCTAATATTGGCCTTTTGAACTTACTGGGTGTTTTAGTTTTTATTGTGAATTCCCAATGCATTTGATCATGAAGAATATATGAGCTCTGTTTTTCTATTTGGTTTGTTGAGTTCATTATGTGAGAATGGTGAATGTAACTGAAAATCTTTTAGATGGGACTCAATATAGTAAAAGTTAAATTACCGCTCATGTCAACATGCTTAATCTTCGTGACTTATAGAATTACTTGTTATTTGAATTTGTCCAAATCGCTCCTTTTAATTTAAATGATATTACTATCTCTTAAGATATTTCGATACAAAACAGGCATCATGATGCCCATTATCTGGGCATTGATTGGTGTGCATGCCTGCAAATCTGTAACACATTTAACGCCAAATGCCTTGATCAGAGGGAGAAAATAGCTCAAATGTTGCTTGAACATGCCAGAAGAATGCATAATAGACAGATCATCATTTCAGTCCTCTTCCAGCGCAGTATTGACATCAGAAATGTAGCTGACGTGGTATTTACTGGCAGGAGGAATCCACTCCCACCACCTCCTAAGTTAATCAAAAGGGCCTAATGAAGTTTGTTGGTGATTGATTTGAAGTATAGCTAGTTTTGAAAGAATGTTACTGTTAGAAGAATGAAGTAATATTACAACTTAAGTCAGACTAAAACTTAGCTTAAAGTGATGATCACCTCTAGGATTTCTAGGTTGGTGCAAGTTGTGCACTATTTTGAAGAGATGGTGGAGATGTTATGTTTCTTCTTTAATAAAGGCAAACTTTGCATGAGTTTTCAAATGCTGGAACATATTTTATTTACAGATTTACAAAGTGCCATCAGCTTAACCGCATTTTACTGGGGATACTCCAGCCTCCCCAGAATGTGTGTGGCCCATTCACTATCTACACTTCTAGTTCCAGGTGAACCTCCCACATTGCACACTGTGTTCTTTATTATGTACACGCATAATAACACATCTTCCCCCTTTAAAAAAAAAACAAAATACAGCATCCCCGTAAACTTGCAAGAAACAATACTGTTTTTCAACAAAGATATTTACATTACTGTCAATTATAATGAGCAAATACAGTCAGCCTTATTCACTCAGCCACTCTCAATTCATCTGTGTGGTGGTGTAATGATCCCTTTTGGACTGCTATTTGATTCCATGGATGTCTTGCTTTAATTTGCTTCGGTAATACCTGTGTCATTTTGAGAACTTTGATCTATGTGTTCATTTCTTTCACATCCTTCTGCCAAGATCCTACTTGTTCATTTTTGTTCTTCTTCTTGCTGTGTGACCATAATTCACTCCTCATGCCTCATAGTGGAGCCTTGACTCAATGTGATCATTGAGTCTTTGCATGAGTTCCAACTGAGTCTGTTACAATTGTAGAGCTCTTTCTGTTGGCTGCATGTCATATATAACAGCTCCTCCCGTTGGTTTGTCTTAAATTGTTGCTGTTGTTCTGATCTTGGGTCTTTCACTGTCTCCCCATGTTCCCTTTTATTTTTCCTCTTCAACTTCAGCGAGGATCGTAGAGATATTTTTGATTTCCAGTCTTTAACTGTATGTCAATGAGAGACAAATGTTGAAACACATGCATGATGTTGAAACAAGATTTCTCATGATCACTCCATTCAGTACTGGAATCCTGGCTGTCATGCCAGTGTAGCTGGTACAGATGTCTATGGAAGGTGCAGTTCTTGTGCTCCTCTTGCATAACCTCTCTGCAGCACTCATGGGTGCTATTACGAGTATCTCAGGCTAATGCAGGTAAACATCCAAGCCTCTCAAAGACATCTACATGCTCCTCCATGAGTGTTGCATGGTCATCTTTGGACTGTGATGCCACAACAAAAACACTTTTCAGCACGTTGAGCTTTTCACAAGCCATCAGACCTAATATTGGCTGAACTTACTTTTCAACCATCAGTAGCTGAGCCTTTAGGTGGTGCCCCTTGTACCTGAAGGTCACTATACAGCCTCCTTTTACTGGAACATTCTCTCCAGTATAGCCTGGATAACTTCTCTGGGTAAATCTTGCTGTTTACTTTGAGAGTATTGTTTTCATTCACAGGTAACAGATTCAACTGGGCTCCTATGTCAAGCTTGAATAGAATTACTGTCTCATTCACAGTCATTGGAACGATCCAGTCAATATGACAGTACCAGCAGTCTGTAGAGAATCTACGAAGACTTCCTCCATTTCCTCAGCAACCGTGTGCACCTTTCTTTTGGTAGTCCTAGCTTTGGAGCACCTTGCAAATGGAGTCCTCTTCCAACAATTATTGCAGGACTTTCCATAAGCAGGACACTTCTCCATTTGCTGCATTTCTTGTTTGAGCCTATCTCTTTGGTGTGTGGTTGCTTTGCAGAATGCCTTGTTGTCTACCCCTCTGTTTTCACAGCATGTACTATTGTTTCTGCCATGTGTAGCTCTTAAGCTTGATATCATGTGGTTTCTGCTGCCCTACGTATACTGTATTCACAGCCTTTTCTAGTATAAAGTCTTTTTCACAGAGCAAGTCTTTTTCTCTGAGCTCTTTATCTGGGATTCCACAAACTATTTTGTCTCTGACTAGAGAGTCTCTCAAATCTCCAATCTCACAGGACTTACTCAGTGTGTGAAGCTCAGCTAAGTATTGGTCAAAGCTAATACTTTGTTTCTGTTCATAGGGGAAGAACCTATATCTCTGAAACATACTTAGGACAAAATACTCCTCAAATTTTGTCATCATAGTGTCCAATATTAAGGCTGTCTCATCAGTTTGAAAGCTGTTAAAGATGTCCAAAGCATCTTCGCCAATTACGTGTAGAAAGACAGACACTTTCAATTTTTCCTCCACCTCAATGGCTCTAATCACTGCTAAATATATATTGTGTCGATGTTTAGAGCATTTCCAATTATCAGCTAGATTGACAGTAAACTGTGTAGGTGCAGGAAGACTCAGGCGATCCATTGAGTGGATTTTTAGGCTCTCACCTGAGTTTCTTGGTGAACTTCAAGACAATGTGCTCTCTTGCCAGCAGCATCTCTTCACTGGAACCAGTGTCCTTTTCTTAGTCACTTGTGGTATTTATTTATGTGCTGTACTTACACCTCACACTGCCTTCTGACACCATGTTAAGTTTGTTCTTTATCAAAGATGAACTTTGCATGGATTTTCAAATGCTAGAAGATATTTTATTTACAGAATGGCTTCAGCTCGACCACAGTTTACATGGGACATGCCAGCCTGCCCAAAGCATGAGTGCCCTGTTCACCAACGTCACTTCCAGTTCTGGGTGAACCGCCTCCATGGCACACTGGAAAATACAGTGCTTTATTATGTAAACACGTAATAACACAAGAGGCTCCAATGTTCAGGAGACCATGATTCATCTGAATCAGCAAATAATACATACACATAGATCCTGAAGGACTGAAAACTTCTGAAAGGTTTAACATCTGTATTTGGTTTACAAAGGATTAACAAAGGATTTGGACCAGTTGGAGGAATGGGCAGTAAAATGGCAGTTGGAGTTTAATGCAGACAAGTGTGATGTATTGCACTTCGGAAGGTCAAACCAAGGTAGAACATACAAGGTAAATGGTAGAACACTGAGGAGTGCAGTAGAACAGAGGGATCTGGGAATACAGATACATAATTCCCTAAAAGTGGCATCACAAGTAGATAGGGTTGTAAAGAGAGCTTTTGGTACATTGGCCTTTATAAATCAAAGTATTGAGTAAAAGAGTTGGAATGTTATGGTGAGGTTATATAAGGCATTGGTGAGACCGAATTTGGAGTATTATGTGCAGTTTTGGTCACCGAATTACAGGAAGGATATTAATAAGGTTGAAAGAGTACAGAGAAGGTTTACAAGGATGTTGCCAGGACTTGAGAAACTGAGTTACAGAGAAAGGTTGAATAGGTTAGGACTTTATTTCCTGGAGCGTAGGAGAATGAGGGGAGATTTGATAGATGTGTATAAAATTATGATGGGTATAGAGTGAATGCAAGCAGGCTTTTTTCACTGAGGCCAGGGGAGAAAAAAAAGAGGTCATTGGTTAAGAGTGAAGGGGGAAAAGTTTAAAGGGAACATCAGGGGGGGCTTCTTCATGCAGAGAGTTGTGGGACTGTGGAATGAGCTGCCAGATGAAGTGGTGAATGCGGGCTCACTTTTGACATTTAAGAAAAACTTGGACAGGTATATGGATGAGAGGGGTTTGGAGGGATATGGCCCAGGTGCAGGTCAGTGGGTCTTGGCAGAAAAATGGTTCGGTACAGCCAAGAAAAAGGCCTGTTTCTGTTATGTAATGTTCTATGGTTCTATCTATCAACTATATTAGCATCATCTATGGTGGATTGTATCAAAGTCCTGCAACATTCAAATACCAGAAGCTCTTCCCTTCCACCAGCTCCAGTGGTCTGCAAACATTTGCAAAAGATTTTGACAACCTTTGGCTGATACCTGGGGTGCATTCATGACTCATTCTTTCTGCAACAGATCACATGCCTTCTGTACATGACCATAAAACATAGGAGTAGAATTAAGCCATTCAGCCCATCAAGTGCTTCACCATTCCATCATGGCTCATCCCAGATCCCACTCAATACCATTGGCCTGCCTTCTCGCCATATCCATTGACCAAGAAACTGATCAAGAAACGATTAGCTTCCGCCTTAAATATATGGATGGAATTGACCTCCACCGCAGTCTGTGGCCGAGCATTCCACAGATTTACTAGCCTCTGGCTAAAGAAATCCTCCTTACTTCTGTTCTAAAGGGTCGCCCCTAATTTTGAGGCTGTGCCCTCTAGTACTGGACACCCACACAGTAGGAAATATCCTCTCCTCATCCACCCCATCTCCTTTAAACATTCCGTAGGTTTCAAGGAAATTCCCTCCCCCCCCCCCACATTCTTCTAATTTCCAGTGAGTACAGGCCCAAGGCTGTCAAACACTCCTCATATGTTAACCTCTTTATTCCCAGAATCATCCTTGTGAACCTCCTCTTGACTCTCTCCAATGACAACACATCCTTTTTGAGATATGGAGCCCAAAACTTTTGACAGTACTCCAAGTGTGGCCTGACTAGTGTCTTATAAAGGCACAGCATTATCTCCTTGCTTCATATTCTATTCACCTTGAAATAAATGACAACATTGCATTTGCCTTCTTTACCACAGACTCAGCCTTTAAATTAACCTTCTGGGAGTCTTGCATGAGGACTCCTAAGTCTTTCCTGCACCTCTGATGTTTGAACCTTCTCCCCATTTAGATAGTAGTCTGTACTATTGTTCTTTTTGCCTAAATGCAATATCATACCTTTACCAGCTCTGTATTCCATCTGCCACTCTTTTGCCCATTCTACCAATTTGTCTAAGTCCTGCTGCAATCGCATTGCTTCCCCATCGCTACCTACCCCTCCACCTATCTTCGTATCATCTGCAAATTTTGCCACAAAGCCATTGATTCCTTTTTCTACATCATTCACAATGTGACAAGTAACAGTCCCAATACTGACCCCTGAGGAACATCATTAGTTACTGAGCCCAAGTCATTATGTAAAACTCAAGAAGTGCAAATCATTTGGATCATTATAGGAAGTGAAGTAAGTGCAGGACCACACTTGGGATTAATAATGAGAGAAATGATCTATAAATTTAATTATATTTTCAAAGAATGACATTCATATTTGTAAAGTTCATTTTAAGGGCCAAGTGTACTGGTTCTGTCCTAGCTTGGAGAAATTCTGGAAAGATGTCTTCACTACACTATCGGGTATTCTGAATCAGCACCTAGAACCTAACCCCTTAATTGCTCTGTTTGGTTTTTGGGGCGAGACAGATTTATGTCTGGGTCCGACCAAATGCCGAATACTATCCTTTGCCTCTCTCCTAGCGAGGCGCTTGATCCTCCTTAGATGGAGAGATGTTGCCCCGCCCACTCATGCGCAATGGCTTAACGACATTATGGCCTGCTTGGACCTCGAAAAAATTCATTATTCAGTTCTCAATTCGGATTTAAAGTTCCATAAGATCTGGGGGCCTTTTATCGAGTACTTTCATAACCTTCCTCTTGACTAGGGTTTTTTTTTCTTTTCGGTCCCTTGCTTTCAGCTCCCTTTTTTTTTCTGGTAGTAGGCATTATTATCCTCTGTTGCTAAGTGTATTCACAGTCTGGGAGTTTGACTGTCCGGACTTATACTCTCTATATTGTGTGGTGGTTGGTCTGGAATTGTTGTTTTTTTTCTTGTGTTGTGGGGTTTGGGGAGGACACTAAGCTCACTTGTCTTTAATTTAGGTGCTTTTTTGTTAAATTCTCTTCCTTTGTAGCATATTGTTATTGTATGCTTAACCTTGCTCTGTATTAATGCTCCTCATTGGGATTTGGGGTTTTTAATTTTGTAAAATGTTTTGAAAAACTAATAAAAAAAAAAAAAATTAAGGGCCAAGAAGATCGTTTGGCATGTTACGTATTCAGGCAACAATAAATATATGTGAGTTAGGCAAAGGTTTTTATAACAAATAACACGTTTATTAAACACTGAAAACAAACCCCCCCAAAAGTAAACAAACACTAGCGTAACCGGAAAACAGCTGCTGTGCGGTAGCTCAAACAGTTCTTAAAGCGATGCAGCAAAAACAGTTCTTAAAGTGGTATTGAAAAAAAACAGTTCTTTAAAGCGGTATGCCGAAAGTTCAAAAGCTCACAGTCCATTTAAAAGGAGAGACTTTTTAAGGCGATTTAAATTCTCTTCCACGTTGTTGTCCTTCGATCCCCGGCGTCGAACTCTTCCCACGTAGAATTTTTATGAAACGTAATGGTTTAAAGGCACTAACCTCTTCTTCCACACTCTGTCCTCAATCTCCTGCTTCCCGCAGAGATTAACACGAGAACAGTCAACAAAATCCTCCCGAATGAGGATCACACGAGGTCGAAACCATTCCACCGTCGAAAATCGATTCTCCTCGATCTTTAACTTCTGAACTCCGATATTCACTCTCCACTAGCAGTATTGTAAGAAACTGCTGGCAATGACCTTTTAAACTTTAGGCATTAGATAAAACTTCATCTTTTAACTAAACTGTGTCATCACATTAAATCATGCAGTGGCATGAAGTCAGCTTGGCAAATCCAGCCACGAACTGCCCCACCCCACAGGGTGGGTCTTCTTTTTATAACCTGTAAAAAAAACCTGTCACATGACCTCTACTGGCGGGAAAATGACAACACTTCACCATCACAAGACCATTACCTCAAGTCCAGTATAACTTCAACCCCAGACACGTGACAAGGGTACCACTGTCACGTGTCACGGGTACGTAACAGGCAATATATTTCAAAACTATTTCTGCTCATGATATATATAAGATGTAATATTTTTAACTTCCCCTTGTTAGAAAGACTAGTGGCTATGTACCACAAATTTTCTCCGTCCATTGATGAATGTGTGGATTTAATGGGTAAAGTTCCTCACAGATAGCACAGCATGTGCATGAGAAGGAATGGAACATTATTGACAACAACAACAACTGGATTGGTTCTCTCCAAATGCTGAGGGAACTCTGCAGATCAACCAGCATCTATGAGGAGAAATGAATAAGCGATGTTTCAGGCCAAGACCCTTCATTAGGACTGGAAAGCATGAAGGCTGAAACCAGAATAAAAGGATGGGAAGGTGGGGGAGGAGTTGGTGGCTGATAGATGAATCCAGGTGAGAGGAGGAAATGGGAATAATGTGAGAAGGTGGGAGAAGGAAGGTAGAAGAGGAAAAAGGACAGAAGAACAAGAAATTTGAGAGGAGAGGACAATAAAATAAAGGGAAAGAGATAAGGAACAAATGGGAGGAACATGTGAGAGATAGATAGGTTTGAGGTTGGGGAAGGGGCATGATAAGAGGCAAAGGGGGCAGAGAAATAAGGAAAAACAAAACGGGGAGAGGAGAACAGAGTAGATTGATTACGGAAGTTAAAGAAATCTATGTAGAAAGTGTCAGTTTGAAGGCTACCAAGATGGATGGAATCAACATCAGTTTCTTCAACTGCCAGTTACCACTCCCTATAACTTCTTTAAAATTTGATTAGTTTAATGACAAGAACGGTCATGAAGGTTGAACACGTCAACATGTATCACAAAACCTGCATTGTATTTCAGATAACTTTCAAATTAATGGTGAAGCATTTTGGGCTTTAGTATGATTCATGGTATCACTCAAAAGATGTGTCAGTACAACAGAAATGAGATTAAGCAGAGTTTTGTGTTGTGGAAACAGTATGTTGCAGTCTGCAACTTTTGCATAACATTACAATCCAGTTCAGTGCTTAGTCCAGCAAAGGACTGGAAGTGGAGGTACAGCTGCAACAAAAGAAAGGAATTCTAGCCATTGGGAGAAGAATGGATACATCAAATGCCATAATTAAATGGATGTTGGTTGGTCAGCAAACCAGTAGGAAAGAGCAGCACTGTTTATCAATTCAGACTTCATAACATAGAGAATTCCAAGTTCAGCAATTCCATCTGATCTCTCAAGCAGGAGAACATAAATCACCAGATTAGTAATAACATGCAGTCTTACATAATATTTACTTGTCTTACAAAAGTCACAAAGGTCAACATAAATCATTCCTCCAATGAGTGAAAATATAAATGCACTCGTTAGTATCTAACCATCTAAACATTTTTCAGTTTTCTCAATCAGATTCAAAATCAGGTTTATTATCACAGACACGTGTTGTGATGTTTTGCAGCAGCTGTGCAGTAGAAGACATAAAATTGACTATAAGCTACAAAAATATATAGTGCAAAAGAGGAATAATGAAGGAGTGTTCATGGGTTCATGAACCATTCAAAAATCTGATGACAGAGGGGAAGAAGCTGCCCCTAAAATGTTGAGCAACACACACAAAATGCTGGAGGGACTCAGCAGGCCAGGCAGCATCTAAGGGAAAGAGTAAACAGTCGACATTTTGGACCAAGACCCTTCTTCAGGACTGGAAAAGCAGAGAAGTCCTGAAATGTTGAGTGTGGGTCTTTGGGCTGTTGCACCTCCTCTTTGATGATAGGAATGAGAAGAGGGCAAGAGGGTCCATAATGATGGCTGCTTCCTTTTTGAGGCACCACCTTTTAAAAGTGTCCTCAGTGGTGGGGAGAGTTGTTGCCCTTGACGGTTTTGGGTGCAGCCCCAACCCTCTGCAACCTCTTTCAACCCTGTACTTTGGAGTCTGAACACCAAGTAGTGATGCAACCAGTTAGAGTACTGTCCAGCATAGATTTGTAGAAGTCTTTAGTGACATACCATATCTTCAAGCTTATAATGAAGTACAGTACTGTGTGCCGCCTTCTTGATTTCATCAATGTGTTGGGCTCAACACAGATACTCCAAGACGTTGATGCCCAGGAATTTGAATCTGCCCAGCCTTTCCACCACTGAACCCTCAATGAGGCCCGTTATGTATTGCCCTGACTTTCCTTTCTTCAGTCTACAATCAATTCTTTGGTCTTGCTGACATTGAATGCGATGTTGCTGTTGAGACATCACTCATGCAGCCAGTGTATCTCACTTCTGTTCATTTCCACATCACCATCTGAGATTCTGCCAACAACAGTGGTGTCATCTGCGAATTTATAGATTCTGTTTAAGCTGCACCTAGCCAAACAATCATGAGTACAGGGACAGTGGAGCAGTGGGCTAAGCACACATCCTTGAGATGTGAACAAGGAGATATTATTACTGATCTAAGCTAACTGTGGCCTCCTGATGAGGTAGTTGAGGATCCAGTTGTGGAGGGACGTACAGAAGCCAAAAAGCTTGTTGATTTGTACTGAGGAGATGATGGCATTGATTATCATCTGTAATCTATAAGCATCAGCCTGATGTATGTTTTCTTCTGTTGTCAAGGTGCTCCAAAGCAGAGTGGAGAGCCAGTGAGATTGCAGACCTTTGTAGCTGCTGGCAAATTGCAGTGGGTCCATGTCTTTTTCCAAGTAGAAGTAGCTTCTAGCTATAACCAATCGCTGAAAGCAGCTTATCACAGTAGATGTGAGTGATACCACTTGATAGTCATTGGGGTAGCTCACCCGGTTCTATGTGGACCCACTGGGATTAATGTGTGTGTTGCTCAAGATTTCCAAGATCTGCAGAACCTCTTGCATCGACAAAAACATGTCTTACTTGAGCATATTAATATTTTAATGGATTTTGCATTGACAACAACAAAACATTGCAGATGCTTTATATCCTGTAGCACAGGCATAAAAAATGCACATATCGATTTTAGTTGAAAGGCCAAGTGACATATTTAATTCATCGAGCTTTCACTTGTTCAATGTCTGACATTGTACCCTCTCATTCCTATCTGTCATTACACTTGTTGGCTGATCACAATGTTTCTTCCCCCACTCAATCCTTCAATCTTATGCAAATTAAAAATGATAATAGCTGCTAGACTCAGAGTGCTGCAGCTAATTTTACATGAATATAATACTTTGAAAAATGCCCCACAACGTGAAGAGCCCATTGTGGTGTAATAAATTTAAGATCATTTACATGCTAAATTTTAGAGTGACTGATGGAAAATTGAAATGCACTGTAAAGTTCTGAATCATTGCTTGAGAACCAGTGTAAATATATTTCAACAAATCTCTCCCAACTGTTTGCATTGACTGAACTTGTATTTAGGAGGGACTGTCATTCATCTCTATTTTGGCATACCATGCGATACACTCAGTTATTTACACTGTAATTAATCAATGTTCCTTTTGACATTATTGAAGAATTGTTGTAAGGTAATTAAGACAAGGGAAGCTGTGATTGAGGGTAAATTACATTCTTCAGAATACAAATATTAATAAAGAGCTCTTGATAGACGCTAGATCAGTCATCTCTTGAGAAGCAAATGGTACATTTGGTGTATTTCATCAATACAAAATAAATTAATGGTTAAGGTATTATTTGGAATAGTGGTGCATAGAAATAACATAATTGTCAATTGTAGTCATTCCATTTCACTGTTGTCATAATCTAGGATGTCTGAACAACCATACTCCATTTTCTTCAAGGTACCACTGCAACTTAATCTCTCATCCCAGCCATCTCTCCCCTCTTTCTCTCTCGCTCCCCTCTCCCTCTCTCCACTATTCCCATCTGTGTCCCTTTGATTTTTTTGCCATTTACTTACGCTATGGGATACGTTTGTGCTGGCCTGTTGATTTGGATGTGAAAGGAAAACTGAGCACAGTGTCACAGGGAAAATATACAATCTCCACATACAGAGCACCCACAGTTGGGACTGAACCCAGCTTCCTGACATTGTGAGGCAGCAGTACTAGCTGCTGTACAAACCAACTGCTCCATTCTTCAGCGGGTACATTGATAATAAAAAGCCAATGAATAATTAATGTCAAGGATCTTCCAAAATGACAGATATTACAATCTATTAAATTATTAATTTAGTAATATATAGCCATGAACTCTGTATAATCTATGCATTTCTAAATCTGAGTTGTTACATGTAAAACATCATACACCAGTGCACCCATTAAACAGAGAGAGCAATCATACATTATCTGAAAATTATTAGCAGCTATCACAGACCCAAATAGTAATGATTTGGAACTAGTTTGTCTTAATGTATCTGATCTTGTTCCCTTCATACACACTGTTTAACATCTCACCTTCGACTATGGCTTCTCATGGGCACTGGACTTTTCCTCTTTCCCTCTGGCTCTTTCAAAACTAGGAACTTGTAGCTTGTTACTTTTGACTTTCATTAATTCCCTAGTTTCTGCAGAGTCAGTGGTTCTTCACCTCTCTCTTGTCTGCATGTTGGCTGCCGCATAGTGAATGGACACTGATAACATCCAGACCTGAGTTGATATCATGAGCGGATTCTTTAAATTGTCTTCACATGACACAGTTCTTGCACATCCAGCTCTTGTGGTTCATGGATCAACCCACTGAGCAAGTTGTTGGACAGAAGCTATGTAGTGTTCTGTTCTGTTCAATCACTTCCACCCTGGTAGAACCATCCAAAGTGTTACAATTGATCTTCTCCCCTCCCATCATTACAATGCAATCTGTCTAAGACTCGGCAGTTGTCTAATGGCTGTGGTCCTTTGAAGCACGCAGCTGCCTGGCCGCTGTGATTTGATCCAGTCGATGGTCATGATTGCAGGGTAGCTCCGGCCAATCGCCACAATGTATAATGGGACCCGTTAAAGTCTACCTTTTTGTATGTACACAGTGTCATGTTCTTTTTTTCCCCCCCGAGAACCTCAAGTGCTACAAGCTGCTTCCATTAACATTTTAACCCATTTTATGTACAGAACAAATAACTTCAACCACTCATTATTTTCCATTTCCAGGAGCCATCGGATAAGGTAGCACATAAAAAGTTGCGGATTGTCTCTCTCTCTTGCTCGCTCATGTTTCAAACAGACCTGTTTAATTCTGTGGTACTAGTAAGATTTATGAAAGTTATGGAATATTAATTTACAAATTGCAGAAGCTCTTGCCATCCTCTACCACAGAAATATCTGTACTATATTCGAACCAATGAAGCTAACTATACAGGTTGCCCACTAAACACTTCTCTACTTGATCTAGAATTGGTGACATGGTCCAAATACCTGCACAGTTAAAGCTTTGCAAACTCCTTTTTAAAATGGGTCACGAGTTTCCCTTTGCATGGATGTTAGATAACCCCAGATGATTGATAGTGGTCAAAATAATTGTTCTGGATTGAACCCATCCAATTTCCTGTGGAGGGTGTCCTGATATGGTCTATTGCAGAATAAGGAGCAAGCTGGAATGTAATGGCTACCTTTCATTGGCTCTTATCTTCTTTCCTGTGCAATCTTTGTCACCATCCATGGTGTTCTAATCTGTAGAGTGAGAGTTTCTAAACTTAGGATTCTATTATTTCTTCACTGTTTTTCTCACATTTATCTTTGAAACATCGTAGATCATTTTGTACAATCACAATAAGCAGCTTTGTTATGACCCACCTTTCCCGTTATTAAGTGATGTCTTGTTTTAGAAACATGATGCAAAGAGCGGCACGTCCTTAAAGGTAAATGCCAGCATGGGGAGCATTTCTGAAAAACACACAAAATGCTGTGGGAACTCAGCAGGTCAGGTACCAGCTATGGAAGGAGATGAACAGTCAATGTTTCTGACCAACAGCCTAGGACGGGCCTTTGAGTACCTCCAGTAATTCTGTATATGTGTTGCTTAAGATTTCCAGCGTCTGCAGGCTCTCTTGTGTGACAGTTCAGAAAAGCTATTTATTTGGTAAAAGGATATAAGTTATGGAAAGATTCTAGTTGAAGGCAATCTTATGATATGTTGTGCAATTCCATTATAATCATAAATAAGTTGTTTAGGTGACTTAACAAAGGGCATGCAGCAAGTGGCACGTGCATACAATAGAAACAGGGGCAGCTTTAGGCTGTGCTGCTGTGCAAACCTACTCTGCTCCTGTATCTCAAATCCACTGTTCTGTCTGATTTCAGTAACCCTTGGTTACCCTTGTCCTCATATGGTTTAGTACAGTGCAACTTTTGGCAGATGTAGCTCTTGGCTCGGTCACATACTGCTGTTCAGTCACAGCAGCTCTGCTTAAAATCTTTTATCACTTCCAAAGCAGACCCCACTTCAGTCCAACCTCTTGAAAAAGGCACTTAATCATTAGGCTCCACTGTCCTGCACTAGACCTGACAAACTTTACAAGCAGAAAAGTTTAACTGTGTACCAGACTGTGCTTGTTGGCTTCAATGAAGCACTATATTGTGGCAACATCCAGCTTTCCTTATTATTGTTAAAGGCCTTTATAAAACCTTGAGCTCATGCATAACAATCTGACAGATGAAGAAAGTATAGACAATTCCATACCTGCACTCTGAACAAGTGAGAGTCCTTGTTCCACCTTATCTCGATACACCAATTGTGATAACATGGCTCTTTTTTTGTAAGATGATGATTATTGTCAAAGTTATGCAAATTACTAAAAGCAGTGAGCAATATAATTACTTGAATTAATTGGAAAAATATTCGCCTTTCATCCTAGACAGATTTAGAACTTTGGCTCATTACAAAATTATGCTCACTCATACATAAATTAAGATATTTAGTGTTTAAAAAGAATAATTTGTTTTATCAACTTACCTGTTTTTATCCAAATTGCCTCAATTGCATTGTATCTTAGGCATGTAAACAACAAATTAAGTAACTGAATATTTTTCCTACATCATTCCGCATTATGTTTTCAGAATCCAAAATAAAAAGATTGAAATATTATGGAATAGTATCATGGTTATTCTAAACATGTAGCAAACTAGAGTATTATTTTAATTGACATTACTGACTCTCAATCTGTCCCTTATTATCTGAATTAAATAATAATGCAAAATGACATTAACATTATTAAGGAACACATTCACCCAATTTTTAATTTTATAAATATTTCCTCACATTGGGAAGCATGAGGTCTTGTGCTAAGTTTGTTTTGTACATTATTAATCTTTAATGACTCTTTCTCCATTAGTATTATTCCATGTTCCTGAAGTCTATCAAATATCAGAAGTAAAATGCAATGTGCAACTGCTAAGATGTTGTCTATTTAACTAAAACAACTGAATCCTTCACAGTGTAAACCAGGAAACATGAACAAGTATGAACAATCAAAGAAAAGGATGGTGGGGGGGTGGTATGGTGAGAAATAAATCTTAAATGTTCATTCACCTGTGAAGAAATAAGGCACCTCAGTTATAAAATTAATTTTTAGAGCCAACACAGTTTTGTGGTATTTCTTTCTGAATACATAGCCCCTGTTTCTTCTGACATATTAAGTGTCAGGTAAACTAAGTTCATGGTATTGCATAACTTTAGAGCTGAGTTTGTTAGAAAGGATTGTTATACCACACAAGTATAAAAGGGTAACTAGCATGTCTAATACAGTTAACTGTGTAGTTGCATGTGAGGGACATTTATTTCATTGAACAGGTGGAAGAACTATTCACAATGCCATTGTCATTAATGCCAAATTGAGGCCAATAGAGTTTTGCCCCCATATGGCAGGGCTAAGTCCTGAAGGAATGAGCTTTCTTCTGTTTAAACAGGCAATTGGCAACTCCTTTGCAGTTGCGTTGGAAGCTTTGTCCAGCCATTTCCCAGGCTCATTGACAGAAAATGGAAAGGTGCTGTGCTTTACCCTCCTGTTATATTTGTACCTTTGCCCAGTGAAGGGTAAGCTGGTGGCATTCTCTGCTCCATTGCTGCAGTGAAAATCTCAAATGGGCTACAAATGCATTTGGAGGCTAACTTTCTCTGACTTCCAGGTGGCATAGTGGGGAATATTCTAGCTGCACCAATTGTTGTTGTCTCAATTAGTGAATTAAAAGGACAGCATCATTTAAACCTCTTTCCCATTGGGAGAATTTAAAATATATTTTTATTGTGGTTGATGCACCATCAATAACTCTCTCTGAGACGTGGGCGAGATATCGGCTTTTATTGACTGGAAGAAAGAACAAGCAGTAGTTGACCACCATATTACATCCTGGAGACTGAGGGCCGGGCTCAGGCCTCAATCGCCTTTATACCGGGGTCTGTGGGAGGAGCCACGGTCAGTGGGAGGGGCCACAGGAGCAGTCAGCAGGGGGCGTGTCCAGACCGGTATATGTAGTTCACCACAGTGGTAACAGTAGCTGCAATATTAATTTGGACTAAACAGACATTGTTATCTGGTGACATAGTTTGGGGCAGCAAAAGGTCCCACCTGTGATACATGGAACAGTAGTTTTACATTAGATAAAACTAAAGCCTTCTGATCAGGGAAAGTATGAAGCCTGGACCTAGAGTAAGCAACACAGGAGCTGGAAGATCAGCTCAGCTTTCCCCCATTCTTTCATAAAGAAAACAATGAAATAAAAGTTTGTGTTCTTTGTCTAATGCATGTTCCTGGCCACCTGCTGCAAAGAGTGATGGGCTGCAGTGGTTCACCACCGTCATTTAGAAATGATGACACCACAGATCCTCCCTCGGAGGAAGGGTACCAGTAGTTGCAGGTAGGTGTGTTTACAAAACAATAGTGGACAAGTTGCCTCCCCACCACTACCCAAATAATTATAGCAGCTTCCCAGCCTTGTTTCAGCCCAGCAATAAGTGTTAAAGTTGTCCTTAATATCTATATTTGAGTGGGATGAATAATTCTTGCATGCATGTGATAAAGTACTTCTTTGTCCATTTCCCCCACCCATTGCTTATATCCATGTACATTCAGTTCGGGGACTTAAGGATTCATTTCAAACAAATACCTGTGTTATTGTTGGCACTTGTTCCATGTTCACTTTGCATTCTAAATTGTTGCCCTTGCGAGATTTTGTTCACACCTGAATCGAGATATGTAATCATATATGCGCTGTTAAAGAATAGGCTTTTAGTAAAATATAAAATATTAGAAACAAAATATTAAGAGTTAGAAATAAAAGTCTGAAATAATTGTGATTTAAAGGGAGCCTTACAGGAGAGGAAAGCAGTAGAGAGTCAGAAAGAGGAGAGCACTCTGGGGCCATGGTTTGGAAGTTGTAAGGTAGAGCAGAGGTGGGGGGGGGGGGTGTGTGTGTGTGTGTGTGTGTGTGTGTGTGTGTGTGTGTGTGTGTGTGTGTGTGTGTGTGTGTGTGTGTGTGTGTGTGTGTGTGTGTGTGTGTGTGTGTGTGTGTGTGTGTGTGTGTGTGTGTACGCGCACACACACAAGTCAGTGGTGTCCTATATGCTGAACAGCTATAAACCAAAACCCACCAGCTGTAAATGAGCACAATACAGCCAACTTCTCTATTTGGAAAAAAAAGACTGAAACCAAATAAGATTACAGTAAATTGAGAAAATAGGGCAAGGCCAATTTTTAAATTGCTATTTCTGGCATATTAGTATTACAGTGATAAAGCTGCTTCTGTGAAGTAATAATTTAATGGGAGATTTTCCTTGGCATGCTCGGCTGTTCTCATGTTTTCTGCTATTTATTGAGTTAGAGAAGTTGATGAGTCGGCCATCTACATATATTGCTCAAACCACTGTGACTTGAAAATTAAAGTTTGCTAGAAGGGTATTCTTTTTATCAAAAAACTACACTCTATATTCTGCTTCTACATCCAGTAAAAGTTATTCTGCAAGTTTCCTATTTATTCTCGGATCTTTCTTCAGTTTTGTTGTTAGCTGTTTGCAGTTTCTTGAAAACAGTTTGGATTGAGTTACTCAGATGTTTTCCCCTTGTACAGAAATGTCCGGGCTCTCTTTTGTAATTATATAAAGCTCGTAAAGAAGCAACAGCTCTTGGGATATCACTGAAATAGTAGATGGTGCTGCAAAAAGGTTGAAGTATGATGTAGGCACTTAGCAACCAATTTAACGGACTCTCGCGTCTCATCTGTAGTTGTTCAATTATCCATTTAAGTTATAACACTGATCACATGGGTTCCTTCTTCACTTTTTATGTGTAAGACTTATTACAAATCTGGGTAGAACGTAACTAATGACTACACAACGTTCTAATTGTGTACATTTATAGCTTGGATAATTTCTTCTTGGAATGGATTTTGGTCTTGAGTGGTGTGTTAAACATAGCCGTTAATATAAGATGATTTTGTAGAGGTTTTTAAAGAGAAGCCACAAACTGCACGTGTTGAGATTGTTTATCTATGCCTGATAAGTTAGCCAGAAACAGTCACATTTGACTTCAGAGTAATTTGGGGATGAGCTGTCTTATCCCAATGCTATTAACCCAGGTGAACAAGGATATCGAGCAATTCAACACCTCTGACGATGGGCATTCAGAACTGAAGCACATGATGGTGAACACAATTTTTTAAATGTCAATAAGATGCGCAATGTTTGTGGAGAATGTGCCAACAAAACAAGATGTTACTCTGAATTGACATGCATTATAGCAAATTTATACATGGGAAGTTTGCATACTAAATGAGGAGAGTGATTTGAATCACAAACAGGAGAAAATTTGCAGACGCTGGAAATCCAAGGCAACACACACAAAATGCTGGAGGAACATCAGCAGGCCAGGCGCTTTGGGCCGAGACCCTTCATTGGGACAGATGAATGGTCGATCGTTTATTCCTTTCCATAGATGCTGCCTGTCCTGCTGAGTTCCTCCAGCACTTTGTGTGTTGCCAGAGTGATTTGAATTCCTAGGCCTCAAACTAAAATGAGCTGCTTACTCGACATATCAAAGAACAGGAAGCATCACGCATGTTCTGAGCTCACTATGCCTCCTTCTAAAGTGCCTGCTAAGATCATATTGCAATTGCTGAAGCACCTCTTTGTCCTGATACTGCTGAATATTTCAGAAGTTAGTTACAGTCATGTGGTGAACTACATATACCTGTCTGGACTGCTCCTGTGGCTCCTCCCACAGACCCCTGTATAAAGGCGATTGAGGCCTGAGCCCGGCCTCATTCTCCAGGATGTAGTGTTGTTCATTCTTCCAGTCAATAAAAGCCGATATCTTGCTTCTTACGTCTCAGAGTGAGTTATTGATGGTGCATCAAGTGGTGATACCTGTCTGACATTGTCATGGAAGAAGGGGGACTACTGTGTTCAGGGAAGTACAATTTCACAAACTAGGAACATCCACAGGATAGTTGTTCACCAGACCCAGTCAAAAAGAGCAAAGTAACAATAAGACCTGGCTTCAGAATTGGGAAAACCTGATGATCATAAAAGGCAGCAAAGTGAATAACCCCTAATAACACCTCACACACCACGCTCAATAATTTGCTTTGTTCCTTGGTATCTTGAATCATACAATCGATGCTGATTACTTCACATTTGAGTAGACCTCTACCAGCAGCAGTCCAGCTCTTACTGTTGTCTAGTCTCCACAACTTCAAGCAGCCTGACAACACTGGCCACTGGCATTTCAAGAGCCTCCATGTAGTCACCAGCTTGGATGAGATGGGATTAGAAGGCAATTTGATAGAGGGGAGATTTGATAGAGGTTTACCAAATTATGAGGGGAATAGATAGATTAAGTGCAAGCAAGCTTTTTCCACTGAGGATGGGTGAGGCTAGAACTAGAGGTCATGGGTTAAGGTTGAAAGGTGAAATGTTTAAGGTGAACTTCACTCAGAGGGTGGTGAGAGTGTGGAATGTGTAGCCAGCGGAATTGGTGGATGCGGGTTCGATTTCAACTTTTAGGAGAAATTTGGATAAGTACCTGGATGGGAGGGTTGTGGAGGGCTATGGTCCAGGTTCACATCGATGGCACTGGGCAGATTAATAGTTCAGCACAAACCAGATGGGCTGAAGGGATGGTTTCTGTACTGCAGTGTTCTATGACTCTAATATGCTAAGAACTGAATCCTTACATTTAATGATTTGTGCACAAGGTTACAGCACAGCATCTGCACACATAGTGCCAGTACGTCATTGATATATGTGATGGCTGACCGATTTTAATGTGCCTCACTGCAGGCTTAAGGCAGCAGCGAAAGATGCTTCAAGGGCTGTTAAACCGAATGGTTTTGTATAAGTTCTGCAAGCTGAGAGTGAGCATATTAACGGGAATCACTGAGCAATTAAATCTTGTTGGTGCCAGGATGAAGTAAAAGGAAATGACCTCAGTGTGGTTACAGAAATGAGGTCACAGGGTGACCAAAGCTGGAAATAGTCCGGGCATTCAGCATTTAGGACGGGAAGACCAAAGGGAAGGAGAGGTGAGATAGTGCTATTAATAGGGATGACATCAGTAGTTAGAGAGCATCTTCCTTGCAGTTCTTGGGAAAAATTAGAATTGGTTTGAAAAACCATGTAGGGAGGTTGCTAATATGATTCTGAATACTAAAGCATCGTACAAATGAGGAATTAAGAGGTGTGTTTAACAGTAGTAATTCAGTAATCACATAAATGGAGTACATTAACAATATAGATGATAAATTCTTAGTGATGGATTTGCATGTCAACAAATGAACTAGGAAAAGGCTACTTCTAATGCTTCACAATTAGAAAAGGTCCATTAATAATCGAATCATAAAGGAACTCCACTAAAAAAGTCACAATATGACAGAATTTTACATTAGGTTCAACATTGATTGAGTTCAGTCAAAGACTAGTGTTTCCAATCAAAACAAGAGAAACTGTGAAGTAACAAGGAGCAAGTTGCTGGGGGTTGATTGGGAAACCACACTAAATGATAACGGGCAGGCAGTATCTAGTATTGAAATAAAGACTGTGTGATTTTCAACATACCGTACATGTATTTAGGCACAACAGCACTATAGGAATAGTGATCCAATCATGGATTATGGGAGAAGTTAAAGAAAACATTAAATGTAAGGAAAATCTTCAGTGTTGCTTGAAAAATGCTGTAATTTGGTAATTTGGTCTGTTTTAATATTCAACAGAGGATAACCAAGAAATTGTAAAAAGGAGGGGAAATTAGGGCATGACACTAGTTGTCAAAAACATTGACATACCTATATAGTTGTACAATGGAGAGCATCCTAACTTGGTTGCATGACAGTAGTGTGTGTAAACACTAATGCCTTGGAACGGAAAAGGCTACAGAAAATGGTGGACACAGCCCAGTCTCCCAGAGGCAAAGCTCTCTCCAGCACTGAATGCATTTTCATGGAGCTTTGCCAGAAGAAGATAGCATCCATCATCCAAGGTTCCCACCTTCTTCTCACTACTACAATCGGGGGAGGCATAGAAACCCTGGGTCTTACATTATCAGGAACAGTTATTATTCTACAATCATCAGGCTCCTGAACTGGCACAGATGACTTTAATCACCACTGCTCTGAACTGACCCTATGACTTACAGACTCACTTTCAAGGACTCTACAATTCACGTTCTCAATATTATTTTTACTTGCACAGTTTGTCATCTATTGGACTTTGATTGTTTGTTTATGTACAGCTTTTGGTAAATACTACTATATTTCTTTTCTTCCCTGCAAAGGCTTGAAATAAATTGAATCTCAATTTTATCTATGTTATCATATGCTACATAGATATACCCTTTGAAAATAAATTTACTTTGAACTCATCTGTCTAGTAGCAAAAGCAAAGAGATACATTTATCCAAAGCAAATGTAAGTCCATCTACTGACATAGATAGGATGATTGTTAATGGTAAGGTAGAATGTGGAAGGGGGATTAAATGGAGTGGATGGAAAAGTGTTGAGAACTAGTGGTCACACTTTCAAAATAAATGGTGAGTTATTTTTGGACAAATAAGGAGAAAGCTCACTCAAATGTAGTTGAATCTTAGGAATTCTCTATCCTGAAGGCCTGGGGAGCACAATCACTGACCAATCATCAAAATATATTGATAAGTCTCTGAATTTGAAAAACACTTTTATGGGGATATGCCATTGAGGTAGGAAGACCAAGCCATATATTTTTATGTCAGAACAAGCACCAATGGCTAAATGGTTAATATTGCTTAGATTTCTTTATGCATATAAAATCATATAATTGGATATTAAGCATTATGAGAATCTTTTTGAATATAAAATGCTACACTTATTTAAAGGCATGACCAATAAAGCTGTATCTGAGAGAATGAGAGAGTCAACTTGTAACGATACCTATTTGTCTGTTTCAGTGCTAACATTGATTTCAACATACAGAAAAGGATAGGTTTCAGTGAAAATCATTTGGTTTCAATGGAATCACTTCAGAAGAAACTTAGTGCTTCCAATAAAGGTGTAGGTATTGGTTTCATGTTAACGATAGCTTTAGTAACCAAGGAACCAAGTAAATCTATTTGTGTTTCATCTGGTTTTGGTTTCTTTGGTTTCTATGGAGACACCTGGTCTTGGATAATAAATGTCTGCTTTCCTTAAACATGCATTAACTTGAATGAACCTGCTTTTGGTTGCGTAAGAATTCATAGCGTGAATAGAAATCTAACATGCCGCTTTAAAGATAAATAGGTTATGTATTTTACTGTGGGAGCGTACATTAATTCAAGACAACATCTTAATGATATGCTGCTAAAAGAACTTTCCTTTTATATATTAATGGAATGTGAGAAGGAGTAATCAAGGCTTAAAAAGAATTTCATGTTCTGAGGTATTTGCCATTTTAGATCAGTGTCTGATTAAAAGCCTGAATTTAAAAGCTTTTGTAAATTGAGCACAAAGACTTCTAAAAATGTTATGCCTTTTCTTTCAATGTGTTTTACACCACATTCTTTCAACTTTTGAAATTCCTGTGTGCATCACAACATGAAGCAGGGCATTGTTTTAACGAGAGTATTTCCAGCTTTTGAATTCTCTCTCCATGAGACTGAGACACCTCGACGTTCAATAGCACAGGTTGGGACAAGGAATCTGTCACTTCTTTATTTTTCAGTCTTAATATTAGAATATAAATGTAAAGTCGTGAGGATAGATACACAAAAAAAAACAAAATAGTGCTTCTCTTGGGAACAAATCTGGAAGTGTATGATAAAATCAGGCAGAATTTCAAGCAAATAGGTGATCTGAAATCTGGTTTTCATCAGATTTGAAGTAAGTTTCAAGATGGGGATAATCTCCTCAAAGTGTTGGAGAAATGTAGATTGACAATTGCCAGGTTCCAAAGAGATCTTTCCTAATTTGCAATGGGAAGCAAGTGGGGAGGCAGATGGGGTCCAGTAGATTTAATTTAATCTTGAGATACAGGTGAGGTGTCAGAAGACTGGAGGATGGCTAATGTCTTTCTTATCTAAGCCAGGTAACTATAGACTGATGAGCCCTATGCCAGTCTCAGTACTATTAATTATTTATTTAGTTATTTATGTTTTATTATTTTTTTTCTATTTGCATAGTCTTTCTTCTTTTGCGCATTGGTTGTCATTCATTTGTATGCAGTTTTTTTATTGCCTCTATTTCATTTCTTTTTCCTACTGTGAATACCTGCAAGAAAATGAAAATGTATATGGTGATGTATATGTACTTTGATAACAAATTTACTTTGAAATTTGAAGAAAGTGTTAAAAAAATCCTAAAGGAAAAGATTTCTGTACATTTGGAAAGGCAGAGGCCGGTCCGGGATAGTCAGTGTGATGAACCAAAGAGCCTTTGTCTGTGCTGTACAACTAAGTCCATCACTATACCTCCACTGAGTAATGGGAGCTCCTGTTCTGTGACTTCTCAAAATAGAAATAGGGCTTTAGGCATTCCATTGAGAACTTGGGGTCTGGGGTGTTAAGCACACCGAATTCTATTGTAAATGGGGAAGGGAGTACAGAAGTAGGAGAAGATCATTTGGCCTAAATGTGCCTGCCTTGCCATTCACTGATATGATGGCTGCTTTCCTATCTCAATAAGATTTTCCTGCACTTTCTTCATAACACTTCAATTACCTAATATCAAAAAGCCTACCATCCTCTATTTTGAAAGGACTCGACAACTGAACATTTAACACTCTAAAAAGAATTCCGCCAGCTTCCCTACGAAGTCATATCAGTCCAAAATGAGTCGATGACCCCCGGTTCTGGTTATGTGCTAATTATATGAATATGGAAGTAGCAATAGGTATTTAGCCAACCAAGTTATTAAAATGTCACTGATTTGCTTGGAGACCTGATGTGGTAATTAGCTTCTTGTCCAAAGCTCATGCTGGTGCATTCCCTCTCCAATCAAGAGTGAGCCTGATTCTGTTAATACTGTAAATTACTCAGTATATAATTCAAAGCTAAATAACAATCTGCAAGGTCAGGCAGTAGTTGTATAACATAGTTAAATAACATATTGCAATAGTTCTTTTTCTAATATTTTAAAATTTGATTATTTTTAAGTAATTTTTCTTTAAGTTAATAAATTTTCTTAAACTATCTTCCCTAAATCTCTTACAGTATTTTTTTTTGAGTGAAATTTAGTTTCAGTATATTATCCGTTTAGTAGGAATAGATTTCATTGTGAAATAAGCAGGCCAGATACTATGATAAGAGATTGCAATATGCAAATTATGTGGCAACCTGAATGGAAACTGAAGAAGGTAAACCAGGAGAAGGTCAGATAATAAGAAGACAAACTAGATTATACTATGTGTCTCTGTAAGGTAGCATTGTGGGTGGAGATTCTGCCTCACAGCTCTGAGGGTCCAAGTTCAATCCTCAGCTTCAGTACTGGCTGTAAGGAATTTATACATTTTCTGTGTGCCAAAGTGGGTTTCAAGTCACTTTTTATTGTCATTTTGACCATAACTGCTGGTATGGTACATAGTAAAAATGAGACTTTTTTTCAGGACCATGGTGTTACATGTCACAGTACAAAAACTAGACTGAACTACATAAAAAATCAACACAGAAAACAACTACACTAGACTACAGACCTACCCAGGATTGCATAAAGTGCACAAAACAGTGCAGGCATTACAATAAATAATAAACAGGACAGTAGGGCAGTAAGGTGTCAGTCCAGGCTCTGGGTATTGAGGAGTCTGATAGCTTGGGGGAAGAAACTGTTACATAGTCTGGTCGTGAGAGCCCAAATGCTTCGGTGCCTTTTCCCAGACGGCAGGAGGGAGAAGAGTTTGTATGAGGGGTGCGTGGGGTCTTTCATAATGCTGTTTGCTTTGTTGATGCAGCATGTAGCATAAATGTCTATGATGGTGGGAAGAGAGACCCCGATGATCTTCTCAGCTGACCTCACTATCCGCTGCAGGGTCTTGCGATCCGAGATGGTGCAATTTCTGAACCAGGCAGTGATGCAGCTGCTCAGGATGCTCTCAGTACAACCCCTGTAGAATGCGGTGAGGATGGGGGGTGGGAGATGGACTTACCTCAGCCTTCGCAGAAAGTAGAGACACTGCTGGGCTTTCTTTGCAATGGAGCTGGTGTTGAGGGACCTCCAGTTTTCTTCCATATCTCAAAGACTTCAGGGTTAGTTGGTCACTGTAAATTGCCCAGAGTATATAGGTGAGTGATAGAATCTGGAGTGGGTTGGTAAGAATGATGAGGGAGGGTGACAATTACAAACAAGATTAAATTAATGTTGGATTAGTACAAATGGTCAGCAGAGACATCGAGGGCAGAAGGGCCTGTTTCCAGCCTGTGTATTTCCATGATATCAAACATCTTTAAAATAGCAATCCATATTATTTAAGAGAAAATGTTTTCACTCAAAAACAAAAACAAATCTAATCGTAAAAGAATTTAAGAAAAGTGTATGCCGAAAGTTTTTTAAAAATGCAGTAAACAGCTGGGAATTAAAGAGAAAAGTGAAAGCTGCTGCAAGTAGTCTTCAGAGTCCAGGACCCCATCTGCATCCTTGTGTCTGAAGGGAGGAGCCTCGCAGCTGATTGGTGAGGCCACATGCAGTGTCAGGTGCATTGACCCAAACTGTCCAGCTCTGCCTATTTATTGCCTTAGTAGCCAGTCAGGATCCCCAATTGCCCACTCCAGGTGCATGGCTGTCAACCGGCCAGCAATATAAGATGCAGCCAAAATTGACTGCTAAGTGACAAGAACTGCATGTTGGGGGAATTTAAAAAAGTATATATTTTTTAACAAATAGTCCATGAAGAGCGGCTGGGTTGCAATAATCCCTTACAAGAGAAAATCTGCAGATGCTAGAGATCCGAGAAGCACATACAAAATGCTGGAGGAATGCAGAAGGCCAGGCAGCATCTATGAAAAAATGTACAGTCAACGTTTCAGGCCGAAATGTCAGCATTTAATACCATCATTCCCACAATCCTGAATGAGAAGTTGCAGAACCAGGGCCTCTGTGCCTCTCTCTACAGTTGGATCCTTGACTTCCTAACCAAAAGACCACAATCTGTGGGGATTGGTGATAACATCTCCTTCTTGCTGGTGATCAACGCTGGCGTACCTCAGGGGTGTGTGCTTAGCCCACTGCTCTGCTCTCTGTATACACATGACTGTGTGGCTAGGCATAGCTCATGTACCATCTATAAATTTACTGATGATACAGTCATTGTTGGTAGAATCTCAGGTGGTGATGAGAGGGCGTACAGGAGTGAGATATGCCAACTAGTGCAGTGGTGTCACAACAACCTGGCACTCAACATCAGTAAGACAAAAGAGCTGATTGTGGACTTCAGGAAGAGTAAGACGAAGGAACACATACCAATCCTCATAGAGGGATCTGAAGTGGAGAGAGTGAGCAGTTTCAGGTTCCTGGGTGTCAAGATCTCTGAGGATCTAACCTGGTCCCAACATATCAATGTAATTATAAAGAAGGCAAGACAGCGGAGTACATTATATTAGGAGTTTGAAGAGATTTGGTATGTGAACAAGTACACTCAAAATTTCCATAGATGTACTGTAGAGAGCATTCTGACAGGCTGCATCACTGTCCAGTACGGAGGGGCTACTGCATAGGACCGAAAGAAACTGCAGAGGGTTGTAAATTTAGTTGGCTCCATCTTGGCTACTAGCCCACAAAGTACCCAGGACATCTTCAGGGAGCAGTGTCTCAGAAAGGCAGTGTCCATTATTAAGGACCTCCAGAACCCAGGACATGCCCTTTTCTCACTGTTACCATCAGGTAGGAGATACATAAGCCTGAAGGCACACACTCGGTGATTCAGGAACAGCTTCTTCCCCTCTGCCATCTGATTCCTAAATGGACATTGAACCCTTGGACGCTACCTCACTTTTTAAATATATAGTATTTCTGTTTTTTGCACAATTTTAATCTATTCAATATACGTCTACAGCTATTGATTTAGTTACTTCATTTTTATTATTATTATTTTATTTTGTTTTTATTCTTATATTTATGTATTGCACTGAACTGCTATTGCTAAATTTACAAATTTCCTGTAACCTGCCGGTGATGATAAATTTGATTCTGAAACCCTTCGGCAGGACATGTTGCAATCATCCCTTTGCTATTTATGACTATAAGGCATGGGTCCACCCATTCAGCAGTCAAGCTAAACAGACTTACAGTCAGAACTGCCTGCAGTGAGGTAGTGGCGATCATGCAAGGGCCAAGAGATCTCCCTGATGAACTGAGGCATATGGGGAACTCTGCACATTTGCCTGGTTGACGTGAGACTGACTGGATTGGGGGGGGGGGGGGGCGCGAGAAAGCAGGCAAGCATGTGCCTTTGCCTTCTGCCCATCGTACAATATAGGAAAAAAATCTGGTACTGGCAATTGCTGATTTCCCAGATGAAAGACAAATAAATTTGAATGTCAATAACTGCGAAGTGCCACACTTATGTGAGAAATGTGGAAAATAATGAAATGGATTTGGGGGTATTGATGAGCAAAATTTTATAAGCAGCATTGTTAGCGTAGTGACTACTTGAAAACAAACAAAGTCACTGAGAGGTTAAGTGAGGGAGTATCACGCAGTATGATCTGCTTCCAACTAACTGAATTCCAAGTCGAAAAAGTACGTTTAATCCTTTATTGCAAGCCAACAATAAAATCATTCAACTCTTCTGTAATTCGTGTAAAACAAAGACGAGTGTATTTGGATCAAATTCAAACATAGATGAGCGGTCACTGAAAAATATGAGCTCCCTACTCACCCCCTCTCTTTCCCAGCAAGCAGAACAGATGACCATTTCCATTTATTTCTACTGCAACCCAACGCCGTGCGCTGCCCACAAACCGCTGCTCAAACCTTAATTTACCTTAACCCAGAGTGAGGACGTGCAACACAAATACGATACAGACAGACAATAAATAGATACATGACTCTACAGTTGGTTAGTAAAGCTATTCAATCCCATTGCTTTTTGAGCATCTTTATTTTCTGTAAATTTAATCATTTTGAATATAATATTACACTCAATGACCACTTTATTGGGAGCATTTTACACCTGTTCATTAATGCAAATATCTACTCAGCCAGTCATGTGGCAGCAACTCAATACTTAAAAGCATGCAGATGTGGTCAAGAGGTGCAGTTTTCTGTTATGCCTGAGAATCTGTTGGTTCATCAATATATTAAGGAAAATTATTATGATATATTAACCAGTTTTAAATAAATGGATCAAAAGATAATTTGACTGGGAATGCTGGTGTGGCCGTTTTTGTGCCTGATATACAGGTCAAAGTCAAAGTAAAATTTATTATCAGAGTACATTCATGTCACCACATACGATCCTGAGATTCTGTTTCTGCAGGCATACTTAGCAAAGCTTTAGAA
This sequence comes from Hemitrygon akajei, assembly GCF_048418815.1. Lineage (NCBI taxonomy): Eukaryota > Metazoa > Chordata > Chondrichthyes > Myliobatiformes > Dasyatidae > Hemitrygon > Hemitrygon akajei. The sequence continues at coordinate 50,209,107 of NC_133138.1, forward strand.
CAGTCATTGTAAGCAGGATCAATGGATAACAATAAATAAATAGCAATTATACAACAATCATGAAATAACAAGATTAGAGTTCTTAAATGAGTGTAGTTATCCCCTTTTGTTTAAGAGCATGATGGTTGAGGGGTAGTAACTGTTCTTGAACCTGTTGGTGCAAGTCCTGTCCTAAGGCACTTGTACCTTCTACCTGATGGCAACAGTGAGAAAAGTGCGTGGCCTGGGTGGTGAGGATCTTTGATAATGGATGCTGCTTTCCTATGGCAACGTTTCATGTAGGTGTTCGCAATGGTTGGGAGAGTTTTACCCATGATGTACTGGGCTGAATCCACTACCTTTTTGTAAGATTTTCCACTCAAAGGCATTGGTGTTCCCATACCAGGCTGAAATACAGCAAGTCAGCAGACTTTCCACCACTCAGCTATAGAAGTTTGCCAAGGCTTTTCATGACATGCCGAATCTTCAAAGACTCCCGAGGAAGTAAAGATGCTGTCGTACTTTCTTCACAATGATATTTATGTGATGGGTCCAGGACAGGTCCTCTGAGATAGTGACAGCCAGGAATTTAAAGTTACTGACCCTCTCCAACTCTGATCCTCTAATGATTACTGGCTCATGGACCTCTGGTTTCCCTCTCCTGAAGTCTACAATCAGTTCCTTGGTCTTATTGACATTGAACAAGAGGTTGTTGTTATTACACCACTCAGCCAAGTTTTCAGTCTCCTTCCTGTGTGCTGACTCATCACCACCTTTGAAACAGCCCACAATAATGGTGTTATCAGTAAATTTGTATATGTTGTTGGAGCTGTACTTAGCCACACAGTCATAGGTGTGAAGTGAGTAGAGCAGGGGGCTAAGTACTCATTACCTGTGGTGCTCCTGTCTTGGTGGAGATTGTGAAGGAGATGATTTTGCCATTCTGGACTGACTGATGCGTTTACAAGTGAGGAAATTCAGGATCCATTTGCACAAGGGGGTATTGAGGTCTAGGTCTGATTAGTTTTGAGGGAATGATGGTATTAAATGCTGAACTGTAATTGATAAAGATCATCCTGATGTATGCATCTTTAGATGTTCCAAGCTAGTGTGAAGAGCCAACAAGATATTCCTGTCGTAGACCTGCTGCGTTGGTAGGCAAATTAGAGCAGATCCAAGTCACTATTTAGACAGGAGCAGATAATCTTCAACACCACCCTCTCAAAACATTTAATCACTGTGGATATAACTGCCACTGGGCGATAGTCATTTGGACAGGTTACCATTCTTTTCTTGGGCACCGGTACAATTGAAGCCTGCTTGAAGCAGGTGGGTACCACACGCTGCCAGAGTGAGAAGTTGAAGATATCCATGAACACACCAGCTGGTTGGTTAGCACAGGTCTTCAGTACTCAGCTTCGTACTCCGTCTGGACCCGATGCTTTCCTTGGATTCACTCTTTTGAAGGCAGCTCACACGTCATCCTCAGATAGTGAAACCAAAGGATCATCTGGAGACATGGGGGTGTTGATTGTTCCTCCTTGTTCTGGTGATCAAAGTGAGCACTGAAAGCTCAAAAATAATAATAAAACAAACAATTTACTAACCAGTTATCAGTATATACAACAGAATTCGTCACTGTCATTTTAGGCTTACAGTGGGTAGGAGAAATTTGTCCATGTAAAGTTGTAATGTGTTCAGTTTCCTTTTCAGTTTTGATGAGCCTTAAAACAGGTTGTTCTAGCAGTAGGTCAGATTTACTGTTGGAAGCTTATCAAATATTACTTCATATATAAAGTATCGACATACACGTTTTCTTCCTATGGATCACTGCACATAGAGATGTTGAGGGGAATGAGCAGGTTGACTGTTTAGCTAAAAAGCTGTTAGAAGTTCATCAGTAGATATAGACCTTTCACTTAGCAAATCAGAAGCTAAGGGGTTGGTGGGGTTAAGAATTAGGGAATTATGGCAAGACTTCTGGGATAATGGGCATAAGGGGAGACACCTTTACAGAATACTTAAAACTGGTGGGTTGATGGAAGAAGGGGGTAAAACAAGAAGGAAGGATTCATATTGACACGACTTAGAATTGGGTATGCGGTGCTTAATTATTCCTGATATCTTGATGGAAAACATTCTGGGTTGTGTAGGTGTTCTCATCATTATGAAACAGTTGAGCACATACAATTACAGTGTGAAGCATTTAAGGTTCAAAGAAATCAAATGCAGGCTTCATTGCAATCTTTGGGGGTTTGATAGTTTTCATTTAAAAACTTTTAAGTTATGAGAGTGACTTTAATTCACAGTATCTTCGTTCATAACTTACAATCTAGAGGTGTTTCGGGATAATTTAGCTTTCCCTTGAAAGAGTAGTAAGGGTTTTTTCCCCCCAGTTCTTTATGCCACACTCCAGTTGGTGGTGGTAATGCTCCTTTACGTTGGACTGCCAACTGCCATTAAAAGTCAAAAGGAGAAGAAGAGGTTCAGTTCAGGAGGCTGGTATGGGAGCAGAGGGCTAAGCCTGCTGTTGGGAGTTGCTCTCAGGTAGGAAGAATGGTGGGGGGGGGGGGGTAGTGGTTAGGGATGGCAAGAAGTGATGGAGAAGATGGGTAGTCAACGGGATGCCAACACAGATGCCTTGTGCAGGAAGGCACAGAGTCGACTGTACTTCCTAAGAAGGTTGGCGTCATTCAATGTCTGTAGTGAGATGCTGAAGATGTTCTATAGGTCAGTTGTGGAGAGCGCCCTCTTCTTTGTGGTGGCGTGTTGGGGAGGAAGCATTAAGAAGAGGGACGCCTCACGTCTTAATAAGCTGGTAAGGAAGGCGGGCTCTGTCGTGGGCAAAGTACTGGAGAGTTTAACATCGGTAGCTGAGCGAAGGGCGCTGAGTAGGCTACGGTCAATTATGGATAACTCTGAACATCCTCTACATAGCACCATCCAGAGACAGAGAAGCAGTTTCAGCGACAGGTTACTATCGATGCAATGCTCCTCAGACAGGATGAAGAGGTCAATACTCCCCAATGCCATTAGGCTTTACAATTCTACCGCCAGGACTTAAGAACTTTTTAAAAGCTATTATTAATGCTTTTTGAGATAGTGATTTAGATGCATATCATATTTTTTACTGAGTTAAGTATTGTATGTAATTAGTTTTGCTACAACAAGTGTATGGGACATTGGAAAAAAGTTGAATTTCCCCATGGGGATGAATAAAGTATCTATCTATCTAGTATTGGGTAATGAGGGTTGTCTGGAGGAAAGCGATTGGCTGGTTTTTGGGAATCAAAAAAAAGCAGCAAATTGAGGATTGTAGTGGCTTATCATCCAGTGATGAAGGCAACAGGGGGGAGGTAAATACAAGAGGGAAGGAAAATTGTAAGGTATTTCTAAGTTTTGATTGTGGACCTGTTTCTGATATCAATCCAATTAGATTAACAAAGGATTTGAAAAAAAATCATTTGGAGATATTGTGGGTGCAAGACCTTTAAGAGATTAATGGTTTGGCTAATCAAATTGATGGCTTTCTGGCAAAGTTTGCAGATGTTATGAAGATAGGTAGAGGGGTAGGTAGTGCTGAAGAAGCAATGTGATTGCAGCAAATTGACAAATTAGAAGAATGGGCTAAAAAGTGGCAGATGGAATACAGTGTTGGGAAATGTACTATAATGCATTTTGGTAAAAGGAACAATAGTGCAGACTATTATCTAAATGGGGAGAAGGTACAAATACAAATACAAAAATACAAATACTTTATTGTCACCAAACAATTGATACTAGAGCATACAATCATCACAGTGATATTTGTTTCTGTGCTTCAAACATCAGAGGTACAGAGGGACTGAGGTAGGAGTCCTTGTGCAAGACTCCCAGCAGGTTAATTTACAGGTTGAGTCTGTGGTAAAGAAGGCAAATGCAATGTTGGCATTTATTTCAAGGGGAACAGAATATAAAAACAAGGAGATAATGCTGAGCCATCATAAGACACTAGTCAGGCCACACTTGGAGTATTGTCACAGTTTTGGGCTCCATATCTCAATAAGAATGTGTTGTCATTGGAGAAGGTCCAGAGGAGGTTCATGAGGATGATTCTGGGAATGAAGGGGTTAACATATGAGGAACATTTGGCAGCTTTGGGCTGGAATTTAGAAGCATGTTTGGAGATCTCATTGAAACCTGTTGAATGTTGATAGGTCTAAATAGGGTGGATGTGGAGAGGATGTTTCCTGTGGTGGGGGTATGCAGAACTAGAGGGTAATCTTTTAGAACAGAGGTAAACAGGAATTTTTTAGCTTCATGGCAGGTGAGGTAAGTTGTGTGTCACAAACTAAAAATATAACAATTGTATTAGAAGCTGCAGGAAAATATATCTAGAGATAAAATACTTAACTCTAGAAGTTACTAATAATGTTTTAAAAGGATAAACAAGATAAATAATATTCAGACTTAAAAGGAGGGTTGTCAATAGTTTGTCTATTCATACAATGGAATGCTAGAAGTCTGATAGATAATGATCAAGAGTTTAAGAAATTTGTTGAAGAAAAGGGTTAATGATGTGGGGTTTTTAATGTTTGTAGGATTATGTGGGGCTGTAGTGACAAAAATGTGATTGTGACAGTGGGGGAAGACTTACTGGAAGAAAAGTGGTGTGTCTGAATGATGGTAGAAGTACAAGGATAAATCTATTTAACACTATTTCAGCTACAGATCTGCACTGGTATCTGGGGTTATAACAAGTGTCTGTAACTGGGAAGTGTGTAATGATACAACAATGGGGAGTGATCATTTCCCCATTATCTGCTCAGTGGGAATAGATGTGTTCTCCTATCTCCAGGTGGAACTTCAAAAAGGCTACTTGGGATGTATTTGATGATTTATGTGAAAGTAGATTTCCTGATCACAAACAAGAGAAAGTCTGCAGATGCTTCCTGGCCTGCTGAGTTCCTAAGCAATTTTGTGTTGCTTAGAAATCCTGATCATTTGCTTTTGGATGATATCAAGCAGAGTAATAATGTCTTGTGTTCTGTATTCAACTCAATAGCTAAGGAAGCAATTCACAGATTGTTGGGAGATAATAAAAGGAAGGCTGTTCCCTGGTGGACAGATGAACATAAAAAGAGCAGAATAATGGATTTAAGAAAGTGAGGCAGTGTTACTCCTACTCGTCTATCATACAACATGAAAGAGCTCAAGCCGTAGTGAGAAGGACAAAGAAAATGGAGAACATACAGTGATAGTATTGGGAAAGAAATCCAAGGTAGGGGAAGTTTGGGATCGATACAGAAAATGGGAGGAGCTGGAAAACTTGATGTATTACTGGTATTGTACGGTGGAAGAAGTTTGCAGTTACGGACTCTAAAACAGCAGCATTATTAGCAAAAACATGTTTCGTGTACATAGTTCGGTGAATTTACATAGACAGGTCTTATAGCGAAACGGTTCGGGCAAAAAATCCTCAGATTGCTGAGAAAAAGGACTTTTCCAGTTCCTGCTTGGATATTGATTTTACATTGACTGACCTATTAATGGTGCTGGTCAGACATCACCTGGGAAAGTTGATATTTACACAGATTTGAAGCTTACGTTGGTTTTGGAATTTTTAAATACAATATGGATTGAAGGGTGATTTCCTCCCTCCTGGAAATTAGTGTTGTTATTCCTATATTGAAATCTGCTAAGGATCAATTAGATCCTTCCTGTCAAAGACCTATTTCACTAACTTCACATTTACTTTAAGTAGGTAATAGCAAAGCTTTCTTATTTTGTAGACAATAGTGGAAAATTAGCTATTTACAGTACCAATCTAGATTTTGCCAAGGAGATTGACCTTAACTTGGTGTTAAGTTTGGAAGCAGATATTCAAAAGGCAGTTAATTAACAACCAGCGGTAGCAGTTTTCTTTGATGTTGAGAAAGCTTATGATATGTCATGGACTCAAAAGTTGCTACTTAAACTTAAAAAAGCTGAGAACAAGTGTAGAATTTTCAATTGGATTCAAATTTTTTTATTTGTAACAGCAAGATGCAAGTTATGGTGGGAACAACTTCTAAGGAGTATGAAAAAGGAAATAGGACTCCACAGGGGAGTGTGTGTACCCCTCTCCTTTTTAATATTATAATTAATGATATTTTCTTTAAGGTTAGCTCGGACATTCCAAATCGTTATATGCTGATGATGGCACAGTGTGGTAGAGAGGCAGTAAGTTACATAGTTACAGCTATAATGAAGTAGAGGAATGGGGATGCCAGTGGGAGTTTACATTTTCTTTACAAAAACTCAAGTTATTCGTTTTTCTAAAAGGAACATTACATCCACAATTTGTCTTAAGTTATATGGTAAATCTGTGAATCAATGGTAGAGTTTCTAGGTACAGTATGCGGTTGGACACCATCATGGATAAAATTCTAGAGGTCCTTAAAGTGTTCATGTGTTTAGTTGATTGTAATTGTGATGTGAGTAGGAGGTCACTTAAGCAAATATGTATTGCTTTAATCAGATCTGACTTTGATTATGGATGTGTTGCTTATGGGTCAACCTCACCAGCGGTCTTAAAGGCTCTAGATAAAGTTCAAGCTCACCATTAAGATTATCTTGTGCTATTAAGTCATCCAATTTCAGTATTACAGGTAGAAATGGGTGAAATACCAATACATCTAGGCAGATAACAGTTAGCAGTGGTTTATTCGACTTAAAGTTGGTCATACAATATTAGCAACATTAGTAGAGAGTCAATAAGGTGTTCAGTTTCAGGTGGATGGGAAATGAATGGGCACAAAATCTTGGGCTGTTTAATGTGGAATATGGTCCCAGTGTACCCCTTCCTGTCACTCCTCCATGGTTTCTCCCTTTGCCTATGGTTGATTTAAACCTTCATGAAACGATCAAGATGAAGAATGATTGGATATCTGTGGCCCAGAACGTTCAACAATATATGCAAGGCAGATGATATGCCTTCTTACATATCTATCCAAGTGGTTCAAAAGATCCAGTGACAGGTCACTAAGCTGTTTATGTTCCAAAGTTTCAGGTGACTATTAAGAAAAGATTCTCAGTATTCACGCATGAGATGATTGCTATTATTTTAGCCTTGGAATGGGTTGCAGTAAACCCTGAGTATGTACTTCTGTGCTCTGATTCATTCTCAGTTTAGAAACATATTAAAACAAGTATTTTAAATTATAGGCCAAGTATTCTTCTTGAGATTGGACAATATTTATTGAGGCTGCAGGGCTAATGCTTGTATATACATTTCTAATGGCTTCCTGCCCACATTGAGGTTGAAGGAAACAAGTGGGCAAACATTCTCACCAAGCAAATGTAGTAGTGCCTTTTCATGAAGGGGAGGTGAAAGCCATAATTGAAAAGTCGATTCAATCACTGTGGCAACAAATTTACGAGGAGGAAAGAAAGCACAGCATTAAAATAAAATTCAGAGGATGGTGGGAACTCAAATACAGGTGGGTTTAACAGGAGGGAACAAGTTAAAATTACATGTTTATGTATTGGACATACTAGTTTGAATAATTCCTTATTCAGAACTAATATGCATTTTGCAGATATTTATAGGAAGTGCACTTGTCAAGAAATGGTGCAGCATGTTGTATATTGTTCGAGTGCAGATCCAGTGAGGTGCAAAGGAAACATCTAATTGATAAATTTAGATCCTTGGGGACAGACAAAGTTTAATATGGACATTGAAAGCATCCTGACTTGCTGCATCACTGCCTGGTATGGGATCTGTACTTCCCTCAATTGCAAGACTCTGCAAAGAGTAGTTACATTGACTGTTCTATTTATTAAAAGTTATTATAAATTACTATGATTGCACATTGCACATTTAGACGGAGATGTAACGTAAAGATTTTTACTCCTCATGTATGTCAAGGATGTAAGGAATAAAGTAAATTCAATTCAATTCAATTGTTAGGATATCCCTGCTGGAATCTGTATGTGTGTATTTGACTTTCTGAAAACCATTAGATTTTTGATACTTGAATTATTTTGGGGGAGGAGTTAAAGTGTATTCTTCCTGTCGCTGCTCCACTCCACACTCCAGCTCAGTAGGTGGCAGAAATGCACTTTATGTTGAAATGCCAACCGCCATTAAACTTTACAAGAATGAGAAGAGCAAGAGGTTCAGTTGTTCAGACCAATGATCTGAAGACTAGAGAAGAAATGTAATCTAAGTGACTGGCCATAGAATGACTGTTGGTGCCAGACAAGGTGGTTTGAGTATCTCAGAAACTGCTGATCTCCTGGGATTGCACAATAGTCTCTTGAACAGTGTTTTCCCAACTTTTTTAGCCCAACGCCCCCCCCCCAGCACTTTCGGACTTGTGAAAGCCCCCCAAAGCACTTTCATACTTGCCAACACACCTCTTAGGCACAGTATACTTTCCAGTGCCCCCATGTCTACCATATGCTAACATGAAAAAAATAATTCTGCTTTAAATTTTTATTTGTCCAAGTCGTTTCTGTTTTTTGAGAGTATGTGGTTCACTACACTAAAGCCTTTTTCAAAAAGGTAGGAGGGTGGAAATTCAATGAAGAGCAGTTTGATAGACTTCATCACCAACCTCTCAAAGTTCTTCATCACAGTGGATATAAGTGCTACTGGATGATAGTTACTCAGGCAAGTTACCACACTCTTTTTGGGTTGAAGCCTGTTTTAAAATAGGTGGGTACCTCAAACTGCTGAAGAGAGAGGTCAGAGATACTAGTGAACACACCAGCCAGTTGAATAGCACAGGACTTCAGTACTCAGCCATTACATTGTGTGGGCTGAATGCTTTCCGTGGGCTCCCCCTCCTGAAAGATGCTCTTACGTCGTCCTCAGAGACTGAAATCATGGGGTCATTAGGGGCTGTGTGAGTTTGTGAAGGTGCCTTCATGTTTTGACAGTCAAAGAAAGTATAAAAGGCTTTGAGCTCAACTGGGCATGGAATCTTGTTGTCACATATATTGCTTGGTTTTACTTTGTAGGAGGTGATAGCATTCAAGCCCTGCCACAGCTGTTGAGAACCCCTTAGTGATTCAAATTTGGTCCAAATTGCCACTTTGCACATGAGATAGCTTTCCTTAGGTCATACCTGGATCTCTTATATTTTAATTGGTCACCAGATCTGAACTTCATTGATTTGGCTCTAGGCAGATTGTTTATCTCTTGGTTCATCCAAGGCTTCTGGTTGGGGAAGACTTATGGAGACACACTTGTGTTTATAAAGTACATAACAACAAGATGTATTCGTTCAGATCCTCTGATGAGTCCTTGAACGTGGCCCAGTTCACCGACCCAAAGAAATCCTATAGCCGTGCCTCTGCCTCCCTCAACCACCTCTTTGTTGTTATTATCTCTGGAGTCTTGCTCTTTAGCCTTTGCATGTAGGAGAAGGGCAGACAAATAGTCAGATTTCCTGAAGTTCAGTCTAGAGATCTAACAGTAGGCATTCCCATTCGTAGGATAATGTTTGGTCGAGTGAGTTGGAATCCCTGGTGCTAAAGTTGATATGTTGACGATAATTGGGCGGAGATTTCTTCAAATAAGCTTGATTGAATTCCCTTTAAAAAATTTGAAAAGCATCGTGGTAGGCTGTTTGCTGTTTGCCACTCGTGACACTTGATACCTTAAGTGCTTGATTAACAATGGGCTTTTAAAAACCAACAGAAGGCAACTAAAAAAAGCCATAAGGAGGGAAAATATGAAATATGAAGTTAAGCTTGCCAGTAGTATCAACGAAGAATGGCTGAGATGGCCTGTTTCTGTGCTATAATTGTTAAGATACCAAAAGTTTTCTTTTTCAGATATATAAAGAGTAAAAGAGAGGCAAGAGTGGATATTGGACCAATAGAAAATTACACTGGAGAGGTAGTAATGGGCGACAAGGAAATGGCAGGTGAAATGAAGAAGTACTTTGCACCAATCTTCACTGTGGAAAACATGAGCTGTAGGCCAGAAGTTCAAGAGTGCCAGGGGGCAGAAGTGTAGTTGCTATTACTTGGGAGAAGATGCTTGAGAAACTGAAAATTCTGAAGGTAGATAAATCACCTGGTCTAGAAAGAGTATATCCCAGGGTTCTGAAAGAGGTAGCTAAAGACATTGTGGAGGCATTACAGTAGTAATGATCTTTAAATGGTCAATAGATTTGGGCATGTTTCTGGAGGAATGGAAAATTGTTAATATCACTCCATACCTGATGACCCTGTGATCTCTGTCTCAGAGGCCGATGTTAGGCTGTCTTTAAAAGAGTGAACCCTCACAAGGTGGAAGGTCCCGATGGAGTACCTGGTAAGGCTCTGAAAGCCTGTGCCAACCAACTGCCAGGAGTATTCAAGAACACTTTCAACCTCTTATTGCTGCAGGCAGAAGTTCCCATTTGCTTCAAAAGGCAACCATTGTACCAGTGCCTAAGAGGAATAATGTGAGCTGCTTTAATGACTATCGCCTGGTAGCACTCATGTCTACAGTGATGAAATGCTTTGAGAGGTTGGTCATGACTAGACTGAACTCCTGCCTTAGCAAGGACCTGGACCCATTGTAATTTGCCTATCCCACAATAGGTCAATGGCAGATGCAATCTCAATGGCTCTTCACACGGCTTTAGACCATGTGGACAACACAAACACCTGTGTCAGGATGCTGTTTATCAACTATAGTTTAGCATTTAATACCATCATTGCCACAATCCTGATTGAGATGTTGCAGAACCTGAGCCTCTGTATCTCCCTCTGCAATTGGATCCTCAACTTCCTAACCAGAAAGAACCACAAACTGTGAAGATTGGTGATAACATCTCCTCCTCACAGACGATCGACACTGATGCACCTCAGGGATGTGTGCTTAGCCCACTGCTCTACTCTCTCTATGCCCATGACTGTGTGGCTAAGTATAGCTCAAGTTTCATCTATAAATTTGCTGTTGATACAACCATTGTTGGTAGGATCTCAGGTAGTGATGAGAGGGCGTACAGGAGCAAGATATGCCAACTAGTGGAGTGGTGTCGCAGCAACAACCTGCCACTCAGTGTCAGTAAGACGAAAGAGTTAATTGTGGACTTCAGGAAGGATAAGATGAAGGACCACATACCAATCCTCATAGAGGGATCAGAAGTGGAGAGAGTGAGCAGTTTCAAGTTCTTGGGTGTCAAGATCTCTGAAGATCTAACCTGGTCCCAACATACTGATGCAGTTATAAAGAAGGCAAGACAGTGGCTATACTTCATTAGGAGTGTGAAGAGATTTGGTTTGTCAACAAATACACCCAAAAACTTCTATAGATGTACTGTGGAGAGCATTTTGACAGGCTGAATCACTGTCTGGTGGGGGGGGGGGGGGGGGGAGGCTACTGCATGTGACTGAAAGAAGCTGCAGAGGGTTGTAAATTTAATCAGCTCCATCTTGGCTACTACCCCACAAAGTACCCAGGATATCTTCAAGGAGCAGTGTCTCAGAAAGGCAGCGTCCATTATTAAGGACCTCCAGCACCCAGGGCATACCCTTTTCTCACTGATACCATCAGGTAGGAGGTACAGAAGCCTGAAGGCACACACTCAGCGATTCAGGAACAGCTTCTTCCCCTCTGCCTCACTATTTAAAATATATTATTTCTATTTTTTGCACAAATTTTAATCTATTCAATATATATATACTGTAATTGCCTTACTTATTTATTATTATTATTATTTTATTTTGTTTTTTTCTTCTATATTATGTATTGCATTGAACTGCTGCTGCTAAGTTAACAAATTTCACGACACATGCCAGTGATAATAAATCTGATACTGAGTCTGATTCTGAAGAAGTGTGGGAGGTAGAAGAAAGGAAATTAGAGGCCAGTTAGCCTGATGTCAGTGGTTGGGAAGATGTTGCAGTCAATTGTTAAGAATGAGATTTTGGGGTACTTGGAGACACATGATTAAATAGGCTAAAAGTCGGCACGGTTTCCTTAAGGGAAAATCTTGTTTGACAAATCTGTCAGAATTCTTTGCTGAAATAACAAGCATGATATACAAAGGAGAATCAGTGGATGTTGTATACTTGGACTTTCAGAAGTTCTTTGACTAGGAGCTGCACATGAGGCTGCTTAACAAGATAAGAGCCTATGGTATTGCAGAAAAGACACTAACATGGATAAAGCATTGGCTGATTGGCAGGAGGCAAAGAGAGGGAATAAAGGAAACCTATTACGATCAGCTGCTGGTGACTAGTGGTCTGCAGGATCAGTGTTGGGATCGCTTCTTTTTACATTGTAGGTCAATGAATTGGATGCTGGAATTAATGGCTTTGTGATCAAGTTTGTGGATGATAAGAAGGTAGTTTGAGGGGTAGGTAGTATTGAGGAAGCAGGGAGGCTGTAGAAGGTACTAGATTAGGAGAATGGGCAAAGATGTCATGCATTTTGGTAGAAGGAATAAAAGCACAGACTATTTGCTAAATTGGGAAAAAAATTTAAAAATCTGAGGTGCAAAGGGCCTTGGGTCCTCATGCTGGATTCCCTAACAGTTAATTTGCAGATTGAGTTGGTGCTAAGGAAGGCAAATGCAATGTTAGCGGTTATTTTGAGAGGACTAGAATATAAAAGCAAGGATGTACTGTAATGCTGAGACTTTTCAGCACTGGTGAACAGCTATGGGCCCCTTATATAAGACAGGAGAGGGTGGAATTGTATCTAAAAATACTTTGGAGAGGGTTCAAAGGACAATCACAAGAGTGATTACGGGAATAAAAGGGTTATCAAATGAGGAGTGTTTAATGGATCTGAGCCAGTATGCACTGCAATTTAAAAGAATCGGGGGGGATCTCATTGAAACCCATCAAATGTTGCAAGGGCTAAATAGAGTCGACATGGAGAGGATGTTTCCTATAGTGAGGAAGCCGAAGACCAGAGGGCACAGCCTCAGAATAGAAACACGTTCATTTAGAACAGAGGCGAAGAGAAATTTCTTTAGCCGGATGGTGCTGAATCTATGGAATTTGTTGCCACAGGAGGCTGTGGATTCCAGCTCATTGGGTGTATATAAGGTGGAGGCTTTTAGGTTCTTGATTAGTTGGAATGTGAAAGGTTATGGGGAGAAGGCAGGAGAATGTGGTTGAGAGGGAAGTAGGATCAAATGGCAGAGCAGACTCAATGGGTTGAATGGCCTCATGCTGCTCATATGTCTTATGTCTTTGGTGGTATGTAACCAACACTACGGATAACTCTCTCGGTAAGTAGAATGAACAGCACTTAATCATTAGATGCTCCGGGATGTGTGAACAAGAGTGTGACAAGGCCGCTACATACCAATACCATAAATCTTTATCATGAAACACAGATCCACACCTTTTACCTTCCCTGAATGTTCTAACAATTGATCCAGCTGGTAGATTGAGAACCCCTTGAAATGGACGCCATATCCATCATGTCTTGAGTGAACCATGTCTCTGTGAAACACAGAATGCAGTAATCCCTCAATTCCCATGATGCAGCAATCTTTCCCTGAGGTCCTCAATCTTGTACATTTGCTAACAAGATACTGGGTAGAGGAGCTTGTACACGCTGCTGTTTTAGTCTTGCTTGGAGTCCTTTCTGCTGTCCACTCTTCTGGCCATGGTGGTGTATCTTTGTCCTTTAAAGGTGCTGTACCTGCATTCCTATGAATTAAGTCTATTGAGTCCTTCAGAAGATTGTGAAATCAATAGTTCATTCAGATGGTTCAAAAGTATGTTACTTAAAGGGAAATTACAGGATGCAGGTTGCAGTGATAGTTGTGAGAAGTATATGTAGAAGTTTTATAAGCATCCCACAAAATGTCACCGTTGTTCACTAGCGCTATCTTGTCACAGTTAACAAAATTAACTCTTCATGTGGCTAACCTTCCATCAGAACACCGTTGCCATTATTTCCTCTAAATGTATTATCCCACTTCAGCTTTTATCTAAATACAAACCAGTTTGATTATTCTGGCTCAATTTTGAGAAGCCTGTCAACTTGCGTATGATTTATCCATATATGGATCGGCCTTTTTCCTGAAACCAATCTCGATTTTCAGTGTAACTCAATTCTTCATTGTGGCATTGCCCTGTAAATTTATGCATTTTTTCAAGAGTATGACACCAAATTCATCAAAGAGCAGTTAGTAGAGTAGTTCTGTGAATCGTAATTCACTTTTGAATCTATATTGAAAATGAATTATAACACACTCAAGTGGACTGCTTCCGGCCTGATCTTTGATCAGTGCCTTGAGTTGAAAAATGACAAATTCTGTTTATTTTACTTCGGACATTGGAAGTGTAGGAGACTGGACAAAGTGAATTCTCACTTTCTTTGCACTTCAGTGACAATCAGTGCAATGTATAGTGCTTAGTGTAAAAGTCTGGAAATTATAATGCATAACACCTCATTTTAGTGCCCAATGACATTTAAAAATAAAATAGACAGGAAAAGTGTGGTCATTCTGTTGCATGAAGGTCACAGCTTTCCTTTTGGGTCCAGTGCACCTGAAGCACTAACACCTGGAGGAACCTTGGCACATGCATTACAAGATAGCAGCACTGTATTGCTGTTGTAAAACAACAAATTGTAAGACATACAGATCAGTGATAATAAATCTGAGTCTGATCACTTCCAGGACATGTGGCTATGCTTGCGTCCCTGTAACATGTGGGCCGCTCATGAAGAAGGAGGTCTTTCCCACAATTACGTCAGGAAGTTTCAGCGGTACTTAAAGGTGACCTGTTAGAACAAGCCCATCCTTGAGTTCCAGTGTCAGGAACTTGTAGTGTGATGGTATTGGGTTTGCTGACCGCGGTTCTAAGCCCTATTCAATATCAATAGCTACAGGTTCCCTCAATAAAGGGAGGTTATACTGTAGCCACCTACTCTTTAAAGACTAGTTCTCCATACCGAGTTTAGCTACCAATACCCGCTAATTGAGCAGTGGGCCACCCCTCTCTACCAAGGTGAAGGTACTTCCAGCTAACAAAGTAGTTTAAGCACAGCTCATTTAAATTTAAATAAAATTCTTAAAACACATTTTAAAACTCAGAGTTTTTCTATCTTATACAAGATTTCCAAATTATAAATGATTTCTAAAACATAAATGATTTACAAATCAGAGATATAATTCCTATAAGCAAAAAAGGCATAGCAATGAGCTGCAGCTGTACAAGTCACACATCGCAGAAATCAAAAGCAAAGGGATGGATTCTAGTTCACTCTGTCTTTCTGTCATTCTTCTTGACATTCCTTGTTCATTCCTAACAAGCCTGACTGCTCTCTTACATTTATACTTTTTTGCTCCTTGGGTGACTTGAACCATGTGATAGTTTTTCAGATACCTTTTCACACAGATGGCCTAAACGCTTTCAGTGGCACAGTTCCCAAACATCCAAAATTAATGCTGTGAGCGCTGACCCTCTGAGTACACAAATCTTCCAATTACTGATAGATCAGCTTTTTGATGTGCCATCAATCTGGTCTGCATGCTTCCTTGAACTAAATATTTGCCAGTGTTGCCTGGTTTGAAACAGGACAATTAACAAAGCCCTATTGTCTTACACTGCAACCAGAGCCATGCAGTGTGCCTGCAATCTGTGCTGTAAGGACATTGCTGTTTGTTTGCAAAGCTGTCCTTTTAACTTCAAATTGATTATTGCTTGCCGTTTATATTAAGGACTGAAGACTGGTTCCTGTTTACGATAAGATGCGGTACAAAGAATATCGGTTGGAAGTTTAATTTACTCAAAAACAACTCTTTGATCTCTAGAAGTGTTAGCTGCAATGTTTGAAAGCTGAGCTTGGCAAAAAAAGGTCCCCTGGCCCTGGGCAGTGAATATCCATCACAGTAGTTTCCTTTAAGCTTTGTACATACCTTGGTCTAGCCTTATAATCCTCAGTTGAAGTCTCTGACTCTGCCCTATATGTCACATCTGGCATTTCAACCAAAAGCCCAGCAGCAATACTGAACTAATCCTTGATAGCCAGCACTTGCTCTGGTCCACACAGCAACCCAACTTCCCGAATCCTCTTCTGAACCTAGCCCAACAAGACTTTTATTCCTCATCCCTTTCTCCTGAATTCAATTTGATTTCTCAGCCCACCCCCACCATCCTCCTTTGGGCCCTCACACCCTGTCTGTTTTGCTATTCAATAACATCATCACTGAGGTATTTTTTTTACCCCAGCATCACCTTCCTACCCTGATCTGTCATCCACTGATTCCCTTAATATTCAAGAATCTACTGATACTGTATGTCCCTTGAATAAGCCCAGTGGCTGTATTTTCATAGCATACTGAATTCCAAAATTTCACCACCTACTGGGTAAAACAAATTCTGCTAATTTCTGTTCTAAATGTTGAAGTCTTACTTTTTAAGACTGAAGAAACATTAAGGCAATGAAGTCACATCCCTTAAGAATTTTGATTCAATTCTATTATTTCTTATTCTCTGTTGAGGTGATTACAACTGGTCTGCTTGGTCTTCCCTCATAAAAAATCTATCATCCCAGGAGTTAATGTACTAAATCTTCACTCCAATCTCTTTATTGTAAATCCAGTGGATTCTGTTTAATTGAGCTGTTGGTTAATTAGGACAACCACTTATTTGTGCCAACTCTTAAAGAACAAAAACTAATCAAGAAAATAGCCAGAATTCCCTTTGTTTCTTTGGGATACTATGCTGCTTAATTGGGACAGGGGACTGTTGCTGAATAGCTTCTAACTAGAGTCAGTCACATGCACTAATGTGGTTGTTAGGTACAACACTGTGCTTAAAGCGAACAGTTTTAAAATAGCACCATTTATGTGTGTTTGTGTTTAAAAAAAAAGCTATGATTTTTGTCACTCATAGTTGGTGAGAAATGTGCAGTAAAGCAATTCAGAACTGTTTTGCTCACTGCCGTTTCAAGCATTCAGGCTTGGAAATGCCAGAAGTAGCCAGGCGTGAAATGTAAACGATTTCACTACTTCATTGGATTAGGAACTACAAAGAATTTTAAGGTATCAACAGCCATCTTGAATATTACAATGAAAATGAAGATTTAGAGGATGCAACATCAAGCACATGAAGATAGTCCATTATCTGTCCGGGGAGGGGAAGCACCTCTGGTGAAGGGGCTTGTTGTATCCATCCTGGGACATCATCCTTTGGTCCTCACCAGATACTCAGCTCTCACAATGTCTCCAAGTAGCTGTTTGCATGTGAAAGCAGCCACACTCTGGTACACCGCTTTGACAGGTGGGCTAAACCAGGTGGTCTTCATCCACCCGTGAGACAGGGACATACCTGTCCTAGCATGAGAAGTCAGCTCTGGCGGACTTGGGGGATACGATCAACACTGACATCCAGTGGCCCGGAGGTTATTCTGCAGCACTTTGTGGCAAGCAAAGGACACGACAAGGCACAGAAGTAGTCATGGTCATTCATTGCAACCAAGGAAGTTCCCAGTTTGTGATGACTACTCAAAACACTGGACTCGGACTTTCAAGTTCAAGCAAATTGAACTGCCCCTGTGGAACAGCTATTACACTTAAAAATCTCTCCTGCACAGAAATCTCTCCTGTTATTGTTGGATACAACAAATAACAAACATCTGCATTGGACTGATTTTGTTCATTTGCAGCCATTCAAAAGAACACAGCAGCGTACTGCGAATGAATTCCTGCATTGATAACTCTAGGAACTAAAACACAGATTCAAAGTGCTGTAGAGGTATTGCTAGAGGTCTAATTTGTTCTGTATTTCATCTAACTACATACTTTGTTACTCAGTTAAATGGTAGTTTGTCTTTTTTATACCTTTTTAACTATTTCAATGTTGCTTCAGTTAATTGGCTGGTTGGGGCAGTCGCTTAAATGGGCCAAATTGTACTGGTACCAATATGTGTCCCAATTAATTGAAATCCACTTTATATCCTTTCTACGGTAGAGAAACCAGATCTGCACACAATACTCCAGATGCAGTCTCACCAGAGCTCTGTGTATGACAAAGATGCCTCTCTGGCCCTTAAATACTCTTACAATTAAAGCCAGTATACTATTGCTTGGTACATTATAGTTGACCTTCTCATCCAAAGTCTCTCAGTGCAAAAATGACCCACTTATGTGTTCTGTCTGTTTTCTGCCCATTAATCATCAGTCTGCACATCTAACACACACAAAATGTTGGTGGAATGCAGCAGGCCAGTCAGCGTCTATTGGAAGAAGTACAGTCAATGTTTTGGGCTGAGACCCTTCGTCAGGACTAACTGAAAGAAAAGGTAGTAAGAGATTTGAAAGTAGGAGGGGGAGGGGGAAATATAAAATGATAGCAGAAGACAGGAGGGGGAGGGGTGAAGCTAAGAGCTGGAAAGGTGATTGGCAAAATCTGCCCCTCTCATAATCACTCCTTGCCTGTCCTCCATCTCCCTCTGGTGCTCCCCTCTCCCTTGGCCTCCCGTCCCATGATCCTTTCCCTTCTCCTGCTCTGTATCGCTTTTGCCAATCACCTTTCCAGCTCTTAGCTTCACCCCTCCCCCTTCTGTCTTCTCCTATCATTTCAGATTTCCCCTCTCCTTCCCACTTTCAAATATCTATCTTTTCTTTCAGTTAGTCCTGATGAAGGGTCTCGGCCCGAAATGTCGACCGTACTTCTTCCTATAGATGCTGCCTGGCCTGCTGCGTTCCACCAGCATTTTGTGTGTGTTGCTTGAATTTCCAGCATCTCCAGATTTCCTCGTGTTTGAGTCTACACATGTATATTAATTCAGATGCCAATAGATTAAACTTTGTTTAATACTCCGTTGTTTGGCATTTTATTGAAGACCTTCCCTTTGTTCAAATACACCACATCAGCTGGTTTATCCTTCTCTCTTCCATTTTCAACATTTGACTAGACCAGGGGTTCCCAACCTTTTTTTATGCCATGGACCCCAAGTTGGGAACCCTGGAATGGACTTTTGACAAACGCTTCCCTTTCATTTATCCTCAATGATCCATTCAATCCTATTATTAATTTCCAGCAGTTATCAGTTCCTGAACAAGAAATTCAGCATTTCGACTCCTACTGCTGTCATGCTGCCTGATCTGTAGTTCTTTGTCTTTTTTTCTTCTCTGCCTTTCTTTCTAAATATTGTGATTACATTTGAGACCTTCTAACCAGTATGTTCTGCAGTGGTGCAAAGTAAAGCCCTTCCCAAGCTCTTCCCCAGTGTAGAATGTGCTTGGTAGTGCAGAACACCTTGCAGCTTATGCTCCAATGAATTCACAAGGGGAATTCTCCAAGAAAACACTTACTGGCCTGCAGCATCTTGATCGTTGATCACATGTAAGCTAACTCCTTTCAACTTGTTGGTATCAGACTATATGACAGGTTTTAGGATTCACCATTTCTTTCCAACAGTAATACATTTTTTGGTCAGTTTCACATCTCACCGACTACTTTTCATTTTGATTTATTAGGAAAGGAAGACTTCCATTTACCTACTGTAAAGACTTTTTAAAGCACTTTAGAGCAAATGACATCTGCAAAGTTCGTGCAAAACAGCCATGGCTTAGCTATTTCTATAGTGTTCAGGGTCAATAACCTGCTTGTAATTCAGATCATTGAAACCTTGAAAGTAGCAGGATGTTCGAGGATATTTTTCCATGAAGAAGTGGAATTTCCCAGTTCATCAGGCATTGGTGTATTGTTGAGAGTGCAGGCAATTTGAGTAGTAATTTGCAACAAAGGAAGAAATGGAATAGACTGATGAATGTGTTACCTTTACTTTCCCCATGTTTTAGGTGGATGAGTCATTGCTTTCACTGGTTATTGTCTGTACATATCTGAAATTGGATCAAGGATTATTGTTTTGAAATACCTGCTTGGTGCTAATATATTCAGCAAATGGTAGGAGAGGTAGAGTTTTGTTTAGACAGGCCGCAGTGTCATAGAGTAATACAATGCCAAAACTAGCTCTTCGGTTCAATTGGTCCATACTGACCACAGCATCTTCCCTGCTAGTCCCAGTTGTCCTCATTTCACCCATGACTGTCTAAGCCCTTCTCCTCATGTGCCTATCCAAATGCCTCTGAAATGATGCAATCATACCTATCTTGACCATTTCCACAGGCAGCTTATTCCATGTACCAGGTACTCTGTGTAAAGAAATTTGTGTAAAGCATAAGTGATATAGCATGTTAAAGTTTTTTGCTCCTAAGACTGCAACCTTCTGAATGTTATCTAGGAACTGTCAGTAATTTAAAAACAAGTGTCCTTGAATTCTTCAACAAACTGGTTTAATTTTGTATTTGTTCTGTAAGGGAATTGAATTTGGTGGTGCTCAGTTGGATTGTAATAAGCTGTTCAATCTAAATTCAAATCAGCACAAACTTTTATTGTCATATCGTCAATTAAGATATATTGCTGCTGTCCATACTCCGCAGATTATGATTCAATAAACTGAAGGAGGTTTTCATTCAATATCTACTTTATCAATAAAAAAAAACCTTGTGGCTGGATACCAATCATCAAAATTCATTAACAGCTGTTGAAAGGACAGATTAAGAACTCACTGGCTCTCTGATCTGACAGTTCAGATTTTTACTGCTTTCAAAAATGAGTTTCAGCTGCTTGTGTAAGAGTGTAGAATTCCCAAAGATGAGGTATATATATATAATTTTTCTTTTTGTTTCATTTGTGTAAAATCCTGGGTGCTATTGAATCCTATTAAATAACACACTAGGCCTAGTGTTTTATTGCATTTGCAATTGTAATAGTTATACATTTATTCCAGAGATGGTATTGCTGATTTAAATTGGGGAAAATGAGTAATAGCTTCACAGTGTCACATCTGATTTAGATCAGTTTCTTACAGCACCAATTCCATAGTCTTGAACAATTATGTCAGGATATGTTACGCAATAAGATCTCCAAATGAATGCTAGTGACAGAGTTCTACAACAACTGTCAATAGAATCCTCCCAGTTGATAATGTGCATTGAATTGTGAGGTATGGCTACAATTTACCAAACCATGCAGCAGGCAGTACAGCTGAACTGAGAAGTCTTTTAGCATAGAGTTTCAGTCAAAATAGCTCTGACAAGCTGGTTTTCCTGTCCTATGAGGAATGGGTTGAATCACAATTAAACAGCATTTACTATATTTTTTGGTGTTTAGGTTATTGGAAAATCTAAGTTGTGTTGCAACATTCCTCTGATGTGGTGGGGGTGGAGGGGAGTTGCCTGAAGTATGCAGTAACCTTTGCGTTCCTCATTAAGAATTTATGAGGTAAATATTGTGTTCAACGTAAATCCATTCTGTTTATACTCTCAGTATTGAGGACAAACCGACACTGACCTTTGTGGTCTATGAAACTTTGTTAATACCAGAAAAGACTTGTGTTGATTCTGCAAGCATCTTGTTGCTATGAATCAGGCATTTAAGTCATCAGCATCGAATAATTTGCTAGATTAAATCATTAAATTACAGCACATTCATTTAAATTGCAGATATGCATTGCAAATTAAAGCATTCTGAATAAATCAGATATCAAATAATTTTCAATTGTGTATATACCTGTCTTGCTAATTGAATTGTATGGCATTCTCAAAGATGAACATACTCCATCACTTTGAACCTAAACAGTTCCTTTTACAGTGAAGCAACACACACAAAATGCTGGAGGAACTCAACAGGGCAGGCAGTATCAATGAAAAGAGTATAGTTAACATCCCAGCTCTTTATTACATCCGTCTCCCCTCCATATCACCTTGTGTTTATTCCTCCCCTCCCCTCCACCAACCCCACCTTCTAACTCTGACTCCTCATCTTTTTTTTCTCCAGTCCTGATGATGGGTCTCAGCCTGAAACATCGACTATACTCTTTTCCATAGATGCTGCCTGGCCTTCTGAGTTTCTGTAGCATTTTGTGCGTGTTGCTTGGGTTTACAGCACCTGCAGATTTTCTCTTCCTTTTACAGTGTGGTATCATTGTTGAAAGGCTTCAGTATTGACAATAATGAAACCTCCTCTACACTGCTGAAACCAATGCCAAATTGGGTGACCAGTTTACAAAGTAACAATGCTCAGGAGTAATTCTCCTCAGGAGTAACAATCCTCAGAAGTAATTCTCAGCTATCGACTGCCTGCAATTTTAATTCCCCCTCTCACTCCCACTCCCACTGGGCTCTTTCTGTACATGGTCTCATGCAATGTTACAAAGAGGCTCAAGGCAAGATTGCGGAGCAGCGTCTCATCTAATATATAATTGTATCCTGCAAGATTGTCCATTGCTATCTCGATTCCCTTCTACCATCTCCA
Source organism: Hemitrygon akajei (assembly GCF_048418815.1). Classification (NCBI taxonomy): domain Eukaryota; kingdom Metazoa; phylum Chordata; class Chondrichthyes; order Myliobatiformes; family Dasyatidae; genus Hemitrygon; species Hemitrygon akajei. The sequence goes on from NC_133138.1 coordinate 50,231,346, forward strand.
CTACCAAAAATTAATTTATTTTCTCAAGCTTTGATGAAGGGAAAAACAACTTTCCTTTCCATTGATGCTGTCTGAGTGTTTCCAGCATTTTCTGCATTGATTTTGTAAATGTCAGTATTGCCTTATAAACAGATCTAAATCATTAAAGTGTAAATTATTGATCTTCATGGTTAAGATCACCTTGCTGTTCAAATGGTGGTCCTGAAAAGATTTTATGCCAGTTTTAGTGCGAGTTGGTCTGTTATTGCAGACGTTGGCAATAAGCTGACTGGTACATTTAACCTCTCGCTCTGGCACCAAGTCCAGAGGTGAAGCAATATTCCTAGTTCCATACTTTATACCACTGATGGTTATGTTTATATCTGAATGGGATTTCCTACCTTGATTGAAAAAGAAGGTTTGACTAATATACTGTTTCCTTTATACTACATGATCTTAATGTTTTCAATTAATTTCTGGCATTTAAAGATGTTATGTAAAAACAATTTTTACTATCATATTTAAAGGCAGTTCAAAGGCTTTGAAGCAAACTGCCAACAGTCTATTGGGGTGTCTGCTGTTAGTTGTGAGGCTTAGTTACTGCTTGTTGTTCACTGTGTAGTCTTGTCAATGGATAACAAGAATAGGCATTGGCCTAATTGGGATTGATCCTGTATTTCAGTATCTTGCTTTGGAATATTCTTATTTAAGCCAAAGCAATATCAATCTGAGATAAGATTCAGACCAAGTAGCTACATTGTACCAAAGAATGATCCTAGACCAGCTTAGCAGAACCCCTCATCCATAACTTTGCTGGATCTAGGGTGTCTATTGCATTGATTTACTGGCTGGCTATTTTTGTTCTATGCTCTTGAGATTATCCAAAACTCTACAACCTGGGCCTTAACCAGTGCTAAGTTTTGGTTTCTCTCTCAACTTTCCCTATGTGCTTCTCTATTTCAGTGAAGATCTGAACAGGCAGCTTACGGTATTCATTTTGAACTTTATTTGGTAAGGAAGAAAGGAATTACACTGTCCTTCCCACAACAAATCACTCTGGGTTTTACTTCATTTTCTCTGTCAGAACATCACAGGAGAAAATTATCCTTGCAGATGTAAACAGGTCATCATTTTCAGACCAAAAGTTTGTTCCATTGAGTAAACCATGTATCCCAATTGAATAGGATGGCTGGATAAACTAGGAGTTTTCTGGAGATTGCTGTTTATATAAAGCATTTGTTTTGGAAAAGCACTTTTCAGCAGGGTCATCCTCAAACAGTATTTAAATTCTCTATATTTTAATTTTCTCCCTGAATTATTTTGACCTTTTAAATTGTTTATTTCCTCCGGATGAGGTATTCAGTAATATAAATTTGTGTAGGTGTTAGTGAAAAAGAAAGATCAAAGGTACAGACCGTTCGTGAAGTGGCCCAAAACTGTTGACAATGACTTGATGAAAACTTTGAAGCAATTAAAGGAACAGCAGAAAAGAAGTTGGAGATATCATCTACTGCTGTAGGGAAGAGTGGTTTAGAGTTGAGCAAGGAAGAGTGGAAATACTTCATCACTACCAATGAAGCCCAGGAGGCAACAGGAGATTGAGTGACTGGTTCGAGAAAGGAGACAGCTGAGGAAACAGTGGAAGAGAGCCCCAGGCAGTGAGAAGGAAGGTCTCAACCAACTTCAAGCAGACATCAAGAGCCAGCTGACAAAGTTGTGAAGAGCTGAGAATCTAATGAAGCTACGCAGAAAGAAAGAAAGAACAAACAAAAACACAGTTCTACAAAGACCCCTTTAAGTTCATTAAAGGTCTCTTCAGATCAGAAAAAAGTGGAATTTGAAAACATCAAAGCAGGAATTGGAAGAGCACCTGTAAGAGATTGACACCAACTTGAAAAGGCAGGAACATTTGATCATTTTATCCAACATCCCACCAACCACCTGGATTCTGACCCTCCACAATGGAGAAAGGTGGAGAAGGCAGTCCGAAGGGCAAGAGTGGCATCTGCTTCTGGGCCTAATGGAGTACCATAGAGTCCTTATAAGAATGCATCGGATGTCTTGCAGTTTCTCTGGAGGCTCATGAGGGTAGTGTGGCAGAATAATACCCAAACTGTGGTGAATGGCTGTCGGTGTCGTGATTCCAAAAGAAAAGGATGCAGAAAATATCAGTGAGTTTCGACCAATCTGCCTTCTGAACATCGAGGGGAAAATCATCTTCACTGTAATAACGTAGAGGCTACCTGGAGAGAAACAAGTACATTGATACATCTGTACAGAAAGCAGGAATTCCAGGCTCCTCTGGGTGTTTGGAACATACAAGCATGATATGGCACCAGATCAAGGAGCTAGGAAGGACAAAATAAATCTCCGTGTGATCTTCCTGGACCTCAATTTGGCTCAATTCCTCATGCATTCCTCTGGGAAGATTTGACTTCTTCGAGATACCAGAGCCCATCACAATGCTGGTGAAGTTCTACTTTGAAAACTTGCGTTTGTGCTTCACAACGGCAGATTTTACCACAACATGGTATCAACTGGAAGTAGGTATTATGGCAGGTTGCTCTTTGTCGCCCCTGATCTTCACAATGGCCATGGAGGTCATTATCAGGGTTTCAAGATGGGCGGTGAAAGAACAAGTGCTGGACTCACTCTTCCCCCTATCAGGGCATATATGGACGATATCATAGCACTTACCACTACTGCAGCATGCACCAAGTGACTACTTGGAAAACTGCAGGAAAATATCAAGTGGGCCAGAATGAAAATCAAACCGAGCAAGTCAGAAAGCATCTCCATAGTCAAAGGATTGCTGAAAGACATGAAGTTCTTCATCAGTGTTGACCCAGTTCCAACAGTGTCTGAACAGCCTATCAAAAGCCTGGGTAGATGGTATATGGTACATTGTGGCTGATGTGAGAAGAACCCTGTGCAGGGTCAACCCATGGAAGGCTGCTGGACCAGACAACATCCCTGGCAGAGTGCTCAGAGGATGTGCAGACCAGCTAACAGATGTTCTCACTGACTTCTTCAACATCTCCCTGAGCAGCTCCACTGTTCCAACGTGCTTCAAAGCCACCACCATAGTCTCTGTGCCGAAGAAGTCCTCAGTATCCTGCCTAAATGACTACCGTCCCGTTGCACTCACATCCATCATCATGAAGTGTTTCGAGAGGCTCGTCATGAGGCATATCAAGACCCTGCTGCCCCCCCTCACTGGACCCCCTGCAGTTTGCGTACTGTCCCAACCGTTCAACAGATGACGCCATTGCCACCACCCTCCACCTGGCCCTAACCCACCTGGACAAAAAAGACACATACGTTCGGATGCTGTTCATAGACTTCAGTTCAACATTCAACACAATCATCCCTCAGAAACTGATTGGAAAGCTGAGCCTACTGGGCCTGAACACCTCCCTCTGCCACTGGATCCTAGACTTCCTGACTGGGAGACCTCAGTCAGTCCAGATTGGGAGCAGCATCTCCAACACCATCAAACTGAGCATGGGGGCTCCCCAGGGCTGTGTGCTCAGTCCACTGCTGTTCACTCTGCTGACCCACGACTGTGCTGCAACACACAGCTCGAACCACATCATCAAGTTGGCCGATGACACGACCGTGGTGGGTCTCATCAGCAAGAACGATGAGTCAGGTTACAGAAAGGAGGTGCAGCGGCTAACGGACTGGGGCAGAACCAACAACCTGTCTCTTAATGTGAACAAAACAAAAGAGATGGTTGTTGACTTCAGGAGTGCACGGAGCGACCACTCCCCACTGAACATTGACGGCTTCTCGGTAGAGATCATTAAGAGCACCAAATTTCTTGGTGTTCACCTGGTGGAGAATCTCACCTGGTCCCTCAACACCAGCTCCATAACAAAGAAAGCCCAGCAGTGTCTCTACATTCTGCGAAGGCTGAGGGAAGTCCATCTCCCACCCCCCATCCTCATCACATTCTATAGGGGTTATATTGAAAGCGTCCTGAGCAGCTGCATCACTGCCTGGTTCAGAAATTGCACCATCTCGGATCGCAAGACCCTGCAGCAGATAGTGAGGTCAACTGAGAAGATCATTGGGGTCTCTCTTATTGGGGTCATACTCAAATAATGATGAGTCAGGTGTAGAAATGAGCTACAAGAGAGCTTAGTGACAGGCCATCATGACAACAATCTTTTCCTCCTTGTCAGCAAATAGAAAAGAGCTGGTCATTGACTTCAGAAAAAGGGATAGTACACATGCTCTTGCCTACACCAGTGAGAGTTTCAGTTCCCAGGAATGAACAGCACCAATAGCTTGTCCTGATTCAACCACGTCTACACCAAAACCAAGAAAGTTACAAATGTTCAACATCCTCAGGAGGCTAAAGAGATTTGGCATCTCCCCTTTAACCCTCACCAATTTTTATCAATGCACTATAGAAAGCATCCTATCTGGATGCATCACAGCTCAGTGTGGAAACTCCTCTGTCCATGACTACACAGCTCAGCACATCACGAAAACCAGCTTTCCCTCTGTGGACACTTCTTGCAGACTCAGTAAAGCACCCAGCATAACCAAAGATCCAACCACCCTGGACATTCTCTCCTCTCACCCTCCCATCAGGCAGAAGATATAAAAGCCTGAAAGCACATACTACAAGGCTTAATGACAGCTTCCGTACCACTGTTTTAAGACTACTGAATGTTTCTCTAGTATGATAAGATGGACTCTTGACTTTACCATCTATCTTGCTATGACCTTGCACCTTACTGTCTATCTGCACTGCATTTTCTTTGTACTCCATGCATTATTCTTTACTATTATTTACCTTCTGCGTCCTCAATGCACTGCTGTAAGAAATTGATCTGTATGGGCAGAGTGCAAGACAAGTTTTTTCACTGTACTTCGGTTTACATGATAATAATAAACCAATTTACCATTATATAGTGGTAAAATGCTTGGATAAGTTCCATAACTTTAATTTTGTTAGAACATTGAAATCAATGGAACTGCATTTCAGAAGCTAAGTACTTTATAGCAAATGACTGAGGACAGTATTCTATAATCAGTTACTTTATTTAAGGGACAGAGCTTATTCTGAAAATAACTGATACATAATTCCTATTTGATCAAATTTGACTAATCTTTGTTCATTATTCACATGACGTTCATGTGGGAGAAATGATATGCAATGAAATTTGAATTAAGTTGCAAGATTTAATAATGTTCAGAAATTTAGTGCTGATGTGATCAATGGATAAGTCCCGATTATCACAGAAATTTAAACTTCTTTTGAGTGATTTAATAAGGCTTTTATGATAACAGAGAAATATTACATTCTTTGTGATAAAGGCCACAGTAACATCAATACAAGCGTTTATATGTATTTAAACATGTTTCAAGCATTGTCTAAAGAGTTATTTGACAATTGAGGTTTTATGAAAGTTGATACATGGAATAATGTTGCACTCTCATTTGATTTTAAGAAGATTTGTTTTTCTTTATCTTTGGAATTTAATCGTATTAAGCAAAATGAGGATGCCACTTGTTCTTTTGAAGATAGTTGTCTTTCTCACAATATTTTTTGAGCCATCTTGAATTCACTGCAACATCATTTCGAAATTGTTTTCCTTTTTCTGACACTTCGCTGTTAATTTATGGCACTATGAAAATTTGGCTGCTTATAGTTGACTGAGATTACCTTTAGATATTCTTGAAGAGTATCCTCAAAGCGCTGGAGGGAGACTGCCAAATGCTGTCTGCACAAAATCCTCCAAATCCACTTGCAGGAGAAACAAAATGATGTCAGTATTCACTCTCTGGCCAACATCCCCAGCATTGCTAAGAATCCTGCTATTAATCCTGTATTCTGCCTTCAATTTCAATCTTCCATGTTATATCACTTAACACTTCTCTGGATTGAAATCTATTTGCCATTTCTCTGCCTAACTCTGCATCCTGTCTATATTCCTTTGTAACCTTCAACAATCTTCTACACTATCCACTTTGCTGCCAACCTTTGTGTCATCCACAAATTTATTAATCTACTCTTCCACTTGCTCATCCAAGTCACTTATAAAATTCAAAAAGAGCAGGGGTCCCAGAACAGATCTCTGTGGAAAACCACTGGCTACGGACCTCCAGGTAGAACACATTCCATTTATAACCACCCTGTGCCTTCTCTGAACGTGCCAATTCTGAATCCATGCATTCAACTTTCTCTGGATTGCATTCCTCCTGACGTTCTGAATAATCCTACCATAAGGAGCCTTTTTGAATCACCTTACTAAAATCCATTTACAGCACATCCACTATTCCAACTTCATCAAATTGTTTTCCTCACTTTCTCGAAGAATTCAATCGGTCTCAGCTCCTCATAAAGCTGACTATCCCTAATCAGACAATGCTCCTCTATACTGCTCATAAATCCTGTCTATAAGAATTGTCTTCAATAGTTTGCCCACTGCTGATGTACAACTCACTCGTCTATAATTCCCAGGATTATCCCTATTACCTTTCTTAAACAAAGGAATAACATTTGCCACCCTCTGGTCTTCTGATATTACTGTGGTCAGTGAGGACGCAAAGATCATTACCAAAGTGTGACTGTATAAATTTTTAATGGACTATTCTGCAATGCTGCAAACTACCACTTAAGCAGACGATGGGAGAGCCAGAGAGGAGTTCATGTAACAGGTAAAATAAGTAGGGAATAGAATTGATAGGAATTGTTGAGGAACAGCATATAAGTAATGTGCTGAATCTTTGCCATTATTGTCCTAATGGAACATAAAATAAAATGTAAAAGAGCTATTTGTTAGGAACATTCTCACTACTTGATGTCTGCTCATTATCATTCACATTCTTGTCATATTCATCTACATTTAGAAGCACACTGCCAAATATCACAAGCTATTTCTGTTCATCTAGTCAGGCCCTATGAGTTTAACTACAACTGTACTATACTACCTACTGTCATATTGCTCGTGCTACCCTTATCATTTTCTCCTATAAAATGTGATCCTAAAACCACAGTATTAGTTCCAGTGCAAGTATGTCATTTGGAGTAATGCATGTTAACTCATTCATCAGCTTAGTTGGTCTCGTATTGTGATGCAAGTGGCTGCATGTATGCTTTAAGAATAGATTCTTCTCCTGTTAGCATGCCTAACAACAACACCAAGAATATTGCCTTGGTTTGAAGGAAGATTTTGTCATCAGGTTTCATTGACCAGATTGAACTCTGATTTACAATTCCATACAGGGCAACTGGTCACTTCCTCATCTTTGACCTCTATACCTGAGCATTAAACCTAACTGGAGGCCAAGTGTTGGCATTTAACAACCTGCTCTCCTATTGGATTTGTGTACATAGCCGTGTAATGTAATTCCAGTCAACAGAATGGGTTACTTATTTTGATTAATAAGGAAACGAAGGTGGTGAGTTTACTTAATCAGCATTTTTAGTAATTTCTTTTAACTTTTTGTTTCTTTAAGCATATATTAGACTTCAAATATGAAGTAGTAACCTTACCAAAATGCAATTCAGACAACATTCTAGGCAAGTACAGGATGAGCGCTGATTCCCACAAACTTGCCATCTCCCGTTTGAATACCTTATATAGCAACCACAATAAACAATGCAACAGAACTATCCTAACCTCAGGTAAACTCCGTACTGAAATAAATATAATTAATCCCTCTTTTCCATTGAGATTGGCACTTTGCATTAATTGGCATGACCTGTCCTGTGGCTTGCTTTTATTAGATTAAATTCTGAATGATTCTAAACCAATATGCCTAACGGGTATCCTTTTTGGAACAAAGTTCTTACAAAACAATGTATGACAGGTCTTTGGGACTATAGCAACAAGAGTCAATAACTGCAGGCTAGAATGACTAAGTACGTAGGTTTTTTATAGTGTTCTCCAATTACTACTTAGGAGATCCAGGTGTAACATTTCTCAGAGGAATTGGGCCACACCAGGCCGTCTTTCATTTTGATACACTGACTGGGGAGGCATTCATTACAAAGTGCCACTGTGGCAAAATCTGGCCTCAAGTTACACCAAAGCAAGTCCAGCTGGAAAAGGAAGGTGACTCAAGTGGACTCAACATCCAGTGAGACGATGGAGACAGGAAGCAGCCCACAGGGCAGAAGATTTCTCCACACCTGAGCCACCCCAGTGCCAATGAAGAGACCAAGTGAGTGTTTCCTTTGTTTCCAAGGAAGAAGATTCCTCTACAATAACCTAATTTAGGGTAATCTCCCTCCTTAGCGTGGAATGTAAGATATTTTTCTTGGTGCTTGCGATAAGGCTGACCTCTTAGTTAATGGAGAACCGCTATTATCAACACACCCATCTAGAAAAATGGCATCCCAGGTTTTTCTGGGTGCCTTGAACACACCTCAATAATCAGCCAATTGATCTGTAAGGCCAGGCAGAAGAAAGATGACCTAACAGTCATCTGGTTAGACCTAGCCAACACTTACAGATCAATTCTACATGTCCTTATCCAGCCTGGCCTGGACCACTACCATATCCCACCAGTAACACAAGACATGATCAGCAGCTACCTAGGAGGATTCAAGCTATGCTTCACTTCAGCCCACTTTACAACCAGGTGGCAGGACCCCAAAAAAGAGATCCTAACTGGCTGTACCATCTTGCCCATCTTGTTTGTCATGGGAATGAACCTCCTCATATCAGCAGCAGCAGCCGAAACCCGAGGTCCAGTGTTGGAGCCCAGCATCTAACAACCTGCAGTACGGGGTTCATGGATGATGTCACAGTAACCACTGTTACCACGTCCAAGCAAGACAGGTATTGGAAACCCTGGATAGTGTGGCTACCTGGACTAGGACAACCTTCAAGGCCAAGTCCAGATGCACGGTGATCAAAAAGGGCAAGGTTACTAGCAAGTTCAGTCTGCAAGTACGGGGGAGAAGTCATTCCATCCATAGAGTACAACCCAGTAAAGTGTCTTGGAAAGTGGTTTATTGCAGCAATGACAGACAGCGCCGACTTCAATGACACTGGAAAGCAGATTGAAGAGTGGCTGAAGAAGATCGAGAAAACCAGACTCCCTGGTAAATTTAAGACATGGCTGTACCAACATGGCCTTCTACCGTGACTGCTCTGGCTTTTCACGGTGTATAAGTTCACCAAGACCACTGTGGAAGGCATCAAGAGGAAAGTCAACAAGCACCTGTGGAGGTGGCTGGGGAACCCCCCAAGTTTTTTTTCAGTGGGGTTCTACATAAGACCAGGCCTGCTGCAGCTCCCATTGTCATCAGTAGTGGAGGAGTTCAAGGTGACAAAGTATAGAGTTGTGTTAACACTGAGGGGCTTTAATGACAAGCTAATAAACCAAGCAGGAGTCACACCAAGATTGGGCCACAAGTGGGCCACCAGCTTGGCCATAGACCAGGCAGTGAAGTCCCTGCAATTGAGAGACATCATTGGCAACCCATGCCCAGGACAGTAAAGCCTCGGCCCAGCACACTTCCAATGATGAGGGAGTGCAAATGCAAGGGATAGGTGTGATATGGTCCAGGCAGAGGTACAGAACTGTAAGGACGAAAGGCAGCTATTGAAGACAGTGGAATTAGGATCACAGGGCACCAGGATGAAATCGGAGCTTTCCAGGTGCAAGGTCACTGGGGAAGAACTTTGGAGACTGGAGCCCTTCTGCATTTCTTTCCTCCTGCAGTCTATGTATGATACTTTTCATACACCATTACAGCTGCCTAGATGGGGGCTGAGAGAGGACCTAACTGCAAGCTGTGTGGTCAGGATGCAAAACAATTTTATCACAAGGATGGAATAGGTGGCACCATGACAAGGTCCTGCTGTCCCTTACTGACACACTGGAGTGGGAGAGGTGTAAAAAGAGACCAGCTGGCAGAGAGGCCAACAGGGCAGTCACTTCCATCAAGGAGAGGGCCACACCAGTCATATCAAAGAGGCCTAAATCCAATCTGCTGCCAACTGCCAAATCATGGGAGATGAGGGTCAATGTGGCGAGGAAGCTGCAGTTCCACATACAGTACAAACCACACTTTGACCAGATATCATACTGTGCTCCACTGAAGACAAGAAAGTCATCCTGGTGGGGCTCACGGTGCCACGGGAGGAAGGATGCGACGAGGCTCAAAAGACGAAGGACCTGAAATACCAGTCCTTAGTCCAGGAGTACAGGGACAAAGGCTGGCAGATGTGGCTATTTGCCATGGAGGTCAGCCGTTCAGGGTTCCCAGCAAGTTTGGCATGGAGTTGCTGTCTGCACTGAGCCTTAATGAAAAGAGCAAGGACACAAGCAGCTCACAGGATGGGTGAGGGAAGCAGAAGGAGCCTCTTGCTGGATGTAGAGCATGTAAGAAGACTTCAGCTGGAAGTCAGGAGCAGATAGTCAGTGACTTGGCCACCACTGCTGACCTGCCAACTGGAGAGTGTAGTGGTTAAGGGTCAAAACACTCTGTGAAGGTTGGGCACCACCTGATGACATCTGCTCCTGGCCAAAGGCTACAGTTACATTATTAGGTAACCGAAGCACCCCAGTGTATGATGCAAAAACAGCTGATATGTCAGGGACATTTGTTTTCACCCAAGATAGTTAATTGCTTGACTGTACCAATTCTGGGGAAGTAAAGAAAGTCACAATTATTTAGTATTTAGCGATCATACAAAATGCGTAAATAATTGGTTACGTGCTAAGCAAGCATTATTAGCTTTGCACATACTTTCCAATGGTGATGGTGTATTTTGTCCACTTTTTTTCTGTTTTTCACAATGGGCTGCACTGAGCTTCGAGGTATGTTCAGTGCCTTTGAGATGGTCTTGTACCCTTCCCCAGGTTTATGCTTCGCTCTTCTCATTTCCTGACTTGCCTTGAATGCTCTTTTGTCATCATTTTGGTTTGGTCTGTTGAAAAGCTGGACCTTATAGAGAGAGGGAGTATTTATTTAGGTGATCCTCCAATTTTCTACATCAACAAATTGGGTGAGTTTGTCTGGTAGTATATAGTATAGCACCTGAAGAAAATTAGCATAGTAATTTCAAAGGGGATGAATACTTTTTCAGCCTCACAACTTTGGTTTTTAGTTTTTAGTAAATAGTTGACGGGTTTTGGAATTTATCTTTTGATTTGACATGATGTACAATGTTTTGTAGATTAAATCAAAAAATCCTACTTCAATATATTCTAAATTTAGAAAATGAGACAGTAAAATGTGAAAATAGTTATGAGGGCTGAAAACTTTTACAAGGCACTGTAGCATATGCTATCGTAGTAAATGGAAGGGGATTTTGGAAAAATATTAGGACACACATGTATTAGTAAGTTACACGCAACCAAAGTCAGGTTTCTCCACTCATGACATTCAGTTACTCACAGCAAAAGACCAAAGAAGGAAAAGGAACTGATGTCTTGTAAGGGAACAGTCAGGGTTACATCACTACAACCACATAGCACCAAAGCTCCACCGAGGTAGAAATTTGAATACTTAATGTTTAAATACAAGCTTCATCTGAATTTGAAGTTTTTACTAAATTTCATAAAACATATTTGAAATACCCCCCCAACCCCCCACCACCCCCAGAGAGTTGTGGTATATGGAATAATGATTTCTCATGCTACAAGTCAACATGCTCATAAGGGAGTTAGGGAGTTCAACAATGATATAAAGAATGAATAGTAAACCTTTGGAATTTGAACAGATTTTACCAGCAATGTTATTATTGGATCGAGGTTAAGAATTCTTTTTTGTTGGGCATTGTAAACAGTTCAACTATTATCCCTAGTGTTAACTTACAGAAAAGAATTTGCAGACTAGTATCTTGTGCTCATGGGGAAACCTTAACTTCTTTTCTGCCTTAGCCAAGGTTATTCAAAATGTATCACATTTTGGAATGAAATACAAGATGAATACCAAACAACCTCCTATCTACTTAGGAATAATTCTTGTGGATTATTCAACTAAAACATGGCACGGAACATCTTGGGCCTTGCAAAAAGGACCAGGTGAAGCCCTGCTACAGCATTGGCGCAACGGGCTGACAGTTCCCAGCTCCTTCATTTTGGCATAATTTTGCTGTATTTTTCTGATATTTCCATTTATTTCAGGGACCTAATCTTATTAAATTATTGAGAGTGATTTTGGCACTGGATTAAACTACACCAACTATTGCAAACTAAGTTGACATTTTTGGCTTTTTTGTGCAAGTTATGGTAGTCACCTCATACTCTCAGTGCCAGTATCTACCTCTGTTCACCTGTTCAAAATTATGTCATCAGTATAGAATGATAACTGCAAAAGAAGCTGGCAAATTTCTGAACATTCTGTCTGTGATCATGTAGGTTTCCTACCATAATCCAACAATGTACAGGTTGGTAGGTTAATTGGTCATTGAAAACTGTCTTGATGATTAGCTAGGGTTAAATCCTGGGTTGCTGTGTGTTGCCGCTCAATAAATAAATAAATAACATGATATCACGCATTAATTAGGCTAGCACATCTCGGCTAACATTACAACCTTCCTCAGATAACAAAGGCACCTTCTTCTCAGATCATCCTTCACCATTGGGGATGACTTGCTAACAGGGTATTCTGAGGTTACTGTGAAGGTGCTTGACGTGAAAGGCACAGGTAGGTAGCTTATGGAGTAATGTCTGCCTTTCAGATTGGGTACCTGCAAGCTCCCTGCAAATGATCCAAGTGTTCCTTTCCTTTCAATGGGCATGGGCCAGTGATCATCATGAGTTGGTAGGTACATTGGCATTTTTAAGGAAGCATTGAGGTTTTGAGAATCTTTACCGCTCTTCTGTGCATCTGACAATCTCTGCCCATGCTATGATTGAAGTTGAATATCTATTTCAGGAGAGTGGGATCACAGTGGCTAGCTATTTGACTCTTCTGAATGTAATTAGCGACTTACTATGTGGTAGAAGCAGATTTATTGGAGACATTCAAGAATCTCTTAGATAGGTACATAGATGAAAGAAAAATGGAGGGCTGTGTAGGAAAGAAGCTTTAAATTGATCTTGGAGAAGATTAAAATGTCAGCACAATATCATGGGCCAACTGGCTTGCATTATTCTTTGTCAAATTCATGGAAAATGTATAAACTACAGTTAGAGGGCAGTGTAGGTCAAAATCAACCATGGGAGGTAGCAAAACTATTGCTATGTCAATACTTCTGCCTGCGGTTATCGAAGGCTAAGGAAGCCATCACTGAATGAAGATGTCCTGTATTGGGATCTTGGACTGATCATGTCATATTACGGGAACGAGACTCTGATCAAGAACTTATCTTTGGCCATGAATGCTAGTCTTGCATTTGCTTCCAGCAAAGTCAAGCCTGTTCAGTGCTAGCAAAGATTAAGTTGTACTTTCAACTTGTTTTATTCAAATGGTGACTATAAATGGGTAATCTTCAACATATGGTCATCACATAAATGTGATAAAGCACACAGGTCTGTAAGATATTGTAGAATAGGAAGATATTTCTCATATTTCATCATCATACATGGAATCAGCTACTTCTGTCAAATCAAACGTACCAAGATACTGTTCACTCTAAATTTCCTGCACCTAATGGGTTGAGAAAACGATCTGTTTGAGATGTCCAATGGTTGCAATGGTTTGCTGGGAGAACTTTTCCACCAACGGTCCATTTAGTTAGTAGAACCAGAAAATATGTCCAATGCCAAGGTACACATTTGGAGTGGCTTTATTGTTATGCATTTTGAGTTGCCCTTTTTCATCTCTAGAACAATTGAGTTGTGGAGGGGGGAGCTGCTGGCTAAAGTACAGGACCAATGTGGCTGAATCAGACAGATTATCTTGTATATTTAGAACCGGCAACATGTTGAGAACAGGATTATTTTGCATTTCCATAGTAAGGAAGCAGAACACAGCAGCGATGGACCAATTGGTTTCCTAGTGTTGCTAACATGGATGATCTTGTATAGTGAAACAAGTATAGAAAAATGTTTAAATGCACCTTGTGCATTTTTAACAATCATTTAAAGAATAGGTGTTGGAAATGTAATATGTTTCTGTGATTGGTCTCATTTGCTGAATGACCACCCACAGGAGGGGTATTTTGCAGGCCAAAGTTATTACTTTAGAAATGATAAATAAAGCTTGCACAAGGAAATCTGCAGATGCTGGAAATTCAAACAACACACACAAAATGCTGGTGGAACACAGCAGGCCAGGCAGCATCTATAGGGAGAAGATGCTGAGACCCTTCATCAGGACTAACTGAAAGGAGAGATACTAAGGGATTTTAAAGTGGTGGGAGGAGGGTGAAATGTGAAATGATAGGAGAAGACCGGAGGGGGTGGGATGAAGCTAAGAGCTGGAAAGGTGATTGGAGAAAGTGATACAGAGCTGGAGAAGGGAAAGGATCATGGGATGGGAGGCCTAGGGAGAAAGAAAGGGGGAAGGGGGAGCACCAGAGGGAGATGGAGAAACGGGCAGGGTGATGGGCAGAGAGAGAGAAAAAAAAACAACTAAATATGTCAGGGATGGGGTAAGAAGGGGAGGAGGGGCATTAACGGAAGTTAGAGAAGTCAATGTTCATGCCATCAGGTTGGAGGCTACCCAGCTGGTATATAAGGTTGTTCCTCCAACCTGAGTGTGGATTCATCTTGACAATAGGGGAGGCCATGGATAGACATATCAGAATGGGAATGGGACATGGAATTAAAATGTGTGGCCACTGGGAGATCCTGCTTTCTCTGGCGGACCGAGCGTAGGTGTTCAGCGAAACGGTCTCCCAGTCTGCGTTGGGTCTCACCAATATATAAAAGGCCACACCGGGAGCACCGGACGCAGTATACCACACCAGCCAACTCACAGGTGAAGTGTCGCCTCACCTGGAAGGACTGTCAGGGGCCCTGAATGGTGGTGAGGGAGGAAGTGTAAGGGCAGGTGTAGCACTTGTTCCGTTTACAAGGATAAGTGCCAGGAGGGAGATCGGTGGGAAGGGATGGGGGGGACGAGTGGACAAGGGAGTTGCGTAGGGAGTGATCCCTGCAAAAAGCAGAAAGAGAGGGGGAGGGAAAGATGTGCTTGGTAGTGGGATCCCATTGGAGGGGCAGAAGTTACCGAGAATTATACATTGGACCTGGAGGCTGGTGGGGTGGTAGGTGAGGACAAGGGGAACCCTAACCCGAGTGGGGTGGCGGGCAGATGGGGTGAGGGCAGATGTGCGGGAAATGGGAGAGATGCGTTTGAGAGCAAAGTTGATGGTGGAAGAAGGGAAGCCCTTTTGTTTAAAAAAGGAAGACATCCCCTTCGTCCTGGAATGAAAAGCCTCATCCTGAGAACAGATGTGGTGGAGACGGAGGAATTGTGAGAATGGGATAGCATTTTTGCAAGAGACAGGGTGGGAAGAGGAATAGTCCAGGTAGCTGTGAGAGTCTGTAGGCTTATAGTAGATATCAGTAGATAAGCCGTCTCCAGAGATGGAGACAGAAAGATCAAGAAAGGGGAGGGAGGTGTCAGAAATGGACCAGGTAAATTTGAGGGCAGGGTGAAAATTGGAGGCAAAGTTAATGAAGTCAACGAGCTCAGCATGCGTCAGGAGGCAGCGCCAATGCAGTCATCGATGTAGCGAAGGAAAAGAGGGGGACGGATACCCGTATAGAGTTGGAACATGGACTGTTCCACAAAGCCAACAAAAAGGCAGGCATAACTGGGATCCACGTGGGTGCCCATGGCTACACCCTTGGTTTGGAGGAAGTGGGAGGAGCCAAAGGAGAAATTATTGAGAGTAAGAACTAATTCCGCTAGACGGAGGAGAGTGGTGGTAGAGGGGAATTGGTTAGGTCTGGAATCCAAAAAGAAGCAAAGAGCTTTGAGACCGTCCAGTTGGGGGATGGAGGTATATAGGGACTGGACATCCATGGTGAAAATAAGGCGGTAGGGGCCAGGGAACTTAAAATCATTGAAAAAATTCAAAGCGTGAGAAGTGTCATGAACATAGATGGGAAGAGATTGAACGGGGGGGGGGGATAAGACAGTGTCAAGGTATGCAGAAATGAGTTCGGTGGGGCAGGAGCAAGCTGAGACAATAGGTCTACCTGGACAGGTAGGTTTGTGGATCTCGGGTAGGAGGTAGAAACAGGAAGTGCGGGGTGTGGGAACTATGAGGTTGGTGGCAGTGGATGGGAGATCCCCAGAGCTGATGAGGTTGGCCTTACTTGGGATTAAGAGAATCCTGTAAGAATATTTCTGTGTGTAAAGAATTTTAAAGAAAAGTATTCAAACTCTTTGATATTTTCCTTTAACTAGGCAAAGTGGTCAAACTCAGTTATATTATACTCCAGGAACTTGCCTTCTTTAACAACACTTGTATTGCATTCCTGACGTAACAGTCTGTCACTTGGGAGGAAGTAACATTGAAAAGAATTGATAAACAGCATTTGCTACAAGGCTTTCTAACTTAAAATTTCCAGTGCCATGTTGATCAAGTGTTGTTGCATTAAATCACCAAGACTCATCTGTGCTTTTATACTCTGTCTTTTATTTGCATCCATTAGTTTGTTTCTTTATATCCATTATATCAAGGATCATAGTAAAGGCAGAATGATAGTAACAGATGATAGAATGTGATTGAGAATGTGATGTGAATAGATTGAAATGATAGATGTGAGAGTAAGCGTTTGGCACGGACTAGAAGGGCCGAGATGGCCTGTTTCGGTGCTGTAATTGTTATATGGTTATATGATATGATTGGAAGAGGAATTAAAATGATGGTTTAGAATTTCTATTTCTGAATCAGAATCAGGTTTAATATCACTGGAAACTTGTTTTGTGGCTATAGCACATTGCACTGCCTGATAATAAAAACTATAAATTACAATAAGGAGTATGCATAAAAAAAGAAAATTAATTTAAATAAGTAGTGCAAGAAAGGGTTAAAATACTGAGGTAGTGTTCTTGTGTTCATTGTCCATTCAGAAATCTGTGGCAGAGGGGAAGATAATGTTCCTGAAATGCTGAGTGTATGTCTTTAGGCTCCTGGCCCTCCTCCTTGATGGTCATGCCCTGGCCAATGGGAGTCCGTAATAACAGATGCCACCTTTTCAAGGCATCACCTTTTGAAGGTGTTCTGGTGCTGGGGAGTCTAGTGCCCATGATGAAGAAGGCTGAGTTTGCAATTTTTTGCAGCTTTTTCTAATCCTGTGCAGTGGTGATGCAACTAATTAGAATGTTCTTCACAGGATATATGTAGAAATTTGCTAGTGTCATTGGTGACATATCAATTCTCCTCAAACTCCTAATGAAATATTGGTGTTAGTGATGGCCAGAAGCTTGAAACTGCTCACCCTTTCTACTCCTGATCCGATGAGGACGGGAGTGTGCTTCCTTGACTTCCCTTTCCTGGTCTACAGTCAATTCCTTGGAGTTTGAGTGCAAGGTTGCTCCTGTAACACCACTCAACCAGGTGATCTATCTTGCTGATGTACGCCTTGTCACCATCTAAAATTCTACCAATAAATGTGCCATCAGCAAATATATAGGTGACTTTAGAGCCATCACAATCGTGGGTGTAGGGAGAGTAGAGCAGTGGGCTAAGCACACACCCTTGTGGCGTATCAGTGTTGATTGTCAGCAAGGAGGAGATGCTATTTCCAATCTGCACAGACTGTGCACTCCCAGTGCACAAGTCAAGGATCCAGTTACAGAGAGAAGTGCAGTAGCCCAGGATTTGGAGCTTGCTGATTAGAACTAAAGGTATGATTGTGTTGAATGCTGAGTTGTAATCAATAGACAACAGCCTGGTGTTGGTGTTACTATTAAGGTTCTATTTCTGATTCTGGTTTAAATTGATGCTTCCCCAATAATATTCACCTCCCTAGAGGTTCTGCTCAAGCTAATTTGCAAATTGCCCAATACTAAATCTGCTTTGAAACCAATCAGTCAGGTACTATTTTAAAACATTTTAAAAATATTGATTTATAAATATTTTTTCTATTTCAGAGTGGCAGTGGTAAAATTGGTCGAGCAAAAATAAAATCAGGGGAAAAATCATGACTGATAATACAATTTAGTTTAATACATTGACTATTAGAAGTACTGTCAAAGAATTGGATATTTATTAAATGCTTGGTGCATAGCTGAAAACTGAATTCACAAAAAAGCATTTCAAATGATTGTGTCAATCCATCATGTGAGTAACTTGACTATAAAACATTAAAAATGACTGGGAAATGTATGAAGCTAGTTTACAGTCAGATTGCAGGAGAGAGTTCCATAGTGCAGGACGAAACAAAAAAATGTCAAAATCCTTTAGGAGTATTTATAGCTGTCCTTGTACTGAAAAGTTACAGCCCAATTTCTTGGTGTGTGTTCTGATGCTCAGAAGCAATACAATTTGCTAAGTTCCTAAAATCAAATAATCTACCTTAGGGTTTTGATGGTTGTTGTTGAGGCCTGCTTGAGTTACAGTGTCTTTTAAAATGAATGTAAATGATCATAGAAACTCAGTTGGGGCTGAATAGAATCTGTGCTTTACAATATCATCATCATTGGCATCAAGAATACTAATCTCAGGGGAACTGCATCAGAAATCAAAGTCACAGAGAATAGAAACAGGTCCTTTGGCCCACTGTGTTTCTGTTGACCCATCAATTACCATTTAGTTTAGAAATTGGTCACATACAGTCTGTATATATTAAAACATACAGTGTTTGTGTCACTGACCAATGCAGTCCGAGGATTGTGATGGGGGCGCCAACAAACTCACTAATCTTAACTATGCATCTTTGGAATACTGGAGGATACAGGAGCATCTGGAGGAAACCCATCAATCACTAGGAGAATCTACAAACTCCTTACAGACAGCGACAAGAATTGGACCACGATTGGTAATCACTGGCGCTGTAAATCAAATAACTTTTACGCTACCATGCTGACCATAGTTTCACCTCATTTAACAGCATTTCATCCATCGCCTTCTGTTTCGACTAGATAAATGATATGGAGTACCTGCCTCCCGCACCCACTTTGGCAGTGTGTTTCAGATTCCAGTCCTCTGAGGGTAAAAAGGTTATTCTCCAGTATTCCCCAGATTCACGCTAAACTCTAATCCTTCCCTTACCATATTTATGTGCCCTCAAGATATTGCTTACCTCCAGAAAAATAACTCCAGCTTGTTCAGTCCATATTCGTAACTGCGGTGATTTTCTCAGATAGCGTTCTGGAGAATCTGCTTTGCAACTTCTTCAGTGCAATCACATCCTTCTTAAAATGGGCAGACCAGAATGATTATCAGTACTCCGCCTGTGGCTTAATAAATAATTTATAAAGTTTTTCCATAATCTTCCAGCTCTAACATTCTGTGTTCTAGCTCATGAAAACAAGTATCCCATATACTGCCTTTACCACTTTATCTTCCAGTGCTGGCACCTTCCATTATCCTTGAACGTGATCTCCAAAGATTCCCTATTCCTCAGTATTCCCTAAGACCTTAAGTCCTTTCATTATTTGTCTTCTACAAATGATTCTCCTTACACTTATCAGGATTCATTTCATCTACCATTGTTCTGGCCATAATCTTACCAAATGATCAATATTATCCTGTAACCAATGACTATGATTGTCACAGTCAAAAATATTAACAATTTTAATATCACCTGAAAACTTACGAATCACAATCACGTGCATAACAAATAATAAGGATCTAAGCATTGATCCCTGTGATTCACCAGTGTCACAAGCTTCCAATCACAAAAACAAACCTCTGTCGTCACTTTCAGTTTCCTATTCCCAAGCCCGCTTTGGATCCGATTTTCCAACTTGCCAAGGATCCCATGGGTAGTAATCTTTTGGGTCATTTTGACATGTGGGGTTTTGTCAAAAGTCTTATGAAAGTTGTGCAGATTACCTCAACTGTATTGCCCTCACCCACTGAATGCTGGGTAATCCTGTCCTTTAGAATTTTTATTCCTAGTAACTCCTTCTCACTGACAACACACACAAAATGCTGGTGGAACGCAGCAGGCCAGGCAGCATCTATAGGGAGAAGCGCTGTCGATGTTTCGGGCCAAGACCCTTCATCCTGATGAAGGGTTTCGGGCCAAGACCCTTCATCCTGATGAAGGGTTTCGGCCCGAAACATCGACAGCGCTTCTCCCTATAGATGTTGCCTGGCCTGCTGCATTCCACCAGCATTTTGTGTGTGTTGCTTGAATTTCCAGCATCTGCAGATTTCCTCATGTTTGTCCTTCTCAGTGTTATTGGATTAGCAGGCCTGTAATGACCTGGCTTATCCTCATCCCCTCTTGAATAAAGGTGCTACACCAATGGCCAGGAGAGATTAAAAGAAAAAGGCTGAGCGAATCCCAGCAACCTTCTCCCTTGCCTCCCACAAAAAACCTGACATGTATCTTATCTGGCCCTGAGGATTTATCCAACTTTAAGAGTACTAAGACAGTTTAATACCTCCTTCATTTAAATGTTAACATATTCTAAATTTTCACCACACTCCTTCCTAAATTATTCAACTGCAAAGTCCTTTTGTTGTGAATACAGTACAGATAATGACATTTAAAACATCTGCTACATCCTCTGACTCTCTGTACAGGTTGCCATTTTGATCTCAATGTGCACTATTGTTTCCCTGGTAATACTCTAGCCATTATTAATCTTGTAAAATGCTTTGGAATTTTCTGTAATCTTGTTTGTCAGTGATATTCCGTGCCCGCTCTTGCCTTTGCTGAAGTCCTCCTACCTTCTTCCCGCACTTTTGTATTCCTGAAGGGCTTTCCCTTACAAGGATTTGCATATAAGCATCCCAGGTTATCCTGCTGCTGCACTCTCCTTCAGTTTACCAGCATCCTCAGTACTTTGCTTTGTACCATTTAGTTAACATGTCCCTCCCTGTTCTTCATATCAGCTTCACCATTCTCTATTTAATTTTTATATGTCATGTGTCCACCAATTCATCAGCCTATCTTCAATTATGATCTTCCATCATTACCTACAACTTTTACAAATTCTGTATCCTGTACAATTTTTTTACATTATGCCTCTCTATTATCTGATGATTATAAAAATGAGCAGTAGTCCTGAAGCCAAATCTAAGTAACTCACTCCAATCTGAGGATCATTGGATTCCCAGCTCTGTTTTGTCTCCTTAAGATAATTTTGTCTCTCTGCTGCTGTTGCTTTTTTCATTCCCTACTAGCTTCATTTTTTTCTTTTAAAAAACTATTTGAGTTATTTTGCCAAATTGCTTCTGAAAATTCATTTACAAAACATTAAACACACTGCCCTTAGCAGTTCTCTCTGTTACCTTATCAGATCAAACGCAGTCAAGCATGATTTGCCTTATCAAATCTATGCTGACTTTCATATACATTCCCACATTTCTATAAATTTTGTTCAGTTACTGCCTCAAATATTTTGTTTTGGAATATCCACATTTCTTTTTTATGTTGGGACCTTAAAGTCTATCTGTTATGGCTTCTTTGTGATATGGAATAGCAGCTTTAAATATCTACAGTGAAAAAAATTTCTGTAACTTTCAAGTGGAGATTGACAGCAAGCTTCTGGTTTGGTGAGACTAATGTCAATTGTTGCAAATTGCCTTAAGATCGGGGTATGAAGGACTTGCACAATGGATCAGTTGTGTGGCACTTGCGAGTGCAAGGAATATAATCATTGGTTCGTCTGCTTGCGTTTAAGAGGATTGTGCATAAAAAGAGGAATTGTATTTGAATCATTCACATTTTCCTAATGATATAAAAAAATGAGTTAATTTTGTTCTGGTCGGAATGTAGCAGCCAATTAACAATAAATTCCTGCAAGCAGCAATAAGAGAAATAACCAGGTAATCAATTTATTAGTTGCTGAACTAGTTTTGGCTGGAGCATCAAGAAAACTCCCTGGATGCCCTGAAACCATGTGCAGCCATTTTAGGAGACAGACAGACCCACGATCAAATGGCAACATCCCCACCGTGTAACATTCCCTCATTACTGTGTGTAACTGTCAATTTAGATTATATGCTGAAGCAAGATCTAGGTCCACCCCTTTCTGACTGAGAGGCATTGATTCATGGCTGATTTTTTTGAAATCTTGCCAATAATATTGAGAGGGTGTGTGGGATTAATTTTCACCTTCAGTGCCTTGGTGGCAACTGGCAGAACGGTTGCTGCAGAACCTGGCTGATTTGCATTTTCACTTAAGTTAGTTTGGCAGCTTTTTTTTTTGTTTTTATTACAAAAGGAAGTAATCAGGTCCATGTATTCGCACCAGTCAAATGGTGGCAATCCACAGAGCGTAATGCGTTGCTGTCCCAGATTTCAGCAGTTCTGATGATGATGATCTGTCAGTCAGCTTGAAATACTGCATCTGTCATGCTGATGTGAAAAAGTGACACCTCAATATCATTCCAACCAGTTGAAGCCAAAGGGAAAAGAAATTTTGGTTTTGAGCTAACATTGATCTCTTGCAAAACTCTGTCAGGCACGTTTTTTAATTTATGCTGCAGGTTATCAAAATAGAATTGTACCTGCTGGATGCCTGTCATATTGTCATGAATCCCGATACAAATATCACTTCCATATTTTTTACTTATGGCAATTCAATAAATAATTAGAGCAATTAGAATTGGGCTTAATAACTGTGATGACTAACTGACCTTTACAACTAACTTTGGTCAGTTTGGCTTTTAACAGAAGTGCTTTGTGTGATTTGATTGAAGATGGTAATTGAAATTTAGAGCAGTCAACAGGATAGTCCAGAAGGGGCTCAACATCTGTCCATTTCCCTCCACTGAAGCTGCCTGACCCATTGAGTTCCTCCAGCAATTTGTTTTTCGTTCCAGATTTCAACCTCTGCAGACTTCTGTGTCTGCAGTCCCCATTACATTGTGTATAACGCCTGTCTTAAACTGAGCCTCGTGCTCAAAGGATGAAAATTGGTACAGCAATAAACAAAATGACAATTATGTCAGGGTATCACAAAATACAGCACTTAAAACAAAACCTCTAGTCTTGACGAAGGGTCTCGGCCCGAAACGTCGACAGCGCTTCTCCCTATAGATGCTGCCTGGCCTGCTGCGTTCCACCAGCATTTTGCGTGTGTTGCTTGAATTTCTAGCATCTGCAGTTTTCCTCGTGTTAATTTTTTTTTATTCTTAAAAAATCTACCATTAGTTTTGCTCATTCTTAGTAGCAATAAACAAAAAAAAACCTTCTTTGCAACTTGTGTTTCTTTTTCTCATGTTTTGCCATCCTCCTGTCAGTAATCTCATTATTTACTACTTGCCTGTGATGATGGTCTCTCTACATACGTTTGCAACAGTATGCAGTGCCCTCAGATGTCGTAAATGTTCCCAGGTACATTACAGAAACATGATCAGCCAAAAGAAATGACAGCCTCTAGTCCATTACAGGCTCAGGATACACTACGTTGTTTTTACTCCAAATCCAGTGAGATCGGAAAAAAACTACATCAAGTAGAAAAGTGCAATTGTGTATTCCCAGGACACTTTTGTATGTTTCTGAATTTGAACAAAATAATTGAAATAAAAAATATCACAGAATAGTTCATATTCGCAGCAAAAATAAGTTATATCATTTGCAGTAACGGAAGGAAAATTGAGCAAAGTGCATAATAGGCACCGAATCAGCTATTTGCCTGTTTAAACCTTCCCTGAAAGCTGTATTATGTATTTGTGATTGATGGGCTCAAGTTGTTTTGTTCTAACTTGCGGAGCCACTGAACAAGATTCATTCAATACAAAATTGAAATGGAAAATGCTGGAAATAGCATTCTGTATTTGCAGATTCCAGTATCTGCAGTTTTTTTTATTTTCATCCAATTCAAAATGCTTTTTAAGGATTTGAACTAAAATGATAACCAGGGAATAAAGAGAGAAAATAAAAGGAAGGAGGGAGAAAATGGAAACTGGTTGTGACAATAATGAAAAATGGTCTGGAAATGCCTGTGGTATTGGCTACTGCTGCTCACATGTTACTGATATGTGGAATAATGAAACCATCATGATTTAGGATGTTATTGCAATTAGCAACAGGAAATATAAATTTTGGGTGATAATCTAGCTTTGTCACATAAAATGGAGAATTAGGGGTCTGAATAATGTCTGAGAACATGAATAAGAAATCACAGAGGAGAAAATCCCAGAAGTCGTGAAAGCACTGAAACTCGTGCATTTTATATCCCTCCATAGATAGCAATCCACTGATTTAATCAACTGATGTTGTTTTACTTGAGGTCAGCTAATTATTGAAGCCTGAGAAATAATGCTAGTTCACTGACGGTAAGATTATGTTAAAGTATAAACTGAATTAAAGCATTTTTAGACATGCCAACAAGGGTTCATTCAGACCTGTTTCAGAGACCTAAGCACAAATGTCTGAGCTGCACACTACTAAGCACTGCACACAAAATGCTGGAGGAACTCAACCGGCCAAGCAGCATCCATGGAACAGAGTAAACAGTCAACGCTTTGGCCTGAAACGTTGACTGTACTCTCCTCCATAGATGCTGCCTGGCCTGCTGAGTTCCTCTAGCATTTGTGTGTGTTGCTTGGATTTCCAGCATCTGCAGATTGTCTCTTGTTTGTGGCTGCATATTACTGCCATGTTGAGGACGTGTTATGCTGTTTGAGGCGTTATCTTCTGGGTAAGATGTTAAGTTGAGGCCCTATTTGCTTTTTAAGGTGGATGTTAAAATTCACAGTATACACATTTGAAGAAGAGCAGGGGACTCTCCTTTTACCTTGGCCAGCAGTGCTTTCGAATACAATGTCACTTGAAACAAGTTAGCCCAAAAATTTCAACATATTGTGATTTGAATTTGGTTATCTTGGTGCATTCACATTCATTTGCATCCATTTTAAGTCAAATTGTGCCTCTCTAGAGAGATGACCAGACACTTGTGTGCATGATCCATTCTTGAACGTGCATGATTTTCCCTCATCACCTCTCACGTGATCCCCAGTCTCACGCTTGGTTGGTGAATCAGCTGGCTGCTCTGTCTGAGGTGATGCGTTCCTTCCACTCCATTGGCAGGGCTTCTCCATGGTCATAATGCATGACCTTCAAAGTTCAAAGAAAATTTATCATCAAAGTACATATGTGTCACCACAGCTATCCTGAGGTTCATTTTCTTGTGGGCATACTCAGTAAGTCTAAGAACCTTAAAGAATCAATGAAAGACGGCACCCAACAGAGCGGACAAACAACCAATGTACAAAAGACAACAAACTGTGCAAATAAAAAAGAGAAAATATAATAATAAATAAGCAATAAATATCAAGAACATGAAGATGAAGAGTCCTTCAAAGTGAGTCCATAGGTTGTGGGAACAGTTCAGTGATGGGGCAAGTGAAGCTATCCTTACAGGTTCAAGAGCCTGATGGTCCTGGGATAATAGCTGTTCCTGAACCTGGTGGTGTGAGGCCCAAGACTGCTTTACCTTCTTCCTGATGGCAGCAGCAAGAAGAGAGCATGACCAGGATGGTGGAGGTCCTGATGATGGATACCACTTACCTGCAGCAGTGCTCTATGTAGATGGACTGGGCCTTATCCAATACTTTTTGTTGGGTTTTCCATTCAATAGCATTGGTGTTTCTGTACTTGGCTATGATCGAGCCAGTCAATATACTGTACTCTCCACTGCTCATCTACAGAAGTTGTCAAAGTTTTTGATGTTATGTCAAATCTTCACAAATTTCAAAGGAAGTAGAGGCACTGCCATGCTTTCTTTGTAATATTGCACTTACATGCTAGGCCCGGGACAGGTCCTGCAAAGTGACAACACCGAGGAATTTAAAGTTGCTTGCCCTCTCCACCTCTGATTCCCCAATGAGGACTGGCTCAGGGACTTTAAGTTTCCTCCTCCTGAAGTCAATAATCATCTCCTTTAAGTAAGAGGTTGTTGTTGTGACACCACTCAGCCAGATTCTCAGTATCCCTCCTATATGCTGATTCATCACCACATTGATTCACTGTGGTGTCATCAGAAAACTTGAATATTGCATTGGAGCTGTGCTTAGCCATGAAGTATAAGTATAAAGGGAGTAGAGCAGGGGACTAAACACACAGTCTTGTGGTTCACCTGTGCTGATGGAGATTGTGGAGGAGATGTTGTTGCCAATCCAAACTGACTAGGATCTGCAAGTGAGGAAATCAAGGATCCAATTGCACAAGGAGATGTTGAGGCCAAGGTCTTGAAGCTAATTGATTAGATTTGAGGGGACAATAGTACTGACTGCTAAGCATCCTGATGTATTCATCTTTGCTGTCTAGATATTCCAGGGTTGAGTGAAGAGCCAATGAAATGGTATCTGCTGTGGACCTGTTGTACCAGAGCAGATCCAAGGTGCCTCTCAGATGAGTTGATGTGTTTTATCACTGATGCACCATCAATAACTCTCGGAGATGGGAGGCGAACGATAGGCTTTTATTAGCAGCAAAAGAGACCACAACATCTCGAAGACTGAGGGAGGAGCAGTGCCTCCAATCGTCTTTATACAGGGGTCTGTGGGAGGAGCTACAGGAGCAGTCAGCAGAGGGGCGTGTCCAGACAGGTATACATAGATTACCATAATCACTAACCTTGCAAAACTCTTCATCAATAGTTATTGAGGCAGGTTAGCATGATTTCCTTAAGCACAGTATAATTGAAGCCTGCTTTGAGCAGGTGGATATCTCAGACTGCTGAAGGGAGCCTTGATTTTGAATGTCATTCCTGATGCATCCTATTGACAAAGATTCCCAGGATCCTTTGGACTATTGCACTTTGTATGTATCCAAGAATCTTGCTGTTGATCCCCCCAGTAATCTCGTCTCATGACAGAACTTGAAATAAAATGTCTGCTGTGGTAAAGTAAATGAACAAACAAGAGAAAATCTGCAGATGCTGGAAATCCAAGCAACACACGCAAAATGCCGGAGGAACTCAGCAGGCCAGGCAGCATCTATGGAAAAAAGTACAGTCGACATTTCAGGCCAAGACCCTTATCAGGACTGGAGAAAAAAAGATGAGGAGTGGATTTAAAAGGGTGGGTGAGAGGAGAGAGAAATACAAGGGGATGGGTGAAATTGGGAGGGGGAGAAGGGAAGTAAAGAGCTGGGAAGTTGATTGGTGAAAGAGATACAGGGCTAGAGAAGGGGGAATCCACTAGAGAGGACAGAGGGCCATAGAAGAAAGAAAAGGGGTGAGGGGCACCAGAGGAAGTAAATGGGCAGGAAAGAGAAAAGGGGATGGGGAATGGTGAATGAGAGGTGGGGGAGGGGGAATTACTAGATTTTGAGAAATCGATGTTCATCCCATCAGTTTGAAGGCTACACAGACGGAATATCAGGTGTTGCTCTTCCAACCTGAGTGTGGCCTCATTGCGACGGTAGAGGAGGCCATGAATTGACGTATTGGAATGGGAATGGGAAGTGGAATTAACATGAGTGGCCACTGGGAGATCCCACTTCTTATGGTGGACAGAGTGTAGGTGCTCGGCAAAGCGGTCTCCCAATCTATGTCAGGTCTCACCGATATACAGGAGGCTACACCTGGAGCACCAGATACAGTATATGACCTCAACAGACTCACAGGTGATTTGTTAGCTCACCTGGAAGAACTGTTTGGAGCCCTGAATGGTAGTGAGGGAAGAGGTGTAGCACTTGTTCTGGTTGCAAGTATGAGTGCCAGGAGGGCGATCAGTGGGGAGGGACAAATGGACAAGGGAATCGCATAGGGAGCGATCCCTGAGGAAAGCAGAAAGTGGGGGGTGTTGGGGGGGTAGTGGAAGATGTGCTTGGTGGCGGGATCCTGTTGGAATTGCAGTAGTTCTGGTGAATTATGTGCTGGACTTGGAGGATGGTAGGTAAGAACAAAGGAGCTCTGTCCCTTGTAGGGTGGCAGGAGGATGGGTTAAGAGCAGATGTGCATGAAATGGAAGAGGTGCAGTTGAAGGCAGCATCGATTGTGGAGGAAGTGAAGCCCCTTTCTCCCCTCTCCCCACCTTTTCAATCTACTCCTCATCTTCTTTCTCTAGTCCTGCTGAAGGGTCTTGGTCCAAAACATTGACTGTACTCTTTCTCACAGATGCTGCCTGGTCTGGTGAGTTCCTCCAGCATTTTGTGTTGTTGCTACAGTAAATGAATGCTGCTTTCTGCTCTACTGAGAGCAACTCGGATCTCAGCTGGCCTGGGAAAGGCTATGATAAACAAAGGAAAATCTGTGGATGCTGAAAACATAGAACAATACAGCACAGTACAGACCCTTCAGCCTACAATGTTGTGCTGACCCTTAAACCCTGCCTCCCATATTACTCCCCACCTTAAATTCCTCCATATACCTGTCTAGTAGTCTCTTAAATTTCACTAGTGTATCTGCCTCCACCACTGACTCAGGCAGTGCATTCCACGCACCAACCACTCTCTGAGTAAAAAACCTTCCTCAATATCCCCCTTGAACTTTCCACCCCTTACCTTAAAACCATGTCCTCTTGTACTGAGCAGTGGTGCCCTGGGGAAGAGGCATTGGCTGTCCACTCTATCTATTCCTCTCAATATCTTGTATACCTCTATCATGTCTCCTCTCTAGAGAGTAAAGCCCTAGCTCCCTTAATCTCTGATCATAATGCATACTCTCTAAACCAGGCAGCATCCTGGTAAATCTCCTCTGTACCCTTTCCAATGCTTCCACATCCTTCCTATACTGAGGCAACCAGAACTGGACACAGTACTCCAAGTGTAGCCTAACTAGAGTTTTATAGAGCTGCATCATTACCCCGCGACTTTTAAACTCTATCCCTCGACTTATGAAAGCTAACACTCCATAAGATTTCTTTAACTACCCTATCTACCTGTGAGGCAACTTTCAGGGATCTGTGGACATGTACCCTCAGATCTCTCTGCTCCTCCATACTTCCAAGTATCCTGCCATTTACTTTGTACTCTGCCTTGGAGTTTGTCCTTCCAAAGTGTACCACCTCACACTTCTGTGGGTTGAACTCCATCTGCCACTTCTCAGCCCACTTCTGCATCCTATCAATGTCTCTCTGCAATCTTCGACAATCTTCAACACTATCCACAACACCACCAACCTTTGTGTCATCTGCAAACTTGCCAACATACCCTTCTACCCCCACATCCAGGTCGTTAATAAAAATCATGAACAATAGAGGTCCCAGCAGCCTAGGGAATATTCCGTCAGGCCCCGGGGACTTATCCATCCTAATGTATTTTAACAACTCCAACACCTCTTCTCCCTTAATATCAACATGCTCCAGAACATCAACCTCACTCATATTGTCCTCACCGTCATCAAGTTCCCTCTCATTGGTGAATACCGAAGAGAAGTATTCATTGAGGACCTCACTCACTTCCACAGCCTCCAGGCACACCTTCCCACCTTTATCTTTTATCGGTCCTATCTTCACACTTGTCAATCTTTTGTTCATCACATAATTGAAGAATGCCTTGGGGTTTTCCTTTACCCTATTTGCCAAGGCCTTCTCATGCCCTTTTCTTGCTCTCCTCAGCCCTTTCTTAAGCTCCTTTCTAAGCTACCCTACATTCCTCAATAGACCCATCTGATCCTTGTTTCCTAAATCTCATGTATGCTGCCTTCTTCCATCTGACTAGATTCTCCTCCTCACTTGTCACGCATGGTTCCTTCACCCTACCATTCTTTATCTTCCTCACCAAGACAAATTTATCCCTAACATCCTGCAAAAGATACCTAAACATCGACCACATGTCCATAGTACATTTCCCTGTAAAAACATCATCCCAATTCACACCTGCAATTTCTAGCCTTATAGCCTCATAATTTGCTCTTCCCCAATTAAAAATTTTCCTGTCCTCTCTGATTCTATCCTTTTCCATGATAATGTTAAAGGCCAGGGAGTGGTAGTCACTGTCCCCCAGATGCTCACCCACTGAGAGATCTGTGACCTGACCCGGTTTGTTGCCTAGTACTAGATCTAGTATGGCATTCCCCCTAGTCGGCCTGTCAACATACTTCGACAGGAATCCATCCTGGACACACTTAACGAACTCTGCCCCATCTAAACCATTGGAACTAATCAGGTGCCAATCAAGATTAGGGAAGTTTAAGTCACCCATGATAACAACCCTGTTATTTTTGCACCTTTCCAAAATCTGCCTCCCAATCTGCTCCTCGGTATCTCTCCTGCTACCAGGGGGCCTTTAGAATACTCCCAATAGAGTTACTGCTTCCTTCCTGTTCCTGACTTCCACCCATACTGACTCAAAAGAGGATCCTGCTACATTACCCACCCTTTCTGCAGCTGTAATAGTATCTCTGACCAGTAATACCACCCCTCCTCCCCTTTCCCCCCCTCTCTATCCCTTTTAAAGCACTGAAATCCAGGAATATTGAGAATCCAACATAGAAAGCCTACAGCACAATACAGGCCCCTCCCCCCCACGAAGCTGTGCCAAACATGTCCTTACCTTAGAACTGCCTAAGCTTAACCATAGCCCTCTATTTTTCTAAGCTCCATGTACACATCCAGGAGCCTCTTAAAAGACCCTATCATTTCCGCCTCCACTACCGCCACCAGCAGCCACTCTCACCACTCTCTACGTGAAAAACTTACCCCTGACATCTCCTCTGTACCTACTTCTGAGCATTTTAAAACGTGCTAGCCATTTCAGCCCTGGGGAAAAGCCTCTGACTATCCACACAATCAATGCCTCTCATTATCTTGTAAACAATGGAAAACAAAGCAGTACACACAATGTTGGAGGAACTCTGCAGACCAGGCAGCATACATGGAAAAGATACAGTCAACATTTTGGGTGAGACCATGGTATTGGTTTGCTTATTCTTCCAGTGAATTTCGAACTTTTGTTGACCCATGTTGATATTTTCTCCATGCCTTGAGATGCCTCCTCAGTAGAGATCATTAAGAGCACCAAATTTCTTGGTGTTCACCTGGTGAAGAATCTCACCTGATCCCTCAACACCAGCTCCATAGCAAAGAAAGCCCAGCAGTGTCTCTACTTTCTGCGAAGGCTGAGGCAAGTCCATCTCCCACCCCCAATCCTCATCACATTCTACAGGGGTTGTATTGAGAGCATCCTGAGCAGCTGCATCACTGCCTGGTTTGGAAATTGCACCATCTCAGATCGCAAGACCCTGCAGTGGATAGTGAGGTCAGCTGAGAAGATCATTGGGGTTTCTCTTCCCGCCATCACGGACATTTACACTACATGCTGCATCCGCAAAGCAAACAGCATTATGTAGGACCCCACGCACCCCTCATACAAACTCTTCTTCCTCCTGCCATCTGGGAAAAGGCACCGAAGCATTCGGGCTCTCACAACCAGACAGTGTAACAGTTTCTTCCCCCAAGCTATCAGACTCCTCAATACCCAGAGCCTGGACTGACAACCTTACTGCCCTATTGTCTTGTTTATTATTTATTGTAATGCCTGCACTGTTTTGTGCACTTTATGCATTCCTTGGTAGGTCTGTACTTTAGTTTGTTTTTCTGTGTTTTTTTTTACATAGTTCAGTCTAGTTTTTGTACTGTGTCATGTAACACCATGGTCCTGAAAAAACATTCTCTCATTTTTACTATGTACTGTACCAGCAATTATGGTCGAAATGATAATAGAAGTGACTTGACTTGACTTGCCTGAAGTAGGAGGGCAGGGGGCATAGCTGACTGATAGAACAGTTTTTTCTCTCTGCCATCAGATTTCTGAATGGTCTAAGAATCCATGAACACTACCTCACTGTTCTTCTTGTGCACTATTTATTTATTTTATTTTTTGTCGTAACTTAATAGTAATATTTTATGTCTTGTGTTGTACTGCTGTCACAAAAACAACAAATTTCCTGACATATGTCCTGATAGAAATCCCAATATTGATTGTAATAACAGGGTTGTTGTGGCGGGAGATTTTAATTTCCCCAATGTTGATTGGCATCTCCCTAGAGCAAGGGGTTTAGATGGGGTGGAGTTTGTTAGGTGTGTTCAGGAAGGTTTCCTAACACAATATGTAGATAAGCCTACAAGAGGAGAGGCTGTACTTCATCTGGTATTGGAAGTGAAACTGGTCAGGTGTCAGGTCTCTCCGTGGGAGAGCATTTTGGAGATAGCGATCACAATTCTATCTCCTTTACCATAGAATTGGAGAGGGATAGGACCAGATATGTTAGGAAAGTGTTTAATTGGATAAGGGGAAATATGAAGCTATCAGGAACTTGGAAGCAGATAAATTGGGAGCAGATGTTCTCAGGGGAATGTATGGCAGAAATGTGGCAAATGTTCAAGGGATATTTGCGTGGCGTTCTGCATAGATACCTTCCAATGAGACAGGGAAAGGATGGTAGGGTACAAGAACCATAGTGTACAAAGGCTGTTGAAAATCTAGTCAAGAAGAAAAGAAAATCTTACAAAACATTCAAAGAGCCAGGTAAAGATAGAAATCTAGAAAATTGCTTCAGTATTCACTACAGAAAAGGACCTTGGCAATTGTAGGGATAACCTACAGCAGACAGAGAAGTTTGAGCATATAGATATTAAGAAAAAAGATGTGCTGGAGATTTTGGAAAGCATCAAGTTGGATAAGTCTCTAGGACCAGATGAGATGTACCCCAGTCTATGGTGGGAAGTGAGGGAGGAGATTGCTGAGCCTCTGGCAATGATCTTTGCAACATTAATGGGGACAGAAGAGGTACCGGAGGATTAGAGAGTTGCAGATGTTGTTCTCTTGTTCAAGAAAGGGAGTAGAGATAGCCTTGGAAATCATAGACCAGTGAGACAAACTTCAGTGGTTGGCAAGTTTATAGAGAAGATCCTGAGAGGCAGGATTTATAAACATTTGGAGAGGCATAAAATGATTAGGAATAGTTAGCATGGCTTTGTCAAAGACAGGTAATGCCTTACGAGCCTGATTGAATTTTTTGAGGATGTGCCTAAACACATTGATGAAGGTAGAGCAGCAGATGTAGTGTATATGGATTTCAATGAGGCATTTGATAAGGTACCCCATGCAAGGCTTATTGAGAAAGTAAGGAGGCATGGGATCCAAGGGGACCTTGCTTTGTGGATCCAGAATTGGCTTGACTACAGTAGGCAAAGAGTGGTTGTAGATGGGTCATATTCTGCATGGAGATCAGTGACCAGTGGTGTGCCTCAGGGATCTGTTCTGGGACCCCTTCTCTTCGTGATTTTTATAGATGACCTGGAATAAAAAATGGATGGATGGGTTTGTAAATTTGCTGATGACCCAAAGGTTGGGGGTGTTGTGGATAGTGTGGAGGGCTGTCAGAGGTTACAACAGGACATCGCTAGGATGCAAACTGAGTTGAGAAATGGCAGAAAGTGGCAGATGGAGTTCAACCCCCATAAGTGTAAAGTGGTTCATTTTGGTAGGTCAAATATGATGGCAGAATATAGTATTAATAGTAAGACTTTTGGCAGTGTGGAGGATCAGGGGGATCTTGGGGTCTGAGTCCATGGTACACTCAAAGCTGCTGTGCAAGTTAACTGTGTAGTTAAGAAGGCATACGGTGTATTGGCCTTCATCAACCATGAGATTGAGTTCAAGAGCTGAGAGGTTATATTACAGCTATATAGGATCCTGGCCAGATCCCACTTGGAGTACTGTGCTCAGTTCTGGTCACTACAGGAAGGATGTGGAAACAATAGAAAGGGGGCAGGAGAGATTTACAATGATGTTGCCTGGATTGGAGAGCATGTCTTACGAGAATAGATTGAGTGAACTGATCCTTTTCTTCTTGCAGTGACAGGATGAGAGGTGACCTGATAGAGGTGTATAAGATGATGTGAGGCATTGATTGTGTGGATAGTCAGAGGCTTTTTTCCAGGGCTGAAATGGCTAACATGACTGGGCACAGTTTTAAGGTGCTTGGAAGTAGGTACAAAGGAGATGTGATGCACCATCAATAACTCTCTGAGACGTGAAGGCGAGATATTGGCTTTTATTGACTGGAAGAAAGAACAAGCAGTAGTTGACCACCATACTACATCCTGGAGAATGAGGCTGGGCTCAGGCCTCAATCGTCTTTATACCGGGGTCTGTGGGAGGAGCCACGGTCAGTGGGAGGGCCCACAGGAGCAGTCAGCGGGGGGGCGTGTACAGACAGGTATATGTAGTTCACCACATTCACCCCCCCCCCCTTTGTTTTAAAAGAGAGTCCCCATGGGGCGAAGTTTCTTACAAGTATATTTACAGGTTAAGTCTATCAGGTGGTCGAATCTGTCGCTGTGATCTACGTAGCACCGGCTGTGATTGCACAGGTGCTGGTGGTGATTGCACCGGAGACGGAGGTTGTGCTGGTTCTGGCCTAACTGGAGGTGTCAGCCCACTAGGCGTAAGTGATCCCTCATGTGCGTACGAGATGCCCGGTATAGGAGTGTCGTGAGGAGTCTGTGTAGGGCTCGGTGTGCACGGTGTCACCTCGGGTACAGGGTTCATAGTTACTGTGGAGTGTTCGGGGTAGTGGTCTGCTGCTCCTGCGGGCGCCAGGTCGCGGACGGAGACCGTGTCCTCCCGCCCATCAGGTAAGACCACATAGGCATACTGGGGGTTCGCATGTGGAAGGTGAACCCTCTCGACCAACGGGGAGTATTTATTGCTCCTCACATGTTTCTGGAGCAGCACTGGCCCTGGGGATGTCAGCCAAGCCGGTAGGGTGGTCCCAGTGGCAGACTTCCTGGGAAAAGAGAATAGGCGTTCGTGAGGGGTGGCATTGGTGGACGTACATAACAGGGAGCGGATAGAGTGGAGTTCCTCGGGGAGGACCTCCTGCCATCGAGAGACCAGCAACCCTTTTGACTTAAGGGCTAAAAGTGTGGCCTTCCACACTGTGGCATTCTCCCTCTCAACCTGTCCATTTCCCTGGGGATTATAACTCGTGGTCCGACTAGTAGCAGTGCCCCTAGCTAGCAGGTACCGGCGCAGCTCATCACTCATAAAGGAGGACCCTCTATCACTGTGGATATAGCAGGAATATCCGAACAGAGTGAAGAGCTGGCACAGGGCTTTTATGACGGACGTGGCAGTGGTGTCGGGGCAGGGGATGGCAAAGGGGAACCGCGAGTACTCGTCGTTAATGTTGAGAAAGTAGACATTGCGGTCGGTGGAGGGAAGGGGGCCCTTAAAGTCAACACTCAGTCGCTCAAAGGGGCGGGTGGCCTTGATAAGTTGTGCCTTTTCAGGACGGTAGAAGTGCGGTTTGCTCTCAGCGCAGACTTGGCAGTCCCTGGTCATCGTCCTGATGTCCTCAAGGGAGTACGGCAGGTTTCGGGCTTTCACAAAATGGTAAAATCGGGTGATCCCCGGGTGGCAAAGATGTGCATGGAGGGCGTATAGCTGGTCGAGCTGTGCGCTAGCACACGCTCCCCGGGATAGGGCATCAGGGGGCTCATTGAGCTTTCCAGGCCGGTACAGGATATCATAGTTGTAGGTGGAGAGTTCTATTCTCCACCGCAAAATTTTATCATTTTTGATTTTGCCCCGCTGTTGGTTGCTGAACATGAACGCAACTGAGCGCTGGTCGGTCAGCAAGGTGAACCTTTTGCCGGCGAGATAGTGCCTCCAGTGCCTAATAGCTTCCACTATGGCCTGGGCTTCTTTCTGCACCGCGGAGTGCCGAATTTCAGAGCCTTGAAGGGTACGAGAAAAGAATGCTACTGGCCTGCCTGCCTGAATGAGGGTAGCAGCAAGCGCGAAATCGGAGGCATCACTCTCTACTTGGAAGGGAATAGTCTCGTCCACCGCATGCATCGTTGCTTTGGCAATGTCCCCTTTAAAGCAGCTGAAGGCCGCGCAGGCCTCTGCAGAGAGGGGAAATGTGGTAGACTTGACCAGGGGGCGGGCCTTGTCTGCGTAATGGGGGACTCATCGGGCATAATAGGAAAAGAAGCCCGGGCACCATCTGAGGGCTTTGAGGGTGGTGGGAAGAGGGAGTTCTAACAGGGGGCGCATACGGTCGGGATCAGGGCCAGTGACCCCGTTTTCCACGACATACCCAAGGATAGCGAGTCGGGTGGTTCCGAGCACACACTTGTCCCTGTTATAAGTAAGGTTCAGGGCTTTGGCCACTTGGAAAAATCGTTGGAGGTTGGCGTTGTGATCCGGCCAGTCGTGACCACAGATGGTGATGTTATCCAGATAGGGAAATGTGGCCTTCAGTTGGCACTGTTCCACCATCCGGTCCATTTCCCTCTGGAAGACCGAGACACCATTTGTGACACCAAATGGGACTCGCAGGAAGTGATAGAGCCTGCCGCCCGCCTCGAAGGCGGTGTAGGGGCGGTCCTCTGGGCGGATGGGGAGCTGGTGATAAGCGGATTTCAGATCTATTGTCGAGTACACCTTGTACTGAGCTATTTGGTGGACCATATCCACGATGCGGGGTAGGGGGTACGCGTCAAGCTGCGTGAATCTATTGATGGTTTGACTATAGTCCACGACCATCCTATTTTTCTGCCCGGTCTGAACAACAACCACCTGGGCCCTCCAAGGACTTGTGCTTGGCTCAATGATCCCCTCCCTGAGCAGCCACTGCACCTCTGACTGAATGAAGGCCCTGTCCCCCGCGCTGTACCTCCTGCTTTTAGTTGCCACAGGTTTACAGTCGGGGGTCGGGTTGGCGAACAGCGGTGGGGGAGGGATCTTGAGGGTGGAGAGGCTGCAAGTGGTGTCAGTAGCACAGCTGTCGGCATGTTGCTGGGTGGGATGTGTGGTTCGGTGTGTGTGAGGGCAGTAGCGGGGTATATGGCGAAGTCCTACAAAACTGAGGATTCCTGACAGTGAGTGTTGGGAGGGGCCCGTCATATGCCATAGTCACACTTTCGAGATGGCTCTGGAAGTCCAGCCCCAATAGCACAGGCGCACACAGTTGAGGCATGACCAGTAGCGCAAAGTCCCGATATTCTGTGCCCTGCACCACCAATGTTGCTACACAACCCACCCGGATGTCTGTGGAATGCGACCCAGAAGCCAAGGTGACCCTCTGGCTTACCAGCCGTGTCACGAGTCTGCAGCGTTGCATTGTGTCCGGGTCAATAAAACTCTCAGTGCTGCCCATGTCAAACAGGCAGCTAGTCCTGTGCCCCTCCACCAGGATGCCCATCATTGACCTTGCAAGTTGGTGTGGGGCGCTTTGGTCGAGGGTTACGGAGGCCAGAGTTGAACTGCCGTCTTGGTGCCCGGTAAGCACCGGTGGGTAGGGGGCGGGGCATGTTGGCGCCGACAAAGTTGGCCGCCCCTATCCGGGCATGCAAGATGGCGGCCCCCCATGTCTCGCACGAGGCGGGCAGGCAAGATGGCGGCTCCCATGCCTCACATGCAGCGCTGCCCGACCCCGCTCGTGGTTCAGACTTACAGACCTTGGCAAAATAGCCCTTCTTCCCGCAGCTGAAACAGGTTGCTTCTCGGGCTGGGCAGCGTTTTCGGGGGTGCTTTTCGAGTCCGCAGAAGTAACACAGCTCGGACTTTCACCTGGCCGCAGCCGTGGTCGGGTTCGGGGAGTTCGTGGAATCGCGAATGGCAGTGGCGTTGGCGAATTTGTTCGCGGGAACCAGCGGCGGTGAGTTCTGAGGTGTCCACGGAACCGGTGGGGGATCGCGCGGCTGGACAGCATCAGCATTGTGCAGAGCAGCCTCCAGCGTGTCGGCCGTCTCGATCGCCGAGCGTAAGGTAAGATCGGCATTTTCCAGCAACCGCTGGCGCACGTACACTGACCTGATCCCCGTAACAAAGGCGTCTCGTACGAGGAGCTCCGCATGCTGTTCCGCCGTGAGAGTTTTGCAGTCGCAAGTTCGCACGAGTGTCTGTAGGGCTCGGAGAAACTCGGCGCTCGATTCTCCAGGCCGCTGTCGTCGCGTAGCTAAGCGATGTCTTGCGTAGATGGTGTTCACCGGCCGCAGGTACTGTCTTTTGAGGGCGTCCAGTGCCCCTTGGTAGGTCAACAGGTCTCTGATAAGTGAGTAAACTTTCGGGGTGACCCTTGAGAGGAGAATTCTGTGCATAACAGCGGGTTCAGTTGCACTAACCTCCTCCAAGTATGATTGGAAGCATGCAAGCCAGAGTTCAAAGGCAAGAGCTGCTTCAGGGGCTTGGGGGTCCAAATCCAATTTTTCCGGATGTAAAATACTTTCCATGTTTTAAAACTTCCAGTCAATAAAATTGATGCACCATCAATAACTCTCTGAGACATGAAGGCGAGATATCGGCTTTTATTGACTGGAAGAAAGGACAAGCAGTAGTTGACCACCATACTACATCCTGGAGACTGAGGGCTGGGCTCAGGCCTCAATCGCCTTTATACCGGGGTCTGTGGGAGGAGCCATGGTCAGTGGGAGGGGCCACAGGAGCAGTCAGCAGGGGGTGTGTCCAGACAGGTATATGTAGTTCACCACAAGATGTCAGGGGTAAGTTTTTCACGCAGAGAGTGGTGAGTGCATGGAATGGACTGCCGGTGACAGTGGTGGAGGAAGACACAATAGGGTCTTTTAAGAGACTCCTGGATAGGTACATGGAGCTTAGAAAAACAGAGGGCTATGGGTAACCCTAGGTAATTTCTAAAGTAAATACATGTTTGGCACAGCATTGTGGACCAAAGGGCCTGTATTGTGCTGTAGGTTTTCTTTGTCTGTGTCTATGATTCTGATTTTGAGGTCCTGATCTTCAGTACCCTTTCCCTCACCCGAGTAATCACATTCTCAAGTTTGTCAATGACATGACCTTGGTGGGTCTCCTCAGCAGCCACGATGAGACATCCTACAGAGAGGAGGTGCAGGTGCTCGAGGCCTGGTGCCAGGCAAATATCTTCTTCCTCAATGTCAGTAAAACAGAGGAAAAGGTTATCAACTTCAGGAGGACTCACACCCCTCTTTGCAATGGCAGCAGAGCAGAGGAAACTACAGGTAGTTTCAAAGTCCTGGGAGTGCACATCTAGCATAAGCTCTCATGGTCCCAGAACGCATTCTACACAATCAGGAAATCTCATCAACTCCTCTGCTGTCTGAAGAGGCAGTGAGAGCTGGACTATACACATCTGTACTCACATCCTTCTACACGTGCACAGTGGAGAGCATCCTGACATGCTGCACCACTGCATGGTAACACAGCTGTACTGCAGCGGGTGGAAGACTCTACAATGGGTAGTCAAAACTGCCCAACATATTACCGGCACTAGCCTACCCACCATCAAGGATATACAGTGCATACGGAAGGGTGCCAGAAACAGGCCAGTAATATCATGATGGATCCCATCCACCCTGTTCATGGGTTGTTTGTTCCACTCCTAGCAGAATGGAGGCTCCGTTGTATCCACGCCAGGACCACCAGACACAAAACCAATTTCTTTCCCAAGAAGTAAGTTTGATCAACACATCCACCCACTAACCCATCCCTCCATACCCCCCACTACTATCATTTCCTGTCAGAGTCACCTTATATACAGATACTCTTGCGCTAGAGTCATTTTGTCAACATACAATCAATCTATGTATATAAGCTATCGTCGGTGTTTATATTTATTGAGTTCTTCTTTGTTATTGTGTTCTTTATCTCGTTGAGGTTTTTTTTTTGTGCTGCATCAGATCTGGAGTAATAATTATTTATTCTCCTCTACACTTCTGATCCTGATATTTTGACTTGGGTGGGGGGGTGGGGAGAAGGGTGATCTGTGGTGATAGGGGATTTATTAGTTAGGGGAACTGACAGGAGGTTCTGTAAACGAGAATGAGGTTCCCAGATTGTATGTTGGCTCCTGGATCGAGTCTTCAATGTTCTTAAGTAAGAGGGTGAACAGTCAGAGGTCATGGTCCATGTAGGTACCAATGATATAAGTAGGAAGAGTGATGAAATTCTGCATTGGGAGTTCAGGGAGTTAGATGCTAAGTTAAAAGACAGGACCTCCAGGGTTGTGATCTCAGGTTTGCTACCCGTGCTATGTGCTAGTGAGGCCAGAAATAGGAAGATTATATGGTTTAACATGTGGCTAAGAAGTTGTAGGAGGGAAGGCATCAATTTTTGGATTATTGGATTACAGGGAAGGTGGAACCTGTACAGGAGAGATGGTTGCACCTGCACTGGAAGAGGAAGTGAGGCAAAGCAGTATCAACTTCATGAACCCTGTACAGATTTTGGAGGAAAAAGTGTTTGCTGTCCTGAGGCAAATTAGAGTGGATAAACCTCTAGCGCCTGACAAGGTGTTCCCTCAGACCCTGAGGAAGGGAAGTGCAGAAATTGCTGGGGCCTTAGCAGAGATATTTATATCATCCTTAGCAACAGGCGACGTAACAGGCGTGGGGGATAGCCAATAATGTTACACTGTTCAAGAAAGGCTCTAAAAGTAAACCAGAAAATTATAGACCGGTGAGCCTGATGTCAGTGGTGGAAAAGTTATTGGAAGGTATTCTGAGGGACTGGATATGTAAGTATTTGAATAAACATGGACTGATTAAGGACAGTCGGCATGGCTTAATGCATGGTAGGTCATGTCTAGCCAATCTTATAGAGTTTCTCGAAGAAGTTACCAGGAAAGTTGATGAAGGCAAGGCAGTGAATATTGTCTTCATGAACTTTAGCAAGGAATTTGACAAAGTCCCACAAGGGAGGTTGATCAGGTGCTTGGCATTCAAGTTGAGTTGGTAAGTTTGATTAGACATTGGCTTTGTGGGAGAAGGCGGAGAGTGGTCGTAGATAACTCTCTGATTGGAGGGCTGTAACTAGTGAAGTGCCAAGAGACCGGTGCTGAGTCCATTGCTGTTTGTCATCTGTGACAATGATCTGGATGATAATGTGGTAGATTGGATCAACAAATTTGTGGATAATACCAAGACTGGGGGTGTAGTGGACAGTGAGGAAGGCTATCATGGATTGCAGCACTAGAATAAAGGGATCGGGGAATGCAGGTTCATAAATAATTGAAAGTGGAATCACAGGTAGATAGGGTCATAAAGAAAACTTTTGGCACATTGTCCTTCATTAATCAAAGTATTGAGTCCAGGAAATTGGATATTATGTTGAAGGTGTACAAGACATTAGTGAGGCTTAATTTGGAGTGTTGTGTGCAGTTTTGGTCACCTACCTACAGGAAAATATAAATAAGGTTGAAAGAGTACAGAGAAAATTCACAAAGATGTTGCCAGGTCTGGAAGACCTAACTTATAAGGAAAGGTTGAATAGGTTAGGACTTTATTCCTTGGAACGTAGGAGATTGAGAGGAGATTTGATAGAGGTATAGAAAATTATGACGGGTATAGATAGAATATATCCAAGCAGGCTTTTTCCACTGAGGTCGAGTGGGTCTGCAACTTGAGATCATGGATTAAGAGTAAAAGAGAGGGAGCTCCTTTACACAAAGGGTGGTGAGAGGTTGGAATGAGCTGCCAGCATAAGTAGTGCATGCAAGCTTGACTTTCACATTTAAGAGAATTTGGGTAAGTACATGGATGGTAGGGGCATGAAGGGCTATGGTTCCTGTGCCGGTCAATGGGAATAAGCAGTTTAAATGGTTCCGCACGGACTAGATGGGTGAAAGGACCTGTTTCTGTGCTGTACTTTTCCATGACACTCTGACTATGACTTACGTACTGCAAGTGATATTAAGCAATGTGGAATTGCAATTGATCAAAGGCTACCGGTGGACTGAAGACAGTCCTTTCATAATTTGTCTATCTTCACAGAGAGATGGTTCCCAAGATATGGAAAATGGTCTGTAACTTTCAGGATCTTTCAATAAAGAATTATTTTTGGAGGCCCTCATTTCAGTCTTGCAAATGTTGAGTGCAAATCAGTGTTGGCTTTAATATCTTCGAGCATACACACTTACAAGCATTGTCTGCATAATGCGCATTGACCACTGAGCTTTTGGTAATCTTGATTCTGGAAATTGAACAGTTTCCCGTGGATCTGAACATGATCTCCAGTTCTGAAGGAAGTTTGCCAGAGGTAAGGTGTGGTATTGTGGTTGGGAAAGGTGAAGCATAGCATTGTGGTGAGGCATGACTCTGGCGAGGAGAGCGGAGTTGGGGTCTGTGATGTGGATGTTTTGAAAAGTGGTGGGAGAATAATGCAACCTTGTTTGACTGCTGAGTTTCACTGAGATAGGTTTACATGAGCACCTATTGGTTGGTATGATGACCTGTATGCTATTGTGGTGCAAGTGTAAGATAGGGATACATTCATGTGGGCTTCCAAATTTGAGGAGTATGTTCAATAGCCCTGCCCAATTGAGGAAATCAAAGGCTTCATGCATGTCGAGGTATGTGTGCAGTCTGGAGTCAGGTATCTGATTGGGGGCAAGGCCACGTACCCAGTTGCCAGTACCCCTATTCCCACTATGACCTGAATCTCATTTGTAGAGTTTCCTTCCCAGGTTTGCCAGCCATGTGCTCAGCTGGAGACTGCTGTGCCTTTTTGGTTGTGTCCAAGATTACTAAAG
Source organism: Hemitrygon akajei (assembly GCF_048418815.1). Classification (NCBI taxonomy): domain Eukaryota; kingdom Metazoa; phylum Chordata; class Chondrichthyes; order Myliobatiformes; family Dasyatidae; genus Hemitrygon; species Hemitrygon akajei. The sequence continues at coordinate 50,273,764 of NC_133138.1, forward strand.
CGCACAGTCGTGGGCTCATGATTAAAGTTATCATTGATAGATTGATGCCTCAACCACTTAACGTGCCCACTTTGCTGTCCTGGAATCTGTGTCGCGAACCGGCCAATCGCATTGCTATGTGCGGGAACTTTATTGGTACAAATCAGCAACTGCTGATAGCTTGTAATCAGCAAGTTTGTAATCAGCAGTAAAACAGCTTGGTGCATCTAGGTGTTGTGAAAGGAGCATGTCAGTGCATCTTCTTTTCCTGTATTGTGTAGGATAGGTCTCCTCATTTATTTTGAATTTTTGCCCTGTATAATATTAAATGTGCTGTCCTTTTGGTTTGTAAGCGCTCTGCAGGGCCTGATTAAGGGCATGTTACATTTTTCAGTTCCTGTTTTCAAACGGATATATGGAGTATGTTGACATCATGGTTAGTGGGCTCACAACCAGGGTCTTGCACCTTCAAGGATCAACTTTACTGCCATATTCACGTGTATTAGGAATTTGCAGTGCTGCAATGGCTAAGGTGTGACATGTAACAGGAAACAACAACATTCAACATTTATAAAGAGTAAAGAATTATATATTCATTGATCCAGGGACACGGGTTCAAGTGGCACCAGGGCAGCTGGGGAATTCAGATGCATGTAATTAATTAACTTACCCCCTGTAATGGTTATGATGAAAAGTTCTGAACTGTCATTAAATACCCTTTTGCTTCACTCACTAACTAATGTACTACAAGTTGAAATCTGCCATTCTTAGTAAGTATTACTGGCATGTTTCTCCTTCCTATCCTCTTCCCTACAGGTGAACTGTGAGGAGTGATTAGGGATGGGCAATATTGCCACTGCTCTCCATGAATAAGAAAATACATTATATTCTTACTTACTAGTAATATTGATTAAAATGCTTACTGTATAGAGTGTTATCAGAATACCTAAAACCAGGCAGAGTCATGCAACAGTAAAATAAGGCATTCAGCTCATTGAGTTCATGTCAGTCATCAGTTATCCATTTATATAATCTTACACAGGTCCCATTTTATTCCCCCCTTTCCCATCAGATCCAACACTCAAGAAAAAATTTACAGTACCCATTTAGCCAACCACCAACCTATATATTTACTATACACATAAATACCTACATAAATGTGGAATTTCCTTAGGCAGAGGGTGTAATCTGTGGAATTCATTGCATATATTTGAAGCAGAGATGACAGGTTCTTGAATAGTAGGGGTGTCAAAGGTTGTGGCGAGTAGGCAGGAGAATGGGATAGTAAATCAGCCATGATAGAATCATGGATCAGACTCAATGGGGAGAATGGACTAATTCTTCTCCTATGCCTTATGGATTTATCTTTGGAAGGAAACCCTTGCACCTGCAGGAAGCCCATGTGCTCACAGGAAAAATGTACAAACTCCATGCAGACAGCACAGAATGTCAGGACCAAAGCTGAGTCACAGAAGATGTGAAGAAGCAGCATTACTAGCTGCACCACTATGATATATCCATAATATAGCTTTAGAATAAATAACAAACCAATTGCCTGGGAAGAAGATAGATTTAATGTTGATTTGTGATGCTCCAGAAAACTGGGACAAGTCTTCTGTTAATATCCATCTGGATCTACTGGCAGCCTTGCTTATAGCTGGGTTATCCAGAAGAGATGTTATAGTGCACCTTAATGCTGGACTGAATATCGCCTGTGAACACCACTGACTCTTGATGGCGTTCAAGCCAAAGATTGCAGTCTATAGGTCCATCAGAAGTCGAAGTCTGCCTGTCTGCTAGGAAATCTGAAGCCCGGTGTCTATGAATCCATGAGCCTGGTGGAGGCCAAAGACGGCCTTGTCCCAGGATTGGAGGACTGTGTGGGTGGGTAGGAGGGAGGAACGTAGCTTGTTTTGCTGTTGTCATTTTGTTACTTGTTGTGTTCTGTGTTGCACTGATGAGCATTGTGGACATGCTATGTTGGCGCCAGAATGTGTGGCATCTTATTTGGTTGTGTTGGTTGTTGGCACAAAAAACACATTTCATTGAATGTTTCAATGTACATGTGATAAATAAATTAATCTGAATCTGAACTCAGATTTTACCCCAGAATCTCTGTAGAGTTCCCATTTCTGAGGCCAGGAAACCCATTCACTGAACCCACTGAAGACAAGACAGGACAATGCTAATGTGCTGGGATTGGCCTAGCAGAAGACTGCTCGTGGGGTCTCACTAGAAGAAAAGGAGTCCATGGTTCTTGAGATCTTACGAGAAGAAAAGGAGTCCATGGCACAGGTGACCAGCAATCATGGGCCAGTGGATTATCTGCCACAGCAGGTTATTCATTGCAATTCCTGGACTTGATGGTTCCATGTTGATTTTTACTTTTTTTTTTGAAACGATTAGAGCAGTTGGACCTGTGAATAATATGGTCAGGGCAATAATTTATAACTTTGTTGGTTGTAAGTTTCTTTAATAATTTTCATATGATCAACTGCATTTTAGTAGTTGTAATATTTCAGTTAAATATGATATTTTTCAAGGGGTTGGTTTGACTGGAGGTCATTGTCACTACTGACTTCTACTTATCATAAAAAAGCATGTTTCTGTAAGCAACAGCAATCTTCCTTTGAGCCCACAAGTACAAAGCAGGTGTTAGATGTCTGTCTGAACAATAATAGTTCATGAATATCTCTGCTCTATATTAATCACCACAATTCCTCAGTGTGATGAAGTTTTACAGATCTCTTTGTTCAAAACACTATTATTCAAATTGTAAATTTCCTTCAGTCTAATGTGTCATTATTTTTTACATATCTTTTTCAAAGTTTTTGAAAGACCTATTTGAATTTAGTTTACCTATTATTTGCTTGAATAGCTGTCTTTGGTTGGTTATGCTTGATTTACCTTTTAGAAGCATGCGCTAATTGGCCCTGATTAATCATTTCAGTCCGTCTTGCCATTCTGGCAAGGGAGACTCATTTAAAATACAAGGTGAGGATACAGTCAAAAAGGGTAGAGAGAAGAGTGAGACAGAAGAGCAACTGGGGATGGAGATCAGCTACAAAAGCAAGAGGGAGTCCTGAAAGCAGACAAGATGGAATATAACTGAGAAGCAAGATACTGAATGGCATTGCCTTTGATAAATTGATGTTCAACATTCTCTGTGGCTGTAATAGATTTTTTTATAATGCATAGTACATGATACTTCAGTATTGGGCCAATAATTCCCTTCCATAATTCAAAGGATTCTGGCCTATGTTGACATGAATATTTCTGACCATCTGCAAAATAATTACATGGGTGTAGTGCTAAAAACTTCAAATTAAGCACTCTAGACCCAGTTCAAATTATTCTTACTCAAATTATTGTTTTGAAATTTAGTGTAATTTCACAATGCTACTATGTGCAATAATTTGGACATATAAATATAATTAATGTCTAAAAGTGAAAAATCAATAATATTACAAATAGTTGTCAGAGCATCTGCATCACATGTCAACAAAAGGAAATTCAAATACATGATGTAACAAAGCACAATGTGCCCAATAGCCTGAAACCCAGAGAAGGAGAAGAGCTGTGTAAAAAGGAAAACACTGAGCATTCATAAAACACTGAACACCATTGGAGTATTGTCCAATTACAGACATCTTGCTTTGGGAAGGATGCAAAGGCCTCTAGAGAATACAGAAAATACTTACTGGATCAGTTCCAGGAATGAGGGTTTTCAGTTGCTAGATTGGCCTGGAGAAATTTGTTCTTAGAGCAACCAAAACTAAGAGTAGATTTGATGGAGTTGTATAAATTCATGACAGGCTAAGACAGGGTAAATAGAGAAGAGCTATTTCCTTTACTTGATTGTTGAAGGCCTAGGGACCTAGTGAGATTGTGAGGAAATACGTTTTGGAATTTGCTGCCTTTCAGAATGATGGAAGGAAAAACAGTAGGATTTTCAAAAGGGAATTGTATAGATTGCAGGCCTATGAAGAACGGGTAAGGGAATGGCTCACTTTTACACCAGAATAATGTTATCATTTTGTAATGATCGGTGCTATCAGAGGGGACGAGGCAGATCACACAAATAGCAGTTTTCAGTTTTAAATCAGTACAGTAGAGTTTGGAAGATTCTGTAAGCCTTGAATGAGCTAGGCAATATTTGCCATTGTGCTAGGATTCCTTATCATTATGGTGGCAAATCTCCTCTGGGGTCCTTTGCCAGCCAGATATTGCTTATAGTCCTGAAGATTAGGAGCAAAAGGTTCACTTTATTCTTATTTCTCTTCCTTTCAAATAACTTTTTTAAATTATAGTATTTTAATGTCTGTAACTATCTTTATATTTTTAATCTTTTGAGGCAATTTTAGTATATTTTAAGTATCTGAGTATTAGAGACTGTTAAAATTGCTTTCCAGTTTTGACAGTGCAGCTCTGCTCTCCCTCTTGATGTTTAAGGGCAGGACTTCAGTTGCATGCTGCCCAAGGTCCCACCCCATCACCCAGTTCTCAAGGCTGAGACTATTAGGTACTATTTATTCTCTGCATCCAGTACAAACAAGTGTGGGTGGGCAAGTGGTAAGTCCGGCAGATGGGCCAATCCTGTTCACTATGTCTCACTATTATGTGAAACACTTGTAGTTGTACTGCGGCAGGGACAACAATGATTTGACATTTATGTTTAACCATGAATGTGTGGTCACCAAAGATTTAACAATCTGTGGTTGCTGGAAACACTCAGGATGTCCGGCAGGGTCTTCGGAAAGAGAAACAGTTAAGATAAGGGATCTACGCTTCTGATGAAAGCTCATGGAACTGAGAAGTTAACAGCTATTTTTTCCCACAGATGCTAATTGTTTCTACCAAAGGCTCTTAACCAAGCTGTCTCCTCCCTCCAAAATAGTCATAGTCTATAGTGAATTTTTCTAATGCCAAATCTGGGCCATAAAAATGAAAGTCAAGGCAGTTATTTAATAAATGGTCTGGCCCATATTGTGTGTTTAAAAGTAATGCCTAACATTAAAATTATCCCAGGTAATTTAGTCTTCGAATTGAAAGCACTGGCACATTTTCAGCAGTGGGTAAGAGAATAGAGCAGGAAACTGTTTTATTAGTCTTTCACCAAAATATAACCTGTCCTGATGCAGCATTTGATTCTAATGCTTCGACAATTCCCTTCACCCACACACCCACTCCTCCCCCGCCACCTACTGTACAGATGCTGTGTGGCCTACTGTGTTCCTCCAGTCAATTGTGTAACTTGTGCCATAACTAGCATGCACATTCAGTAACGGTTTTTCAAAAACAAGGGGAATATTTCATAAAAAGCAAACTACAGAAATTAATTATTCATTACAATAATGATTTTAGTAGCCATCCACTCTTAAAATCTGGTTAATACTTATTAACCCATCAGGTTCAAATTCACAATTTATGACCTTGTCAAACTACTTACATGGTTTCAATTAATAAATGGCAATATTTTGAATAACAGCCTTAGATGATATGACTTGTTTTCTATCATTTACACTTTCTGTTTTACTTGTGATTTTGAGTTCATCGCTGAGCACTGCAGATATTACCCATGTAATCGAATATTCAGGTAACTACTGCAGTCTATACTGCAATGAAACTGTTCCAAAAATAAGGATTCGGAGATTGGTTTTCTTTTAATACTGTGTGCCAAAAGAAAGTAGGCATAGTAATTGCTCAAGGTGCTTTATAGCTGAGGTATGTTTGCAAGTGCAGATGCTTCATTTAAGTCAGAGTAAACAAACTTGGCAGTTGGTGCTGAAATTGATTTTCACCTTAACCACTGCTGCAAAAACATGTGAAATATTTATATTTGTCTGACCAGGCTGAACCGAGAGCACAAATATGTTTTGAAAAATATTCTGATCTGTCTTTGTTTGGAACTGCGCTATGTATAATTTCTTAATAAGACAGTGCTATTCTTATTGAATATTCATTGCTCTCTCTATACCTGCAGTCTCATGTCTCGTGAGTCCTATTCTAAGATATTGGCAAAGTGACTGATAAGCAAATGTTTGTTTTATGATGAAATGGCATCTTCTATCTGCCCAGGACCATGATTCCAAAATGGAATCTTTTTACCTGGACAATTTTCCTCCTGCAGATTGCACATTCTGTGTAGCCCTCTTCTCCATTCCTTGCAAGATAAACAGGATTTCCAAATATTCTGATCATTTCAGCACGTTTCTTTCTCCTGTTTCTCAAAGACTATAGTATACCACCTACCTCTCTCACCTACTTGGCCTTTCAACTACTCGATTTTCAACAATGATTTAATTTCCTTCACCTGAATATTCTGCTTGATAGCCACCAGCCCCCTCTTTTAGCCTCCATAAGCAATGCATCTAAAACTACTTTTTATATCCAGACTAACCCATCTGGCAGTCATAATTTGCTGTCCTGCATTAGTTCTGTGCTCAATGATGCCTTAGTATAGTTATGCTCATCCTTCCCCATCTGTGTATTCTTTAATTCTCTGTAGTTCCCTGTTTTCCTTCAGCCCTGTCACATACATTCTCCACTTCCTGGGACCATGGCTTGAACTGTTAAGGCTGTAAATTGGAAATGCCCTTTTTCACTCTACTTTTCTACCTCCTTCTCCTTTTTTAAAAGATAATCTCACCAAGCTTTCAGCAAACATCTATCCAATTGTGCCACTATGCAGTCGTTAGTGATGCTGGGATGGTGTTTTTCAATAGTCATTCTATAACTACAAGTTGAAAGTTTTCAGATTTAATTTTTCTCCCCATTTTCATCCTTGATGCCTCTGACTTTTTCTGCCACTTCACATATTTGGGTTTGGCAAACCCAAGTGCCTAATTTTGTACCATTGCATTTTTTTTTCCGCACGTTGCACCAGACGGTCAACCATTCTAGTGTGACGCGTGGTGTCAGGATTGGTCTCCTTTCCGATTAACCAGGTCATGATATGAACGTTCTTGATTCGACCCTTTTTCTTTTAACAGGGGCGAGTGGCTAGCTCAACGCACAACCTGGCACGGATGGAAAGCGTGCTTGGGGGTGGGGTCCGACTTGGATCCAAACTCAGGAGCCTTCGCTCCAGAGTCCGGTGCTGATGTCACTGCACCACCAGCCGGCCAAAATTTTATACCATTGCATAAAATGCTATTAATACCTTAATCTTGTCTGCATGATGCCTATTTGTTCCTTGAATGGCTGTCCAAACAATCCATCACCACCTTCCTTGCCTGGCTGAACTTGTGCTCACCCTGAACAATTATCTTCTTAAAACTCCATTCACTTTTCCAGAGCAAAAGTGTTACTATGGCAACACTAATGGGTGTCAACTCTGCTTGCAGTTCTTCCAGATGTGTTCTTGTTTTAATCATGCTCATGGCCCTTCCTGGCTATTATTTTTCTATTGTGTGCCTCTTCCTGTTCTTGTCTTGATTGAAAGACAAGTCATTGTGAGATTTTTTTGAGGCTGCATCTAGTCGAATCGATAAAGGCAACAAATAGATGTTGTGATTTTACACTTCTGAAACAACATCGATAAATGCTGTGAAATTGAACCACATGGGATTGAGGTCATGTGGAGTTATTACCAGGCACGCTCAGGTCTTTGGTGCTGGATTATTTCCGGACTACTGGGTGTTACCTCTGTTTATACCCTAACATGACTTTAATTTATATTTTTAGACCATAAGACATAGGAACAGAATCAGGCCACTCAGCCTACTGTGTTTGTTCCACCATTCAATCATTACTGATTTATTATCCACCTCAACCCCCATTCTCCTGCCTTCTCCCCATGCAATGACTGTTGGCCGCAGGTCCCCTTGTTTTTTTGCTAAGTTTATCTTTCTAAACACAGCAGCTGCCATTAGTAAAGATCAAACAGTTGTAAGTTAAACTTGCAACTAATTTTCTTTGTTCAGCTTTTGATCATAAATGGGAGCCATTCTTCAGTTCTAAATGTAGATGGAAGGAGTAATCAGCTTGATGTTGAGAAAATGCAGCTTCACAAACAAGCATTGTATACAGCATGAGGTTAACTGCTGGTGGGTGCAGTGTATGACAATGAGTTATTTAATTGGGCTTGTTTCAAACTAGATAACACTGACTAAATTGTTTAAATTAAGGAAGTTTGCAGACCAGATGGAGACAATGACTTAGTACATCAATAACTGATCTATTAATAAATTGGAAGGTTTATGTACTCAGGGAAGATAACTGGGGTCTGTGTCTCCAAGAAGCTTTTAGACCATTTTTGTACAAATGGTATCTGAGAAAATAACATATGTGTGGAAACCAGACTAATGAAGAGTGCTGTTCAGGCTGATTAGGAATGGGGTAAGGGACATCAAAAATCATGAAGTGAAACACAGGGTGAACTCGAGTCCATTCTTCTGCCTTTTGTTGCTGTGATGGACAACTCGTTTGGCTGCATTGTTGGTATGTCTTTTTAGCTTATAGGAATTGTGTCTCTGTTTTGGAAATCCTTTGTGTTTAAAAAAAAATGAAATTGTAGTTTGAAAGTTCTTTAATAAGATAGAAATTATCTGTGATTTTTAAACATGTTTTAAGAATGTTGTCTAGATTTAAATCTGTTCACTGGAAATAAATGAACAGTGTTTTAAACTATTTTGTTAGCTGGAAGTATCTTCTCCTTGATTGGGAGGGGGACCCACCAATCAAATAGTAGCTCTTAGCAGCTAAACTTACCATGGAGAATAAACAGGGAAGTGAGCTAATCTTTGAAGATTGGAAAGTTACAGCATAACCTCCCTTTAGTGAGGGTACCTGTAGCTACAGTATCTATATCCAATAGGGATTAAGGACTTCATTTGAGTTTAGAACTTTGCAGTCAACAAACTTAGTGCCATCACACCCATGACCTTTGACACCCTTACAAATCAAGAGTCTATCGACCTCTGCTTTAAATGTACCCAATGAATTGGCCTCCACACCCTTCTGTGGCAATGCATTCCACAGATTCACCACTCTCTGGCTCAAGAATTTCCTCTTCATCTCTGTTCTAAATGGATGTCCTTGTAGATGTTAAAATGAATCATAATAAATTTTCTAGTGAACCAGACAAGTATAAAGCCAGCACAGGCATTGGGCTTCCAGTGAGTTCAAGGGCTGCTACAAACCTAAAGATTGGAAGGAGCATGTGTCAGATAGGAGCCTACTGAGGGGAATAAAAGAGCAGGAACATAGACAAACTTTACCTTGCGATCGAAATGCCAAACCATCTGGATTTCAGATGAATGGATGGCTTTACCTGGAGTTTTACTGGATGTGGATGGATCGTTTGTTAACAATAGAACATATGAACAACTGGCTACTGATTGATTTGGAGTCTGTAGTCAGTAGGGTTCCTCAGTGTTTGGTTCTCTTCTTAATCTATATCAATGATTTGAGTATGGGGACCAGGTGAAATATATCCATTTCACTAATGATACAAATTATGAGGAGGTTACAGAGAGAGAGGTTACAGGAGATATGGATGGTAAAATGAATTGACGAGGACATGAAGATGAATGTAATGTGGGTAAATGCAAGGCTGTACACTTTAGTAGGAAAGAGTAAAAAGCAACAGTTGTTCAAATGGTGAGAAATGGAAAACTCTTTGGCTTCAGAGGGACCCATGTGTCTTTCTGCATAGATCACTAAAAGTTAACATAAAGGTGTAGCAAACAGCTAGTTATTCTTGTTACCAGAGATATGAGTAGAAGAGTAAAGCTGTCCTACTAAATATGCAGAGAACATTGGTGAGACTGCATCTGGAATATTGTATACAGGTATGGTGCTCTATCAAAGAGGATGGAAGGAGGACAACAAAGATTTACTAGTTTGTTTCCTGAATGGAGGAATTATGCTATGTAGAGAGATGATGCAGACTGATTATATACGAAGTGTTGAAGAGTGAAGAGTAATCTTATTGACAGATACAAAATTCATTCAGTATGAAAGGTTGGGTGCAGGGTTAATGTTCCCCGGGTGGGATGTCATAGTGTCATTGAATCATTAAGCATGGAAGCAAATCTTTCAGCTGAACTTATCCAAGTCAACCAAAGGGCACATTGCTCAGCAGTTAATCTACCTGCCATGTGATTCAAGAGTTCATCTAAAAACTTTAATGGTGCTAACAACCTAGATTCACCCACTCTGTCAGGCAGTGCATTCCTGTGTGAATCCCTGTAGCATCCAGTGACCCTGGGATCTTTGTCTTGGAGGATGATGTCGGAACACTTTTCAAGAAGGTGAACCCTCGCAAGGCGAAGCTAAGATGGTGTACCAGGTAGAGCTCTGAAAACCTGTGTCACTGAACTAGCTGGAGCGTTCAAGAACATCTTCAACCTCTCTCTGCTGCAGTCAGAGGTTCCCAGCTAACTCAAAAGGGCAACGATCATATCAATGCCTAAGAAGAGCAGGGTGAGCTGCCTCTATGACTATTGCCCAGTGGCACTCAGATGAAGTGATGAAGTGCTTTGGGAGGTTAGTCATGGCTTGTCTTTAATTCCTGCCTAAGCAAGGATTTGTTGCCTCTGTAATTTCATAAGGCAGCACCTTCCAGATCCATGACCACTACTGTTTAGAAGAACGAGAACAGCAGATACCTGGGAGGAAATCCCCCTCCAAGTCACTCACCATCCTGACTTGGAAACATATCACCGTCCCTTCATTGTCACTGGGTCGCAATCATGGAATTCCCTTCCTAACAGCACTGTGGGTGTACCTACACCTCAGGGACTGCAGTGGTTCAAGAAGGTAGCTCATCACCACCTTCTCAAGGGCAACTAGGGATGGGCAATAAATGCTGGCTTAGCTGGCGATGCCCACATCCCATAAATGAATATAAAAATTTGTATAACAACAAAATAGATATAAGCAGATGCAATCTCACTGGCTCTCCAGTTGGCCTTGGATCACCCGAACAATAGTGATACCTATGTCAAGCTATTGTCCACAGCTCAGTGTTCAACATATCCTCAGATCTAATCAATAAGCTCCAAAACCAGAACCAGTTTCAGTGTAAAAATAATCCTCATAACCCCACTAGATCTCTTTCCTCTTACCCTAAATCTGTGTCCTCTAGTATTATGTACCTCTGATATGCAGAAAGGTTTGCTACAGTTTAACCTGTCTATACTCCTCAATTTTGCATGTTTCAGTCGTATCCCTGAGTTAAACTCATTTGCTCCAGAAAGAACAGACCGAGCTTCTAGAGTCCCTCTTCATAAAAGTACTGCTGCACCACAGACTAGAATCCTGCTGAAAATCCTCTGCACCCTCTCCAGCACTGTCACATCCTTCCTATACCTTGGTGCATGCATTTGAACAAGGTTTTATAAAGTTCAGGCATAGCCTTCTCACTTCCATATTCAGAGTCCCGATGAATGAAGGTCAATATCTTCACATATTTACCTGTAATGCTACCAACAAGAATCTATAGATTTTTAATTAAATGTTCCCCAGTGTTGTGTATTAATGATTTCAGTATTATTTGAGTAACATTGTAAAAATATTGTTTGATTAATCATTCTTTGTATAAATAATTCATTAATGGGTTACATGTAAAAGTACGTGCATGCCATACATAATCACCCCACCACTGTATGAGTGCATCACACTAAAAGTAAAAATGAAACTTAACAGCAGACACATTTTCCTTTGGGCTCCCATCGTTATCTTTTCAAATAATGTTCTTCTTTTAAGTTACAAAATATATCAATGGCAACGAGGTAGTTTAAAATGAACTGGAGATGGCTACCTACCTGTTGAAGCGCAGTGAGACGTCTGAATTACAAAAAAAGTGATGCCACACGTCTCTTCCGAAGGCAGAGAGAAAGAACATGGTTGAATTTTAAAAAAGGCAGAAAACAGACAAATTCACAAGTTCATAAACAATGAGCATCAGGTGACAATAATCATTTAAAAAAGCAGAAATCGATGGCTACATTGGAAAGGTAGGTGTGTTGGATTCCACAAGAGATAAGTGGAATATGTATACTGAGTGAACTGGGCTGCATATTGAAGCAAATAAAATAACCGATGAGGACCGAGTGTCAGTTTTGCTGAGTGCATTAGGTTTAAAAAGTGTACTTAGAAGTTTGACTGCTCCAACCAAACCAGCCAAACTGAGGTTTGCTGTTATCAGGAAAGTAATGCATGAACATTTAAAACCAAATGCATTGTTGATTGCAGAATGTATTCGTTTTCATAAGTGGAATCAAATGGAAGGAGAGTGCATTTCAGCATATATGGCTAAATTGAAGTGATTGTCTGAGCATTGTCAGTTCATTATGGGTTTCATGATGCACTGAGGGATTGTTTAGGTTGTGGAATCTTACAAAACATCAAGCAAAAATAACTCCTAACTGAAAAACAACATATTTAAAGAGTGCTGTGTATTTAATACAGCAGTAATAGTTGAGTAATATTGCAAGTGTATTGAATGATTAATTATTCTGTGTTGTTTTAATAATTCATTATGGTTTTATGTATGAAGTACATGGATGCATACGTCATCACGCCACCAGGTTGTATGTGTGCACTTACTGGAGTTAGACTTGTATTCTGAACTTGCCGCACTTTCTTTTAAATTAGCTTTACCTTTTGGAGTTACAAAACATAACAGTGGTGGCGAGTAAGTTTTAAATGAACCTGAAATGACACATACCTGTTGAAGTGCAGCAAGATGTTCAAGTTAAAAAAAGGACAATGAGAAACAGTTGAGTAAAAAAACAGTGCAGCACGTGCTTCTTCGGGATGACAAATACCGTTGAGTTAAACAAAAAGGCAGAATCTGCAACAATTCACAGGTTCATAAACAGTGACAACCGTGTGATAATAATCATTCTTAAAAAGTGCAGAAAAGGCTGGCTATGACAGAAAGATAGACAATAGATAACTGGCTCATGTATACTGAGCTAATTTGAAGCAAATGAAATAGAAAATGATAAGTGGGTGACACACCCGCCTTGGCCCGAAACGTTGACTGTACTCTTTTCCATAGATGCTGCCTGACCTGCTGAGTTCCTCCAACATTTTGTGTGTGTTGCTTAGATTTCCAACATCTACAAATTTTCTGTTCTTTGTGAATCAGTTTTGCTGAGTACATTGGGTTTAAAGGCATATAGTTTGCATAGAAGTTTAACTGCTCCAAGCAAACCAGCCAAAATGAGTTTTGCTGCTATTGTGAAAGTAATGCAGAAATATTTAGAACCCAAACCTTTGTTGTTTGTAGAACACTTTAAGTTTCATGAGCAGAACCAAAAAGAATCAGTAATCAACATATGTGGCTGAATTGAAGAGATTGACTGAGCATTGTCAGTTCGGTAACAGGCTTAATGATGCACTGAGAGATCATTCAGTTTGTGGAATATTACAAGAAAGCGTTCAAAAATGGCTCCTCACTTAAGCACAACTTAATTTAAAAGAGCAGTTGAAATTGCTGTATCAATGGAAACAGTAGACAAATGACCTGGCTGAACAAATTGTGTTACTGTTGTGGCAGGGTTTTACATACACCAGATCAATGCAGGTTTAAAGGCAAAACTTGTAGAAAATGCAACAAAGTAGGATAGGTACAAAGAGCATGTTGGGCAGACAAAAATAAAGGCACTGCACAGGGAAGAAAAAGAAGATTAAAAAGTCAAGTTGCAGTTTCAGAAGGCGCACTAGCCTGCATGCTGTTGATGAAAATATCTGAAAATGATGAGAGTGGCGCAGGACTGGATAGACTTGAGATTTAAAATGTGAAAACTAACAACAGACAAGCAATCTGGCTTATACTAGAAGTGAATGGGACACTTTAATGGGACATTAAGTGAATGGGACATTTTAATAATTAAAATGGAATTGGACACGAGCACAGCTGTTTCTGCTATTTCACAAAATGAGTCTGAATGGTGTTTCAAAGATACTGAACTAAAGCCTGCAGATATCCAACAAAGAATTTGTACTGGAGAAAAGATGTCTCCTATGGAATGCCATTTGTAACAGTGAAATACAACAACCAACAGGCCACATTGGATCTGAATGTTGAAAATGTGGAATGTGACGGTGGAAAAGTGTGTATGGAACTGGAGGAGATAGCAGATGTTCTTAATGAATACTTTACTTCAGTATTTACTACGGAAAAGGACCTTGGAGATTGTAGAGATGACTTAATGTGGACTGATAAGATTGAGCATATAGACATTAAAAAGCATCAAGTTGAATAAGTCACTGGGATGGGAGAGCTGTACCCCAGGCTACTGTGGGAGGCAAGGGAGGAGATTGTTGAGCCTCTGGCAATGATCTTTGCATCATCAATAGGGACAGGAGAGGTTCCTGACGATTGGAGTGTTGCAGATGTTGCTCCCTTATTCAAGAAAGGGAGTAGAAATAGCCCAGGAAATTATAGACCAGTGAGTCTTACTTCAGTGGTTGGTAAGTTGATGGAGAAGATCCTTAGAGGCAGGATTTATGAACATTTGGAGAGGTATAATATGATTAGGAATAGTCAGCATGGCTTTGTCAAGAGCAGGTCATGCCTTACGAGCCTGATTGAATTTTTTGAGGATGTGACTAAACACGTTGATGAAGGTAGAGCAGTAGATGTAGTGTGTATGGATTTCAGCAAGGCATTTAACAAGGTATCCCGTGCAAGTCTTGTTGAGAAAGTAAGGAGACATTGGATCCAAGGGGACATTGCTTTGTGGATCCAGAAATGGCTTGCCCACAGAAGGCAAAGAGTGGTTGTAGACAAGTCATATTCTGCATGGAGATCAGTGGCCAGTGGTGTGCCTCAGGGATCTGTTCTGGGACCCCTTCTCTTCGTGATCTTTATAAATGACCTGGATGAGGAAGTGGAGGGAGGGGTTAGTAAATTTGTTGATGACACAAAGGTTGGGGTTGTTGTGAATAGTGTGGAGGGCTGTCAGAGGTTACAGGGGGACATTGATAGGATGCAAAACTGGGCTGAGAAGTGGCAGATGGAGTTCAACCCAGATAAATGTGAGGTGGTTCATTTTGGTAGGTCAAATATGATGGCAGAATATAGTACACTGTATTAATGGTAAGGCTCTTGGCAGTGTGGAGGATCAGAGGGATCCTGGGATCTGTGTCCATAGGACACTCAAAGTTGCTGCGCTGGTTGACTGTGGTTAAGAAAGCATACATTCCCGAGGACAGGATTACAGTATGTTCACCAACCTCACCCCCTCTTCTTTAGGTCAAGAATCAACTCTATCATCTTACAACACACACGAAATGCTGGAGGATCTCAGCAGGCCAGGGGGCACCTATGGAAAAGAGTAAACAGTTGATGTTTCAGGCTGAGACCCTTCATCAAGATTCTTTTGTCTTGCTTTCGCTAAGGGTTATGTATGAAGTGCATTGGCCTTCATCAACCAAGGGATTGATTTCAATAGTTGAGAGGTAATGTTACAGTTGTATAGGACCCTGGTCAGACCCCACTTGGAGAACTGTGCTCAGTTCTGGTCAGCTCACTACAGGAAGAATGTGGAAACTATAGAAAGAGTGCAGAGGAGATTTACAAGGATGTTTGCTTGGATTGGGGCGCATACCTTACGAGAATAGGTTGAGTAAACTTTGCCTTTTCTTCTTGGAGCGATGGAGGACGAGAGGTGACCTGATAGAGGTGTATAAGATGATGAGAGACATTGATTGTGTGGATAGTCAAAGGCTTTTTTTCCCAGGGCTGAAATTGCTAACTGGAGAGGGCATAGTTTTAAGGTGCTTGGAAGTAGGTACCAAGGGGATGTCAGGTTTAAGTTTTTTACACAGAGAGTGGTTTGTGCATGAAATGAGCTGCCAGCGACTGTAGTGGAGGTGGATACAGTAGGGTGCTTTAAGAGGCTCCTGGATAGGTACATAGAGCTTAGAAAAATAGAGGGCTATGGGTAACCCTAGGTAATTTCTTAAGTAACTACATATTTGGCATAATATTTGGGCTGAAGGGCCTGTATTGTGCTGTAGGTTTTCTATGTTTCTGTGTTTTTAATGTGGTAAAAAACAGGAGGGACAATAATGCGGGGCCGTGACTGGCTGGCACAACTCCAACTTGATTGGAGATCCATCCACCATTTTTATGTCACATCCCCAGCAATAAAGTCAACTGAAAGGTACTGGATGATGCCACTGAAGTGTTCAAGGATAGCAATGGAAAACACAAACATTTTAAGGGTAAAGTAAAAATGCCACACCCAAGTTTTGCAAAGCCTGTCTGGTTCCTTATACCATCTATGATAAAGTATCCAATAAGCTTAGTCGCATGGGGCCTGAAAGATTTCTTTCCAAGGTTTAATGGAACCCACTGGCAACTGATGGTGTGACCACAGTAGCCAAGGAATATGGGTTTCTCAGGATCTGTGGTTAGTTCAAGGTCACTATCACCCAGTACTGAAAGCACGTCAATACCCTCTGCCTATAGCAGAGGTAATTTCTGAAGTAAAACACTTCAACAAAGTGGACTTAACTGAGGCCCACTTACAGATGGAGATGGAAAAAGAATCTTAAGTGATTCTTACCATCAACACACACAAAGGACTTTATTGCTATAATAGGCTTATTTTTGGATAGCATCTATACCTGCACTCTGGCAGAATGTTATGGACCAGGTGCTGCCAGGAACTCGTGTTAGCTGGATGACAGCATTGTTACTGATAAGGATGACAAGGAACATCTATAGAATCTCAAGGCAGTGTTATAACTACTAGATCATCGGCTCAGAGCACAATACAAGTGTGAATTCTTTAAACCACACATCACTTGCTGTGGTCAGACCATGAATGCACAGAGATTACACAAGTGTGCTGAAAATATCAAGCAGTGGTGGATGCCCCAAAGCCAAAGAACATGTCACAGTTGCAATTCTTTTCAGGATTTGCCTATTACTATAACACATTCCTGCCGAACCTGGCTACTGTACTCCAACCCTTGAACTCATCACTTCAGATCAGGAAGAAATGGCAACGGACACTGCAGTGTGACATGGCTTTCGAAAAGATAAAGGAAATGGTGACATCAGACACTGTACTCACACATGTTGATCCACTTCATCCAGTGAAGCTTGCCATGCACTGTTTGGGATGCCAAAACGTCCAAAAACAAGGCATCTAGAGCTGTCAGAACCACTTCCTGGAGTCCCAGTTACAACTCCTACAACCAACAAGGAGGAAGATTGTTTTACAGCCGCAAGTCTCACTTGCCAAGCAAAGTGACACCCTGTGTCAGGAATGAAATTATCCCACAAGAGTGAAAACCACCGAGCACTTTGCACAGATTGTGGTGTTACTGTTAGGAAGTCGTGGTTCCAATCGCAGAGAGAGGTATAGCGGCTCAGGTTCCGTACCTTATTGATCAGGAATGTGGAAATGATGGTGTTAAACACTGAGCTACAGTATGGTCAACAATCTCAGCATCCTGACATTGGTGTTTGTATTTTCCACGTTATCTAAGGCCGTGTGATGAGCCATTGAGCTTACTTCTGCTATAGACCTGTTGTGGCGGAAGGCAAATTGCAGTGGGTCCAGCTCCTTGCTGAGGCAGCAGTTAACTTTAGCCATGACCAACCTCTCAAAACATTTCATCATCGTAGACATGAGTCCTACTGGGCAATAGTCATTAAGGCCGTTCGCACTACTCTTCTTAGGCATTGGTGTAATTGTTGTCTTTTTGAAGCAGGTTGGAATTTCTGCCCGTAGCAATAAGAGGTTGAAAATGTCTTTGAATACTCCTGCCAGTTGGTGGGTGCAAATTTTCAGAGCCCTACCAGGTACTCCATCAGGGCGTTTTGTGTGTCAACTAAAACTCATAAAAACTTCTATGGATGTACCATGGAGAGCATTCTGTCTGGTATGGGGAGGGTGTGATGCTACTGCACAGGACCATAAGAAGCTACAGAAAGTTGTAAAATTAGTCAGCTCCATCTTGGGTACTAAGCTTCATAGTATCCAAGGCATCTTAAAGGAGCGGCGCTTCAGCAAAGCCACATCCATTATTAAGGACCCTCATCATACCCTCTTCATGCTGTTACCATGAGGAAGGAGGTACAAGCTGAATGACTTAATGGATTGAATGAACTAAACTGATTAACTAAAACAGAAACAGGTGGATAATGAATCAAACTGGGCGAAAGGGAGCCAAACCAAAAGCGAGGGTGTGGCAGATGTGACAGTTTAACCTTCAAATCATCAATTGTTACATCATGGCAAGAGTGAGCATAACAAAAAGACACAAGGTGGTCATTCTGCATCAGCAAGTCTCCCCCAAGCAGGAATTTTGTGGCAGACAGGAGTTTCAAGGTGTGCTGTCCATGCTCTTCTGCAGCACAAAGAAACAGGAAAGGTTGAGGGCCAGAAACTGAGTGTAGCAGATTAGAGAAACATTAAACTAATGTCTCTTCTAAATTGGAAGAAGTTCAGCACTGCTAACATCTCTGAGCTCACAGAAACCACTGGAACCTAGGTACACACCTCTACAATCTGGAGAAGTCTTATCTGAAGTGGTCTTCATGGAAGAGTTGCTTTAAAAAGACATTCCTCTGAAGTGGAAACAAAGCCAAGAGAGTCACCTACACACAAAAACATAAGGACTTGGGTGCTGAACAATAGTAGCAATTGTTCTGGGGTGATGAGACAAAATTTGAAATTTTGGGCTCAAACAGGCAGCAGTTTATCCTTAGAAGAGCTGAAGAATGCTACATCAATGAGCAAACAGTGAAGCATGTCAGAGGTTTCCTACAGGTTTAGGGCTGCATTTCTGCAAATGGAGTTGGTGATCTTGTCAGAATTAATGGAATGCTTAATGCTGAGAAGTACAGGCAAATTCTCATCCATCACGTGACATCATCAGGGAGGTGTCTGATTCAACCCAACTTCACTCTGCTGCAGATCTATGACCCCAAGCACATGGTCAAGGTCATAAAGAACTATTTTCAGGGAAAAATAGAACAAGGAGTTCTGCAACAGATGGTGTAGCCTCTACAGAGCCCTGATCTCAACAACATCGAGGTTGTCTGGGATTACCTGGAGAGACAGAAGCAAGTGAGACGGCCAAAGTTTGTAGTAGAACTTTGGCAAGTTCTCTGAGATGCTTGAAACAATCTTTCAGCCAATATTCTTATAAAATTGCACAGCAGTCTACCTAAGAGAGTTGATGCAGTTTTAAAGGCAAAGGGTGGCCACACCAAATATTGATTTGATTTAGCTTTTTACTGTTTACTGCTCTTTATAGTAATTTTTTGCTATTTAGAAACTTATCATTTCATCATTTTTGAAAGCATCTTTGCTTTACAGACATGTGCCTAACTTTTCCACATATATCTGTTTGCTCTATCTATCCTTATACACATAGAGACACGCACGCACACGCACGGACGCGCACGCACACACACACACACACACACACACACACACACACACACACACACACACACACACACACACACACACACACACACACACACACACACACACACACACACACACACACACATATATATATATATATATATAAAGTTGAGATGCATTCTATATTGAGTTTATGGCCAAGCAGGGGAGGATTGTTGTGCATTTAATATTTCAGTAAAATTTCAACAATATTGTAAATATATTGTTTGATTAAGCATTCATTGTTGTTTAAATAATTCATTATGGGTTATATGTAATCACACCATGTTATATGTGTGCATCTTGCTTAATGTAAAACCAAAATTAAAAGTTGACATGTTATTCTCTGCGCTCCTGCCTTTTTCCTTTCAATTAATTTTTATGTTTTGGAGTTACTAGACGTAACATTTTGTTCCTCAGTACCCTCCAAGATCCTATCATTCATTGTGTCTGTCTTGCTCTCATTAGTACTCCCAATTTGCATCGCCTCACCTTGTTCTGGATTAAACATCATCTGCAATTTTCTACATGTTAATATTTTTCTGTAGGCTGACTGCTTTCCACATTATCAAAAGCTTTGTCAATTTCCAATATAGCCTCTCACATTCATATCCAAATAATTTCTGTATATTACAAACAGCAGAAGGTCCCAGTACAAATTGTTGTAGCACACCACTAGTCACAGGCATCCAATTAAAAAACAACCCTCTTCTGATTGCCCAGTTAGTTTTGGATCCAATTTGTCAATTTGTCCCGGAACCCATGTACCTTCACCTTTTGTACCAGTTTCTCTTGTGAGAGCTTGTCAAAACTTCTACTAAAGTATATGTAAATCACATCCACTGCCTTGTCCTCATCATTGTCTTCGTCACTTCTTCAAAGAATACAAATAAATTTATCTGTCCTTGAGAGTACTATTTTGGCTGTCTCTGGCTAGTTCTTGGCTTTGCAAGTAATTGTTAGTGCTCTCCCTTATAATTTTTCCTAATATCTTCCCTATGCCTGACATCTAGAACCAAGAGTCAGAATCCCAAAATAGGGTATCAGCCATTCAGAACAGGAAAGCAATTTCCTTATCCACAGGGTTGTGGATGTACCCAAGAAGGCTGCAGAGGTTCAATAGCTGGGGATGTTCAAGATAAACATTGGTAGATGGTTGGTTAATAAGGCCTTAAGGGATATTAGGCATACAGGAAAATGGCACTGGGGTTAAAGGTCAGCTATGATCTGAGTAACAATCTACTCTCACTTCTATATTTGTATGTGGCAAATATTTTTGGGAGATAAAGGTTTGAACCAGTGGAAACCCTGCTGACTGGGCATCAGAATTCAGAAAAGGGGTATGTTGTTCAAAGAACAATATTTGACAAAAGATAAGCAATCTCTTCTTGGTAGTGAAAATATTGGCACAATACGTGCATGTGCTAGGAATGATTTATTCTGTTTGCCAGGTTGCACATTCAGTATTTGCCTGATGAGACAGCAAGTCCATGCCAAAAGTTTTAATGGGAAAATAGGGAAAACCAGTGTTAATCCCAAGGGCAGATTGGGGTAAATATGTGACCTTTGCCAATGAACATTGGAATAGTTTTAAATATCTGCCTCCAATATTTAGGACACACTTGTATAGATCAGCCAATCTGCATCATTACTGGCAGGGTGGGGGAGGGTATGTGGGGGTTTAACCAATTGCTGCACTCTGGGATTCTTCTCACTCTACTTCCGATATACTGGAAATTAAGTACACGTGGCTCTATCAGTGTTTATTATCATATACACATGTGTACATAGGTGTAATGAAAAACCTATTTGCAGCAGCACCGCAGGCACATATCATAATCAGCACCAACAAGAAAAACAAACATAAATTATACCTAATTTTGGAACAAAGGATACAATTAGAACAAAAAAAATACACAAAGTGAAGGATCTTAACCCACAACATTGACTGTTCACTTCCCTCCGTAGATGCTCCTTGGTCTGTTGAGCTGCATTTTGTGTGCGTCGCACAAAAGACCGTCATAGTGCAAAGTGATCAATGTTGCCATAGCGTTGTGGTGATTATGGGTGTGCCTTTTTATTTCAAGAACCAACTGGCTGAAGGGAAGTAGCTGTTGAACTGGTGGTGTGGATCTTCGATGATGGATGGTGGTGATCTAGGAATCTGTCAGGTTCATGACTCTCTGTAGCATTCTCCTGCCAGGTTCTGCTCTAATTCCATCAAAAAGTTTGTAGAATGGGCCACATTTCAAATAACAATGAATTGGAGTACAGGAGGGAGATAGAGATATTAGTGACAATGTCAATGTCAACACAACAAAAGAGCTGGTCATTGATGTCAGGAAGGCGGGTGGTGCACGTGCTTCCATCTACACCAATAGTATTGAGTTGAGAGGGTTAAAGGCTTCAGGTTCCTTGGTGTGAACATCACCAGTAGCCTGTTCTGATCTAACCATGTTGATGCCACCACCAAGAAAGCTCACCAATGCCTTTACTTCCTCAGGAGGCTAAAGAAATTTGGCATGTCCCCATTGACTCTTACAAATTTTAATTGATGCTCCATAGAAAGCATTCTGTCTGGGCACATAATGGCATTGTGAGACAACTGTTCTACACATGACCGCAAGAAACTCCAGAGAGTTGTGGACACAGCTCAGCACATCACGGGAACGAGCCTCTACTCTATGGGCTGAGCCTATATTTGCTTCCTCAGCAAGCAGCCAAGATAATCAAAGATCCTGCCCACCCTGGATATTCTCCTCACCCCTCCCTTACCGGGCAGCAAATGCAAAAGCCCGAAAGCACATATCACCACATTCAAGAATAGCTATTTCACTGAATAGACCTCTTGTAAGGTGGACTCTTGGTTTCACAAACTACCTCATGATAATCTTCATTTATTGTTTACCTGCACCCTGGAGAGTAGGGCTGCTTTGATTACTCCTGAAAAATTACAGGTATACATTGTGTTTTTTAAATGCATATATTCTATTAAAAAAACAATTTTTCATTCTGTATTTGAAATACTGTAGTTTATTAGTGATTTGTGAATTTTGTCAGGGCAAATTTCCGAAACCCAAGCTGCCATTAAGCAGAGGATGCCAGTAGGCTTCAACTTTGGAACTGGCAGCAGTACACCGAGAAATATGGGTGAGAATTGCCCTTAAAGATGACTTGTTACACAGCAGCTAAACTCCAAGAATTTAACTGCCACATGTCCTTAATGGAAGGAAGATTGCATTTGGTGTAAGGTATGTTAAATCAAAAAAGCTGAGATGCTAGAAATTGGAAATAAAAATAGAAAATGTTGACAACTCTTAAAGGTCAGGCAGTTCTATAGGAAGAGAAACAGAATTAGTGTTTTGTGTCGAAGAATTTTCATTAGAACTCTGTTAAGAGAGTGCAACTTATTCTGATCTGAAATGTTGCCCTGTTACTCTTTTTACAGATACTACCTGACCTGCTCCTACCTATTTCTTGGTAGCTTAATTTGGAATACAGTGTATCTCTGAATTTAGATTGCCAGCTGATTCAATATAGAGCTATTCACATTTGGATAAATCGAAAAAGGTTTGTTTCCTATAATTCATGTTGTTTATGTAGTTTGATGCTCCTTTAAAAGAAGTCCAACTGTTACTGAGAAGATAGGTCACTTACTATTAGAGCTAATTCCACCCCCACACCCCATTGAGAAAAAACATGTAGGACCAGAAGCTACAATTTTTCCAACTCAAGTGTTCTTTATGCTTCCAGATAAAAATTCTCTAGAATTTTCCTATTCCAAACATTTATGATGAAATAAAATCATGGCTTTACTTCCTTCAGATTTAAATGGAGTGCTACAATGACTGTGAGCTGACAGCAAGATTATACAGAAAACAAAAAATAGCTGCATTAATGTTTTATGAATACTTAAAGTTTGAGCAACATGCACAAAATGCTGGAGGAACTCAGAATGCCAGACAGTGTCTATGCAGATGAATCAACAGTTGATGTTTTGGGCCAAGAAAGGAACTGGAAAGGAAGGGGGATGATACCAGAATAAGAAGGTGGGGGAAGGGGAAGGAGGGTAGGCTAGAAGGTGATGGGTAAAGCCTGGTGGTTGGGGGACAAACTAAGAAGGTGATAATTGGAAAAGGCAAAGGGCTGGAGAAAAAGGAATCTGATTGGAGAGGAGTGTGGACCATGGGAGAATGGGAAGAAGGAGGGGCACCATGAACACATGGAGCACCGGATACGGTATATGACCCCAGCAGACTCACAGGTAAAACGTTACCTCACCTGAAAGGACTGTTTTTGGGGTTCTGAAAGGAGTTGGAGGAGGTGAATCGGCAGGTTTAGCATTTCTGTCACTTGTAAAATGAGGGGTATATGCCAGGAGGGAGATTAGTGGAAAGGGGCGAATGGACAAGGGAATCATAGAGGGAGTGATTCTTGTGGAAAGCAGAGAGAGGGAGTGAGGAAAAGATGTGTTTGCTGATAGGGTCCCATTGAAGATGGCAGAAGCTGTGGGGAATGATGTTTTGGATGTGAAGGCTCATGAGGCGGTATGTGAGGATGAGAGGAACTCTATCCCGGGGAGGTGCCACACATGAGACTTCTTAGCAAGGTAGGAGCCCATGGAATTACAGGGGAGTTACTAGCATGGGTGGAGAATTGGCTGATCAGCAGAAAACAGAGAGTGGGAATAAAGGGATCCTACTCTGGCTGGCTACTAGTTACCAGTGGAGTTCCACCGGGGTCAGTGTTGGGACCGCTGCTTTTTACGATGTATGTCAATGATTTGGACTATGGGATCAATGGATTTGTGGCTAAATTTACCGATGATACTAAGATAGGTGGAGGAACAGGTAGTGTTGAGGAAACAGAGATCCTGCAGAGAGACTTGGATAGTTTAGGGGAATGGGCAAAGAAGTGGCAAATGAAATACAATGTTGGAAAGTGTATGGTCATGCCCTTTGGTGGAAGAAATAAACAGGCAGACTATTATTTAGATGGGGAGAGAATTCAAAATGCAGAGATGCAGAGGGACTTGGGAGTCCTTGTGCAGGATACCCTAAAGGTTAACCTCCAGGTTGAGTCAGTGGTGAAGAAGGCAAATGCAATGTTGGCATTCATTTCTAGAGATATAGAATATAAGAGCAGAGATGTACTGTTGTGATGTTGAGGCTCTATAAGGCACTTGTGAGGCTACACTTGGAATATTGTGTGCAGTTTTGGGCTCCTTATTTTAGAAAGGTTATCCTGACATTGGAGAGGATTCAGAGAAGATTCACGAGAATGATTCCAGGAATGAAAGTGTTACCATATGAGGAACGTCTGGCAGCTCTTGAGCTGTATTTCGTGGAGTTCAGGAGAATGAGGGGGGATCTCATAGAAAAATTCCAAATGTTAAAAGGCCTGAACAGATTAGATATGGCAAAGTTATTTCCCATGGTAGGGGAGTCTAGGACAAGAGGGGATGACTTCAGGATTGAAAGACGTCCATTTTGAACAGAGATGTGGAGAAATTACTTTAGTCAGAGGGTAGTAAATCTGTGGAGTTTGTTGCCATGAGCGGCTGTGGAGGCCAAGTCATTGGGTGCATTTAAGGCACCCAGTGGTTCTTGAGATAGGTTCTTGTTTAGCCAGGGCATCAAAGGGTTTGTGGGGAAGGCAAGGGAGTGGTGATGACTGGAAGAATTGGATCAGTCCATGATTGAATGGTGGAGCAGACTCAATGGGCTGAATGACCTACTTCTGTTCCTATATCTTATGGTCTTATATATTGTATATAATGAATAGAATGGAGTCATGGTATGTGGATATGAGTTCAGTGGGACAGGAGCAGGCAGACACAATGGACCTAATTAGTTAGAGTTGTGGATCGTAGGTAGGAGGTAGAAACCAGCGGTGTGGGGTAAGGGAACTATGAAGTTGGTGGCAGAGTTGATGAGGTTAGAGATGGGGCTTGAGACAGTTACCAGATAGCCCGGAGTGGGATCATTTGTAAGGGGAAGGTAAGACAAGGTGTTTGAGAGTTGTCACCTGGCCTCAGCAAGGCCGAAGTCAGTTTGCCACACTACAGCAGCACCCCTTTGTCTGTGGGTTTGATAGTGAGTTTTGGTTTGGTGCAGAGAGTGTGAAGGGCAGTGCGTTTCGAGGGTGTAAAGTTTGCTAAGGAGAAAGGAGTGCTGCAGTCAAGCTGATTGATTTATCATCAGTAATCAGTAAAAGATCCAAAACAAGTAGAAAACCAGAGCTGGATCAGAGAAGGGAAGAAAGTTGATGGTTTCAGATGAGAGGGTAGGTTTGGTGTGTTCAGGAAAACTGGGGGGAGGAAGATGGAGGCACTGAGGACCCAGGAGATGATGGGAGAGCCTGGGAGACCTGAGTCTGAGAGTGATGGAAGAAGAGAGCCCAGGGGCCCAGTGACAGTGAGAAAGGTCTCAATCTGGAGGTGGAGGTGACTGGGTCTGTAGCCGGAGCTGGAGGCTATGTAATTCATGGTCTGAAAACACTAGTGGTCATTGAAACTAGAGTTAGCGCAGGTGGGAGAGTTTGAATTTTGATTAGAGGTTTTTTTGCTTTTAATAGATGATATATCCACTATCTGTGCTGCAGGCTGAACTCATCATCTGAGCTTTTTAATATCCTCTGGCTATTGAAATCTGTGTCGCTTTACCTTCTGTTGGATTTGTGATTTTTTAGCATTGAAGTAAGGCTCTGTTATGATAAATCAGCTTTACTCTGCCATATGTAACAAGAAAGCTTGAAGGCAAAGTATAACTACTTGTTGAAGTGATTGACTAAACTTAAAGACTTATCAACTTATTATGCACATTATTCAACTGAATTTAGAGATGTTAATTTCCCTGCTGTCTGTTTTGATCAATATTTTAATGAAGTGGTGTTAATAAATGCTCAATATGAGTTTTATATATTTTGAAATGCCACACAAATGTATTGCAAGCAAATAAAGCTAGTTGATTTTGAGGATTTGGAAAAGGTCAAGTTTTATTTTATTCATGTCGTTATAAAAAGATTTCAGCTGTAATCATATCAACATTTCTATGTGGCATGGCATGAAACTTTGTGGCAACTGATCTGTACAAGCAACCAGGCTCAAATCCAGGTTGGTCTGCTGCAGTGGAAATGTTCTTCCCTGCTGATTGGACAGGACCTTGTTAGAATGACTTTGGACAATTCCCATCTGGTTCTTAGGAAAGATGGGATTACTGCACAAAACTGGGCAGAATTTGCCATCAGTTGTCAATTAACATATTTTCCATCTCAGGAGAGATTTCTGTAGGTTCAAGAGTGCTGTGATCACATGATATTCTGCCACATGAATGATTTGTGCTGTTTGCCTCGATGAAGTGAAGCTGTATATGTCAATGTGTTCAAACATTGATTCCCACACCCAAGGTTATATTACAGATGTAATTGTGAAAGAAATGCCAAAGATTAGTCACCATTCATGCCCTGACTTCTTCTTGAACTCTGATTCAGAGTAAAAAAACACTCAGAAGCCACTTTGTTAGGTAGCTCCTTCACCTAATAAAGTGACCATTGAATGTATGTTCATGGTCTTCTGCTGCCGTAGTCCATCCACTTCAAGGTTCACCATGGTGTACATTCAGAGATACTCTTCTGCACACCACTGTTGTAACACATGGTTAATTGTGTTGCTGTTGTCTTCTTGTCAGCTTGAACCAGTCTGGCCATTCTCCACTAACCTCTCTCGTTGACAAGAAGTTGTTGCCCATATAACTCATTATGTTTTTGTTTGTTTTTGCAGCATTCTGTGAAAATGCCAGGAGATCAGCAGTTTTGGAGATAATCAAACTGCCCTGTCTGGCACCAGCAATCATTTCACAGTCAAAGTCACTTAATCACATTCTTACCCATTCTGGTGTTTGGTCCAAGCAACAATTGAACCTCTTCACCATGTCCCCATGCTTTGATGTATTGAGTTGCTGCTACATGATTGGCTGACTAGATATTTACATTAATGAGCAGGAGTACAGGTGTCCCTAGTGTCTACTGAGTGTACTGTGTGTAGTATTGGTTACACAAAACAGTACAACACAGGAACAGGCCCTTCAGCTCACAAACCAATTAAATTAGTAATCAAGTGTCTAACTAAAGTATTCTCTTTTTCCCACACAATGTTTATATCCTTCAATTTTCTTGACATTCATATGCCTATCTATATTCCTCTTAAAAGTCCCTAGTGTTTCTGCCTCTGCCACTACCCCAGGCAGTGCATTTCTGTGCATGCCCCTACATCTCCTTTGAATTGACCCCCTCTCACCTTAAATGCATGCCCCCTGGTATTAAATATTTCAACCCTTGGAAAATGACACTGTCTGGCTACTCTATCTATGTGTCTCTTAATCATCTAAACCTCTATCAGATTTCCCCTCGAGTACGCCAGAGAAAACAACCCGAGTTTGTCCAACCTCTCACTATAGCACATGCCCACTAATCCAGGCAACATCCTGGTATACCTCTTTTGCGTCATCTTCCAAGTCTTGACATCCTCCTATAGTGGGACAACCAAAACTGTATGCAGTATTTCAGATGCAGCCTAGCTAGAGTTTTATAAAGCTGCATCTTAATTTCCTGACTTTTGAACTCAGTGGCTCCACCAACAGAGGTGTGCTATTTGCTTTCCTAAGAACCCTATCAACCTTTATCCACTTTCAGTGAGCTGTGAACTTGGATCCCAAGATACCTCTACTCATCAACACTTTTAAGGGTCTTGCTCTAACAGTGTGCTCTCTCTTTACATTTGACCTACCAAGGTGCAAGACTTCACATTTGGCTGGATTAAACTCCATCTGCCTTTTCTCTGCCCATATCTGCAACTGATCTATATCCCATTGTATTCTTTTCCAGTCTTCTATGCTATATACAATACCACCAATCTTCGTATCAGACATCACCAACTTACTGTTCTCCACTTACTGCTGTTGATTTTTCCAAGCCCATTGTAAATCTATAAACAACAGTTCTGAGCCTGAGATATCAGGCACAGTTATCTGAAGTTGTCTATTTTGAAGTGAATTTGCAAATTAGTAGTCAGTTTTATATCTGAAATCACTCTTTCTGGGACATTATAACGTCATTTATTTGTTTTCAGTGTTTATCCAAACCACTTAATTCCCATTTATACATTTGGAAATCCTGTCTTTGATTAATTTGGGTCCTGATTATTCTTAAATATTGAATGAATTTGGTAAATCAGAACTTTTAAAACAAAATCAACAAATAATGAAACTGCACACACAAAATGCTGGTGGAACACAGCAGGCCAGGCAGCATCTATAAGGAGAAGCACTGTTGACGTTTCGGGCCGAGACCCTTCGTCAGGACAGACGGAGTAAACATCAGGAATAATGAAAATGTACTTGTTGAAACCCTGCCTGCCTACTTTTGTAGCTGTTAATGCTATCTTCCTATATGGAGACACAAGAAACCTGAAGATCCATCTTCCCTCAAGGGAAAAGTAATAGCTTTATAGATATTTGAAGGCAGGGTTTCAGGAAAATAACACTAGATAGCCAAGGAGGAGATTGTGGATGAAGAGGGCACAGGAAACACACCAATTTATCAACAGCTATGACGAGTGTATATTCTTCAGTGCTGTGAAATCTACCTTTTATACTCAAGGCCCCACCCCACTGACAGCCAGGAATGGGGTTAACTTAAGAAAGATGGAAAAATTAGTATCCAGTGGAGTGAACCCTTTGAAGACCACTTCAGTGAGAACACTATCTCTGAATTGTGATCAAACCAAATATTGGATGCATCTACTGTACTCTGATTAATGCTGTTTTGATCAACTCCAGGAAAATTGGAAGGAGCAGTACTCAGCCCAATACATCAACTATTTATTCCTCTCATAGATGCTGCATTCCTCCGGTACTTTGCATTTGTTCCTCTGGATTTACAGCATCTGCAAAATCTCTTGTATTTAGAATTAGCACCATCTTTTCTGATTTCATCAAAGCCCCTGACTCTAACAAATAGGGAGTGTGGAGTACAATCCTCAAATTTTGTTCCTACTGAAATTGTTTTCCATTTTTTATTAAATTAGTGGCTTGCAATCCATTATAATAACCAGTGGATATTCAGCAAAACCTTTCTTGGTGAAGACCAGGTCAAATAAGACAGCACTAAAAGCCCAACGCTTCTCAATCTTTTTGTTACGATATTTTATTTCCCCATCAATAAACTTCCTGTGGGAGTGCAACCAATGGGAAGCCACTAAATCTAATGTGTGTGGACTTCATTCCTACGACTACCTCAAGCTGAGTAGTCAAACTGCAACACAGAGGTAATGCTTGCATTTTTGCGCATCATTGTGCAAGCTCTGAATTATTGATGCTCTTCTGTGATGGTATCTGGTTGCTGACTGCAATGTTCTGAACTTAAACAAAAATCTGAAACCTTACCTGAAATACTTAGTTACAGTATGGGTACCCTCACTAAAGTGAAGTAATACTGTAGCCACCTACTCTTCAAAGGATAGTTCACTTCCCTGTTTATCTGCTGCAATGGGTTTAGCTATCAATACCAAATATTTGAGCTGTGCATCTCCCCTCCCTACCAAGGATGAGATACTTCCAGCTAACAAAGTAGTTTAAACATAGCTCATTTATTTTTAGTGATACACATTTAAATTTAAATAAAATTCTAAAAACATATTTATAATTCACAGAGAATTTCTACCTTACAAAAGGTTCTCAAATTACAAATGTTTTTTTTTAAAGAGAAAGGATTTCCAAAACACAGGTACAGTTCCTATAAGGTAAAAATCTATCAACAAGTTGCAAACAAATGAGCCATTCGTCAACAGAAATCAAAGGCAGAGGAATGGATTCTACTCACCCCATCTTTCTGTCATTCTTCTTGATGTTCCTTTGACCATCCCTAACAAGCCTGATTATTCTCTAACACTTATTCTTTTTTTTGACACTTGACTGTCTTCTGGTTTAAGTTGGCACTTGTGAAGCACGGTGACTATTTGCTGGTAGCAAACAAATCAAAAAATTACAGCATTCATCGCACTTTTTCCTGGTTACAAATCACAACAATCAATAGCCTGTAACTTGCCTTTCAGAGTCGAACTTTTGTACCGCTTATACGACTTGTAATTTTTGTAGTGTGAACTAAAGTCTCAAAGGTGCAGGATGACTGTGGCATGGCATGTACAGGCCAAGCTGAGACGGCATGGTCTGGGCATGAGCCGATGTTCAGCCAATGCTGGAGTGGAGTTGGAGGTGATTAAACAGCAGAATCAAGGCCAGGTGAGCAGAGTTGGCAGGGCCCAGGCCCGAGCATAAGAGTGAAGAAAGTCATGAGGTTTGATCAAGTTAAGCACCAGGATGAATTGTTATCCGGTCATTGGGTCAAGTATGAGCCGAATCAAGGCGTTGGGGCTTGGACTTGACAGCATATTGAAACAGCATGACTCAGGTCCGAGAGCGAGGACCGACCATAGATTGGGCCATTTTAAGTGCCGGGACCAGATTGAAAAGGTCAGAGTGTCAGGACCAGAGGCGAGGGATGGGCTGGTGTTCAGCTTGCTGCCCTGCGAGGTTTATTTGATTCTGTGCTGAACTGAGGCTGTAGCCTGCAGTTAATGGGCTCCTGAATTGGCTAAAGTGATGACTGGCTTCGTGGCTGTGGACTCATTTTAGTGAACTTCAGTTCTGAATGTTATTTGCTTGCTTTTATTTTTTGCATGATTTGTTTACTTTCTACATATTGTATATTTGACGGTCTTTTTTTAATGGGTTCTATTGGGTTTCATTGTTTTGTGGCTGTCTGTAAGGAGACAAATCTTAAGGTTGTATATAGTATGCATATTTTGATAATAGATGGACTTTGAACTTCGAACATGTGATAGTTTTGTCAGATACCTTTTCACACAGATGACCTAAAAGCTTCTGGAGACAGAGATTCCAAACACCCACAATTAATGCAGTGAGGGCTGACTGTCTGAGTGCCACGGTCCAGTCTGTTGATTCCTTATTTCTGTTAATTTCCTCTTCCCCATGTTTTACCTGGTTCCTTGATTAAGGCACCTGATTTTTATCCAAACCAGCAGGATAAAAACTCCAGCTTACAGCTACTCGTGGCTGGTTTGTCTCTGGGGTTGTGCGGCTATGTTCGAATAAGGGACCGTCTTCATGAGCTTCTCTGCGTCAAGATACGTATTGTCTGTTGTTGTTTGGTTTAGTCGTCTCATACCGAGCTGAGTAGGTCCGGCTGCTTGCCACTATTCCGAGTTGGGGATTCCGTCTCTTCGGGTCCAGCTGAGGATTGCTGGCTCCTCCGAACTAAGATATGAATCATCTGTCTTTGTTTGGTGTTGTCATCTCCATGTCCAAGTCTAGGCTCTGTGTACCTGTCAAATCCAAGTCCAGGCTCTGTGTTCCAGTCAAGTCCAAGTCCAGGCTCCAAGTCCAAGTCATGTCCAAATCCTTCCCCGTGTCAAGTCTCCATGCCTGTGTCCTGCACTTGGGTTCTCCTCAGTCGCTGCTCATTGCAACACTGAGTGCACAAATCTCCCGACTATGATAGGTCAGCTATTTGATGCGCTAAGTGATCATATCAATCTGTTCTGCAAGCTTCTTTGAACCAGATGTAACCTTCTCACCAGGGCTCGTGTACAAACTTGGCTTGTTAGCTGACTGCTAACAGCCACATGACACAGTGGTGAGAAGGCCACCTTTCATAACTAATATATGCCCAGGGTCAATACGATTTGGGTTCAACCAAACAGGAACATTGTGATGTTCCGATTAAAGGAACCTCAATTTGAGTGAATGCTGTGTAAATATTGCCCATACAAAACTATTGGTCAGCAAGTAATAACAGATCATACACCGCATAAAATTATAAAGAAAATGTATTTTCCAGTGGCAGCTTTATCAAACAGTTGTAAAGAAAAGAAAGAAAAGGGCTCATAACAGTTAAAGTAGTCCAATTTGGATATAACGTTGGAGTTCATACTGCAGTGTGTATCTCTTACTCGCATTCTGGACCTGCAGTCTGCATAAAAACACCTACCACGTGCCAAACTTCCCTCGGAGTCCATCGTGAGTAAGCTGGCTCTCTCTCAGGAGTACTGGCCTTCCTCCTTGCAGACATTCATCTCCACAAAGCACTCCTTGCTACGGCATATTCTCTTGTGCCCTGCTCCACAGCTCCCATCAATAAAACCCCAAACTTAGACTACTGTCCTTCAGAAAACTCTCCCCCACCGCTCTCTAGAACCTTCTCTCACATCCCACAATTTTGATTGGCTAACTCAAATTAGATAACATGGGTCCTTATCTTAGCTGGAGCGAAAACGCACTTTCCAGCAGGACACACTGCTTTAACAGAAAACTGCTAATATAAACTACCTCACAGCATTTAGCGGAAATACTAAGCAGGGCATTACATAAATAATTTAGCCAGTCTTGCATAATTAGTGTAATCCCATTGTTTTACTCTGTAACTAACCCCACACTGTGGGCCAGCAGTCTCTGCTCTATCTACAGTGATTTTTTTTTCAAAGCTATCCTTTTAACTTCAGACTGATTATTGTCTGTTATTTACATTAAGATCTGAAAACTAGTTCCCATTTATGACACAAACTGAATAAAGAGTATTGTTTGGAAGTTTAACTTACTCAAAAACAACTCTTTGATCTCTAGAACTTCATAGCTTCTGTGTTAGAAAACTGAGCTTGGCAAAAAGGCCCCCGAGCCCTGCACAGTGAATATCCATCACATTTTCATTGAACCACATGGGAGGATGTGCTTTATATTTATATGAGGAAGTTAGATATGGCCCTTGTGGCTAAAGGGATCAGGGGGTATGGAGAGAAAGCAGGTACAGGGTTCTGAGTTGGATGATCAGCCATGATCATACTGAATGGCGGTGCAGGCTCAAAGGGCCGAATGGCCTACTCCTGCACCTAGTTTCTATGTTTCTATATTCAACATCCAAAGGTCCTCTACCAATTTGCTGTTGCTGAACCATGCTTTCAACAATGAAGTTTCACAGCAAGATATCGGTAAGCACAGCCTGTTTCCCGTATTGCATTCAATTCTATTCACTCCATTATACATATGATGTAGGGACTGTGGAGAGGATCCAGAAGAGGTTTACCAGACTGCTGCCTTGATTAACGGTTGGGCAAACTTTGGTTGTTTTCACTGAAGTGCTAGATGTTGAGTGGAGGCCTGATGGAAGTTTATAAAACTAATAGTGGTCTCTATTGAATAGATAGCCAGTATCATTGTCCTAGTGTTGAATGTCTGATACTAGAGGTCTCACATTTAATGTGAGAAGGGAGAAGTTCGAAGGATATATGCAGGGCAGGTGTTTTTACATAGAGAGTGGTGGATGCCTGGTGTGTGCTGGCAAAGCTGGTAGTTAAGGCAGATATGATAGACCCATTTAATAGCATCTTAGATAGGGACATGAATGTGCAGGAAATGGAGGAGATGGATCACTTACAGACAACTGGGTTTAGATGGTGTTAGAGTGGGGAACAAGCATTCTCCTAGTGTTGATAACCTTGAGGCTCTGCATCAGAAACACACAGAGCCCCTGCGTGACCAGTTGACATGGCAGACCAGCTTACAATTCAGCCACATGCCAGCCCTGGAATTCAGCCACTGCTTCATTGATGGAGGAATTTGCTGATCCCATGTTGGTCCCATTAGCTACCACAAAATCAGAGAGGAAATGAATTATTCTCTATCCCCTGTTTAAGGGACTGCCCAAGAAAGATGGGGGACAATTACATTTTTTTGTTTACTGCTTGTGGTGTTTTCTCTCTTCCGTGGAACAAAACAGGATTGACTTCCTTTATTTTGACTATGCAGCAGAAGTAGTTGTGGAATTTTCTATTACGAAGTCTGACAGTGGGTGGAGAAGGTTATGAATGTCTTTATTAGGTGGTGATGACAGGTTTTAGACAGTGTTGGTGCATTCCCTGGCACTCAGTATGTCAGTATTGTTTTCTGCTGCAGTCCTGCATCCCCATAGTTGCTTGCTATCAGCAGGGACTGCAGTGGGCAAAGGGCAGCATCCCCTTGCTGCATCTGCACATGTCTCTTCAAGACTAATTATTACTGTGACTATAAAAGGTAAAATTCAACTTAAATCCTTTTAGGTTAAAATAAAATTGATCAATTTGCCTTGATTGAAAAATATCTCCAACATTTTCACAAATCTTTCCTGCATCACGCCCCAACTCTGCCGGTGTACAATTATGAAGTAACTATTTCTGAATTGGGTCACTAGGTTCTTTCAGCAGTTCAATAAACTGCTGATGAATTTACCACATTAGTTCAGCTGAAAGCGGTGATGTTTACAACAGTTTTCATTGCATCTTTCTTCATGAATTATAAACAAAGGCCTATGATTCTTGTGTGCCTCTGATCTTACTCAGTCAGTACAGTGAGTTTCAACCAGCCACACCTGTTGTAACATTTGCCACGACCAATCCAGTGTACCCCTGAGTAGCTAAAAGTGTTCACCCGGCAAGTTTTATTGAAACCGTTGAGTAGAAATACAAAGAAATAAGGATGACATTTCTAAAATAATGCTTATGCTTTCACTGGAGTATTGGGTTCAATTATCAGACCAAATTTTAGGAACAGTGTTGAGGAGCTGAAGAGGATTTTGTGATTAATTTGAATTAACTTGGGCTTTAGTAAAACAGGACACTTGGAGACACCTGTGTTTCTGTTGCTAGAAAAAAAAGGAAATTTAACAGGAATGTTGTGAATTCTAGTTAGTTCTGATTGTGTGTCACAGAGACAGTGAAGAAGGTTACAATGCGATTTTGATCATGTGGGTCAGTGAGACAAGGGAAGGCAAATTGAGTTGAGTTCAGGTAAATGCAAGGTGTATTTTGGTAAAACAAATAAGGGCAGGACATACACAGTAAATGGTTGGCCCCTGGGTTGTGTTGTAGAACAGAGAGACCTACAGGTGTAGGTACATAATTCCTTGAAGTGATGCACAGATAGACAGGTTGATGAAGAAGGCATTTGACTTGCTTGCCTTCATTGGTCAGAATACTGAGTACAGGCGTTGGAGGTCATGTTACTGCAAGGTTTTGGTAAGGGCACAATTGGAATACTCTGTTCAGGTTTGGTTGCCTTGGTAAAGGAATGATATCATTAAACTGGAGAGGGTACAAAAATATTTGTGAGGATGTTACCAGGACTGTAGGGTTGGGCTATTAAGGTGAGGCTGCATAGGCTGGGACCTTTTTCACAGTACCTTAAGAGGCTGAGATGTGACCCTATTGAGGTTGTAAAGTCATGATGCACATGAATAAAGAAAAAAGCCAAATGTTTTTCTCAGTGGTAGAGGCATCTAATACCAAAGGGCATAAGTTTAAAGTGAGACAGAAAAGATTGAAACAACAATGTTTTTACATCAGGGGGTTGTCAGTGAATGGAGTGAGCAGCCAAAATCAAACACAGAAAAGTGGGCAACTGGATTGGCATGATCAAGGTGGGTAAAGGGCTTGTTTCCATGGTGTATAACCAGTGACTATGTAGGGAGAGGCAGCGAGGTTAATTTAATCTGAGAGCAGCCCTCAGTTTACTGGGCAGAATGGGTTTACGTGACTTGTTATCCTTCTGCATCCATTGAATTAGAAATTGAGCTGGAAGAAACTACTTGTTTCCGTGTAAATGGCACTTTTAAAATGTTTTGTGTGTGTTTTAATTGGTGCTTCTTTCTAGCAGATATCCTGCTCATCTGCTGTAGGTTTAGACATTTTTTGCTATGACTCAGCTATTCTATTCATCCCTCTCTGCTTTCTGTTCCATTGACAAGACCCCAGGTCTCCTTCATCTCCCCGGCAGGCTGTGTGACTGCCACAGAGAGAGCACTTTAAAAACACTGATCCACTTCTACCCAAGTGCCTGAATGGACTCAGCAGTTGAGTTTTTAATGTGAGGATGTTCCAATTCAGAAATTCTTATTTGGTTACACCCAGTTTACAATTTATGTAAAATTTAATTCCTGGTTAGTGCAGTGAAAACCAAATACTTAATTCAAAAGCTTCTAGTGGGCACCAACAGCTGGTCTCCCATTCTGAAGGCTTGGCCACACTGCTGAAGTCGCAATATTTACCCAGTGCAAATGAAAATGCAAAGAGGTGTTTCTGCTCCTTGTCACTTCATTAAAGTGAAAACAATTTTGTCAGTGTGCAAGCTACAGCATTGTTTAAGGTGTGTGTGGTCTCCTCGAGTAGCTTTGACTACCTATGGTGGTTGAAAAGGAGCGTCCCTAATATATTTGAATATCCAGAAGGAGTCAGTTTTGTTTTGCAGTGTTTTTTAATCTCTCCAAGTTTGGATGTGATGGGAAATTCAGTACTGTGATGTGCTTCAGATCACAACTCCATTCTGTTTTTTCTTGCCAATCACTTTCAGAATGTTTACAGTTCAGCTTCTAGCTGACAACCAGATCCAACAAACTGACTTGCGAACTGAATTATAATCCTCTGTTTCAGGACATTGCTTCTCATAGTTAATTCATGGTTCTCTGATTGCATGTTTTTCACTACCACCATAACTCCTTTCAGCATCTTTCATCAGAAGATGTGGAACTGAGAAGTGGGGGACATGCCAGAGTAGAAGGTGGGAGAGCGGTAGGTCATGGAAAGTGATAGGTAAAGTCAGGTGGGTGGGAAAGGTCAAGGGCTGGAGAAGAAAGAAACTGATAGGAGAGGAGAGTGGACAGTAGGAGAAAGGGAAGAAGGAGGGGGCCCAGGGGAAGCAATAGGCAGGTGAAACAAAGTGAAAGATTGGAGTGAAAAATGGAGGGGGGTGGGATTTGTCACCGGAAGGAGAAATTGATATTTATGCTATCAGGTTTGAGGGTACCAAGATAGAATATAAGATCTTGCTCTTCCACCCTGAGGGTGGGCTCATCTTAGCACAGAGGAGGCCATGGACCAATATGTACAAACGGGAATGGAAATCGGAATTTAAATGGTGGCATCAGGAAGACTCACTCGTGGCCGATGGCTCGGAGGTGGTAGAAGAAGTGGCCCCTCAATTTACTGTGGGTCTCACCACTGTGGAAGAGGCCACATCAGGAGCACCGGATACAATAGACAACACCAGCAGATTTGCAGGTGAAATGTTGCCTCACTTGGTAGTTCTGGGGCCCGGAATGGAGGTGAGGGAGGAGGTGTATGGGTAGGTGTACCAAGAGGGAGATTAGTGGGGAGGGACGAATGGACAGGGAATTGCTGAGGGAGCAATCCCTGCCGAAAGCTCAGTTGATCCTTCATTTTCTTTAGTGAGGACAAGTTAAACGGAATGCCACTCTCTATATCAAGTATTCTCTATAATTGACCATGATCTTCGTAGTTGGAGTGGCTTGCTATTGGTTGAGCTATCTCTTTTACAAGAGATTTGTTCCCTAGTTCCTTGCAACATAGAAGGATGTAATTTAAGCTCATTGAGACACCGCTGTGCGATAGAGCAATCCCATTACCCTAAAATTTTCCCTGTAACTTATTTTCTTTCTATCTGCATAACTTCAGTACAGTTTCTACCACTTACATACCACTTGGGGCAATCTACAGTAGCTATTTAACCCAAATTGGATAGTAGCAGGAAATGGGTGCGGCAATTGCAATATTGCTTAGAAAATGTATTTTACCCTTTTCTGATGTCCTACTTGTTTAGATTAAGCACCTAATTTGGGTGATCCTGCTAAAATATTGCAAAACTAGTGAAATTTACCTTTCAGAAATCTTGGATGCCTTTCTTCTGTATTTGTGTGCTAAAATGAAATTCCCAACAGCAATTGCTGAGCCATTGTTATTACAAGTCTTTGGAAGTGAGAATTGGCCTCAGCACTCTCTTCATAGCAGGCTCTTGCGTCAGTGTGGTGGTTGCTATGGAGAGAAAACACCTTGGAGAAAATCCATCGCATGCTGTCGTTGACTGCACCCCTCCCCTCTCTCCCATCCTACACTTACACATCTGTTCCCATGCACTAGGTGGCCTCAAGCCATCATGAGCCATATTTTCATAATGCAGCCAGAGGCTAGGTCTCCAGTATCTTCAGTGAAAAACTGCTGCAGGTACTCAAACTCATGGTTCCATGGTAGGGTGAATGGAGAGTGTGTTGTTCCCAGAATAAATATAGTCAGCTGCAGAAGTCTGTATTCTAGCTCGTCCACTCCTTGCAGTTTGTCTTGCTGTGTGCATCCTCCTCTCTTTTTGCAATGCTGCATACTGAGAGGAACATCTGCTTTAGTATCCAAATGGGTATTGGAGGCCTTGAAGTCAACACATACTCTTTCACTATTCCTTGCAGCTTTAAACACTACCACCATCTGATTTGTATGAAGTGTAAATCTGTTGAATTTGCACTTCATGTAAATCACTCCTTTAAGTAGCATGTATAGAAGTTCCTACAGGTGTTAGCCATGTGTCCCTCCGTGGGTAATGAATACAACAGTGTTTGCTGTGTCAAAGCAACATTGTCTGCCGTATCTGGGGATTAATGCTGAGAACAAAAAGTGCACACACAAATATCCTGCCAGAACGGTAGGCAGCAGTGTTCATATTGTATAAATGGTATGCTTAAAAGTATATAAATCAGCTTCTGAAGTGAGTTTTGAAGTCAACCAGCACACACAAAATGCTGGAAGAACTTAGCAAGCCAGCAGCATCTGTGGAAGAAAGTACGGTTGATGTTGCGAGCTGAGACTCTTCTGCAGGACTGGCTCTCTGCATATAATGTTGCTACTACTTTCTTGTTTCCAAACTCCAGTGTTTTCAGATTCAGTTTATTGTCATTTAGAAACCACAAATGCAATGCAGTTAAAAAATGAGACAACGTTCCTCCAGAATGATATCACAAAAGCATATGACAAAACAGACTATACTAGAAAATCCACATAACGTTTGGCAATCCCTAATCCAGAGTCCGGAGAGGCTGCTGCGTATTAATACCGCGCTACCATCTTAGCGCGTTCCCTGGAAAGGAGCTCCAAATCCACCAGACAAACAAGACCAAAAACTATAGCTACAAGACCTGCACAAAGCCACATAGTTACAACATATAGTTACAACAGTGCAAACAATAGCATAATTGATAAAAATCAGACCATGGGCACAGTAAAAATAGTCCAAAGATGTTAAAGGACTGTAAGTTCAAAAGAAATCACCACACAGTTTCCACAAGTCCCCAGGGTCCCGACAGACTCGCCATCCCACGCCAGCAGCAGAAGTGAATACCCCCGCTATGGACTTCCATGGCGCTGCCCGACTCAGCCTCGCAGACGCAGCACACAACAAAAGCAACCTGACCGCAGCGGACTCCGAGTCCGTCGAACCTCCGAGCCAATGACCATTCCCTCCGGCACAGCTTCTCCGAGCACCATCCTCTGCCGAGCATATTAAGACAGCCCTGCCAACGGCCATCGGCAACACAACCCCAAGGACTGGGGGCCTGTTCTTCCCAGCAGAGACCCGGACCTCACAGCAGCAGCAGCAACAAAGAAGGTCTTCCTGGAGATTTCCCGATATTCCTCCGTGCTCCCACGTCCATTTTCAATCGATTATGATTGCGCACGGCACCTGACTTCACAAATAACAGATAATCAGCTCCGGAGTGGCCGCTGTAAGCTGCGTCGCGCCGCCATCTTGGAAATTGGAAGTTTTCAGCTTGTTACTGGTTTATCTGGCAACCAAAGAGCAGTAAGCAAGGAAGTGAAACTAAAACAGTTTTGCCTTTTACTTTCTTCTTGCTACTTTAGCAATAAATAGTCAAAGATATTAAGATGATATTGGTACACTGATATGGCCAATGGCAATGGCCACTGGTATTCATTTTCATTAACCAGTACAGTATGCAGTGAAGTGCATTTGAATTCCCAATGGATTATATGGCTAGTCACTAATATTATTGTTAGCACCATTCTACATGGCTCTATCTAGTTCTAATACCACCAGCAAGTAGAGAAGCAAGAATTGGTATGTTACAATACACATTTTCTCAATTATGGAATCAGTGTAGACGTGACCCTTAACATGGGCCATCTTTTAAGTGGATTCATTAAACTCGGTTTGTTATTAAGAATAGTAACATTCTTTTTTTTTTCACTCAGAGAGGAATTAAGAGCTCTGAAGAATGTTCTGGCATTTTGGATGAGAAATTAGAGTTGATAATCGTTACTGGTATGGCACCTGCTGATTTGTTCACTCAAAGTTACATTAGTGCCCCAGAATCACTGATTTAAGAGTGGAATCTGATCTGATTTGGAACGTAGCCACTGTGAAGTTAAGCTCAAAGTTGTGTATGTATGCGTGCATAAGGGGGAATTAAAATTATCCCACAGCTATCCAGCATCAAAGCAGACTAATTACTTCAAAGTTATGCAGTATTTACAAGTAATTTGCTAAAGAGAAACATATAAAGGCTTGACTTACAAAGGTAGCTTCTTGATTAATAATCTGATCCCCGTAGAATGATTTGGCCATACTGGAGGCCAATATGGCTAATTCTGTAGGCTGTCCACCTGAATTATGAGAGTTTTCATCTGGCTTGTTAATATTCACAAAAAATATATGACATTTGTTTAAATGGGAAATGTAATATCAATGTAAGGTAAATAACCTTTTTTGTGGTTTGCTGATGTTCTAAACAAGAATATGCAATGTGTTAGAGTAATCTAAAATAAGTAATTCTGTCATTTCAGGAAGCAAGTAATTTTAGCTGTCACAATCTTCATTCAGAGGATACGATATGCCTGCCTTTGAACTTTTGGCAAATGAAGATGATAACATTAAAAAATAGGTTCAAGTGTCTAAAGTGAAGTTCAGCCATCTGCGCCCTTTATTATGCATATAGACACTGTGTGCAAGCCCAAACACAGCTTTGTGTGAGATCATAAACAGGAGAAAATGTGCAGATGCTGAAAATACAAAGCAACACACACAAAATGCTGCAGGAACTCAGCAGGTCAGGCAGCAACTGCGGAAATTAATAAACAGTCGACATTTCGGGGCGAGACCCTTCTTCAGGATTGTGTGAGATCTGTTTTTTTTTGTTACGTCGACAGTTTAAGGTTATAGTGGCTAGAATCTAAACTGCAGGTAATTATTATGGGCTATTATTGTGCTTATGGTATTCTGGTTCAAATGTAAATACCATGACGTTCATGAAGGCAAAGGATAAATTTATCAGAGTGAAGGT
This sequence comes from Hemitrygon akajei, assembly GCF_048418815.1. NCBI lineage: Eukaryota > Metazoa > Chordata > Chondrichthyes > Myliobatiformes > Dasyatidae > Hemitrygon > Hemitrygon akajei. Next base: position 50,315,376 of record NC_133138.1, read on the forward strand.
GCTCGGCGACTGTGAACTTTCATAAGCAGCGGTCAGCTTTGCTTTACTGTAATCTGTAAATCTGTGTTTGGGTTATTGTAGTTGGAAGGCAAAGTATAAAGTCCTTGAGGCCCAATCAGTCTACTCTGTAATTATTGAAGTAATGGAAGCTCCATTCTATAAGACCATAAGGTATAGAAATAGAAGTAGGCCATTCAGCCCATTGGGTCTGCTCTGCTATTCAATCATGGGCTGGTCCAATTCTTCCAGTCATCCCCACTCCCCTGCCTTCTCCCCATACCCTTTAATGCTAATCAAGAACCTATCTATCTCTGCCTTAAATGCACCCAATGACTGGCCTCCACAGCCACTCTTGGCAACAAATTCCACTCTCTGACTAAAGTAATTTCTCCACATCTCTGTTCTAAATGAATGCCCTTCAATCCTGAAGTTGTGCCCTAAAGAGGTATCAGGCAGCATGTACTCACCAAAGTCATCTTCACTAGCCACTTATGCACTAACCTCCTCAAAACCTTGGTCCAAGCAGTTCTAGAGGTGAAGTGAGAATGATTTCTCTTGACATATCAAAGCAGCATTTGACTGAATATGGCATCAAAGAGCAAAATATCAAATGATTAGAGTGATAGTTCACAGAAAGGAAGGTTGCTGTCATTGTTGGAGGTTAATCATTCCAGGCTCCAAGACATCACCACAGCAGTTCCTCAGGGAAGTGCCCAGGGCCCAAGCATTTTCAACTATTCTGTAATACACATGGTCAGAAATAGGAATGGACATTCATGCTTGCACTCCAGTTCCAACTCCTGAACAAATAAAACAGCTCCTTCAGGAAGACCGGGACAACACTTAGGCAATGACTGATAAACACAAAAATACAGCTGCAGATGCTGTAGATCAAAGAATACGTACATGACACTGGAAGAACTCAGCAGGTCAAGCAGCATCCGTGAGAAAAGAGTAGCCAACGTTTCGGGCCGAGACCCTTCATCAGAAATGGGGGGGAAGAGAGGGCTGAAGCCCAGTAATAGAGATAGGGGAGGGGGAAGGGCTAGAGGCACCAGGTGAAAAACCAATCAGAGGAATGATTAAGGGGTGGGGGAGGGGATAGGCAGGAGAGGTGAAGAAGGAATGTAAGAGGAAAGCACTATGGGTAGTAGAAGAAGGCAGAATCATGAGAGAGGTGATAGGCAGCTAGAAGAGGAGGCAGAGTGAAGGTGGGATGGGGGAAGGGAGAGGGAGGGAATTACCAGAAGTTGGAGAATTTGATGTTCATACCAAGAGCCTGGAGACCACCCAGATGGTATATGAGGTGTGATTTCCAGATTCTTCCTAATGCTAAATGTCCAACCGTTGACATACAGAGAGTCGCCACTGGATGAGCCACTTAAATACTGTTACTGCAGGAACAGATTGGGATCTGAGTATCCTACAATGAGTAACTCATCTCATGATATTTCAGGGTCCTTTCACCATGTACAAGGAACAAGTCAGGTGCATATTGGCTACCGCTCCATTTGCTTGACAAGCTTAACATCACCCAGGATGGGGTGGTCTACCATTCTTAACATTCATTGCCTCCACTGTTGTATCATTGGTATCATTCACAAACTCCACTGTAGTTACTTGCCTGAACTATTCTGACATAATCTCGCAAGCCTGCGACCTCTATCACCAAGAAGGACAATTACAGTAGGTGCTTAGAAACATCACTCCCATCATCCTGATCTGGAAGAATGCCACCAGTTCTTTGTTGCCGTTGGATCAAAGTCCTGGAACTCCCTTCCCAAGAGCATTCTGGAAGTACATTCATCAGAAGTTCAGGTCTACTCAGAAACTCACCTTCTCAAGGACAATTAGGTATGGGCAAGAACTTTTGGCCTTGTTAGCTATCGTTGAGGTCCTGGAAATCAGTTGAAATGAAGAAGGCACCACAGTGGGCGGTGCTGCCCTTCAGGAAAGTGACACATGCTTGTATCAGATGAATACAAATGCATGATGCAAATATTTGCTCCTTACCTGTTACCTCTACACTTACGCAACTGTAATGGAAGTCCATCCATAGAATAACAGATTCAACCTTAACTTCTCACATGTAAAGTTCAAACAAGTTTCTACAGTTAACTCCTAGATATGGAGTAATTTTAACTTTTGATGACAGAGCTAAGGGTAATATTTGAGTTAATGGCCTTCATTAAAATGCCAACAGCCAACTTCCTGAGTTGAATAGACAGGAAGCATTTGGGAAGCAGCTGCCAGGTGATCGAATGTTGTGCTACCGTTGAGCATCTGCCTTTGTAAAGAGAGGCGTGGTGTGGAGTAGTCACAGAAGTTTGAGGTGTGGAAATAAAGTAATGGCCCAAGCAGCCCATGATTTTGTAAGAACTGCTGAACCACTCCTAATTCTCCTTGAACTCAGGAAAGAGGAGAGATTTAACTGTTTGATCTCTTACACTTTCTGGAAAATTTACAGCCTGTTGTGAAACCTGAGTTTAAAAAAAAAGTGTTGGTGTGCAATTAAGTCATTAGACTTCATCTGTGCATTTAATAAAAGACACAAAATGATACTGAGCAAATCGTTCGGCATCCCTTCTAGAACTTTGAGTGACAATTACAATTAGTTGGTTCATCTGAGCAGTAGGTCAGTGATCTGGGCATTTTCCCCAATCATCTACTTAGCTATGCTGGAGAAGTGCAGTTAAAATTGACTCCAAGTGCTAATGCAACATGTTATGGTCCATTTCCTATTTTACTGTATATGGTGCATGCCTTTTAGGATTTAATATATGCTTTCTAATTATTTTACAATCAAAGCATGAAAAAAGTTGATGGCTTGTCAAAAGTCCTTGGAATCCTTTGTGATGTTGACTGTTTTTTTTCTTGTGCTAGGTCAGTAAGTTACCCTGCAGCTAGTTATGTCACATCTAATATTCTGTTCACTAGATGGTTCTGCCTTCACTGTGAAATATTTCTGTATCGTTTGAATCTCAAGGCAATAGTTGGCTTGCTTACGGCTTAAACACAACAACTCCTCAGCGGCCACATTTGCCTGTGGGGTTCACTTCCATTACTAATCTCCATGGGAATAGATTTCAGTGCTACAATAAATTTTGTGAAATCTCGCTTGATCTTATTTCGTAACATATTAAAAGCAGACAAGAATGCTTATTGTAAATCGGAGACAAAGCCCCCAACTGCATCAATGTGAGCATTTGTTCAGGAAACTCACTGTGTGAAAGATCTTTGACACTGCTGAGCAACACAAGGTCCCAGGAGTTCCTCTGCACTTCATGGTAGAGCCCAGATCTGGAGAATAATCGTTCACCACTGAATAATCACCGTTTTCTGACTATTCTATTATAATTGCTCAGATTTTGCAAGTTCATGCACAATCTCAAATGGCTGTTCAGTTGCAAAGGAAAATGTACCTATCACAGGCAAACTGGAGCACACATCAATGACAATCATAACAATATATTACCAATTATCAAAACATATACTGTAATCTGACCTATTCATGGGAAGTTCAGCAAATTAAGAATATATTTAATCAGTAAGAGAGCTGACAAAACAGTTAAATGCCAACATCTTCTTGACAAATTCATGATCAAGCTATGTGTCTAAGGTTAGTAAGTTCCACTCATGCAGTTGAAATGCTTGGGTTCCATAATTGAGAAACAAGGACAAGTGTGTTGTATTCTAGCTGCACAGCTATAATGCTCCTGTCATTTAATATATGAGACCTGGCTTTGGGTGTTGCCTATAAGGAGTTTCCCTCTTCTCCCTGGAACTTCACGGGACTACTCTCGGCATTCTGACTTTCTCCCACATTCCAGAGATGTGTTTTGGTAGGTTAATTGGTGACTCTAAATAATTCTCCCTTGTCTGTAAGTGCAGTATGAAAGTAGTTGATCAGTATGTGAGAAGAATAGAAGATAGGTATTAACATGTATACTAGGGTTAGTGTCAATGGGTGGCTGATAGTCAGGGTGAAATCTGTGGCTGAAGGGCCTTTTCTGTCTTGTATGTTTCGATGAAGTAAGGGAAAATGTTACCGTTGGATATGTGTGTAAACTAGATGTTAGTTTACTAGAAGTGGTCACCTATGCATTAGTACTACTACTACAGTGTCGACTCAGGCCTAGGGGACCGGCGTCAGGCACCTATGCATTGCACATTGTAAATTAAAACTTGGAAAATGAAAAATGAAAAACAGATTATTGATATGATATTGTCTATTAGGCGATTGTTAGTCAAAATGACTCTTGAAGTTTTAGAATGCATTCATTAACGGTTTAAAGTTCTAGGGTACACAATCTTCCATTGAAGTATGTTATTATGCTGAAACATCCTCTGCAAATTCCTGTTTGCATGTGATGTTCTTCAATGACATTATTTAGAAATCATTGGTTTTTGCCCATACTGGTGAGCCTGATTCATGTTTTGAGTTTGTGTCCAAACACCCACAAGTATTATCAGAGCTCCTGCCCTACCCTTAGCTAATGCTGAAACATCTAATGAAGCTGTAAATATGTTATAGTGTCACGCATGCCTGCTGGCACTAAAAGCCATTAAAACTTTCATAATAATTATCCGACTATGAATTATGCTATTGCTTTAATATGGTCTATTTAAAATAAAAATAATATTTTTTGCAATATTCTTTCTCGTGTGCAAATAAAACTTTAAGGGGCTATCCAATATGAACCTGGTTTTGGTAATTAAGCTAGTAAATTCCACTAATCTCTGGTATTTTATTAAAAAATTCCATTGTTTTAAACTTACTTATGAACCTGTTCAAGTTTTTACCATTGCTTCTCATAAGAAATGCATAATATAAAGTAAATACTCTAAAGATTGATAGAAAGGCAAAGCAAATATAGAATTGAAAACTCAGACAGAATAACGACAGAGGTAATCTGTATATCATACTGATTTTTGCTTCACATTTCTTTAGTATCTTATGATTTTTGCCTTACATATTTGTGGATCTTGGATCAAAACCATGTTTGGGGAAGCCACCATGTTTATGAAAATTGTTGAAATTATGAAAGCTAATAATGAATGATTGGAGAGGGAGAAGGATCAAGATAATCTCTGAACATGTAATACTGAATGTGTGAAAAGTATGATACATGCTCCTGGGAACACTGAGCAGGCATCAGCACTGCAGTAAATTTTAATGCACAAGGCTAGGCCTGATGTAAAGGTGTTAACAAGACTTCAGGATCTAGAGAAGCTCTAATTGTTATATTTCTGTAAAATTTAGCCAGATCTATTTTCTCATGAATATTTCTTCCTTTAAGGAACACCCAAAAATATAGGCAAGTCCAAAATGGAGAAAAGAATAATAGTTTAGCAAAATCTGTTTGGACCTCAGTTATTCCACTGTTGACAGATCACTAAAATTCTCAGTGCAATGGGTACAAAATACAGGAGGAACTCAGCAGAGAATGCAGCATCTGCAGATGAAAATGAAGTCAACGTTCTGGGCCAAAACTCTTCATCAGGACTGGAATGAAAGTGGGCACAAGCCAGAATAAAATGGTAGAGAGAGTTCATGGGGGAGGATCACAAGCTGGTGGGTGATAGATAAATCAAAATTATACCAAGAGGTTATAGGTGAAGTGTGAAAGAGGTGATCCAGATGGAACCTGAAAAGAGGACAATAGACCATGGAATAAAAGAGAGGAAATGGGGAACAAGAGACAGGAGGAAAGAAGGTGTGGGTGATAGACTGCTCATGAAGGCAAGAGAAGGGAAGAAAAAGGATTGTAAGGGCCAGAGGAATAAGGGAAAGAAAGGTGGGGGTGGGCAGAAACAGAGAAGAGAGGTGACTTGAAGTGAGAGGAATCAATGTTGATTACATCAGGTTAGGGACCATTGAAACAGAATATGAGATGCTGTTTGTTGTGTTTGTCCTTTATCAAAGACAAACTTGTGTGGGTAAAACACTAGAACTATTTTATTTGCATACTTACAGAATGGTTTCAGCTTGACCACATTTTATATTGGATACCCAGCCTACCAAGAACGTGTGTGTGACCCATTCACCAATGTCCTTTCCACTTCTGGGTGAACTGCTTGCATTGCACCCTGGGAACTGAAGAATTTATTATGTACACCTGTAATAACACAACTTCCCCCTTTAAAGAAATCAAACACAATAGTATGTCGATATAAACCTGCAAGACTCAATAATGCTCTTAAACAAAAGTAATTACCAATTGTAATAAACAATACAGTCCCTATTCACTTAATTACTTTCAATCCACCTCTGTGGTGGTTTAATAATCCCTTACAGTCTGCTATTGTTTCCACAGATGTAAAGCTTTCATTTGCTGTGTTCAGTTTCTGATCTTGTTCTTGCTGTGTGGCCATTATTTGTTCCACATGCCTCATAAGGAGCCCTGGTCTACATCCATGTGATCACTGAGTCTTTGCACAAGTTCCAACTGATTCCATCGTAATTCACAGAGTTCCTTCTGTGGTTGTGATTCATAGATAATCAACTCCTTTTGCTGGTCTGTGCTAACCTATTGCTGTTGTTCTGACCTTAGGGACAACGAGTTCTCTCCATCTTCCTTTTTAAGATTGGTGACATCTTCATCATGATCACTCTATTTAATACTGGCACCCTGACAGTCAAGCTGGTACAGATGTCTATGGAAGGTGGGGTTTTTGTGCTTCTCTGGCATAACCTCTCTGGCGCTCTCATGGATGCTGTTACGAGGTAAACATCCAAGTCTCTCAAAGACATCCGCGTACTCTCCCATGAGTGTTACATGGTCGTCTTTGATCTGTGAACTCTTTTCACCAGGTTTAGCCTTTCACGTGCACTAGAATGGAACTACTGTCTCAATTACAATCACTGGAACAATCTACTCTGTCTTACCAGCACCGGCAGTCTGTAGAGACTCTGCAAAGGTTTCATCCCTTTCCTCAGCATCTTTCTCCTGGTAGCCCCAGCTCTGCAGCACCTTGCAAACTGATTCTTCTTCTTTCCACGATTGTTGCATGACTACTTTGGGATGTGCCTGCTTTCACATTTGCTGTTTGAGCCTAACACTTTGGTTTGCAGTTGATCTGTGAAATGCCTTGTGCTCTGCTCCTCTGCTTTCACAGCAAGCACTGTTGTATCTGCTCTGTGCGGCTCTTTAGCTTGTGTGTGTGTAGCTTCCACTGCCCTACACATATTCACAACATTTTCTAGCCTGAGATCTTTTTTATACAGCAAGCTTTCTCTAAGTCCATTATCTGAGAATCTACAAATTACTTTGTCTCTGACTAGAGAGTCTCTCAAATCTCCAAACTCACAAGATTTACTCAGCGTGTGAAGCTCAGCTAGGTATTGGTCAAAGCAAACTTCTTGTCTCTGTTCATAGAAGAAGAACTTATATCTTTTAAATATGTCGCTCTTATATGGGACAAAATACCCCTGAAATGTCATCATCAGACTGTCCAACATCAAGGTGAAAGCTGTTAAAGATGTCCAAAGCATCTTGGCCAATTACATGTAGAAAGATAGATGATTTCAATTTTTCCTCCATCCCACTGGCCCTGCTCACCATTGAATATACATTGATTAGCTGTTTAAACTGTTTCCAATTATCAGTTAGGTTGCCAGTAAATTGCATAGGTGTGGGTGGACTAGGCTACCCATAACTGATTGTTTTTTAGCTTTTCTCACCTCAATTTCTTGGTGAACTTTAAAGCAACGTGTTCTCTTGCTGGCAGCTTCTCTCCATTTAACTAGTGTTTTTCTCTTAGTCAATCTGTGGTATTCAGTTACGCTTTATATTTAGACCTCACACCATGTTATGTTTGTTCTTTTCATGAGTAAAAACGGTAGAACTATTTTATTTACAGATTTACAGAATGGCTTCAGCTTGACCACATTTTACTCACCAAGGGTGTGTGCATGTGACCCATTTAGCAATGTTACGTCTGGCCTGTATTGCACACTGGGAACTGAAGTTCTTTATTGTTTACACACCACACACATAGTAATATATTGTTTCTTTAATATGTAGTAGAGGAGGCCGTGGACTTGTGTGAATGGGAAGTAGAATTAAAATGGCTGGCACCGGGAGATCGTGGTTATTATGGTGGATGGAGCAAAGGTGTTCAATGCACTGGTGAAGCCAGATCTGTGTGGGTTTCAGGGATGTAGAGGGAGCTTCCCCAGGAGCAGTGGATACAGAAAATGACACCGACAGATTCAGATTTGAAGTGCTGCCTTGTCTGGAAGAATGGTTTAGGGCCCCAAATGGTGGTGTGAGAGGAGGTGTAGGGGCAGGAGTAGTACTTAGCATGGTTGTAGGTCTAAACACCTGAAGGGGTGTCAGACGGGAGGGGTGAATGCATAAGGGAGTCATGGAGGGAGTGATACCTTCAGAAAGTGAAGAGGAGAAGGGAGGGGAGGAAGAGCATGCCTCGTGCCGGGATCTTTTAGAAGGCGGTGGAGAATGACACACGTTGGATGTGAAAGTTCATGGGGTGTAGGTGAGTAAATTCCAATCTCTGTATTTATGTTTGATCCTAATAATCTACTGGCTATCTCCATACCCATGCTATTCTGCTCAATCTTCCTCCGTGCTTTGCTTCAGTTGGCTCTATTTTAAAACAAAACAACTCAGAAGGGACATGGTGGATGAAATATAATATGAACAAGTATGAGTACAAGAGCAGAGATGAGTTTCTCCACAAATAATGACTTTAGATGCAATTGTATCTGCACTATTGTGTACATTTGTTTTCTTACCCAAAGGGGTATTGATTTGGAATAGAGGAATTGCAGTGAAGATTTATCAAATTGATTTGGGTACAGAATTGTTATGCAAGGAGAAATTAAGTATACCGGGGTAGTACCTCACATTTGGAAGAATTAAATATGATTACACTGAAAAGTACACATTTTTTAAGGGGCTCGATAGGGTAGGTGCAGAGCTGATGTTTTCTCCTGCTGGATTGTCTAGAACCTAAGATCTGTCTCAAAATATAGATTCAACAAATCAGGATAGAGATGAGAAAATTTTCTCCAACCAATGTGTAATGAAGTATTCACTGCCCAAAAAATACAGTGGAGGCTCAACTGTGAGTACTTTCACAAAGAGTTCAACTGAATTTTAAACATTAAGGGAATTAAAAGATGTGGAGAAGTGAAACTAGATTAAAAGGAGAATTATAATGTTATTGAATATCAGAGCAAATGCAAGGCTGAAGGTCCTGTTCTTACTCCTATTCTCAAGTTTTTACAGAAGAAGTCATTATTTCTTCCACCATTGGGGTTGAGGATGACTTGCTTCCATCAGTGGCTGATGAGGCTAACATTCGACCAACAGTTTCTGCCACAGCTGCATTGGAAGGTGCTAAGTAGGGCAGGCAGATGAGTAGCTTTGCAGGTAGAGATGTCTTCCTGCTATTTGCATTGAGCTTTTTTGTGCTCCTAATGAAGGGACCCTGTCTCAGGCCACCCTGAATGCTGCTCCTGTAAAGCATTTAATACACTGTATAACGTTAGCAAAATAAATTGCTGAAGGAACTTAACAGGCCAGGCAACATTTGTGGAGGGAGATGGATAGTTGATGTTTTAGACTGAGACCTTTCATCTGAACATCATCCAGTATCTGGCTCCTAATGTACGTGGTGAATTGTCAGCAGGTAGAATTGCAGAGTTGGAGACAAGTTGGTGGAGGACCTTCATTTTACAGATATCCACACCCTCTTATGCTTGATTAACTGAGTAAATGACATTGCAGTTTGCCCTCAGAATAAGTGCAATTACTAATGCTGACTGCATGCTGAAGCTTAATGAAAGCAGTGGAAGTAACATTGGAACTGGCGTGGAGTGACATCGATCTGATAATTGCCTTTGAGAGGAAGGGTTATTGGAGATGACATTCAGTTTTATTCAAAATTATTGCAGCAAAGGCATTTTGAAAGGCATTTTGGAGAAATGAGGCAGCCTTGTCTGATGCTAGTCTGGTTAAGATTTAGTCCAACAGTGAACATTATAATGAGCAAGGCATCATGAAACCAATCATAGTAACCTCAGTGCCTGATATTGTGACTGTATAAGGCAAAATTATACTGACCCTGTTTGTGGGAGAAGATTAACAAAAGTGCAGTAAAAGTGCATTCTCAATAAAGCATTTCTCCATCCAGGCTAATAGGCTGATGGATCCCTATTTTCTCTCTTTCTTTATTAGATTATAGAAAAGTATTTGCAACCCTTCAAATTGCAAAAACCATTGAATAATCTGTATGATTATGTAAGATTATAGCCAGAACATTTTTTTCTTCTTCAGTATTTCCACAGGACTGAGGTTGACTTCCAATCTGGTTTAGTGCGGCTCTTTTTATCTCAAAACACTGGGGAGTAGATCAAAAAGTCCTTGGAATGTCTTTGAATAACTTATATAAAAGTATTTATTTACAAACGTTATTTACTTGTTTGTACTGGAGTTGTTTTAGGTCATTTCTTAAGAACCAAACTATTTCATTGCCTTTAACTCAATTATAAATGCTCTATCTTCGTAAGGAACATGCATTTGTTCTGGTTAATTTTTTCCTTCCCACTAGCTAAGGAAGTTCTCAGAATCTGCATTTTATGTGTCCTGCTAGTTTTCACACTAGATGAATTATTGACATCATCTTACGGCTGGTTTCTAGAGAATGAATAGTTGGAGATAGGAGAAGCAGCTGTTTGATCATAACTTTGAGTTGAAACCAGGTTTTTTTCTATTTCACTGTCAATCTTTTCACTTCTGCACAACGCTACCTCCTCAGCATACATATTCTCTTCTTACCATGTGTAGGGTTCTCCTATTAAATGAATAAAATAAATAAAAATGCAAATCTTCTTGTATAAGTATGAAGCCCAAAAGAAGCTGTGCTCATATTTGCATATGCCATATTGGTTCAGCAAACTAGAAGCACTGTCAAAGAGATCAGTTGTGGAGTCAAGGGATGTAGTGGAAAAAAATATGTTTCAAAATGTAGCATACTGTATAAAGAACATAATTGGGAAGAGTCGAACTTCTGCGCAGATAGGAATGAATGTTATTGTGTAAACCATTAAAGTAAATTAGGGTGAAATACCAAAGGAATTTGTGTCCCGCAGTCATGATGATTTAAGCTGTCAGTGCTATTGTGAATCAGAATCAGGTTTAATTTAATTTCAAAGTTCAAAGTAAATTGATTATCAAAGTGCATATATGTCACCATATACAACCCCAAGCTTCCTGTTCTTGCAGGCAATCGCAGTAAATGCACAATAGAATCAATGGAAGAACACACCCAACAGGGCAGACAATAACCAATGTGCAAAAAAAAAGAACTCTACAAATACAAAAAGAGAGGAAAAAAATAATAATAACAAATAAATAAGCAATAAATATCAAGAACATGAGATGAAGTGTCCTTGAATGTGTGCCCAATTCAGTGAGAGAGGTTCAGGGATGGGGTGAGTGATTACTGGCATGTTGTGAAATTTTTTGTTTTGTGGTAGCAGTACAGAGTAATATATTAAAAAACATTAAAATTATGTCAAGAAATGTACTGAAAAATGAGTGGAAAAGGAAACTGTGAGGTGTGTTCTTGAGTTAATTCATTGCCTGTTAAGATATCTGATGGTGCAGGGGAATCTAAAACATTGAATGAGTGTCTTCAAGTTCCTGTACCTCCTCCCTGATGGTAGCAAAGAGAAAAGGGCATTTCCTGGGTGATTGATTCCTTAATAATGAATCCCTCATCTCTTGCAATGTAGCCTCAGGACATTTCTCCAATGTTCATATGTGATATGCATTAGATTGCAAATGAATTAATATTCAAGGTGACATATCTGCATTGCAATGAGGTTGTTCTTCTTTTCTATGGCAGCATAAACATTCAGTCTGCTGTTTAACGTAAAGTTATTCATAGAATGGACAAATTTGCATTTCACATGGAGCTTGTTCCCATACAGGGTCAGAATACAGAGAGTATTTTCCTGCTAATCAAACATTTTCTAACCCATGTTGTCACTCAGCTGTTTTATTTCAATAATTAGAAATCTTATGAGATTTTTACTATTTTTAGGTTTTGTAAAAAGGTTAGTGTTATATAGATCAATGTCAGTTAAAAGCAAATGTACAAAAGAATGACTATAACAATTAGCCTCATTAACCTTTGGAGTTAATTCATTTTGTATATAACTCGATGAAAGTGTGTCTCTTGTATTAATCCATAATAATAGGAACAGAGGCCAAGCTAGTAAATTTAAAATGATGGACAAATGGCAGTTGGAAGTATGAAATGCATTAATGTATCAGTTAATCATTTTGCCAAATGATTTTTATGACAGAATACTGTTTGCTGATTAAAATCTTCAAAAGCTTATCATGCTGTCAAAACTGTACCATTACAATAAGCCAATAGGCTTGAAAGAAGTTTGAGAGTCATTGTTTAGGTTCTACAATTAGAAATATAAACCTCCTCCAAGGCCCCACTGATTGCAATGTAGAGCATCCCACCATAAGGTATTGTCTATGCTAATTCCCCTCTGCAATTACAACATGAAATTTGCAATTTCCCCCTCCAGCCCTCTTGTCATTTTTGAAAAGATGAATTTCATTCTGATCTATCCAATACCAACTCATGATTGGTCAGATAGGGCAGAGGTTCTACCTGCCACTTGATGCCAGGTTGCTGCTTGTGGCTTCCTCCACTCATGGGGTAACCATAGAAACCATATACAAAGGATAGCTGGACTTGCAGAGCCGCAAAAGGTATGTACAGCTGTTAGAATAGTGTAGAAGGCAAATGTAGGTGACGAACCAGGTGAAGCCATGACTCAGCACAAAGTGACTCTGGGTTCCATGGTTAAAGTGTGAATATTATACTGAGTCAAACCATAGCAGTAACTTGCTAACTTCCATTTGGTCTTCAGGTGTGAATATCATCAAATACGTTGGTTTGAAATTTGCTTCACCAATGTCATCATTGGTGTTGTGATCCCGATGAAGAGTCTCGGCCCGAGACTGTATACTTTTTTTTCCGCAGATGCTGCCTGGTCTACTGAGTGCCTCTGACATTTTGTTTGTGCTGCCTTGGAGTTGTTGATATATCAGATAGCACAGACACTCATGTATACATTTATGGAGTGAATCATACTGAATGCTATATTGGCGAGACAGTTAGTACCCATATATTATACATTTGGCATATACTTAGTAGATAATGAAGTTGGTCATTGTGGAATGTTGATTTTGTTCTAGCACTGCCATTTTCGAGTTGTGTCTTCCCTTAACCACAGCTAAATGCTGAATACACACAATGCACCTTACTCCCTCCAAACCATCTTTTTATTTAAAGGATTGATTCGAGGCTTAGGATTTGCATTCTGGTTTATATCTTCTGTTCAATGATGTGGTTTGGTGATTTCTATAGCTTTTTCAGATCTGATCTTCAGGTTCCTGCACTAAAAGGGCTGAAGTAAGAAGAAGTAGAGATTGATAGTGCACAGTTCTAAGCAGGAGGTTACATCCACACAGGCTGATCAGAGAATGATCTCTGGGCGCAGTGTGGCAGAGTTGTGGGATGTCTACCTTTTACTGAGGATGTACCACTACTAAGCTGAGAGGCTGAGTAGCTGTCACTTGAATATTTGGAGAAATAGGATAATCACAACAGTGGAGAGAATCCCAACTGGTATAGAAACACCAGGGCCCAAGAATGGTTAAACCTACAAAAAATGTGGATACAGCTCAATCCAACACAGGCAAAGTGCTACCCACCGTTCATCACAATTACAATGATTACTGCCGAAAGAAATCAGCCTCTATCATCAGGAATCCCCACGATGTAGGACCTACTCTCTCTTGCTGCTGCTATTGGGAAGGAGGTACAGACAGGAACCTTAGGGCCCATACCAACAGGTTCAGAAACAGTTATTACTCTTCAGCCATCAGGCTCCTAAACCAGTGTGGATAACTTCATTCACCTTAACACTGAACTGATAACTGAACACAACCTGTGGCCTCACTTTCATGGAGTCTCCAACTCATGTTCTCTGTATTATTTATTTACTTACTTATTATTTCAGAGTACATTTACATTTATTAACAAAGTATGTGTTCAGTATAAATCCTGAGATTCGTCTTCCCCACATACAGCTACGAAACAAAGAAAAACATGGAACAAGTTTTAAAAAAAATCAACCTCCTCCAACACACGGAAAAAAAAGACAGATTGGGCAAATGGCAAATAAAACAGGTGAAAAACACAAAATCGAAGGAGTCCAGGCATATTCAATTCAGCTCAGTTTATTATTATTTGTCTTTTCGTGTTTACACAGATTTTCTTCTTTTGCACATTAGTTGCTTGTCTGTCTTTGTGTATTGTTTTTGTTGATTATATTGTATTTCTTTGTTCGACAGTGAATGCCTGCAAGAAAATATGACATATATGACATATGTGTACTTTGATCATATATTTACATGGAACTTCGAAAGGAAGCAAGAAGCAACTGGAAAGTCACTTCCTACTCTAGCTACCTGTGAACTTACCCAGTGCTGTGTATTAATATGAACCCAAGTTCCTCATTTACAAATTGCCCTGTATCTAACCTTCCTCAGTCACTGTCCTCCACAGAATAATATTCTTAAACTATATATATAAATGAAGTCCTGTCTTACCACACAGTTTATTACACTTGCTTAGTTCCTGTATTCAAGGTGTCCCCTTTGACTGCAGAAGAGCTGGAAAAATTCTAATGATTGCCACTGAAAGAGGCTTTAAATAGTGGCTATAAACACAGTACATTCAGAAGCATCATCTGTCGACTGCAGCAGCTTGATACATGCACATGTTGTCAAGATAGTTGTCTGAAAATCTGTAGAGTGGCGGTGGCAGTTAAAAATACTGGCACCCTGAGAGAAGATATTGGCCTACATTTTGCAGGACAATGCCAGCAGTGTGATATATAACTGCCAGATTTTAACTAGATTCGGATAACAAGTTGGGGATTTCTTTGCATACAATTGTATACCCAGGAGATCCAATTTTTATGATGGATCACTAGTTTTGCTTCAAATGCCCTTTTAAATATACAACATAAGTGCTAAACATTGCAAAATTCCCTTCCATGTGGAGAATCTACTTCAGACACTGTACCTGCTTAATCCTGCTCCAATGAGTTTTCTTCTATTGATTTCGGTAGAGGAAGTAGCCATTAGAGGCTGTATGTTTCTGAAAATCAGAAATATTTAGAAGCATTCATCATCAGAACAGCTTTAACAGCTGGCTAAGCTGGGAAGCATCAAGGTATAGTTTTGTCAATGTTCAAACTTTATATTAGCATTTGCATTCAATGCCTTATCCCTGAGGTCTGGCTAGCTTCTATGTACAAGTTTCTGCTACGGAACTGTGTGTGTTGCATTTAACGCTTTTTCAGTGATGAGTAGAAAGTATAAACAACACACCTTCATCACTGTCTTCTGGGTCACTGAATTCATGCTTCATCTGTCAGTAGCCTGGCAGACAGCTGTAACCCCTTGTGTGCCCCTTGGCAATCCCTTATCTGCAACAGCAGCTGTCTCACTTGATGGCAACAGGTTGAACTTATGTGACAGCAGTTTGAGCATCAACTTCAATGCTCAGATGTGGCATGAGTGTTGTCTGTGCTCCAATGGAAATCGCAATGTCATCATCCAATACTGTGGCAAGGTTAATCCTACAAATGTCCAATAGTCACCTCTTCCTGGATCTGTATTCTACTCAAGGCCCTATACTAAAATGATGCACAATCTGTCCTTGACAGTGAACACAGACTTGCTGTGATTCTTGATGCAGGTAGATTTCAGTAAACTGCCCCATGCATTTGAATGCTGTAGAAAAATTAACAGATTAATCATCTGCCTTAAATTGTCCATCAGACATATCAATGAATAGTGGAGTCTTTGGTAGTAGACATCGTTGAGAAAGTTGGATGAGGTTAAGTGCGAGGATGATGATGGCACAGACTCAGTTGACCAAAGTGCCGTTTCTGTGCTCTATCTCTCTTTGACTATCAGTCTTGGACTCTGAAAGCTGACTATTTGTAGGTCTCAACTTTATGCTATTTTGTCAGTGCACATATCTAATCTAGTGACTATAAGTAAGACTGGGTCCTCATTATCATTGTTTTCTTTCTATTTTTGCTATGTTTTTCTATGGCCAGCTCCTTGGTGATTAGGATATGTCAGTTGGGCTGCTGGTCTTTAATCTTCCAGGTGAAGACCACTGTGTGTGTGTGTGTGTGTGTGTGTGTGTGTGTGAAAGAGAGGGGGAGAGAGAGAGAATGTGTTATTTTGTTTTTCAATCTTGATGATGTAGCTAGATGTATTGCCAGCTGTGAGTGAAATGTGGTGTGTGGTTTCAGTGAAACTAGATCTGCCATAATGTGGTGGAATGGGTGAGTACAAGATTGAAGTTTTGATGATAGATTGAAGGAGAGTGGTAAATTGAAATGTTTGTGGTTGGTATCACTTGAAGATCCATTCACTGATCTTGACCATTTGTATGAGGTCATTGAACTTATTCCATTACTGGGATCCAATCTTTTGGTGGCCAACACCTGCCACTGCCACTCAGCTTATCTACTTCAGCTATATTCCAGATGTGAGTCTGAAGGCTGTCCTTGATCATGGGAAATTACTGCTAATTTCCGGCTGTGTCACCAGAGGCATCTGGAGAAACATTCAAATATATTAGAGCGCATTCTCAGCAATGTAGTCCTATTCAATGTTTGGTTCAGTTTGGTTATTTATTTATTGAGATACAGCATAGAATAGACCCTTATGGCCTTTTGAGCTATGTCACACAGCAATCCCAGATTTAATTCGAGCCTAATCACGGGACAATTTACAAAGAACAATTAACCTACCAACCAGTATATCTTTGGACTGTGAGAGGAAACTGGAGCACCTGAAAACCCACGTGGTCGTGGTTAGAATGTACAAACTCCTTACAGGCAGCGACGAGAATTGAACTTGGGTCGCTGGTGTTGTAAAGCATTGTGCTAACCCTTAAAGTGGTGTCAACTCCTTTACAGAGACAAAGGGGAATCCTATGTTTATTCCAATCTTGTCTCCCCACCAAAAAACAACCATAGGGATCCTCAGTTCTTCCTTTTGTCCCCATTAGCCTTAGAGATCCTGTAATTGTCACTACCATTTTCAGAATCCAGAATGTTCCTTGCTTTATGCTTTTAGTATTTAGGGATTTTTCCTCTGTGACTTTCTGATTCACTCTTCCTTTTTCAGCTACACCTGTTCTCTTTCTCAGTGCACCTTTCATGCCGCTTTTGGAGATGCAGAACCTGCACATTTATCTCTCCCTACTATCCAGATGCCCAAACATTCCTTCCATCAAAAGCAGATATTTGATCACTGGTTTGGTGTAGTGCATTCCATCTGTACAATGTAGTTTCTCCATGTCAGAAAAGCAAACAGATTTGATGACAACTTTGCAGAACATAAGAAATAGAAGCAGGAGTAGGCCATCTGGCCTGTCAAGTCTGCTCCACTATTCATTAAGATCGTGGCTGATCTGGCCATGGACTCATCTCCACCTTCCTGCCTTTTCCCCATAACCCTTAATTCCCCTACTATGCAAAAATCTATCCAACCTTGTCTTAAATATATTTATTGAGGTAGCCACCGCTATGTCATTGGGCAGAGAATTCCACAGATTCACCACTCTCTGGGAAAAGCAGTTCCTCCTCATCTCCATCCTAAATCTACTCCCTGGAATCTTGAGGTTATGTCCGCTAGTTCTGTCCTACCTACCAGTGGAAACAACTATTGCCCCTCTATCTTGTCTATCTTTTTTATAATTTTATATGTTTCTATAAGCTCTCCTCTCATTCTTCTGAATTCCAGCGAGTGCAGTTGGTGAAGAACTCCACCATATATTCTTTAAATGTGACCCTGAACTTCTGGTTACCTGTCACTATAATTCACCATCTCAACCCCTTTCTGCCTTTGGTTTCTCCTGTTTCCAACAAAGCTAAAAGTAAGCTTGAGAACAGTACTTTTATTTCTGACTGTGTAGATGACATCACTCAAAGTCTCAAAATTGAGTTCAACACTTTTAGATCATAAACCTTTTCAATTTGTAGCAGAACTGGACAGCTTGATGGCTAAGCATTTCTAGGATTTCTGTTTTTGTATCTCACCACTCTAGTTTGTTTGTATTTTTTTCTTGATTTCCATTCATCTCCTTCTGTTTATATCTCAACAGATATATCAGCTGCTTTCACTATGCTTTCTCAGGTGACACCACCACCATTTGTCTCACTCAGTCTCTCTTGGTCCTCAGTTTATCTCAATATTTCCATTTTTATCTCCACTTCATCATCAGTTTCTTTAAAATATGTTTGACTGAGCTGAAACTGTGGCTCTATTTCCTTTTTACAGATGCTGCCAGACTTTGATCATTTCTAGCATCTATAGTGTTTTGGCTTTCAAATGGAGACCTCCCATTGCAAAAAAAAAGAGTATTCTGTTGTGTCCCATTTATTGGAAAATACAATTACACTACTTCCTGTCGTTCTTCTTCTTTTTCTTCTTCTTCTTCTTCTTCTTCTTCTTCTTCTTGTTTTACGGCGGTTGGCACCCAGCCTAATGGTACATTACTGCCACCTTCTGCTCCGGAGTGTGGATCAGACGATAGACTTGCATTCTAAATCCCTTCACCCATTCACACACACACACACACACATTCCCACCCTAATCTAAACCTTATCCTTCCTTCTTTGGCCATCCTAGTACCCAATTCCTGCTTATCCATCATATCCTATTAAAAAAAACCCTGTATTCCTTAAGAAAGCTAAAAGTACCCTGACCTGTGCTCTCTCACCCATGCCCAGTAACCCTTTTAATGTGAATTCATGTACCCCCAATTCCCTTAAATAAATTCTCATGATCTCTCTCTGTATCCCATACTTCCTGCAACTCAGAAATACATGTTCTACTGACTCCCCTTCCTGACATTCCTCACACAATCCTGTCTGGTGTTTCCCTATCATTTTCAATGTTTTGTTTAGTGTTTCCTGTCATTCAAAAAATGGCAATGTCATACTAGATCACCCATTGGAAAATGGAAAAATCTGCCTTTTGCTGAAATATGTAAAAAGATCAGTTTGGGTCTGAAATAGGGCCTGAAATTGTGAAAATCATAATGATAGGAAGTCTTCGTACATATTTTCTTTTTAATCAGACCATAGATTTGTTCCTCAGTGGTATGATGTTCAGGGGAGATGTACACAATTTTCAGCTGTAGCAATAGTGAATAAATTAGGTGAAGGCTAGCAATTGTGGTGCCTTCATCAAATTAAGTTTGAGAGCTATGATTTGAAGAGGAAGGAATTTTATAAGAATTGGGTATACCAGGATATGCTGCACTATGAAGTGGTTAGCCATACTGCAGATTAATGAGACAGAGCACAAACACCTCAAAATCTGAACAACATTAATTCTGGCAGGTGAAGTATTTGGAAGGAAAGGAGACTGCTGCCCTGTTGTCCCTTAAATTTGTGACTTGAATCTGTGCTCCTGGAGTCCAGAAGTTTCCTTCTGATTTGATGCTCTTCACTCTTCTGGTGTAATCTACGGAAAAAGTATTAGAATCAGAATCAGGTTTAATATCACCAGCATATGTTGTGAAATTTGTTAACTTTATGATAGCAGTACAATGAAATACATGATAAGTAAATAGACAATAAACAGTAGGTGCAGGAGTCGGCCATTTGGCCCTTCAAACTTGACACCATTCAGATAGTAACCTGCCTTCCTGTTCTTGTCACTAAAGTGGATAACCTCACATTTATCCTCATGAAACTGCATCTGCCATGCATCTGCCCACTCACCCAACCTGTCCAAGTCACCCTGCATTCTCCTAACATCTTCCTCATATTTCACGCTGCCACCCAGCTTTATGTCATCTGCAAATTTGCTAATGTTACTTTTAATCCCTTCATCTAAATCATTAATTTATATTGTAAATATACACCGAGCCTTGCGGTACCCCACTAGTCACTGCCTGCCGTTCTGAAAAGGACCCGTTAATCCCTACTCTTTGTTTCCTGCCTGCCAACCAATTTTCTATCCATGTCAGTACCCTACCCCCAATACCATGTGCTCTAATTTTGCCCACTAATCTCCTATGTGGGAAATATAGAGGGGAAAAAAACCTGAATTACAGTAAGTATATATATATATATATATATAAAGCAGTTAAGTTAAAATAAGTTGGGTAAAAAACAAATAAAAAGTAGTGAGGGAGTGTTCATTGGTTCATTTCAAAATTGGATGGCAGAGGGGAAGAAGCTGTTCCTGACTCACTGAATGTGTGCCTTCAGGCTCTGTGCCTCCTTCCCAACAGTAACAGTGTGAAGAGGGCATGTCCTGGGTGGGTGAGAGTCCTTAATGATGGACACCATCTTCCAAAGACATGGCTCCTTGACGATGCCCTGGATACTCTAGAGTCTAGTAGCCATGATGGAGCTGACTAATTTTACAATCTTCTGCAACTTACTTCAATTTTGTGCAGTAGCTCCCCACCCCCCATACAAGACAGTGACGCAACCTGTCAGAATGCTCTCCATGGTACATTTATAGAAGTTTTGTTTAGTTAACAAACCAACTGTCCTAAAACTCTTAATGAAAGTATAGCCGTTGCCGTGCCTTCTTTATAGCTGCATCCATATATTGCATCCAGGTTATGTCCTCAGAGATTTTGACACGCAGGAACTTGAAATTGCTCACTCCCTCCACTTCTGATCCCTCGTCTGACCCTACCTGAAGTCCACAATCAGCTCTTTGGTCTTGCTAACATCGAATGCAAAGTTATTGGTGAAATGCCACTCAACTAACTGGTATATCTCGCTCCTGTATGCCCCTTCATCATGATCTGAAATTCTGCCAACGATGATCATATCATCAGCAAATTTATAGATGATATTTGAGCTATGCCTAGCCACATAGTCATGGGTATAGAGAGAGTAGAGCACTGGGCTAAGCACACACCCCTGAGGTGCAGCAGTGTTAATTATCAGCAAGGTGGAGATGGTATTTCCAAATCACACAGATTGTGGTCTTTCCGGTTAGGAAGATGAGGATCCAGTTGCAGATCAAGGTACAGAGGCCTAGATTCTGCAGCTTTATGACCAGGACTGTAGGAATGATTGTGTTAAAGGAACCTGATCTTTGCTATTTAATTTCTTATGTTTTAACAACATTTTAAATTGTCAGTTTTCCTATGGTTATGCAACCATACTGACCAAAGATGCACCATTTTAGATAATTATCAAAGATTGTGAGACAATGAGGAATATTTTCAACTGAACTGACATAAAAGTACCAATAGGAAAGTGGTTCCTGAATTATTTCGGCTGAGCTCATTGATCTGAATTATATATCATGAATAGGAACGATACAGAGAACATGCAACACAACCCTTTAGATGATTACGTAAGGGAGAGTTTATAATCAAAGTTTTTTTATTTTTTTATTTATTTTTACATAAAAAGATAGATCGAGAGATAGATATTGTAGATAGAAACTTTAAGGATCCCAAAGGAAATTATAGTGTCACAGTGGCGTTGTAAGTGCACAGATATTCAAGCATACAAATATTAGAAGAGAAGTAAGAAAGAATAAAAAGTAAGTTGCCTCAAGCAGTCTAACAGTTGGGGGTCATCACGTCCCCAGCTATAGGTTGACTCATTATAGAGCCTAATGGCTGAGGGTAAGAATGACCTCATATGGTGCTCTTTGGACCAGTGCAATTGTCTTAGTCTAATACTAAAATTGCTCCTCTGTTAAGCCAAGGTGGCATGCAGAGGGGAGAAACATTGTACAGAATTGCCGGGATTTTCTGTAGTGCCCTTTGTCCTATCACAGCCTCCAGTGTGTCCAGTTTGACTTCTATAACAGAGCCAGCCTTTCTAATCTGTTTATTGAGCTTATTGGCACCACCCATGTTGATGCCATTGACCTGGCACACCACCACGTAGAAGATTGTACTGGTGACAACAGACTGGTAGAACATGTGAAGGAGAGGCCTGCATACTCCAAAGGACCCCAGTCTCCTCAGGAAGTAGAGATGACTCTGGCCCTTCTTGTTCACAGCCTCCCTGTTGGTGCTCCACTCAAGTCTGACATCCAGTTGCATCCCCAGGTACTTGTAGGTCCTCCCCACATCCACGTCCTCACCATCAATAATAACATCCTTCACCAGAGCCCTGTATTCATTCTCCCATCCTCCCTTTATACACCCAACTATGGCTGAGTCATCAGAGAATTTCTGCAGATGATATGACTCAGTGTTGTATCTTGTGAGGTACACCCCATCCCCATGCATATCCATGTCTGAGTTTCCCCAGAGAGTAAGAGTAAGTCATTTGACTATTAATCCTATCTCAACATTCAATATGATCAATGGCTGATCATTCAAATTTCCTTTCCCTCCATTCCTCCATTTCACTTCCTCGCTTTAGTCATTATCACTAAATCTAATTTTGTTTTGAAAGAGTTCATCAACTTTGGGTGAACAAATTTCTCCCCATTTCAATTATAAGATTCTTCCCCCATATCTCTGAGCTGTGAGCTCTGCTTCTTGATATCCCCATCACTGGGAACATGCTTCTTGAATCTATATTGTACTGTGTGGATTTTGAAAGTTTCAGTAAGCTGCATTTACATCCTTCTAAACTCAGGCAAATGTAAAGTTGGGAGGGGACACATTGGAGGGCTTATCTCAATCTTTCTTTGGATATCAGCTCCTTCATCACAGGATTAGTCAGTGAACTGTTGCCACTCTCACTCCAAAGCAGGAACATTCTCCATCAGGTGAGGAGACCAAAGCAGTTCACAATAATCAAGGCCCTTCAAATTGTAGTAAAACATCTCTACGGCTGTACTTGAATCTTCTCACTGAGAATATTGACAAATTATTGCTCTCTTAACTTCTTGCTTCACCTGCATGCTTACTTTAGTAAGCTGGTGTACAAGCTGAAGCATGCCCCAGTGCATCTCTCCTTTTCCTTAATAATTGACTCTGAGATGATGCTGATGCCGTTGTTTCAATAGTTATCTCTGCGATTACTTTATTCCACTTGTTCATTAATTATGAGTTATGAATGATAGTAGGAGTAACACAAGATTTCAAATTATTCTCCTGTTAAGTTAATGGTGGTCCCGCTTGGTGGCACAATAATATCAGCGCCGGACTCTGGAGCGAAGGTTCCCAAGTTCGAATCTAAGTCAGGTTGAGTGTTGAGCTAGCAACTCGGCCTCGTAAAAACAAGAATAGCTTGCCAGGGAAACACCGTCAAAAAGACAGTGCCCCGATAACTCCACTGCCGAGTTAAGGGCTATTTTTCTTCTTCTTCTCTTTCTCCTTCTCCTCCTCCTCCTGCCCCCTCCTCCCCCTCCCCCCTGACTTGACTTGCTGGCTTAGAGATTAGAGATGAGCTTTTATTTGTCTCATTTTCATTGAAACATTGAAATGAACAGGGAAGTGCATTGTTTTTGCGTCAAATCAAATCGTCGAGGATTGTGCTGGACAGCCCACAAGTGTCACCATGCTTCTGGCACCAACATAGCATGCCCACAGCTCACAGACTCCTTATAGGGTGCTGGTGGAACCTGAGAAATTTGTATACGGATTAGCAAAATCAACATAGAACTAAAATATAGGGGACTATGATTGGAGAGGGTTAACTTGTACTTCTGGTATCTTTGCAATGAAATTCCTGTCAGATCTGAAGATTTATGAAGGATATTGTAGATAATTCTTTGCTCGATCCCAAAATTGGATTACTTGCTCAGGTATGTGGTGTAGGCCTCTCTGGAGATAAAGGGGAAAGGTTGATTTTTGTTTCGTTGAGGCCCAGTTGCACACTTATGGATAATTTTTGTTTTGCTTGGACAGACTTAATGTTTATTTAAATTTTTATTTATAAAATTATGAAAAAGTAATTAATATTTTTGTTTTTCCTATGCCATAAGCTAACCTAAATTTGATGGAGGTTTACTGTGATTGGTTTGTGATGGAGGACAGACATTGCAATACAGTTCGTTGAGTGTCAAATGTAATCCATTTTATATTTCATTCAGCAATCCTAACAGCATTGAGCACAGCAGACTGCAAATTGCATCAGCATCTGTGCAGGCAATTCAAATGCTGGTTTGGAAATCACCTTACAGACTATAGCCAGAATACTTCACCTTTGATCAGTTCTGATAATGACATCAAATCCCAATAGATTGAAATGGAATTTCCAATTTTAAATTGGGTTGCGCTGTGCCTTTTCAAACTAAGCACAAAGGTGAAAACAAAATTTTATTTTTAAGCAGTTTGTAGTCTTCAAAAGCTCATTGTTTAATCTCCCCCTCACCTCTGCAATTATCATAACCATTCCATGGATGCTGTGCTAAAGAATCAAAAAACAGACACAGCCAGAACTCCCTTTAGTAACTCGATTACCAGTCAAGCTAGAAAGGCTGAAAGCTGTTGTTCCTTGGAGAAAAGTAACTTGAGTGAAGTGATTTCACATTGAGACAAATTTCAATAGGAAGGCAGCCAACACCTCAGCCTCCACGAGTGTAATGAGAAATAGCACATCATCACCCCTCCACCACATCACATGTCAGGCAGCTGGAGAAGATGGTTTTCTAGAGGTTACTTTTCCACATCAGCTGTCTTGTCACTGAAGAATGCAGAAGGTAACACGTCAAAGTGCCAGTGTTTTCTCTTATATGTGTGTTTGTGTGTGTGTGTGTGTGTGTGTGTGTGTGTAATCTGTGTGTATGCATACTTACTTATGATTCTGATTTCCCTTTGAAAATCTTCTACATATAGCACCTGTGATGCAGAATGATCCCAAAGCACTGTAGTGGTGCATTGGAATGCAGAAAAATTATGCCAGGCCGCATTCAGAAATATCAGGGAGGCTGATCAAAGAGGTTGGGTTTAAGGAACATATTATAGGAATAAGAGAAAACAAGGGGACTCCAGAGCTTAGGGTTTTGGCAGTAAGACACAGTTAAACTCAGGAATGATCAAGGGATCAGAATTGGAGATGTCAGTGGGCTGTAAATCTGGTGAAGCTTGTCAGGATATGAACAGGGCAAATTATTAAAGGACTTGAAAGCAATCATGGGAACTTTAAAATCAAAGCATCAACAACTGCGTAGGGCAAACAGAAGTTGGTGCAACTTAGGACAAAGTCAGCATTTTGATTGATTTCAACATTGTAGAATAAGCAAGGCAGGTCAAGATGTCAATGGAATGGTTGTACCTAAATATAATCGATAATCAAGGCAGAGATGAGGAAATCGATGAGCAAAGTTTTGAGTGGAAACAAGCATTGCTTTAGAGATGAAAGTAGATAGATTGGCAATTTTTTTCTGTTTTCATACTCAATCTGGAGCTGAAAATGGCACCAAGTTTGCAAACAGACTATTCCAGTTTTACATTTTTTTGGAGGTGGAGGTGGAGGTGGGCAATATTTGAGATGAAGATTGAAAATGGCTTTGATCTTATGAATGATTAGTTGGAGGAACTTTTTGTTTAATTTTTTTTAAAGCTGGTTTAAAGTTTGGATTTTGCAGGTCAGCTTGGCTTCAGAAGTATGAAGTAGGAATCAGGAAAGTCAGGGTAGAGAAAACTGAGAATAAGAAGAAAATATGGTTGAGGATTTTATCTTATGCATCTAGATAAAGTACAATCACAGAGGAGATAAATCCAGTCACTGTTAACCTGACTTTTCAAACCTCCTAACATTTGAACAATGGTTGCCAAAGCTCCTACAACATCTTAATTCCTTTGTCAATGTTTGCTGAATGTTCTGAGCCTGCATGTGACAAGGACAATTTTATTTGTGATCGAGTACATATCGTGCAATAAATTTCATGAAACCTGAAATACATCATCTTAAAGATGTCATGCATTATGTGTGAAACTGTAGTTTCAGGAACAATATCTTTCTGCCATTTGGGACGTGATGAAATAGCGTGACTTGCATCAATCATATTGATTTACCAATTTACTGTTTGGAGGTAAATAAATACAGTATGAAGTAATATGCTTTGCATTTTAAAACATACTTTTATCAATACATGATAGAATAAAGCAATTTCTGCATAAAGCAAACCTAAGGCATATAAGCCTTCCCCATTGAGCTTATCTCTACAGAGCACTACCACAAGAAAACATCAGCAAATACCCCCACCTTGCAGGCCGTGCTCTCTTCCCACTGCCATTGGGAAGAAGGTGCAGGAGCCTTGCATCCCAAACCAGCAGGTTCAGGAACGGTAACAGCCTCTGACCATCAGGCTCCTGAACCATTGTGGATAACTTCACTCACCACAACTCTGAGGTGATTGCCGAATCCAGACTGTGGACCCACTGGCAATGCCTCTACAACTCATCGTCCTAGTACTGGTTATTTATTTATTTGTCTTTTGTTTGTATTCACACAGTTCATTTTCTTTTGCGCATTGGTTATTTGTTAGCCGCTGTGTGTAGGTTTTCATTGATTCTCTTGTATTTCTTTGCTCTGCGGCGAATGACTGCAAGAAAATGAACCTCAAGGTGACATATAAATACTTAGGTGATAAATTTACTCTGAATCAGCATATCTTACCTTGATTACTTGACAATCTTGTACATCTTTGATGGAGGTCTTGAAGGGCAGATGGACATTTTGGAATTATATGGAGTAATTCCTAGTTTTATGCATGGATGTGCTGTGATTTCCCTGTAGCTAAAAAAGAAGAGAACTATCTGGAGATTGAACATTCTGAAATGTCAGCAAGGATTTTAATTTCTCTTCTTGTCTGTGATTTTATTTTAAAAGATCATCATTGAATGTTTTCTGCCCCCAAATGAATAATATTGATTTATTATCATAGCAGTTTTGTTTCACCATAGCAAGTACTGTATATGAACAGCATCCTTGCACATCGGAATGAAGGAGCAGTGATTCTGAGCTTTTTGCAATGGCTGGGACTTTCAACCTCACTGAATAATAGCTAGCAGCTCTGTTAATAAATGCACAGATTTTACTATATATGTTGGCTGCCAATATGGTTGATGTACTTCTAAATGTCAGCATGTTTCTGCACATCATATCATCCGTCACACTGGAGTTATCAAAAGCATATCTTTAAAAAATTCTCACATGCAAATTTAAATTGAAGTACCTGAATCTTTAGCCATGTAATACATTTTAAAAAATCAAATAACACCTTGTGCAGAAGAGAAAGCATGACGTTTTCAGAATCAGAGGAAAATGATCATTTCAAACACGAGGAAATCTGCAGATGACGGAACTCCAAAGCAACACACACGAAATGCTGGAGGAACTCTGCAGGGCTGGGCAGCGTCTGTGGAAATGAGTAAACAGTCGACGTTTCAAGTCTAGACCCTTCAGCGGGACTGGAAAGGACGAGGAGAAGTCAGAGTAGGAAGGTGGGGGGGGGGAGTAAAAGGTGGTAGGTAATAGATGGAACCGGGAGAAGGGGAGGGGCAAAGTAAAGAGCTGGAAAGTTGACTGGTGAAAGAGATAAAGGGCTGGAGAAGGGAGAAATCTGATATGAGATCATTGAAGAAAGGGAAGGAGGAGGAGCACCAGAGGGAGTTGATGGGCAGGTAGAGAGATAAGCTGAGAGAGGGAAACAGGAAAGGGGAATGGTGAAGGAGAGGAGAGGGAGAAGAAATTACCAGATGTTCAAGAAATCGATATTCGTGTCATCAGGTTGGAGAATACACAGACAGAATATAAGGTGTTGCTCCTTCAACCTGAGTGTGGCCTCATCGTGCCAGTAGAGAAGGCCATGAATGAAATGCCGGAATTGGAAAGGGAAGTAGGAATGAAATGGGTGGCCACCGAGAGATCCTGCTGTTTTGTGGTGGACGGAGTGAAGATGCTCGGCAAAGCAGTCTCCCAGTCCATGTTGGGTCTCACCAACATACAGGGTATTGTCAGAGAACCACAGAGATCACAGAAGGGGTGCAGTGAAAGTGAGTTTCACTGAACATCTGTTGAGGGGAAGATTTAAACTTCTTCAGGGTAGGCATCCCTTGAAGAGACCTCACAGTAGTAGCAGTAGAAAATGGTTATTTGACTTGTTGCCTTTTCAATAGAACATACCATACTATCTATATTATTCAGCAACTTATGGTGTGAAAGGGATCCAATGATATACGAGTAACCATTAATGTTCTTTAATTGAGTTTTCTTTAACATTAGACTTGCAATATGTGTTTCATGAAGATATTATGCTTGCTTAATAGTGTTTTCCCATCATTCTGATGAAGAAGTGAGGCTGGTGGTGAAATTCCCAAGTTGTTATATTCAGTGTTAGGGCCAGAACCTTGTGAAAAATTAAGTTGCTGCTACTCAAACTTACACTGACTGTCACATCATGTATGTTCCCTTGCAACCAGGAAGGAGTCAATGACAATCAAAGACACAAAGACTGAAAGCAATCGATGTGCAAAACTGTGCAAGTACAAAAAACAAGCAAATAATAAATAAATAAACACACTGAGAACTTGAGTTGTAGAAACTTTGGAAGTGGGTATATAGGTTCTGTTCAGCGATCAGTTCCATATTGTGGTGATTGAAGATGTCCACGCTGGTTCAGGAACTGGGTGGTTGAAGGGCAGTAACTGTTCCTGAACCTGTTGGTTTGGGATCTAAAGGTCCAGTACCTCCTTCCTGATAGTAGCAGTGAAAAGAGAGCATGGCCTTGATGGTGGGGTTCCTCGATGGCTCTTTGTAGAAGTGCTCAATGGGGGGAGGGGTTTTCGATATGATTAACTTGACTGTAACCATTATTTTTGTAGGCTTTTCCATTCTTGCATGCTGGTGTTTCCATGCCAGGCTCTGATGTAACCAGTCTGGAGAGCATCCACTGTGCATCTGTAGTAGTTTATCAGAGTTTTAGGTGATATGCCATATCTGTGCAGATTTCTAAGGAAGTGTAAGCACTTCCTTTGGAAAAGTATTTACTTGGTGATCCCAGTACAGATCCTGTGATATGATAATATCCAGGAATTTAAAGTTACTGGCCCTCTCACTCCTCCGATCTCCTAATGAGTACTGAGTCATTGACCCCCCCTATTTCTTACTCTGGTAGTCAATAATCAGATCTTTGGTTTTGCTAATTTTGAGTGTGAGGTTGTGGCTGTGCTACCGCTCAACCAGATTCTCAATCTCCTTCCTATATGCTGATTTGTCCCCACCTTTGATTCAGCCAACATAGTCACTGATTCAAATCAATGACTGTATTGGCACTGATTTCTAGACATAAATAACTCAAAATTTTAATTAACTCTGCGAATTTCCCCTCTTCACATTCACACCATCCATGTCTGACCCTTCCCTTTCTTAATTCTGAGCTGCATCTCACAGAAGTTTATAGCCAATATCCATTATAGGCACTTAGACACTAGACTACACTTCCCTCTCATTTCATGTAAAGATTCCATTCCATTCTCCTAACTTTGCCGCCTTATATGTTTCTTCTGATCCCTGCTCTTTTATCTTGTTCCTTCATATCATTCTGGCAGCCCAGTCAGTCCTTCCAAGTGAGGCAGCAATTCACTTGTACTTGCTACAATTTCATGCTTTGGATTTCCTTACAACAGCTCAACAAGTAGGAGGAAATAATTTCTCCTGGAACGTATGGCCTGAGCAAATGGCTATGTATGTCTGAGGGCAAGAACTTTATTTGTGACTTTCTGAATTTCACCAATTTTAGATTTTTTTAATTAGGGTTATGATTTGTATACTTAAACAAAGATTTTCAGCAGGTGGGCTGGCAGACTGTCTTTCTAACCAAAATCGTAACAATAACTGGTTAGCAGTAAGCTCAATCTATTATTATTTTTACTATTTTTTTCTTATTATTAAGGTGAAGTATGCCTGCACAGAGTGATGGACAGCATATCAGTCCAATTCTCAATCCTCTCTCTCTACCCCCACCCTCACACATACCACTGTTGCACTCATTTGCAAATTCCTTACATTACCAGATCGAGGAAGGGCATCAGCATTTCTAAGCAAAGCTGTTTTTACTTTAGTCTGTTCATGTGGCGTAACTGCAGGGACAGATAGAACTCCCTGCAGCTGCAGAATTATTTTTCTCTCAGTTCCCAGACTGGCCTCCTTTACTGCTCCTCTCAGACCATAAATTAAATTTCAGAGTAAATATTTTGTAAATTATAAGGTATAATATTGATGAATATTTTGTCAATATATTTTTCTGTCTCTGACATCAGTGACTGAATGAGACTGCCTGCTTAGTGTCAATTTGTGCAAAGTTATGTGCTGTTGTGCTTTTCAGGACCAATATTACTGAAATTGGGATTGAGATAGACCAGACTCATTTTACAAAGACCTTTGACAGTAACCTTGAGAGGAGGTTTTCCCTCATTAATTACAATTAGATGATACAGCTTTTCACAACATCATCTGTGCATCTTTGCACCCAGGTGGGTCTGATATTCAATACTGACCATCCTAAACGCACTGTCTGGTTATGGATCTTTGCAAAACTGGTACCATAGTCTAGTGGTTGAGAAGGAGGCTGCAGCCCACTCCTCCTAACTCTGCATGAAGTTACAAACCTGATCGACAGTGATTCTTCTGTCCCTTCAATAACCAGTAGCTAAACTGCCAAATTATTTGTTCCACCAAATTCAGAAAGTGATTACAGTAGAAAAGATCTTCTATTGAAATTCACCCTGACTTGGTGTCCTACAATACTGTTAGTTGGGAAATCCTAAGCAATATAAAGCAGTGTTAGTCAGACCATTGACTCTGAGTGGACTGGCACAACAGCCTTCTCAGTTTGGTACTGGAGGAGGCACTTCAACCCAGCAGATGCATGTTGGCTCCCAGAAGTATGATCCCTTCAGTGCCAGTGGTCCCTGCAACTCATGCCTTCACCCCTGCCCCTAGGTTCACTTCTAATAATTTATTATTTCCAACTAGCCTATCAGTTTACCTTTGGGATGATGGAGGAAGCCTGGCAAGCATTCACTCAGTTACGGGAGATTGATAAAACTCCACAAGATTGCACCTGGGGTGAGGATTGAACCCAGGCCCCTAATGTTGTGGGACAGCAGCACTAACTGGGAGAGTGACCAGCAACCTTTGGCAAGCAGAAGATGCTTCACGAAAATAATGTTGAGGGATCTTGACCAGAACCCAGCAGTGACTAATGGGACATAAGATTTCAATGTGTTTGCAATCTAACATGTGAGCTGCAGAGCTCTGGCCAAATTCTCTGAAATATTTCCTTGCTGCTTGAGTTGAAAGTATCTAGTTTCAATATGTTGCCTCCAATTAAACCATCTGAACTTAGGCCATTACTTTGCCTCTTGCTAATCTGTTTTCCGACTGTTTTACTGGGTAACTTAGCTTTAGCAATTAGGTTACAGAATTAACTTTGCTTATAGCCAAATCTACTACTGCGAGGAACAACTCTGCATCAATCTGCATTTCTCATCTATGTTAAATAGTCCACGACTTTGCAAACAGTCTGTGAAGGTTGTGTTTGAATTAGCAGAAGCAGTAGTCTTGCAATTCAGCGAATTAATGGGGAAAAAATCCAAGAAACTCCATATGACATTTTTTTCAAGTTCATTGGAAGTCTGTCATTCACTGTATACAATATTTGAAAATAGTAATTAATAGCGCTACACTATTGCTTGGAACAGTTGGTTGACTCTGAACCATAATTTTCCAGCTTCTTGTGAAGTGGACTTTAGGGTCCATGTTGTGATTTGTATAAATAGACGCTCGAAATAAGTTAATGAAAGTGATGTACTAGTGCAAGTGTATGATTTTGAATATACATACATTCTAAGCTGTGCCAACATTTCTGGAGCCGAGCAGGGAAAAATCACAATTTGATTTATGACTGTTAAGTGGCTTTCTTGAAAGGTTTGATAAGTTGTTTCAAATTTTGTTGTGAACTTCTCAACAGCAGGTTAATAATGGTACAAGAAAATTGGTATACAATTCACAAGCTTTTAAGAAATGTTGGGCAATCAATATTATGTGGTCAGTCAGCTAACAAAGAGTTCCATGTGTTGCAAGAGTGATGAAATGTAAAGGATAATGGTGGTTGGTGGTTATAATTATATAAAGATGTATCTGCAGGACAAATCTACTATTGGTGATGCAGCTAATGCATTAGACCATGTCACAAGTAATGTAAAATATAGAAAAAAATGATGTGATAGCTTCATTTTAAAGATCTCTTACTGAGAATATTGCATTCAAGTGTATTTGTCAGGATAAAAACTTTGAACTGTTGCAGACTGTACAAATGGCTTAAGATTTACACTTCCCTTGCCCGAGACATTTGGGAATTTTCCATATAACCATAAGGATTACTGCATTTAAGGTGATAGCCTTCCAACACGTTTTTGAGGTCAATTAGGGATTTGCATGAACGAAAGAAAAACTAGACTAAATCTTCTGCAGCTTTCATGCATTGTTCTTTTGTAATATCACATAAAATCATAATCTCTTGAAAGTATTTCTATTTTAAGTGCCATTTTTGTTTTCCATAATAAAAACGTTAGTTGAAATTATATATTTAATTATATTAAATCCATTAATTCCCCCCACCTTAATCATTTTCAAGTCTCTTTATGTATGTTGCACTTTGTCCTCTTTCTCTGCTGTAGAACATATCCATAATACTCATTTAACCATTTTGCTGTTGTCTGATTATTTAACATAATCTTCTGCATT
Organism: Hemitrygon akajei; assembly: GCF_048418815.1. Taxonomy (NCBI): domain Eukaryota; kingdom Metazoa; phylum Chordata; class Chondrichthyes; order Myliobatiformes; family Dasyatidae; genus Hemitrygon; species Hemitrygon akajei. Next base: position 50,348,176 of record NC_133138.1, read on the forward strand.
CTGAAATAACCTTGGTAAATATCTACACTAAACATATTCCTATGTCACCATTGATTTGAGCTGGACTGGGACTCTATCATAGACCATGTCAATCAGTATACAGTGGGCCACACTCCTCCTGGTTCAGTAATTACAGGACTAGCAGTTGTCTGCACCATTGATTCAGAGACATTAGGTTGGATTCCAACTCAGTTGCTGGCTAGTTTAAATAATGAAGAATGTTACTCTGACTGATAGTAACCATTAACATATGACCCCGCTATAAATGTTCCCAAATGCCTTCATCTGCCTGACTGATGAGTGGTTTCATAGAGTCTTTAACTCGGAAGCAGGCACTTCAGCCCGATTCATCCATGCTGACCAATGTGCTCAGCTAAGCTAGTCTCATTAGCCTGTATTTGGCCTACATCCTATGTTTGGTCTATTCACCTACCTCCTAAAGGTAAAGCCACTTTAAAAAGTTACCTAAGCACACAAAGCAAAAGTAGCAGGGCGGTAAGAGATTTATTTAAAAAATAAACCTGGCTCTCTGACAGTTCAAGTTCAAGTTTATTATCATTTAACTGTATTAGAAAACCTAAAACACAATACAGGCCCTTCGGCCCACAGTGCTGAACCGAACATGTACTTACTTTAGAAATTACCTAGAGTTACCCATAGCCCTCTATTCTTCTAAGCTCCACGTACCTATCCAGGAGTCTCTTAAAACACCCTATTGTACCCATCTCCACCACAATCACCGGCAGCCCATTCCATGCATTCACCACTCTCTACATAAAAAAACTTACCCCTGACATCTCCTCTGTACCTACCTCCAAGCACCTTAAAACTGTGCCCTCTCGTGATCGCCATATTCTATCATATTCTTGTATACCACCAAACGAAACAATGTTCCTATGGACCAACATGCGCATCACAGTACATATAACTCATCCACAACATATAAACTTTTATTACTATAAATACATTAACAAATACTGAGGTGCATTTATGTACAATTGGAAACCCTACAGCAGAATAACATGGTGGTTCTTGTTGCTTCAATGAGGAAGGGGACTGATAGTGGAAAGACGGTTACAGGGATATGTAGTAATGGAAAGGGGACTGTCAGTGCATGGAAAATGAGATTATGGAGGTAGGCATGATTATTAGAAAGAGTCAGAGAGGTAAATGGGAATAGAATAAAGTGGAAGCAGTCAAACAGATTATGGGAAGTTATAAGTAAGATTATTGCCAAAAATGCTCCTGTTAATTTAGTATCTCAAGCAGTGTTGTAAATACAATTGCCTTATGGCCCAGTCTTTCTTGCCTGCTTTTATCTGACAGGTTCCCCTGAGGCCAGACAATCTTGGTTGACGTAAGTGAAAATTTGACAGCTTGTGAGGATAGAGGCGTGCAGCCTCCTTAAATCCTTTCCGTCACTGATCTACCTCCTGGGAACCAGTGGTTGCGCGTCCCACCCTGTCTTTGATCAAAACCAAAGTGGAGAAGGAAATAGCAAGGCTTGAGTAACCTTTGATGATTCTTTTCACTTCCCTTCTGACTCTCAGTTGTTATTTATTTGTAAGATTGCACTGCACTTCCTTGTTGCTGTAAAGTCCAGGAAGCTTAAGCTTGACATAGAACTTATCAGGTAGGTCCTGTGTTCTGGGGCCCTGAATTATCCACCTATCCTAGCTGTTGACTTCTTGTTGCATATCCTCCCAGGAATGTCCAGACCCCTTGCACCTTGGAGCTTTTGGCGTCATTGTGGTGGCCGGAATTCATTTCCCAAGACTTGGCTAGAATTTAACTTGCTGTGTAAACAGGCTTCATGGCTGTGACCTGTGTTGTCATCTAAGACTAATTTGGTGACATAGCATTTGCTTCCCTTTAACTTTTTACCTTTAACTTCATCAATACCTTTTACTTTTCCCTACTTTCCCAGTTTGACGTACTGCTCCCTTTATTTAGAAACTCTCTGCAGAAACTGAAAACAATACAAGTGAAGATACTCCTGCTACTCTCAGCCATTGATGATTTTGATAAATAGGGAGAGGTGTTGGTAATGACTCAGTCAGTGAAAGGTTATGAAGCTAAGTTATCCTGCTTGGATTTTATCCAGTGAGAATGTGAATGTGAGCTGTTTTATCTCTTGAGTATTGTTTGCCCTGCACGATGTTTGGTTGTACCAGTGTTAAAGTACACCCAGTATCACATAACCTTTGGGTGAGTCATTCTGATTTAATTTAAATTTTGAATAAGGAGACAGAATATTCCTTGGATTTCATGTCATTGCATGCCTTACAAACTCAAACCATCTGATTTGCTGTTTTCCCACCTGCTGCTCTGCTCACCTCACTTTGCCGCACTGATCCCTACTGTACTTGCAAGTTCACGAACCCAGATCCTCCTTTGCCCTACCACAGGGCCTTCCGTGCAACTGTTCAAAGATTTGGATGCATACCCCTACATACCTCTACCCAATCTGCCCCCCCCCCCACATTCTCAGATGTGACTTGCCCACCACAGCATCCCTGGGCTATAATTCTCTAGCACAACAATCCCAGGCCTCGATGCTGACTGCTAGGCCTCACTCCTCGGGACCTTCTTTCAATACTCCTTCCTGCTTGCTGTAATTAAATAGCACACAGAGGGAAGATCTTAACCTTCTGTAAAGGACTTAGCCTTTCTCTATACCTTCTTGCATCCCTACAACAATGACATGTCTGTCTTCTCCTGTTGGAAATTTGAGATAAGATCTGAAGATGCTGGAAACACTGAGCATGTCAGATAGCCTTTGTGTGAGGGGAAACAGAGTTGATGTTTCAGGTTGGAGAACCTTTGTGGTAAAGAGAGAAAACATATTAGTTTTAAATTGCAGAAAGATTAGGGTGGTTGGGTAGGATAAAGGGAATATCTCTGACTGGATGAGGCTACACTTGCCCAGTTTACAGAGCCATTTAGTTATTAGATTAATGAAGGCCATGAGTGAGGGAGAAAACAAATTCAGTTTATATTACAGAAGGATAACCTTGCAGCTGAGTTGACCAGTTCCAATACCAACAGATAGTTAGAAGCTCAGTTTCATCATTGTAGACTGCACAAAGGGGGAGCCACAGCTTCTAATTGCCAATTAGTTTAATTTTTCATCCATCTCCTACTCTTACTTTTCTGTGAGTAGCCTCCTGCACTGACCCAACAAAGTCCAATATCGGCCTGGGGGCCAGCATCTCAACTTCTGTTTGAGTAAGTTGCAGCCTTGATACTGACATCAACAATTTCAGGTAACTTAATGTTTCCTGTTTATATCAAAACTGGCCAGTTTTTATTTATTTGTTTTATTTTTATTTATCTGTAATATTAATGCACATTTTCTTTCCAGACACTGTCTGATCTGCTGGGATATCTCCAGCATTCTCCAGTTGGTTTTGAATTTCAGCAACATGTCTAACCTGTATTTACAGTCTCCCTTCTCTCTCTTCCTTCCCCAGCCATCTCTAACCGTCTCTAGAAGTCTCCCCCAATCCCGTCCCACTAACGTGTCCTCCTAACCCCTCCTCCCTCTCCCACCTGTTCTTTAAACTGGGTAACTCACGTCACCAATTATCCCTCCCCCACTTCCTCAGCCACTGAAACCTAACTTCTTTTCCCCCTTCCTTAAATCTGATGAAGATTATTTGACTAGTTTTTCTCTCTCTCTACAGATACTACTTGATCTGCTGTGTGGTTCCTGTATTTCTATATTGATTTTACTGGTTCCACTAATAGTAATCTCGCCTTCAGCTGTAAAGGACATAAATACTTCAACTCTCTCCCTAAAATCTCCTTTCTGAACCTCCTAGAAACTGACACTTGTGATCAAGCTTTCTTGTGGAATTCTATTCCATATTGGATCTTGTGGGGCTTTTTGCATTCAATATTTATTTCAAGTGCAAGTTGTTGATGCTTCGGGTGCGACTTTGCCAGTCGCAATTATGCAAAGAAGTGCAGGAATTAAACTATTCACTGGGCGTCCTCAATGTTATGACTACGTTGCACACAGGAAGCTCAGCTGGTCTCTGCTGCAGGTTTCCATAACACCAGTGCTCATTCACTCACTCAGAATTACAGAATGCTTCTCTATACGTGAAATGTCTTTTGAAACAATGGCTTCATTTGTTTTCCTTTAATAGCATACCGTATTTGTCAGCTACGCTAGAGCATCAAGGATTTTCTGCATGCAATCTTTAAGCCAGGTACAGTTTCCATTGGAACAATTTGGCAATATTCTTGTTTTTACTGTGCAGAGAGCTCCCTCATCACAGAGAGCTCCAGGTCACACAGCTATTTGGTATTCCAGTCATTTCCTTGGAATGTATAATGGAAATAAAGGCATCAAATAAGTTCCAATCAATGTAACATCTCACATTTACAATGAACATCAATGACATGGAGCAGATAATGGACAAAGTAGCTCTATCAGCAGTTCAGTATTCCAGAGTAGAATAAGGTTGATTATTTCATCACTAAACAATCTCCTATTGTCTCAGCCCAAACTTTCCCAAGGAGGATTATTTCTGATTCAAAGGAAAAGTATGGGACAGATTCAGTAAGATACTAGTGGTAATCAAAAGAGACATGTAGAAAAGTAGCAGCAGATACTTACAACAGATTAAATTAAGTCATACCAAATGAAACAAAGAGCAAAGGACAGAAGAAACAGAGAAAATTAGCAGTACAATAAAATATGTTTCATTTGATACAAATTGCTTTAAATACCTTTTGGGAAAGTCTGAGTGATGATTCTGTGCTGAATCATCTTTATATTACTTTCAACCTGTGTTCACAGATTATTTCTTGTTACCTGTAAATTCTCTGTACAATACTACAAAGCTGGACACAAGGTCTTTATGCAATGTTCACTGAGGTGGGAAGATGGTTGAATAATCTGTTATCATATCTGTGTAGCATACATTGTCCTCTCCCTCTCTTTCTGGTTCATCTATGAGCCACTTGTGTCTCTGAACATTGTAATAGGACATCCAAAGTTATGATGTCAGTTATAGAAACTTAGGACCTCTAGGGGATGGAGCAGCAAAGCTCTTTGAACCCAGCAGAGTTGTAAGATTGGTTGTACATCTTGGCCTTGAGTCTATCACGTTCTTAGTCATTTAAAATATAAATCAAATGGCAGTTTGTAGAACTTATAAATAAAAAGTAATTACCAATAAAGGAATACATGATTCAATTCCTATACAAAGTTATTGAGTTGCAAAGTTAATTCTTTTTCTGTCTTCACAAATGCTGCCTGGCTAAGTGAACATTTCCACTTCTTTCTCCTTTTATTTCAGATTTCTAGCATCTGCAACTGTCTATTTTTCAACAAAATTAGATTAGTTTGATTGGAGGCAGATGACCAAATGGTATGATTAATCCTGTACCTACGAATGTCAGAAATGGAACTTTGACCTCAGTAGACTCTTTAGCTCGGTCAATCTGTTTATATGTTGGCAGAAAGATGAAGGGTACTGACTGAATGGCTAACATGTCATAATTTATAATTCATTTCCTTAGATGTTTTATGAACCTTTTATATAATCACTTTGTTAGTTGCAAAGCATTGAAAATAAAATAAATCATGCAATTGGTACAACAAATATCTACATTAAAACTAGCCTTTTAGTTCTTTTCAACATTCCTGAATATTCTTTTCAAATGATTACATGCGATGGGCTCAATCGCCATGAACAAAGTATGACTATTACTGGAGCACTCAGTGCAGATGCACTCCATGACATCCATTTCAATTTTAACAGGCATTACCATTTCTGATGATACTTAACACTAAATAATAAATTTATTGTTATTTTAGAAATAGATTTGAATGCTGTATAAAGGATGTGTTAGTTTCCAGGAACTTTTCTTAATGTACTGTCCTTAAGAGATAAAATGGCAATATATACAATATGGTTTACTTATGTGGAGCCAACTATCATTTAGTATTTAAGCAAAAAGGGGAATCCAGTGCATTGTAAATGTTGTACCTAGGCTTGTACTGCAAACAAATGTCCATGGATCTGGTTACACAAAACTGACTACAGTTTCACAACCTCCTCAAAGGAAATGTCTGACAGTGCATTGGGAGCGATTTGTAAAAATGCAGAAAAAGCTAGATTGCACAATATTTAAAGTAAAACAAAGTTATTATCAAAGTGTGTGTGTATGTATATATATATATATGTATATTTACACATATACATACATAAATATATATACACACACCTTGAGATTTATTTTCTTGCAAGCCTTCACAATAGAAGAAAGAGATACAATAGAATCAGTGGAAAACTACACATGAATGACTCACAAGTGACCAATGAAGATAAACTGTAAATATACAAAAATTCATGGGAAATAAATAAAATTGAGAACATGATTTCTAGAGTCCTACAAAGTGAGTCCACAGGTTGGGAATCAGTTCATAATTGGGGTGAGTGAAATTACTCACACTGGTTCAAGAGCATGATGGTTGTAATGTAGTAACTATTCCTGAGCTTAGTGATGTGAGACCTGGTCTCCTGCACTTGCTTCCTATTGGTAGCAGTATGAAGTAGATGGTGAGGGTCCTTGATGATGGATGTTGCTTTCTTGTGGCAGCACTCCTTATAAATGCGCTCAATAGTGGGAATATTTTATCAATGTTACATTAACCATTAACCTATTTTTAATATAGCCACTTCATAGCCTTTAGGGATTAGAATATTGGCCACCATCTATAAAATATTGTTAACTCTTCTTAATATCAAATTGTAGCTTTCATTTTTTTCCATGAAGGATAAGCCCTGCATTAATGTTGTTAATTTTAAGATGTGAAGTGAAAAAGAGTTATCCCAAATTGTAAGAGCAAATCTTTTGTTAATAATTTTTGGACAATTGAATAAATGTAAATGGACCTTGGAATTCCACTCGATCTGAAGAAAGTAACTTTTCGGCTTTTGGAAACGTGAAGATAATGGTAGTGTTGGTTAATTGGACACAGTGGAATGTTGAATTAAGCAGAGAGCCATTTGCTGAGAACTCTGTTCCAAGGCATTTCCCCTTTGAAAACAAATTATGAAAGACAGATATACATCAGGGAGTTATAGAGTTAAAGCAGGACATTCTTACACAACTCCAGGTGTGTGTGTGTGTGTGTGTGTGTGCGCGCATGCGCATGCCCTTAACTCCTGGTGGAGTTGTCGGGGCACCATCATCACAAGCTTTTTGTACTGATCCTTTTGGTGATTGCTCATCGCACGGCGTGTCTTGGGCATCTGAAACCTGGAAGAGCTCATCCCTCCCCAGGTTTTTTTTTATGAGGTTGAGTTGCTAGCTCGACACTCAACCCAGGCACGGATGGAGAGCGTGCAAGGGAGCTGGCCGGATTCAACCCCAGGACCTCTCGCCCCGAAATCCAGCGCTGATGACTCTATGCCACCAGCCGACAACTTCAGGTACAAATAGTCAACTACCTATTTTAAACTTGTTTTTAGCAGCTGTATAGAATTAAAAGTTGTTCTTTTTTAATTATGTCAGCAGTTTGTAAACAACACGAGACAGTGAATTGACTATTCATGGCAAATTTATGGCAACTTGTGTATGTTTGAGCAATAAAGCAACCATGGTTTTAATAACTTGTAAATCAAGAACAAATTACGTGCTTGAATGTTTATAAAGTGATTCTACAAGGCTGTATGGTCCTGTAAAATAAAAGTGTTGGAACCAAAGGAAGCAAAATAGGGGGCCAGTAGGGAACAGTTGCTACCTTTTAGAGGGAGTTGTCAAGAAAGATACAGGAACAGCTCTTTGGCCCACAATGTTTGTGCTGACCATGACACTAATCCATACTAATTCCATTTGCTTGCCCATGATCCATATTCCTGCATTCCCTGCCTGTTCATGTGCTGGTCTAACTGCATTGTTGTCATAACTTCTTAAACCAATTTTGTTATTTCTGCTCAACACTCTCTCTCTTCTTCACACCCATTTCCTCCTATTCAGCCTGCTGTCCCTCATCTCCAGCTGCTCTTTCTCTCTCATCCTCCCTCTGTATCTTCCTCTTCCTTACTCCCATCCCTACTTCCTTGCCTTCATTAAAACTCCCTCCCACATATGTCCTGCATTCTTCCATCTCCACTCTTCATTTCGTTATCACATTATCACTCATTTTTCCTTGTACTTTTCCCATTACATTCATCTCTCACTCTCTTTGTCTGCCTGCCTCTCTCATTCCTTCCAACATCTTGCCACCTTTCCTTCTTCTTCTGTACTGCTGCGGCAACTTTCATTGACAGGAAGTATTTGACACCTGCTAAGGTTACGGATGTGACTTACCCAGCTGGAAAAGCTTTGGAGGATAGCCTGCCTTCTTCCTTTCTCCACAATCTCCATCAGCACAGGTGCACTACAATGCTGTGTGCTTAAGCCCTGCTCTACTCACTTTATACTTATAACTGTGATGCTAAGCACAACTCCAAAGCCATATTTAAGTTCGCTGAAGACACAACATCGAAAACTTAGACAAACTTCAATAGATGTGTGATGGGGTATATATTGACTGGCTGGATCACAGCCTGGTATGGAAATACCAATGCTCTTGAACAGAAAATCCAACGGCTATTACCCTCCCCACCATTGAGCTCCTCTACATGGAGCACTGTCGCAGGAAACTAGCGTCTGTCATCAAGCACCCCCACTACCCAGGCCTTGTTCTTTTCTCGCTGCTGCCATTAGAAAGAAGTTACGGGAGTCTCAGGACCCACACCACCAGGTTTAGGAACAGTTTTTACCCTTGAACAATCAGACTCTTGAACTGGAAGTATAACTTCCCTCAACTTCACTCGCCCATCACTGAACTATTCCTACACCATGTCGAATTTTCAATACTTATTGCTTGTTTAATTTTTTTCTCAGCTCAAACTGGTAAAACCTGACATACGGGTATAGTCAAGGACACACACTTGTCAATTGCTAGGAGCTTTCAGACTATTCTAGAGGTGTGGCTTTCTGAAGATTTCCATAAATCGTCAGTAAGACGAAAGAGCTGAATGTGGACTTCAGGAAGGATAAGACGAAGGAACACATACCAATCCTCATAGAGGGATCAGAAGTGGAGAGTGTGAGCAGCTTCATGTTCTTGGGTGTCAAGATCTCTGAGGATCTAAACTGGTCCCAAGTAGTTATAAAGAAGGCAAGACAGTGGCTATACTTTATGAGAAGTTTGAAGAGATTTGGCATGTCAACAAATTCACTCAAAAACTTCTATATTTATACTGTGAGAGCATTCTGACAGGCTGCATCACTGTCTGGTATGAAGGGGCTACTGCACAAGACTGAAAGAAGCTGCAGAAGGTTGTAAATCTAGTCAGCTCCATCTTGGGCACTAGCCTACAAAGTACCCAGGACATCTTTAGGGAGCGGTGTCTCATTTAGGCAGCGTCCATTATTAAGGACCTCCAGCACCCAGGACATGCCCTTTTCTCACTGTTACCATCAGGAAGGAGGTACAGAAGCCTGAAGGCACACACGCAGCGATTCAGGAACAGATTCTTCCCCTCTGCCATCTGATTCCTACATGGACCTTGAATCTTTGGGCACTGTCTCACTTTTTTTAAAATATACAGTGTTTCTGTTTTTGCACATTTTTTAATCTATTCAATATACATAATTGCTTTACTAGTTTATTGATTATTATTTTTTATTTTACTTATTATTTTTTCTCTGTGCTAGATTATGTATTGCATTGAACTGCTACTGTTAGGTTAACAAATTTCACATCACATGCCAGTGATAATAAACCTGATTCTGATTCTGAAATAGTGCTGTGTAGGCCTGATTGCTTAATGCTCTTTCGTAGTAACTTTGGGATGATCCCAATTGTAGATATTACTACTGAGACATTGTATACCATGTTTGTGTAACGTAGTCTTTTAATTTCCTCTTTTAATTCAGCATATTTCTGATGTTATTCACTTATGACTTCTGTATGTTGTGTGTGTTTGGAATGGCTATATCTATTAAGTAGGTTATTCTTTCTTGTTTATCCTGTAATATTATATTTGGGTGGATATTATGAATTGTCCTATCTGTAATAATGGATCAATTGTAGTATAATTTGTAGGACTTTAATACTGAATCAAGCTTGTATTTATAGTGGTAAGGTATGGTGTCTTTTATAAGTTTGGATTTTAAGGCAAGATTTTGGAGAATGATATTTGCCACTTGATTGTGTTTGTATAAGTAATCAGATTGAGTTAAACAGCTGCAGGACCCTGTAGTGTGTTGGATTGTTTCTGGTTTCTCTCGGCATTTTCTGCATTCATTGTCTTGAGTTTGTTGATCTTTTATTATGTAGTTTCGATAATTTTTTTGTCTTACCACCTGGTCCTTTACTGCCTTCTGTTTCTGGGAAGAGGTCTCCAACTCTGAGTCAGGCATTCAATGCTTCCTTGTCGACATCCTGTCTGCTGAGATCATGGAGATGTCTTCCATGGATGCTCATGCTCTTCCATTGGTTAACTTTTTCTTCTATAGTGATAACTTCTTCATTTTTCTGGGTTTTGCTTTCATTTAAGCTTAGTGGTATGTACTTCTTATCAGGATTACATATTATCGCAGAGTATATTATTATTATTGTTGTTATTATCATTTATTTCATATTTCCGCAGCTTGTTGTCTATTGCACATTGGTTGTTTGTCCGCCCTGTTGGGTGCATTCTCTCTCTGATTCTATTCTGTTTCTTGGATTTACAGAGTATGCCTGCAAGAAAACTAATTTCAGGGTTGTATATGGTGACATGTATGTACTTTGTTAATAAATTTGCTTTGAACTTCTGAGGACAATTCCATCCAGCAATTCCCAAAAATTAGCATTGTAAAGAACACTCCAAGATATGTTTCCTTTAATTTCCTACCATTCTGAGTGTCCAGTGACCCTAGAGCACATATTGTCCCAGGCTTCTTAAGCTCTTGGCTGACAGAACTTGATTTTGTTCTGGTGCCTGGGTCGGGAATATTAGACTAGAGAAAGGTACAGAAAATTTTTCATTTAACTATAAGGTGTCCATGCAACCTGAAATGGCTGAAAAGTCTGTTGGTACAGGCAGAAGAGACAAATTTTGGATTTTCAGAAGGCTTTTGACAAGGTGCCACACGTGTGGCTGATAAACAAGATAAGAGCCCATGATATTACAGGAAAGATACTAGCATGGGTAGAAGATTGACTGACTGGCAGGAGGCAGAGTTGGAATAAAGGGGATCTATTCTGGTTGTCTGCCAGTGACTAGTGGTGTTCCACAGGGGTTGGCGTTGGGATCACTTCTTCTCACGCTATATGTCAATAATTTGGATAACTGATTTGATGGCTTTGTGGCCAAGTGGGTGTGTAATATGAAAATAGGCGGAGGGGCAACAGGGTTGAGAAAGCAGGATATCTGAAGAAGGATTTAGACAGATTAGGATGGGCAAAGAAGTGACAGATGGAATATAATGTAGGGAAATGTATGGTCACGGACTTCGGTAGAGGAAATAGAGGCATAGACTATTTTCGAAACAGGGAGAAAATTCAGAGATCAGACTTGCAAAGAGACTTGGAATTTCTCATGCAGGATCCCCCAAAGGTTAACTTGTAAATTGAGTTGGAGGTAAAGAAGACAAATGTAATGCTAGCATTCATTTTGAGAGGACTAGTATATAAAAGCAAGGAGGCTTTATGTGGCATGATCAGACCTCACCTTGAGTTCAAGTTTAATTGTCATTCAACTATACACATGAATATACCCAAACAAAATGCCATTTCTCTGGGGCCAAGGTGCAAAACACAGTATGAACAGTCACAAACAGCACAAGGCACATACAGCACATATAGTTACGGTAGCTGTACAACATACAGTCACAAGAAAATGTAACATAGCCTAAGTCCCTGAGTGTCATGCCCTGTAGATTGAAGGTGCGCGGGATGTCACCGGCAAGACCAAGCAGGGAGCAGTCCTCATTACATACTGGTGAAGCCACGGACAAGGGCAATCCAACTTGTCTTTCGCCAAGCAAACACTGGAGAGCTGCAGCGAAGGGAGGAAGCAACGTCCAATAGGGTCTTGCGATCAGAAGAGGAATGTCCAAGACAATTATTTGCACTGTTTGTTAGCTGGCAACTACTTCTGTGCACTGCCTCTGATGCTTTCCTCCTTGGGTGGCAGTGGCAAGCAGCAACATGGTACCCAAGTCCAACTTTTGGAGTATTGTGAGCAGTTTTGGGCCCCTTTTCTAAGAAAAGATGTGCTGGCATTAGAGAAGGTTCAAGAGTATGATTCCAGGAAAGAAAGGGTTACCGTATGGCTCTGGACCTAAACTCAGTGAAGTTTTAAAGAATGAGAGGGGGTCTCATTGAAACCTATCCATATTGAAAGACCTGGACAGAGTGAAGGTGGAGAGGATGTTTCCTATAGGGGTAGAGTCTGGGACCAGGGTGCGCAGCCTCAGAATGGAAGGACATCCCTTTAGAACAGAGATGAGGAGGAATTTCTTTAACTAGAGGGTGGTGAATCTGTGGAATTCTTTGAACAGACAGCTGTGGAGGCTAAGTGATTGGGTATATTTAAAGCAGAGTTTGATAGGTTCTTGATTAGTAAGGGCATCAAAGGTTACAGGGAGAAGGCAGGAGAGTGGGATTGAGAGGGATAATAAAGCAGCCATGATAGAATAGCAGGGCAGAGGCTCCTATGACATGCTCATATGCCTTATAATCTAATGTGATCTAGGTATTGAACTTATTTAATCTAAAACTCGATCCATTAATAACCTGAGTCATCAATTCTCCACTTCTGTCTCTAGTATTGACTGATTGAAAATTAAGTCAGCTTTATTTTCACAATCCAAAAGTGAAATACTGTGGCTGCTGGAAGTCTGAAACAGAACAGAAATGGTACAAACACTCAGCAAGTCAAGCAGCAGCATCTGTGGGGAAAACAAACAACTTCATGACATTATTTCTTCATCCTGATTCAAGTCATTGACCTTAACTATTCAGTCCATTTTTCTTTTCACTGATCAACCAGATCTGCTGAATACTTACAATTTTTTATTGTTATTTACTTGCATGTTTAAAAATCTGTATATTTTATGAAAATAACTGATGAATACTTTGAACAATAACATTATCCACTGCATTCATTGAATGTATTCTTATCATGCATTTCAGTTTGTTTTACTGTTCAGGAACTGTTCAATTGAAGCCTTAAAAGCACTGTAGATGCTGGGATCATGAGACAAAGAGGAAAAAAAATGCTACAGACAGTCACTCAGTTTACCAGGCAGCATCTTGACTTGTTGACTGTTGCTAACATTTTCCATTTTGTTTCACTTTTTAGTATCACCAAGCATGTGTCTCACACTCAGTGGAAGATTGCTCGGGACTAGATTTTGTTCAGTGTTCACTCACTGCCCATCTGCGGACACGTGCTCACATGATTGGCCCTTAGCCCCATCTTGAAATGTTTTTAAACAATTATACACATATGTGCATGCATAGATTGAGGAAGCCACCACTGCCTGTATAAGTAATGAGGATTGGTGATCGGTTTCCATGCCACTTACGCTAAGTGGCACCCTGTTGAGTAATGGGGAATTGTCTTTCTTTGTACAGCTGCATCTTTTGATTTCAAAGCTAATCTCTGTTGAAGCATCAGATCTGTCAATTGAAGTATTTTGTTCACAAAGCATTTCTTTCTTTTGGATATTTAAACCTTTAGAAGTGTTAATTTAATGTATTTGTGTATGTTGCTGCTTTTTGAATATTATAGGGTTCAATTTTGTTTGAACATGTATTGAGTACTGTGGTGAACAAGATATACCTGTCTGACTGCTCCTGTGGCTCCTCCCACAGACCCCTGTATAAAGGCGACTATGGGCTGCTGCTCTCCCTCATTTTCCCCAGGATGTAGTGTTGTTTATTCTTCCAGTCAATAAAAGCCGATATCTCGCTTCCTAAGTCTCAGCGTGAGTTATTGATGGTGCATCAAGTACAAAGGAACAGGCCCCAATGGTATGTTTTGTTATAGGCAGGAAGCACATGCCCGTACCTCATGGGTCACAAATCTACGAGGGGTGATTGATAAGTTCGTGGCCTAAGGCAGAAGGAGTCAATTTTAGAAAACCTAGCATATTTATGTTTCAACATAGTCCCCTCCTACATTTCCACACTTAGTCCAGCGGTTGTGGAGCATATGGATCTTGGACCTCCAGAAAGTGTCCACAACAGGGGTGATTGATAAGTTTGTTGCCTAAGGTAGAAGGAGATGAGTTATACAGCTCTCGTTACATGCACATGCAGGTCAACTCTTTGAGTGATTACGCAGAAAGTTTGAAGTTAATAACTCATCAAGGGTAATTGATAAGTTTGTGGCCTAAGGTAGAAGGAGATGAGTTATTAACTTCAAACTCTCTGCATAATCACTCAAAGAGTTGACCTACATGAGCATGTAACAAGAGCTGATAACTCATCTCCTTCTACCTTAGGCCACAAACTTATCAAATAACAAAGCACAGGAACAGGCCCTTCGGCCCATCATGTCTGCACTGAACATGATGCCAATGTAAACAAATACAATCTAGCTGTATACAGTCCATATCCCCTTATTAGCTGGTCATGTGTCTGTCTAAATGCCTTCAAACATTGCCTCACTCCTATGTTCTCAACATTCCCTCTCACCTTAAAGCTATGCCACTGATTTCTGCCTCGAGAAAAGGTCTGATTATATATTCTATCTATGCAGCACATAATCAGATATCCTTCTATAAGGTCACCTGTAGTTCTTCATTGTTCCAGAGAAAACAATTAAAGTTTGTCCCAACATCATACATTTAAAGTTCATAACTCAGTTTTTTGTTTGCTGGCTCTGAAGTTCCATAGGTAGAAGGAAAGCAGTTGGATCGTGAGCACAGATGCTTAATGCAGCCAAATTCTGTCTCTGAATTTTGATGAATGAATGCTGACTTTTGACAGGTCTACAAAAGAACTCCATTTGGAAGGCTATATGGACACAGGAGCCCAATTGGAATGCTGCTTTGGTGCCAGATTGTAAACAAAGGTGGGCGGGGCACCTAATCAGGAGAATATCAAAGAATAGCAATATTTCAATGTTAGTATTACTTGTTAGAGCAACTTCTGAAGCTAAATAATTGTCTGTGAAAGGTGTATGTTCTGTTTTTCTCAACATCTTCACAATTTAGTATTGCATCTAAAATCTGTCTTGCGATTTTGTGCCTTTTTATTTTAGAAAGTTCCTGTTTCTGGACCCAATGCTAGCCAGTGAGTTTGAGCTATCTGATAACATTTTGGCAGCACTATTTTTCATTGGCAGTTAAGTCAGGACCTTGAATTAATTCATGCCCCTGTCTCGAATGCTGTGCCTGCATCAGGAATCCTGTGGAATGGAATTTAATGTCCATGGTTTGAATGAATTCACCTTAAGGTTTTTCATGTTTTAAAATCAATGAAATAACATTCTGGGTTAGGATTAGAGTTGAAAAATAAGATGGTTAAATTGTAAAATTAATGAACAAATAAGATTTGCTCCATCTGTCACATGTATATCGAAATACACAGTGAACTGCGTCATTTGCATCAAATCATAGAGGGCTGTGCTGTGCAGCCGACAAGCGATGCCACACTTCCAGCATCAGCATAGCATGCCCAAAACATACTAATCCTAAAGCAAACACCTTTGAAAAGTTTGAGGCAACTCACGTGGCCACAGGAGAACATGACAAACTTCCACAGACAGTGGCAGGAATCAAACCATAATCTTACAGCTTGTGAGGTGTAAAGCATTGCCCTAACTGCTACACTACTCTGCTGTCCCAAATAGTTGTGGCACGTCCATTTTTTTTTACAATATTAACTAAATTGTTAAGTAGCTGGAAAACAATAAGTAGTTGTGATGTGCAGCAAAGTACACTTCATTGCCATTTAAGGCATTTACAATATATTTGTCTGAATACTGAAACTATCCAACTTTCCTAAAAGAAAATTTTCCATCTAGACTGAAATTTGCTGAATTTCCGATTTAAAGATCACACATTTAAACTGAAGTGTTAAACTCAGAGAGAGAGAACTAAAATAGCTCTTGAAAGTATGCAAATTACATGGGTGAACTCTATGAGATATTTGCATCTGAGATGAATGGAGTGCTACCACCTTGTAGAATAGCATTTGTGATATAATGGGAAGTAAAATAAGATTAGGTATAAAATAGGTGGCTGATCCCAACCCGTTTCCTATCAACTGGATTTGGTTAAAATAGCAACTTCTGTATTAATTGTGTCTCAATATACCAGCACTGTTTTGTGTCAATGAAGCTGCCAAAGAGTGCCAGTGTTATAAAGAATGCAAGAGACAACATTTTAATATATATTAGAATAAATGCTTCATTCACGTTAAGACTGTGAGAACACGAGTTCAGTGGGGCAGGAGCAGGCAGAGACAATGGGCCTACTTGCACAGTCAGGTCTGTGGATCTTGGGCAGGAGAGAGAAGCGAGCAGTGCAAAGTAAGAGAACTATGAGTTTGGTGGCAGTGGATGGAAGTTCTCCGGACTGATGGTGTCAGACATAGTTTTCTGATGGTCCAGAGAGGGGTCGTCTTCATTGGGTAGGTATGAGGTGTCTGAGAGTTGCTGCCTGGCCTCAGCAAGGTAGAGATCAGTGCACAGCACTTCAACAGCACCCTCTTTGGCTGCAGGTTTGAGGAGAAGGTTGGGATTGGTGCAGAGAGAGTGGAGGGCAGTGTGTTCAGAGGGGTAAGGTTCGAGGAGGAGAGAGGAGTGCTGAAATTGAGCTGGTTGATGTCTCATCAGCAATATAAGGTGAAAAGATCCAGGACTGGCAGAGAGCCAGAGTGGGGTGTCCGAGAAGAGGAGGAGGGTTTGAGACGGGAGAAGGGATCATCAGTGCGGGTTGTGGAGCTCATGACCAGACTGCTGAAGACTCACATTGGCATGAATGCAGCATTGATCATTTGCTGAAATACAAAAGCACTGCAGCAGAAATTCAGCGTAAGGATGACATCAGATTCCAACTTTTTCAGTGCAGCTCTAGCTTCAAGGCACTGATTATCTCATCAGTGATGCAGTACACATGATAATAGTCCTGATAATTAAACTATCATTTCGAACTCTGTACCTTTCGCATCTTTAATTGTGAAGGACATACTGAGATTATAATCCCAGAGTACAATGGAAGTTAATACTATATTTGTGCCACGAACCAGTGTTTGAATTCCATAGATTTAATAAACCATGTTACCTTAAAGAACTATGTTTTATTTATTATCATGATCAGTGCAAACTTGATATATGCATTAGGCCAAATTAAAAAAAAGTTGCTTTGAAGTTATCTTTCAGCTGTGTGATATCATATAACTGTCTATTAATTACCATGTTGAAACTACTTATAAAACAATTTGAATGACTTATTGTGGTGTGGTTTCATTGTTGCCGATCAACCACTGAAACCAGATTCTCATCATATTTTATGGCTTTGTAGTTGCTACTTCCCCTTTCAGATACTAGAAAGAAAGTACGTGAATGTTGCCCAAACATTCTCCCTCATGATATTGCATAATGCTGTAGGGCCAACAGTAAAAAAGAAAAGCAGCTTCAATATACCTTTCAAAACACCTCAAAATATTTTGCATTCTGTGGAGTATTTTTGAATATTTGAAAATAACTCCTCTAAAGTAGGAAAAAAGGCAGCGAATATGTGTGGAACAAGCTCCCAAATACAGCTACGGATAAAGAGCGGACCATCAGTTTAGTTAAGTTGATTTACATGATGAATATTGGCCAGTAACCAGGGATTATCTTCCTCTTCATTGACAAATGTAAAAGGTTTCTTCACGTTAGAAAGCCAATGAAGTGTCTCATTTGCAACCAATATCTCCAAACTGTGAAACTCGCCCAGTAAAGCATTGCAATGAAATCCAGGAACTGCTTTACTCAAGATGGGCTTTTGGTTTAAACGTAAGAGCTTCTACCCAGAAGATGGAGTTTCACTTACTGAGGCACAGGTGACGTAATTTGGAAAAGCCCAGGTGTAGTGTTCTTAAAATTTTAATTCTGGGTGGTAAATATAGTAAGATGAAGAGTAACATGCAAGCATTATTCCACTTTGTTTCTTTGACAAGCAACGTTTGAGGTATATTACCAATGGATTTATAGTGCAATTATTTCTGATGTGCTAATATAGCTTTCCTTACTGGAAGAAAACCCTGTGGGTAAAAGGTTGTTAGTCTGATTGCACTGTTTATAACTGTGCAGATTGAATTGCAGTGTGTTTTATTATATGGATTATATAATTAATTTCAATATTGTTTCAAGGAAATCTGAATCACATAGTCTGAGCAAAACCCCGTGATTTGGCTACTTTGTGTTACACGATTACAAAAAAATTCAGTAAAGATAATATAGAACAAAAGGAATTAGCTAATAAGTAAATTTGATTGAGATTGTAGCAATGATCTAGTCTTTAATTATAAGGAAATAATTGCACGTTCCTGAAGAAGTAAGGTCTTGGCCTAAAATGTTGACTGTTTATTCATTTCCATAGGTATTGGCTGACCTGCTAAGTTCCTCCATCATTTTGTATGTATTTGGACATTTATCTGATGTATGTTTAACCTAAAAAAAAACATTATTTTAGCCAGATTTTACACAGTACCAGAGTTAGTGCAAACATTATTTTGACATGTTGCATTATGAAAACTAAGGAATAAATATTCAATATGGAATTGGGAATGAACATGACAAATCCAAAGGAATCAAACTTGTGATACTTAAGTACAAAAGTATTTTTTTATGATTTCTATTTATTGTAGACATTTAATCAGATGACTTTATATCTTAAATTGCATTCAATTGTGAATAATATATTAATTAAATATGAAAAACACTTTTAGATTTAAATTTGATTTTTTTCTGAAATGTACAAGAAGTTTCAAACTTGGTTGTCTATTTGTGAAGATAGAATTAGGATTTGTGCAATTATAAATCATGGACATGAATTGTACTGCTTATGAGGCTGTAGGTGCTCAAGCTGAAAGGAGGATTTCTGTCTAGAAATTCTAGTGTATCAAAGGAGTTGACTAACATTGTAGTGATGACAGACACCCCTCCTAACTCCACAAATTTCACTGCGTCAGTCCCACCTCCTCAATGTCCATTCTGACTTTGGATAGGAACAGTAGACAACAGCACTGAATATATTAGCCGAAAGTTCCTGCCAACCTACCATTGTCATGATGTATTAACATCTCAGGGACCCTTGGACAGGATAATGGACCAAATTATACATTAAATGACTTGCATGATGAATTACAACTAAATATATTTCACTAGAACATTTCAGAAGCTCTGCCAAAGACTCTTAAAAGGTAATTATAATATTACTTTATGGATTAAAATCAATTACCATTTTCAAGCTCTCATGTTGCTACCATTGTGCCACAGAAATGATGGCACAAGTGACCTGATGCTGGAGTGATTCACTGGCCAGGACTGGGTTTAAGTTACCAGTTCTTCAAGAAGAATTTCTGTTATAAAGGTTGGATTACATGAATATGGGTAAGAGGATCCTCCTGGTAGAGCATAAACACTGTGGTTAAACCAGTTGGGACAAATGACTTGCCTTTGTATTTTACACTGTATGTGATCTATATAACTGTAACCTTTTGGTATTAATTTGCTACACCAGTGATTGATTTCTAGTTTAAAAATCTCTTCACCATATCTTTGAAGTCTGCTCAGTTTGTTGTTCCATTGTGTTCATCCTCTGTGAAACCACGAGCAATGGAAACTCACTGATAAATTGCTCTTTGATTACTATCTCAAAGAATATTAACATAGATTAGAATTTACCTCTTGAAGTTCTCCAACTTGTTTTTGATTATTCTTTTTATGAATCATAATGGAGAACTTGATGGACAGAAAGAGACAAAACATCTACTCAGAAGAAAATGTATTGTTTTGCAATTTTCTCCAGAAAATTGGAAAATTAAAAGTTCATTTATGTCCTCGTTGTCCATTTAAATCAATCATTGTTTTAAATTGGTTTATTATTGACACATGTACTGTGTGTTGCATACCACCCATACAGGGTGTTTTACATCAATGTATAAAGAAAGTCCAAGAAACAACAGTATCAGAATGCAGAACAGTGTTAGAGAGGAAGTGCTGTGTGTAGGCTGACAACAAGGTGCAGATCTATAATGAGGCAGATTATATCAAAAGTCCATCTAATTGTGTTAGGGGGCTTCAGCAGCCTCATAACAGCAGGAGGGAAGCTGTCCTTGAGCCTGGTGATGCATCTAAGAAACGATGTGCTGCCATTGGAGAGGGTCCAGAGGAGGTTCAGAAGAATGAATCTGGGAATGAAAGGGTTAACATGTGAGGTGCATTTGATAACTCTCAGCTTGTACTCATTGGAGTTTAGAAGAATGAGGGAGGACCTCAGTGAAACCTATTGAATATTGAAAGGCCTAGATAGAGTGGACGTGGAGAGAATGTTTCCTATAGGGGAGTAGTCTTGGACCAGAGCTCACAGCCTCAGAATAGAGGGACATTCCATTAGAACAGAGATGATGAGGAATTTCTTTAGCCAGACAGCCAAGTCAATGGATATACTTAAAGTGGTGTTTGACTGGTTCTTGATTAGTAAGGTGTCAAAGGTTACAGGGAGAAGGCAGGAGAATGGGATTGAAGGGATAATATATCGGCCACGATGGAATGGTGGAACAGACTACTGTATACGAGCCTAGTTTCTGCTCTTATGGTCCCTTCTGGTCTACATACTTTCAGGCCATTATGTCTTGTGCTCAATGGGAGGGCAGCGGAAGGTAAGGTTGTGTGTGTGTGGCCTTTGGTGATGATGGTTGCTTTCCAATGCAGTGAAAAATGTAGACAAAGTCCTTGGAGGGGAGGCTCGTTTCCATTACATGATGAGGTACATCCACAACTTTGAAGCTAGGTGAGGGTCAAAAGGGACATGCTAGGTGTCTTTGGCCTCCTTAGGAAGTAGAGGTATTAGTGCCTTTTCTTGGCTATGGCTCCTGGAAAACTGGCAGCGCGTTTGGATGCAGCAGCCTCTTAGGGGCCAACCAAAAGTTTTTTTTTCCTTTGTTAAATGGATTTTTTATTATCTCAAGACTATACTGAACTCCAAGAACTTTGGGCACTGTAGGTCTACCGCATCAGTGAGCTGCTCGTTGATCAGAGTAGCGGACGGCATGTCGGAGCAGCCGACCTGGGTGGAGACTAAGTTGGTGCCTGCTACTCGAAGGCATCAGAGCTGGTCTGTGAAGGTGGATGCAGCATAACCATGGGTGATTGTCTTGGACATTTCTCTTGCAATTGCAAGACCTTGTTGGATATTAATAATGTAAGACGTTGCAGGCCTGTTTCCTTTATTTGGTAGCAAGACAGGTGACGTAGGAGCTGCATTGCCTTTGTTGTAGCAAGGACAAGGCCTCAAGCCATGGTCTTGCCTGCTGCTACAGTCCAGATGAGAAGATGCCAGAGGCAGTGTCACATGGCATCCATGCTCGGTTGGGGGATGGCCTCTCCCATCTGTGCTGCCCTCTAGTGTTCAATCGGTGGAATGATAGGTTTGATTGTTGGGAATTGTACCATTGATTTGCAAGACATGTCGCTTGGGCTTTTGGATATGTGTTTTTTTGTGTGACTATGGATTATATTTTGCTTGCTATTTTGAATGTGCTGCATATGTTTTGCACCATGGCCCCAGAGGAACACTTACGTTCAGCTGTATGGTTGAATGATAATTGATCTTGATTTGATTTGATGACATCCATTAGTTGGACCAGGACAGCTATTGCTAATGATTTCTCCTAGGAGCATGAAACTCTCAAGTATTTCAACCTCAGTGCCATTTATCTAAACAGAGGTATGTGTACTGCCCCTTCTTGTAGTCAATGTCCAGCTCTTTTGTTTTATTCTGTTGCTAGGTTCTCTATCTCATTCTCGTATTCTGATTGTTTTTTAAGATGTCCCACTGCTGTGGTGTCATCTGCAAACTTGTAGACGGAGTTAGAGCAACATCTGACCACGCTGTTGTGAGTGTATAGGGAGCAATGCAGGGAGCTGAGGATGTAGTTTTGGGAGGCAGCATTATCGAGGATATTTATAGCAGAGGTGCCTAAAGTACCAAGAGATTTTAATATAGACCACAAAAACTCGGTGCATAACAATGATTTCATTTTCATGAATGTCCATTAATGGCACCTTAGATCTTCTCTTTCTTGACCTCCATGCTTCCATTCCCACTTTAGCCTTACTGAGCTCTTGCCAGATCCATTTCCTTCTCAGGCTCTGCAGCACGCAGTAAGTCATCTGTTGTGCATGATGTCTTTGGGTGAGTACTGTTCAATTTGGCTGTGATATGGACCAAATCCATAATAGTTATTAGGATACCATGCACCAGTCATTTAGCATGCTTTGGCTTATTGAGATTAGGTTCCGTGGCATAGTGTGGAATTAAGTGTGGAATTCGAGGCTGTGAAAGTGAATTATGTTGAATATTGAAAAGTAAATCCAAGTATAAAATAATTGGAGATTAAAGATTAATTAGTTGCACATTCATTTACTGAAACTTCCTTAACTCTGGATGGTGAATGAGCTGTGACTTACGCTATCATAGTGGTACTTGTTTCTACAAACGATGCACTCTGTTCTAATTAGAAAATGACAAATTTCATACAGTTGATACTGGTAACAAGCATGCTGAATCATGAAATATCAGAGTAAGCCACCTATCTCAACAACGCAGAGTAAGGTGAATCAATGTTCTGGGCAGCATCTGTTGACGACTTACAGCAGGTGACGAGATTTTTGAATGAAGTCTCCCAAATTCGTACAGATTCTTCATTCATTCCAAAGCTATAATATTTATGCTAAATATTTAATCAAAACAGTGATAAAACATTAAATTGAGGACAGGCTTTTGCATTTAAGACATGGAATGCTGCCTAGAAATTGATTTTTTTTATATCAGGCAAAGTTAAAGCATATCAAAATATACCACTACTTTAGATTGAAAATGAATCATGTTTGTACTGCATAATCAGGCTCACAACATTCAGTTCCTGGATAGCAAATAACTCAGCCTTTGCTTTGTATTCATGTCCTGACAAAATGGTTCTAAAAATGTACCTGAGGATGTGAACACTGTACAGATAAGTGATATTTTTAAATCAAACCTTTCAGTGGAGAAAATAACTTGCTCAGGGTAGAACGTAAAGAACTAAAATTTTTCACAACATCAATATCCATCTGATACTTTTGGAAAAAATCACCCGGAAAATACAAACACAAGAGATTTTGCAGATGCTGGAAGTCCAGAGCAAAACACACAGAATGTTGTGGGTACTCAGCCAGTCAGGCAGCACCTATGGAAATGAATAAACAGTCGAATTTTGAGCTGAGACCCTTCTTCAGGACTGGAAAGGATAGGGGAAGATCACAGAGTGAAAAGGTTGGGGGAGGGGAACAAGGACTAGCTGAAAGGTGGTACGTGAAGCCAGGTGGGTAGGAAAGGTAAAGGGCTGGAGAAGAAGGAATCTGATAGGAGAAGAGTCAACCATGACAGAAAGGGAAGAAGGAGGGGCAGTATGGGGAGGTGATTGGCAGGTGAGGAGAAAAGGTAAAGGGCTGGAATATGGAGGAAAGGAGAGGGAAGAAAATTATAGGAAGGCAAAATCAATGTTCTTGCCATCAGATGGGGGGGGGACGACCTAGATGGATTGTGAGGTGTTGCTTCTCCACATTGAGAGTGGCCTCATCATGGTAAAAGAGGAATGGATCAGAACAGGAATGGGGATAGGAATTAAAATGTTTGGCCACCAGGAAATTCCGCTTTAGGTGGATGGAGTGGAGCTGCTTGACAAAGTGGCCCACCCAGTTTCTGTCAGATCTCACCAATGTAGACGAGGTGGCAATGGGAGCACTGGATACAGTAGATGATCACAACACATACACAGGTGAAGTGTTGCCTCGCCTGTAAGGACTGTTTGGGGTTCTGAATAGAGGTAAGGGAGGAGGTGAACGGGCAGGTGTAGCATTTCTGTCACTTGCAGGGATAAGTGCCAGGAGAGAGATTAGTGGGGAGAGATGAATTGGCAAGGGATTCATGGAGAAAGTGATATCTGAGTAAAGTGGGGTGGAGGTAGAGATATGTGTAGTGGTAGAATCCCGTTGAAGATGGCAGAAGTTATGTAAAATAATGTGTTGGATCCGAAGGTTCATCGGGTGATAGGTGACAATATAAGGAACTCTATCCCTGTTAAGGCGGCGGGAAGATGGGATGAATATGTTTATTTCTGTGCAGGGTAAAGAAGTTTTCTTTCCTGAAGATGTGTTATACCTTCTTGTAGCAGTAAGTAATTCATTTTAATGGTGAGTCAAACATGGTCCAAGTTTGTTTTCTACCTTTGGATCACCACATAAGTTTCTTTCCGATGTTTATAAATAATGTTTCAGTTAAAAGTCACGTATTCACTGTTATAGAAACTGCACTTTACAGAGCGTGAGAACGAAGCAGAAACCTATTATAAAGTTTTTGTTGCCACCTACACGGTGCATAAGTATCTGTACTCAGTTTAACTGAAGTTTGTTGTGATTGGGCAAAGTTTAGCAGTGGGAGAAGTTAATAAGCAGTTTCAAAACACAAATGCCTCCACACACATGTCCTTGCTTGCTTTTTAAGGGCGGAAGCATTTTTTTACGGAAGGGCAAGTCTTCGATTTTAGTTTACCAGTGGATGCGGTGTTATGAATATTGACAACATCTACACTGATAAAATATTGTCTAATTGATTTTAACCTTACAATGAACAGCATTAATCAGATAATGTCCTTTTAACTCTTAGTAAGAACATCAATGGTGTACTTAGTTGACTTTTATGTTTTAAAAAGAAAGTGATAATTTTGAATTAATTTTCTACTGCATAGTATTTTCCCATTTAAAGATTGCTATAACCAGTTTTGGCTTGAGTCTGGGTTGCTTCTAATCCTATAATAGGAAAAAGGTGTGATATTTTGGGGTTTGCTCAGTCACGAAAGTATGTACCAGCTCATTCATGACTTATATAAAAAAAAACTTTTAGTTCAATCATTCAGAGAAATTGCTAATGCTTGGCACATTGACAAACAAAATACTGTATTATCTGCGTAAAATCTTAGTAATTTCAGCAATCAAAATTTTAATAACACATAGTTGTATTAAAGGCATGAATGCTGGATGATACATGACAATTGAATGATTTTCTAGGTGTTCCATGAAAGGTAAACATACAAGTGGAAATAAATAAAAATATGTATTCAGATGATTACTTCATAGGTCGTTGGCCATTGGACTTTAAGTGCAATTTGGCTTCAATGTGTTGTATTGAAATGATTATGCATCTCAAGTTCAGTTTGTTGATGTGTTCAAGGAAAGGCAACCAGTAAAATAGTTCTGCAGATCTTCTGCACCCGTGATTAGCAAACTGCACAAACATATAGATCCATGCACGCACCTACATTCAGTAAGTGTTTATCCCCACAAAGCTAGTTTAATTAGTGTTGATTATTTGTATCCTTAGAGAACGTTACAGTGTCAACATTGGTGAGAAAAAATAAGTTTGGTACAAATATTATTTATATTCACCTTTGAATCAAATTTTTTTTGCATGAAGAAAACTGTTCGAAAGTGGACCACATGAAGGTCACCAGGTATTTAATCAACAAATCCTCCTAATCTACTTCTATTATCTATGGAGGAATTATCTCTGATTAGAAAATCTTTGTTGAGTCATGCCTCATGTTTACTTATGTTTTCTCTTTGAAAACCTATGCACCTTGAAATTGGATCATGTGGTGCTATTTTTATTCTCTATTTGACTTGATTCCAATTAAAACTAAAGTATAATTAAAAATTAGAGACTTAATGTGATTGTAAAGTCTATGATTTTCCTTCCAAGTCCTCCATGTGTCCAATACATTAACACATTGGAAGACAGACACATGCAGTAGCATCTAACAATATACAAGGCATTCCTAGATACCAGTTCTATAATTTTCACTGATGCATATTTGACCCATGTTGTCCATGGCACATTGATGCAGAAAGACTTTCCATGCATCTGGAATTACCTGCACTACGACTTAGAAGGAATGAACGTACAAACCACAATCTAGTGCTGGGAATTGGTTTCGTTACCTGGCTCCCTTGAGCTATCTTTATCTTCACTTACACCCTCTACCTCCTTCCAACCTGCCCCCCACCTTCATCTCCCCCACAGAGCGCTTGGTTCTCAGTGGATCACCCTTCTGGCAATTTGCCAGCCAACGCTGACCCAATAGCCTTCGATCAACCTACTGCTCTGGCCAGCTGCCCTGCCTCTTCCCAGCTCTGCTCAATAGTCACTATCACTAGAGTATACATTTTAAATACTTACCTTGAGTGAATTTTCCGCAGAACCTATTCCAGATAACCTTTGGCATGAATTGAATGGAAAGGTCAATGAGCATTATTAGTTTTGTGACTGATAACAGTTGTACATTACAACAATGTTTTCTTTTCCGATCTCAAAGACCTTGCAAACGTTCTGTAAGAAACTTTTGGTACTGTTCGGTATGTTTGCAAAGAGCAAAAACGTGGACGTTCTCACAGATTTATAAATTATTCTTTTAAGGGAATAGTTATTTAAATTTATATTTCAAAGTCTGTAGCAATCTACATTTATCTCAGTGTGGTTGTAATAATTCACTTTCTAAAACCTTAAAGAATTCTAAAGAAATGCTTAAGAATTTATTGTACCACAGATAGAATTCAATCATAGTTGAAGTTCAAGAAATGAAGCTGCAGTATAGTATGGATACTGCTCAACAGGCATCCCACTTATGAATATTATTCTAAATTATGCTTTCAGTAGAATATTGGCTTCTTTGAATATCGTTTTGCTTTTCACATTGTCACTTGAATGAAGGTAGAATTTATTTTAAATTAAGGAACAATAGGAATGGTTTTAATGCCAAAATGATATGATACAGAGGAAAATGAAACTCTGATTTGTCAATGCCAGCTATTAAAATAAACCTCGTACAACTTTATGTGCCACTTGTTTCAGGGTGTTCTTCATGAGGTGCAGTCAGCTGCATGTTCCTTCCAGGGCTCAATGCTGATGTCCAGCGCCTTCGTGTCCTGCTTGCAGACACCCTTGTAGCTCAGTTGTGGGCTACCAGCTCACCGCAGAAGGTGCCATTTGGGGTGTGGCCAACCTGCATGTGGCAGACATGCCCCAGACAGCCTAGTCTACGCTGCTTGAGTAGGATGCACACACTAGGGAGGTCAGCAAGAGAGAGAGCCTCAGCATTGGGTATTCTATCCCTCCAGGAGATGCCCAAGATGTGACAAAAGCACCTTGAATGGAAGCACCTTCTCTCCTGCTTAATATAAGTTGTCCAGGTGTACGACAGTGCGCTGGTGACACAGGTGTGGTACGCTGCCATCTTTGTTTTGACCGAGTCTGGAGTTCTCCCAGACTGGTGTGGAGAGGCAGGCAAGATTTGCTGCAACCTTCCCGAATAGCTTGTAGATTTATGCATTGAAGGAGAGGTTATGACTGATGATGGACCCCAGGTATATGAAATGAGGAAATATATCCAGTTTGGTTTTATCAATTGCTTCCACATCTTGTCCCAAGACATTTATCTTTTTCAGTCTAATAGTCAGCCCAAATTCCTTGCAGGCCTGAGAGAGGCAACCCATCTCACTCTGGAGGTGCTGTGGAGTGTGGATTGCAACTGCTGCATCATCAGCGAGCAACATGTCTCTGATCGTAGCCTCATTTGCTTTAGTTTTGGTTCTTAGGTGGGCAATTAAATTGGTTGACGTGACTAGCCACTTGCTGTAAATGCACTGGCTCCAAATTTAGTTAGTTACATCATTAAGTAGTCAGGCAGAAGTAGTTCATGGCGTCAGAGGAAAGATGTAGTTCAGCAATCCATCAGAAGGATGCTTCTCCAAGTTAATTAGGACCTAAAATGACTTAACTGGATGTGTCCACCTGCTGAATGCAACTCCATGGGATTGGTTCAGATATTGCCAAATTAACATAAGTGGAAGTAGTGAAAGGGTTTTCTGCTGAAGTCAACAGAATCCTGGGAAGTTTCTCCAGTCTCAGTTTTGCCTTTTTTTAACTTGGTTAATCTTGCCAGAGGAAGTGTCAGTTCTAGGAAGAGAAACAACAGCAAAATGATCGAAGGTGGAACAACAGGGGGCCTGTTAGAAAGCAGCAACTGTGGAACCATCCCATAGAAGACCTTATTCAGCTTGCAGCGTCTAAAGGCCAAAAGCCATCTTCCTGCAACTTGACCTGCTGTCTTTTAGTTTATGATACTGGATTTGATGTAAGATTGTTGGTAATTTATTTATATTAACAGGGGTCTTGGTACAATCAAATGAATTCCTAGTTGAAATTGTCAGCATCAATCACCCTTACAGAGATGTCTTTGTGCAGCCGATCCTATGTCTCCCTGTGCTCCTAGCTGGGAGCCTGTAGGCCAAATGGCCTCTGGGTAAATGCTACAGTCTCCAGAAGTGGTATTCAGGAGAACAGATGTTGGGAATAATTCCCATGTTCACCACTGCCTTTTATCTTTAAGGCAGTGCATAAATCGATGAGTGTATTTATTCATACATTTTATTAAATGTTCAGGCTCTCAGATAGAGCCAGTGCTTGTGGAGGGAGCTTGCAGAAGTCCTTTGTTTTGCAGCTTCATGCTTATCACACATGCCGTGGTCAGTTTATTAGGTACACCTGCACACCTGGTCATTAATGCAAATATCTAATCAGCCAATCTTGTGGCAGCAACTCACTGCATAAAAGCATCTAGACATGGTGAAGAGGTTCAGTTGTTTTTCATACCAAACACCAGAATGGGGAAGAAATGTGATCTAAGTGACCTTGACCGTGGAATAATTGTTGGTGCCAGATTGGGTGGTTTAGACTGACCTCCTGGGATTTACATGCACACCAGTCTCTAGAGTTAACAGAGAATGGTGTCAAAAGCAAAATACATCTAGTGAGCAGCAGCACTGTGGGTGAACATGCCACATGTTATTGAGAGGCGTTAGAGGTGAATGGCCGAACTGGTTCAAGCTGACAGGAGGGTGAGAGTATCTCCGACAACCATGCGTTACGTGTGGCTTGATGGATCCATTTATATCAGAGTATGTATACAGTACACAACCTGAAGTTCTTACTCATCCACAAAACAAAATAAAACCCCCAAAGGATGAATGACAGGAAAATGATAGAATCCTCAAAGACCCCCTCCCCCCTCACACACACGCACAGCAAAAGCATCAACCCTTCCCCCTCCCCCTCCCCCATCTGCGTCAGTGAAAAGCAACAGCCCCCACCACCCAATATTCAAGGAATAACAGCTCCCCTCCCCGCCCAAGAGACCATGATCTAAAACCCATCAAAAACCACTGTTCATCCCAACAGTTTGAGGTATCGCTCCTGCCACTGTGAGAGGGAGACCAACAGCTTGCTGTTTCAATGTTACAGCATTGCTTATTTTGACAGCAGCGTACACTGCTGTCTCGATCTTCCACAACACTTCAGTTGGTGATACCGCCGTGGAACCGATTAATCCGCAGGGCTGCTCGCCGAAGGTGTCTGTCCCCTGGACATATCAAAACGGCTAGGCCGCTCACTGAGAACCCACTGCTGTGAAGAACTGCAGTTTGAGTGCAGCTGTAGATCACAGTCTCCAACAGGGCCCCAGCCACCCTGAAAAGGAAAGAAGGGACATTGGAGAGAAGAATTTTAAACTGTTTTGCAGATGGATGCCCTCTAGCACCATCTTTAGCTCCTCCCCTTCAGTGGTGTGCAGAAGAGCATCTCTGAATGCACAACACATCAAACCTTGAAGTGGATGGGCTGCAGCAGCAGAAGACAACACAAGGTTCCACTCCTGTTGACGCTTTATTAGGTGCACTTCGGTACCTAATAAAGCAGCTACTGAGTATATTTCTGCTGTAAGTGGAAAAAGTAATCTTTTGGAACTTCATATCTTTGATAACGAACCGAAGAAAACATCGGAAAATCTGTCTCAATGCTGCTGAACATTTCCTTGTAGTAATTCCTGCCCGGCAGCAAGGGGTTCTGTCTTTAAACAGAAAGTCCATCAGAAATGACATTTCATGCACTGAATGACATTTCATCTCTGCTCTGAAACCCTTCTCAAATGTCCTTGAGTATTTTGCCCATCCTGCATCCCTCCAGCTCTCTGAAATGTACTTAAAACTAACTGACTTGTAGTGTAATTTTGATACTTTGCAATGATTGTAGAGATGTTTTCAATCGTTTTCCCAACATGGCCTTTAGTTAGCTATTCCACCAGGATTCTTTCTGTAACCTTACTGGATAATCATTGGAGATAACTCGATGTTACATTGGTGGGGCTTTGTTAATAGTTTCTCATGAGAAAGTAATAATGTAGTTGAAACATCTTCAAAAATGCATTGCCTGGAAATCCAATTACTTTACATTATTCATTTCAGCATTATAGAAAATTGGCTTTTCCGCCAGGACACGATAATGACCCGGTTGTTTTGAATTGCTCTGGAAAATCATTCATAAGCTTCTGGAATGTTTCAGCTTCATGTGCCTGGTGCAGTTGCACATGGATTGTCACCATTTTTTGTGCAATGGTTCTTTTAGAGCACAGTCGGGGGACTTAAACCAAGCTGTCTCAAGAGCAACCATTGCTGGGCATTTATGGAGCAACTTGGCATTGATGTCACCACACACTTCAAAGTTTAAGTCCATAGTAATGTTTGATCATTTGAACAATCCTCTTCCCATAACTGTAGGGTGTCAAAGCACTTCATTCTCCACCCTGGTACCAAGGACTAGTCTTGCAACACCACGTGCCCTCACCAACACTTCCCTCACTACATCACTCCCAATCGTCCAATGGAGACAACTCTCCAATTCCACTGCGTACCCAGGCACCATTTCTCTCAAACCAATGTTTCAGACCTCTTAATCTGTACATGTTCTTGACACCACCCTCCTCATCGAACCTGATCCCTGACTATTTGAGTGTTTGGTCAACAGCTGCTGGCTCTTCCTTCACATCCCATACCCTATGCCTCTCCAAAGTAAAAGCCAACTTTGGTTATGGATAGCATACTTTTTTCTTGCACTAATGTGTATTGTGCAACACAACAGAAATGGCCATTGTATTGCCCCAGTGCCTATCCAGCACGTGCATTTAGGCAGTCTGGAGTTTCTGAGCCAAACATCATAAGCATGAATGTGCTTGTTCTGCTTTGTTTACTTAGTTTATCATGTTTAAAAAAGCATACAAATAATTTGTGTTAAAGCTAGTGTAAAAATATGTGTCCATTGAGTTTTGCTTTTTAGCAGTTATTCAAAATTACCTGTACGCTACTCTAAGCAAAATAATTAAAATATTCAGTCATTAAGTCACTAGCAATGGTTGGGTGGGGGTGGAGGTTGGAGAAGCTTGTTTAGTGAATGGTCGCTGCGTGGGAAACCCCCATCCAGACAGCCTCTAACAGACGTCATCTAGTAGTAGGAGGTGCAACAGTGGGTGTTGAATAAACATAAGGGACAAGGAAGTTAAGCCAGTCTTCATACAGGATAGTCTGTTGCGTCTCTGCTAGGATTAGTTTCCAACTACACAGCATGTCTGAGAACAAGAAAAAGAACAGAGGGAAAAAGAAGGGTGAAAGACGTGGTAAAGGAAAGGGACGTAAACAGAAAGGTAATTAATTTGAAACATGTCACTTTAATGTCAGTGAAGGAACTAATATATTGCAATTCCTCTCACTGCTTTTTAAGGTTGTACCCTTTTGCAAAAATGGACATGTTTCTGCATATCAAGACATTTTGATTCTATGAAAAGTTGATGTGGTTTAGCATGTAAAACATGCCTGTAACACTTGTCTTATTTTGACAGCCTTGAAAGTTAAAACTTGTACGATATAAAATGACAAATGTTACTGAAGGTCGTAGTAGAATATTTAAGAAGTAGCTGTTTACACAAAATGCATTCTGAAAACTGCTTGCTAGGAATGGAAGAAAAGTAAATCAGTGCAGCACAAGTTGTTCAGTTCTCAAAGATGTTTGTTAAAACGTGGGCAGAGTTCCCTCTTTAGGAGTAATCTGACACACTGTAAAGTCCATGTTCCATTGTAGTATCTGAAAACAGCTTGACTCAAGTGCATTGATTTACTTGTGTGATGTTTGAAATTATAGTGTTTCTTCTGGTACTAAATGTGTTCCTTTATTTAATGAAAGTTAAGCATGAAAATGTCACATTGGATTTGAATTAACCTCTTCCACCGTTATATTGACAAAACATAATAGTAATTTATAATCGGTGAGAATGTGACTTGCAGCTAGTTTCCTTAGAAGAGTGTGCAGTACGCCTGAAGGAGGGCAGACCCTCTGTGCATGTTTAGATGTACTATGTCTGCAAAGCGTCAAGTTAAACATCTTGCTTTATGTGTTCTTAGCTTCTGTGCTGCTGATGATGTAAATATTTACTTTCAGATGTTTAAGATAAAGTTTATCAAAAGAACTTTACATTATGCGGTTGAATTCGAGCAGCACGATGTTTTAGTGATGTGTGACTTTCAAGCAGAATATGTTTTCAAACACAATGTAATTGCTTTAATTGATCACTTTATAGCGAATTCATCTTAGTGTTGATAACTGAATGAGTAACCCTTTCCTGCTTCTAAACTTTTAGAGTGCTGACCTGACTGTTTCACTATAAGTTAGCAAGGCATTATTTAATATGAATGGATTACGTTCTTGTTAACCAGTCACCCAGGATTGAGGATGGCTTCCTTTCATTCACGTTTATGGGTTTTGTGATGACTGGTGTAGAACTTGCAAGCTCTTCCACATATAGCGCAGGAGATTAGGATAGTTTGTTCTCTTTCTACTGATGGGCTCGTGTTTCTCAGTGGCATTGCAAACATACTTTGCGCAGGCCAGGGATCTCCGGTGGTTAACAAATCCATCGGACATACCCTAAGGAATATCAAGAGAGTAGATGTACAACTGCTCTCAGTCTGGGTACCAACACAGCTATGTGGCCGGTTGCTGGGTGGTAAATGAAACCAGTCAGCAACCAGCCACATGTGGATGCACCGATCTCCAGGGAGAAATACTTGAATTTGGCTGAGATTGACAACTCAGTTAACAGGCTGCCTTTGACTCTCAATAATCCTGTCTATTGGGCTTTAGTGTACTAACACACTCTCTGGTCCTTTCTGTGGCTGCGTGCCATGACTTCAAAAGACTTTATATTATTGAAAATCCAGTCGCATTCAGATTTATTAATCTAACTGCACCATCTAGTAATAAAATAAGTAAAATGAAGACTCAAAAGTGGATTTGTTGAAAGCAAAGAATTGTGGTTTCAGTGCCAGGAGATTTTAAAGGAGATCTCAGCCTGCTGTAGTTTCTTACTTTTGAATCAGCATCTGGTCCTCCTGCTCATATCAGCATTTTCCCTTTTAATTCCCTCACTGCCAAGCTTGTAGGCCAATTCCATCCCCTGATTCCATGCATAGTATTGAATGCTTGCTAATGTATCCCTAGATGGAGGTAAGCAATAAAATCTGAAACTCATTTTGTCTGGTTTATGTCCAAATGCATGACACAAGGCAGTGAGCTTTGTAACAGCTGATATTATCTGCTAAGGTATATGTACTGAAATAAGAATGTGTGAAAACTCTTAAATGTCAAAAGGCTTGCTCACAATAATATTTCTGCTGCCAAAGGTGTCATTGAGAGCAAAGCTTCAAAATGCAAGTTACTTGCCTATATCCACAGACAGAATCAAAATATAGCGCATTAAGGTAACAACAATGCACCATTCCTGGGTTGTATTCAGAGAAGGTGCATTTTGTGCAGTTATTGCTTATGATAATATGCATTCGTACAATCTGAGCAGCATTTTGAAATCAAAGGTTTTCTCTGATTTTATATAGCTGTTTACCTGAAATAGCCAAACTCAATGTGTTCATATTAATATTGGAACAACTTACTGGTTGAAACTATTGAGACTAAGTGTTCTTGTTGAGTAGTGTCTGGCAATTGAATCCATTTACACCTGTGTTTTATGCATAAAGCATCTAAAAGCAAAATCCTTCAGTTTTGAAATGTTTGCATCCATTTGTAGCAAACATCACCCTCTCTAAACATTTAGATTGGGGAATTTTTGATCCTTACACAGGTTTCACTTGCCTATTACATTTCCCCACACCTAATGAAGTCATCAAAGAACACAGCTTAGTTTAACTATTTAATGGAAAATGACGAAAGGTTATGGGCCTCTGTCCATTGTAATTAACTCACAATAAGACTGGGAATATATCAAGCCAACAGCTCAGAATTAAGTATGAATTAAGGTACCAGAAAAAAAATCAAAGTTTCTGTGAATTCGGCAATATAATTAGTGAAGTTAATAGATCCCATGTTTTGTTAACTTGACGACTGCTGCCAACTGCGGATGTTTAGGATGACCTTCGAATGTTGGGTATCATTGAACTGACCAGCTGACCAGGGAGTGGGGAGGTCACCCTGGTAAACACAGAAAAATGTTCTAAATAATTCAATATTAGGTAATAATGCTTATGTTTAACTAGTCTAAAGTACAAAAAAAGAGTCAGAACAAAAGTAACATGCTGCTGCCCTCAACCTGGATACCAAAAGCTCAATTTTTCACTTCGCTATTCATTACAAGGTAGCTGGCACAACACGACTGAAGAAGAACCTAAGATCAGGCAGAACAGTGACTAACCATATTGTGGAGAGGACGAGAGGCATAATCAAAGGTCTGCCTGAGGTGGGACTGTGAGTGGAGGTTCATTTCCTTACAGTCCAGCATACTCCATTGGTACATATTGAAGCAGGCATGCTTGCTGTTAAGATTTAACTGACTACTGCTGACACTGCTCTGTTGCCTTTGGGGAATCATTTTGATTGAACTCAATTAAACGTTCTGTTCCTATTTCCATATACAGTACCAATAATAACTGTTTTGGATGTGGGTGTTGGACAACAATTTTTCTTTCTTTCCCAATAAAAAGGGGAATACGTAACATCGTAATGCTATGTAATTTCAATACTGTTTCTGTCAAAGACTGTGCCAATAGGGTTATATTAATAGAAAAACACGAGGTCGCAGATAGTCCTTGTGCAAGGTTTTGACCTGAAACATTGACAAACCCTTATGCCTCCCACCCATCCACACCCGCCACTCACACGCACATTCCCACCCCCAGATGCTGCTCAACCTGCTGAGTTTCTTCGGCAGATTATTCATTGCACCATATTTTTTGACATCTTGTTGAATATTCCAGGTCAGTATTACAAAGATGAAGATGGGAGACATCACTCTGCTGATGAATATGGATTATGCATTGTTGGAAACCAAAATTGAAACTTAAAATTTTGTAGAATTGTGGCAGCTTTCAAAATTTAAAATCTAAAATTCAGATATGTTGCATGCTGAACTATTTGCCTAGATTTTGAAAAACTTCCCAATTTGTTCAAAATGT
Organism: Hemitrygon akajei; assembly: GCF_048418815.1. Taxonomy (NCBI): domain Eukaryota; kingdom Metazoa; phylum Chordata; class Chondrichthyes; order Myliobatiformes; family Dasyatidae; genus Hemitrygon; species Hemitrygon akajei. The sequence continues at coordinate 50,383,842 of NC_133138.1, forward strand.
CTCCATTAACTACATGACCATAACTGAGGTAGACTGCTTGTTGGAATGTTGTGTAACATGAGGCACCCTCAAGACCAAAACTTTAATGGATTTAAAAGATATTCAAGAAGGAAACCACATTGTATATTTTTTTTATTTTGAAACAGCAGCCAAAGCTTACATATGATGTAAATATATTTGCCTAATAAGAAAATCTACATCAGAATCATATGCATTTTTTCACGAATAGTTAAAGAACAATTAAGAACCAATATTTACAGAGGGCTTTCCTTAATTAAATACTGCATCAAAGTGTTACAAAGACAATGCCATATGTGTTGCTTTTAACACAACTAACTATTTGTATGTAGCAAGATATCTGCTGTTAGTGGGACTAATCCCTTGGCGGTGGTCTTTGAAAGCTGATTGGTGCCTGGGGCTCCAAGAGAACCCAGTAGATTCTGGAAAAAGTTCTCTGGGATCTTTTGCATCCACATAAAGAGTAAGACTGGGCCTCGTTTTAATCATTCTTGGCTAGATGCATGGACTTGAAGCTGCCGATCATTTGTTTGTTGTCCAAAAAATGAACAGCCTCAAGTGATGGTGTGAATTTGAGCATCCACCCTACAACGTGAAGGAGTAAAAGTCTGTACAGAAATGTGAATTTATAAGTCTAATGGCTTGTAGAAAGAAGCTGTGCTGTAGCCTGTTTGTGCTGGCTTTAATGCTGCAGTATCGTTTGCCAGACAGAAGCAGCTGAAACAGTCACTGCTCTCCCCAATGATCTTCCAGGCCCTCATTAAGCACCCACTGCTGTAAATGTCCTCATTGGAGGGAAGTTCACATCCATGGATGCGCTGGGCTGTCCATACCACTCTCTGCAGTGCCCAGTGATAAAGGTTGGTGCAGTTCCCATACCAGGCAGTGATACAGCCTGTCAGGATGCTCTCAATGGTACCCCTGTAGAAAGTCTTGAGGATTTGGCAAACTCATAATGTCCAATGTGAATGTGATGCAATTTTTACCTAATCCTGTAGATTTATGAGAACCATGCAGAAGACTGTCTAAATATGTAAATCATGCCCCCACTCCATCTCATACCATTTCTTCCTTACCCAAAGATGTGACCTGATGGACAGATCTGCTTGTGAGTGAGGGTGAGGTGTTTTTGTGCTCTTTAGGGAATAAAGTTTCTTTTTGGTGCCTGCAGTTCCATAATGTTAATAACACCAAGGCCTCAAAATGTTTTGGACATCCACTGACACAACTTTTAGCATGCTCAATATGAACACTTTTTTTTTCCCAAAATTCCCCGCGTATCTCATGAAACGGCTGCCTTTTCAGAAAACGTTAACGTTTCAGACAAATAGCAGTCTAGATTCATGAGTGTTTTTTGAACCCATGACATAGTGCCATTGGTGAGAGTACTATCACTGAGTGAAACTGGCACTTAAGAAGGAAATAACAGCTACAGCAATCACTGGAATAAAAATCTACAAGGCTTTAAGTTGCTTGAACAACAAAAGATTTCCAGACACTTTCATGACTTGAGACACTGATCTTTTTAGATAAGTCTCTATCACGTTATGGAATTTCTGCCTGGCTGTTGAAGGAAGGAATTGAATGAAAGTACATTTATTCAGATTGTTTTGGTGCGTGCGGATGATTCAAAACAGCTCAGTAAACATTTACAAGTGAGATGTTGGAATTGCTCTGTTCATTTGACGTCAGCTGGGGTTCACAGGCAGGAGTTCTCACCTGGAGGGTGGTAGTCCTATTTAATTGGAAGCACTGCTAGTGATCTCCGAGGCACACTGAGCTGGGAGATAAACATCCCTCAAAGTTCAACAGATTAGATAGCAACTGTGAGAAAAGGATCAAATTAACATTCTTTTCTTTCAGATTGCCTTCATATTGTTGAAAAGTAACTCTTTCTGACTTTCCATTAGCACAAAATCTGTTGCTTTCAGTGCTTTAGTAGCTTTTATTTCAGAGTAACAATATGCAAAGTATTACATGTTTTATTTTGGGAGATTTGGAAATGGTTAGAGAGCTTTAACTCTTGACTTCCTACCTACTCTAAACTAATAACACAAGGTTCATTAAAAATAAGTTAAAGTAAGCTGAGCTGTACTATGAAATGTTGCTCATTTTGTAGAATGGATCAGCATGTTGATCCATTATTATGTCAATAAAGTATCAGCCTGCGTTTCAGAGGATTGGAGAAACTTACATAATAGACCAGATGGAATTAAATATCTTGTTCATACAACAGTGGTTTTTATTGTTACAATTCTGGGTGAATAACAGGTAACTAGATATTGGACTGTAATGTTGATCTCCCCATTGTAAGGGGTTCCAGGATCCACTTACCAGAAACATTAAACCCAAGGGAGCATCTCGTGCTGACTAGAAATTTCTTATTGGCACTTAAGTGTGGTTATTTTATTTCTTGATTCAGTTGTTTCTTTCATCCTTTCTCTTCGGGCTCTGTATTTTAAAATGAATCTTTATCTGCATCTTTCTAAAGCCAAAGGGAACCATTTAAAGCCATGATTAAATGGATGCTGATTGACCAACAGACTGTTTTCAGCATTTCCAGCCTTCCATTTAAATTTCCATTAATTATTGCTCAAAGTTGTGCAGCAACCTGTTTAAGAATAGAAGATAAAAGAAATAGGAACAGGAGTAGGTCATTTAACCCACTGAGCCTGTTCTGCCATTAAATAAAATCACCCCCCAACCCTTCATTCACTTGGTGATTAAAACCTGAATCAAATTCATTTTTTATTTATTAAAGGATTCTATACCTTTCTGGAGCATGGAATTTCAAAGACTTGTTGCCCTTTGCAAGAGGAAATTATTCAACATACTGTCTTAAATTTCTGCCCCCTTATTCTTGAGTCCGTGTCCTCTGATCTTCGACTTTCCTATGAGGTTTGTCCTTGTGTTTGCCCTGTTCAGTCCCCTAATGAATTGTATGTTTCAGAAAATAGCATGTTGTTATCCTATAGCCTTTATGCATATTGCAGAGTGGAAAGAGGAGCGATTACAATACTAAACAGACCCCTTTACTTTCTGGTGATGTGATTGATGACTTTCTTGAAAAGGAATTACTCATTGAGTTCCACTTATATTTTGCACAATTAAATTACGCATAATTTGAAAACAATCCAGTACTCTACAGCTAATTAATGTGAAAGGCTTGCAGATAGGAATAACTTTATAAATTCCTGGATCCAAATTAGAAAAAAAATAAGCATTAACTACGACGTTTGTAATTGCTTTTATTATTATTTTTCATTATGCTCCTGATAATTCAAAGTGTGACTAGTTCAGTTCAATATTGACATTTTACATATGACTGAAATTTATTAACATTCAGCCTTCCGACATTATTGCATGTTTTGAAATTTGTTGGTTTGCAGTACAGTTGCAGTACATAATAAAAAACTATAAATTACATGAAGAAATCTGTATATTATATATATATTAATATATAACTTGTATAAGATTAAATTGAATAAGCAGTGCAAAGAGAGCAAAAAGTATCAGTGAGGTAGTGAACAGCGGGGGTTCATTGTTGGGCTGGCACCTCTAATTCCTCTGTGCTTCAATCAAACCTCTAGCCCAGCACACCTTTCCCACTTACTTTTCCTCAAAGGTGAACTGCACTTGTGGCCTGACTCTGCTGTCCAGTTCTGAGGATCGATTTTTTTTTTTAGTTATCTTGAAGTGGTTTGGCTTACTGAAGTGCCTTGGGTGTGACTATGGATTTCAGCTGTAATAGTCCTAAAAAGAAATATTTGATAATTTCTATGGAGTTGCCAATTATCAATGCCATCTTTACTGCAGTGAAATACATAAATTACAGTGAGAAATATATATATATGTTTTTGTGTGTGTGTGTGTGTGTGTGTATGTACATATGAATTAAATGATTAATGGAAACAGCTAAAATATTGAACGTTTCTTGGGATGGTTCATCATCCATTCAGAAGTCTGATGGTGGAGGGGAAGGTGTTCCTAAAACATTGAGTGTGCGTCTTCAGGCTCATGTGCCTCTTCTCTGAGGGTAGCGATGATAAAAGAGCATGACCTCGGTGATGGGGGACCTTAAAGATGGATGCCACCTTTTTGAGGCATTGCCTTTTGAAGATGCCCATGATGCTGGGGAGGTCAGTTCCCATGATGGAGCTGGCTGAGTTTGCAACCCTCTGCAGCTTTTCTGATCCAGTGCCGTAGCCCCTCCATATGAGATGGTGTTGCAACCAGTTAGAATGCTCTCCGTGGTACATCTGTTAAAAATTTGTAAGATTCTTTGGTACATACTAAGTCTCCTCAAACTCCTAATGAAATATATCCACTGTTGTGCTTTCTTTGTGATTATATCAATATGTTCGTGCCAGGATAGATCTTTAGAGAAGCTGACACACAGGAACTTTAAACTGGTGTGTGTTCACTCAATTTTCCCTTCATTCCTGAAGTCCACAATCAATTCTCTGATCTTACTGATGTTAAGTGCAAGGTTGTGTTTGTGACACCACTCAACCAGTTGATCTATCTCACTCCTGCATGCCTCCATGTCACCACATGAATGATACAACAATAGATGTATCATTGGCAAATGTATAGATGGCTGTGCAGTGCCACATTTGTGGGTGTAGAGAAAATAAAGCAGTGAGCTAAGCACACGTCTTTGAGGTGTGCCAGTGGTGATGATCAGCATGGAGGAGATGTTATTTCCAATCTGCACTGACTGTGGTCACCTGATGAGGAAGCCAAGGATCCATTTGCAGAGGTCCAGGTTGATGATTAGTACCGATTGTGTTGAACGCTGAGCTATAATCAATAAGCAGCAACCTATTGTCCAGGTGATCCAAAGCTGAGTGGAGAGCCAGTGAGATTGCATCCCACTGTGGGTCAATTGTGGCAATAGGCAAATTGCAGAGGGTCCAGGTCTTTGCTTAGACAGATGCTGATTCTGGCCTCTCAAAGCACTTCCTCACAGTAGATATACAGGGATGTACATACACCCAGGAGGAGGACACAGATAACTTGGTGATTGTTAGAAGGAATGGGATAGGCAGCCAGTTCAAAGTATGCCTGTGGCCGTTCCCTTCAGCCACAGGTATAGCGCTTTGGATATTGTTGGGGAAGAGGGTGACGACCTGGTGGAGGAAGGTCACAGTGGGCAGGTCTCTGGCTCTGTGCCTTTGTAGGGAATAGGGGAGAAGAAGCAAGCTGTGGTGATGGCAGATTCAGTGATTAGAGGAACAGAAAGGAGTTTCTGTGGATGAGAATGAGATTCCCACATGGTAGGTTACCTCCTGGGTGCCAGGGCAGGGACATCTCAGATTGTGTCCACAGCATTCTTAAGTGGGAGGTTGAGCAGCCAGATGCCATGACCTAGGGGTAGAAGGAGTGACCAGGATCTACGAGTGAGTTTAGGGAGTTAAAGGGCAGGTCCTCCAAGGTTGTGAGCTCAGGATTGCCACCTGTGCCATGTGCTAGGAAGGCCAGAAACAGGAAGATTATACAGGTAAGCACGTGGCTAAGGAGATGGTGCAGGAGGGAGGGCTTCAGATTTTTGGATTGATGTGCTGTCTTCCAGGGAAGATGAGATCTATACAGAAGGTACAGTTCGCACCTGAATTGTAGGGGGACTAGTATTCCAGCAGGAAGGTTTGCCAGTGCTGCATGGGGGGAGGGGGGGGTTTAAACTAGGGTTTCAGGGAGCAGAAAACCAGAGCAGAAGGACAGATAGTGGAATGGTTGTGGAGAAAGATGTTGTTAAGTCTGCATACAAAGTCAGGACTCAAAAGGTTGCGAATGGTGGGGCTAATGTTCTGAACAGCATATATTTCATTGAAGGAGTATTGTAGGAAAGGCAGATGGGTTTAGGGTATGGATCGGTACATGGAATTAGCCGTTAGTGAGGTTTGGTTGCAAGAGGGGCAGGAATGGCAGCTCAATGTTTCGGAGTTCTGTTGTTTTACATGTGATAGACTGGGAGATATTAAAAGGGGAGGGGTGGCATTACTAGTCGAGAAAAATGTCACAGCAATGCTCAGACAGGACAGACTGGAGAACTTGGCCAGAGAGGCTTTATGGGTAGAACAGAGGAATAAGAAATGTCTGACCATGTTATTGGGATTCACTCCAGGGGATTTAGAGGAGCAGATTTGTAGAGAGATTGCAGACTGTTGCAAGAAACATAAGGTTGTGATAGTAGGTGATTTTAAGTTTCCGCATATTGACTGAGTCTCCTGGATGAGAAAGAATTTGTCAAATGTGTTCAACCAAATTTCCTGAATCAGACGGCACCAAGTTTGGGGGTTTAGTGAATAACGAGGAAGGCTATCAAAACTTGCTGCGGGACCTGGACCAGCTGGAAAAATTGCTTGTAAAATGGCAGATGGAATTTAATGCAGACAAGTGTGAGGTGTTGCACTTTGGGAGGACCAACCAGAGTAGGTCTTAGACAGTCAGCAGTAGGGCACTGAAGAGTGCAATTGAACAGATGGATCTGGAATACAGATCACAATTCCTTGAAAGTGGTGCCTAAATGTACCTAAAACTCCAACGGGTGATTAAGACAACTCAGTACAAGCACATCACGGAGATTCAACTCCCGGAGACCATCTACAAACCTTGATGCCTACGCTGCACTCATAACATTCTTAAAGACCTATCCCTTCCTGGACACTATCTATTCAATCTCCTGCCATCAGGTAGGAGATACAGAAACATCTTAGCCGAGACAGTTAGACTGAAAGCTGGTGTGCAGTTGTGCAATGCAACACCCCTGCTGGCCAATGGCCTTTGAATGCTATGGACTATTGAAGCCACTTGTGGCATGCAAATATGGGAATTATGTTTATATTAAGCCATACAACATGCAATCTAAATAACTGTTTTGTGTAGACTGGAGTAGCAGTACAATCTCATTATCTTGAGCAAAGATAATTCTATTCTATTCTTTTTGCCCTTCTGCATTCATCAATGTGGAGGCCAGCACTCTGTGAATACTTAAGGTCCTTAGGAGCCTTTGGATCCTCCTGGAAAATGAGTTGCCCTGAGCAAAATCAACAATCTTCCATTTCCTTGGTGAGATTGTGGTTAGGTATTGATTGCCACTGCATCTACACTTTGTTTATTGCATATGGTAGCAGGAATCACTTCTGCCAAAGTTTGCTACAGAAGATGAAGACTGATATGACCAGTCTACCTGGGTGCAATTGATGTGCAGTCTATTACACCCGGCTTATCATTTTAAAGCTGTTACGCATTCTGTCTGTTCTTTCTGCCAGTATTTCTTTTCTGTTTTGTTTAGATGCACTTTATGTATTGCCTGTAGACTTCTTTACTTCAACAACAATGTGAGCACCATGATAGTACAGCAGTTAGTGTAACACTGTTACAGTGCCAGTGACCCAGGCTCAGTACTATCGCTGTCTATAAGGAGTTTGTACATTCTCCATGTGATAGATTGTGTTTCCTCGGGGTGCTGCTGTTTCCTCCCACATTCCAAATGTGTACAGGTTAGGTTAATTGGCCACATGGGTATAATTAGTCAGCACATGCTCATTCAGTCGTAAAGGCCTGTTACCATACTGTAAATAAATTTTAAAAAAAAATATTTGAGGTTTAAAGAACCAGAATTTTGATTCTATTTTGTAAGCTGTCAATCATCTACCAGTTTGCCTGTTATTTTCCACTTCTCACGGCTAGATAATTGCAATTGACGTATTTCAGGAAACATTGCATTTCAGATTCTTAAATGTCAAGGCTAATCTGTTATGTTTAGCGTGAATAATCTCCATAGTGCTTGTATCAGTGTTATTTTAATCCAGTGTGGCTGATAACAATTGTTCATTCAACTCCTCCTGCTAGAATTCTTTCATCTGGGGTTATTGATCCTCAACCATTAAATCCTTCAGAAAATGAATGTATCCTTACTGGATTCTGTTTGCAGAAACCCACTAATCAAATTCCTTAATATTATACCTTCTTCCTACTGTCACCCTCCTGATTTGATTGGATCAGTGAGTGACTTGATCCTGCCTTCTTCCTACTGTCACCCTCCTAATTTGATTGGATCAGTGAGTGACTTGATCCTGCCTTCTTCCTACTGTCACCCTCCTGATTTGATTGGATCAGTGAGTGACTTGATCCTGCCTTCTTCCTAATGTCACCCTCCTGATTTGATTGGATCAGTGAGTGACTTGATCCTGCCTTCTTCCTACTGTCACCCTCCTGATTTGATTGGATCAGTGGGTGACTTGATCCTGCCTTTTGCAGTCTCTTGCCATTATCTCTTAAAAGAGAAGGCAGCAATCTCTCAGTGGTTGTCCATTACAATTTGACTTCTCATTCGCATTCTAACATGACTGTTCATTGCCTCCTTTACTGCCACGATGAGGCCATACTCGGGTTTGTGGAGCAACTCCTCATATTCTATCTCGGTAACTCCCAACTTGATGGCATGAACGTTGATGAAATCTTGTTATTTCTCTCCCTTCCTTCTCTTTTTTTTTCCATTTTCCATTCTAATTACTCTCTCCTTCTCTCTTCTATTCACCTGCCCTTCACCTCCCTTTGGTTCTCCTCTTCCTTCCCCTTCTTACATGGTACAACATCCTCTCCTAATAGATTCCCTCTTTGTCAGCCCTTTACCTCTTTCAACTATACCTGCCAAGATTCTTATTTAATTCATCCTCCCCCACCCACCGGCCTTCCCCCCACCTGATTTCATCTGTCACCTACCACCCTGTAATCTTTCCCCTCCACCTAATTCCTTATTCTGGTTTCTGCCCCCTTCCTTTCCACTCCTGATGAAGGGTCTTGGCCTAAAAAATCAACTGTTCATTCCTCACCATAGATGTGTTTTAACTTGCTGAGTTCCTCCAGTATTTGTTTCTTCTGTTGCTCAGATTTGTGTGCTGAAGGATATCTTCTGTATAACAAAAAAAAGAGGCTTCTCACCACACAATTGTGACTTCTGTCCCTTACTCTAGATAGTGTTTGGGTGCCTCACACTGATCCAGTTTGGTCATCTGAAATGCCAGAATATAGATGCAAACATCTCAATTTCTACAAGACACAAATTCCTCCATCCTCAGACAACACTAAAGTGTTAATCTTGTTTGAATTTTCTTTGAAAAAAAACTTGAGCAATAAGGGAAAGCAAAATCCTTTTCATTTAAATGTACTTTGTCTTTCCTTAATCCATTTCCTTTTTCGTTATTACCCCTGATAAATTTTTAGAAGTTATGAATATGTAGAGACAGGAAATCCAGCTACTATTTTAACGGACACAGTATACTGCACATTACACAATTACTAGAATTATCAATATTGAATTAGCTGAATTAATTGTCTATATATCTAATTGCCATTTGTGTAGTGCTGCTGTGTACAAACTGACCATTACGGCACTTAAAAAGTATCTAATTTTTAAAATTATTGCCCAGGGTTTAGCTGTTGGTGATGGAAAAAAATTGGAATTCACCACTTCAGAGGAAACTATCCACAAAAATTATATAAACAACATATCCAAAATTTGAAAAATCTTAACTCTCATCAGATTTTGAAATATTTATTTGGTGAATTACAAGGTCCTACATCAAACTATTGTTTTACGGGGTTTAAAGCCTAAAATGACATCAAAACAACAAAGAGTATATTTTAAAGGTATTTTGTTGTGAAAATAGTTTGTACAATTGGACTATTTGGTGGTAGGAGAGGTGTATGATAAAATGGTTAATGTATGTTTTGTGCAGGCCTGAGAGGGTAGAAATACCATCGGCTGGTAGAAGCGCCATAGGTGGATCAAAGGATTGGTCAGAAGGTTAACAGGAACTGAAGATCAAGCTAGATGGAGGATCAGATTTGTAGTTTGCTTATAGTGATGGGCTGATTGGAGTCACAATATTAGAGGGCTTGAGGGCCAGCTGTAATGAGGGTTGATCTTTCCTTCAAATAATACATTCTATTCATAACATTTGCAGATGCATGATACAGGACATCTTCATCTTGACTTTCATAGGACCAACATTATTTCATTTCCCAACCAGATTTGCATTGTAGACACAGGAGGTATTACAGATCCTGGAAATCCAGAGCAATGCACACAGTGTCCTGGAAGAGCTCAATAGGTCAGGCAGCAATAATGGATATTTTTTAAGCAAAAAATTTAGACTTCAATCTCTTAGTATACAGAGGTGAAGTGGCCATTAAAATGTAGCCTTTACCCATAAAGTATTTGTGGGAGCCCCACCAGGACGTCAAAATGTGCCAGTCTGCAACATTCATTGTGGAATGTGCCTTGCATTGCAAGAAAGCAAGTTTCAGCCAGGCTAGAGGGTGTTTTGCACTAATTTGATAATCTTCCAGCCGTGGTTAGCATGTGTCTGATTGAGTAACGGCAATGACACATGAAACTCAAAGTCTTGTGTTCTGTGGCCGCTCTGTATAAATACCTGCATTTATTTTCCAACCGCCTAGTGAGCATGCAGTCAGAAAGATGATGAATAGCAGTCTCATCTGCCACAGCTGCCTCAAGAGCAATAAGCGATATCAATGGCATTTTGGCTTTGCCTGAAAGATTTAATGGAGGACTCTTCTCAAAATCTGCCATGCACCACGTATGAGAGAAGAGATGTAGCAGAAACGGGAATTGTGGCAGCTGAGCTTCCTGTTGATTGTGGAAAGCTCAATGATGTCATACATGAATGTGGTTCATAAGTGAAGGTGATTAGAACCTTAAGGTAAAAGAACCCGAGGAGGAACTGATCATAATGCGGTCAAATTCACCCTAAAATTTGAGAAGAAGCTAAAGACAGATGTATCAGTATTACAGTGGAGGAAAGGAAATTACAGAGGCATGAGAGAGGAGCTGGACGGAATTGACTGGAAAAGGACACTGGCAGGGATGATGGCAGAGCAACAATGACTGGAATTTCTGGAAGCAATTCAGAACATACAGGATATATACATCCCAAAGAGGAAGACATATTCTAAAGGAAAAATAACAGAACTGTGACTAACAAGAGAAGTCAAAGCCAAAGAGAGGGCAAATAATAGAACAAAAAAAAAGTGGGAAGTTAGAGGATTGGGATACTTTTAAAATGCAACAGAAGGCAACTAAAAAAATTGTTAAGAAGATTAAGATGGAATACAAAATTAAGCTAGCCAATAATATTAAAGAGAGTACCAAAAGTTTCTTCAGATTCATAAAGTGTAAAAGGGAGGCGAGAGTGGATATTAGATCACTGGAAAACTATGCTGGAGAGGTAGTAATGGGGGACAAGGAAATGAAGCATGAACTAATTAAGTATTTTGCATCAGTCTTCATGGTGGAAGACACCAGCAGAATGGTGGAAATTCCAGTTGTCAGGGGTCATGAAGTGTGTGAAGTTACCATTACTAGAGAGAAGGTTCTTGGGAAGCTGAAAGGTCTGATGATAGATAAGATACCTGGACCAGTTGGTGTACACCCAGAGTTCTGAAAGAGGTGGCTGAAGACATTGTAGAGGCATTAGTAATGATCTTTCAAGAATTACTAGATTCTGGAATGGTTCCTGAAGACTGGAAAATTTCAAATATCATTCCACTCTTCAAGAAGGGAGAGAGGCTAAAGAAAGGAAACTAAAGGCCTATTAGTTTGACTTCAGTGGTTGGGAAGATAATAGATAATAGACAATAGGTGCAGAAGTAGACCATTCAGCCCTTCGAGCCTGCACCGTCATTTTGAGATCATGGCTGATCAATTACTATCAGCCAAGATGCAGCAGTGAATTGGTAAGGATGTGGTTTTGGGCTACTTGGAGGCACTTGATGAAAAAGACCATAGTCAGCATGGTTTCCTCAAAGGAAAATCATGCCTGTCAAATCTGTTGGAATTCTTTGAAGAAATAAAAAGCAGGATGGACAAATGAGAATCGCTTGATGTTGTGTGCTTGGATTTTCAGAAGGCCTTTGACAAGGTGCTGCTGAACAAGCTATGAACCCATGGTATTTCAGGAAAGATTCTAACATGGATAAAGCAGTGGCTAATTGGCAAATGGTAAAAAGCAGAAATAAATGGAGCCTTATCTCGTTGGTGGCCGGTGACTAGTAGAACAGTTACTACCCCTCAATCATCAGGCTCTTGCACAAAAAAGGATAACTACATTCATTTAAGACTTCTGTCTTGTCATTTCATGCCCATTATTTATTGCTATTTATTTATATCTGCATTTACTTAGTTTGTTGCCCACTGATCCTGTTTACAGCTACTCTTCAATAGAAAAGAATCTAGGGTAGAGAAAGAATCCCAGGGTTGTATGTAGTGACATGTATGTACTCTGATAATACTTTTTACTTTGACTTTGATCCACAAAATTCGGAGAATCTTACTATCAATGATGTGCTTCATACTTTTCTAAGGGCATCAGAGTTCAGTAGTAGGAAGGTTAGAGAATATAATTTGAGATGGGGGGTGGTGGGGGCACAGAACAGTGGAGTTATTCCATGGAGGAACAGAGATAGCAAAGTGATGTGTAGAGGCTGCAAGGAAGGAAAATGGGAACCAGTATCCAATCCTCTGAATTATTTACCAAATATTTTTGGAACAGTTATTCAGAATACCTAAGCCATGTTTGGGCCTTCCTTCTTCAGGAACATGCAGAGGATTTCAAGAGCTGCATACCATTTGGGTAAGCTTTCAAGGTTATCCATTCACGCTGGGGTTGGGAAGACAGTCAAAGCATAAAGCAGCGTGACGTCAGAGGCGTAGGACACAGTCAGCTGAAGTTCAAGTGCTGTGCATTAAGATACTGTAATTACTTGGACTGGTTACATGAACAAGGCCAGTTATCTGATCTGGTGTGTAATCCCAGTATCACCTACCGTCATCCTGTAATTAAAAGAGGGTGCTTGGCAAATCTTCAGTTAATAATACAGAGCATGTGATTTAAAAAAAATAAAAGGGCAATTACTTTGCTGAATAGAAAACAAAAAAAATTAAAGCAACAGGGAATGTTTAATAAGAGCTTCAGAACTTTAATGTTAACCTGTTAACCATTCAGTAAGACCATTTCTGTACCTAGATGTCCTTAATATCTGAAAATGGATATTATTTATAGATTACGTTATGCTGGGATTTGGAGCAAGGGTTAATTAATGGGTTTAAGGTGCCGGTGATTGTAAGTGGCACAGTCGTGGCAAGTGGAACGGTTGCTTCCCAACTCTGTTAATTTTGGTTCAGTTTGTTATTATCGTCACATGTACTGAGATACAGTGAAAAACTTGCCTTGCATACGGTTCACACAGATTAAATTGTTACACAGGGCACTGAGGTAGAACAAGGGGAAACAACAACAGAATGTAGAATAAAGTGTAGCAGCTACAGAGACAGTGCATGTAGATAAAACAAGAAGGTGCAAGATCATAATGAGGTCAAGAGTCTTATCATACCAGGGAGCCATTTAATAATTTTATATGAGTGGGGTAAAAGCTACTCTTGAACCTGGCACAACATGCTTTTAGGCTTTTGTATCTGATCTTCACTGTCTCTATTTGGAGTTTGCACATCCTTAATGCATTCACGCAGGCTTCAAAGGTGCTCTTGTTTCTCATATCCCAAAGACCTTGGCTGGTAAGCTAGCTGCTACAAATTCCCCCCAGTGTGTAGGTGAATGATAGAGTCTGAAAGGAATTGACAGGAATGTGGGGAGAAAAGGTTACAGACAGGTTAGGAAATGGGATTGCTAGGTGAGCTGGTATAGACTTGAGGAGCTAAAGGGCCTTCACTTATATTGTAAGAATCACTTTCAGTTAAACTAATTTGCTTGCTAAAAAGTAATTTGTATTCATCATGCCATTGTATGTAAACAATTATAGACCTTTAAAATGATTAAAGCTAACATAATAGACTGAATGGTGTATACACATAATTTTTGTTAGGTTACAACATGACTAAGAACGAATATACATATGGGGAGGAAATTCTACTTAAAAGCTGTGCAATCAGAGGGGTACATGCCCTGCTCAATATTAAATTCATTTTCCTTATAAAGGGGAAATCAGTGGCAAGAAGCAAACCCAATTTTCTTCATGTAGCACATATGCCAAAATCGAATTTCACCAAAGCAGAATTTTAATTTTAAACTGTAACTTTGCTTTTCAGATGCCTTATGGTGCAGATTGTTTTATAGATGCAATGGTCAACACAGAGCAGAATGAAAGAACACAATTGTGTTTGACATAGTTTCTGTGATTGCACACATTTCAAAATGATCTGCTCAAATCTACAGGAGAAATTTTGCAGTGTTAGAAATAATATTGATGTATAAATCTGTTAAATTACTGAAAAGAATTTTAAGAATTCAGTCACAAGATTCTTGTAGAATATTTAACCCTGCAATCTAGTTATTGAAAATAGTAGTTAATGATAGTGAAAATTTTTTAATAAAACTGTGAAAATTCGGGAACACTCTACATATAGTCCCATTCAGGCCTAAAGATTTAATCACTGTGGAGGATTTCACTGTGGGATAACACCTTTCCTGACAAGCGGGGAGATTACTTACAGGTGAGACTTGTAGCTGTGAAACAATCTCATGTTCTGAGCTTTTCTCCATGTTGGTTGTAGGAGTTGACTCTGGGACTGTAGGAAGAGGCTCTGACAGCTCTGGACTCCAATTTTCTCTAGCAGTTGACTTTGCCCTCCTCCACTGATTGACGTGTCACCTCCAGATGACATTAGACGCAATCTCCACTTGTAGGAGAGTGGTCCAACTCTGTCCTGAATCTCTCCAATACCCACTTTTGATTACCTCACTAATCCCCCATCAGGACTGCTTGTCCATAAAAGGAACATCAAACTTGCTGGCTTGTAGAGCCCTCAATTTGTCTCAGCTGATTGTTCTACATACTCCTGCTGAGACCGGGTTTGAGGAGGTCCAATTGTGAGCACAAAGGGATGACCAGGAACAGCATATCTGGTGAATTGTTGGTTGTGGAGTATGCTGCATTGTGATATACAAGGAGGAAGTTAGCGAGTTTCTGATTCTGTGTTGGTACAGTACGTTCTGCTGACATTACACAGTATTATTTAGACTCTGGACAAACCTTTCCACCAAGCCATTGGTATCTGGGTGGTACGGTGCAGATATAATACATCTTATTCCATTCATTTTCAGAAATGACTGAAACTATTCCACAGCAAACTGTGGTCCATTGTCATTGACTAAGTATTCTGGAACACCAGTCCTTGTGAAGAAGCTTTATCAACACATCAAAAGTGTGCGAGGCTGTAGTGGAGACTATTGGGAACACTTTCATCTACTTTGTAGCTGCATCCACTACTACCAAGAAATTTGTGCCCATGACTGGTCCAGCAAAATCCATATAAATCCTCTGCTAGGGCAATGAAGGACATTTTTGGGGATCGAGGGACATAGCTGCCTGAGTTGCTGAGTTACATATACCATAAAGCCAGGCATCACAGGCGAGCTTCACTGCATGATCTGGATCATAATCAATGTTCCCTCGAAGGTGTGCACGTGCGCACGCACACGTCTTTTGCTACCAGTACACTTAAGGAATTTAAACTGCGCATGGAAGGTTGTCACCCTCTACCTTGTTGGCATATTTCACCATTGTACACAATCACATTTCCTTTTCCGGTGTCTGATGTGGATGGTGTTGACAACATGGAGTTTGGGATGATTTGTCTGCAGATTTTAGAACTGGCTTATTTATACTGTTTTTATTAAAGAAATTATTGATTCACTATGTTGAATTCCAAAGAAGCAAAGGGCGTAAAGTCCAAGGGGCCCTCTAGTTCATTTAAAGCTGAATGGTTTAATGAAACAGTAGAAACTGCTACACTGAAAGCTCATGAGGTCAGGAACGTGCAGCTATGAGAAATATTTATGCACAATGCAGAAACTGGTGCTATTTACGAGTATTGTCACAATGCAAAAGTTGCTGGGGAATTTGCAAGTGGGAAGAAATGGATTGACATTTGAAATCATGACTTTTTTTAAAGCATCATTTAGCAATCAAATCACATATGGATGGTGTGCAAAAGCTCCCCTGATAAAATCCGTCATTACCCACTGCAGGCCTGCTACATATAATTTGTGAAAGAGCAAATGAATGAGAGCCAAAGTGCTTATTGACAGTGTTTTGCTAGCTGTAAAATGAATACCTCTATAGACAAAATTAGGTGCACACGTGTTGTTGTCACTGGGCAAAAAATGCACAGCCCAAGTTTTTTGCACACACTGGTCATTACAAATTACAGGGAACATTGGTCATAATGTGTGAGTGCAGCGTCTGAAATCACCATTTCTTTGTATTTTGGAATGCCACCTCACACTGTTTCGTCCTTTGCCATTTCTTCCCACTCTGTAATGAGTTCAAGGGTGGAGCCCAGTAGCAAGGTTTGACAGGAACCTGTTATAGTAATTGACTAATCCTAAAAAGGACACCAAATGTAACACGTCCTTTGGCCTTGGGGCATCCACCACTGCTTGAATTTTCTCAGCACACTTTTGTAATTCTTGTGCGTCAATGGTGTGACCCCTGTAAGTTGGTTTAAAGTATTAACAGTTTTTGTGTTGTGATCAGAGCCCACAATCTTCTAACCTCTTAAATACTGTCCTGAGATTCTGGAGATGTTCCTTGTCAACCTTACTGGTAGCAATGATGTCATCCAGGTAACACTGAGTGCCTGGGCAACCTTGCAGCACCTGGTCTGTAGTTTTTTGCCAGAGTGCAGGTGGATATGCTGCTCTAAAAATAAGCATATTGTACTGATGAAGACTTCTGTGAGTGTTAATGGTGAGAAACATTTTGGATTATTCCAACTCCATCTGAAGGTACACCTCAGTTAAGTCCATTTTGATGAAGTGTTTTCCTGTAGAAAGATTTGCAAAGATATCCTCTACCCTGGGAAATGGGGATTGATCTACTTTCATAATTGGGTTGATGATAATCTTAAAATCACCACAGATTGTATCAGACTCATTTTGTCTTGGCTTCTGGGACAACTGGCATTGCCCATGGGCTCCTCACAACCTTAGGAAGAATTCGTTCAGCCTCCCTGTGATTTAGCTCACTGGCTATTTTTATCATGGATTGTATAAGGAACTGAACAGGCTTTGCAAAACTTGTTTGTGGCATTTTCCCTTAATACTGTTTCACACTTGATATGTTTGACTTTTCCATTGCCATCCTTGAACACTGCCGTGGCATCATCCAGTATCTTTCTTAATTTGTTTTCAGTGGACTCTATTGTAGAAAGCATGGCATGCCAGATGCTGAATGAATCTCAAATCAAGTCACCTTGATTCAGTCCCTCACAGCCCTACAATGCTTTTACCACATACAAGCCCAAAGTGACTTGTTGATTGTTGTATTTCAATGTTAAGCATGTCATTCCAGTAGGTGTTATCTTTTTCCAGTGTAAGTTTTTAGATAGATATCTGTAGCCTTCAGTTCAATATCTGAAATGCCACTCAAACGCATTTTGTGGAATGACTGAAACAGTTGAGCCAATGTCTTTTAGTTAATTTGCCATTCACTTTGGGTGTAAGCCAGATTGCTTCTCTATTTTTTGTTTGTACATTGTAAATCTCAATGCTACCCAGTCCTCTGTCACTTTCATCAGATTTTTCAACAACAGCATGTAGATTAGTGTTCTTTTTGAAACTGAAACTTCACTTTTTATCTTTAATCTTCACTGTGCAATCCATTTATTTTTGTCTGCCTGACATGTTCTCTCTAGAAGTCCTACTATGTTCCTTCTTCTGCAAGTTTTGCCCTTGAGCCTGCATTGGTATGGTGTATATGAATCCCTGCCACAACGGTAACACAATTTGTCTGGCCAGGCAGGTTTCTGTTCAGGTGTTCCAATCTTTTTCACATTTGCTTTCATTCCTGACTGCAACTTAACTGTGCCTCTGTCTGCTGTTTCAATTGATACGGCAATTCCAACTGTTATTTCAAATGTGATTTGTGCCTCAGCTAGGAGCTATTTTTGAATGTTTTCTTGTAAGATTACACATACCAAATGATCCCTCTGTGCATCATTAAGCCAGTCCCTAAAATGAAGTATGCTCAGACAACTTCATCAATTCAGACACATATGGTGAAATGGGCTCCCCTTCCTTTTGATTCCACTAATGAAACCTAAAGCATCCTACAATTGACAATGGTCTCGGTTCTATATGTTCCTCCATTAATTTCACGATATCAGCAAAGCTTATTTCGGCTGGTTTGGTTGGAGCATTGAAACTCCTAAGCAAACTTTATGCTCTTCCACCTATTACACTCAGCAAAACCGGCACTCGTTACTCATTGGCTATTCCATTTCCTTTAAAATACTGCTCAATTTGTTCAGTATACATCATTCAGTTTAGTTTTGTGCAATTGAACCCCTCTACCTTTCCAATGTAGCCAGCCATTTCTGCTATTCTTGAAAGTTATTATTATCATACAGTGCTCACTGTTTATGAACCCATGAATTTTGTCTGTTTTCTGCCTTTTTTTTAACTTGAATGTCACATTGCATTTTTTTAAAATCGAACGTCTTGCTGAGCTTTAACATGTAGGTAGTTGTCCTGGGTTCATTTAAAACTTCCTTTTTGTCACTGTTATGTTTTTTAATTCCAAAACATGAAACTAATCAAAAGAAAAATATGGAGCTGGGAATAATATGTGTACTGTAGTTTCTGGCGTAATGACATATGACATTGACATACTTTTACATATAACTCATAATTAATTATGTCAACAGCAAAGAATGGTCAGTCAAACAATGTATTTACAATATTGCTCAAATATTATTGAAATATTAAATACGCGATGGGAGGCCTGCCAGCAGGTGAGACTGTACTCACAAAGAAAGAGAAACTGAACGTAAATCACAGATGCATCACATTCTGTATATCAAAAATGCCAGTTCTGAAATAAACAAATATAGCAAGTTAACTGACATTGCAGAATTCTGGACTCAACATTGAACTCTACAATGTGCCCAGATGATCAATAAGATGTTTTATTTCAAACTTACAATGAGCTTCACAGTAACAATCCAGGAGGTCACAGACATGGCGGGATGGAGAATTAAAGTGGCAGCAACAGGCAGCTTTGGGTCACTCCCTGTGGAATGAATGCTGGTGACCTGCAAAGCTGTTACGCTGTCACGCACTCTCCATCTGGAGTCTGTGGTCATGAAGGGGAACCAAAGAGCAGTCCAGGGAGTTGCAAAGGGAACAGTGCTTTGAGAAACAGAAAGTGGAAGATGTGTCTGGATGTGGAGTTCTGCTGAAGCTGGCAAAAGTTATTATGCCTGGATGGCTGCAGTGTCTTCTAATGAAAGATGCATTCTCTGTTTCTACAAGCATTGGCCATTTTTGCTACATCCATCTGTGATAGTGAATTAGTTTTTCCTTACCTATCCCTACTCCTCTGCATTTTGCAAGTTTTACTTTCCTTTTTTGTGTTCTTGCTCACTAACTGTTCATACTTCATATTTTTGTTCATATTTTTACTCTCTAACTGCTCCTATTAACTTACCAAACAGATGTCCTCTGCAATTATCCACATGGCAACTCCATCCTACCCATCCTTCACCACTCTGTCAGCCACAAAACTAACATGATTTCTCTTTTTTCCAATCATCACAACTTATTTTCCACCAGAAATATAGCTCTGTTTCTCTTTCCCACAGATGATGCTTCATCTGCTGAGTGTTATCAGCATTTTGTTTTTTACATTAACTATGGCAGAGGATTGGCAGAAACGTTAGCATACCTGATTTAGACTGGATTTTGCTCAAATTAAGGCAGCTGTTCAGGAGAAGCCCCCACCAGATATTTCTGGGTACTTTTTTTGCAATAATGATTGTGTTTAGATTTAAGAATAATTGGTCCATTGACTTAGTGGTTGATTTGTATCTTCACAGATGGTCCTCCAAAGTTGAAGAAACTGAAGAACCAAACCCTTCTTGAAGGACAAAAGCTTTCACTGAAGTGTGAAGCAGTGGGGAATTCCCAACCCACATATAAATGGTTCAAAGATGGGACAGAGATAAAAAGAAACAAAGCAATCAGAATAAAAACTGGAAAGTAAGTTAAAAAGAATGTTAGATTTTTTGTTTTAAGATCAGATAATCCTTTTATTAATTCATACTTCATATGTAGTCTTCTTTTAGAGTGAACTATCAAATAGCACAAACTTATTGAAAAAGTCTGGGAACTACTAAATCACAGTATCTTTTTAATAACTATGGTTGGTATAGAGTACAGCCCTTAGTATACTGATTATATGATTGAGTCGTTTCCTTCTAGTAGATAGAGGAAATCTGTCCTGAAAATGTAGCCACTTTAGCTCTACATACTGTGTGATTTCTCTGATGTGATTTGTGATTTAGATGTATTTATTTATCACATGTACATCGAAGCGTACAGTGAAATGCAACGTTTGCTTTAATAACCAGCATAACCAAATGTTCTCACAATGTTCAAACGAACATCCACTCTCACACATACACGTCTTCGCCTCTATACCTTGGACAGGTTGTGTCCGGGTTTCTGACCTCCAATCTTTGACCTTGGACTCAGGCTACCAGACATTGGGCCTTCAACCGCCAATCCCTGGCCCGGACTCGCAGACATCAGGCCTCTTACTTCCAGCTGTGCCAACCCAGGGGCTTTGAGCCTCAGGCCTTGACCTCCACACTTTCAGATCACTTCAGTGTTCTTCAGAAATTCCGTTAAATGTTCCCTCTGTGAGTCGAGATTAAGCATCTGAATTGATGCACAGAAATGCATTAAGCCAGATCATTCCCTATGTGATGTCAGAGAAATTAGACCATGCTGTCCTGGGTGCAGATGTTGTAGAGTATTCCTAAGCAACCACACTTTCATAGCTATAATTCTGATCACGTGGAGGTGGAGGATAAATGCGTTGCTGAGGGATTGCAGCAGGGTCAGGGATTCAGATCTCTGGATCATTGTGACCAGGATGGGTTGCACTTGAATTCGAGGGGGACCAATATCCTGGCAGGAAGGTTTGCTAAGGCTATCAGGGAGAGTTTAAACTAGAATTGTTGGGGGGTGGGAACTGAACTGAAGAGACGGAGGAAAGGGCGGCTGGCTCACAAATAGAGAAAGCTTGGAGACAGTGCGAGAGGGAGGATAGGCAGGTGATAGAGAAGGGATACGCTCAGACCGATGGTTTGAGATGTGTTTATTTTAATGTAAGGAGTAATATGAACAAATCGGATGAGCTTAGAGTGTGGATCCGTACTTGGAGCTATGATGTTGTGGCCATTACAGAGACTTTGATGGCTCAGGGGTAGGAATGGTTACTTAGAGTGCCGGGCTTTAGATGTTTCAGAAAGGACAGCAGGGCATGGGGGGGCGGGGAGCAAGGCACTACTGATCAGAGATAGTGTCACGGCTACAGAAAAGGAGGAAGTCATGGAGAGATTGTCTACTGAGTCTCTGTGGGTAGAAGTTAGAAACAGGAAGGGGTCAATAACTTTACTGGGTGTTTTTTATAGACTACCCAATAGTAACAGGGACATTGAGGAGCAGATAGGGAGACAGATTCTAGAAAAGTGTAATAATAACAGGGTTGTCGTGGTGGGAGATTTTAATTTCCCAAATATTGATTGGTATCTCCCTAGAGCAATGGTTTTAGATGGGGTGGAGTTTGTTAGGTATGTTCAGGAAGGTTTCCTAACACAATATATAGATAAGCCTACAAGAGGAGCGGCTGTACTTGATCTGGTATTGGGAAAAGAATCTGGTCAGGTGTCAGGTCTCTCAGTGGGAGAGCATTTTTGAGATAGTGATCACAATTCTATCTCCTTTATCAGAGCATTGGAGGAGGATAGGAACAGACAAGTTAGGAAAGTGTTTAATTGGAGTAAGGGGAAATATGAGGCTATCAGGCAGGAATTTGGAAGCATAAATTGGGAACAGATGTTCTCAGGGAAATTTACGGCAGAAATGTGGCAAATGTTCAGTGGATATTTGTGTGGCGTTCTGCGTAGGTATGTTCCAATGAGACGGAAAGTATGGTAGGGTACAGGAACCATGGTGTACAAAGGCTGTTGAAAATCTAGTCAAGAGGAAAAGAGAAGCTTATGAAAGGTTCAAAAAACTAGGTAATGATAGAGATCTAGAAAATTATAAGGCCAGCAGGAAGGAGCTTAAGAATGAAATTAGGAGAGCCAGAAGGAGCCATAAGAAGGCCTTGGCATGCAGCATTTTAAAAAAAAAAACCCAAGGCATTCTACAAGTATGTGACGAGCAAGAGGATATGACATGAGAGAATAGGACCAATCAAGTGTGACAGTGGAAAAGTCTGTATGGAACCAGAGGAGATGGCAGAGGTACTTACTGAATACTTTGCTTCAGTATTCACTACAGAAAGGATATTAGTGATTGTAGGGATGATTTACAGTGGATTGAAAAGCTTGGGCATATAGATGTTAAGAAAGAGGATGTGCTGGAGCTTTTGGAATGCAAGTTGGATAAGTCTCCAGGACCGGACAAGATGTACCCCAGGCTACTGCAGAAGGCGAGGGAGGAGATTGCTGAGCCTCTGGCAATGATCTTCTCATCATCAGTGGGGATCGGAGAGGCTCTGGAGGATTGGAGGCTTGCAGATGTTGTTCCCTTATTCAAGAAAGGGAGTAGAAGTAGCCCAGGAAATTATAGACCAGTGAGTCTTACTTCAGTGGTTGTTAAGTAGATGGAAAAGATCTTGAGAGGCAGGATTTATAAACATTTGGAGAAGCATAATAAGATTAGGAATAGTCACATGGCTTTTGTCAAAGGCAGGTTGTGCCTTATGAGCCTGATTGAAGTTTTTGAGGATGTGACTAAACATGTTGATGAAGATACAGCAGCAGATGTAGTGTATATGGATTTCAGCAAGACATTTGATAAGGTACACCTTGCAAGGCTTATTGAGAAAATAAGGAGGCATGGGATCCATGGGGAACTTGCTTTATAAATCCAGAATTGGATTGCCCACAGAAGGCAAGGAGTGGTTGTGGATGGGTGAATTTCTGCATATAGGTCGGTGACCAGTGGTGTGCCTCAGGGATCTTTTCTGGAACCTCTTCTCTTTGTGATTTTTGTAAATGACCTGGTTGAGGAAGTGGAGGGATGGGTTAGTAAATTTTCTGATGACACAAAGATTGGGGGTGTCTTGGATAGTGTGGAGGGCTGTCAGAGGTTACAGTGGGACATCGCTAGGATGCAAAACTGGGCTGAGAAGTGGCAGATGGAGTTCAACCAAGATAAGAGTGAGGTGGTTCATTTTGATTGGTTAAATCTAATGGCAGAATATAGTATTAATGGTAAGACTCTTGGCAGTGTGGAGGATCAGCGGGATCTTGGGGTCCTAGACCATAGAACACTCAAAACTTCTATATAGATTGACTCCATGGTTACACAGGCATACAGTGCATTGGCCTTCATCAACCGTAGGATTGAGTTTAAGAGCTGAGAAGTATTGTTACAGCTGTATAGGACTCTGGTCAGTCCCCACTTAGAGTACTGTGCTCAGTTCTGATCACCTCACTACAGGAAGGATGTAGATTTACAAGGATGTTGCCTGGATTGGGGAATATGCCCTTTGAGAATAGGTTGAGTGAACTTGGCCTTTTCTCCTTGGAGTGACGGAGGATGAGAAGTGACCCGATAGAGGTGTATAAGATTATGAAAGGCATTGATCATGTGCATAGTCAGAGGCTTTTTCCCAGGGCTGAAATGGCTAACACAAGAGGGCACAGTTTTAAGATGCTTGGAAGTAGATACAGAGGAGGTGTCAGGTAAGTTTTTTATGCAGAGAGTGGTGAGTGCATGGAATAGGTTGCTAGCGACAGTGGTGGAGGTGGATATGGTAGGGTCTTTTAGGAGACTCCTGGATAGGTACATGGAGCTTAGAAAAATAGTTAGCTAAGGGTAAATCTTAGGTAATTTCTAAAGTAAGTATGTGTTCAGCACAGCATTGTGGGCCGAAGGGCCTGTTTTGTGTTATAGGTTTTCTGTGTTTCTATAATCTAGCCCGGTATCTCATTAAGATAAGCCCCACTCCTTGCTTTGTGTTCTTTGACTCCTCATTCCATTCCCAAGGATACAGATTCTCCATGCTACACCACCATTCTCAGCACTGGCTCTGACCTTTTTTGCTTGAACTCCACATTCAAGACCTCAAGTTCCATTTTCCACCACAAAGTGTCAACTTCCAATGCTTTTCAAGTCTCACTTAAACCCCTGACCATAAGCTGCTCTGGACTCGGCCCTTGGTCCAGGACAGTTCACTTGTGCTGAGTTTTTGCTGTGTAGTGCTTCTGAAGCTTGCAATGGGGAGCTCAGGATCCAGTCAGACTTTTTTTACAATGAGGCTTGCCACACACTACGATCAGGAGTTGCACCCTATGGTTGTTGAAATCAGTTTTCACGTGAGATCGGTTTAGCTATTGTCAATATAGGTGTCGGTTTAGTAAGGTCCAGACACTGGCTGGGAGAGAAGTGATAAATGCAAATTAAAGAGCCCTGGGTATTGTAATGGAGGATGCATTGGTAATACCTGGGTGGCCTTACTGTAAGGATTACTATCACAC
The DNA here is from genome assembly GCF_048418815.1 of Hemitrygon akajei. Taxonomy (NCBI): domain Eukaryota; kingdom Metazoa; phylum Chordata; class Chondrichthyes; order Myliobatiformes; family Dasyatidae; genus Hemitrygon; species Hemitrygon akajei. The sequence goes on from NC_133138.1 coordinate 50,408,467, forward strand.
AGGTGTTGGCCTATCCAAGACTCATATTGCATGGGGAAATGTGGAAATGACTTGATGCTCACTTCAAATCCAATTGATTAAACAGGAGCAGTTCCAAATCTCCAACTTCTGAAGCTCTGCTGACTTTGAAGATTGTTTATATCTTCGTCATGTTGAAGGCTATAAATGCATGATTTCACTTCTACGGTCTTACGTATGACACTTACCAAAGTGTAATGACCTAAAAAAAATCATTTGAACCTGACTGTGTGTGATGCAAATGAATATCACTTTCAAGGGCCCAGAACTAGAGTTTTATTGCGCATTGAATTGTGGTTTGTGGGTTGAAGACTGGTTCTTGCCTGGTTTCACCACATCAATTATGTGTCAGAGAGGGGATCAGAATCAGGTTTATTATCACTGACATATGTCATAATCTTTTTTTTGTTTTGTGACAAATGTACAATGCAATGCATAAAATATGCTAAAAATTGTCATAAGAAATGTGCAAAAACTGAGCAGAAATAGTGAGGTTGTGTTTATGGGTTCACGGCCCATTCAAAAATGTGAGAGCAGAGGAAAGGAAGCTGTTCCTCAAATGTTGAGTGTCTTCAGAATCAGAATCGAGTTAATTATCACCGGCATGTGAGGTGAAATTTGTTAACTTAGTAGCAGCAGTTCAATACAATACATAATATAGAAGAAAAGAAAGTTAAATAATTGTAATAATAATTAATAAATAAATAAATCTTATTCGGTATACTTTATACAGTATACCTATATTTAATAGATTAAAAATAGTGCAAAATTCAGAAATACTATATAGAAACATGGAAACATAGAAAACCTACAGCTTGTTACAGGCCCTTCAGCCCACAATGTTGTGCCAAACATGATCTTACTTTAGAAATTACCTTGGGTTACCCATAGCTTTCTATTTTTCTAAGCTCCATGTACCTATCCAGGAGCCTCCTAAAAGACCCTATTGTATCCACCACCACCACAGTCGCCGACAGCCCATTCCGCTCACTCACCACTCTGTGTAAAAAAAAAACTTACCCCTGACATCTCCTCTGTACCTACTTCTAAGCACCTTAAAACTGTGCCCTCTCATGTTGGCCATTTCAGCCCTGGGAAAAAGCCTCTGACTAGCTACTCAATCAATGCCTCTCATCAATATTTAAAAAAAGTGAGGTTCCTGTATCTGATTCTTGATGGTAGTAATAAGAAGAGGGCAGGTCTTGGGTGGTGGGCATCATTAATGATGGATAGCTGCTTTTCGAGACATTGTCTTTTGAAGATGTTGGGAAGGCTAGTGCCTATGATGGAGCTAGCTGAGATGACAATCCTCTTGCAGCTTTTTCCCAGTCTTGTGCATTTGTGCCTCCACACCGCATGAAGATGATGCAACAAGTTAGAATGCTGTCCACAGTATATTGCTAGAATCATTGGTCACACCATTGTCAGGCCATTTTCTGCAGAGACTGAGGGTGTACAGTATTTGCAATCAATTGGGGAGATACAGTTGTGTTTGTGATTAGGTTGCAACATGACTGGCTAGACAGTGTGAGGCAAATCCCATTTAAGTAATGGTGAGAGTCCCTACACCAGATGAATGTAATTCACCTCTGCTTTATGTCACTGTTTTTGATCATTGTTTTGCCTCTGAAAGCAAGATCAAATTCAGTTGCATAAGTAGATGATGTTGGAAGAGTTTCTCCTAAAGTTGAATGCAGTTAACCAGAGCCCTTCATGTAACATAAACACTTGAAGGAGGATTGCACAAGCAATCAGTATCGCAAATGCAATTTCAGTTGATTACAGTTAGAATTTTACGCTGTAAACAAAACAGGCTGATCTAATGCTATGCAGCCTGAGTGAACAACCAGCTGGCTTTTCTCCTGGTTGCTATTAAAACTTACCATTAAAGCCGGAAGTAATGAAATATCTGGCATGCTAATAGATTTGCTATCTCCTTCCCTATGCCTAGATATTGGATTTTGGGTGTCATCCAGTCCAACTTTCACAAAGATTGAAAGTTTACTGAAAATGACTTAATTGGAGTTGTCATGGTATCCTCTGATTATTTGATGTTTATTAAGCAACAGGACATGTGCAGTAGCATCTGAGAGTAGATAGTGTCAGGCTGTCCCAACCCTGATGTTCAGTAGAATTTGAATGCTTGTAAAATGTGGGATTGGGACGGGCAAGCACTCATATCAACTGAAGTTTGTTGGAGCCAGTGAAGTCAGCTTGTGTGGCCATGTCATAGAGCATTGAGAAGAACAGCACAGAAACAGGCTGTTCAGCCCATCTATTCCATGCCTAAAACCATTTAAACTGCCTACTCCCATCGACCTGCACCAAACCCCCACTATCCATCTACCTATCCAAACTCCTCTTAAATGTTGAAATCAAGCTCACATGGACCACTTGTGCTGGTGCTCATCCCACACTCTCATGACCCTCTGAGTGAAGAGGTTTCCCCTCATGTTCCCCACCTTTCACCCTTAACTCATGACCCATGGTTGTATTCCCATCCAAACACTGTGGAAAAAGCCTGCTTGTGTTTACCTTATCTATCTATGCCCCTCACAATTTTGTATAGCTCTATAAACTCTCCTCTCACTCTTCTACATTCTAAAGAATGCAGTCCTCACCTATTCAATCTTTCCTTATAACTCAGGTCCTCCAGACCCAGCAACATTCTTCTAAATTTTTTCTGCACTTTTTCAACCTTGTTTACATATTTCCTGTAGGCAGGTGACCAAAACTGCACACAATACCCCAAATTAGGCCTCACCAACGTCTTATACAACTTCAACATAACATCTCATCTCTGTACTTAATGCTTTGATTTATGAAGGCCAATATGTGAGAAGATTTCTTTATGACCTTACCTAACTGTGACACCACTTTCAAAGAATTATGTACCCGTATTCCTAGATCCCTTTGTTCTACCACACTCCTCAGTGCCCTACCGTTCACTGCATAAGACCTACTCAGGTTGGTTCTACTGAAATGTAAATCCTCGCACTTGTCTGCATTAAATTCTATCTGCTCATGTGAGTTAAAGGGAACCCCTTGAAAAGGATTCCCTGGATTTACCTGTTGTATCAGAAGAATAACATTTGATGCTGACCACAAATAAACCTACCAAGAGTGATTAAGCAGGCTTGGAGTGTATAATTCCATGTTACTGGCGTTATTTGTGAACATTTGTGATTACTAAGGGAAAATCAGCTCCACTATGATCCACCTACCTTCCAGAGGTGAATTATTCTTAAAAAATTTTGTTGGAAATATTTCAGGTTCTATGCTATCCCTATTAGTACCTTATTTTATTTTTGAAAAATACTCAAAATGTTAAATAAAATTATTACTTTTTTATATCTTGGCTTGGTGTCTATGAGAATTCAACTGTCAGTTGCTCAGTCTACTCACCCCATCACTGAACCATTCCCAAAACCAATATCAAATTCTTCTTTGTTTTCTGCAGAAAAAACTCAAGGCTTCAGATAAGTAAGCTGAAGGTGGAAGATGCTGGGGAATATGCATGTGAGGCTGAGAATTCATTAGGGAAGGATGTCTCAAAAACTACAGTCAGTGTGCAGGCTGGTGAGTGTCTATACATCCTATTGTTTTGTCAACATTCCTAATGTATAAAGCAGAAAATACTTTCCTGATTATATTCTCCAGAATGTAAATACAATTGTTATCATTTTTGTGGTAAATGCTTTTTGCAGTCAATGGCATTTTACACAGAGCAGCGTTGAATAACTAGGAATGAGAGCCTCAATAAATTCTAAGAGACACAGGGAAGGCGAATGCTGAAGGAATAACTGTTTTACAGTGTCTTCATTTTTGTGATGATGCATATGATTTTGAATAGGCTATCGATTTTTCTGCATTCTTTAATAAATCATCTGACAATTTTGTTGATGAAGAGTAAAGATGTTCAGGGTTTCTGTTCAAATTTTAATAGGACTATCCAAATACTGAAGAATTGTATTGCTTCTGAAGCCATTTATGCACCTTTTCTTAGCGCTGCAGATGCCCCTCCCACTACGGGCTTTTATTCTCTCAGTTCTTAGAGCTTAGTTTTTCTTCCTTGTATATATTTTCCTCTAAATGTACATAATGTTGATTTGAATGTTCAAGCTCTTTAAACACATTTTCACTGCTCAAGTCCAACTTTGCTATCATGACCTATGTGGGTACCAGTGATGTTGGAAGAATGAGGAAAGTCACTATCTTGAATGAATGAATGGTCTTTATCGTCATTATACATAGATACAATGAAACTCTGTTATATATTGTATGATTCTGTGCTTCTTTATTAGTTTACATCCTTTTTGATGTCTGTGCACCGTTCCCATGTTCAATAACACTATTATTTGGAATATGTTTAGCTGTGTGCTCTTCCATGGTCCAACTCCAACCCTCCAAAAGCACTGGAGGATCCACTGCAGTAATGTCTCTTTGCTTTCCAGCACCTTTAAGTTGGGAGATCCCTGTGCAGTTATTCTTAGCTCATCTCTTTCCACTTCTGCATGTTGCCTCTCATCAATAGCATCTGGATACATGACACTGGAGTCTGCAGCTCTTCTGCCAATGCACAACTCTACCTCATTGATCCTTCACTGTCTTAGTGCTATAAAAACACAAGGGGGAAGTAGGAATAGGCTTGGCTTCTCAACTGCTCCACAAGATGTATTAGGGGACTATCTAACAAGATCATTGGAGTGAAAGGCATGATTAACATTTTTTTTTGCTTGACATTCATTGAGAAGCACATGTCTGACATCCAGCCTTTGATGAACCACAACTTCTTTAATTAGTAAAACCAGAGTGATTGTTCTCCATTTCAGAACAACGTTCAAAGGTTCAAATGTTAATTTTGTTATCAAAGTATGTAAGCAGAATACCACTCTGAGATCTGTTTTCTCCAGGTAGCCATAACATACAGAAAAACAATGGCAGTCATTGAAGAAAAAGACATGCCCCCACATCGCACAAAAAGAAACCAAACTCTACAACCCCTCCTTCGCACAAACACTAACAAATCAGCCGCCTAGAAAATGGCAGCTAGAACATTAAACTTTTAACCCCAATCACCCCCCCCCCCCCCATGCAAAGAAAAACAGTGACAATGTCTCATACTGACCAGACTACTCAGAGGAAATTGGAGTGGGAGCGTAAAGATCCTGTTGTCATGGTGCACGTGGGTCCCAGTGATGTAGGAACAACAAGTAAAGAGGTTCTGCTGAGGGAATTTGAGCAGCTAAATTAAAACACAGAGACGAAAAGGTAATGATCTCTGGATTGCTACCTGAGCCACATGCAAATTGGCATGGGATTAAGAAGGTCAAACAGCTAAATGTGTGGTTCAGGAATGGTGTGGGAGAAATGGGTTTGAATTTATGGGATATAGACACCACGATTAGGGAAGGAGGAAGCTCTTCTGATTGGTGGACTCCACTTCAACCATGCCAGGATTATGGTCCTGGGAAATCTCATAGATAGATAGATAGATACTTTATTCATCCCCATGGGGAAATTCAACTTTTTTCCAATGTCCCATACACTTGTTGTAGCAAAACTAATTACATACAATACTTAACTCAGTAAAAAATATGATATGCATCTAAATCACTATCTCAAAAAGCATTAATAATAGCTTTTAAAAAGTTCTTAAGTCCTGGCGGTAGAATTGTAAAGCCTAATGGCATTGGGGAGTATTGACCTCTTCATACTGTCTGAGGAGCATTGCATCGATAGTAACCTGTCGCTGAAACTGCTTCTCTGTCTCTGGATGGTGCTATGTAGAGGATGTTCAGAGTTATCCATAATTGACCGTAGCCTACTCAGCACCCTTCGCTCAGCTACCGATGTTAAACTCTCCAGTACTTTGCGTAACTAGGGCTGTGGATAGGGCTTTAACTAAATTGCCGGGGACGGATTCAATCGCTTGGAAAAGTGTGGATAAAGCAAAAGGGAAGGGGAGGGCATTGAAGTCTCAAGAATAAAGAACAAGATAGAGAGATTAGAAAGTGATAAAAAAAATTAACTTCAGGCAGCATGGATAAACAAATTGAAAAGAATGATGATGAATACAGGACTGCAGGTGTTATACCTGAATGCATGCAGAAAATAAAATAGATGATTTTGTAGTGCAAGCATGAGTGAGTATCACTGAATCATATTTGAAAGAGGATCAAAATTGGAAGGTTAACATCAAAGAATGCACATTGTTCTAAAAGAACAGAAAAGTGGGCAGAGGGGGTGGGGAGGCTTTTAGGTATAAAATGTAATCAAATCCTTAGAAAGAAGAGACATAGGATCAGAAGATGTAGAATCCTTTTGTGTAGAGTTTAGAAACTGCAAGGATAAAAAGACCCTGATGGGATTTATGTACAGGCCTCTGAACTATAGCCAGGATGTGGGATACTAACTATAGTCAGTTCATTATTTTGTAGCTATTCCACTTGTTCAAGATTCCTCCATTTCTATGATATTCCAGTTCCTCTTCGGCTCGTTTGCTGTTGAAACCTGCATTCTTTCTTTCTTTACTTGTAGATTCAACCCCAGTGATGCTCTTCTGGCCAGGCTCACTTGTTTTACCCTCTGTAAGCTGAAGTTTATTCAGAGTAACAGTACGTCTGTCCAGAGCCGAGCCTAACCTCACTCATCACCCCAGTGTTCATTGGGCTGCATTGTGCATAATTCACCATCACGTCAAATTTAAAATTATGACCCTCATTTACAAGCTGATAATTTCTCCCCCTGTCATTGTAATTACCTCCAATGTACATCTTTCAGGAAAACACCAAAACAGTTCTCTGTGGCATAGTGGAAGCATATATTCCTCCATATCCCCATTCAATTTATTTATTTTTTATTACCGATACAGCACGGAACAGGCCCTTCTGACCCATTAAGTTGCACTGCCTAGCAACTCACCTATTTTAACCTTAGCCTAATCACAGGACGATTTAAAATGACCAATTAACCTACTAGCTGGTACAGATTTGGAGTGAGAGGAAACCATGGATTCATGTGAAAGATCTACAGACTCCTTACAGAGATTATTAAAATTGAGCTCTGAACTCCAATGCCCCGTGGTGTAATAGTGTTGCACTAAATGCTGCACTACTGTGACAATCCTTCATGCCTATAATCAACACTGAGGGATTCTTTCCCTCAATGACTACAGCCTCATTCATCCCTCTTTCCTGGTTGTAAATCTAACTATTTTTCATTCATCTTCCCTTCTATTACTTGTGACTTGTTTTAAGTTTGAGTGTGACCACATTGCTGAGATGGAATTGCTCAAGACGTTTCATCCAAGTAGAAAGTTGCTTCAGTTCCTTTGAGAGAACCTAGTGTTTGTGTATTAGCATTTATGAGCGTTATGTGAAAGAGCAATGTGTAGAGAGAGGATATGTGTGAACTGTTGTTCGATTAGTGTAGTGCCACACCCAAATGATTCCTCAATACTCCATGACGAATTGTTCAAGCCTGAGATTCATTGAGTTTTTGCAAAAATTCTTCTGGTCCTGTGAGAGGTTAGGCTTGGAGGAGTCATGACATTGGATGTTCTTTCAACAGCAATTCTTTGTGCTGTCTGCCAGTGAAATTATGGTCACTCTCATGGGGATTTATAATCCAGCAACACGGTTCTTACCTTGCGATGCTTAGTTTTGCTTAAATACCGGTTTGAATATATTAAAACATGACGGAAAAATAGCTTGCACGGTGGAGATCAACACTCATCAAATTATAGGGGCCGACCTTACTTCTGTCTGGGATCTGGTTGCATGTTCTTCTGGAGTAGAGCTTTTCCAACTAAAGGCAAGATTTTACCCTTGTTCTAAGCAGAGGCAGTTGAACAGACAAAACACTTATCACCTATAACAGATAAAACCTTAACATCTGCACCTATTGCTAGCTACTTCATTATATTACCAGATGGCTTTGCGATTTCTGCCTGTTCTGTCGTAAAATGGAAGCACATAGGATGGACTTCCACTTGACCAATAAATCTGATTTTCATTGCAACTCATTGGGGGAAGATCAGGTTGCCGTTACATTCACCACCTTCTCACAACTTGACGTTAATTATTAAACTAATGAGCCTTGGGGTTCTGTCGCTATAGAAACCTGACCAAAAATATTTATGTTGCAGTTCTTTGGCTTTCTTTCCATTTCTCTTTCTGTTTGGTGGATTGTTGGTAACAATTCATTTACATTGATCAATCAAACTCAGCAATCCCTGAGGGCCTATCAGATCTAACCTTTGCTTCTATCGGAATAACATCTTTTAGCTAGTAAATTCTGATGTGTTCTACCTTTGCATTTTGAAACATCTATTCAACTTGCAGGTGATTTCACTTTCAGTTGTTTTTTAGAGGACTCCTAGAAAAACATAAAATTTCAGTGAAGTGTATGTTTGGCCAAAGGTAATAAATCACCTTCACTGAAGAACAAATGTGATGAACAATGAGTCTGTTTCCCTTTAGTGTACTGCTTTGAAACTCAGAAATAGGGATTATTATAGGCAGAGTTAAAATGCTTAAATAGCTATGTGTTTGACTTATTGTTTGCAGCAGTACTAAATAAATATAATTAGTGTGATAAATATAAATTAATCTTGTTCATAACTACAAATCCATGTTGCCTTTGTTAAAGGAGATTACTGAACTGTCCTGTTCAACATCCCTAGGGTTAGTAAAAGGAAACTATATTAGGCTATATAGAAATCCAAGGTGATAACTCCTCTAAATCATTTTAACCACACCAGATCTTACTTCTACTTCACACATGGTCACATGGTTCACAGAGAACTGGATCAAACCATAAGGAAATATAAACTTGAAAGTTCCATTTATCGGCATTCAGTTTCAAAAAGAGTAACACAATTTTTTTCCAAAGTTTGTTTCTTTGAAATATTAAACTGAAGTTTTACAGAACTAAAATTAACAGTGATTTTTAATTTCCGCACTGATTAAGCACACATCTGTTATTTATAATAACTTTGGCTTCAAATCAGTGATCAGAGCCAAGATCCGTGTTTTGATATTATGGTAAAGTGTGCATATTAGACCTTTCCTGATTTTTTTTTCTCCTGGCAGGTCATGGCATGACATAAAGCATTTTGTTAGAGAGGAAACAAGTATTATGGCAAATAGCCATTTTGTGAAATTACTTTTTGATTGATTTATCATTCTCAAATTTAGAAGTAGTATCGCTATGCAATTCTACTCAACAAAACTTTATGGTAACCTCAAATGATATGAAACATAGATATGTTGTAACATATAGTTCTTGAGATAAAAGATCTGAATGCCCAAACCACTGTACCATCCTTTAGAGGGCAGTGTAGGCTATTACCAGTGCATGCTATGGAAGCGCTACATCTATGTTTTTTTAATATAATATTTTCTTGGCCCAAATATATTTTATTCATAAAGATGCAATTATACAAATTGAACATTCATTTGTCACCATTTACCGTTCTTAGCACAACATGACATTTGTTTTCAAATTTTACATTATGCCAACAATAAACAAATTCTTCATTCTGAAATACTCATCAGTGGTTCAGGGCCCAGATTCTGTGTCCGGGAGCACAAGGACCCCAAGCTGTGTCCTTTCTCCAAGAAACTTTACTGGCAGCTGCATCATGTTTCAGTGCCTCTCTGACGCATAGTCCTGCACATTGGAGTATGCCAGTTTACAGCATTCGGTTGCAGATAAGTCTTTCCACCGGAAGAGCAGTAAAATTTGGAGAAGTTAAAGCAGGTCATCTTCCAGCAACAGTCTGAATATGAGCAGAATCCATTGTTCCATGGCTGTTGCTGCCTAAGAGGAACCTTGACCAAGACCACTGCATATTTCTTTGCAGACCTACAGTATTTGGCATGTGTGCTCTCTAGAAGGAGATGGATGATGGACTAATTTGCGATACAGTTGCCTTGAGGATAGAGTGCAGTGGCATCGAGATTCCAGCTGTGCATGAAGGATCTGACAGCTTAGGGGCCTTCACACCACCAGCCAAGAAAGGCCTTGATGCTGTTTGAAAGTTCTGGTGATGAGGCATTCTGCCAAATGACTTTGACAGTCTGCTCAGGGAACCGTCGGACAATATCCACTGTTTTCTTTTCTCACAGGGCTTCCCAGACATTTCATGCAGACCATTGCATGATTAATGTGTGGTTAGAGGTATTTTTTTTTCTCCAGCTTACCATTACCCTTGGCCAAAAGGTGCTGAGGCAAAAAGAAGCTGCTGTTGGAAGTGAGATGTGCTGTCAGTAACAAATTCTCTTCCAAAAAAAAAGCGTGCGGGTGACTCTCCTTTTCATACTGTCACACCGGATTGCATTACAATGCCCTTGCAAGATATTGTCTGAGACAGGCTGGTGCAAATGTTCAAATTTATATTATTTTAAATCAATAACAATATTTATTATGTCCAAGTGGTTCACCATAAGTGCTGCTGGTAACTAAAGGAATACAGCCTTTCAATAGGCAGAAAGAACATATTGTATGAAATTCACAAGGCAAAATCAAAACGATATATTAAAATTCAGTAAATTTGATTGAAAAAATGGTATGTGCTTGATTCTTCCATTGTTATTCTTTTGCCACAACTTAAAAGCAAAAGCTGGGAGCATTTATGTTCAGTGATTTGTGATCAAACTACAATTATTGGTGGTCTTTTTTCCTCTTTCTTGTCCTTCCCTTCATCATATACAGCCTTCTATTTACATTAGTTGTGCAATAATGTAAAGTCTGCACTCTGTGATAGCAAAACTGCACTCTCAGGTAATGGAAGCTATGTGGTTTTTTTGAGAAATACCAGTAATTTAAGAAAGATTCCTAGAATAAAAATAATTTTAAACCTATAATAGCATGATTACCCAGCACAAATGTACTCCTGCTGAGGTACCGTCACAAATAGCCTCCAATTTTCTCTGATACTAAGTCTAATACCGCTGTGTATTTAGGTGTGAACTGAATTATTCAGCTGATATTTTGCTGAGGCAAACTTAACCAAATCGAAGTCTTCAACCTTGGCAGACGAGGCAGTTTGACTAACATCAATTTGTAATTATATTTGGTTCTTTGAATATAATAAAAGTGTTGATTTTTTGGGGACAGTTGCTGGTAGGCAACTCAGAGCAAATGAATGCAATTAGTAACCAGTGCAACAATGAAAATCTCTGACCAGTCTCTTGTTAAATTTATTAATGGTGTTAAAGAGTTACATTCGAAAATAGGTAGGTGTACCACTTGGCAGTATATACTGTAAAACCATTCTAGATATTTATTTATTTAACGATACAGTGCAGAGTAGGCCTTCCAGCCCTTGGAATCACACTGCCCCAGGAACCCCCAACAACCTCAACTATCCTGTGATTGGGTTCAGGTTAATTTACAATGACTAATTAAACTACCCAGTACAACCTTAGACTGTGGGAGAAAACAGAAACAACCAGAGAAAACCCACACATTCCATGGGGAGGAGTACAGAGACTCCTTACAGATGATGCTGGAATTGAACTACTAACTCCGATGGCACAAGCTTTAATAGGTTCACACTGACCGCTACGCTACCAGAGCTATCCATAAAACTCTCAGTCATCTATTTCAAATTTAATCATCTGGTTCTAAACTGGGGATAAAGTTGTGCCACTAAACTTTTATGCAGTAATGTAAGTTACAATTGTTGAGTAACATCTTAGATGGATAGGTTAAGTATATTCTGAAGCTTATTGGAAATGAGGTTTTGAATAGGCTGCAATTGCTTTCTACTCCATCATACATTTAAAGCCAGCAGTTTCTTTCCACTAATGTCAGTTACTGGCTTGCAAGTAGAAAAACTTCAGAAAATGTAAAGAAAATAAATTGCTCATTCAGAAGGAGCAATGACTAAATATCTAAAGTACTTTCATTGAAAGCGTATGGCTGAATATTTGATTTTACTGAAATCCATAAGTGTCAGAACTCTAGGAGCATTTCATTTGTAAGAAGAGATAACTTACTAGTCTTACTGTGGAATCAACTCCTTTGTATTACTCCAATATGTTAGCAGGAAGTAATAGGATAGTCCAAGTGAAAAATTGCATTAGTAACCTTTAGACAGTATCTGTGACCAAATGACTGAAGTTTATATGCCAAAGTTTGTGAAATATGTCGATCTCTCCCTTGCTGATCATCCTTCAAGGTGTAAAATCAGAGTATTTGTTTTCAAAGACATGAATTGAGCCTAGTACGCCATTGTGGGAAACAAAAAGCTAATAACAAATTGGCAGCCTCTACCTGAGCACACCGAATTGTAAAGATAATGGAAAATAAAATAAGACACAATGCACAATGGCTGCATTACTTTCTGAGCTGTGTTTATCTACAATTAAGCTTAATTTCACCCCTAAATTACACTGAGGCACAGACATGATGCAGAGTACAACATTAATTAGGTTTTGAAGAAAACAATTAATGTCAGAAATAAGCCCATTGATTTATCAGAGAATCATTGTTCTTGAATAGGCATTTATATGAATAGACTTCTGGGACTGTAAGTTATAAGAGCATAAGGTATAGGAGCAGAATTAGACCACTTGGCCTATCAGGTCGGCTCTGCCATTTCATCATGGCTGATACAATGTTTCTCTCAGTTCCAATCTCCTGCCTTCTCCCTGTATCCCTTCATGCCCTGACCAATCAAGAACCTATCAACTTCTGCCTTAAATATACTTAAAGACTTGGCTTTCACAGCTGCCTATGGCAAAGAATTCCACAGATTCACCATTCTCTGGCTAAAGAAATTCCTTCCTATCTCTGTTTGAAAAGGACACCCTTCTATTCTGAGGCTATGGCCTCTGGTCTTAGACTCTCCCACCTTAGGAAACATCCTCTCCACATCCACTCTATCAAAGCCTTTCACCATTTGATAGGTTTCAATGAGATCACCCATCATTCTTCTCAAATCTAGTGAATAAAGCCATCACACGCTCTTCATATGACAAGGCATTCAATCCCAGAATCATTTTTGTGCATCTCCGTTAAACCCTCTCCAGTTTCCTTTCTAAGATAAGGGGCCCAAAACTGCTCACAATACTCCAAATGAGGCCTCTCCAGTGCTTTATAAAGTTTCAGCATTACATCCTTGCTTTTATATTCTAGTCCTCTTGAAATGGATGCTAACATTGCACTGGCTTTCCTCATGACAGACTCAACCCGCACATTAACCTTTAGGGAATCCCGCAGAAGGGCTCCAAAGTCCATTTGCACCTCAGTTTTTTTTGTATTTCCTCTCAAGAGTCAACCTTTTCATTTCTTTTACCGAAGTGCATGACCATACACTTCTCGAAACTGTATTCCATTTGCCATTTATTTGTCCATTCTTCTAATCTGTCTATGTCCTTCTGTAGACTTCTACTACCTGCCCCTCCACCTATCCTCATATCGTCTGCAAACATTTCAACAAAGCCGTTAATTCCATCATCCAAATTATTGACATATAATGTAAAAATAATTGGTCCCAACACAGACCCCTGTGGCACATCACTAGTCTCTGGCAGCAGCCAGAAAAGGTCCCTTTATTCCCATCTTTTGACTCCGGCCAAACAGTTGCTACTTTATCCATACTGGAAACTTTCCTGTAATACGATGGGCCTGTAGCTTGTTAAGCAGCCTCATGTGTGGCACCTTGTCAAATGCCTTCAGCAAATCCAAGTATGCAACATCAACCAATTCTCCTTTGTCTATCCTGCTTGTTATTTCTTGGAAGAATTCCAACAGATTTGTCAGGCAAGATTTTCCCTTGAGGAAACCATGCTGATAGTGGCCTATTTTATCATGTGCCTCTGAGTTCCCTGAGACCTCATCCTTCATAATCAACTCCAAACTCTTCCCAACTACCGAGGTCAGACTAACTGGCCTGTAGTTTCCTTTCTTGTGTCACTTTCCCTTCTTGAAGAGTGGAGTGACATTTGCAATTTTCAGTCTTCCAGAGCCATTCCAGAATTTTATGATTCTTGAAAGATCATTACTAATGTATCCACCATCTCTTCAGCTACCTCTTTCAGAACTCTGGGATGGACACTATCTGCAGAGTCCAAGTGACCTATCTGCATTCAGACCTTTCAGTTTCCCAAGAATCTTCTCTCTAGTCATGGTCAATTCACACACTCATGCCCCCTGACACCTGGAACTTCCAGCATACTGCTGGTGTCTTCCACAGTGAGGACTGATGCAAAATATTTATTCAGTTCATCTCCCATTTCATTCCCCCCCCCCCCCCCGTTACTACCTTTTCCACTCCATTTTTCAGTGGTCTGATATCCACTCTCACCTCTCTTTTACACTTTGTGTATCTGAACAAAATATTGATATCCTCTTTAATATTATTGGCCAATTTACTTTTGTATTCTATCTTTACCTTCTTAATGACTTTTTTTAGTTGCCTTCTGTTCGTTTTTAAAAGCTCCCTAATCCTCTAACTTCCCATTAATTTTTGTTCAATTATATGCTCTCTCCTTTGCTTTTATGTATGCAAAGTCGCTATTTGAACTTGCAAAGTCTAGGCTGGATAACTGAAATAATATTATTTTGTGCAGAAGGGGAGGTGTACATTTTCTTTTCACTAAGCAAAATATTGTCATTAATATGAATCTGATTTTGCTAATGCTAATATTTGGGGAAAATGTGGTTTGGATTATCTTTAATAATGGTGATCATGGATTTAATTTCATTAGTCTTTGCTTGTGTATACGCTTACCTGTTCTTGATATCTTTATTTTAACAGAATGAATAAATTATCTAGTCTCCAGTGAAACAGTCGGAATAATTCTTGTCCTATTCTTTAAGTAACTTTATCATTTGGGATGTAAGAGATATTCATTGTTATTTATTTTTGTTTAGGTCTGGAACTTACCAGGTTTTTACTTTGATATGGCACCTGAACAAACTGTTCAAGATTTATGATAATGTTTTGCACAGATAACATATTCCGTCTTTACTGCCATGACATTCAATTCTATAGATTTGCCCATCATCCACATGTAACTACATTCTAATGCCACAAAAAATATAAGATGCTTGGAAATGAATGCCTGTGTGTAATATTCCTCTTCCAACTGAACTCAGTAGACATACAATATACATAGTCTGTGTATCTATTAGTACATAGATTGATTTCACCAGATTTGAATTGGATCTCCATTATTTACCAAATACAAAAGCAAATCTTGAGGGAAATTGGACTTATAAATTCAATGAGTCAAAAACATACAGAGGTGTCACTGGATCCAATATTTATTGAACAATTGCACCTGACATTAAATTACAGACTCCATTTCTCTTTCCAACCCAGCCTCACTTTCCTCCACAGTCATTTCAATAGAAAGAAAAATCTGACAAGGTGTTTAATGAAGGGTTGATTTGATACCATGCATATTGCACATGCACTGAAATTGAATTCAATCTTTTCATTACTGGAGTGTTGCATTTTGCAAGGAACGTCTCACAAAATTCTGTATCTAGTGAGATTATGGTATGCACCAAATAATTTTTAATAATTTCTCTAGGTTTCGTGTAATTATTGAAGGACCTGGTGAATCAACCCTTGAATTAATTAATTTTAATAGGGTTCTATTTGGTAAATTGCAGGCTTTATTGTTCCTGTGTTGTAATTGCCCTTTAACTGAATTTTTTTCTGCACTAATGACACTCCCGAGAATATTCATGAAAATAAATTTCAGCTATTGGCAAATAAGAGATATAAAATCCCATCTAGATGCTTTACACCTTTTTGCACGTTCAGGATTGATGTTAGGTAGTTCTGGAGCATGATGGATAGACTCCGGCCTGTGAGTATCAGTTCAAACAGAAACCACACATGGAAGCTCACAGCTGCAACACATCTCCATATCCAATAAAACCCCCACAGCATCGGTGATTAGATGACCATGGACTTTTCCATAACTCAGGAGCAGCGTCAGTTTTTATTCCTTGATTCTTATTGTTCTTTGTTTACACTAGTTGCCTGAAATTTAATCAGTATGTGCATAAACTGTGCTTTCTATTCCCACAGGAAAGACAAACTGGGATTGCTATTCCCCACAGTGTAATCACATGCCATTCATGTCAGTTTACCAGCAGCTCTCCATATGTGTTTCTTTGTATTAGCATAATCGATTACTCACCCTTTCTAGTCTAAGTGATATATTAAGTGCTTTTTCTTTGCATCCTAATTTGATAATATGTTGGTTGAAGAATGCATAGCCACTGATTACAATTGAGTGGAATACTTTGATCTCAAATAGCTTTTGATGGGAAAACATACTTTCCGGCGTTGCTGGTTAGGTTTTAACGGAACTGACAGCTAAGGTGTTCAGAGACTTTGTTCATCTGTTAGATGTTAAAAATTTCATCAGTTGTGCATATTTGTGAAAAAGAACTGTTCTTAGCAAAAGGAACTACAATGTTAAGAAATGTTGCACATTACAAAGTATTAATTCTTGTTTTCAGCATATCCTTATTCTATTATGTCAGAAAAACAAACCAGTGACCTATTATTAAGTTATGTATTTTTCAATTATTCTGTTTACTTCCCTGGAGGAAGCACAAACTATAGAGATTGACATAAATTGTGCAATTTCTCCCAGTATTTATGATACCTGTGCTTTTTGACTTTAAGGATGTAATATTACATTTCAGCATCTTGCTGATGGCTGAAGAAAGGTCTCCTCAGACATTGGCACATCCTGTGCACCACTTCCCTGTGTTCATTCCAATTAATGCCTCTGGTGAGAATAAAATGAGCCAACCCCATTTGAACCTGCTACCAAGCTTTTTTGTTGTGCCATTGCATACAAGAGCCAAAAGTATTCAGGTTTGGAAAAGATCTGTACCATCTTTGTCCTGGTGTTTTTGACTTTTTTGTTGGTGTTCTACTGGCACAAAATGGTTTATTGTGACTAGAATGTATGATAATGAAATGTCAAGTTTCTTTGATCTAAGAAGGAAAAGCCCCATTGGCTTCCACATTGTCTAGACCTTTAAATAATGTGGCCTCAGTAAGGCCAGCTCTTGGGACTCAGGAAGAAGCTATAATACTTATAGGTATGCTCACAACAAATTTGTTCAAAAGCTCCTCCATTTTCAAACTTCACCATCTCCCCTTCAGCCTTTTCCTTAGCCATGATGTCAAGTTACAAACGCCTATGACAGAGAATTCAACACAGTCCTTTATCTACTGCAGATCTCAAGTTGATATCAATGAAGAAACGCTAAGTAATCTCCTATACGCTTCAATTGACTAACATCCAGCATTGTTTATTGTAAGAACAAGGCAAAGAAAAATATCCAGCGGAGTTCTATTGCACTCTAATATATTTTAATGATTCACACATGTTAGGTCATATTTGAATTCAATTTGTCCTCTGTACTCTTCATTATTGTTACTTCTGTCCTAATTAAACAAAAATTGTTATATTTCTGTGGTCTACTGACCATAGTATTATCATTCACTGGCTTATTGCCCAGTCTGTGATTTAAAGAGCATAATATTTTCATGAATTCTTCAAAATGTCAGAAATACCAGATGTGTTTTACTTTGTTAACTTTTAAAAGTACAATGAATTTGTAGATATCTAAACATTTAGATTAGAGAAAATGTCAAAATTAATAGATTGCAAAAACCAATCACTGAAACTGAATTCAAGAAATAACTAAAAGGAATCTGTGTTTCATCAGAATGTAGACAAAAGGTTATGTCTGTCACTTAGAGGGTAAGAGATTGTGCAGTTCATACTAATACACTGAGGATAAGAATGACATTTGACATCCAGATTTTAAATTGTCTTGTACTAAAATGCATTAGTATTTAAAACTCTTTCAAAAAGGTTATATTTTTCAAAAACAATCACTGAATTGGTATTGTTTTCTGATCTGGGTTTAATCTTTCTGAAACACACATCAAGGTAAAATGTAGAATTTTTAGTGAAGGAACAGATTTTTCTTGAACGGTTACCTGGCAGCTGTAGTAGGAAAGTATAAGCAGAAATAGTGATCAACTTTTCTACTGAAAACTGTAAAGCCGAAGAGCAGGAATTAGCAGATCACTAAATCCAAAAATAAAATATATAGGTTGAGTGACTTCAATTTTAAAATTCAGGTGTATACACTCGAGGTGTTTGAAGAATAATAAGATTAAAAGCAACACACACAAAATGCTGGAAGAACTCAGCAGGTCAGACAGCATCTATGGAAGTCGATGTTTCAGACCGAGACCCTTCTTCAGACTGAGAAAGAAAGAAGAAGACACCAAAATAAAGAGGTGGGAGAGGGGAAGGAGGCTAGCTGGAAGGCAATAGGTGAAGCAAAGTGGGTGGGAAAGGCCAAGGGCTGGAGAAGAAGGAATCTGATAGGAGAGGAGAGTGGAGTATGGGAGAAAATGAAGGAGGAGGGGACCCGGGGAAAGTGCTAGGCAGGTGAGAAGAGGTAAAAGGTCAGAGTGGGGAATTGAGGGGGGTGGGGGAATTTTTTTTAACCGGAAAGGGAATTCCATATTCATGCTGTCAGGATAGATGATACCCAGTCAGAATATAAGTTGTTGCTCCTCCACCCTGAGGGTGGCACAAGAGGAGGCCAGGGACTGACTTAAGGGAATGGGAATCAGAATTAAAACGTTTCGACTCGTTGGAATAGGAATTGACATGTTGGAAAAGGAATGGGAAATCTACACCTTCATGAGTTTTTATGCTTGGCAGAGAACTTGCACCTGTAGGTGGTGTTGATCACATTCCACAATTCTGGCTGTGTGTCCTTCCTCAATATTCAAAATTCCATTCATCCATTGATGATTGTTTCTTCAGCTGCATTAGCCATTACTCCTGGAACATCTCTGCCTCTATCTTGATTATCCCCTTAACTTCTATCTGTCTGGCCCAGCTTTTGCTGCTTTTCATCATATTTCCTCATGTTGCTTGTTGGCAGATTTTCATTGATAAAGCTCCTGTGAACTTCCAACTGCCTATGCCGTTTGTGGGAATAAACAGAACACTGAATAAAATCATTGAGTTGCCCTGATCGTGTAGGTACCTGCTTTCTGCATATTGAGCATTCTCAACATTTTTTTCCTAATTAGATATATGTGGAAGATTGCACAGAGTAATAGTCCATTCTCCACAATTAGACCATGTTAGCCTTTATGAGAGGAAATGGCCATAAGAACTAAATAGTTAGTTCTACTGTAAAAACCTTTTATCTACATCTACTTATATATTCAGCCTGAACACTGAAATAACATTTGATTTGATCAGATATATGGGAGGCCAATTCAATCTGTGCAAATGTGTAAAAAAAAAAGCCTGGAGGACTGAAATAAAAACAGAAAATGCTATAAATATTCAGCAGGGTATATTAAGTATTCCTGGTTAGCATTATGAATGTTTCTCTTTCCACAGCTGCCTAACCTGTTAAGTATTTCCTGTAACATAATAATATAGCAGAAATATAGTAATATCTGCCAGTGTGCTCCATTTCTGCAATTTACATCTGGCAGTGAATTTCCAAAGCAGAATTTAAAATGTAGTTGCAACCTAATATGTGAGTTTAGTGCAAAAGGTTGAAGATAAACTACTTCCATGCAGGTTTTAGGTGATTCTTCAGATATCCTATATTTATTTTAGTTCCCTCTAAACAAAATCATCTTCCTGTTCCTCAAAATTCACTAATATTTTGTTATTTAGAGGCAATCAGAGGTTGCAGGGGAATTTGGACCAGCTGGAAAAATGGGCTGAAAAAGAGCAGATGGAATTTAATGCAGACAAGTGTGAGATGTTGCACTTTGGTGGGACCAACCAGGATTGGTCTTACACAGTGAAAGGCGGGGCACTGCGGAGTGCGCTACAACAAAGGGCGCAAGGAATGCAGGTTCATAATTCATTGAAGACAGTGTCACAGGTAGATCGGGTTGTAAAGAAAACTTTTGGAACCTTTGCCTTCATAAGTCAGAGTATTGAATGGATGTTAATTGAAAGCTGAAATGTCAATGAGGCCTAATTTGGAGTATTGTGTGCAGTTTTCATCACCTACCAACAGGAAAAATGTAAATAAGGTTCATAGAGTACAGAGAAAATTTACAAGTCTGTTGCCAGGACTGGAGGACCTGAGCTATGAGGAAAGATTGAGTAGGTTAGGACTTTATTCCTTGGAACATAGAAAATTGAGGGGAGATTTGAGAGAAGCATATAAATTATGAGGGGTATAGATAGGGTAATTGCGAGCAGACCTTTTCCACTGAGGTTGGGTGGGACTATAACCTGAGGCCATAGCCAAGGGTGAAAGGTGAAAAGTTTAAAGGGAACATGAAGGGAAACGTCTTCACTCAGAGGGACTTGAGTGTGTGGAATGAGTTGCCAGAGAAAGTGATGCATGCGAGCTCAATTTCAATGTTAAAGAGAGGTTGAATAGGTACATTGAGGATAGGGATATGGAGGACAATAGCGCTGTGGTAGTTCAATGGGAGTAGGCAGTTTAAATATTAAGTACAGAATAGATGGGCCAAAGGACCTGTTTCTATGTTGTACTTTTCCTTAAGTCTAGAAACAATCTGCTGCTTTCTGCTGTATCTTTATGTCATTGTATTAAACACAAAGTTCTGTCAATTATATTATCATATGGTGGAATTATGTTTTTGGTCACCAGCATTAAACAGTAATATAGTAGTATCTACCAGTTGTGCTCAATTTGTGCAATTTACTTCTGGCAATGAATTTCCAAAGCAGAATTTAAGTTGCAGCTACATTTCAATATGTGACTTTAGTGCAAAAGTCTTCCCTGCAGGTTTTAACTGATTCTTCATATTTATCAGTTAGTATCTTGGTATGTATGCATGGTATTCTCAATAATTTATCAAAATAGTTCCTATATTGTGAAACTTAACTTGCACGTGGTAACTGAAGGTCTTACTACAGTTAGATAGAGGGATATTATGTCCTTTTGGCCTTTGTATTCTGAAACTTTTGAGATCAAACCTTAGAATTTCAAAAGAGTGTCATTTTCTGCAGTCAGGTTATTGAAAAAATGCTCAAGGAAAGCATAAAAGGATGAGTTGAGATAGTACTGAATGAGCAATGTTACTCTGTGTGGCAAACAACTAAGCTGTATATTTCTCCTACTAGCATTCTGGCAGGCCAGTTAGCTCCACAATATCACAAGCTGATTAGTTGTACAAGATCTCCAGCAAACTGGTTAATAGTATTAAAAAAATAGAAAAGCAAAATTTTACTTGGTAATTTTTTTTGTACTCTAAGTCTTTCTGACTAGATATCAAGCTTGTACCTTCTGTTTTGATATTTGCACATAATTTTTTGGCATTGCATTGCTATTTCCAGAGTTTTTTCGATATGAAGCTGACAGATTTTATATGTCTAAATGGTGATAAATTATTTAGTTTGAATTATGTTCGCTCTGATCAGGTTGCATTTGAAATCTGCTTTAAATCTGATCTGGTATCTGCATTTAGACTTCTAAAGAGAAGTGTGGGACACTTGCAATCTGTTTGAACTTGTCCATTCCTATGAAGTTACATATTTTTAATGGTATGCAAGTTGGAGGCTGCTCCCACCTAACTCAATGCCCCTAAACTACGCCCTTGAAATATTTTCAAGTGTGGCAAAACTTTAGTGTAGATAAGGTGAAGTAGGTGTTATGCTTAGTCTATGAAGTGTAGAAATGTATACGGATTTTCCCATGATTTCCTTTACAAACTTAAATGATTCTTAGTTTACTTCACATGAAGTATTGTTGAAAGTGAAGTTAAGCAATACAAAGAGCAAATAAAGGGCAAGGCAACCTCCTGACTACTTCAAAGGCCCTGCACATTTTCTGTGAAATCTGTGGAGATCCAAAACTATAATGACACTTTATTTGAGTGTCAACATAAATGTAACATTACTTCTCTCAACAGAAATGGTCAAATTACCCATTCCTTCCCATTGTGTAACTTGATCTGCTATACCATGAAATTGCACATACTCTTGAATAAAGCAGTAAGTGGGAAAATAATCTCTCATTCCAATCATCTCTTGCAGTGATATGACCTGATGCCCGTGCTGTATGTGATTGTTGATAATGTCAGGTGATAGCAGAAAACTGTGTGAAAATAACTGTGAACATAAAAGAGCATATAACAAAATAAACACACCAAAAATTTGCATTCCTCTATAGATATTCTCTAATTGAATGCTGGTAACATTATTAATTTTTCTACATATTTATGAATTATAAATGCTTCATCATCTTGTTTCATAGCAACCTACTTACTTTGATAAGTAGAATTTTATTAATCATTGCAGCAATCACCCATCCCAATTAAACTAATTAATTCATAGGACAAGAGGCCATGTAAACCACTGTTCTCTTTCGGGTGTACCAAAGCCAAGTGTAAACTATAAATTGGTTCTTTTCAGAAGAAATCCTTACTGACTTGTTTAATCATCACATTAATTTCACATTTCTTGATTAAAATTGAATCTACCATTGTCCTGCAAGTAATATTATTCTTTTTTCTTCCATGAATAATGTTAGATGAGCCGAAGGGTCTTGTTTGGACAGGAATGCAATGTTGTAATACTGTTTTATTAGACCGTGCTGTTAACTGTTAATCACCACATATATCTTCAGGAAAGCCTAAGTAATATAAATTCCCATAGATATGAATTATCCCCAATCAATTAATCATGATCATTGTACTATTTATGTTCTTATCCAATAATCTGCTGGAGGAACTCAGCGGGTGGTGCAGCATCTGTGAGAGGAAAGGAATTGTCGATGTTTTGGGTCAAAACACTGTCTCCCTCACATCTAACTTGTGTACCTAAATGAAAATGTAAAAAAATGTAATTAGAGAACAAAAGAAGTTTAATAGGTCTACCTCTTTTCCCATGTTGCCTTAAACCTTGCTGTAGTGCCCATTGTTTCCATGAGCAAGGATTTTGTTTAAGGTCAACTCTGTTCAAACTCGGCTGGTGTTCTCTAAAACTGATCCACGGATTCTAAATTTATTGCCAGTTCCTGCAAGAAGACATTTGATTCACCTGTTCTGATCGCATGCTGACACAAGTAATATGTCAAAAAAAAGAGCAAAAAAAAACTGCTGGTAACCTGAAATAAAAACAGAAAATGCTGCAAATATTCAAAGAAGAATTATGCTTTCTGGTCAGTGATGTTTTATAGTATGACCTGAAATATTGACAATATATATCTCTCTCCATGGATGCTACCTAACTAGGTGAGTATTTTCAGCATTTTCTGCTTGGGAAACTCAAATGTATAACTGTACTAATGGGACTACTGCTTTATGAATAGATATTAATAAGCAAAACACATGGAATACAAGCTGATATTTTAAACAATCACAGAAATACAGTAAAAGGTGAAATGTGTTAGTAACAAGTTTGGGGAGGTGAGATTTGCATATGCTGCATATGGAGAACTAACACCCCCCCCCCCCCCCCCATCAGCAGTATAGGAAGAGGAGGGAATAAAAAATAAAGTTAGGGGGCAAGGTGTTGGAACAGAATGGCAATGGTGGAGAAGCTTAAGGAAAATCCCAAAACATTTTATTAATATATTAAGGGCAAGAGAAAGAAGAAAGAATAGGACCCATTAAGGGCCAAAAGGCAAAACTGTTCAAGGAGCCAGAGAATGAAAGAGAGATCTTTTAACAAATATGTCTCATCTGTATTCACTGAGAAGGACGTTGTACTTTAAGAATTCAGGGTCTGAAACAGTGAAATTCTCGAAATGCTAACTCGAGAGCAGAGGAAATATTATACTCTTGTTGGGTGTAAAATTTGATAAATCTGCAGGGACTGATGAGTTCTATTCCAGACTACTTTGTGGATGAGTTTGCTGGAGCCCTGATGGAGGTATCAAGCCATATATCTGGTTCCAGAAGAAGTCCCAGGTTTCTAGAGAACAGAACCATTGTACCTTTATTCAAGAAAGGCAGCAGGGATAAACCAGGTAAAGGCCGATGAGTAAATATCAGTAGAAGGGAAGTTACTTGAAAAAGTTTTGATGAACAGTTTAGCTGTACATCTGAAAAGACTGGAATTAATCAAAGGTAATCAAACAAAATTTGTTAAGGGAGATCCTGTTTGACCAGTTTGGCTGAATACTTTGCAAAGGTAACAAAATGTATTTATAAGAGCATCCTTGTGACCTTGGCGTACTAAGGTTGCAGAACAGGTAGATTAGGTGGTGAATAAAGCATTTGGGATACTTGTCTTCATTTGTCAGAGCATAACATATAAATTTCATAAATCTTTAGTTAGACCAGCTCTAGTACTCTTTGCAATTTTGGTTACTAGTAGTTAGTAACCAGAATTAGTTCTCCATATGGAGAACTAAGTTCTGGGTTGAAGACCCTTCTTTAGAATTGAAGAAAAAGTTTTGAAAACCAGTTTAATATTTCTTTTCCCAGTTCTGACAGAAGGTTTTCAGCCTGAAATTTTGCTTTTGTATTTCTTTTCACGGACTTGAGGAATTTCTAAAACAGTGAGAACTTTAAAAATGACACCTTCCTTAAATGGGTGCAGGTGAAAGGTATCAGGTGGGTTACTGAGATCTCCTATGAATTAGGAAGGAACGGAGCTGGGTTTAATGGCTCTTTATTTCACAGTATCAATTCGGAGCATCTTCAGGCAAGTAGCCTACAAATTTAAGGATCTTCAAGGAGATAGTGGTTCAGAGAGGTGGTAGTGAGATAGAACCAGGTATCACGAATGGGCAAAGAGAATTGATCATATATTTTTGCAGATGTTGCCTAGGGGCAGCAGCTAAATCAGAAATGGAGACATCCTGAAATGGATAGGTTGTGGATGGGGCTCAGAGGTAAGGGTGCAGCAACACAGAATTTTCTATGGTCAACCATGAAAGTGGCAGCATTTAAGGTGCTTTGTGACATATTATCTGAGACATCATCACATACGATTTCATCAATGACTTTGATAAGAAGCAACTTTTGAAATGAGTGGAAACCCTGCAGCTGTTGTTGGAGAGATCTATCAACTCCTGGGGCAGTGGGTTTACTCCATGAAACATCTAATGCAGTCAGCATTTGCAAAGTAGGAGGTCCTCCTAGATCGGCTGTTGTAGTAGATTTATATACTGCATTAATGGTTGATTAATGAGGTCAGGTAATATGCTTATTTTGCCATCTTGCCTGAAACCAGCTTTTGATGGTCTTTTCCATGTAATCAACAGGAACTTGAAATCTTCTGCATAATAATTCTTGACATTTGTAGAATCTAACCAGTATAATCAGGTCTATGCCTGCTGAATGGTACTGTGGCTAGAGTCCACTTTATTGATATTTCTTCTCTCTTCATCACCGATGACTGACCTTTCCAGCCAGCTCCTGGAGGTGCCTGCAGATGTCAGTGATCACTTTAGAAACAGGCTGCTCCCTTACTTGCAGCTGCAATAGAATCTGTTGAAGATTTCTTTCAGGTAGCATAATGCCTGCCAAACAAAGTCATTACACAGCTTCACATTTTGTATGAAAATGGCTTGGCTTTAATTGATTTGCATGAAATGCTAACAAAGAAGTATGCAGTTATTAATAATCTTTATTAAATATTTATTACCAATTTAAAATAATAAAACAAAGACAGCTTTAAACTGCAGGTTTTCTTTTTAGCAGATCATAAATTATGTACTCCACCAGTTATGGATGAAATCAAAATAATTTAGCCCTTAACAAATTAACTTGCAGTATAATCTCAAGGTTTATACCAACATAAGACGAGATAATTAAGAGCAAGAAATGGATCTGTGCTTGAACTGATGATCTGTATCTGAATAAAGCAACTTCATCTGAAAAACAAACTAACCCATTAACAATGAGATAACTTTGCCCATTAACAACTGGAGCAGTTTGTAATATGACTAATTGGCATATTGTGTCTTCTTTTAAAGGAAAAGATACTTGCCTTTTGTAGATTGGAATAGATTTGTATTGTTTAAAGCTTTATTTTGTATCTCCAGACTGGCAGTTATGTCAGCAATAGAAAGATTAGCAATATATATCCTGCAGAGCCACTCTCACCATTGTTAACATCCTCCACATTCCTCCGCATTTCTAATTAGCGTAGGGCACTGGGAATAAATATAATTCAAAACCAAGTCCAAAGCCACTGAGCTTCCACATGTCAAGACACTGGACCCTTCTGAAATGTACCATCTGCCAAACTAAAGTTTAGGTAATGCAACAAAATATGTCATAAATCTTAAACTCTTCTCTAGAAGGAACACCCTTAACTATTAAATCACTACTGTCTCTTCTTCACTTTGGCAGCAGTCACTGAGCTGAAGTTGATAACCTTGAGTTCAGGAACTTGATAAACTTGTTCAGCATGAAGTGCTTGGCCTCCAACAGTCTTTCATTCTCTGCAAAGTATATCAAGTGAACCAGTGTCTGTTGTTGTAACTAAAAGAAGGGGAATCCTTCCCTGCCTATAAGATTACAGTACCTATTATTGTGGGGAGGGCATTAACATTATTCCTGAAGGGTATATTCACCAGGAAGCAATTGTAGCCATTAAATATGTAATTTGATTGCGCTGATGCTTTAGGCACTTGAATCAACAATTTTGGGATAAATTATGAATGAAATTGCTGGGTAATATTAATACTCACACAGATTAGGAATCTATCCCTGAAAGCTCAACTGTTTGAAAGTAACTTGTGTTGGAGGTTGGGATATTAATCTCAGCATCTAGCTAGTCACCATGCAAAGCCATGAAAGCCGGTGTTAAACCAGTAAAATTGTAATCACCGTTAATTTTAATAAGTGCAGATCTATGATAATTAACTTCTCTTTATTATAGTGAGTGTAAACAGGTAAGGCAAAAATTGGAAAGTTTGGAATGGCACCATTAAAGACGCAAGACAATCATTACGTACTTCAGAGCCATTGCCATCACCCTGCTCCATAAAATACAGCAGAGGGAAAATTATAAGGCAAATCTGAACCAATTAGTTTGAAAAGGAGAAAAATTTACTTTAAAATGTTTTAATTTGAGCATTTTCTTAAATATCACACTGCAGGTTGATGAACCCTTTTAAAAGTAATCTTGCATTAATAAAGCAGACCAGGTGCATTTAGGCATGGAAAATTATCTGAAGGCTGTTTACCAAGATGCAGACTCCTCAAAGACATTACATCAAATAGAAGATGAGCTGGAGGTGAACAAAACTGGTGGAATGAGGGATGATTCTGAAGGAGAAGAAGAGGATAGATGGGTTTTGGAGAATAAATCTCAAGTAATTCCAAGTTGTTTGGAATTTTGGTGCTACTGGTGAAACAATAAGCAAGGGTTGCACATAAGAGCAGATTTCCATTTGAGGGGCAGATGCTGAATTCCGTAATAAAAAGGAATAAGGACATGGATGAATTTACAGGTGCAGAAGAGAAATATTAATGAGCCATTGGAAAACCGGAGCTAATTTAAAGTAGAAAGCATGTGGTAGAATTCTGGAATAGAACACAAATATTTGTACTTAATAACAAAGACAACCCCCTTGGAACCTGCCTGTTAAGTTGAAATCTGATGCTACCAGCCTTTAGTCAGGTACAAGAGAAACAAAAAAAATATTAAAGGAAGTGCCACTGTACTCGTTACCTGTTTAGATGCTGAATTAAATGTATAACTGTATAGCTCTGTAGTGACACGGAAAGCTTGTGTATTGTGTTAGATTCTAAAATCCTGTAAGACTCTGTACTACTTCGTTTCACCGCTGGTGAAAACGCTTTGAAGAAAGGGGGTGTTATGAATGTACCACAGCTCTGAGGGGCCGAAGGGTGCGGGACCAGCCCCCTCCTTCCAGAGAATCGCAAGATCGCTATTAATTCGGGTCTTGGACCCAGGAAACGAGAGACAATGCAACGGATTTGACCATTGTTCTTAGAGGCACCTGTGTGAATTGCAACTCTGTAGTACGTGCCAGCTATCAGGGACATGGACACCCTCGGGCAATGTGGGGTGGGGATTGTATCACCCTACCTTGATTGACATTTACAAATCTGCCAGCCATGATAAAACGGAGACTGCAAGAGGCGGTACTCCAGCGACGCACCAGACGGAGACACCATCGCTCATCGCTCCCGTAAGGATGGGAAGCTGTTCGGGAGCCACGTGTGATTTGGTTCCCCTAGCTAGGGAATCGAGTGGCTGATAACCCCGAAAAGGATTCCGAACTGACAACGGCGAACTCACCTTCCCGATTCCACGATTTGAGTCCAACAGGCTGGCAAGTTTATTTTCTCTCTCCAACCCGTGAACACCCAGTGGTCCCTCAAACGGCTAAAAGCCTTCATGAACTGGCGAGACTTTTTATATTTCCATCGGACAATAGTTTTACCCCTAGACAAACGATAGAGCTCCTTTGAATTGTTGATTATTACTATACCCGTGCTTTAGATTGAGTATTGACGACGTATATTATCTGAATGTTTGTATTAACCTTACTTTTGTGCCCCTTTATAAATAAAAACGTTAAAAAATGGTGCCATCAGACTTCAGCGGACCTCTCTATCTTTGCTGGTAAGTGACCCAGTTATGGGGTTCTTAACAATGTGGGGGCTCGTCAACAACTTGCAGGCAGCTGAAAGTTCTTTGAAACAACATTTGCAGATGTTATGAGTTCAGGTCCGATAATTGTTACCTTGTCAAATCCAGTACAAATAAAACACCCTGATTATTAGTACAAGAACATTTATTTTTTAAGAGTTCACTTGCATTGCTCTACATCATTTTCTTGTGAGAATCTAATGAAGAAATGTAACATCAAAAGGGTTAGTGAACTACCTCTTGAGCCATGACAATCCTTACAAAAGTTGTCTCACAATATCATTAGGAAATCAGTTTCAGGATGAATAAACAGTGATAAAATTCAAGATAGTTTTAGAATAGTTAGTAAATTGAAGATGAAGTTGCTGATAGTGGTGTTCCTGTTCGTTGTTGTTCTCTTTCTTGGTGGCAGAGGTTGCAAATTTGCAGGTGATGTTGGAGCAGTCTAGGTAAACAACTTCAGTGCACATTTTAGGCTGCACGCATTTCGGTCATGGGTGAACTGCTGACCGCAGAAATGAATGTTTATACTGCTGGATGGAATGTCAATCAATGACCTTAATGCTGGATAATGTTGTTTCTCTAAGGAGTCTAAAATTAAAGTTCTAGATGAGTTAGATGTTTGTGCCAAGTAGTTAGTGCAGGAGAGAGAAAATAAACTTGGCAGGTCAAGTTGTCAGATGAGCAAAGTGCAGATAATTTTAGTAGCATGTGAGTTGAAGTAGGCAACTCCCATTTAGTAGAACGCTGGCATTGCCTACTTGAGGGTTCCGTCTAAGTGAGGAGGAAGATAGCAAAAGTATTGTATTTAAGAGCTAACCAAAGTTGTTTTCATTGCTGCCTAGCTTCAAGTAACTTAAGGAATTTATTTACCTTAATTAATCACATGGATTTTGTAATATTCAAAAATATTCACCTTTATGTAAAGAGTGATTACATTATTTAAGTCTGAGTGGTAAAACTAATCAACTAATGCATTGCATTTCTGAGGAGTGTCTGATAAAGATATCACCAGTATGTGAGCACTTGTGCTACAGTTTAATAAATTGACAATTGAATTAAGTGATAATTGGAAATTAAGAAGTAAAATGTTTTATTTATTGAAAATAAAACAATGCAGGAAACTAGATGTATGATTTGTGATGGAATTATGATCATTAAAAGCCCGCATGATTTATTTTTGCTGAAGCTGCTATCTATGCCTGAGATAGATTCATTTTACTTGGCACATATTTAGGAAGCAAGGATCAGACAAGTTAGTTAGGGAGGAGATTAAGAATGGACTAAGGAGAGCTAGATTAAGTTTGAGAAGGTTGAGTAGGAAGACCCCAAGGGATTCAATGCAGACATGAAAAACAGTAGGATGACGAGTGGGAGTAGGACTGAAGAGGAAACATTTTTCTGGAGTTAGAGGGAGTAGGGTAGGTCCTTAATGAATACCTTGCTTCGGTATTCACCTATGAGATAGATATTTTATGAATGTGAGCACAGCAAAAAACAGGCTCAAATGCTGGAACATGTTAATGTTAAGAAAGTAGATGCTCTGAAATGTTTGAAAACCATTAGAATAGGAAAGTCCTCGGAGCCAGATGGGGTATAACATAGGTCAGGGGTCACCAAACTTTTTTTCACCACAAACCGGTTTAATATTGACAGTATTCTTGCGGACCGGCTGGTGGGGGGGGGTGGGGGGTGGGAAGCAGTGTGGGTGTTAATATTGACCAAAATATAGGTTATAAGTCACTTATAAATGGCTAATACACTCAATTTCGATTCTAAAAGGGTTTATCTAATGAATTTAATATTAAACACACAGCGAATATTTTCCTCGCACGAACATAGTGATAAGTCAATAGCATCATAACGTTTTAAGTAATGTTTGGATATTAAACACACAGCGCATATTTTTCTCGTATGAACATATACAATCATTGTAACACACCGGTGAGAGGACATGGTAAGGGCTGGAGGTCCCCGTACCGGGGCTGTGGCAGTCGCCATCTGGAGAGAGCGACTGACCGAGTGAGGAGTGTGACAGGGTGTGTGCCGCCCCCCTTGTAGGTAGGTAGGATCTATCAGCCGACAAAAGTTTGGCTCGAGGGATGACTTTCATTAGATTGCAGCGGGGTAGCTGCTCTGCTACTTACGAAACCCTGAGCCCGAATTAGGTCATCTGCGAATATTTTAGCACCGGGTTCCCCAAGAACATTGAGTGCTAAACAGGTTTAGAGGCGACACCCATCTATTTGCGCTCCAGGCCAGTAGCACTGGCACTTCTCACCGGCCGTGTGAGGTGGCCGGTTACCTGACGCCAGCCAGTGATCCCTGGCACTAGGGTATCACTGCATTTAGGTGACTGATGACCTCGCATGGGTAATGACTTCACGTGCGTAATGACCTCGCGTGCGTTCAAATTCAACAGTGGGTGTGACAGGGAATGAGGAAAGATGCAGCTGACTCATATTGTTTCATATTGTTTCCTCGTGGCCCGGTAGCATATGCTTTGCAGCCCAGTTATTGGGGACCACTGGCATAGTTTACATGGTGTGATTGCTGCATCTTTGGTGATGATTTTTGCCCCCTTACTGGCCGCAGGGTTGGTACCAGAAGATTGGAGAGTGGCAAATCGGGGCAGCAGGCAGTGTTATGGTTAGTGTGACATTATTATAGCAGAAGCTGTAAAGTTGAGGTTGAGTTCCCACCGCTGTCTGTGAAGAGTTTGTATGTTATCCCTGTGCTTGTGGGATTTCTCTGTGTACTCTGGCTTCCAACCGCGTTCCAAAGACAGGTGTCGAGTGTTTGTGAGCTGTGGGAATGCTGTGTCAGAAGTGTGGCAACACTTGCATGCAGCCCAGCACAATCCTCACTGATCTGATTTGCTGGACATTTCGATGTACATGTGACAAATGAAGTTAATCTTTTTTAAAAAGAATTCTAGTCTTTAAATGTTATTTCTGTGTTCAAGAAAGGTAATAGGTATAATCCTGGAAGTTATAGATTAGTCATTCTTATTTCAGTGGAGGGAAAACAATTGGAGAGGATACTTAGAGACAGGATATGTGATCATTTGAGAGAAATGTCATCTGATTAAGGATAGTCAGCATGGCTTTGTGAGGGGCAGGTCATGCCTCTTGAGCCTGAGTGACTTCTTTGAGGATGTGACAAAACAAGTTGATGAAGGTAGAGCAGTGGATATTGTGTATATGGATTTTAGCGAAGCATTTGATAAATTTCCCATGGTGGCATGGGATCAGGAAAACTGTGTGGGTGGATTCAGAATTGGCTTCGCCATAGAAGGCAGAGGGAGGTGACTAGTGTGTTCCTCAAGGATCTGGGACCACTGCTCCCTGTGAGTTTTATTAATGACTGGGATGAGGAAGTAGAAGGGGGGGGGGGGTTAGTTAGTTTGCAGCTGACCCAAAGGTAGTTTTGTGGAGAGTGTAGAAAGTTATCAAACATCACAATGGGACATTGATAGGATGCAGAGCTGGGCTGAGAAGTGGCAGATGGAGTTCAGTCTGGAAAAGTGTGAAGTGATATTCTCTGGAAGATTGAAATTGATGCAGGGTTAATGGCAGGATTCTTAGCATTGTTGAAGAACAGAGGGATCTTGTGGTCCATTTCCATCAATCCCTCAAAGTTGCTGCACGAGTTGATAGGGTAGGTAAGAAGATGTAGGATCTGTTGGCTTTCATTAGTCAGGGGATTGAGTTCAAGAGCCATGATTTGAAGTTGCACCTCTATAAAACTTTGGTTAAACTACACTTGGAGTATTGTACTCAGTTTTGGTTGCCTTATGATAGGAAGGATGTAGAAGCTTTAGAGAGGGTGCAGAGGAGATCGACCAGGATGCTGCCTGGATTGGACAGCATGTCTTACAAGGTAAGAGGCATAAATCAAGTGGACAGTTAGAGGATTTTTTTTCCCCAGGGTGGAAATGGTTAACGTAAGGGGGCATCCTTTTAAGGTGATTGGAGGAAAGTATAGGAGATACATCAGAGGCAAGTGTTTTTTTTACACAGAGTGGTAAGTGAATGGAACGCACTGCGAGGGCTGGTGGTGGAGGCATTTACATTAGTGACATTTAAGGGGTCGTAGATAGTCACATCAATGAAAGAAAAAATGAGGGCAATGTGGGAGGGAAGGGTTAGGCCGAAGGGCCTGTATTGCGCTATACTGTTCTGTGTTATGGTTCTTTCTCCCAAGAAGAAAGTACCGTATATACGTTTTTATTTAGGTTTTCCTGACTTTTAAGCATCTTTATCTTTTGACTTTAGAGTCATAATTCCATCTATTTTTAAGATTTGTAAGGAGAAGTAAAAGACTTTCCCCTCCTGTAGCTGTGCCTCTGCTTTTACCCACCACGTACGTTGTTAACTGAACTGTGAGCAGTCAGAATCACAGAATTATCGGCAACCTGCTGACTGTTACTTAAATGCTGGATCTGACAGATCAGAGACCTGAGGCAGGAAACAGATTGGTGCCTTATAAATAAATTCACACTTGCTTACATTGTTTTGAACCTGATGTGATTTTAATTGGACAGGTCAAATGTTCTGCCTGTCACAATCACACATTAAAACCTGGCAGTGTCGGTTTCACAAAATAACTGGTATTACTGGAGGGTGAAATTAAAGGGGCATTCACTAGCATGGCACTTGGGTCATTAAGAGCTGCATAATCACTGTAAATGATGCACTTCCAATCAGCTCTGAACTCCTATACATACAATTTCAGCTTTTATATATACTCCATGAGCACTGACTAGGTTGGGCATTAATGTGCTTGTTGAATGACTAGTTAGAAAAGCAGCCTGAAGACCCAAAGCAATCAGCAGATGGAGATGTTTGAAAGAAATTGTTAAGCAATCTGCTTAGATCTTACATATTTCTCCCCGTTCCTGACTGGTGTCACCTCTCCAGAACTTTTTCCTTTCCTGCTCAGTGGAGCTACATGGACACAAAGACATAACATACAGCTTAGAACACCATAATTGCACTCGAAAGCAAATGTTTCGGCTCCCTGAATCCCCTTTCATTGTGGCCTAGACAAATTATTGTCTGCAGTCTATGCACGCTGCAGTGCAAAATGAAAGATCAACATGAGGACATGGCCTGAGGCTGAAAGTGAGAGAAAAAAACAAGAATATTGTGACATGCTGTCCTTAGAAGATCCATAAGCCACCAATAAAGCAGCAATTTAGTGATCGTAAAGTCAGAGAAAAGCGTAACTTTAACCTCTTCAAACTATTTATGTTGTACATAGCTTTGCTATCATTCAACCACTGTCTAATTGTTTCATTGTCTGACAACGTAATATGACCAGATTGTTGAGTTTACTTCTAAATAAAATTTTACATAGGATTAATTTTTCATCAACTGGTCATCTTTTGTAAGTTACAAAGAAGTTTTGCTGATGCTTCTTTTTCCATGTGATGCTCACCCAAATGTGTGAGTTGGTGGAAGGCCACTGTGGCTTCTGTTGAGGTAGTTGTGCTGCTTGTTGGCAGCAGCATCTGACAGCCCAGCCCAGTTACAGACTGCAAGACTCTGGCAGCTGGCAAAACAACCCAGCCCCACTGATGTTCTGGCATTGTGGTTTGCGCTGGTGTGAGATGTGGGGAGGGAAGCAGTTGGTGATAACCTGAGCAAAGATAAAATGTACTTTGCCACTGCCACTTCCACTGAGCTACAGGAAAACAAATGACAGAGCAGAAGTCAAGGCTTAAAAGTCCTTCTGCCTAGATCAGGGATTCCCAATCATTGTATGTGCCATGGGCCAATACCATTAAGCAAGGGGTCTTTGGACCCTAGGTTGGGAAGCCTAGATGCAGATTGGTCTCTCCGGGGGAAAGCACACAGCAAACCAACTAATCAAACTATCTCCAAACATTCAGGAACCATAAATCTTGGCTGCTGAAAGTGTCTGCAGCATTTCTGAGCTTGTGCTATTCCGAGAGTGCAGGATCTGCTGGCAGCTTCAGTCACTCCTTGACATGCACATGAGAACCATACACAGAATGATGCTTTTTCTATTGTGCCTTAGCATTAGAAAACCAGCCCTACTGCATCAGCATGACATTCTCATTTTGGAGTATTGCTGTATGCTTGAGATTAAAAACCAATGCAAATCTGCATCCACATGGCAAATGTTGTCTGTCCATTTTGCCTTTATTCTGACAATCCAATGATTAAAATGCAACTTCAATGGAGACAAATACAATGGTAGCCATCACTTTAGTGCCTGTTTAATCCCTATATCTGTACCCTTGATTTTACCCACCAGGAATTAGATTGGTGTTTTTTAAAACAAAGCTTCTTGCAACCACTGCACTGTAGAGTTTAATCCCTTTGCCTGATTTTGTTCCATTGTCAGAGCAGTTTGGTATCTGCCATGGATAACGATGAGACTTTAAATGACTTGCTGATTCATTGTGGAAAGGCACAGGCTGGAAATGACAATGGTTGACAAGACAAAAGTTTGTTGAACAGTTACTTCATTGCTGCTAGGTTCAATAATCAACTTTTATTGATCTCATTCCATTGCAGTGAAGTGGGCTGCTCACACATGCAAATACCTAACTGGAGCCTAAATTTCCTTGGATCCTATATCCAAAAAATAGCAATGGGACATAGGACCTGGAAAACAGAAGGAGACACCGATTTAACAGAATATTTTAAAGGCTGCAAAGGACTTCCTGCGTATTTTATCTTTGCCTGCTGATGAAGGGTCTTGGCCCAAAACTGTTTATTCCTCTCCATAAATGCTGCCTGACCTCCTGAGTTCCTCCAGAATTTTGCATGTGTTGCTCTGGATTTCCAGCATCTGCAGAATCTCTTGTGTTTGCCTTTGTCTCTGTTGCATTCAATTTCTGCCTGTAAATACCATCCATTTTATAGTGAAGGATCTAGAAAGATAAAATAATGAAAGCCATCCAAACATACCATTCAGTATTTATGTTTTGTTGAAATACATTTCATTTTTTTAATTTGTCTATTGTTGTGAGATTATTTTTAGATTTCCCAGAGCTCTATCACTGCCAATAGATTCAAAGCTTTCATAGAAATATAATTCCATTAAACAAACAACTATGAGAGAACTGTCAATACTGGAGTCAAAGCTTACATATCATGATCAAGGAATAATTTAAATATATTGTTCAACCAACTCTTACCTTCCTCTTTTCAGGAACTTTACTTTGTGATTCTCTTAATATTTATTCCTCTTTCACATTAAATAGTGGGTAAATTCAAGGTGCTCCATCTGGCAGTAATGAAACAACACCAAAGAGCTCCAAACCATCATGATTGCAGCAATCCCGTCACGTCAGTATGATTCAGTTGCGAAGTAAACATTTATTGACCTTGAAATTTCTTGTAAGTTTTGCTGGACTTCTGTCACAACTCAAGTGAGACTGTGCCACGAGCTCAGAACATTGGTTCTCAGCTAACACTGGAGATCCTGACCAATATTGTGAGGGACTAAATTTGCTTTTCAACCTGTAGGAACTTTAGGTTAAGTATTAAGGGCCACAATGCCTCTGATAGGTACATATGAGCACACTGTGGAGAGACCAGATTCCTGGAATTCATTTATTAAGATCTTACAGATTGGCTCTCTTCCATATCTTATTCCGAGATATCTCTGTGAAAATGAAAACAATCCTGCTACCTTCTATGACATAAACATGTACTGAATTTCTCCAAGGTATGGCAACAGGAAGATGTTTTCAAAGTTCTCATCCGGTAATTTGGTGAGAGCAGCTGCTATGTCAACAGAGGCATTGAGGCTCCTGAGCTCATCTGTCAGCATCTGATGAAAGTTTCATTTGAAAATGCCAAATATTATACAGATACTTAGGTTGGCATTGCAGTTCTCTTTTAGAATTTGCACACCATTACTTTTGTTATTTTCCACACTTAGTGCATAGATGATATTTTAGGTGAATATGCTGTTGGTAAAAAGTTGCAGTTATCCTTGATGTAGAAAATTAATAATGTGCAACTTGGATGGGTCCTTACAGGTAGCCTTCCCATGGATTCGTAGCCTAAATGGTTGGACAAACTAGAATTGATTCTCTCTGTAGCAGCAAAGGCTGAATGGAGACTTAATAAATTTATAAAATTATGAGAGGCAGAAATAGAACAGGCAATTAGTATCTTTTTCCCAGGTTAAAATGTCTGATACTTATAGGCTGCACTTGCGTAGATTAAATTATTAATGACAAGGCATCCATTACATTTCAATGACATCGACCGTCCATGTATTAGTGCTGCAGATACATGGAGGATCCAGAAGTAAGATCACAGAGTCATGGAACTCACAGTAAGTCTCTTATTTCCTTTACCATTGATTATTTTTGAAATTGAAACTGTTAGAAAACAAACGTTACCTTGCACAATCCATCTAACAGGCCAGTGTGTGTGGCCTCCTGCATATCTGACTGTGAAATGGGGCAGCACAGCGCTGAATATTTAGATCCATGTTACTTGCTGTGTTCAATGTTTAAAAATATTTCAAACATTTCTAATACTCAAATATACCAGATAGTTAT
This sequence comes from Hemitrygon akajei, assembly GCF_048418815.1. NCBI lineage: Eukaryota > Metazoa > Chordata > Chondrichthyes > Myliobatiformes > Dasyatidae > Hemitrygon > Hemitrygon akajei. Next base: position 50,445,652 of record NC_133138.1, read on the forward strand.
GCATGGATAGTCACTGTAATATCATTTATTATGTTTGATTATGCCAGAAGGAGAGAGGGGAATATTTGAACTGTAAGACCACACTGGAGTGAGTCCTTTGACCATTAATCTTGGATTCAGTGCCAGACACCTATTTATGCATGCAAAAATTTTGTGTGGAATTATCATAATGCAATGCTTAATATGTCATTATATATTTTCCATTTTGTACATATTAAATTACAGAACAGCTTCAAGGCATTATTATATTACATTAACTCTTTAAAGCGTAAAGTATGAACTAAGACTAATAAGTAGACTTAGCAGGGAAGAGTAAAGGAATTGCTATATGCTGGAATAATGGAACTCAAATATTACTGTTTCACAGTAGTAATAACCTGCATGTATCTCATTCAGTACTCTACTAAAGCATTCTGAAACAAAATTTGGCACTGCCACAGTATGGTATTAGGACAGAGGTAGACAAGAGTTCTGAAGGTTATAGATAGGTCAGCTAGTCTTCAATAGTGGAGCAACTAGAATTGGACATGTAGCAGAGGTCACTGGTCTTCACCCTTCCTTTCTAGTCCTAACGAAAGGTCTTGACCTGAACTGTTGACTCTATTCTTTGCCATAGGCTCTGCCTGACCTGCTGACTTCCTCCAGGATTTTCCATGTGTTGCACTGGATTTCCAGCATCTGCACAATTTCTTTGCATAGTATTATTGTGTGTGTTTTTTGTTTTGGGTAAATACTGTTTTTTTAAAAATAGGGTAATGGATTTAATTACAGCAGAAATAATAGTCAAATGGATTTTCCTCAGATTGGGGAAATTAATAAATTGAAGTGCAGTGACATATCATCTCAATCTCTTGTCCAACATAGAAAGAGTCGTTTAAAATGATGCAACCATTATTTGTTATGCAACTGTTACAAGAAACTCAATCAGCAGAAGAACACCTTCCTTTATGGCAGAAGTGCTGCTTTCTCAGTTTCCTTTCCTGGATTAGGCTGTCACTAATAATGTTTGAGCATGCAAAGGAGTGTTATGATTTGGATTATCTCACTGCCTTTTGGGCAGCTCACAATTTTACCGTCTATCTTATATGATGATAATTGATGTCATTTATAAATTAATATTAAGTGCTTGAAGGGAAGGCGTGGTATATTTGAATTTATCATGTTAAAGCTGAAGGAACTGTGTCAGGAGTTTGTGTTCCCACAGAATAAATTCAACACACAGCTGTTGTTGATCTTTGGGCAAAAGAACTGCAAAAGGCCATTATAGTTTACTTGTGTCTGCATGTGTAATACTGAAGATTTCTTACATTCAAACAGGCACTGTCTTTGCTCCAGGGTTACAGTTTAGATTTGAAAACATGAAATCCCCTATTATGAAGTAATTATACGGATGAACTGTACTATCCTGAGACATTGTAGATCAACCCACAATTTATACACTGTTTTCTTACAGAACTCTACAATTTGCTCATGGCCTTTGTGGGAAACATTTGAAATTGGGGAGGTGGAGATTGAGAAGGCAAATTATGAAGACTAAAGCTGGAGGAACTCAGGAGGTCAGGCAGCATCTATGGAAATGAATAAACAGTGTTTCAGGTCAAGACCCTTCATCGGAACTTGGAAGGAAAAGGGAAGAAGCCAGAATAGGAAGATGGGGGTGGGGGTAGGAGGACAATCTACAAGGTGATAGGTGAAGCCAGGTGAGTGAGAGAGGGGGTGGTAAGGGAAGAAGCTGGGAAGAGATGTGGAAAAGACAAAGGGAGAAGAGAGTGGATCATGGGAGACGGTGAATGAGGAGGCACACTGGGGGAAGTGAAAGGCAAGTGAGAAGAGGTAAGAGGCCAAAGTGGGGAAATGAAGAAGAGGAAAAGGGGATGAGGAAAATACCAGAAGCTGGTGAAATCAATGTTCATGTTATCAATTTGCAGGCTACCTGGAGAGAATGAGGTATTACTCCTCCAACTTGAGAGTGGCCTCATCGTGGCTGTGGACCAACACGTCGGAAAAGGAATGGGGATAGGAATTAAAATGGTTGGCCACTGGGAAAATCTGCTTTTTATGCATGACAAAGTGGTCCCCCGATCTATGTCGGGTCTCACCAATATAAAAGAGACTGCATCAGATACAGTAGATGACCCGTAGATTCACATGAAAAGTGTTGCCCCACCCAGAAGGACTGTTTGGGACCCTGAATGGAGGTGAGGAAGGAGATGAATGGGCAAGTGTTGCATTCCTGCCACCTGCAATGTTATGTGTCAAGAGGAAGATTATTAGGGAGGGATGAATGGACAAGGGAATCACAGGGGATCGCTGTGAAAAGCAGAGGATGGGGGGGAGGTATAGTTGTGTTTGGTGGCAGGGTCCTCATGAAGATGGTGTAAGTTGTGAAGAATGTTGTGTTGGATGCAGAGGCTTGTGAGGTGGAATGAGAGGACAAGAGGAACTCTTGTCCTTGTTAAGGTGGCGTGAAGATGGAGTGAGCATGGATATCGGGAAATGGAGGAGATGCGGGTGAGGGCAGCATCAGCGGTGGAGGAAGGAAAACCCCGTTCTTTGAAGAAGGATATTTCTAATGACGTGTCAGTCCATGGCCTTCCCTTCAGCCATGATGATGACACTCAGGTTGGTAGAGCAACGCCTCATATTCCATCCAGGTAGCCTCCAAAATGATGGCATGAGCATTGATTTCTCCAATTACAGTAATTTTCTGCTTCCCCCTTTCTTCATTTCCCCACTCTGGCCTCTTACTTCTTCTCCTCATCTGTCTATCACTTCCCCCCCGGTACCCCTCCTCTTGCCTCTTGCCTTGCCTTGAGAGGATTCATTCTCCTCTCCTATCAGATTACTTTTGCTTCAGTCTTGGTCTTTTCCACTTATCAGCTCCTAGTTTCTTACTTCATCTCCCTTCCCCCACCCATCTGACTTCACCTATCACCTCTAGCTTGTCCTATTCCGCTTCCTCACATCTTCTTGTTCTGGCATCATTCCGCTTCCTTTCTTGTTCCGATGAAGGGTCTCGGCCTGAAACATCGACTGTTTATTCATTTCCATAGAAACCACCTGGCTCACTGAGTTCCACCAGCATTTTGTCAGCGTTGCTCTGGATTTCCAGTATCTGCACGATCTCTTGTGTTTGTGAAGTCTAATATCTTTCTCTCATTCCATCAGCAAAGGTGAGGAATAGTAACATTGAGAAAAGTCAGTGATGAACTATTATTGTTGTCATCACTTATCCAGCCTATCAAAAGGCAGCACAACAATCTTTGGACTCAGTGGAAGTCTTTTCAAATGGTCAAAAGATGTCATGATATACAGGATAAAGGATACATGTTTAAGGACACAGAGACATAAAGGACCAAATGAACTTTGATAATGTTGGGCATGGTGAGTGAGCAGATCTGTTGCACTGAATTGGCAAGATAAGGCTAGTAATGACATTCAAGAAATTAAGTGACCAAAGAGATATCAAGTTCTGTCAAACAATGACTGAACAATCACAGCTTCAAAATTAACAACTCTGAATAGGTATCTCAAATATGAAAACATTATTCTGGGTTAGTATTGGGTTAAAGTCAGTGTAGGAAGAAAAAAATTTGCCCATCATTGATGTGATGTGGAGATAGCAAGAACAGGATGTTCCGTTGGATGGCCTGCCAAATGCCAAAACTGATTGTTATTTCTGGAGCAAGAACTGAAAGTACTCAGCAGGTTATCTTCAATGCTGCTTGAGCATGAAGTAGTTATTTCTGAGTCTGTAGAAATGCTTCTGAATCCCTGGAGCTCAAGCTGAGACAAAAATATTTTCTGCTAACCTGGCATCTTAGTTGGGATTCTGAACAAATAGGCCTTGAAAACTTTGTGGAAGAAGGATACAAATTACAAAATGATTTGGAAGGAATAATTGCACGAGTCATAAATTTAATAAAATTTAATGTTGAGCAATGTGATGTATTAGGGAAACTCATATGTACTTTTTAAATTTCCAAGACAACCTGAGATGAGATGAATCAAATCACACTATCTTGATCTGATGACCAACAAGCCCAATAAAGCAGCGGTTGACAGAGCCATGAAACTAGATAGGCAAAACAGTGAAGGGTAAAGCAGGTGCAGCTTTGGTGAAATATATATTGTTCCAGTCAAAGCATATCTTGACACGTATTCATGTATGAGAGTGATTTTCAAGCACTGGAAATGAAAATGTGGCAGAGAATCAGCACAGGGCACATTTCTGGTGCTGGGATCTGAGTTATTTTTTTTTTAAAAAGATGGTATAAATATTTTTAAGCAATAGGCACTTCTGGCAATGTCAGTATTTATTGTGCATACCAAACAGCCCTTCAGAACATGGAATTTAATTCCACTACCAGCTCTGACAGTAAGTTCCACTTCAATTGTTACAGGAAAAAATGCCTTTCCTCTCAAACACCCCAGAAACTCTTCTCTTTCAACCTATGTTATGTTGATTTTGATATATCTGTTATTGAGGAAAAAATTCTGACTATCAGCTTTACCTATGCTCCTTATAATCTAATATACCTCTGTCGTTCACCATTCATTCGCCTTCACTCCAGGAAAACACAAACAAAGCCTATCAAATCTTTCCCTATAATTAAAGACCTTTAATCCAAGGAATGACTTGGTGAATCTTCTCTGCATTCTCTCCGGGTAACATCCTGGAGAGAATGCGTTCCACCAGCATTTTGTGTGTGTTGCTTGAATTTCCAGCATCCGCAGATTTCCTTGTGTTTGCCTTTGTCCCTCCCTCTGCATTTGGATCCGTGACTCCCTCACTGGGAGAACACAATCAGTACAGATTGGAAATAACATCTCATCCTCACTGACAATCAACATTGGAGCACCTCAAGATGTATGCTCAGCTCATTGCTCTAACCTCTCTACACACATGACTATGTAGCTAGGCACAGCTCAACTGCCATCTAGAAATTTGCTAGTGACACAACTATTGATGACAGAATTTCAGATTATGATGAGAAGGCTTACAGGAGTGAGATCAGCTGATTAAGTGGTGTTGCAACAACAACCTTGTACTCAACATCAGTAAGACCAAGAAATTGATGGTGGACCAGGAAGTGTACTGCAAGGGAACACGCACCAGTCCTTATTGAGAAATCAACAGTGGAAAGGATGACCAATTCAAGTGTCAATAACTCTGAACATCTATCCTGAGCACAACATAGTGATGCAATTACAGAGAAGGCTCAATAGCAGCTATATTTCATTGTGACTTTGAGGAGAATTGGTATGTCAATAAAGAGTCTTGCAGAGTTCCATAAATGTACCATGGAGAATATTCTTACTGGTTGCATCTCTATCAGGTATGGAGGGGCCACTACACAGAATCAGAAAAAGCTGCAGAAAGCTGCAAATTTAGCCAGCTCCATCGTGGGCACAAGCCTCCCTAGCATCAAGGATCATCAAAAGGTGATGTGTCAAAAAGTCAGCATCTGTCATTAATGACTCCCTTCTTCTGATTGCTACCATCAAGGAGGTGTTGAGGAGCCTGAAGACAGAGTCAACATTTTAGGGCAACTTCTTCCCTCCATAATCAGATTACCCACGTACATTGCCGCACTATTTTTTGCTCTACTTATTTAATTCACTTTTTAATATATATATATTTCATCTTGTAATTTATAGCTTTTTTATTATATACTACTGCTGCAAAACAACATATTTCATGACATTTGCCAGTGATATTAAACCTGATTCTGATTAAATTCCATCTGCCATCATTCCAGCCAACATTCTTTCTGATCTATATCCTGTGCTGTAAGCTTTAGACAGTCTTCCTTGCTATCCACAAACTTATTAATTATACTTCCTACAATTACATCCAAATTATTAACATGGAGTACTAACAGCAAGAGTCCTAGTACTGGTCACAGGTGGTCCTGGATGGTTTCAGTCTTTTTTCAATATCACTGGAGCTGCACTCATCCGGGCAAATGAAATATATTCCATCTTGTTATTATGATTTCTACATGGAGAAAAGGCTTTAGGATGGCAGTAGTCGAATCACTCACCACAAGGTTTTCAGAATCTTACTAGCTGAGTCAATGGCGAAAGTTTGGCAGTGATAGTGCAATGAAATATTACGGATAGGCACCTAGATTCTCTTTTTCTGTTGATGCTTATTGCCTAGTACTTGAATGGCATCAATGATGATGGTTACTTATGAGACCACGCTGACTGTCGTCTAGATCATGTTGCAACGTGTGGGCTGCTTCATTTATTGAAGAGCTTTCAAAGGAATTGAAACCATTGAATACAACCATTGGTGAACACTTCCTTTATTTGACTTAATACAGATGGGTAGTCTTTGATGAATAAGCTGCTGCAGTTACATCCTGGGCTCTTATAATTGACCTCCAACCACCACAACAATGCTTTGTGTGAAGCATGACTTCCGCCAATGCAATATTTGTATGATCCCCATACATTCCAGTCTTACCAGAACTCCTTGATGCTCCCTTGATCTCAGTAGGCTGAGAAATTTAGACAGTGTATACATCGTTGGTGAATCATAAGCTTTTCTACATTTATACATCTTAAATCTATCAGGAAAGTTTTATTTTTCTTTAAAGTTCAAAGTGAAATCCCTTTTTACTGGGTGTCTCTAGAGATGCAGCTCGTTAGCCACTGGCTAACAGCCATCGGCCTCAGAGGTGAGAAGGCCACTTTTATCAATCTCCGTATGTCTAGGGTAGATATGACTTGGGTCCCAGCAAACCCGTGAGGTTGGGATGTCTCGACCACACAAACCCCGATTCGTGTGAATACTGTGTAACTTACTTCTCCCATGCAATCGCCCGGTGACAAGAAATAACAGACTGTACACTGCATACAATAATAAAGAAAGTATATTTATGAATGTTAGCTTAACCAAACAGTCATTAAAGGAAATAAAGGGGGGAAAAAACAAAAGGGGCCATCATAGTTAAACAGCCAAATGTGCTCAGGTCAGAGCTCAAATCTTCCCAAAGGCATTGTGTTCGAGGTACTCACAATGCAACTCTATTCACCGATCCTCCTCTTGGGCTCCATCAGGTCGCGCATTCCCACTGGATCAAATCCTACGGCTGGTTGTCTCAAACTTCTTCTCCCCATCTCCCACCGAAAAAGACCATGACCCATCTCAGTGTCTGTCACAAAACCTCTCCCCCAGCACTTTCTAGAACATTCTCCCAGTTCCACCACCATTCTTAAGCATCCCTTACCTTTAATAGTAACGCAAACACTACCAGCAGAACACACTGCTTCTACACAAAACCATTACATGAAATACCCTACAATATTAGCAGTAAAATCTTCACCAGGGCATTACATAAGATTTGAAGCTTAGCACTAATGTTTCATCTGCCCTAACCTTGCTAGAGCTTGGCTATTTTCTAATGGATTGAAGGGTATCTCCTCAAGTTTCCAAACTCTTAAAGGATTCTAGGTTCTAAGGTACTCATAAGTAACTCCTGAATGACAGATAACCTTTGGATGTTGCAACTTATCTAAATGAAGAATCCTTATTGGCCAGCAAGTCTGGTGCAGCTCAGTGATGGCAGCGCTTCAAAACTAACTCTTTTATAAGCATTTATGATTGAAATTGTGCAAAATGAAAAGTAGGTGTGACACGCAGATCATCAGGCCAATCCGATTATACTGTCAGGCACACCTCCAGATTCTGGCACACTGGTATCAGAGTGATAGCGAGGGAGCAGCTATATGCTGTAGATCTAGGTCTGTTTGGAGTTGGTTGCATATCTATGCCATCTTTGCATGTGGCACTAAAATCAATTTATCCTGCAAGAATAACACCATCAGTGACAGTGAAGAATGCCTTCTTCTTTCACCTTTTCACTGCTGCAATCTGTCAGGCAGGCTGGATTGCTGACCTTGTGAAAGGTTGCAAACAACACAGCCATTTCACACCTGTTCAACCTTTCTTTAGAAACAGACAGCAAATGTGGATGATAAGTGAATTTGCAAAGAGACCTGGAAATAGTTCCTTAATATAAGTGTTCCATTTGGCGAAACTAAATGTTCCATTTGGTTCAATGTGCTGATATTACTATATTCAAAAATCTGTGAAAAGGCCAGAGAATAAATTTATACCCCTTAATGTTTTGCAAAAAAATACAAAAAGTGTAATCAGTAGGCAACTTGCAACCCATTTTCCCAGTTTTGTGTTTTTTACACTTTACTAATGTAAACAAGTATGGAGGCAAATGATTGATCCATTATTGATCCATTCCACAACCATTCTTATTCTGAGGTGTTACTTGGAAAAGATGAAATAACAACAAAACTACTGTAGTGGCAAATACTGACCCAAAGTCTAAGCAATTGCCAGTAGCTTGGGATTGGCATGGGGTTGTTATACTTGCATGAAGCATCTCAGCTCCAATGAAATGATTGTTCCGAAGACACAAATTCCTCATTTCGATCCTTTATTAGGAATTTGCCAACATGCAATCTTGAAGTGATATTGAGTGGTCAGCAGAAAGATGACCTCCACCAGTTCCAAGCTACAAACTGCCACAAAATAAGCAAGAAAACATAATTTATTCCCTTCACTTTTACCACACCACACTCATGTGACTAATTAACATAATAAATGCACAACACTGAATACAAAGTAAATAGAGAACAGATGCATGGCTCCTATACCTACGTATCCACATGTAAGAACAGTGTTTCATAACTCCTTCTTTTAGTTTTCTGAGTCTTTTAGCAAGATCCCAAAATGCAAACAAATTTTAGGCCAGCGGTTTGACAGCATAATTGATCAGGCAAAATAAAACACATGGAAAGCGACTTGTGAAAAGGTTGGCTCTCTGCTGCTTATGTCAATAGCAAACTTGTGGTGGAAAGACAAAACTGTTGGAAAAAATACTTTAAGAATACAATAAATGTGGTCTGCACACCATCTGCAGATGATGTAATTTGGATTCATCATACATTCTTTAGGTAAAATAACGTAAATGTAAACTTCCATAATAATCGTGTGGGAGTAAACACTCTGCTTCAGTTTGTGATACGGTGGTTTGGTTTTGAAAGCAAATATTGTTTACTCCAGCTGACATTACTCTGACCATTACATCCTCTAATAAGGCCCTGTAAATATTTACCTTTATTTCAGGATTCCCATAATACTAATAAATAAAGTTGAAAAACACCAAGCAATATGACAATGTCCACTTTTCAGGAAATGTTCGTACAGAAGAGGAAAGAGAAATTGTTTCCTTGAATAGATAAATTAGGATTAAAAAATTGAAAATAATACTCCTGAATTAACCTTGTTTTAGAGAAAAAATAAATGATACTGGATTTTTCAGTTGTAATGATCACTATAATTAGTAGTAACCTCAGGAATTCTGTTACATTGTAGTATGGTTTTATATGATCATAAAAGGTAGGAAAAATAAAGAGATTGACATGTCAATGAGGCAAGAGGAGAGGAAGTATGAAGTTAAGTTATCAAAGAATATAAACAAAATACTAAAATAGTTTATGACCCATCAATAAAAAGTGATGGAATGTAAACAGGGCTATTGCTAAACAGACAGGGCAATAACACAGAGGACTGAAGTAACAGAAATAGTAATTATTTTGCTTTGTTACTTGCAATGGAGATGTTGGCTAATGAGAGAAATAACGACATTAGTGTAATTAAGATTGAAGTAAGTGTTTTGTTAAATAAGCTAATCAAACACAAAGAGAATAAAACTCTGAATTGAGATTTGTTGCATTGACATTTTAAAAGAATCTAAGTAAGGAATAGCAGAGATATTACTAAATATTCTTCATAATTTGTTCAAAAAATAAGTAGCATAAAACTGACAGATTGTTGCTGTGATATCATTGTTAAACAACAAGCATGGAGCATGTCCAGGGAATTATAGACCAGTCAACTTCACATCGGTGGAGGTAAAATAACACCATCTCCACTAAGAGAGAGAACAGAAGAGCATGCAGAAATGGAGAGTATTATAATAAATTATGTACATGGATTTCAGGAAGGGTGGCTATATGTATTGATTTTTGATGAGTTATCGAAGAGGGCAGACAATCATAATTCAGTTTTTTGTTTAAAAAAAAGCCTTCAGTAGCATACCTCATAATTAACGAATAAGGAGCTGAAGGCACTATTGCTGTTCACAGTTTTCATTATTTGTTTAGACTCCAGAGATGCAGCTCGTTAGCCCCTGGCTAACAGCCACTGGACTCAGTGGTGAGAAAACCACCATTATCAGTCTCTGTTGTGGATAATACCGTACAGAGAGTGGGGAGATAATACTGAGATGAATACAATCAGAATCACTGAATTAAACAATGTGAAATTTGTTATTTTGTGGCAGCAGTACAGTTCAAAGACAAAAATCTATACATTACAAAAATAAATAAACATTGCAAAATAGAGGAATAATAATGCTCGTGGGTTTATGGATCATACAGAAATCTGATGATGGAGGAGAATAAACTGTTCCTAAATCATTCAGAGTGAGTCTTTCGGCTCTTGTACCTTCCTGGTGGTAGCAATAAGAAGAGGGTATGCTCCAGACGGTGGGTGTTTTTAAGTAATCGGGGAAATTATAGGCCAGTAAGTTTGATGTCGGTAGTAGGTAAATTATTGGAAGGAGTACTAAGAGATAGGATCTACAAGTATTTAGATAGACGGACTTATTAGGGAGAGTCAACACAGTTTTGTGCGTGGTAGGTCATGTTTAACAAATCTATTAGAGTTTTTTGAGGAGGTTACAAGAAAAGAGGATGAACGGAAGGCAGTGGATGTTGCCTGCATGGACTTCAGTAAGGCCTTTGACAAGGTCCCACGTGGGAGGCTAGTTAGGAAGATTCAGCCACTAGGTATCCATGATGAGATAGTAAATTGGATTAGACATTGGCTCAATGGGAGAAGTCAGAGAGTGGTAGTGGAGGATTGCTTCTCTGAGTGGAGGCCTGTGACTAGTGGTGTGCCACAGGGATCAGTGCTGGGACCATTGTTATTTGCATCTATATCAATGATCTGGATGATAATGTCGTAAATTGGATCAGCAAATTTGCTGATGATACTAAGATTGGAGGTGTAGTGGACAGTGAGGAAAGTTTTCAAAGCTTGCAGAGGGATCTAGACCAGCTAGAAAAATGGGCTAAAAAATGGCAGATGGAGTTTAATACAGATAAGTGTGAGGTATTGCACTTTGGAAGGACAAACCAAGGTAGAACATACAAGGTAAATGGTAGGACACTGAGGAGTGCAGTAGAACAGAGGGATCTAGGAATACAGATACAAAATTCCCTAAAAGTGGCATCACAGGTAGATAGGGTAGTAAAGAGAACTTTTGATATATTGGCCTTAATAAATCAAAGTATTGAGTATAAAAGTTGGAATGTTATGGTGAGGTTGTATAAGGCATTGGTGAGGCCAAATTTGGAGTATTGTGTGCAGGTTTGGTCACCGAATTACAGGAAGGATATTAATAAGGTTGAAAGAGTGCAGAGAAGGTTTACAAGGATGTTGCCGGGACTTGAGAAACTGAGTTACAGAGAAATTGTTGAATAGGTTAGGACTTTATTCCCTGGAGCGTAGAAGAATGAGGGGAGACTTGATAGAGGTATATAAAATTATGATGGGTATAGATAGAGTGAATGCAAGCAGGCTTTTTCCACTGAGGGTAGGGGACAAAAAAACCAGAGGACATGGATTAAGGGTGAAGGGGGAAAAGTTTAAAGGGAACATGGGGGGGGGGCTTCTTCACACAGAGAGTGGTAGGAGTATGGAATGAGCTGCCAGATGAAGTGGTAAATGTGAGATCACTTTTAACATTTAAGAAAAACTTGGACAGGTACATGGATGAGAGGTGTATGGAGGGATATGAGCCTGGTGAAGGTCAGTGGGACTAGGCAGAAAAATGGTTTGGCACAGCCAAGAAGGGCCAAAAGGCCTGTTTCTGTGCTGTAATGTTCTATGGTATCTATACTGCTGCCTCTTGATGGTAGGAAGGGTTGTCCCCGTGATGGAATTAACTGAGATATAACCCTTTTACGATTCTATATTTTGGAGGCTCCATACCAGACTCTGATACATTAAAAAAATGGACGAATGATTAGCAAAGTTCAATGGTGACATGTATGAGTGAATGCATATTGGTAAGAATCAAGCCACTTTTTATTTGGAAGGCACAAGTCTAGCTAGGCGTAGAGTCAAAGGGAACTTAATATGAATACACGAGTCACTAAAAGTTGTACACTGATTAGCAAGTTACTACAGTGTGTAATAAACATCAGAGGTTTATTTCTAAAGGTACAGAATTTAAAAGGGAGCTTATGCTAAACATATTGAACAGTTGATTTAGATTTGAAATACTCCCCATACAATTTAATTAAAAAAAGGAACCAATGGAGGGGGTTCAGAGAAATCTTACAAGGATAATTTGAAATTAGGAGGTATGAACATCAGGAAAGAATAGGTCTCTGATTCTCAGCAAGTGGAACCAAAGAGAATGGTTCACTTGTGGGGAAGAGCACGAGCAGTTGCTAGCTTTGTAAGATAACCACCAATGAGTCCTATAGATCAATCAAAAGAAATATCTTTACATAAAGTGTGATGAGAACGTGGAATTCACTACCACAGCAATTGGTTGAAACATAACACAGGTTAATTCAAGGGGAGATTAGGCAAGCACATGAAGGACAAGAAACTATGTTAGATTAGATGAGAAGAAATGAAAGAAAGTGTGTGCAACAAACACCATCCTGGACCAGTTGGATGGAATGAACCATTTCTGTTTTGTATACCCTATGAAGTTCTATGCAACATTCAGACCTTTAATTTGAAACTCCTGAAGTAGAGACACTTGAAGAAAGGTCATGCCTGAAGCATCGACTGTTTACTTATTTCCATAGAAAGTGCCTGAACTGCTGAGTTCCTCCAGCATTTTGTGTGTGTTGCTTTGGATTTCCAGCATCTGCAGAATCTCTTGTTTATAACCTTAACTGTAAGGTCTCCTTCAACAGAATTAACCTGCGATTATTCTTAGTACATTTCTAATGCAGTGAATGGTTGTCTGCTTTGTGATAGACAATATGTGTACAGTTTTAAAACTGAATAACGCTGGATATTATGCAGCCTCATGATTTCTTTTCTCATGAAGGAACACTTTAATGGCACAACATAGGCAATGTTATCTTGGATTTACATATGTAGAAGGGGAACTATATATTTCTTTCCTTTCAGAAGACAGAATAAATTCAAAAGACTGTTAAGGAACTTATTATATACTTGCCCGGTTAACACCTATTGTTCTGATTGCGTAAGTTTTGAATTTTATCGCTTTTGTATGCATGATAATCAACCCTTGTTACATTACAGATTTTTTTTTAGCTGAGACACTTAATAAACACTTGCAAAACTTTAGATATGATTTCCAATATTTAATAGCTTATACTATTTTATAATTTACTTTACATAAAACTATTTGCTGCTTGGAGTATTTTTTGCAGGTATCTCAGTAGTCTAAATTCAGCACATAAGCTTCTATTAATCATTGTACATAATTCATAACTACTATTGTTTGCTCTGGAATTCCATCTTGACTCGAATCTTGGGCCTAACATTTTTAGATGTTTTCGATATTTTCCCCATATTATTTGGGCAGCACATTGGTGCATCCAGTAGATCTGCTGCCACACTATTCCAGTGACCCAGTTTCAGTCCTGATGGAGATGGCATGTTCTTCCTATGACCATATGTGTGGTTTCTCCGGTTTCTTCTTGCATTCCAAAAATGCATAGGAGGGTCAGCTAATCAATGACAGTAAATTACCTCTAGTGTTAGGCAAGTGTAGTATTTAGGGGCAACTTGATCAGATTGGATTCGTATAGTAGGGTTGGATTAGTATAAAAATGGGTGGTTGGGTGCAGGCAGTGGACAGTAGAGCAATGTACTGCTCTATGACCGTAACTCGTACAAAATCCAGCAATTTAGGATTAATGCATAAAAGTGATGCTGCGGTAGAAGATCACTCATGCCAGAACAGGCATAATTTCTCCAAGGCACATTAGGAGTGTTGGTAAATTCCCCAATTCAAAGTTCAAAGTAAATTTATTATCAAAATATGTATATGTTTCATACACTACCTTGAGATATGACCCTTTAAGCGGTGCCACCCAGCAACCTCAATTTAACCCTAGCCTAGCCATGGGATAATGTACAATAACCAATTAACCTACCAACCAGTATGTCTTTGAGCTGTGGGAGAAAACCACACATTCCATGGGGAGGATGTTGGAACTGAACAAACTCTGATGGCCCAAGGGTCATACAGTCTGCTACAGTACCAATGTATCCTAAGAACGAGAGCAGCGGTTGTTGTAGGCAGGACATCATTCGGTTATGTCTCCATCTCCATGGACGGATCTTCCACTGGACAACTTGTATTTATCCTGTGAGGCTGAAAACACTGACAGACATTTCTATCAAACGTTGCTTGAAAACCTGCAGGTGCTCACATGTGTCCATTTGTCAATCTCCAGATATGCCCTTTGCCATTCAGCAGAGAATCTGACTGCACTGCTGACATCCTTGACGAGCTGAGCAGGCCTGTGCCAAGGGCTGGTAGCTGCAGATAGGCCTTCTCACTAGTCCAGGCATCACCAACAGTGAATCGATGCAGCAAGTCCACTGAATGCATGAGGCAATCAGTTTCTTGTAAGTTAAGAGTGCAGGCCCAGCGCTGGGTGAGGCTCAGCCCCACTATACACACTGACCATTCAATAGGTTGGTTGGGGTGGTGGTGAGAGGGGGGAAGTCCAGGAGTAATGTTGGTCTTGTGAATAATGAGAGCCCTCAAGCAGGGGTGTAGGTTTACAGTCAAGAAAGTACTACAGCATGATGTATCTCCTATATCAGAATATTATTAAAGAAACCAGGGGCCTCCTGTTATTTGTCTCAGCCAGTGACACTCCAAACTTGTAATCCTGGTCACCATGTGGTGTAGAGCTTCGCTGCTTGGTGTGAACTGCATGATTAAATGATCAGTTGCTTACTTCAGAGTGAGTTTAAAGTTCAAAGTCCATTTTTATCTAGAAAAGTACATATATGTCACTATATACTATCCTGAAATTCATTTTCTTGCAGACATTCACAGTATAACAAAGAACTGCAACAGAATCAATGAAAAATCAAGGAAGTCTGACAATCAAGTGCAAAAGACAAATCATGCAAATACAAAATAGTAAATAAATAAATAAATAGATAGATAGATAATACTAGGGACGCAAATTTTAGAGTCCATGGGTTGCAGAATCAGTTCAGTGTTGGTTCAGGAGCCTGATGGTTGAAGGATTATAACTGCTCCTGAATTTGGTGATGTAACCCCTAAAGCTCGTGTACCTCTTCACGATGACAGCAGAGAGCATGGTCAGGTCATTGAAGATAGATGCTGCTTTCAGTAGATGTGCTCAGTGGTGAGGAGTGCTTTTCCAGTGATGGGTTGGGCCGTTTTTCTCTCCTATTTGTAGGCTTTTATATTCTTGGGAATTCCAATCTAAATCATACAGTCAACCAGTTTTAAATTGGACACTGGATATTCTATTTTGCCATAGTTGCACACTCTCCTGACTTGGAAATACATAGTCATTTCTTCATCATACCTGGAAATTTTTCCTGAACTCCACCGTGACAACACCTTCCCTGGAAGGAATCTAACAGTTAAAGAAGGTGGTTCACCACCCACCTACTGAGGGGAGATAAGCAGGGGCAGTAAATACTGGTGTTGGCAGCACCACCCACCATAAAATCAACCAAAAACAATCTGTGGGTAGATTAATCTTAAAGTGTGTTTATTGATCACCTGGGCCTTTATTTCCTGCGGAGCATCAAGAAAGCTCACCTCTGACCCAGGATACCGATGGACTTTTACCACTGTACCCTTGAGAGCATACTCACCAACTGCATCTCAGTGTGGTATGGCAATTGTCTCGTATCGGAGCGCAAAGCAGTCCAGTGTGTGGTGAAGACTGCCCAGTGGATTATCGGCACCCAATTCCCACCATTGAGTACATCTACCATAAATGCTGCCTGGGCAGGGTGAAAAGCATTATCAAGGATACATCTCACCCTAACCATGGACCTTTTACTCTCCTCCCATCCAATAGGCGGTACAGGAGCCTCCGCTCCTGCACCAGCAGGCACAGGAAGAGCTTCTTCCCTGAGGCTGTGACCCTGCTGAACCTCACATCACAGCGCTAAGCAGTATTGCACCCATATTGTACTGTCTCAGTACTTTCATATTTGTGTGCTGTAGCACTTACTTTTTATTCACAGTTATTTTGTAAATAACAATATTCTTTGTATTTCTGGTTAGATGCTAACTGCATTTCATTGGCTTTGTATCTGTACTCGGCACAACGACAGTAAAGTTGAATCTAATCTAATTAGTGAATTAGGGAAGTTGCATGTTTTTAAATTAATTTCCATTAATGTTCTAATTACTTAAAAACAATTTCAAATATTTAAAACAAATATTGTTTATTTTTGAAAAGCTTTATTTTTTCCACATTTCTCGCTGTCATGAGCTTTTGGAAGGTGGAAAAGCAAAGGGATTGGCTTTTCCATGAATTAAAGATGTCCAGGGAAAGCACTTTTCCATCATGTGAGAGTGGATTCCTGCATGACCTTCTGTGCTGATTTGCATTTGCCTTTCAGTGAGTGTAGCTTTCTAGTTATGAATCAGCTAACTGTGAGACAGAATATTTAGAGACCTTGTAATTTGTTTCTCTTAGTTATCATAATAAATCTTTATTACCTTACATGCTTAATCATTTTAAATTAAGTATGTCTGTCTTTTACATTTGAGAGTGATATATTGTTGGTGTTTTTTTTTCCCAACCACTGAAGCAAGATAAGAGTTTGAGTGAATAATCTGTAATTATGCATGAGGTATGATTATCTCTGTCGTGCATATTAAAGAAAACCTTATGATTATGCAGAGCTCTGGCTTCTGTATGATTCATAGCTCTCGTAAGCTCTGTAAGATATTAGCCTAGAAACTCCAATGCATTAAAGAGGCTAAGCCAGATGATATTTTGATTGTTCCTCCCTCTACTCCATCCACTATAAACCAGTTATGCTTTCAGGCCTGCAAATGATTGTGCATTATGCATTTTGGTGATTGACACTCCTTTCATTGCTTGTGCTCAAGGCTCCCGGGTCAATAGATAGATAAAGAGTTATGAGCAATTTGGAACCCAGGGCATGGTTGGAAGTGCCATTGGCCTAGACCAGGGGTTCCCAACCAGGGCTCAATAGACCATTGGTTAATGGCAAAGGTCCATGGCATAAAAGCAGTTGGGAAGTTCTGGCTCAGACAATTGAAAGTTTTGCTGTGTGGAGGAGAGGAGGTTCAGGTGCAGTCCTTTGGCTATTGGGTCAGTGATGTGATAAATCAGAAGTAGAGGTAAGGGTGTTAGTGCAATATTTGAGAGTGGGTATGGTGGGGAGGGAAAATGGAGGTATGAAAGATAGACTTAACCAGCAGATGTGGAATCAATTGTCATGCTCGGGTGACATTATTCCCTGGCCAACAATAGCCAGTACCAGAGGACTGAATCAATAGGGGCATGATAGCAAAAGCATTGACAAACTTCTATAGATAAAGGAGCAGAAGTAGGCCATTCAGCCCGTCGATATGTAGTGGAGAGTATATTACTGGCTGCATCATTGCTTCTGTTATGGTTATTATTCTGTGAATTTATTGAGTATGCCTAGAAGCAAATGAATCTCAGGGTTGTACATGGTGACATATACACCATGTACTTTACTAATAAAGATACTTTGTACTTTGAACATACATTTAATGTGAGTGAAGGGAAGTCCAGGGGAGATGGTGGTCCTGGTGTGGATGCTGCATAGCCTCTTCCCTGATGGGAGTGGGGCAAACAGTCCATGAACAGGGTAGATGGGATGTTCATGATGTTATTGGCCTTTTTCTGGTGCATTTCTTCATTTCGTCTTACATGATAGATTAGGAAAGTAAAAAAAAACAACTAAAGTAGCTGCATAAATGGGATGAGAATGAGAAAGAAATAAAATATGGGAAGAGCGTTTCTTAAACTTCATAGTGCCAACTTCATGCTCATCTCCTTGGAAATAAATAATACTTACCGCATTCCTTCATATGTGCAGATATTAAGTTGTGATTCTTTTTATCTTTTGATATGCATAATGTCAAATTTTGAATTAAAACTTTAAACTGTTTCTGTTTATTTCTAGAAAATTGTTCTGGTGAGCATTTAACTATTTCAAAATGTATTTGAAATGAAATAAAATTGCTTAATGTGGGTTCTTGTACTAATATGGTAGGTAAATTTGGTACTTAAAATGCCTAGAAGAGGACTGAGGTAGCTTTGACAGAAGAACTCAGCTTGACCTGGTTGCTGAAGAGTCAAGAGTACAGAAAATGGAAATTATAAAAGTGAGGCAGGCCATAATATAATCAGATGTGAACGGCAATAAGTTTATTTAGTACCAGAGAAGGTGGCAGATGAGTAAAATGGAAGAAGATCAGAACTCTCTTAGTTTGAAAGCATTAGTTCACTTGGAGACAAAACTACAAGGAATTAGGGGGTGATGGAGTATATTTTGGTATTATTGGCTATCCCCTCAGAGGTTACAAAGGGGGAAATATTGCTTTTCCAAACTGGCGCCATGTTCAGAATAGGATTATTTATTTGTCATTGGTTGAAATGAAGATATCACAATAAGCAAAGGTAGCTGCGACAGAACTTTCTGGTGAATTTCTGTGACATTGGAAAATAACTTGAATTCATTCCAGTCATATCAAACTTTACAGTGACGTTGCTAGTTCCACTGTTAATTCTTGGCAACTTGTTATCCAATGGCTTATAAATCCGTTTGTTAAATTCTCTGTTTAAAATCCAATAAAACATTATTATTTGGTAACCCAGGTACAAAACTCTAATCCACTAACTATTCTTAAATGGTAGATAGTGGTTCATTTATTCTGGCTCAGCTACTTGCACTTGGTTAGAGAGAGAGAGAGAGAGAGAGAGAGAGAGAGAGAGAGAGAGAGGGAGGGAGAGGGAGGGGGAGAGAGAGAGAGAGAGGGAGGGAGAGGGAGGGGGGAGAGAGAGAGAGAGAGAATGAATGAGAATTTGTAATACTATAATCTCACACCCTCCATTACATATGTTGATTTTTGCAAAGAGCTGGTAATCCAGGCTAACAATCTGGCATACACAAAGAATCTCTGCATAGAAGCAATGGGTTGCTATTTTGTTGTTAGTCATGGAAGAGAAGGGAACAGTGATGAAATTGCAGATAGCTCTGACTTAATTGCAAATAGCAGTGCACCATTAGCATCAATAGTAGAAAATAAGGCAGCTTACTTCACAGATGTTACATTCCAATTAGCCTGCTGTTTATTACCTGTCTGCAGTGCGGCTGGATGGAATTTCCCTGCCCACTTCTTCAAATGTCATCAGGATTATAATTGCATAATGTTTACAAGGGTTTAATTAAAAGGGTCTTGTTATTGATTTAATAATTGTCAAGTCTTTCGAAAGTGTTTTCTATTAAATTGCAGGTATTTTTCACATTCTCATGCAACTATTACAAATTGTTACAAACTAGGCGAATTAGTGAACTGAAATATTTCCCTCAATGGGTTTGCACATTAATTGAATTAAAGCAATCAAATTTTAATTAAATTGCTACTTTACTAGCTGATGATTTAAAAATGGTAACAGCCCATTGCAGCACTGCTCCTGCCATGGTTATTAGCAGGCAAATGAAGGAACGAAGAAACAGGAGTAGGCCACTCAGCCTTTCCAACTGGCTCCACTATTTAATAAGAATGTGACTGAGTTATCTGTAACCTCAGTTCTGTTTTAATATTTGTTCACATTGAGCTTTTATCCCCTTCTTTATCAAGTGTTTATTTACCTTTGCCTTTAAGAAGCCCAAATACTCTGATTCTGCTGTGCTTTGAGGACGAGAATTTAAAAGGCTCAGAACCTCAGAACAAAGTTTGTCTTCCCTTGATCTTAAGTGAATGAGATCTAAGATCAAGGCAAGGCAAAAATTGTTCCAGCGGCTGAATCTTAATTTTAATCAATTACACCTACATTCTTCAACAAGAAGACCATCTCTATCCACTCTGTCAAAAACTCTCAGGATTTTTATGTTTGAATTGTTACCTCTTACTCTAAACTCCAGTAGTTACAAACCTAGCGTGTCTAACCTTTGTTCATAAGACAAGCTCTTTACATTAGTCTGGTATTTGGCTCTGAGCAGTCTCCAATGAACTAACACCAGTCCTTGGACAAGGAGAACAATACTGTGTGAAGTTCTGCCAGATGTATTCTCAACAACACCATATATAACCAAAGTATCAGCATACTGGTTTTTATTCAATTCCCCTAATGATGATTAGGAAAACTGGCAAGCTTATTTATTTGTTGTAGCTGCATTTTAGCATTTTGCAAGTCAACCATTAGAAAACCCAAATCCCTCCGCATCTTAAATTTCTGCAGTTTCTTACCACCTACATAATTTTTTTTTCGTTTTTCCAACCAAGATGGACAATTTCAGTTTTTCCAGATTAAACTCAATTTGCTAGATTTTTTTCCCCAGATTTTCTTCTAGACTATCTAAATCCCATAATGGCGTCCTTATATCTTTTTCATAACTTAACTTCCTTCCCATCTTTGGAATCGACAGCAAATTTACCAACTAAGCCTTAATGTCTTTATCCAATTTATCTGTGAAAAGATTTGTGCAATGTTGAAGTCTCTACACTGACTGTATGGCACAGCACTCACTAAATCATGCTAAGGAGAAAAAGACCCATTTACAACCACTCTGTTTCCTGATAACCAGCTAACTTTCCAACTAGACTAATGACATCTCCGGCAACATGATTTTTATAATTTTATATAATAATCTGTAATACAGTTCCTTAGCAAATTCTTCTGGAAATGTAAGCACATGCATCCACTGGTTCCTTTTTGTCCACAGACAATATTATTATTTCAAAGAACTGCAACAAATCGGGGCAAACATAATCTTCCTTGCACAAAGACCACGTTGACTTTGCCTGACTACTTGATTTTGTTTCTAAAAGACTTTGTATAACATTATTGATAATAGCTTCCAAAATTTTGCCTTGGACAAATTTAAGCCAACTGGCCTCCAGTTCTGTGCTCTGCGTCTCCCTCCCTTTCTGAGTGAAGTACTTCCAGTTGCCATTTTCAATTTAATTTGAATATTTTCTGAACCTGGCAAAGTTTGGATATTCAAACCGATGAGTCATTTCTCCAAGTAACCATTTTTAGGATCTTAAGAGGAATTCCATCAGAACTTGGATGGGTTCTAATGCAAGTGGTGCACATGAAATCTGCTGGAGAAACTCAGCAGGTTATGCAGCGTCTCTGGGAGGAAAGAGATTCAATGTTTCACATCAAAACCCTGCAACAGGATTCTTGTAGGGTTTTGACAAATCACTTCTTCCCACAGATGCTGCTTGTCTCGTTGAGTTCACCCAGCAGATTATTTGTTGCTCCAGATTCCAGCACCTGTAATATCTTGTGTCTCCATGTTAAATAAATATTGGTTATAAGGTTAATAAAATCTTTATCAAAGCTCAAGTGGCCAAGAGCTTTAAAAATAAGCTTATGGTCCTTGGAGTCGAAGGGCTTGGCTAGATCAATTCAAACCTGCTGCAAGACCCTCCCCTTCCAGTTAGCTCAAACAATCCAACAATTTGATCAGTGTTGGTGCCCCGGTAAACATAATTTTCCCTTTAATTCCTGATTAACAGATATTTTGGAGCAGTTAGCAGATAAGTTATTTATAGTTTGTGTCCTCTACGATAAAGACTGACATAATGTACTTGTTTAATTCATGGATCATTATCAGCAAGAAGTTAGCGTCCATTTAAGGATGTTTTGAGGTAGTTGGAGGCATGCAATAAAATAGGCCGAAGTCAGCGTAGCTTCCTTAAGGGAAAACCTTGCCTGGCAAATGTGTTGGGATGCTTTGATGAAATAGCTGACAGAGTTGACAAAGGAGAATCACTGGATGTTGTTCACTTGGATGGGTTAACATAACGAGATTGAAATTGCACTGCCTACTAGGTTGGGAGACCCTGGAAAGGTGGGCCATGTGCAGTACATATTTTTAGAGAAGAGGAACATGTAGCTGAGGATGAAGACTTTAAAGACAAGCTGCTCATGTTTCTGCAAAGTGAGGGAAAAGAGTTACCAGATGTGTAAG
Organism: Hemitrygon akajei; assembly: GCF_048418815.1. Taxonomy (NCBI): domain Eukaryota; kingdom Metazoa; phylum Chordata; class Chondrichthyes; order Myliobatiformes; family Dasyatidae; genus Hemitrygon; species Hemitrygon akajei. Next base: position 50,467,967 of record NC_133138.1, read on the forward strand.
GTTTAATGGGTCTTTCAGTAGTTGATATAAATTCTGAGCTGGTTTTGCTATTACTTCACTGGTTGATAAAGGCAGCAGTGTATCTGTGGAGAGCCAAAGTTATTTTAGGCTGGGAATATTCACCGGGGTCAAGCCCACACCCAATGGTGAAGAAGAATATGAGGTTGGGCTCAGCAGACATCTCTGTTACTGTATGAATGGCAATGCTCAGAAAATATCAAAAAAACGGAGACTGGTAGAAAGCTTAAAGGGTCTGGCAGCTGATATAGTGAGGTTCCTAAAGGCAGAAAATCCATTAACTATGTTGGCTAATTACCTCCAAGCTCTGGAAGATGCTATTGGCATTGCTGAAAGTTTAGCCAATCTTAGGATGACATTTAGACACACATTCCAGGTGGAAGGAGAGAAGTTGTCTTCCTGCATTTTCAGATTGGAGAAGCTGCTACACTGTTTCTGCCTCAAAGGGGGCATTCAATTGTCTGAGAGAAGTTGCTTGATAATGGAGCAAGTTGTGAAGGACACACTGTCACATGACATGATTGCTGTACATATTTGAATGACCCGCAAGATGCGCCCTCCTCCATCTTTACCTAGTTACTCAGAGAAGTTAGAGAGAAACGTGATATTTCCAAAACCCAAGTAGCATCTCCAGTGGTAGCCTCTGTTGCGAAGGTGACCCCTGAGGCCACGGAGATGGAACTTCAGAGGAATGAGGTGGAAAAGCTGAGCTGATTTGATGGATGATTGCGAATGTTTCAGCTAAACACGAATCGTCCATTGGGAAACCTGACCAACCTGTAGGACTTAAGACACAGCGGACTGCTGCTGATAAAGGTCTCTTGACTAGAGAGGCGATGGTATTTTCTGTTACAACTGTGGAGAAGAGGGACTTTTCAAGTGAGACTGTGAGGGACAGGAAAATCTTTGAAAAGTAAGTCAGTGGTTAATCAAACAGAGAAGAAAAGAGGCAAAACTACAGAGGGACCCAGTAAAGGAACGGGCTGGCATTTTGGAGAGGATATGTTCCAATCAGTGTATCAAGGGAAATGCTAAAGTGCAGAACACTACTCCTGAGGGTTTAGTGGACCAAGCTCTGATGTATCCATATGGATTGATGGTGTTTATGCTTAGAGCCATACTTGACACAGGTTCTCAAGTTACTTTGCTTTATAGATCCTTTTACAATCGGTATTTGATGCATTTACAATTGACGCCACTTAGTGCCCTTGAGATCCGGGGGCTTAATACTGATGAGTACTTGTCATTGAAACTAGAGTTTTCAGAAGCAGATGTTAGAGTAACTGAGACTATTGACACACCAGTGTTGGTCTACCTAGATCTGGTCAAAAAGGGGTAGACCTTCCATTCTTGTGGGAACAAATACTTCCACTGTGGGAAGGTTGGTGGGAGCATGCAAGGAGAGAAATGGAAAGAACTTTTTGAAAACTTTGTACAATCTCCCTGTGTTCAGAGCTGCTTTTGAAAAGGTGCAAATTCATCCTAAGCAGGATGGTGAGCCGAAATGAGGAACTGTGTGGTACACCCAGTCTAAACCTGTCATGTTATGTCCTAGAGGAGTAGGTAGAGTAACAGGAACCTGCAAGTTTGCCAAAATGCCCAACGCCTCGGCCATCAAGATGGGTGCTCCTGATGTTCTGGAAGAAGAGTCACACTTACCTGCAGAAGTGCTGGTGAGACCTGAACTACAGAAATCTTCAAGCTGTCTACGCAAGCAGGATGACAGTGATTACCAGGAACACCTCAGGGAGAGAGGGTACCAACTGCCCCTCTTTTCCCTGTGATGGTAACCTCTAGCTTTCCTAGGGAAATAAAAGAGAAACAGTCTTCCGGATTGAGGAAGCTGACATCAAAGTCATACAACTTTGTTGACTTACTGATGCCTGAGGGAGGGAAATGGAGATTAACTGAGAAGATGTAGGAACGCGAAGATACCTTTTCTACAGACGAGTCTGATGTTGGATTCTCCATTAGTACTTGTCACACTTTTAGAGTGATCGAGGACACCCCTTTCCAAAAGAGGTCTCACTAGTTAGCACCAGCGGAGGTTGAAGATGTTCTGAAGGAAGTTAAGTTCAGTCATGGGGCAAGGAGGACCTGAACCGCAGGAAGATATGTGATAGAGAGGGGGAGACACCCTCCAGTAGACAGGAAGGGTCACAAGACGTGGTTGAAGCTGGAGAAGCTGAGGATAAGATAAGGAGGCCTCAGAGAGTCAGGTAACCCCTAGCATGGCTGGCAAAGGGTACAACTGGGAAACAGTATGATGTCCATTCCCATGATGAGAAATGCCACTTCCATTTATAAATGGATTAGGGGCCATGAAATCACAAAATTTATTTGAATACAGTACTGTTTTATTAATAATGGTTTAATAAGCTCCAAAATCATGAGGGCATGAATATTTTTGGTGAGGGGAGAGTGTAATACCTGGTTAAGATTTTTACTGCTGTACTGTGGGTATTTCATTATTAACAGTTTTCTGTAAAAGCTGTGTGCCATGCTGGAATGTGTGTTTTGACTTCAGCTAAGATAAGGTCACATGTTGTCCATCTTGGGAATGTGAGTCAGCCAATCAGGACTGTGGGGAAGAGTTTTCTGAAGGACAGTAGTCTAGTTCAGGGGTCTTTTTGGCGGGAGCTGTGGAAAGGATTGGAGGGAAGATGGCTGAAGAAGCCGTCCCTGTTTCACAAGGTACTTTGTGCAGATGAATGGCTTCAAGGAAGAAGGGGCAATACTCCCGAGAGAGCATCCATTTGTTCGAGGTGGATTTCAAGCGAAGTCCGGAATGTGGGTGTGTGCTTTCATGCAGTCCATGGGTCCAGTGTGTGAGTTAAGGACTCCAGTATGAGCTCCAATTTAATGGGCACAATTGGACTGGATTAACTGTAATGGGCACTTCTATTTCTTTTCCTTTTCTTTTTTCTATTAACTGTTTGATAAAGCTGAAATTTGTAAATATACTTCCCTTATAATTCCATGCGGTGTAGGATTTGATATTTCTTGCTGACTGACAATTGTGCATGGGCAGTATTTACACAGCATTAGCTCAAATTAATATTTCTTTAATTAGAACATCACGCCGTTCCTGTTTGGTTGAACCCCAAACCATACTAACCCTGGATGCCTATTGTTTATGGAGGGTAGCCTTCTGACGACTGAGACATGCGGCAGTTAGCAGGATGAGCCAGGTTTCTATACGAGCCCAGTGAGGGGCCTTCTCTACCAAACATTGAAAGGCCTAGATACTGGGACAGTATAAGACCAGAGGGCACAGCCTCAGGTGGAAGGACATCTCTTTAGATCAGAGATAAGGAGGTCTTTCGTTAGCCAATGGGTTGATGAATTTGTGGAATACGTTGCCACAGATGGTTGTGAAGATTAAGTCACTGGGTATAGTTAAAGCGGAGATTGATAGGTTCTTGATAAGTAAGGGTGTCAAAGGTTACAAGAAAGCAGAAGAATGAAATTAGGAGAGAGTAAATTAGCCATGATTTAATTGTGGAACAGATTCAATGAAGAAAATGGCCAAATTCTGCTCCTGTGGTCTTATTTCCCAGACTCATTGACTTTTGGATGTGCCTAGCTTATTAGCTCTTTTTAAAATTTCTATGGAACTTTGTATTAACTGGTTTTTCTATTTTTGGCTAACTTCATTTTTTTTTAAATTCAATCTTCTGGCAATCATTTTGTAGTCAAATAATTTGTCTTTTGATTAGGTACTTTTATAACTAGTCATGATGGTGAATCCTATCTCTCTCAAATGTTTTTTGATTCCAAGCATCTGCAGTTGTTTAGTCCATTCAAAATCTTTCAATTTATCTTACCATTTATGTTATTAGTTCAATTATTGACCATTATCTACTGTTGCCCTAGAACATATAGATGAAGTTGTAAACTGGACAGTATTACATTACCATACTACCTGATTAAATAAGTGTAAAGAAGGGCCATTACACTCACTCATAGCAAATGGGAATTAGTAAATTAATTTCTAGCACAGGCTCCTTCCTTGTAAATATTTAAAATGCCATTGAGATGTTTTCAGTATCAGCTTGCATCGATTGCTCAAGTGTAATTAGTTTTGGCCATGATTAATGGTTTTGCCTCTGTTTTGTATTATCTTGAAATTAACAGAACTTTACATCAAATCAAATCTGATTTTGATAATTAATCGCAAGCTAACAGAGCATAGGCCCTGCAGGAACCTATGTAAGAAATATTTTACACTTAATATTTGATAAATCAACAAAATATCTGCTCCTGACAAACTGAATATTCATTCTTTGCCTTGTGTCCATATTTTGGTCTTCTGTAATGCAAGCTCGAAAATGCTGCAAGAGCAAATTAAAGCTGCAAGACCTTTGTCCTTTCCTGATTAATTAATCTATATTTTTAAATTTGCCTCACTTTATCAATGTATGTTTCTAAGCAATGTGCTTGTACACTAAATACTAGATGATACTTGACTGGGTCCACTGACAGTGGACCAACCCACACTGGGATCGAATTTACTCAGGCAACCAGCTCACTCACTGCTGACTTCAAGGAGGACAGAGCCTTTTATAGGCCAGATCTCTCTCACACAATTGCCACAGTTCAGGTGCAAAATGTTAATCCAAATCTGCTGTTAGTTCCAATTGAACCACAGGGAACAGAGGCGCATTTAGAGGTTAGAGGGGAACTGGGGTAGCAGCAGTTAATATTATCCTTGTAGAGTCAACTACCAAAATATATTTAGACATTATGCCTAGCAATCTTGATGATGCAACAGAAAAGCTCATTTGTACCACGGGCTCCTTGCTTGTAAATATTTAAAATGCCATTGAGATGTTATCAGTATCAGCTTACATTGATTTCTCAAGGTTAATAATGTAGTGGATGCCAGCTCATCCCAAAATAGGCAATAAATGTGCTACCTCCACTTTAGCTCCTTTTCCCTACCTTAATTTTGCAGGTGGAAGGAGTTAAAACTCTCCTATTGACATGTTTGCTGTTTAATTTGAGTTATTATAATCATCATTAGGAGAGTACATCCTGCTCGCAATGGTCGTAATTTGACTGGCATGCATTAGGGATTATCCTCCAGCTATGATTGAACATACGGCTATACATGCCATCAACAAAGTGGTAGTTTAAACAGTTTTGATCCTCTATTTATGGAAAGATATTATTCCATTAAAGGTGGAATGATCCTGGATATGAAAAATGAGAATATACTCACTTTAGAAAAAAGTGATGTGTTTTTATGGAAGCGTGCATGATAAGTAGGGAGAAAACTGGGAAAATTCTAAGACAATACCTACTTCCTTTGTTGGAAGAATTAGTGACTAGTGGAAAAAATCTCTGAAGAAATGAGGTGTCCATTTGAAACTTAGAGGTGGAAAAATTTCGAGAGTTGTGAGCTTTGGAAATACCTTGTCATAAAAGTTGGGGCAGTGCTTGTTGGCGCTATGCCAAGAAAAATTGATTTGCTTAGATATTGGATGAGATCTAACTGGGTGCCCTGAAACAACAGTGCATGTAATGATATAACGCTTCTACAAAAAAAATGGGAAATTAGATGAAAAGTATCTTTCAAAACACTTCTTACCTTGAAAGAGATTCAAGTTTTGTACATTACAACAATAAGCTTACAACTGCCACAGCTTCACTGAGCTGATCACAGGGAGTGCAGTCAAACGTAAAAGAATTTATCTTAAAACTGAGGGGAAACGTGGGGTGGAGAGGCAGTGTTGTGCAGTAGGGTGGAGCACACAATTCTTCAATATTGATGGCATGACATTGATGGTGCTGCTTGCTGCCATGGGCTTCATGTCATGTGTGGATCATACATTAATGCGCACTGATCACTGAGGCATAGACCAAACCCAGTGCACCTGGCTACATAAAATAAAAGAAGTTTGCAGTGTTTTATGGGGAAAGCTGTAAAGAGTTTTGCCAATGCATAACATAGTTATTTGAAGTGAGGGTGGAAGATGCTCAATGAAATGAATTAAAGCAAGATTCTCATCTTAGTGGATACCTCAACATGGAAGATATAATTTTGGTCTTTAGCATGTGAAGGGTGTGGTGCTAACCTTGCTACCTAATAGTACTGTCTGACACTATGTACAAATTGAGCATGCCAGCTTCAATCTCAATAAAAGGTGTCCAATACAAATTTCATATCTTGTCTGGATACATCACAGCAATATGCTCTGCCCAAGACCACAAAAAAACCACAGAGCATCATGGACATAGTTCAACACATCATGGAAACCAGGGAGTTTGTGTACACCTTTTGCTGCCTCAGAACAAGTACAGATAGGCTGAATGGTCTTCTCATGTTCTATTTATAATTCTATGAAATGTGACCAACTTACTTTATGAGCCAGGAATTCTGAACTTGTCCATTTTATTTTGCAGCTGCTGCTACTACTACACTCTCACCTGAATCTGGTCATGCTAGAAGATGCAATGAGTCAGACAAATCCTATTGTGTTAATGGCGGAGTGTGCTATTACATTGACGGTATTAATGAACTTTCTTGCAAGTAAGTGAGTGCATTTTTCTATGCTATATTAGAAGGATATTATTCTGTATTTCTATTGCGATGAAGTGTGTTTTATTTGACAATGCTGAAATTGATTTGCCTTTTGAGTACTGAAGGTGATGAACAAAAGTGTTATTTTAATAATCGGATTGTACAACCATAATGCAGCTTTACAGTTGATCTTAGAGAAATATAATGACACAGATGAAGTTATAGTGTTAACTTTTCCATTGTTTTAATAGTTTTGTTTAAAAATTGGCAAGCTGAAATGCAATTGAAACTAGACACAGCGCTTCAGCTGAAGGTAGTGAATATCTTCATGGTACCCATGTCCAGGCAGTTCTGGTTGTAGTAAAACTGATCTATCCTTCAAAATGTTACAAAATAATCACCTTCAGGACTCCTGGCATAACATCTGTATGCAGGTATTGTGTAAATAAAACACTTGATTCTATATTATGCAGAGTGTACTTAGGTTTTAACAGTGTTCAATATGGCATTTTGGCTAATTCCTTGAGAAATTTTCAATAAAGAGAATATAAATTTTAAAAAGCAATAATTCATTCCAAATGGCTTATTCACTATGAAGACAGCATGAGTCCAAAAAGTCAGATAATATAGATGATGCCTGTAGGGACTGGGTGCTTTGAACTGCCATGTTCAGTCACTATATTCCTGCTACATGATTCTTTACCTCTTTAAAAGAAAAAGACAAGCTGTTCCTTATCTACTGTTACATCTTTCACTTTGAAGTATAAGGTTTTCCATGAAAATAGTTAATGAATCATTTTGTCCAAACTGCTGAAGATTTATTTTTATCTGACATAAAAATGGTTCCAAATTGCTTATGTATTTTTGTTCAAGAACAAGGTGAAAATTCTCAAACAAGTTCATTCATGGGGATAGCTTAACATTTCCCATTCCAATAGACTTTAACTCACATTAATTTAGTATTTTCTGAGCTAAATTCCCTGCAGGACATTTTACCAATCCGAAACATTATAACTGCGTAGTGCTGGCATTTACACAAGGATGAAAGATCATTTCTTTGTAATCCCTAGGTTGTAAAGCTTTCTCAATACAAACAAATTAACTACAGATGTGGTTCATAAAAATAGCATTTTCTACAAAGAATTGATCACTATGAGCATTTATAGAACCTTTATAGGTCAGCCCATTGTATTTTGTACATGTAAATGATTTTGGAATGTTTTAACTAATCTATTTTAGAAACATACCATCAGGTCAAAGAATAGAGGTGTAGATTTTGCCTGATCTGCTACAATTTATGAAGATAATGATGGAAGCAAAGAATAGATTAGGATTCACTCTCCTATGTTTGGATGTTAGGAGAAGCCAACATTGGGTTGGTTAATGGTGGACCTGATCCACTGACCAAATCATTCCATGCCCTGCTACAGAAGCTAGGACAGCACCTACTATAGATTAAATATTTTTAATCCTTCATTTCAAATTTTAAAAGTTTTAAAAACAAACCATTTGGAAATATTAATCTAATCTATATATTTTTTTAAAGAAAGTGTTACTTACTTTCCCCTTTGCTTCATAATTTGCAAGCCTAGAATCCCCATTGAAATCAATGGGGCCTCAGGTGTTTTTGCAAAGTTTGACAAGAGATTTTTCCAATATGAACCTTGGGAATCCCGGCTACCTGGACTCTGGCTTTGGATTTTACCTGAAGTCTAGCAATGTAGCAAGTAATTCACTATGTGTCACTTGGAAATTTTGGACTTGCTTGTACTTTAGAGCTAGTGCAGAAGACTGAGATTTACTGACCTTTCTTGACTAAGAGAATTGGAACTACCCTGGAAACAAATTCTGTTCCATTATGTTTGGATGAGATATGCCTCACACTTATACGAAAAAACTGTTCAAGTCTTTAGCAGAATAATGTATAATAAATGGGCATTAGATTCTGTGAGAAGAAAAAATAAGTCCTTGAAGTGTAATGGTAAAAATAAACTGATCAGTATAAATGTGCTAAATTGGCAATCAGATATTGTTGGTTGAGCATAACAGTAGGAAAGTTAAAGTACTTTCTCCCTTGCATAGCATGCAGTAGGTGCAGTATCCTTGATGAATCAGTAAATGTGAGGAAAAATTAAGGCAGAGTAAGAGGGTTGCTGAATAAATTATATTTCAAAACACAATAACTAAGACCGTTTGCAGAGTTTTTTTAAGGTGGTTACCAGGAAAGACAGTGGATGTAGTCTACATGGACTTCAGCAAGGCCATCGACAAGGTCCCTCATGGGTGGTTGGTCAAGAACTTTCAGCCATTTGATATTTAGGATGAGGTAGTTAACTAGATTCAGCATTGGCTTTATGGGAGAAGCCAGCGAGTGGTAGTAGATGGTTGTCTCTCTGACAGGAGGGCGGTGACTAATGGTGTGACGCAGGAATCAGTGCTGGTTTCATTGTTGTTTGTCATCTATATCAACGATCTGGATGATAATATGGTAAACTGGATCAGCAAATTTGACTGCGAGCATAGTGGACAGTGAGCAAGGCTATCAAGGTTTGCAGCTGCACTTGGACCAGCTGTAAAAATAGGCTGAAAATGCAGATGGAAGTTAATGCAGACAAGTGTGACGTGTTGCAGATTGAAAGGACGAACCAGGGTAGGATTTCCACAGTGGGCAGTAGGCACTGAAAAGTGTGGTAGAACAGTGGGATCTTGGACTTCCTTAAAAGTGGGGTGACAGGAAGATAGGGTCGTAAAGAGAGCTTTTGGCACATTATCGTTCTTAAATCAAAGTATTGAATATGGGACTTAGAATGTTATGTTGAATTGTATAAGATATTGATGAGGCCTTTTTTGGTGTACTGTGCAGTTGTGACCACCTATCTACAGGAAAGATGTAAGATTGGTAGAGTACAGAGAAAATTTACAAGGATATTGTTGAGACATGAAACCCGTACTTACAGAGACAGGTTGAGTACATTAGAACTTTATTCCTTGGAGCATAGTAGAATGAGAGGCGATTTGAAAGAGGTGTATAAAATTTTCAGAGGTTCACATAAAATAATTGCAAGGCTTTTTCCACTAAAGTTGGGTGAGACTAGAACTAGGGGTCATGGGTTAAGGGTGAAGGGAGAACTGTTTAAGGGGAACGTGAGTGGGAATTTCTTCACTCAGAGGGTGGTTCCAGTGTGGAATGAGCTGTCAGTGCAACTGGTGGATGTGAGTTCAATTTCAAAATATAAGTGAGGTTTGAATAAGTACAGTACATGGATGGGTGGGGTATGGTCCAGGTGAAGCTTGATAGGATGAGGCAGAATAATAATAATTTGTGTTAAATATAATATAAATCCAATAAAATTACTTTAGGTGCTGGAATAAAAAAAAGAAAACACAGCAGATGAGGCATCATTGTGAACAGTGGCTTAATGTACCAGTCCACTGACCTTCAAACAGCTTCTCAAAAGACCCAGAGAGAATAAATACTCAATTATGTGCAGGGCAATAGAAGAGAAAATACAAGAAACACTGGTGTGTTAGAGAAAGATTTGGAATGTAAAAGATGAGTAAATTGATACAGCAAAATAGAAGTGAGAAACAAGCCTGAAAGGTGAGGCAATTGTGATAAAGCTTTGACAGTTTGATGGAGAAGGCAAGCAGCAGGCTACCTTGTGGGCCATGTCCTGTTAGAGAATCCTTACCTCAAGCATCAGCTACAATCAACGTCATTCACAAAAAAATGGGACAAACGAATCTAGTTTTTAAAAAAATCAAGGAACATTTTCATTTCTGATTGTAACTGGCTTTTGTTAGCTTTCCATTATTGGCACACTGTTAGGTGGGTATCTAACATCAGCTCCCTTTTCTACACATACAATTATCTGGCTTTCAGCTTTTTGAAGTATACGGAGCTATAAATTCTTATTCCTTCCACAGAGCAATAAAATGTTTACTTGCTCTACAATCACTGAACAATGGTTTATAAAACCCTGGAATATTCACTATAATTGATTTTTTATGAAACAGATTTGATGATTTCAGAAATAATATGCTAAATAGCTGCCATTTGCAGATGCAATATTTAAACAAACATCAGCATTATGTTCCCTTTCTAACTAAAGAAAATATATTGATAGAGAAAAACAGGCAAGGAAGCTTTCAGTTCAATTTCACTTTCAAAAAGATCTGCCATTTCCACCAATGAGTATAGCTATGGAAATAAATGTTCCTTTTTAAAATGGTTACTTGGTAACTCCACCCCTCCCCCAGTACTGATCCCACTGAAAGTGCCATTGATTATACACAGTATTCAACACTACTTCCCAATGATACCAACGAATATTGGCACTCCAATGACATGGCTCGGTATAATTTCCCTGTCTCTCTTGCAAATATGATCTTCTTCAAATACACAGGAAGTTCTGCAGATGCTGGAAATCCAGAGCAACACACTCAAAACACTCGAGGAACTCAACAGGCCATACAGCAACTATGGAAATGAATAAATAGTCAATGCTGTGACCCTTCTTCAGGACTGGAAAGAAAGGGGTGGGGTGAGTGGGGAGACACCTGAATAAAAAGTGGAGGCTGAGAAGAAGGACTAGCTAGAAGGTGAAGCCAGTTGGGTAGGAAACGTAAAGGGCTGGAGAAGGTTTCTGGTAGGAGAGGAGAGTGGACCATGGGAGAAACAGAAGAAGGAGAGGCCACCAGGGAAGGTGATAAGCAGACAGATGAGGAGAAGAGGCAAGAGGCCAGAATGGGTAAGAGAAGAAGAGGGAACAGAGAGAGGAAAAAAATACTGGAAGGGGAAATTGATGCTCATGCCATCAGGTTGGAGTCTACCTAGAACAAATATGAGGTATTGCTCCTTCACCCTGAGAGTGTCCTCATCGTGGCAGAAGAGGAGGCTATGGACCAACATGTCGAAACAGAAAAGAAAATGGTTGGCCACTGGAAATGTGGCAGATGGAGTGGAAGTGGACAACAAAGGGGTCCCCAAAGCAGGTCCTCCTTTCCTTCCTCCACCTTTTTATACTGCTGTTTTCCTCCTTCCTTTGTATTCTTCTGTTTCCCCCCTTCCTTTGTAGTCCTGAAGAAGGTTCTCGACCTGAAACCTTGACTGTTTATGCACTTCAATAGATATTGCCTGACCTGCTAAGTTCCTCCAGCGTTTTGTGTGTGCTACATCTTCTTCAAATGGTAACTTCCACAGGAAAGCACTAATTCATTCCATTAAAAAAATCTAGCACTGATTTTCATTGACTCTGCAAAACTATGTCCCGTAGCAATTGCTTCTATACCGTATTTTCATTCTTATAGAGCAACATAAAACAAAATACAGGCATGTATTTTTAGAACATACTGTGGAACAGCTCAGCACAGTTCAGCTACTTCACCCCATGACCTTGTGTTGAACTAAATTAAGATGATGCCAAGTTGAACAAATTACTTTTACCTGCTTATGGTCCATATCACTCTATTCTTTGCATATTTATGTGTCTATCTAAGAGCTCCTTTCCAATCTACCTCCAGCACTCTGAGTTAAAAAAATACTTTGCCCGCTCATCTACGAACTTTCTCCCCTCACCTTCAATGCATGCATTAGATGTTTTGAATATGGATAGGAAAGGTTTGAGAGATACTGGCCAAACTCAGGCAGGTAGGATTAGCATAGATGTTCATCTTGGTCGCGTGGACAACCAAGGGCTTGTTTCTGTTGTGGATAATGTATGAATTCCAGTACCTACTGTATGCTGTTACTGCTGACAGCTTCCAGAGTTCTATAAAGCAGGAACACCTGAGCTTGAGGCTTGTGCAGCAAATCTGTGAAAAGGGCTGGTGATTTGGCATTAGTGAGGAGAAGGCTGATATCGTGGCTTTTTTTCATCCCATAAGTAATGTGCAAATCTTTCAACAGCCTCCCCATCTATCGTTCTGATAAAGAGCAGAAAAATTACAAGTAAAGATTCAGATTTAAACTGGGATCCAACTAGCCAATAATCCAACACTTTCATAGCATGTGTGCCTCACTCAGCTAACAGTGCTTGGAAAATACCTTTGATGAATCACTTTGTGACTAAGGAAAAAGGAAATGATTGTTTTTAAAACTGCCACATCTTCCAGGAATCCTCTTTTGGGATGTAGCTAGCAGTAACAACACAAGCAACACAAACTAATGCATAGTGTTGCCATGAGATGGTACAACTTACTTTTCACTACAATGCTGGCTTTTCTCTCCCCCACAAAAGCCAATAATATACATAACAAGTGCCAGCCTTGTTGAGAGGAAACTTAGCTCTATTGTAGAGATGTAAATGGTGGAATATCAAACTTATTCTGCTGAGGTCATACCTGCAATATAAAAGTAAGATTTGTCAAACAAAACAATAACATATTTCAATATGAAATATTGAAAACATTTACATGATAAACCAGTGGTATACCTATCACTGCAAATTTTGCAAGAAGATCCCATGAAGTTATAATAGACTTAACCTTATTTATGATTTGCTTTACTGTACATTAAACTGAAAGTGAAAAAAGTGTAGAAATATTCATGTTATTCTGTGTTGGGAGTGAAAGCAGATAAGTGTGCTTAACTGCATAAAATCCGCAAATAAGCCATCTAGAAATTGCTGTGTGATGCGGAAATTGAAGATATAAATTGTAATTATTTTTAAAGAAAGTATGTTATTGTACAAGTGTATGTCCTGGTTAAAAGCCTTTAATACTAACTTGCGAGCTAATTGAGCTGAAGTATTCTCTGTGCTGCCCAACTAATGTGTGTTTTTCAAAGGTTATTGCTCTGACTACTGAGTTACCAAGCATGGGTGTCTGGGTCTGATCTGGGGATAATGACAGAACAAGTATAAACTGATCACATCACGACTAACATAACCAATCATGATATCATTCTGTGTGTTGCTTTCACGTTACTGACCTGCCAAGATACTGGACACATGTTCTACTGTACTAAGTTTTGTATCTTAAAATAAATGTGTCTTAGTAATTAATCTGTTTCAAAAGATAAATAAAATGAAATATTGGCAACCATGAACATGGATGAATCAGATATACTAAATGCCTCTTGTTCTCTCCTGTTTGCCTATGTAAATAACAATCAGATTAAGTTTGTCTAACCAGTCTGACAATCAGTTTGATTGATAAATCAGGCTGTTCAATTAATCCACCTGAAGTGCTGGATTGGGAAGACATGCTCTGTCTAAAGGAATAAAGCTTTAAGATAAAATTCATGCCAAGTCTTGCAAAGATGAGCAATGGAACCGTCTGCCTCACAGAGATAAATTCTCATCAATAACGTGATTGATGAACAAGTCTTTGTGTCACTTTCAATTGTTTTAGCTCTTGTCCTGCCCTGTCCTCAATAGCATCAGAGTTGAAAATAGAACCAGATCACTGAGTTGCAATAATTTCACTAGCCATTAATCACAGTATGAGCTAATAAACAATCAGGTTGTGACATAAATCTAGTCACCAGTCAATATGAAGAACTGGTTTATTAGATTGTCGGAGCATGGTGTTTTAAAATTCAAGATTCAAAATTCTTTTAGTTATTTCCAGTCCACAAATATAAAGGAGAACTAAATAATATTTACTCTGGATACAATACAGCACAAAACATGATAAGATAAGGAACATAATAACAAAAAATCCAAAATTAATATAAATACATAAGGCAGCTTCTATACATAGAGTGATTGTATGTCTATGAAGTAATGTTAGGCCACAGGAGTGTCTGTATATCAGGTGACTCTGACAGGAAATGATAAATTAGTGGTGGTGAAGGGTGGGGAGGGGTGGGTTAGTGTGTGGAGGCGTTGATCAGCCTAACTGCTTGGAGAAAGTAACAGTTTTGAGTCCAGTGCTCCTGTGTGGATGCTGCGTAACCTCCTCCCTGATGGGAGTGGGACAAACAGTCCATGAGCATGATGTCACTGGACCTTTCCGACACTTTTCTGTATATATGTCGATGGTGGGTAGGCTGGGGCCAGGGATGTGTTGGGCAGTTTTGACTATCTGTTGTAGCGCTTTCCTGTCCACTGCAATGCAGTTTCCATGTGATGCAGCAGGTTAGGATGCTCTCTACTATGCATCTGTAGAAGGACTTAAGTATAGGTGTGCATAGTCCAGCTCTCTTCATCGTCCTCAGAAAGTAAAGGTGTTGGTGAGCTTTCCTGGTTTGGTGAAACTAACTCATTCTTCAAAAATAAAACTATCTTATAAAGGGAACTAAACATTTCTTTTGATAAAAAATGCATTCTGAAACTCAAATTTACATTTCTTAAATCTCTCTTTGTTTTATTTCATCACCACTTCTTTCCTTTTGGACTTTCCTCCTTTGCTGGTGTTGAGTTCTGCTAAAAGTGCCAATAGAGTGCCAAGTGAAAGCTTCCATAATGAGATCCTCCTGCTATCTCACTGAGCTATACTGTGAAGAAACTGCCCAAATCTCTGTCCAACTGCTATCTGCAACACCTTTTCCAAAGTTGTTTGTAGCCCTGGTCCTGTGAGTTGATACATAGTGTTATTGTTTATCCCTCATCTCAGATGGGTTTAGTTAGTCAATCAAGTCACACCACTTTTCACTTATTTAAAACAAATCAGGTCATCTCCTAATAATTCGAGTTTCTTTTGGATCAGTCATCAAATGACAATCACAAGCATAGATTCAATTATCATCCTTCCATAATTTAAACAGGATCATCAGAGAAGTAGTTTTTCCAAATTCTAAAGGGTTTGTTTCAAAGTTACACCAGATGATTCAGGGATAAAACCCACATACATCCTCTCTCGGAAAGCCACTTGCCTGCCAAAGTGTGGATATTTTCCACGAGATTCTTCTGAACATGTGCTAGTCAGCTGTTCACAGAATGTACATATATTATACATTACCCAATAGCATAACTCTTTCACTGGATGTGACTGGCCCATTCTCTAATTCACTCTGCTGGATTGCCACTCTACCTCACATAATACTATTGGGAATTTATGTAGTAAATCAGAGAGACAAAGGCACATATCACACTCAGCGACAGAATCATTTAATAATTGTCCTCAAGCTCCAACAAACTGTGTAAAATATTTTTTAAAGTTAGAGCTTCTGTGTTAATAGGATAATTGCAAAGGGCTATTTTAATAACTCAATCCATGTTCATCTTCAATTTGGAAATAAATATTTTTCTGCAAGCTTTGCAGAGAATGGCATATAACACATTAAACAGTGTCCAGTCATCTCAGCAACCTTTGGGATTAGCATTGATCATAAATTACAATAGAAGCAGAAGGAGCTGGAAATATATAGCTGCCCAGGCAGCATCAAATGAAAGGTTAGTGAATGAAACATTAACTTCTGTCAATTCTGGCTCTCTCTCCACAGATGCTGCCTGACCTGCTGTGTATTTCCAGCACTCTGATTTTATTTCAGATTTCCAGTTTTTGGTTTTTCAGCTTTCATAAATTGTACTTTTATTTTGGCTTTCCAGACTCTTTAATGCTCCTTCAAAAGCTCCACATGCTTCAGTTCATGTGTATATTATGTATCATACTTTCTTTCTCTGATGATCAAATAACCTTTGTCCTGGCTGCCACACTTCTTCATCTGCAACTTTGCTGCAATTAACAATTTTGTAATGTGCTTCACTACTGACATCAGGAACAGGTAGGACCAGCTTCTATTAGGTGGTTTTACCTCTGATCCTTTCCATTCTGACTAGATTCAGCTGTATTTATGATAATTTGGCCACTGTGGTTCTTTTTTCAGCAGTTTTAATTGTAACTATATACTTCCTAATCCCACTGTTTATTGGTAATTTTGCTCTTCTGTATATAAATGGGCGAATAGGTAAACTTTATTTTGTGTGCCACATCAACTCATTTTATGAGAATATTATAAATAATGCAACATAATGCAGATCATGACTCATTTTGGTTGTTTTTATTTACAAAATGTTCACAATTAGAAGATGCATTTGGAGAATTTTAACCATACTACCATAAGAATATTTTAAAAATGTTTTCCTACAGCTATTTTTAATAGTTTGATGATAAATGTCTTTACTTGGAATTGTGAAAGAAGCAGACACTAAATATCGTGCTCAAAGATGTCTTTTTGATAAAAATGAATATTTAAGATAAATTTAAAACACATGAGAGAGCTGCACAACTTGGACTGAAGCAGTCTTTAGAATTGTACTCCACTTAATAAGCTCTGTAACTGCTAAAGTTGCTGTGTTGACTTATATAGTTACATCTAATCACACTTAAATTTGTAGTTACAGGTGTATGGATATGATAGTTTTAAAAGATTCAAAGATGTTTCTCAGTAATTGTAATACTTTCTGAAGAAAATGTTTTCAATTACCTGCTGACATGAATTTCCCTCTTGAATAAACTTCAGTTATCTTTCCAGAAAATTCCTTCCATTTCTAACCCCTAAAAGCAGTTTTTCCCATGTCAACTTTAATTCTTCATCTTAAATTACTGCCTTCTATGATCAGCTATTCAGTCTTCTAAATTTATTGTATCCTTTTTGATTTTAAACAAAAACAATTTTCTAGTCTGATCACACAACTGTTATCCCTCATAACTGGATCTAAGCAAATCTATTTATTCTCTCCAACATTTTAAAGCTTTCTTAAATAGACAATGGACAGTAGGTGCAGGAGTAGGCCATTTGGCTCCTAGCCAGCACCGCCATTCACTGTGATCATGGCTGATCATACACAATCAGTACCCCGTTTCTGCCCTCTCCCCATATCCCTTGACCCCATTATCTATAAGAACTCTATCTAACTCTCTCTTGAATGCATCCAGAGACTTGGCCTCCACTGCCTTCTGGGGCAGAGCATTCCACATATCCACCACTCTCTGGGTGAAAAAGTTTTTCCGCATCTCAGTTCTAAATGGCCTACCCCTTATTCTTAAACTGTGGCCTCTAGTTCTGGACTCACCCATCAGCGGGAACATGCTTCCTGCCTCCAGGATGTCCAATCCCTTAATAATCTTATATGTCTCAGTCAGATCCCCCTCATCCTTCTAAATTCCAGTGTATACAAGCCCAGTCGCTCCAATCTTTCAACACATGACAGTCCCGCCATTCCGGGAATTAACCTTGTGAACCTATGCTGCACTCCCTCAATAGCAAGAATGTCCTTCCTCAAATTTGGAGACCAAAACTGCACACAGTACTCCAGGTGGGGTCTCACCAGGGCCCTGTACAGCTGCAGAAAGACCTCTTTACTCCTATACTCAATTCCTCTTGTTATAAAGGCCAGCATGCCATTAGCTTTCTTCACTGCCTGCTGTACCTGCATGCTTGCTTTCATTGACTGATGTACAAGAACACCTAGATCTCGTTGTACTTCCCCTTTTCCTAACTTGACTCCATTTAGATAGTAATCTACCTTCCTGTTCTTGCCACCAAAATGGATAACCTCACATTTATCCACATTAAACTGCATCTGCCATACATTTTCCCACTCACCCAACCTGTCCAAGTCACCCTGCATTCTCATAACATCTTCCTGACATTTCATACTGCCACCCAGCTTTGTGTCATCAGCAAATTTACTAATGTTACTTTTAATCCCTTCATCTAAATCATTAATGTACAGTGTAAACAGCTGCGGTCCCAGCACCGAACCTTGCGGTACCCCACTGGTCACAGCCTGCCATTCCGAAAGGGACCCATTAATCGCTACTCTTTGTTTCCTGTCAGCCAGCCAATTTTCAGTCCATGTCAGTACTCTGCCCCCAATACCATGTGCCCTAATTTTGCCCACTAATCTCCTATGTGGGACTTTATCAAAAGCTTTCTGGAAGTCCAGGTACACTACATCCACTGGCTCTCCCTTGTCCATTTTCATAGTTACATCCTCAAAAAACTCCAGAAGATTAGTCAAGCATGATTTTCCCTTCATAAATCCATGCTGACTCAGACTGATCCTTCTATTGCTATCCAAATGTGTCGTAATTTCATCTTTTATAATTGACTCCAGCATCTTTCCCACCACTGACATCAGGCTAACCGGTCTATAATTCCCTGTTTTCTCTCTCCCTCCTTTCTTGAGAAGTGGGACAACATTAGCCACCCTCCAGTCAGCAGGAACTGTTCCTGAATCTATAGAGCATTGGAAAATGATTACTAATGCGTCCACGATTTCTAGAGCCACCTCTTTAAGTACCCTGGGATGCAGACCATCAGGTCCCGGGGACTTATCAGCCTTCAGACTCAACAGTCTATCCAACACCGTTTCTTGCCTAATATAAATTTCCTTCAGTTCATCCTTTACCCTAGTTCCTTTGACCACTATTACATCTGGGAGATTGTTTGTGTCTTCCCTAGTGAAGACAGATCCAAAGTACTTGTTCAACTCATCTGCCATTTCCTTGTTCCCTATAATAAATTCACCCATTTCTGTCTTCAATGGACCAATTTTGGTCTTAACTATTTTTTTGCTATTCACATACCTAAAGAAGCTTTTACTATCCTCCTTTATATTCTTGGCTAGTTTACCTTCGTACCTCATTTTTTCTTGGCGTATTGCCTTTTTTGTTAACTTCTGTTGCTCTTTAAAGGCTTCCCAGTCCTCTGGTTTCCCGCTCATCTTTGCTATGTTATACTTCTTCTCTTTTATTTTTATACTGCCCTTTACTTCCCTCGTCAGCCACGGCCGCCTTTTACTCCCCTTAGGATCTTTCTTCCACTTTGGAATGAACCGATCCTGCACCTTCTGCATTATTCTGAGAAATACCTGCCATTGTTGTTCCACTGTCTTCCCTGCTAGGGTATTGTTCCATTGAACTTTGGCCAGCTCCTCCCTCATAGCTTCATAGTTCCCTTTGTTCAACTGTAATACTGACACATCCAATTTTCCCTTCTCCTTCTCAAATTGTAGGTTGACACATATCATATTATGGTCACTACCTCCTAATGGTTCCTTTACCTCCAGGTCCCTGATCAAATCCAGTTCATTGCACAACACTAAATCTAGAATTGCCTTCTCCCTGGTAGGCTCCAGTATTAGCTGTTCTAAGAATCCATCTCGGAGGCACTCCACAAACTCCCTTTCTTGGGGTCCAGTACCATTCTGATTCTCCCAGTCTACCTGCATGTTGAAATCCCCCATGACAACTGTATCATTACCTTTGCGACATGCCAATTTTAACTCTTCATTCAACTTACACCCTACATCCAGACTGCTGTTTGGGGGCCTGTAGATAACTCCCATTAGGGTCTTTCTACCCTTAGAATTTCTCAGTTCTATCCATACTGACTCTACATCCCCTGATTCTATGTCCCCCCTCGCAAGGGACTGAATATTATTCCTCACCAATAGAGCCACCCCACCCCCTCTGCCAGTCAGTCTGTCCTTTCGATAAGACGTACATCCTTGAATATTCATTTCCCAGGCCCTGTCCGCTTGAAGCTATGTCTCTGTTATTCCCACAACATCGTACTTGCCAATTTCCAACTGAGTCTCAAGCTCATCTACTTTATTCCTTATACTTTGTGCATTCATATATAATACTTTTAATTCGTTACTCCCCTCTCCTTTCATATCAATTCCTATTTCACTTGGCCATACTGTATGATATCTTCTTGAGCTTTCTACTCCACTGATTCTGTTGTCCTTTTTAACCTTTCTTATTTTCACTTTCCCTTTAACTCCATCCTTATATTTCCAGTTCATTCCAGTAAATTAGATAATAATGTACATAATCCAACTGGTACTCACCTGACATATATATTTAACATAATTTCCTGCTTTTTCTGCTTCTGAATATAAAACACAAAACCACATTGTTTTATGAACTGCTTTCTTAGCCTATTTGTACAGTGGAAGATTCGCATACAAGTATTAAGGCTTCTTGTCCTTAAGTACCCTTTAAAGTTGTGTCATTTTGCCTGCCTCACTTCCTCCTTTCTAACAAAATGTACAATCACAGGCTTTTCTGCTAGAATTTCCTCTATGAAATTTATCGGTTTATATCTAAGTCTATCACACTCAGTTTTCTTTATTATTCCACTTCAATTGTCCTCTATCATTTGCAGTCATCAAAATTCTCTGAGCTTTCTTAGTTGGAAGCTTGGAGAAAAACGTCTGTACACTTCTTTTCTAATCTAAGTAAAAAAGCAGTTGCAAAATTTTATAATTTATCCCCTAGTCCATGCTCTATCCTTATTCCCAATATCCTTTATATTTCAGGAATTAGAATGTTGCTAAATATCTTAAAATGTTCTCCCTTATCAAGCTTTTGAAAACCTATATCTGACCTCACAAACACTCCCAGTACTTTTTCAAATTCCCTCTAATTAAAATAATAATTTTCTCAAAAATAATTGTTTCTGAAAGCTTCCCCAGTGTTAAGGTAGTAATCTATAAATTCACAAATGCATCCTCTCTTTTACTGAATAATTGTATTAATTAACTAATCCCATGTGAAATCTTTACAATGACACAGAAGTATGTCCCCAGAATAAAATTGTTTGAAGCACCACTCAAGTGGATTTGGTGCCAGCCATATAACCTTGGAGGGTGAGTGACAGTTAATGCACTGGAAACATGCAAAGGCACAGACAGCTAAAACAAACAGTACTCTTTTTCATGTCACCATCTCTTCAGATTTAATTGATAGTTTTATTGGATCGTGGTGCAATGTTTTGTGCTTGTAAAGTTTCTTTTTAATCAAATGAAAAGGAAGATTAATAAGTTTTGCAAAACAGAACTGCACTCTATACACAGATTATTGCCCTGAATATACAGGAAGGTAAAATAGTATTGTGAAGTCTCAGGTCTCACATCCTAATTTAAATTTTCCTTAATATAGCTAAAGAAGTAACTCAGAGTCATTTTCCAAGAAGCTTTTAAATTAGAGCATATTTCTTTTGAATGTATTGCATGTAGTTGGTTATTATGAAATGACTATCATTACAAAAAATCTGCAGCCACTGATTAATTACCTTGTACATTACATTATTACAGTTGTACCTTAAATTTATACAAACATACAGCATACTAGACAATTTATATTTTCAGCATCTGTTTACATGACAATTTCATTTAAGAATTTATCATTTTGTGAATCAACATCACTTTCATGGTAACTTGTCTTTGCAATTTGAATTATTTTAGGTTTTATAGTTTTGACTATGTATACTACAATCCTCAGAAGTATATAGTGCAGTTTTAAATTGTATTGAACCACTAAACAAAACTATTTATTCCAAATTACTCAAACTAATTTTACTGAATTTTAATAAATATAATGTCTTGTACTTATTATTGGATTTCTAATTTTTCCTCAGAGTTCCTGCCTTCACTGGAACTATTAAAAGGAATAGTGATAACATGCTATTTGCAGCTTCTTTGCATTCTCATTGATGACATGAATGATTCACAGGGGAATGAAGTTATTTTGCAACTTCAACCTAGCATTTGCCTACATTTGTTTTGTGATTTGTCCCCTTTTCCTCCCCCAGATGCCAACCTGGATTCTTCGGACAAAGATGTTTGGAGTCTGAGCCCTTGAGAACATATAAACCCGATCTAAGTATGTTATGTAAGGAAGTGTTGCACTACTTCTAGGTATCCTTGGTGACACCACTGGAGTTATGAATTTTTATGGAGGTATCATATGAAAGCAACTAGGTTAAATAGGCTAGATTCTGTTGAAAGCTTTACATATGCTGTTGATTGATCCAGTGGTCTCACCAATGTTTATCGGATGTGTGTCCTTGATTATCCTAATGTTAAATCCTTTCTCTCTTCTTTCTTTCTCTATGGTTTTTGTTTTTCTTGTCAGGTGTCCAAATGAATTTACAGGTGATCGCTGCCAACACTACGTAATGGCCAGTTTCTACAGTATGTCTATTTCTTCTCTTCTTTAACTAAAGCATGCTATTGCTAAATCATAGCATGCTTTTCTGCTGCTGCTCTCTATTGACGATGCTATTACCTGTCCTTCCTGTATCGCAATCTTTAAAAACTTTTCAAAAACTATTAACCTTATATTTCCTAAGAGTAGAAGAAGCAAATGAAATTGGGATGATAGGACCACACAACCTGAAAAAAAATTCAGTCAAATACAAATTGAGTTATCATATTTAACAAATTACTTTTAATTTGTTTATTTTTAAATGACACAAATGAATATATATATATAAATATATATATATATATAGAGAGAGAGAATAGCATTTCAATATATACTATTCTGGGATGTAAGTAAATCCGAAATTTTCAAATGCTAATTAATCAAGTCAAAGATTACATGATTTCTTTGACTGGATTATTTGGTCAGGTTAACCATAGTTATTGTGCATAACTCATGTGAATACAGTAAGGCTTAATTTGCACACTTAACGATTTATGTAATTAAACAGAAGTGCAAGTGATACAAATTGACACGGCCAATACACAAAATGGCTAGTTTTACCTATTCCTATAATAGTACACTAGTTTTGACAAAAGAGTAGTACTATCTATGAGGCACAGCTTTATTAAGTGGCTAGTATATTCATTGAAAAATATATGGAAAACTATTAAGTCGAGGTTAGCGTACATTTAGAAGATCATTAATGATGATGATAAAGCATGACAAATCTCTGTCATGCATTTCAATCAATTGCATGATCACATCAAGTTGTTTGGAAGGAAAAAGTAATCTTTACCAAATCCTTTACAGTTTTACTTGCACCTTAGCAGGCATCTAAAACTGCAAAATATAGGTAAATGTCTATTCTGTACATGATCAATAAAATCAAAACATCACTAATAAATCATTAGTTCAAAATTGAAAAAAATATTTTTCTATGACATTTGCATGCAGTTCTGCTTCAGTTATTTATTTTATGCAAAAACAAGTTTGCAAATGGTTTATGGTGTGTTTATGTTCATCTGGATTTGTTTGTGAAACCAGCTTCCTATCGTCATTCAGTAAACTAAGCAGAAATATTGTGGGTGTACTTGCCCAATATGACAGAGGTTTCATTCAAGGCAGAGGAAGAGAAAAGCCATTTCTGATTGCACAATATTTAAAGGTTCATTTTCCTGATGCTATAAATTCTTATATGAATAATCCATTTACTTCTGCTAAAAGATGTCTTTACAAAAACAGAAATCTGATCTCTGAAAAATTAAGTTGTGATTGTAATTTAATATTTAAATGTTGATAAAGTGAAATTCTATGAAGATATCTTTAAAAACAACTACATTGTATAAAGTATGAAAATGCACATTCTAATGAAGGCAGAATGAAGCAGAGTACTTTAAAATAAATAAGAAAGAGCTAATAAATTACCATTCTAGTTGAATATTTGGTCATTTATATTAGTTTCTTCCTGAGTTTAGTTCCAATTGCAGTATCACATCTAATTTATTGCTTCAGTTACAATGGGGAAAAAAGTCTTTGATTAAAGCAAATAATTTTAATTTGAAAGATAAAACTCTAATTTCTATTTTAATCCAAAGACTTATTAATGCTCACTTAAAAACTTAAAGCTTTCATCATTCAGAGCTAAGCACACCTTCAAACAAATGTCTGGCAGCACAATGGCATGGCTAGGAAATCTGCAGCCTCATGAATGCAGCAGCCCAGGTTCACTTCTAACCTCTAGTGCATTCTGTGTGAAGTTGCACATTTTCCTCGTAACTCTCCAGGTGCTCCATCTTCCTCACATATCCGAAGGACATGTAGATTAATTGGCCACTATAAATTGCCCAGAGGATAGCTGGGTATTGCTGGAGGGCGGGAGAGTTGTTGGTAATGTGAGGAGGATAAAATATGATGATTGTAAACGGGTGCTGGGTAGTTGGTTGCCATGGAGATGGTGGGTGGAAAGGCCTGCCTCTGTCCGACATGACACCATGACTGGTAATGCTCTGTACATTTTCTATCAGAGGTCACCACTCATTCGAGATGCCTTTTATCTTCATCATTCATCCTTTCAATTTCTAGCCTGCTCTTACACTAACATCATTATCTTTGGTTACCTGTCTTTCTAAAACACTACCCTTGCCTCAATCAATTCTACTGACCTTTCTTTTACTATTACTGAGACTGAGTAGAGACTGTAAGTTCCTCGTCACTACGCATAATCACTTTCTCTCACCCTGAGTGTTAACTTGATGTGCCCACAATGACACTCATTCTCATTTAATATACCATCACTAGCTGACCTCTTGTATGTAGACAGCATCCCTTCCAACTCTTGCGATTAAATGATGGAGACCACATGATAATGTAAACATGCATTTAGTTAAATATAGTTTACTGGAAGGAAATGCAATCAAAATTTTTAAAAATTAGTTTTGGCATGCTAAGTGATATTTTAAAATTGGGTTATGTGAAATGAATTTCATATATTTAAATCCCAGAGAATTTTTCTATAACATTTCAATTCACATTGAGTGTTTTAGTCACATTGGCCAGCTTTGTAACCTGTTTAACATAACTGAATCCAATCAGTTGGTATGAATGAGACACAGTCAGGAACTAGAGTCAAGCTTTAAGAGTGTGAAGGCCCCAGAAAGTTTAACAATAACCAAGACGGAAGCTGGTGCAGGAGTTAAATCCTCTATATATCAAGAAACTCTTTGTACAAGATTTGCTGGCCTGGCTCCCTAACATTGTCCATGGGCCTTCCATGCCCTTACTTAACCAGTCCAGATAGGGAGGTCACTCACAGTGCCCTGCCCCATGAACCTGAATTAGCAGAATGAGCCTCAGAATATGATGAGGCTCTGCTCCTCCAAAACATCACAGACAGCTAGCTATAAAAATTATAAATGACCTTCATAATTTTAAATGTTTCAATCAATTAGGGACTTTAAAAATTGACATTGAAGTAAAGAATTCTTAAAAATTAAACTTTTTAGGAAAGTTAACTAAGGCACTTAAATATATAACTGAGGAAGAAGCAAAATAATTAAGGAAGTCATTTGCCTTCTCATATGTCTCTGAATCATTACCTTACAATCCCAATCAATGGGATGTGATCACCTGTCAGTCTTTCAAATCATCAGCAAATTCTGATTTTTTGATTGCATATGCAGACAAATCTCAGCACTGTAGTCTAAAAGATGTACACCCCATATTTCCGCTCCAAACCAGCTGAAATAACCAGCAAGCCTTTAAAATAAATGAAAATATGAAAAGGTATAGTCATATAACAACAAACTGCTTGGATGTTTCCATTACCCTCCGAAAATTGTCATCTTAAGTGAAAGATCAGTTGAATATGCTGGCACAGGATAGAATTAAGAAGTACTCTGGTTGGGGGACTTCAGTGCCCTGAACCAAGAGTGGATTAATAACTCCATGGCTGGCTGAGTTGGTCAAGTCTTGAACAGATTTACTCAATAAACGTTTTCAGGATGGAGTGTAAATCACAGGTAAGATGCCCTTTTGATCTTAGCTGTAGTCAATTAACCCCATTGCAAGGAGACAATACAAATAATTAGGTTTGGTGCCAATTAGTCTAAAAACTCATGTTTTGCTGCATCATTAAAACCCGCCTACACAGAATGTTCAAAATGTTATCAGGAAAACACCAAGACAGACCAACTCATCTGCTTATTTGTTTTGTTAAGTATATTATATAGATGCAAATATATGTTGTTAAAACCTTAACCAACATTTAATATGCATATGTTGGTCTAAAAGTTATTCTTCTGATCTGATTTCCTATCAAGCTTCTTTTAAAATTATTCACTAGAATCAAACTGCAGTCATCCTGTAATTTAATAAGCTTTGCTAAAAAAAATACAACTAGCCACAACCATTCTACATGTAAACCAATGAATCTTATACTTATTTTGGAATTTACCACTTCATATTTCCAAACATGGTAAAAACATGAACAATGCTTTAGCTCTTACAAGCCTCAAACAATCAATTTATAGCCAACAGGTATGATTTTGTTAAAATCTGCTCTGGGAAATTTAAATCTGCATTCAAATACTAAGTTTTCATTCATCATACCTATTAATGGACCTATTAGTAGATTAGTCTACACACCATTCTTCAAACCCATCTGCCTTTGTTAAATAATAATCATTCATCTTGTAAATCAAGTTAATGGCTTTGCCACTTGGGCAGTAATTTGAAGAAGCATTTTGCCTGTCCATTTGGAACCTGACTGCATTTTATTTCATAGATAGATAGATAGATAGATACTTTATTCATCCCCATGGGGAAATTCAACTTTTTTCCAATGTCCCATACACTTGTTGTAGCAAACTAATTACATACAATACTTAACTCAGTAAAGAATATGATATGCATCTAAATCACTATCTCAAAAAGCATTAATAATAGCTTTTAAAAAGTTCTTAAGTCCTGGCGGTAGAATTGTAAAGCCTAATGGCATTGGGGAGTATTGACCTCTTCATCCTGTCTGAGGAGCATTGCATCGATAGTAACCTGTCGCTGAAACTGGTAATATATGCAACTTTAAAGTTGATGCACAAAATTTGGTGCTCTATATGGGTTAGCAGTTAAGCAAAGTCAGTGAAAGCTGCTCGCAAAGGACAGAGTTCATCCAAGTAGCAGACATTTTGCAGGGCAAGAACAACGTGAATGCTTCTCCCGTGTCTCAAAAAAAACGCTTCCTTCATCTGAGCTGTCCCTCATCCATTAAATTGTCTTCAGATTGCCTGTGCCCCTGAAACAGCAGGCTGTCTGTCAGCAGTTGTATGGCACTGACAGCTTGTCATTTTTACTCTTTTGAAAGCTGGACACGAAAATTGTTTGTTTCATTAGCTGGTGGTAGCCTCGCTTTGCCCACTATCTGCAGGGTGAGCAGACTCATTTCAAAAATGACCTGCATGTTTCAATTCTTTTTTGGGAAGGATAATTGAGGTGAATTTCCCCTGCATACTTGATTTTCAGCCCAAGCCTAGATTTATATTCTAAGCTTTGTTTTTGAAAAGCTTAGTTGTAACTATCAGTTACAATTGGATCACATATAACTCAAATCTAATTATCCTAAAGGAATAGTTTCAAGATAACTTTATATGAAATTTATACAAGAAAGCTGAGCTCTTTAAAGTTACTGTAGTCAATTGAGAGAACTCTTTTTCCTGCCTTTTCTTATATATTGTTGGTACTTTTTATTATTTATTAACTGATACCAACATAGTTCTTTAGGTCCCTATGTCAAGGTTCTTAGTTTACTGTTCAGTAGCTGTGAAGAGGTGTAATTTTCAAGATGTGGCTCATGGTTTGCATAAAGAGTGAGCATCAGGTAACCTAACCACATCCTCAAGGTAGAGGCTGTAATACATTTGTATTTCCCATTGGAAATACCGATAGATATTAATAATTAAGAACACAATTGCTTGCAAATTTAAAATGCTTATATAAAATCCCATGGTTTGGATGATATATGATAATTAGAACAAACTACAAAGAGCTAATTCATTTTACCATTTTTAAAGTCTTGACCTAGAAGTGAACTTGCACTGAAACAGTGAATTTCATCCATCTTTGTTGTATCCACCAGTAATGTATCATTTTCATGTGTGAATATTGCGCAAGAATTTCAAATTTTAGGAGATGCCACTTGCGCATTATAACACATTGAGCCCAAGTGATTCTACGAATCCTGTGCACCTACTGAAACTAACCGGCATGCCCACAAGCTGTAAAGAAGAAATGAGCACCAAATTCTGCCACTACCAGAGGTTGCCAAGGTTGACAAAGACAAAATCAGTGAAGCCTAGAAGTGGATAGTGCACTTCACTGAAGAAGATCGAGTACCCAAAATGCTCAGGAACCCAATAGCTGAAATGAAATATCATTGAAGTTGCTGGCCTGAGGGATAAATATTGATGTTACACACCTGGTCACAATGACTAAGAAAAATGTATATACATTACATACCCAAAATACTGGAGGAAATCAGCAGGCCAGGCAGCATCTATGGAAAAAAGCACAGTCGACATTTCGGGCTGAAACCCTTCGGCAGGGCTGACTGCAAATTTTCTCTTGTTTGTGTTTACATTACAGACCTATGGTCATTCGTGAAATCAGCAACAACTTGAGTCACCACACTTTCCACCACTACTGGGCTAGTGTTGTCTTTCTTTGAGGAAGGACTGCATAGAATTGCTTTCACCTCTTAGGATGAAAGAATTTGTGCTACCCCCACTTTAATTCTGTATTCAAGTCATTGAGCTAACCCAAGCTGAAGCTCTACTAGTTGTGATCATCTGTCTCATCCATCTGCAACCTCTTGCACTGTAAGAGAACAGACATCTTCAACTTGGATGGAGCAGCTAGGTTGGCTTTGGAGAGCTTGGAGGGCTGGTTGGTGGTGGAGAAGCACTGTATTAAAAAGTAAGACAAACAAGGGTATCTGGAAGGCTGATATTAAAGGGTTAAAGTAATACACAATAGCTTGCAATAGCCTTTGCAGATTTGTACGTGGATGCAATTTATCAACTCTTAACTCTTATCATTCCTTAATCCTTGCAATTTGGGAGAAACTAGAAAGCTTTTCAGAAGAGGATATTTCAAGGAAAAGAAGTACCCATATCCTGTAGTCATTTTGATAGGAATGCTTCTCTCAGTTACTCTATGCTAAGCCCTACTTCTGTTTGGCCACAATTAATGAGGCTTTGGACCATTCCATTGGTTCGGACTTCCTTGGAGAGAGACTTTTGAACACGGAACAAAAAATGAAGTCATAGAGGAAGATCCTAACCATAGGCTTTTGCCAAGATTTAGCATGGAGGATTATCAGCTATGTTGAAATAACAATACTGGACATAAGAACTCTCATTTTGGACTGCTACTGATGAAGTGTGTAATCAGTAGTACTTTCTCTTCCCTACACATTCAGCTGTGGTAACCTTGGATGTCG
Source organism: Hemitrygon akajei (assembly GCF_048418815.1). NCBI lineage: Eukaryota > Metazoa > Chordata > Chondrichthyes > Myliobatiformes > Dasyatidae > Hemitrygon > Hemitrygon akajei. Next base: position 50,497,390 of record NC_133138.1, read on the forward strand.
ACGTGGGACTTTCATTTACATATTATTAAAATAGTGGTTGTACTTCTCTATTAAGGCAGAGTTGCCCTTCAAAGGATGTACTCAAGGGTATTACAGCTGGTTCCTTCAGTTGCTATAGTGGTTAGGATACCAGGCTTGGTGAGACAGGGACAGACTGACATAGTAATCATGTAATTTGGAGTCCCTATCACCAGCACTAAATTGGACAAGCATCTAGGTTACTTTCCTATATTTCCACTCCAGATAGACAACGCAATGTTTGCTGATGGACAAATTAATACTTGGAGCAAACTCTTATTTACTGGAATTAATCCAATATGTATTTGCAAGTATCACAAGTTTGTCCCAGCTGTTCTGGATGTGGCCCACGCAGAGTGAAAGCACATAGACACGGATCAGTTTCACTTGGAAGATGCTTATCATTGTGCCTGTGCACAGGACCATGCTAGTTACAAACACAAATATCGCAAGCAAAGGCTGTATTATGAAACATGCATAATATGGGCCTTTTTTACACAAAATTTAACTGAAATGTGCTTTAAAATACAGCACAATTGAACCTCTCAGAAGCAGAAATTCCTTTGCCCAGATAATTACACCCTAACCATAGTCTATCAAGATTATATTTTTACGTATCGGAACACATCTACGGTATATAACCTTAGTCAAAAACTTGAGTTCGAAAAAAAAGGCATGGTGATTTACCTGCTAGTGAATCAGACTAATGTCTTCTTTTAAATCAGAAGTGTCTTTCCTCAAATTTATTCTCTCCATGCGCATTATTTGGAGAATGTATTGAATTTCCACGCATCAACCTAGTCCATGTTGGACCATTGATCTGCCTAGACCCATCGACCTGCACCAAGAGCATAACCACTCCCCTATTCATATACCTATCTCTTAAATGTTGAAATCAAACCCATATCCACCATTTGTGCTGGCAGCTCATTCCACGCTCTCACCACCCTCCAAATGAAGAGGTTGACCCTCATGTTCCCCTTAAGCTCATGTACTTGGAGTCTCACCCAACATCAGCAGAAAAAGCCTGCTTACATTTACATTATCTGTACCCCTCATTATTTTGTATATCTCTATCAAATCTCCCCTTATCTTCTACTTTTAAGGATAGAAGTCCTAACCTATTCAAACTTTCCTTATAGCTCAAGTCCTCATGATCCAGCAACAACTTTGTAAATTTTCTCTGTATTCTTTCAATCTTATTTACATCAGCCCTGTAGATAGGGGACCAAAACATCACACAAAACTCTATATTATGCCTCACCAACATCTTATTCAATTTCAACATAACATCCCAACTCCTGTACTGAATACATTGATTTATGAAGGCCAAAGTGTCAAAAGCTTTCTATAAAACCCTTTCTAATTGTGATGATATAGTCAAGAAATCATTATGGATCTGTATTCCCAGATCCTTTTGTTCTACTAGATTCCTCCGTGCCCTACCACTTACTGTGCAAGTCCTAACTTGGTTTGTCATCCCAAACTGCAACACTTCAGAGCTGTCTGCATTAAATTCCTTCTGCCACTTTTCAGCCCATTTTTCCAACTAGTCCAGATCCCACTGCAAGCATTGATAGCTTTTCTCACTGTCCACTACACCCCCAGTGGTGGTATCATCCACAAATTTGCAGATCCAGTTTACCATATTGTCCCTGTGATACACTAGTAGTCGCAGGCCTCCATCAGAGAGGCAACCATCTCCTACCACTCTCTGGCTTCTCCTGCAAAGCCAATGTCTAATCCACTTTACCTCTCATCTTGAATGCCGATTGACTGCCTCCCATGCAGGACCTTGACAAAAGCCTTGCTAAAGTCCATGTAGACAACATCCACTACCTTGCCTTCATCAATTCTCCTGGTAATTTCCTTGTAAAACTCAATACGTTTGGTTAGTTATGACCTACCACGTACAAAGCCATGTTGCCTATCCTTAATCAGTCCTTGTCTATCCAAATACTTATGTATCCAGTCCCTTAGAATGCCCTCCAATAACTTTGCACTACTGATGTCCAGCTCACTGACCAATAAATTCCTAGCTTATTCTTAGAACCTTTCTAAAACAACAGAACAACATTAACTATTGTCCAATCCACCAGCACCACACCCACAGCTAAGGATGTTTTAAATATCTCTGCTAGGGCTCCTGGAATTTCTGCACTTGCCTCCCACAGGATCTGGGGGAACACCTTGTCAGGCCCAAGGGATTTATCAACCCTAATACACCTCATGACAGCAAACATCTCTTTCTCTGTAGTTTGAATTGGGCCCATGACCTTACTGCTGCTTTGCCTACAGACTCTGTGTACTAGATCCTTTTTCTCCTAAGTAAATACAGATGCAAAAAATCCATTTCAGAACTTCCCATCTCTTTTGGCTCCATGGATAGATTACCATTCTGATCTTCCAATTTTCTCACTTGCTATTCTTTGCTCTTAGCATATCTGTAGAAGCCCTTAGGATTATCCTTCACCTTGTCTGCTAGAGCAAACTCATGCTTTCTTTTAGCCTTCCTGATTTCTTTCTTAAGTGTCCTCTTGAATTTTTTTATTTACCTCTACCTGCTAGGCACCTCCTTTTTCTTAAGCAGTGCCTCAATAACTTTCGAAAACCAGTGCTCCATAAACCAGTTTCTTTGCCTTTTATTCTGACCGGAACATACAAACTCTGTACTCTCAAAACGTCACTTTTGAGTGCCTCCGATTTACCAAGTACACTTTGTCAGCAAACAGCCTGCCCCAATCCACACTTGCCAGACCTTCTCTGATGCTATCAAAATTGGCCTTTTTCCAAATTCTAATATCAGGCCAAGGGCTAGATCTATCCTTTTCTATAATTACCTTGAATCTAATGGCATTTTGATAATCAGATACAAAGCGTTTCCCGACACCAACTTCTGTCACCTGCCCTGTCTCATTCGCTAATAGGAGATTAGGAACAACATTTGCCATTCTTTAAATCTCTGGGACCTCCCCTGTGGACATAAAGATCTTTGTCAAGTCCCCAGCAGCCTCCTCCTTTGCCTTCCTCAATAAGCTTTTGCAGATCCCATCAAGCCCTGGAGATTTACCCACCTTAACTGTTCTAAAAACCCAATATCCTCAATCATGATATCAAGATGCCCTAGAATATCAGTATACCATAACCTGATATCACTATCTTCCATGCCCTTCTCCTGGTGAATACTGATTCAAGATACTCCTGACTTCTCTGGCTCCAGGCATTAATTATCTCCTTTGCCCTTGAATGTTCTTTCCCATTTCCTATCTCCACTTTTCTTATGAAGTTATGTATGAATTGCCTTGGGATTCTCCATAATCCTACACACCAAGTGTATTTCAAGGTGCCTTTTAGCCCTCTTGATTCCCTGTTTAAGTTATTTAGGGGCGCTTGAATCATTGTTATTTAAGGGCATGGGATATTTTGACATTCATCCCAATTGAGATTATTCAAAACATATAAATTGTAGACATTTTTCAGGTACATAATGGAATGAGAATCCAAATATTACAACCATAAATGTGTTCTGTTCATTTGTTTGTATAATAATTATGTAACTAAGAAATAGAGGCAGGATGGGGTGGCAGAGTGGTAGAAATTGTGCATGGGTTCTTCAGATTACATGATAAAGTTTCTGAGATTTCACAACATTTCCATTGATGCAACAGCTGATGAATGTGAGAAGGGGATTTTAACAAACATTTTCATAGCTATCAAAGTAACTACTATTACATAAACCTGTATGTTCTTAGTGACTTTGGTGTGCGTGTCAAAATATAACATCTTATAATCTTGAGTACATCTCAGAGGAAATTATTTACTCTAAACCACAACATAACTTTAAACAATCCAGATTTCCCAGGTGGAATTTAATCATCAGGAAACATAATGTTCAGGAAGTTCCACCGATCAGTCCTCACTTCAGCTGAAATATTGATGCCAGCAAAGCATGGTTGAAAAGCAAATGACTTCAGTATCTCTCACCTAACAATAGCAAACATGAACATACTTTCTGTTCTTTGCTGATGGCCAGTGAAATGAATATTAAGGAGTAAAAATTATAGTATCAGCAGCGATAGTTTAATGGTAGCTTGACCACAATCAGGTTCGAAGTTTAGGAATCAATAATAGGCAGGATGTATTATTGGACAGTAGGGATTTACAGAATTCAATACTAATCAGGCAGTGGCCCCTTTAGAAAGGGAGGACAGGTGAGATAATTGACAAAGGAAAATAATAAAAAGTGCAAGTATAATTCCGTAATAAGATTTATTTTGTTTTCTTCTACATGTCAATATTGCCTGCAATAATGAATAAGGGTTAATTTTTTTATTTTTGTGAACTAAATATATAAAACTAAATAGATTTGAAATTAAGTGTTTTCAGTCCCTTTTAATGTAGTATAGGTAACATTAGCCCACTTGTAAACAGTCTTTTTACAGTTTAGGTAAATTTATCTGAAGTCATAACCATCTGTTAAATAGTCACTTTGGGTCTTTCACAGCATTGATCCTTAGAATTGTACAGGAAGGAGCAATCATTTGCAACTAACTGTATTCCACCCATTTCTGTCTTGTTTTGCATGTATAAAACTTTGCCTGTAACAGTAGTGCCCTGTACCCAAGATGGAAACACATTCCTGAACACCATTTAAATGTTACACCTGCCATATTTCTGTACCAAAGTTCAAGCTAACCACATGACATGTATACTTTTTGGTATGTTTTAAATATTCTTCTCTGAAACTGTTCTCCTTTTTTCTTTCTTTTTTGTGAACTTTCTGTATTGGCAGAGCATCTTGGATTTGAATTTATGGGTATGGAAAAACCATTCATTTTAATCTGCAAATTTAAAAGGCTGCCTTGGATTTCTAGCAACTTCTTTTGCTTTGAAGGGATGATCTGACTGCAGCTGGCTAGTGGTACTAATCCATCCATTACCAAAATAAAGGAGTCTAGTATCTAATGATGACATTGAGCTACAGATAAGCAAAGCTTTTCTATAGCAGCACTCTTTTTGACTAGAGATGAGCTGCAGCTGGCCCAACAAAACTCATGCCAGATTTATAACTGCTGTAACTAGACAGCATAAAACTTCTGCTTAATTGTTTGACGTATAAATTTCATGTTAGCTCCAGATGTGTGTAAACTTGTGTCTTCTGTTAGCTTCTCATTATGTGAAGCTGGTATTTAGACTGGAAGACCTGTTCTTTGAACTCCAAACTTGGTTTATAGCAAAGTCGATTTAACAGTAAATCAAGCAAGGCTGCAGGCCATCATGTTTCTGCTGAAGTTGGCTAATATAAACAACTTTATGTCACATAGTTTAAAAATTAGAAATGGGCCCAGCAAAAAAAAAATACAAGATAAAGTAAATTAAGCTTATTTATCAAGAGAAAACTAAACAGTATCTTAAATTTGTTCCAAATGTTACTTTGTTAACGTTCGTTTTTATCCAAGGTGAAATTGTGCAATTATTCTCGGATTTTAAGATCCATTTGTGTACTTTGGTTAGTCCTTAGATATGGAAGAATATGTCATTACTGTCATTTAACGTTTGCTAATATTAAATGCAAATGGATTATAGCAAAAGGTTAATAACAATTTCTCTCACCTTCAGCAAAATGAGTGCTGCTGAAATTCTAATTACTAATCGCAAAAATGAACTCCAACTCCCAAGCCTTGACAGGACACCACTTATTTTTTAGTCTGAAGCATCCCTTCACAGTCTGCTTTATCTTTCTTCCCTCAGTGTCGCCATTCTCTTCTTCAGTAACAAGCATGCTATGCCAGGCTGTTGACTTCCTCATTTCTCTCTCTCCCTGCTCCCCCCATTACTAGATATTTGTACTACAATGCTTTTTCTGTCTCCCATTTTTTTGTTGTCTTTTTTACTTTTATACTTTCATTGCTGAAACTGGCAGTCAAGTCTGCCTAATGTCAATTTTCAGCCTCTCTAATTGTTAGGTCACAGAAAATATGTTACATTTGGCGATTGCAATTCTGAAAATAAGAAAATTCAAACAAATGTAACTATCATTCAGAATAACTTTTTCTCCTTTAATAGTTGAAGAGTATTAACTTCATATGGTGTCATTTTAATTTTACCACATATTTTGGGCACTTTGTTTTGGGTTTAATATGAGGCCTGCAGACTGTCCTTGGTGTGTTCAAGAATGTTAATTGTGACTCTGCTGGGAATTTACTTCAGCTTATTGCTAGCTATTTTTGTACAATACACGTTATTATATTTGCAAATGTATTTCTGCATTTGGAATTAAGATGAGAATTGCTCCAGAGAAGGCTATTCAAATGCATCTGATGACTGAAATAAATTGGTGATTTATTTAGAATAAGATGTTTAACCCTCTTGTACCCTGTGTTTCTGTCAACAGAAGCTGAGGAATTATATCAAAAGAGAGTCTTGACTATTACTGGCATTTGTGTTGCACTTCTTGTAGTTGGAATTGTGTGTGTAGTGGCATATTGCAAAACCAAGTAAGTCTTTGCACCTTGCATTAACTGTATTTTGCAATTGCTAAAAGACATTTAAAGTTATTTTTTTCCATTATTGTAAAATGTGATCCTTTGTATTTTTTCCCAAAGAAGCAAAGTTCATAAAAATACTTTCATTGTAATGTTGAATTTATTGTAAATTTATGTTGTCTATCACTGCATAAAACTTACTGTATTTATTGTTCTCCCATAGAAAACAAAGAAAAAAAATGCACAGTCACTTGAGGCAAAATCTTTGTGTAGATCATCAAAATCGAAACCTTGCTAATGGTCCGAACCATCCTGGCCCTCTCCCGGAAGACATTCAAATGGTCGATGTATGTTCTTCTATTTATAGACTGATTTGAGAAATAAAAATGTATTTGTAAGATGTTTTTTAGTGATAATCTTATTTAGCATTAGGTCTAAAAGTCTTTTCCAGGGAGCAGTTCATCTATTGATTAGGCTGCCAATTCTGGTACTAAACAACATTAACCAAGAATCCACTGCAGCAGTGACTGATATTGGCATGGAATGAAATGGAATCAGACTGTGGTGTTGTTTGGTCCCTCAGAAACTGATTCACAAAACAACTCAGAATTTGCCTCACTAGATCTCCCCCATTAGGAGAGGTAGTTGGAGGAGGAGGGAGGTAGGGATCACTGGAAAGTTAGGAATTACTTTCAATTTTTAAATTCTGCAGAGCTCTTCATCTTTTTTTCCTCACAGCTGATTAACACATGGAAAAATAATTAAAACTCTAGGATGAGTATTGTTAATTACCTGAGATCCATGTCAAAATTCAATTTTAGAAGCACTGTTGGAAAAAGCCAACCAAAAAAACATTTTCCTGTGATTTTTGGATTATCCTTTACTCCACAATTGCCAGCATGTGATTTTAAAATAATATTTGCATTTTCATATTTTCAGGAATATGGTTTTCCTTTGGCCAATCTGCTTCATAATATTTAGAATTCAGATGGCAATGATGTTACAATGCCCAGATTGAAATTGTTTCAAGAAGCTTCTCATTCTGACTGCAACATAGACTTGTCGACGTTACCTTCTCATCACTTTAAGTGGCATAGTGATTGTGAAGTTTTTAATTCAGCAAACTCAGTCTTCCACCCTGATTGTAATGGGGAGAGAGATAAGCAGTTCAGCCTGTACCAGTCTCAAAAATTTAGAGTAGAGTAAATATTGGACTGAAGTACTTATGCCGGAGCGACCTACACAGGAATCCAACAAATTCTCTGTTAATGTCAGCCTAGACCACCGAAAGTTGACCAATAAAGATAAAGGATCAGCCAGAATTCCTGTTTGAGACTGCCATACAGTATTTTCCAAGGTATTAATGTGCTAAAGAGAGCATAATTCCATAATCAAAACACTATTTATTGCCCGAATTCACACAGAAAATGTTGGTATAAGAAGGAAAACACTAAAACTCTTTTCCTGAAAAAGAAATTAAAGTACTTCTTGATATTCTAAACAGGATATGTAATTATAAAGCAGAGTAAATTGTGGTACTATGAAAATTATGTACACATTCATTACGTAGCCAATTGCCTATGTATACCTGTTTATTATTTACTCTTATGGCTTGATGAAAAAATATCAAGCAGTTGTGCCTTTATATTTGTTTGTGAGAAGCTAGTAGACAATCACAGTAACAGATTTAGATATAAAGTCAATAATATGGAACATTAAGTATTAATTATAGCGATAGTTGTTATTATTGGTATCTTGTTTTTGATAAAAACCATGATTTCAGCCGTATGACTCTGAAGCAGTTTTGAATATGTATTTGGTTCCATTCTACTCAATTAGATGAATAGTGTGTGACCAACCTTCAATCCGCACCATTAATCCACTAAGTCTTGTGGGATTTATTTCAGTTGACAGTGCCTACAGTACAAGTCAGATAATTGTGAGGTGTTGCATTTTGAAAAGACAGATCAAGATTGGACTTTCTCAGGGCCCAGTGGAGTGTTGTAGAAAAGAGGGACCTTAAGAGTTCAAGTACATGGAAGTAGTATCACAGACAGACAGAGTGGCAAAGAAGGCCTTTGGCAGACTGGCCTTCAACAATCAGGGGAATGAGTTGAGAGATCATAATGCATTTGTACAAAATACTGATAAGGCCACATTTGGAGTATCATCTTCAATTTTGGTCACACTATTATAGGAAAGATGTAATTAAATTGGAAGGCATTCAGAAAAGTTTGACAACATCGTTGCCAGGACTTGAGGGACTGAGTCTGTAAGGTTGTTCAGGTGATGACTTTATTTCTTGGTGTAGGAGACTGAGAGATGATCTTATAGAGGTGTGTAAAACACCAGGGGCATTGATGAGCTAAATACAGTCAGTTTTCCCTGGGGTTGTAGAACAACTATAGGGTCCAATGCATTTAGTAAATCATTAAAACGTTAGTTAAATGTTGGAACAAAGGAGGACACCTAAATCTTACTTGCAGTATTAAAAATTAGCATCAGTATGTTGTTTAAGGGATGAAAATCAAGAGGTTCTATGGTTCTCCTGTTTGGTGTATTGGTCAGACTGTGTTTATGCTGCAGTTTTATAAGAGTCTCTCATATCTGATTTGTAGCTGCTCCGATCAATAATAATAATCAAGGATTACCTTGAAAGATTAAGGATAAATGCATTTTACTCATATCATCTAAAAATAATAATTTTAACAAAGCTGAAAGCCACAGATAGAAATGGTCTCTTCCGTGTCCATTAATACTGTTTTACCCATCCACACACCCACATTAGAACCATATTCTTCTGTACCATCCTATGCAAGTGCCTAACAAAATGCCACCTAAACACAAAGAATGTATCTGCTTCCACCATCTCCTCTGGCAGCATACTACAGAGATCAAACACTGGGTGGAAAAATAACCCCCTCTAATTTTGTTCAAAACTCCTTCCCCTCGCCCTCCTGCTTTTGATATCCTTATATGGAAAAATGATTTTGATGATCTATCTTATCTATAGCTCTCATAATTACTTTCACATTTCTGCAAAGTCACCCTTCAGCCTCTTTTGCACCAAGGAAAACAAGCTTAGCCTTGTAACTAAAATCCTCCCATTGAAGCATCACCTTGGTGAATCTCTTCTTCATCCCTTCTGGTGCATGTAGGAAAGTTTATAGAGTTGCACGTATTAGAGTTATTAATCCTTTTTAATTAATGCATTTGCAATTTAGTTACATCTAGACCAAATGTAAACTTTCCTTCCTCCCTTGACACATTTTCTCTTCTGAATTGTACCAGTTCAAGAGTGCAGGTTTCAGACTTGTGGTGAAAAGTGCACAGTGAAATTCCCCCAAAGGGAACCTATAAAACATTCAAATCTATTATCAAATATGCTTTTGGATGATAGCAATCACTTTATTCTGATTGTTTAGTGTGTGAGTAACAGGAAATGGTTTGGTTAACCAGGTGTAAAAATATGGGATGAATAATGTAATTCTTGGTATCTGAAGATGTTTATTTCTTTGATCGTGCAGTACATTTCAAAAAATGTCCCAGTTGCTGAACACGTGAGACGACATGAAACGGAAACTTCATTCTCTGCAAGCCAGCCATCGTCTACATCTCAACACTCTTCCACAGCAACTCACACGTCCAGTCATAGGTAATTAACTAACAAACAATTCCTGGAGAGTACATATTTTCACTTGTATATTTGTGCTGAGACCACCATCCTTTACCATAATTTCACTGATTAGCCAGCGTTAATAGTGTTTATTAACCCAGTACATTTCCAACCACACCCAATTATACAAGTGTTTGCAATTAGTATTTAAAGTAGCCAGTGACACGTAGAGACTTTGTGACTAGAAATGGAATGGCAACTCATTCTAGGAGATTTGACACCTTGCAGGAAATGGAACAACACAAGAGAGAACATTCTGGCTCAGGTAATGGTTCTGGTTCTGGTTTTGGAGGCCTTGTTAGATTAGTTGAGAGGAGAAGTAAGACCTTTCCTTCCCAATGTGCCAGGAAGCTGTCCAATGCATTGATTGCTGCAGATACCTATCCCTTCTCCTGCAAGAATGGAGTTTCAACATGTTTGGCTTGAGCTACTGAGCAGCCTTAATGATAACATCCTGAACTGGAGAACAGAGTTCAGGCCTACAATGAATGGCCATCGTTTGTGTAAATAGTGTAATCCATGGCTCACTCATACTCCATTTTCCTCAGCCTCTCTGCACTTTTTTTTCTATAATCTCTCGAATTTAGATTATGTAAGCGTTGCCTCTCTTAATTGCTATAATCCTACCCTAACACCTTGCTCCTTTCAGCTGGCCAGTCCGCTTGGCAGCTTCCATGCAGTGATGGAAAATGGAGAAGGCAGGTGGACACTCTGTCTTATATTTGCAATCCCTTCCTCAGATACTGACACCATGTTCTTTATAGGTTGATTCAGCAGCAGGATGTGCATGTAGTGAGTTACCAGATACAGGTGACTTAGAACCACCACAGGAACATTAAAAACCTACACCAGCTCCCTAGCAAGCAAGATCACCCACAAATTCCTCTTGAGAGGACTCGGACAGGAGTTTGGTAATGTAGGCTACTGGTAGCACCACAATTGCATCACTTGGTGAATTAGGTGGCCTGCCTTCCACTGTGTAGTGCTCTTGCTGTTGCTTATCTACCACAATTGGGAAGACAAGAAGCTCAGGTTTCTAGGCCTAGAAGTGCTCAAGATGACCCACACGTTAAACAGCAGCACAAGAAAGGCGAAAGACATTTGGAAGACAGACCTCCTTTGATAAAGCATGTTGCTTGTAAATAAAGAGCACAATGGATGGCTGGAGGCATTTCATCTATCTTTCCCACATATTGACAACTTGAAACCATCCATTCATCTTCCCTCCTGCTATGTCTGGAGCCCTACAAATTTCTCTTGTTTTAATTTTAACCAGTTTCTCTTTGGAGTACTCATTGAATGTGTTTCAGTCACCTTTTAAGACAATGCACCCCAGATCATGTTTTTGGTATCTTTTTGAGCTGAAACCACCATCATTTTACCATGATTTCATTGATTTTTATTCCATGGACACCAGGTTGGGGGAAACTCTACTTGACATCTTTCCAATTGAAATATCCTTTGAAAGCTGCAGTTGTATCCACCTCTATCAATCCCTCTAGCAGCTCATCCCACATACCCCATTATCCTCTATATGATAAACCTTTCCCTCAGAATCTCTAAATCTTTCTTCCTCTCCTTAGCTTCGTAGTTTTAGACTCCCTTGCCCTGGGAAAAAGACTGATTTATTCACCTTATCTATTCCCCTTGTGGTTTTATATAATGGTAACACCCCATCTCTCAGTCTCCTATGTTAACGGGGGGGAAAAAACAGCTTATCTGGTCTCTCATAACTCAAGCCTCCAGTCCGAGTAACATCCTTGTGAATTATTTTCTGTATACTTTCCAGCTTAATCTTTCATATAAACAGGAGATCAGAAGTGCACACAGTACTCCAAGTGAGATCTCACTAACATCTTGTACATTTGCAACATGATAAATGCCTTCTTCATATGTCTGCCCCTAAAAATGGTTCTCTCTGCTTAACCCAAAAAATCCCTTCTTGCACTTGAAAACATGACTGAATCTCTAGCTAACTTCTTCCTCATTAAGGAGAATAATAGCTCTAAATTTTCCAAATAAATCAAGCTGTCATTCTGGGTAGTATTCCAGTAAATCTCAGCTGCATCTTCCTAAGTCTTTGACGTCCTCTCTGCTTTCAGAATTAGACAGATTGAGCCTTTCTTTGGTCCCACATATCATCTTAATTGGGATTACCTATCCATTGTCCCTTCTACTTAAAATAATTAGCTACAGTCCTAGCTTTCTGTTTCTGAACCTGCTTGAAAATTGCATTTTTTAGTTTGTCCTGCCTTAGCTAACACTTCCATCTAAAACAGACCACTTGACATTTCATTAGCCGTGTTCCTGTCCCCTTGGTTTTAGGCATTAACCATCAATCTGTTGTGAATAGGCGCGGACTTGCTGAAAATTAGAAAGGGAAATCCTTTGCTGTCCATGACATCTCAGGAATTCTGGATATTGTGGCCAAAGCAGTCGAGGTATATTTAATTGGCTCCCTGTACCACCAGCAAGATAAGAGTCCTGTGTATCCACACATGCTCCCTGATGCTGTCTTCTCAGATGGGGATTAATCTGCTCCCCGGCCCCCTTGTTGCCTACATAATACAGCAATATACTACAGAATGTCAATGATAGCTGAAGCTCCAGCCCTGTAACCTCTAGAAATGAAGGAATTTGTGCTTACAATCACTATCGTAGTTGTTGGAAACACGGTTCTGGCCCTGAAATATGGCAGCTCTTTACCGGCATGCTGCTATTACATTGAGCAACTCTCTTCTGAAACGGGAGCTGTGAGGTTGATGCTCTTTAAGTTCCCTTTGTGAACAGGCCCTCCTGCTGAGTGCTCTCTTCCCCCTTCAACAGTTATACATTCCAAGCCCTTTCCTCCTCTTCCCAATGTCAAAGATTAACAACCACCACAACCTTCACTCAAGAACTCCCACCTTAAACTGGATTAAACCAAAGTAGAGCTATAACTTCAGCCACACCGCTGACTCCATGGTCATGAACTTCTAATATCTTCAAGACTGGTTCTCGAGATACGATGCTGTATGCAACCATTAACTTGCGAGTAATTCCTGATCTTGTCAAGCTGTGCAGCATAATAGATAATGGGGTCAGAATTCTTCTTGCTGCTGAACACTGAATTTCCCAAACAAGCTAATTTTATTCTAAAATGGATGGTGAAGGTCTATTTTGACAGTGTTGCCTTCAAATCAGCATCAAACAAGTATTTACTTCATGATTTGGCTGCTTCGGTAATTCTTAATGCACCTGGGTGCCACCGCCTACTTAAGTATGATGAAAGGTCAGCAGCGGGTTGAAATTTCCAGCCAAATTTGACACCCACAGAGCTCAAATAACACGAGCTAATTCTTACAGCTGTACTGAAATTCTAGTTAGGACTAAGATGAGGAGATTCTGTCCTCTGGAATACTGCTGTGCTACAAATGCTTACTTAGTGCAAATACTTACTGAACTCAATAGATTTGTTCACAGGTGAAGAATCAGTGGATATCCGGAAGAGGTAGCTGTGCGGAAGTGTTTTGGTGATAACTTTTCAAATGGCAAAACAGGCTCTAAAATCAGCACCCTTTTCTTTTGTGGCTATGTTCTTGTGTAATTCATGACAGTAAGGGTTGCTTTTGTAAATATAAATGCTATCCTATTGATATATGGCAGCATTTGCGTGTTACCTTAATGTGTTTCTTTAAATCATTCAACCTATTTTGAATCCTAAACCAGTTCACCGCAGAAATGATGTAATTAACCACTGACGTGCAAATTGAAGACCATTTTTCTTACTAAAAGATGTGTTCTTGGTTGTTTCCCGTCACTGCACTTGTAAAGCATAATTGGTACATTTTCTATTTAATGTTTAGTCTTTGCCAACAGAAAATTGCCCTCCATGGCTGAATTCAGCATTTATTTCAGTGATCATTAGCTGTTTATGAGGGTTAAATGAAAGTACATTGTGATTAATAGCATCTTTCCTAATGTCACTCCAAAATTGCACATTTTAAAGCAATGCATTTTAGTCAATCTTAGTAGTTCATTAATAATGCTTAAAATGGCAATACTAACATTAATCAAAAAAAAGATCTGTACAATCCATTGTTGTAAAACAATTCAAATAGCACAGGAGATTACAAATGACTTTCATGCAATGGTGATACTGCAACAAATCATATTTGATGCTGATGGCTCTCTTCAGTTTAAAATTATGACACTAGATAGAATCGGTATGTATTTCTTGTTGGCTGTAAATCAGAATTATCAATACCTACAATAAATTAAACCCTTTTTATTTCAACTAGTTGTTACCGTCCAAGTAAGTCCCCATAAATACATTAAAGCAAAAATATCTTGCAGTTCCAAACTACATTATTAGGACATTATAATTCATTGGATCTATAATGTGTGACTTAATATGCTCCTACACATTTTACACCAAGGCCAAAAAGTATACATTTTTACAACACAATATATTAAAATAAGCTTGACTAGAGGCATAGGTGATTCAACACTATGTAAATCATTACTGAAATCTGGGAAGTTCTCAAAGTGGAGGATAATAATTGGGACAGAAAAAGAGAGTTATTCAAGGCAGTGGAACCAAATTTTGGAAGTGAAGTTCAACACATCTGTTGTATCGCATATCTAATGCATATGATTGAGAGCGAATTTCAGCCTTGCTGCATTTAGATATGACTTAAGAATATTGCACTCTATTTTGATTTTGATTGCTGCCACTTTTGTAACAAAGGGACCAGTAGAAGGCAATTTGCTGATGATAATATTCCTGAAAACACCATGAGGTCAATAATAAGATCATTTTGTTCATTAGCGATCTTGGTTGGTTCTGCTGCTGTCTTTGAGTAGAGTGATTAAGCCTGTACCCACAATGGAGGAATTGCCACTCATCCAAAAGTCAATACCTCCATCCATGTAACACTCCCCTCCTTACTGCATCAGGCGTACAGAGTAGATTGTGAAACGATTTCCAGTACTGTTGTGTAAATGATTTAACACATTTCAGACCACAATTTGTTATTTGTAAAGAAAGATACTTTCCCAATCCTTAGAAATATTGGAGATTTATGACTGTACATAACAAGAGTAGCTCATACAGTCTCTTGAGCCGTTCAACAAGTTCATGGCTAACCTGATCAGGGCCTCATCTCCACTTATTTGTTTGCTTCCCATAATCCTTGTCCTTCACCCCCCACGAAGGACTGACTGTCCTCTGTCTTAGTTTTAAATATATTCAGTGACTTAGCATTCACAGTCTTAAGGGGTAGTGACTGGAAACTCTCAGAGTTGAAAGTCTTAAGTCAGTGATCCCCTATTCTAAAGCCGTCACAAAGATGAAACATCCTCTTATCATTCTCCCTTTGAAGCTCCTCAGAATCTTACATTTCACCTCTCATTCTTCCGACCACTACTAAGTAATGGCCCAACCTGTCTGGCCTTTCTCACAGTCTAACCTCTCTTTTATCACATGAGTCATTCTAGCCTCCAATGCATGTATGATCTGTCCTTAAAGGAAAAACAATTGTTGAGTATGATTTCCCCTGAATGAAGTTATGCTAGTTTTAGTAAATGTATTATGATTGAGTAAATCGTCCTGCTGCTACTTTCGTAACAATGGATTCCAGCACTTTCCACAATAGTTAAGGTGCAAGGTCTGCAGCTTCTTTCGGCTTCCCTTATATTTTCAGTGTTTCAGTCTGCTGGGATGATTGTAGAATCTAGTGAATTTTAGAAGATTACAATGCACATTTTCTGCAACCGTTCTTTAAAAATAAAACTTTAGAATTCTGGCAGCCAGATCTATGGGACTTGTCATACTTACAGTAGTTACATTCTAATTTGTTAAGTTTCTTCTTCGTTATGAAAATTTAGTTTCTTCATTTACTCCTATTTTTGGATCATTATTGGGGTACATTCAGTCAGGGTCTTAAAGACAAATAGAAATATCAATACCTCTGCTATTTCCTTTTTCCCTATTATCGTCTCCGTATTGTTATCTTATGGCAATGGTGGTTGATATCTGCCTTTGTATGTACTTTTAGAAGCACTTGCTGTCTGTTTCTGCATCTCTTACAAATTTACTCTGTCTATTTTCTCCCTCATTATCTTCTTTCTAGTCATCCTACTAGTTTCTACTCTATGAAATGTTTTCAATTTCCTGGCTCACACAGCAATTGATTTTTCAGCAAAGCTTGCCTTCCCTATAACGTGATACCATCGCTAACCTAGCCAGATGGATTGCCATTATCATGGTGTCTATTTATCAATGGAATACATCTTGAATGAGAATTACAAAATATCTTGGTTGAAGAATTATGAAATATCTACCTATACTTTTCAATTGTCTTTAATGTGACTCTTTTCCGTAGACATGGAAACAATACATGGAGTAGAGAGCAATCCAACAGCGTTACTTCAGAAATGCATTCTGGAATTATGACTTCATCTTTGGAAACTAGCAAGTGTAACAGTCCCATGGAACCACGAGGCAGATTAAGTGCAGTTTGTGGTTATCAGGACACAAGACACCCGATCTTCCATTGCAGAGACTCAGTGGATTCGCTCAGAGACTCGCCTCACAGTGACAGGTATAAAATCAATCATTTTGCAAATTAAATTGCGTTTCATGGATTTTTTTTTGTGAAATGAACCATAAATTATTAGACATTAATATGGCAGATTCTAGCTTTAATTCTCATGGAAATTTATTGGAGTGGCCATAAATTTAGTGGGACCAAGACATGCTTTCTTCTTGGCCCAAAATATATTACCCTGCACAATCAATCACGGAAAGGGAAGACAGAATATATTTGGAGGCTGTACACATTAGCAAATGAAACCCAATCTCTCTAGGTGCATGTGAACAGTAGCAGGAGTCACTCTCACATGATGTTTCAAGCAAGTTGTGTCCTTGACCCCGACACGTCCATTAGCTACTGATGACGTATTCAAATAACATCCAAACACAGAGCTTCAATGGTAGACAACTATTTCTACCCAATGGCAAATGTAGGATTCCAGACCTCACACCCCCCCACTAAAAAAAAGTTACTTCCTAAAAGCTATTAAAACCTAACCCCTCTCCTCACTGGATTGCTACAGACTGAGAAGCAATGTCAGGCATCAAACAAGTCCCAGATCAACTGCTGAAATCACAGCTTTGTATATTACTATATCTAAGTGTCTTTCTTTCCAAAACTTGCCTATGGAACTAAAATGCTCCTATATATTTGATACCTAATTATCCAGTGTACCCATTAGATTCCAATCTGTTCCATTCTGTTGTTAAACCTTTGAACATGGAAGTTCTCTTTTTGAAATCAATCAGATATCTTGCAAAATTTGCAACTTCTCATTTGAGAAACTGGCAGAGAAATATATTTCAGTAGCTCATCAAAGAACCTGTAGGTTGAACGATTATCAAGTAGAAACAAGGTACAGTATTTTTTGAATTGAATTGACTTTATTTCTTACATCCTTCAAATACACGAGGAATAAAAAACTTTATGTTATGTCTCTGTCTAAATGCACAATGTGCAATCATAGTAATTTATAATAAATAGAACAGTCAATGTAATATAAAGTACATTCAAATCAGTGTGAGTTCATCAGTCTGATGATGGCCTGGTGGAAGAAGCTGTCATGGAGCCTGTTGGTCCTGGCTTTTATGCTGCGGTACCAGTTCCCGGATGGTAGCAGCTGGAATAGATTGTGGTTGATGACTTAGTTCCCCAGTGATCCTACTGACCCTTTTTACACACCTGTCCTTGTAAATGTCCTGAATCATAGGAAGTTCACAACTACAGAGGCATTGGGTTGTCTGCACCACTCTCTGCAGAGTCCTGCGATTAAAGGAGGCACAGTTCCCATGCCAGGCAGTGATGTAGCCAGTCAGGATGCTCTCAA
The DNA here is from genome assembly GCF_048418815.1 of Hemitrygon akajei. Lineage (NCBI taxonomy): Eukaryota > Metazoa > Chordata > Chondrichthyes > Myliobatiformes > Dasyatidae > Hemitrygon > Hemitrygon akajei. The sequence goes on from NC_133138.1 coordinate 50,515,471, forward strand.
TTGTGCTCCTGTAGAAAGTTCCAAGGATTTGGGGGCCCATACCAAACTTCCTCAACCGTCTGAAGTGAAAGAGACGCTGTTGTGCCTTTTTCACCACAGAGCTGGTGTGCACAGACCATGTTAGGTCCTCAGTGATGTGGATGCCGAGGAACTTGAAGCTGTTTACCCTCTCAACCTCAGATCCATTGATGTCAATAGGGGTTAGCCCATCTCCATTCCTCCCGTAAACCACAACCAGCTCTTTTGTTTTTGTGACATTGAGGGAGAGGTTGTTTTCTTGACACCACTGTATCAGAGAGATGACTTCTTCCCTGTAGGCCACCTAGTTATTGTTTGAGATAAGGCCGATCAATGTAGTGTCGTCGGCAAATTTAATTAGCTGGTGGGAGCTGTGGGTGGCAATACAGTCATGGGTATACAGGGAGTAAAGAAGGGGACTCAGTACGCAGCCCGGGGGGGCTCCTGTATTGAGACTCAGAGGGTTGGAGGTGAGGGAGCCCACACTTACAACCTGCTGGCGATCTGACAGGAAGCCCAGTATCCAGCTGCACAATGCAGGGTCAAGGCTGAGGTCTCGGAGCTACTTATCGAGCCTGGATGGAACTATGTTGTTGAATGCTGAACTGTAGTCCAAGAACAGCATTCTCACACTGGATTGTCTTTGCAACCAATACAGATTTTCATCCAGACCTCAAATCTTAAAATATTATACTATCGGTACACAATGACTGTAGTGCACACTGTCAATTATCTGTCATTAATTGCCTAGGCTACTCTGACAGCCCTTCCCAAATATACATCTTTTACTAGCTCAGAAAACAAGAGCAGTAGTTATGTGGCATCACCACTACCAGCAGGATTCTCTCCAGGTATTTCTGATCTGGAAATATATCATCCTTCAAGGATCAGTCCTTCATTGCCATGAAGTCTAGATCCTTGAACTCTCTATCCAACAACAACTTGTAGGTTCTCTGCCCTTACCCCCTTTCCACCTGCACTTCTTATCTGTTGTTATCTCTGACATCTGCAGTTTTGTTTTCTTTTCACATGGTGGCATATTTTTGCCTTATCTTGTCTGATCAAAAAATTTATCTTCAACAAAACTAATTTATGCCTGTTTCTTAATTTTTATGCTCTTACTCATTTATTTAGAACATGCCACATGAGTTACCCTTCATTTTGGGTAAAGTGATTAGTTTCTATCTCTGTGTAATTTTCTCTGAATGTGAGATTCTTCTCTTAATCTTCTGCAGTTCTTTTTAACATAGTTTAATTATGATTTTCCTATCAGATGATTCCAAATTCCTACTGCATCTCAAGATTACACCTAAATCTCCTTAATTCGCCATTTCCAATACTGTCAAATATATTGCTTTAATTCACTGTTAAAATCAATGAGCTGTTATGCTGTATACTCACTGAAAATTGTTTCTCAATTGATCATCAGGTTTGCAAAGAGATGGTAGGTTCTGCTGGAAGTCATCTTTGCGTGAATTTATTTAGAGCTCTGCTTATTAACTTTGTAAAATTTGAGGCTTTGTCAGGGCATGCAATTCATAAACCTGACATCTAAGCATAATCTCAGCTGAAAGCTTGTCAAATCCCAGTTAACAATAGGTTTGTAATGAAAAGTGTATAGGTTCACTGTCCATGTTCAATGCAGAGATCATCTGCTGAGTTCCAGAGAGAGTATTATAGCTAATGATACAATAATACTAAAAGTTTCAAAGCAAAAGGCCTTGCAATATAATTTCTCATGATGAATTAAAATAGAACTGCAATTTAATTGTACTAGTTGAAAACATATTAAATAATGCAATTATTGATACTATATATTCTCCTTAGGTATGTGTCTGCTCTCACCACGCCAGCCCGGTTATCACCCGTTGATTTACATTACTCTCTCCCTTCATATGCACCTGGTTTTGAATTGTCTCCACATGGATCTGCCCATGCGTCATCATTGCCTCCTGCAGTGGTGGGTTATTTTGTGGAAGATGAACAACCTTTGTTGAGAAGATACCACAAGCACCACCAAGACAACCTGAAATACGACCTCTACAAACAGCGCCGCAGCTATCTTCATGACAGCTTTGGAAGTCTTCCCCCGAGTCCAGCAAGAATGGTAGAAGATGATGAATATGAGACCACACAGGAGTACATCCCAGCACTTGATCAACCAAAGAAAATGGCAAACAGCAGTAGAAGGTGGAGGAAAACAAAACCAAATGGTCACATTTCACACAGAGCAGAATGCGACTGTGATTCAAACTCAGAAAGCTGCTGTTCTGACACGGATTCTGATAGTGAGAAAATAGGAGAGCGTACACCTTTCTTAAACACTCAGAACCCTCCAGCAGCAAATACAGAAACAGCTTCAGTATTCTGGTCTTCTGATAGCAGGACTTACTCATCCAATAGACACAATGTGCGGGAGGACTTACATACCCGTACAACGCGTGTAAAATCAAATCAAGACTCACTCCCTGTGTAAATGCCATAGATCTGCAACTGTAAAAATATTTTATTTTATATAATTATCAAATATTCTAAAATTAAATTAAACATTTTATTTTCATTTTAGCAAAGTTGTCTTACAGCTAACAGGAAAGTCTTTTATAGGGAAACATGTATTTATATGTAAAATATGATTTACAGTTAAATCAATGATGGTGTGCCAATTTTTCACATCATAAATAGAATAATATTGTGGTGCCTTTTGCTGTATGCTGATACCAGATTTCCTGCTGATGTTTCAATTTTGTAGTGTTTCTATTTTGGACTCATTATAATTGTACACTTTTCATATTTTTTTAATTTTTACCACAGACTCTTTTACATTTGGACAGTTTTTTTTTTGAGTTCTGGGCACAGGCATCTGTGTACCATCTATATACTGATTCCTGAAACATCAAGTAATGTTCTGGCTGAACTCAATTCTTTATTTTATTTGATCAGGAGGACAGAATATAATATTTATTTTTCTGACTCCTGTCAGATTATAATTCTTTTTATCTTTTAGAAGAAATTGATGAAAATTAGATTAATGTTTTTAGTTTTTCTCAGCATATTAATTTTTGTGGGGTAAGGTCCCTTGTCATCATAATAAGCATTTTCTCTGCATCTGTTTTACTGAATTTTTATGTTGGTGAAACACTCAAAAGTCATTACATGGCATGACTTTCAGACATCACTAAAGAGTCTGCAACATTTGCAGTTATTTGAGTTTAATTTGGGAGTTTTCTCCAGATAAAATAGAAATGCACCATGAAAAAAAGACTACTTTCATTTTAATGTTATTTTCAAGTATACAGTACTTAGAAAATGGTCAGATTGGAAACTGGAAATTAATAAGCAGCAACTTTGTGGTATTTGTTTTCGATGGAATTTTTGCAACATGTTTTTGCATGTCTTTACCACTCCAAATGGACTGATGCATGGGAAGCTAGGAATGAAAGATTTAACATGTTTTTAAATGAACTGCATAACTTTTCATTTATTGTCCCTTTTAGTGCAGGTTTATTATGGGTTCTGCAAATCTTTTATTGGTACATTTCAACTGTTTGCCATGCAGGGCTGTGAAATATGGAATTAGCATTGTCCATTTTGAAATAAAACCTATATTCTTTACTTTCAATGAACCCCAATGCTTGTGTCAAAACACTGCATGCTAAACACAATATTGCCTAAATCAGGGACTAGGAAGTATAGTGTTAACCATACACTGTTAACTACTTTCCCAAATTCCCACAATGCATTCATCTTCTGCAATATCGTGGTAGATCCAACCAACCAACAAACCATTCTAGCAATGTCACTCTCTTGCAATTGATTTTCTCCTTGATAGTTAAAACATTAGCTATAAACTCAAATAAAGAATTTGCTTTTATATGCATAGAGAATAATACATGACTTACAAATACTTAAATTTAATTGTTATCAAAGTATTTTAAGAGACTTATTAAATGTGTTTAAAAAATAAGTCTATTTTGGAGTTCAGTGACTTAGCACTGAGGTTTCTCTAGCAAAAGAAAACACATATCTTCAGGATCAGGAATAATTCTATAGGCTGGTTGTTTTTATTGAACATGCTGGACACCATTTAATAGAAAATAAAGCATGAAAAACCGTGTATTTGTTCCAGGGGTTAGGGAAAAATCTTGCTCGTATGTTCATTTTTAAAGAGAATTCATTATTTATTTGACAGGCAGTCAATTTGTAATTATTAGCAATGATATCTTGTTCATTTTTAACTTACACTTTTGCCCTTTAAAAAAAGTTTTGAAGAGTGTTTTGCATCTGAAGTTGTTTTTTGCCAATGATACAAGAAACTTGCCTCATCTTGACATTAAGTTGTCATGTTCACTGGAGATTCATCAATGAAACCAGCCTTCCTTCCATGACGTGTATTAGAGCATTTCGTGCATTCAGTTTCTTTCATTATATAAAAGAACTTGATTAAACTAAATGAACAGTTATTTATACAATGGTTATGTTAATAACAATAGGCTCTGATTTTGGCTTCTCTTTTGCAAAATGATTAAGGCAGAGCAGCTTTGAGTTTAAAATTACGAAGTTATTCACTGACAACTTCCTCATTGAAGTGTGCCTGCAGTGATTTTCAAACAGACAATTTAGGCATCAACTCTTTCTCCTGCTGGGGACAGGCAAATGCCTCATTAAGATCCCTAAATCAAGGCCCTCTGTTTCATTTAGAATGGAAATATCAATTTGGTGGCTTCTGTCATGACTTCTGCCAAAAGGTAGTATCACCACTCTGCACAAAATCCCGGAAGCCATTTAAATCGCAATCCTTGAAAGCAGGTCTGCTAGAAAACACATACTTTAGAAGACTTTTAGATTCTTAGCACACTTCATTGCACTTCCTGCTTCATACTGACAAATGACAACATAAACGCCAACAATCCTGGGTTTGCCAATGACTGGAGCCATTCAAAAACTCCAAAATGATCCGAAGATCAAAATCTGCTATAGATTAATTGATAGGACATTTGTGTACATCTTTAAGTGCAGCTATGTTGCCCTGAAATGTATTCCCAGTTAGTAGGGCTAAAAATTTGACATAGCAGCACTGTGCATTCTACTCCACTTCCAAGATTTAATTCAGCTGAAATCAATGGGGCTAAATTTCAACAGCAGAATAACACATGCAAGACATATGACAGCGAAAAAAAAGTCTAGACAAATATATATTTAAATGATGGCTAATTTGTATTTAAGTTCAATTACTCTGATCTCCGTAATCACACCCTTGCTTGCTCACTGGAATCTTTAATGCAATTACTTACTGAGCAGTTTTAGTGGTAACATGACAAACTTATGTAGACGGTAGAAGTAATATGGCAAAGAAAGCTACCTCTGTAACCATAGTGAGGACTTCAACATGAAGTACACACAACTCAGCATCTTCTGTAATTTGGCATTTAGTATACACCAATTACAGATGTGCAAAATTATTCACATTTTACAATTGCTTTTGATAAAAATGTATACCATTTATTGTATAAATGTCAACTAATCAAATCTTTGTTTGCTGAAACAAAAATCTATTGTAATTCTAATGGACTTATTTACAATATTTATTTACCTCCAGTAAAATAGATTGTTTCCTTCCTATTAATTTTGTTAGTTGGTTGTATCGTGCCACGGCCATCTTGGTATAGTATAGAGCACAAGAGTTAAACAGCACAGCACAGGAACCTTGGCTCACCACATCCATGCCAAACTTCCTTTCCTATCTACCAAAATCCCAGTCGCCCATAATGTCACATGCTCATTACCATATGATACACAGCAAGTTTACATTTTGTATTCAATTCCTACATTGTATTTTTTGCTTCTAATTGGTTTCCTTTATAATATACACTCACCCCTATAATGCTCGAGAAGTGCTTCTCCAAATCCAGTAACAAGGATGTATGAGTAAGCAGCCTGTTTACCTCCCAAATGGGAGTATTTTATTCCAAAATGCTTTTCTGCTCAGTGACTCAAGAGTTTTCATTATTTCTTGTGGAAATTATCAAGAATTTATATTTGCTTTCAATGGGAGAAAACAAAATGGTACTTTAATTTATTACAGGATTCTATTTCATTCGTTATAACACAGGTTGTATAAATTGGTGCTTTAATCTTCAAGGCTTCATTTAGTGCTTAGTATTTGATGTTTCAGATAAGACTCAAGTGCATCCAATAATTTTTATCATAATTCTTTATCTTCTTCACAAACAATTTTTACTTATGCTACAAAAATTACTCATTATTCTCCAGAAGTTTTCTTGTAATAAGACAATTTTGTCAGAAGTGGGTTAACTATTAGTAGAAAAATATTTTATTGCTAAATGTCAGCTAGTACAATATATAAGAAACAAACGAATTGCAGAAGGTTTCCAAACATTTTTCATTAATAATCACAACTTTGAAGTGGAAGTTTAACAACCACCATCCATCCTCTGACATTCTGAAATTGAACTTAGCTTATTATCACATGTACTGAGGTACAGTGAAAAGCTTTCCTGTCAATATTGTTCACACAGGTCAATTCATTACACAGGTCAACTACAGCAGAATGCAGAGTAAAGTGTTACAGTGCAATGTGAGTAGACAATAAAGCTCAAGATGATAATGAGTTAGATTGTGAGGTCAAGAGTCCACCTTATTCCACTCAGGAAGTTGTCAGGGTAGAAGCTGTCCTGGAGCCTGGCTTTTATATTGTTTGCCCGATGGGAAAGGGAGTAAGGGAGAATGTCTGACCTCTGGGTAGGGTCTTTGATTGTGCCGACTACTGAGACAGCGAGAAGTGGATATTAGCTTCTCTAAAAGTGCCTAGATGTATGTTCAGAATGTGGCAATCAGGGGCAGAGCCACTTCCCCTCTCTCCTTTCCTCCCCCCAACACAACCAACCATTAAGAATACTCTATGTATATGTAGATGTAAAGTATGCATTTATTTAAAGTGATCCTACAAAAGCAATCAAATTTGATTTTCAGAGTGAGCCCCTACAAATGCACAATGCAGAAAGTTGTTAGGCCTAAGTTTTGCCCATGTTCTTGAACAAGAGCAGGAATTCCTAATCTGGAGTTCTCATTTAATGGTAGGCATCCATGACATAAAGGGTGATATATAGTACAAATGCAAAAAAAATAATAATAATGTTAAATAAATAGGTAAATAAATAATACTCAGAACATAAATTGTAGAGTCCATGAAAGTGAGTGAGTGGTTATTGAAGTAGTTCAGAGTTGAGGTGAGTGAAGTTATCCATGCTGGTTCAGGAGCCTGATGGTTGAAGGATAATAAATTTTCCGCAACCTGATCGCATGGCACCTAAGGCTTCTGTACCTCCTTCCTGATGGCAGCAACGTGCCGAGATCATGGCCTGGATGTGGTGGTCCTTGATGCTGCCTTCATGCGGCAGGGTGGTGAATCTGTGGAATTCATTGCCACAGATCACTATGGTGGCCAAATCATTGTATGCTTAAAAAGGATGTTGATAATTACTTGATTAGTCAGGGCGTCAAAGGTTATGGGGAGAAGGCAGGAGAATGGGGTTGAGCAGGATAAAAAAATCAGCTATAATGGAATAGGGGAGCAGACTCTATGGGCCAGCTGGACTAATTCTGCTCCTATGTTTTCTGCTCACGTTCACTCCTTGCAGATATGCTCAACGATGGGGAGGGCTTTTCCTGTGATGGACTGAGCTGTATCCACCAATTTCTGTGGACGTTTCCAATCTTGAGGATTGGTGTCTCCATACCAGGCCATAACACGCCCAGTCAGGATGCTCTCCGCTGTGCATCTATAGAATTCCGTCAGTGTTTTAGATGACATGCCATATCTATGCAATTTGTTAAGTAAAAGTGTTGCTGTGCCTTCTTTGAAATGGCACCCTGATAGGATAACATCAAGGTATTTAAAGTTACTGAGCAACCAATCCACACTGACTGGAGTCTGCAAATGAAGAAATCAAGGATCCAGTTGCTCAAGGAGCTATTGAAGCCTAGGTTTTGAAGCTTATTGATTAGTTTCAAGGGGATGAGAGTGTTGAATGTGGAGTGTAGTCAGTGAAGAGCATCCTGATGTATGCATTTTCACTGTCTAGATTTTTCAGAGCAGAGTGAAGATCCAGTTAAATGGTATCTGCTGTTGAGCTGTTAGGACGGCCGGCAAATTGGAGCAGGTCCAAGTAATTCCTCAGGCAGAAGTTTATATGCTTCATGACCAACTTCTCAAAGCACTTCATCACAGTAGGTATGAATGCTACTGGATGATAGTCATGGAGGCAGGTTACCACGCTCTTCTTGGGTACTGGAATGATCGAAGCCTGCTTGAAGCAGGTGGATACATCAGAAGGCCGAAGTGAAATGTTAGAGATATTGGGGGGCACTCCAGCCAATTGTTTAGCACAAGTCTTTAGTACTTGGCCAGATGCTTTTCATGGATTCACCCTCCAGAAGGATGCTCTCACATTAGGCTCTGAGACTGAAATCAAAGGATCATCAGGCGCTTTGGGAGTTTGTGAAAGTGCCTCCATGTTTTGCTGGTCAAAGCACTGCAATTTATCCTAGGTGTAGATAGCTGTAACCTGAGTGATACTCTATAGTTTAGTTTCTCATGATAGGTTGATATAGACATTAAACTTCCTGTTGTACTGTTTTAGATCTGTGCATGAAGAGGACATAGGGACTATAACCCTTCATCACCAAGAACATTTCCATTGCAGCCCAACATTATTCTCTTCATGGTAATTCATGGATGACCTGGTTACCAGATTTAGCTTGGTCTTCTGCAAAACTCACTGAAGCAAATATTTTTATGTTGATAGAATACTTCACATTGTGTGAAAAGCAGGGGAAGTTTCGGAGGATATTATATTGAGTGTTAGAAGAAAGGGTTTAATCAAGTATTGGATGAAGATTGTTAGCAGATAGTAGAAGTCTATAGGTCATGTGCTAAGAAGTGGTACTAGTAGAAACAGATATTGGTATTTGAGGGCCAGAATGGGCAAAATGATGTTGATGTGCACTGCCAAAGAACTCAAAAGAAAATCCTTTGCTTAACTCACACTGCTTTCCTAACTGTGTTCAGAGCCAGGACTTTCTGCCACCCATTCATTGCATTCTAAAGACAAATTTTCAATGAAAACATTCAAAGGCAATACTGACAAATGGACTTCCAATTCTTTATCTGTTGAACCCAAATGTCCTGGGCAACTTCTGTTCATGAATGCATCTGTCTTAAAATGACAGACCTAAGCTGCATTTGTTGTTTCTGTGCCCCCCAGTTCCCACTGCCATATAAAATCTGCATTTCAGGCCGTCTGATCTTCCACAGCCATCTGGTTCGCGTCTCTGTCGGCAGCAAAGATGCACTCTGTATCCCATGAGGATACAAACTAAACATCTGGATGTTGTGAAGTTCCATAGCTTTCTACCGATGATTATTGTAACTGCAGAAGGTCAGTAGAACCCCAGAGAGAAAAAAAGTTACATGGCTATTTTTAGCCACTTGTCAGATGCTTTTAAATGTCCAATATGCAAAAGAAATTTTGTGGTGGTGGTATTAGTCTTTCTCAATCTTTAGTGCAGCCACTTCAACACAACCCATCTGTGTTTCATGAACAACTAGCTCACAGGAATTTACTCTTGTGACTAAGTAGCATATCTGGACTCAAACCAAAGCACGCATGGAGGCCTCGTCATGATAAATACCTCAAGATTCAGGGGAGAAGATTTAGGGCGCAGATGAGGAGAAACTGTTTTTCCCAGAGAGTGGTGAACCTGTGGAATTCTCTGCCCAGGGAAGCAGTTGAGGCTTTTTCACTAAATAAATTTAAGATATGTTTAGGTAGGTTTTTACAAAGTAAGGGAATTAAGGATTATGGGGATAAGGCAGGTAGATGGAGCTGAGTTTACAGATCAGCCATGGTGGGGTAGGCTTAATGGGCCGGATGGCCCGCTCATGCTCCTATTTCTTATGTTCTTATGTAAATGATGAGAACTCTTACCAGCAACAAGTACCTCAAAGTAAGAATGCTGAAGACATCACACTTCATTGCTGTGGAAATTAAATTAATGTGACTGGATAGTAGGTCACCATTCAGTGGTGGTTGAGTGGCTGAAAGTTCCAAGTCTCCCAGTCTCCAGGAGCCAAGTATAATGAAAGCCCACTTATCTCTAGTGCTCCTTTCTCCACACACTTACTGCGTCTCTAGGTTTTATATATTTATTTAATTATTACTCATGAGTGTCACCAGTATATGAAGGGACTTCAAGATCATGGTAGTAACAGTCATGAGCCCTTTCAGCTTTTGTTTCTCTTTTGTTTTTCCCTCCAATTCATTATATTGTGAAGCATTTTATATCTTTAACTTCTCCCGTTCTAATGGGCGCTTGAAAATAAAACACTGTAAATACTGTAAATTTAAAATTAAAATAGGAAGTGTTGGAAACTCTCTGCAGGTTAGCTCGCCTTTGCAGAAAGTGAAACAGACATTTCAGGTCCTGGACCCTTCATCAGTAGACTGACAAGGGGTTCTGCTAAAGGGGTCCAGATCTGAAAAGTTAACAGTTTCTCTTTCTACAGAGGCTGCCTGACCAGCAGAATGCTTCCAACATTTTTTGTTCTCATCAAACATTGTTGATTTGAAGGATTGATTTTTCTGACTCCATTCAACTCCCTAACAATTTCTAGTATTTTAGACTTTTCTAATAAGACTCAAGAGATCTTGTTGTTCTCAGGTTTCTAATACACAAATATATTTTGAGAATCATAATTGAATAAATAGATCTTTTCAGAGACGATTTATGAAAATGTTCAACACTTAATGGTCTTTATGGAGAATGTTTTATCAGGAAAAAGTAGCCTTCTACAGCAAATTCCAAGTAGTACAAAAGAATGCTAATACAAGGGGTGATTGATAGGTTTGTGGCCTAAGGCAGAAGGAGTCAATTTTAGAAAACCTAGCACATTTATTTTTCAATATAGTCCCTTCCTACATTTACAAACTTAGTCCAGCGGTCGTGGAGCACACGGATCTTGAACCTCCAGAAAGTGTCCACAGCAGGGGTGATTGAGAAGTTTGTGGCCTAAGGTAGAAGGAGATGAGTTATACAGCTCTCCACATGCACGTGCAGTTCAACTCTTTGAGTGATTATGCAGAAAGCTTGAAGTTAATAACTCACCTCCTTTACCTTAGGCCACGAACTTATCAATCACCCCTGCTGTGGACACTTTCTGGAGGTCCAAGATTCATATGCTCCACGACCGCTGGACTAAGTGTGTAAATGTGGAAGGGGACTATGTCGAAAAATATACGTGCTAGGTTTTCTAAACTTGACTCCTTCTACCTTAGGCCACAAGCTTATCAATCACCCCTCGTAAAACTAAGTGTAAATAAAGCACCAACTCATTCATTCTTTACAGTAAAAGGGCCAAGGGACAAGTACAGAGAGAGGAATTTGCATGTTTATTCATGCAGCTGTGATACAGAGAAAACTGGTGATTTCCAGGAATCAGTTTCAAAATAATTAGTTAAAAGTTAACCAAGTTCTATCTAGAAATATATAAATCAATGCAGCCAGACTTCAGAACCTGACTCCACCAGTACTATCAGACCTGGCCATTCTCCCTCTTGTTACTGCTAGCCTCCATGAACCAATAAGTTCATTGAAACCCAGATCTCTTCCAATGGTGTTAGAGAACCACAAAGCACAGAAGCTGCATTTTACCATTAGCTCAACATCTGATTAAATGTCATTATCACTTGCTGCACTAACACCAGAAATTCGTCACATTTTCTTGCTGGTTTTACAGTAATAGACAACAATTAAGTATTTTAATTGAAGAATATTACCCTATAGCATCTGCGTGCTGCCAGATAAATATATTTCTTTTCAAAATGTAGTGATTCTTCTGTGGACTGCTAGACATCTGTGTAAGATTACAACTCGGCTTACTTAATTGGTTGTTTTAATTAAGAGATGAATATTGCCATGCATGCTGAAAGAACAACCTTCTCTTAAACGGTGCCAAATATGATATTTTATCATTTGATGAGATAGATGTGATCTCAACCTGGGCCAGATCCTGGATTGACTGGTTCTCTCCACCTATGCTTGCTAGTTTGAAGTGTCCTGAAATTGGCATTGTCATCTCTACCATTGCAGAACCCCAGGCAGCAGGATGGGTCATCCCTAAATCATCGTCACAGCTGACAAAAGTTTGCCACCTATTAGTTTTGTAAGTTTTTTTTATAATTTCTAAAAATATCTCTGACATCCAAACTTCTATCATATGCTGAAAACTCACTCATGTTAGACTATTCCACTTTAAGAATAACCTATGAAATAGTCAGGTTTGGTGGCATGATACTTGCTGCAGAGAAACTTGTAGAAAAATACAGAATAAGCTACATCAATATCACTGGACAATTGCACCTATATAGGTGACAATGTTAAAATACAAGCAACTAAAGGAAAAGTTAAACTTCAATAAAAATAACAATCCAACATTCTCAACCAGGTCTTCTGCATGTGCACATATGGAGTCCAGGCCCTAAGATATCAACAACTTATTCACTGAAGCACAGAAAATGCACTTTCCATTTTACACCTGTCAATCAAGTTTCCAACACCAACCTCCATGCACCTACCACACCCTGCCATTCCCCCCTCCCCCCACAATAATACAGCTAGCCATCATCCCACCACCACCTCCAACCCCGTCCACAATGACAATATTGCATTATCCTTCCAATATAGAGGTCTAGGACAAGTGCTTGGAAAATGCAGAATCCATCCTACTTTAAAGGAGTTTCCCCTCACCAAAGGCCAACACTAATGATGAAATTCACCATTGGTTTCACTGTGCCAGAGCAATGTCTCACCTTAGGAAAAGAATGTTTGAAGATAAAGTGTTCTTACTAAGAATTTATACTAAAATCCTATGCAGCCCAATGGCCTGTTACCATGCCATATCTCTAATTAACTAACTGAAATGCTTTGAATTTCCTTAGTCTTTCTCAGCTGAACTCCTTCCCCACCCTTCACAAGTACACACAAGCCTAATCAGACACATAGTTGTTGCTCTCCTATTATTTTCCAAGTAACCCCTACACTTTCTAAACTTGTATGGGAACTTTCTCAGTTCTCTCCGTAGATTGTCAACTTGTCGTGGTGGAAAAGCTTGTGTGGTCCTGAGATCCCGAGAGCGATGCCTTCTGGAGCTATGCTCCTGGTAGGGTCACCCATGGTGGTAAGGTCAAGGGTGAGGTCCCTGACAAAGAACAAACCAACCAAGACCTCAACGGTGGAACAGGCGGACAAAGTTACTTTGAACTCAGTGGCTGTGAAGGCGGATGAAGGCTGCAACAAATCCATCAGCTCCAATTATTGTGCTTTCCATGCCATTGGAATCAGTTGGTAGATTTGTGAAGTATCGTGTGCTTCTTGGAGTGCAACATCAAGTATACGTTAAACAAATAAATGCACAGGTGTCTTCGCTCTGTGGAAACAGAACAAAGACCATCATCCTCGACCTTGAGGGATAGCCACGATGATGACAAAACCTGCTAAATGCTACCAATTTTCTTCTTTATCCAACCATCAGATGCTTTTGCTATCCACAACTCCTTAGATCCATTGGCCTTACTTTTAACCATAATGGGCCCTGAATTCTCACTGTTTAACGTTTGAATGATTCCCACTGCTACATGTAAACTCACTTTTCAGTAGATTATTTTTGCTTTAATCGCTTGAACAGCCTTCCCCCATCCTTCTGAGTATAAATTACCCGTCTCTACTTGTCCTTGTGTTCACATTACCTCCAAATTGTTGGCCTGCTGACATTTTCTTCACCTCTCAATCACAAAGATTAGGCCCAGCACTGCCCCTTCTTTCAGCAGACTATGTATCGACTCAAAAAGCTTTCCTAAATGTACTTCAAAAATTGGACCAATACAAGTCTTTCACATTCAGGATATTGCAGCTAATATTGGCCAAATTGAAATTGCCTGTTAATACCTTAGTTTCTTTTTAACTCTTTTCTGTTATTTACCTTAAAATCGATTCTTCTAACTCCTGCTGACTCCTTGGAGTCCCAGCGTACTTCCTCAGCAGATAAACAATTATCTTCTTTTGATTCTCACCTTTGTTGAAATTACCCCATTTGAGGATCCGACCTAGGATATACTCTACCCTTGCAATGCTAATGGATTCCTTTATTCATATATCAATGTCACCATCCTTGAAGAAGATGGCTTGAGTTTGTCATCGAAATGCCAGTTATAATCGATACCTGTACCCAGTAGGAAGCCCAAGAAGAGTTTGCACATCAACTCCTCTTATTTTAACCCAAGTCCTCATGCCCTGAAGATTCTTTACCCACCTTTATGTTTCAATATTGGTGAGTGATTACCATCAACACTCTATATACAGCTGTGGCTAATGGAGTAATCCAGTCACTTCCCATGGTAGACAGTACGTATCATTCAGAGAAAAAAAACACACACACACACACACACACACACACACACACACACACACACACACACACACACACACACACACACACACACACACACACACACACACACACACACACACACACACCACTCCCCCTTCCCTAAGTATGTATCAAACCAGTGACAGCAATGACTACACTTATATTCAATTACCTCATGTTTCCATACAACCAATTATAAATTAAGCAAATCATAAATCTGCTTATCTAATTCTCTCAAGTGCACCTCCACAATATAAACTAGACATAATAATTCAATGGTATGTTCCCTTGACAGCAATAAACCTGACATCAATAATTCACTTCACATAAAACTAATCTCATGGTTTCCACCAAAGACTTACTTTAACTGAACATATGCATAGCTACTGTCTATCACATGCATCTCTGAACATCAGTTGCAACTTCCAAAAATACAAACCAACTATTTCTGTAGATTATCCATTCTTTCCAAAACATTTCTAAATAACAATATCCTGCATTAGCAGTTCTCTAATCAGCTTTTCTTAAAGCTTCCAGGTTAGGGCTTTCACACACTTTGCAATTCTCACTTTGGGCCTTCTCAGCTCCATTTGCCACATACAGTGTTACTAATGCTGAAGTCAACATCAGTACTGTACATCTATTCACAGGTAACATTTGCATGGGGTCAAATTGTCTCCACAGAGAAACAGAAGCCTCCTTCGTGACATCCAGTTCATGCGTTTTATTCAAACCATTGAGTATTTCTTTCAACAGAAGCCTTGTTAACATGCTGTCCTGTTCCCAGACATTTGCAATCACTTTCACCATAGCAGCACCGTCCACTGCACTACAAACATAATCTATTGAGCTTCACATCTCCCATCGTTCCAGTAGTTTTCACCCAAAACTCAGCAGCTGGCCTAACAATCAAGTGGGAGTAAACTGTAACTCCTAATCAGATTATGTTAGATTGAATGAATTCATAGTGTGACTATGGGGTAGCTTCTGAGAGTAATAATTTATGGAGCCACTCGGAACAAGCTATTTTGGATCTAGTGATGTGTACTGAGATAGATTTAACAAATAATCCCAGAGTCAAAGATCCACTGGGAAGTAATGATCACAGTACAGTAGAATTCAGCATTCTGTTTGAGAGTGACAGAAGTGTGCCTGAAACAGCTATGTTAAGACTTAAGTATGGGATATTTCAGAAGAATAGCTGAAGCAGATTGGACAAATAGACCAACAGGTAAGACAATGGACTAGCTGTAGCAGACACTGAATGGGATTATTCATGATTCCAAGCAAAAATATATCAGAGTGAGGAAGTTGAGAAAAATATAGGGTGGCAGAAGTTAGTAACAGGTCCAAAGAATAGGATAAATTTAGACTTGGGCAAAGAACAAGCAGTTCTTTTTTTTTTTGCTCAGCATCTACAGTCTCTTGTGTCTCCTACAAATTTTGCATCTTAATTAACCTTAGGCAAGATATCAATGAGAGCCAATGTTATTCCTTCATTTACGAAGGTTAGTAAGGACCTATCAGGTAACAAAAAGCCAGTGAACCTTATGTTACTGGGGGTGGTCGGGGGGTGGGGGGAAGAATATTTGGAGAAACTTTTACATTCAAGATTCAAGATTGTTTAATGTTACTTCCAATACATAAGTGTAAAAGAGAACAAAATTATTGTGACATACTTGGAAAGGATGGAATGTTGAGACTTTATAAAGCACTGATAAGGCCTCACTTGGTGTATTGTGAGCAGTTTTGGGCCCCTTATCTTAGAAAGGATGTGCTGAAACTGGAGAGTGTTCAAAGGAAGTTTCTAGGATTCTAGATTGAAAGGATTCTAGGATTGAAAGGCTTATCATATGAAGAGTGTTTGATGGTTCTGGGCTTATATTGTTATGAATGTACCACAGCTCTGAGGGGCCGAAGAGTGCGGGACCAGCCCCCTCTTTCCGGAGAATCGCAAGATCGCTATTAATTCGGGTCTTGGAGCCAGGAAATGAGAGACAATGCAACGGATTTGACCATTGTTCTTAGAGGCACCTGTGTGAATTGCAACTCTGTAGTACGTGCCAGCTATCAGGGACATGGACACCCTCGGGCAATGTGGGGTGGGGATTGTATCACCCTACCTTGATTGACATTTACAAATCTGCCAGTCATGATAAAAAGGAGACTGCAGGAGGCAGTACTCCAGCAACACACCGGACGGAGACACCATCGCTCATCGCTCCCGTAAGGACGGGAAGCTGTTCGGGAGCCACGTGTGATTCGGTTCCCCTAGCTTGGGACATGCGTGGCTGATAACCCCGAAAAGGATTCCGAACTGACAACGGGGAACTCACGTTCCCGATTCAACGCTTTGAGTCCAAAAGGCTGGCAAGTTTATTTTCTCTCTCCAACCCGTGAACACCCAGCGGTCCCTCAAATGGCTAAAAGCCTTCATGAACTGGCGAGACTTTTATATTTCCATCGGACAATAGTTTTATCCCTAGACAAACGACAGAGCTACTTCTTATTGTTGATTACTACTATACCAGCGCTTTAGATTGAGTATTGACGACGTATGTTATCTGAATGTTTGTATTAACCTTACTTTTGTGCCCCTTTATAAATTAAAACGTTTTAAAAATAGTACCATCAGACTTCAGCGGACCTCTCTATCTTTGCTGGTAAGTGACCCAGTTATGGGGTTCATAACAATATTCACTAGAATTCAGACGACTGAGGAGTGACCTCATTGAAACCTATTGAATGGTGAAAGGCCTTGATAGAGTGGATGTGGAGAGGATGTTTCCTATGGTGGGTGTGTCTAAGACCAGAGGACACAGCTCCATAATAGAGGGGTGTCCTTTAAGAATGGAGATAGGGAGGAATTTGTTTAGCCAGAGAGTGGTGAATATGTGGAATTCATTGCCACAGGCAGCTGCAGAGGCCAAGTGTTTATGTATATTTAAGACAGCAGTTGATAGATTCTTAATTGGTCAGAGCATGACGGGATATAGGGAGAAGGCAGGAGATTGGAGCTGACAGGAAAAATGGATCAGCCAAGATGAAATGGCAGAGCAGAGTCGATGGGCCAAATGGCCAAATTCTGCTCCTATGTCTTATGGTCTTATAATCTTGAAAGCAATCTGGAGAATTGTAGGTATCAAACAATTAGTTTATGAGAAAATGATGAAAAGGTTAGGCCATTACTCACTGGAATGTAGAAGTATGAGAGGCAATCTAGTCAAATGTGTAAATGTTATTACATGGTCTGATGGGCTAAATGCTGAGAGGATGTCTTTGTTGTACGTAGTCATCCTCAACAACAATAGATTAGGCACAGAAGGAACCTGTATTAACTGACAACTACCTTTATTGGTTCAATTAAAACATACATGGCATATGAAACTAAGAATCTATATGCACACTCATTACATTTCTTTGACCATCTGTGAACAGTTAAAAAATAGAAAAGCTGATACCCAGGAATAGAAGTTTACACGGTTTGGCATTCCTCTTGATCCTGATATTTCCAACAAGGAGTTATCTGCTTTTGTGATGGTTGATCTTCATTATTTTTACTTCTACACTCAAAATTCTTTCTTATCAGATTGAACTGTTGTGTTTTCATTTCAGTCTTATCTGGCTAGTTTGTGTCAGACTGGATCCAACACAAGCTACAAGCAGTATTACTTTATTGCTGTCCAACCAGATAAGTGCCTCATGTCACTTTCTTTGTTCTCTCTGAATCAGGTCAGTTCCAACCAGTTTAAACAGGTCAACCAAACACTGTGCTTAGGCTACTTCAGATCACAGGTTGGTCTTTCAGCCTGCCTGCCGTTTCTACATAACCTACAATCTGCTTCTTATTTGGATATAGTCTTAGGGGTGGCAGATCATCAACAGGTCCCCTTTCAATTGCTTAGGGATGGTTTAATCAGAGCGAGAAGGATGATGACCACGAGGACTGTCTCACAAAGTTGCAGCCTCCATTCCTTTGACCACACGCAAGGAGAAAAAGACATTTGGTTAGTCTGCTTCCACACCTGAGCTCATTCCAGTTAGCTGTTTTGCCGATTCTAATTATTTATGGTCAGCATTTCTTCTTGTGGAGGTACAGAATGCATTGTTTCAAAAGTCCACCCATTTGAAAGAGAGATGAAGAAGGATTTCTTCTCAACAGACTGAGTCTGAATTCATTGCCTCAGAAACCTGGGAGCTGAAATCTTGAACATATTCAAAGTTCAAAGGAAATTTATTATCAAAGTAATATACAACCTTCAGGTTCATTTTCTCGCAGGCGCCCGTGGGAAAACAAAGAAATGCAATAGAATCCACACACAAACATAAAAGACAAATGTCTAATGTGCAAAAGAGGACAAATTGTGCAAATAATTTTAAAGAATAAAGGAATAATACATGAACATAAGCTTCAGATTCCCAAAAGCGAGTCCACAGGTTGCAGAGTTAGGTCAGTGCAGAGGCGAGTGAAGGCAGTCCAAGAGATGGTTCAAAGCTGAGGTAGATAGAATTTTGAAATTTATCTGCAGAGGGTAGAGAAAGAATACCTCAGGAAAGTTGTATCATTATCTTATTGAACAACAAAGTGTCTGATGCTATCTGACCTGTTGAGAGGTCAAAGCATTCTCGCTTATTCCAGACTTTTAACAACTGTAGTGTTCTACATCTCATTTCTAAAACATTTCTGCTGTCCTTATTTATTGTACATTTATACCTCAGACATATATCAGCTCTTATTAATAAGCCTTCAACATTCTCTCTCACCTGACACAATCACTGTCTCATTGATCCCACTGTATCACAAATGTTTCCCTTGCTTTCTCCAAAACTATCTCTACAACTTAAAACATGTTGGCTCACCTCTCAAACTCCTGATGAAGTGATCATTAGTTCAACCTATCAGCACTATCTCTCTCCACTGATGCTGCCTGACCTTCTGATTATTTTGAGTATTTTCTGTTTCTATTTTAGAGTTCCAGCGTGCGCAGCTCCTCGCTTTCAAAAACCCGTAACAGACTTCTCAAACAGGATATTCATTTCCATCATTCCATATTGATCCTGCCCAACACTTCTATCTTCTACATGCTCCAGTGCCATTTTGTTGTACAATAATGCACTATAAGAAGTGAATGGTCGCTACAGCGGAGAGTCTCTGCAGCTTTCTGAGGATGCTGTTCTTGGCCTGGGAGAGATCGGCCATCCTTCTTTCATCATTGATGTATCAACTCTTGAAAGGAGCAAGCGGAAGGCAGACATGCTGCTTAGATATGCTCGACGAGCACACTTTCCTTTAGGAGTAGGCTGCCAAAGTCACAGCTATACAGCCAAGTGCCAGGAGCTGCAAGACTTTGAGATGTAGCACATACTAAAACTGACACAGTAAGGTGTTTATAGGGAAGCTTGACAATATTATTCAGCAAACCTCACAATTAAAGATAATGATTCTTATGGCATGTATAAAATAGTGTTAAGATCACACACAACTTTTAACACCATTAAATGAAACAGAAAAGTGACTTATAGACCAGTTTCTAAGTTGCAAGATATAAATAAATGGGAAACGAAGTTTTACTTTTTAAAATCTTATAATTTAGAAACATACAGACAACTTAAAAATTGAACCATTGGTGCAAAGTCAAAATTACTGACAATGCAAGCAAAAATAAATCAGTCCTCGCCAAAACCAATTAAATTTGTGTATTTTTATTTCTAGAAAATGATTGTGCACAGTTGGAGAAGTCCTAAAGTTACTATGGACAAAGCAGTCCAAATTTTACAATAGGAATAATAGCAAAGCAATCAATACACATCTTCGGACACATTGGAAAACTGACCAAAACACACAAAATTTAAGAGGAATCTGAAGCAATCCACTTCTTAAAAATACTTAAATATGTACATCTCAGGAGCAGATTGGTTGCTCCTCCCAATTCAGCCTCTAAAGCAGTGAGAATAGTTCAATTTGAACCATGTTGGATTCAGATTTGAGATGATCTGAATTTTAAACATTTTGAATGCTTCAACCCGCCCGTTTTGTGGATTTAAAATTGCCCCTGCAAGCTTCCATGAGGTTTGTGTGGCCTCTTGAAGAGATACACTCTTGATTTTATGCATCATAGATTTCATTGTGTCTTTCTCAGTGTAGAACCATCACTAAATACTGTGAGATACCATTCCAATAACCCCTCTGCCACTGCAGGCATAGGAAATGACTATTTTAATCCTTTGTGGTATCTAGCTCAACTGTGAGTGCATAGAATTTTGAATCTCAGTACAGCAAGCGTGCATTTGTATAAAAAATAATTGCAGTAAGTGTTACAGGATGACGTTGTTTATTATTAGAACATTAATGCTTTGCTCCACCTAAAGTAGTAAAAAGGAATTTTAGAAACATCCAGGTGATACATCTGCTTGCTTAATGAATACCTACAGTACATTGAAAGATTAATTTATGGATACTTCATTGATCTCAAGCAAGATAAAGAGATTTGCCAAAATATTTTGAACATTACCAGTTGAAATGCAATATTAAAAACTGGAACAAACCTAATGATTATAGAAGAGCTGAATAAATTTGTTTAAAATACATTCTGCACAGGGGGTTTTCACTGGAGTTGCGGCGGGGGTGGGGGGAAGGTCGGAGTGCCAGAACAGATAGTAGTGTGATAAAGGAGACAGACATTTTTGAGACCTCAGACAAAGTCAGGAAGTAAAAGGTTGATAATAGTTAGACTAACGTTCTGAGTTGTGTATATATTTGTTAAAGAAGTATTGCAGGAAAGGAATATGAATGCAGAGCATGGATCAACACACGGAATTATGACATTGTAGCCCCTAGTGAGACTTGATTACAGGAGTGGCAGGCCTGGCAGCTCAATATTCCGGGGCTCTGGTGCTTTAGATGTGATGGAGTGGGAAGGATTAAAGAGAGAGGGGTGGGGTTAATATAATAATGAGGGAAGATGCCATGGCAGTGCTCAGACAGGAAAGACTGAAGAACTTGTCTAGTGAGGCTTTACGGGTGGAAGTGAGGAATAAGAAAGGTATTACCATGTTATTGGGGCTAAATTATAGGCCACCCAACAGTCCGCGGGATTTAAAGGATCAAATTTGTCGAGAGATTGCTGACTGTTGCAAGAAACATAAGACTGTGGAAGTAGGTCATTTTAACTTTCCACATATTGACTGAAACTCCCATATTATAAAAGGACTAGATGGGATAGAAGTTTTCAAATGTGTCCAGCAAAGGATTCCTTCAACTTTACATACAGGTCCTAATGGGAAAGAGTGCAATATTCGATCTCCCATCAGGGAATGAGACAGAGTAGGTGATAGAGGCGTGTGTAAGGGAACACATTGTATTTAGTGATCATAATGCCATTAGTTTCAAGGTAATTATGGAAAAAGGATAGGCCTGGTCCTTGGGTTAAGGTTCTAAATTGGAGCAAGGTCAATTTTTATGGTATCAGAATGGATCTGGCAAGTGTGGAATGGGATAGACTGTTTTCTGGTAAAGGTGTACTTGGAAAGTGGGAGGCCTTTAAAAGTGAAATTTTGAGAGCTTGTATATCAGTTGTTACGTACCCCGTAACTGGGTCACTTACCAGCAAAGATAGAGAGGTCTGTTGAAGTCTGATGGTACTATTTTTAACAGTATTTATTGATAAAAATACACAAAAATAATATCAATGCAAACATACAGATAATATACGTCGTCAATACTAAATCTAAAAGTGCGGGTATAATAATAATCAATAAGAAATAGCTCAATCGTTGTCTAGGGGATAATGTATTGTCCGATGGAAATATAAAAGTCACTCAAGCTCATTCAGGCTGCAGCTTTTGGTTGGAGAGAGAGATGGAGTTTAGAACTTGCCCGTTTTCCTTTCTATGATGTCGATCCTTCGAAATGTCGTCAGTGTCCTTTTCCTTTTAGCTAAGCTGTCTTCCGTGGTCAGTCCCACCAATTCCGAGGCAAATGGAAAAGGACGCACGTGGGCTTTCCACCGGCTGCTGCTATTACGCTGTCACGGGATTTCTATCATTTCTCCTGGTGCGTCTAAAAGGGGTTGTTCCCCAGACCTTCTTTTATCCTTTTATCTTTTATCCAACCTCAGATGTCAATCAGGTTGGGGAGGATGCCATCCCCCCAACCAGCCCACGTTGCTCATTCCTTGAGGGCATCGATGAATAGCACAGCGCTCAATACACAATTCCATCTCCAAGAGACAATGGCCGGTTCCCGTGGCTTTGAAATCGCTGAGGGCCAGGACATTCCAAACCCCCTGTGGATTCTGCATCTCTCTCTCATTTCCTGGGTCTCCTGACCTGAATTAATAGCGATCTTGCGATTCTCAAAAAGGAGGGGGCTACTTTCTACCCTTCGGCCCCTCAGAGTTGGGGAGCAGGCGTAACACAGTATAAATATGGAATCTGCTTTTTGAGAGATATTGAGGGCCTGGTTAAGAAAAAAAAGGAGGTGCATAGCAGGTGTAGACTGGTGGGAATAAAATGGGGTGCTTGAGGAGTATAAGAAACACAAGAGAAATCAGCTCTAAGGGAAGGCACGATGTTGCAGTAGCGGACAAGGTGACGAAGAATCCCAAGGGCTTCTACAGATACGTTAAGAGCAAATGGATTGCAAGGTTCAAAACTGGTCCTCTGGAAGATCAGCAGTGTAATTTATGGTGGTGCCCAAAAGAGAAGGGGGAGATCGTAAATGGATGTTTTGCGTCTGTATCTGAAGTGAAGCAAATCAGCAGCAGCATCAAGGACTCTATACAGATTACAGAGGAGGAGGTGTTTGCTATCTTCAGGCAAAAAGGGTGGACAAACACCCTGGCCTGACACGATGTTCCCCTGGACCCTGTGGGAGTCAGATGCGGAAATTGCAGGGGCTTCAGCAGAGATATTTTAATCATCCTTAGTGATATGTGGGGTAATGGAGGACTGGAAGTTAGCTAATGTTGTTCCATTGTTTAAGAAAGGCTCAAAGAATAAACCAGGAAATTATATGTCTGTGAGCCTGACATCAGTAGTGGGAAAATTATTGGAAGGTATTCTAAGACACCGGGTATATGAGTATTAGATAGAGATTTATTACAGATAGTCAGCATGGCTTTGTGTGTGGTAGGTTGTGTCTAACCAATCTTACAATGATTTTTGAGGATGTTACCAGAAAAGTTGATAAAGGCAAGGCAATGGATGTTGTCTACATGGACTTCAGAAAGGCAGTTGACAAGGTCATGCATGGAAGGTTCAGTTGCCTGGCATTCAAGACGATGTAATAAACTTGATTAGACATGGTCTTTGTGGGAAAAGCCAGAGAGTGATAGTAAATGGATGCCCCTCTGACTGGAGGCCTGTGATGAGTAGACTGCCTCAGGGGTCAGTACTGGGTCCGTTGTTGCTCGTCATCTATATCAACGATCTGGTCACCTATCTACTGGAAATATATATAGTAAATAAAGTTGAAAGAGTTATAGAGAAAATCTAGGATGTTGCCGGTCAGCAGGTCAGGCAGCATCTGTGGAGACAGAGGAATGCTGAACATTTTAGGTTGAGACCTGATATCAAGACTGAGAGCATCGAGGGAAGATTACCAGTATAAAGAGATGAGCGCAAGTGATGAGACTGGGACTGGTAGGGTAACCAGATGAGGTGTGGGTGGTGAGCAGATGAAGCCAGGTGGGGAGAGAGAGAGACAGTGAAGAAAAATGGGGCTGGTGCAGCCAGGTTGGAGTTGGAGGTGTACACAGAGACTGGATGGTAATAAGTGGAATCAAATAAGGGAGGATTGATAGGCAGATGGAACCGGATAGGGCAGGGGATAGGAAATGTAGGCCAGGCAGATGAAACACAGATGGATAGGAGTGTGGGTGATGAGCAAACAGTCTAGATGGTGAAGGGTAATAAATATAGGTAATTAGGTGGGGGTGGAACAGGAGGGGAAATATGGAAAGTATGAACAAAGTGAGAACCCTGGTGGATTGGTAGGAGTGGGAAATAACCAACACATCTATCAATTTGGTTTTCTTCCCCCATAGCCTATCTTTCTTATTCCCCTACCCCATCAGGTTCCATCTGCCTGTCCTCCCTCCCATCTGTGGCTCCACTTATCATCCTTCAGTGCTACCTTCTTCTGTCCAGCGTTATTTTCCTTATCCATTCTCTCTTGTCACGCACCAACCCGTGTCAGTACTCCCCATTCTGCCATCTGCTGCATCCACTCATCGTCTCCTTCCTCAAATCAGTCTCACACCTCCTTCTCAGTTTTATTTTGGTTATCTACCCACTACCTGAAATACTGACCACCACTTTGCCGCCACAGGTGTTGCAGCATGGTAATTTACTGTGGCATAAAATATTTGTAAATAAACAAGTAGTCTTGATTATAGAAATTAGTACTAACAGCATTTTATTCACTGAATACTTCACTTCTGAAGGTTCAACATACATTGATGTTTCTGCAGCCCAGTTGCATTTCTTCATTTCTGACTCCTGAAAATGGAAAACAATTTGAACGTCTTCTAACTACATTAAATGCATCATCTTTTTTTGATGTTATTATTTCCCTAAAGAATTAAATGAAGTAAGTCAGACATCTGTTAAATGTGTGCCTTTGTAAATGAACTGTCCCTTGGAGAAGAGTCCAATAAACTATCCACCACGATAGTTTAACTAAGAACTTGTAACCAGGATATGATTGCATGTTCCTCCTTTGATCAATGCCTTGACAAATTCCTTGAAACTTTTCCATTTTTTCCAGCCAAAGATTTTAACCTAGATTATTTTCAAAACTGGCGTTACACTAGCCATATTAGGTAAGAATGGCAAGTTCCCTTCCCTGCAGGATATTAGTGCAGCTTTTAAAGTTTGAAATTCATTTTAGAACTTTCTAAAATTTGAATCCAGATTTTTGAAATGTTATTGTGATCTTTAAATAACACTTTCTGGATTAATAATTCAAATAATATTACTACACTATACCTTGTAGATTCATAGAATTGTAGAAACAGGCCCACTGGCCCCTCTATTCCATGCCAAACCATGTACCTACCAAACTTCTCTGAACTGTTGAAATCAAAATAGCATCCATCATTTGTGCTGGCAGCTTGTTCCACACTCTCACCACCTTCTGAGTGAATGTTTCTCCTCATGTTCCCCTTAAACATTTCACCTTTCACCCTTAACCTATGACCTCTAGTTGTAGTCTCACCCACCTCAGTGGATAAAGCCTGCTTGCATTTACCCTATCTATACCCCTCATCGTTCTGTATAATCATACACTTCCTGATGCCGTATTCCTTTTGCCACTTCTTTGTCCATTCTCCTAATCTGTCTAAATTCTTCTGCAGCCTCCCTGCTTCCTCTAAACTATCTGCCCCTCTACCTATCTTTGTATTATCTGCAAACTTGGTCACAAAGCCATCAATCCCATCATCCAAATCATTGACATATAACATAAAAAGAAGCAATCCCAAGTCTGACCCTGGTGGAACACCACTAGTCACTGGCAACCAACCATAAAGGGCTCTCTTTATTCCACTCTGCCTCTTGCCAATAAGATAGTACTCTATAAATGTTAGGTTCTTTCCTGTAATACCATGGGCTCTTATCATGTCATAACAGTGTTCAGACAGGCCTAACTGGAGAACTTGTCTAGTGAGGTTCTATGAGTGGAAATGAGGAATAAAAAAGGAACAACAATGTTAATGGAGCTATATTACAGACCACCCAGCACTCCATGCAATTTAGAGGAAAATATTTACAGAGAGATCACAGACATTTGCAAGAAGCATAAGACCATGAGACGTAGGAGAAGAATTCGGACATTTGGCCCATCAAGTCTGCTCAGCCATTTCATCATGGCCGATCCAATTTTCCTCTCAGCCCCAATCTCCTGCCTTTTCCCTGTATCGCTTCATGCCCTGACCATTCAATGATCTATCAACCTCAGCCTTAAATATACAGACAGACTTGGCCTCCACAGCTGCCTGTGACAACAAATTCCACAGATTCACCATTCTCTGGATAAAGAAATTCCTCTATGTCCATTCTAAAAGGACATCCCTCTATTTGGAGGCTGTGTCCTCTGGTTTTAGACTCTCCCACCATAGGAAACATACTCTCCACATCCACTCTATCCAGGCTTTTCAACATTCAATAGGTTTCAATGAGCTAACCCCTTGTTCTTATGAATTCTGGTGAGTAAAGGCCCAGAGCCATCAAATGATCTTCATATGACAAGCCATTCAAACCTGGAATCATTTTCATGAACCTCCTTTGAAACTTCTTCAGTTTCAGCACATTCTTTCTAAGATAAGGGGCCCAAAACTGCACACAATATTCCAAGTGAGACCTCACCAGTGCTTTACAAATTCTCAACATTACATACTTGCTTTTGTATTCTAGTCTTCTTGAAAGGAATGTTAACATTGTATTTGCCTTTCTCACCAACAACTAAACCTACAAATTGACCTGCAGGAAATCCTGCACTAGGATACCCAAGATGCTTTTCACCTCAGAATTTTGAGGTTTCCCTCCATTTAGAAAATACTCTATGCTTTTATTTCTTATACTAAAGCGCATGACCCTACTCTTCCCAACACTGTATTCCATCTGCCACTTCTTTGCCCATTCTCTTAATCTGTCTCAGTTCTTCTGTAGAACTCTCTACTTTCTCAAACTATGAGTCCCTCCACCTATCTTCATATCATCTGCAGAGTTTGCAACAAAGCCATCAATTCCATCATCTAAATCATTGACATATAACATAAAAAGAATTGATCCCAACACAGACTGCTGTGGAACATCATTAGTCACCAGCAGCCAACCAGAAAAGGGTCCCTTTATTCCCACTCTTTGCCTCCTGCCAGTCAGCCACTGGTTTATCCATGCCAGAATCTTCACTGTAATACAATGGGTTTGCAGTGGTCTCATGTATGGAAATATAAGTACAGAAATCAACTGCTTCTCCTTTGTCTATCCTGCTTGTTACGTCTTCAAAGAATTCCAACAGGTTTGTCAGGCAAGGTTTTCCCTTGAGGAAACCATGTTGACTATGGCCTATTTTATCATGTGCCTCCAAGTACCTTGAAACCACATCCCTAACAATCGATTCCAACATCTTCCCAACCACTGAGGTCAAACTAACTGAACTATAACTGCCTTTCTTTTCCTCTTTCCCTTCTAGGAAAAAGTGGAGTGTCATTTGCAATTTTCCTGTCTTCTGGAACTATTCCAGAATCTAGTGCTTCTTGAAAGACCATTACTAATACCTTTACAATCTCCTCAGCCACCCCCTTCAGAACCCTAGGATGTACACCATCTGGTCCAGGTGACTTATCTACCTTCAGACCTTTCAGTTTCCCAAGAACATTTCTCCCTACTAATGGTAACTTTACACATTTTATGATCCCTGACACCTGGAACTTCCACCATACTGCTAGTGTCTTCTAGACAGTGAAGACTGATGCAAATATGTGTTTAATTCATATGCGATTTCTTTATCCCCCATTATTACCTCTCCAGCATTGTTTTCCAGTGATCTGATATCCACACTCGCCTCTCTTTTACACTTGATGTATATGAAGAAACTTTTGGTATCCTCCTTAATATCATTGGATAGCTTACTTTTATATTCCATCTTTACCTTCTTGATAACTTTTTAATTGCCTTGTGCTGGTATTTGAAAGTTCTAACATCCTATTAATTTTTTTCTGACTATATGCCCATTCTTTGGTTTTTATGTTGGCTTTGACTTCTCTTGTTAGCCATGGTTGTGTCATCTTACCTTTAGAATACTTCTTCTATGTTGTAGGTGGAGGGACTCATAGTTTGAGAATGTAGAGAGTTCTACAGAAGAACTGAGACAGATTAAGAGAATGGGCAAAGAAGTGGCAGATGGAATACAGTGTTGGGAAGAGTAGGGTCATGCGCTTTAGTATAAGAAATAAAAGCATAGAGTATTTTCTATGATGCTCTGCCATCATCCCTGCCAGTGTTCCTTTCTAATCAATTCTGGCCAACTCCTCTCTCATGCCTCTGTAATTCCCTTTACTCCACAGTAATACTGATACATCTGACTTTAGTTTCTCCTTCTCGAAATTCAGAGTGAATTTGATCATATGATGATCACTTTCCCCAGGTGTTCTTTTACCTTAATCTTTCTAAACATTTCTGGTACATTGCACAACATCAAGTCAAGAATAGCTGATCCCCTAGTCAGCTCAACCATGAGCTGCTCTAAAAAGCCATCTCATATCTCATAGACATTCTAGAAGTTAATAACTCATCTCCTTCTGCCTTAGGCCATGAACTTATCAATCACCCCTGCTGTGGACACTTCCTGGAGGCCCAAGATCCATATGCTCCACGACAGCTGGACTAAGTGTGTAAATGTAGGAGGGGACTATGTTGAAAAATAAATGTGCTACGTTTTCTAAAATTGACTCCTTCTACCTTAGGCCAGGAATGTATCAATCACCCCTTGTAACTCCAATCGGAGTCTTTTTACCCTTGTAGTTCCTTAGCTCTATCCACAATGATTAAACACCATCGGACCCTATATCAGTTCTTTACAATGATTTGGTTGGTTTTGTAGATGATTTTAAATTTCTGTATATTGACTGGGATTCCAATACTGTACAAGGACTAGATGGGATAGAGTTTGTCAAATGTATTCAGAAAAGCTCTTTATTCAGTATGTAGAAGTCCCAATGAGAGAATGTGTGATACTTGATCTGCCATTAAGGAATGAGACAGGACTGGCAATAGAAGTTTGTGTAGGAGAACACTTTGCATCTAGTGATCATAATGCTATTAATTTCAAAGTAAATATGGAAAAAGATAGGCCTGCTCCTTGGCTTAAGATTCTAAATTTCAGAAAGGCCAATTTTTATGGTGTCAGAAAGGATCTGGCAAATGTGGTTTGGGACAGGCTGGTTCTGGCAAAGGTGTACTTGGAAAGTGGGAGGCCTTCAAAAGTGAAATTTTGAGAGTACAAAGCTTGTATGTGCCCATTAGAACAAAAGGTAAATATAACAGGTTTATTTTCAAGAGATATTGAGGCCCTGGTTAAGGAAAAAAAAGTAGGTGCAAAACAGGTATTGGCAGGTAGGAACAAATGAGGTGATTATGGAGTACAAGAAATGAGAGAGAAACACTTAAGAAAGAAATCTGGAGGTCTAAAAAAAGACACAATGTTATGCTAGAAGTCAAGATAAAGGAGAAGCCATAGGGATTTTGCAGATATGTTAAGGGCAAAAGGATTGTAAGGGACAAAATCTGTCCTTTTGAAGATCAGAATGATAATCCATGTGTGGACCCGAAAGAGATAGGGGAGATTTCAAGTGCATTTACTCAGGAGAAAGACATAGAGTCTATAGAAGTGAGGCAAATCTGCAACAAGGTACTGGACCCTATACAGATTACAAAAGGAGGAGATGCTTGCTGTCTTGAGGCAAATTAAAGCAGATAAATCCACAGGCCAGACAAGGTGTTCCCTCAGACTCTGTGGGAGACAAGTGCGAAAGTGCAGGGTTCCTAGTAGAGATATTTTCATCATCCTTAGTGACAGGTAAGGATAGCTGATGCTGCTCTGCTGTTTAAGAAGGGCTCTAAAAATAAACAAGGAAACTATAGGCCAGTGAGTCTCACATCAGTAGTGGGAAAGTTATTGGAAGGTATTCTAAGATACCAGCTATATGAGTATTTGGATAGACATGGAGTGCCGAGTGTTCTCAACATGGCCTCATGCATAGTAGGTCGCGTCTAACCAATCTTATAGAGTTTCTCAAAGAAGTTACCAGGAAACTTGATAAAGGAAAGGTAATTAAAGTTGTCAACATGGATTCAGCAAGGCATTTGACAAGTTCCTGAATGGGAGGTTGGTCAAAAGGGTTCAGTCACTCAGCATTCAAGCTGAGGTAGTAAATTGGATTAGACATTGGCTTTGTGTGAGAAGCCAGAGTGTGGTAGTAGATAGGTGTCGCTCTGAGTGAAAGTCTGTGGCTAGTGGTGTGCTGCTGTGTCTGTTGTTTGTCATATACATCAATGATCTGGATGTTAACGTGATTAACTGGATCAGCAAATTTGCACATGATACCAAGATTGGGGTGTAGTGGACAGCAAGGAAGACTACCAGAGCTTGCAGCAAAATCTGGACAAGCTGGAAAAATGGGCTGAAAAATGGCAGATGGATTTAATGCAGACAGGTGAGAGGTGTTGCACTTTGATAGAACCAACAAGGTAGGTCTAACACAATGAATGGTAGGGCACTGAAGAGGAATACAGGTCTATAATTCACTGGAAGTGGCATCACAGATAGATAGTGTCGTAAAGAAAGCTTTTATCACATTAGGCTTCATAAATCAAAATATTGAGTACAGGAGTTGAGATGCTGTTTTGAAGTTGTATAAGACTTTGGTGAGACCTAAGTTGGTGTATTGCATGATGTTTTGGTCATCCACCTACAAGAAAGATGTAAATAAGGTTGGAAGAGTACAGAGAAAATTTACAAAGAATTTGTTGGGTCCGGATTATATGGAAAGATTGAATAAGTTAGGAATTCATTCCATGGAATGTAGAAGATTGAGGGGAGATTTAATAGAGTTATACAAAATTACGAGGGGTATAGATAGGATAAATGCAAGCAGGCTTTTTCCACTATGGTTGAGTGGGACTACAACTAGAAATCATGGGTTAAGGGTAAAAGGTGAAAATTTTAAGGGAAACATGAGGGGAAACTTCTTCACTCAGAGGGTCGTGGGAGTGTGGAACAAGCTGCCAGTGCAAATGGTGCATGCGAGCTTGATTTGAACATTTAAGAGAAGTTTGGATAGGTACATGGATGGTAAGGGTGTGGAGGGCTATGGTCCTGGTGCAGGTTGACAGGAGTAAGCAGTTCAAATGGCTTGGCACAGACTGGATTGGCCGAGGGGCTTGGTTCTCTGCTGTACTGCTTTATGATTGTATTTCTAATGAGCCAGAGCAACTTCTCAGTAAGGTTAATGACTAATGCAAGGTTTTATATTCCAATCCCCCCCCCCACCCCACACTGCATGTGTCCTTGTTTGAGTGCCAGAAATACAAGGCTTTTAGTCTCCAACCAATCCCATAGGTTTTAGAATGGAGACATGTGGAATAGGCTCATTCGGTCAAGCGCTCTGGAGGTACAAATAGATTTAAAAGTCATCACAGAATTCTCTGCATATGGAGTTACAAACAGGATAAAGTTTTCCTACTTAAATCAGCAAGAGATTCTGAGCATCTGTAATCATATCAAGACACATTTGCTAATCCCATAAACAACCATAAATCTATCCCTTTAAACTCAAGCTGCTAATCTCATTACAAAGGAATTTACATGCAAAATTGTAAATGTCCATAGTATGTTTGCATACACCAGCACAGTGACCAGAGTACTGATTTCACTGGCAACCAAAGTTGACTTCCTGAATAATCAAACTCCAATACTAGTTAACGGTGACTTTTATACTCAAATCCAAATAGTTCCAGTGTAACTATTTTCTATTTGGTAAGAGGTACAGCAAAAAAAACTTTTTTTCTCAATTCAAACCCCATTCTCTATCAGCCACTACAAGGCATAATGTATCCGAAAATTTTCTTGTACTTTAAAAATAATTCAGAATGACCCCACTATCCTTTTCGGCACAGAACAATTAACAAAGTAGGCAGCAAATTTTAAAATATCATTGGCTCTTCAAACATGATGGTTGAAAAAAATGCCAATTTTGACAATTCATCAAACTTCAAGTGTTTTGTTGGGCTTCATTACACACTAGCCAATGATGCAATTTGATTCTTAGGAAATAGCAACTTAATGGTTCTGGTACTGGGCTAGTAATTCAGGACACTAGTGCAGACACCATCATCATAAATTGCAACACACACAAAATGCTGGAGGAACTCAGCAGGCCAGACAGCATTCATGGAAAAGAGTAAACAGTTGATGGTTTGAGCCGAGACCCTTAATCAGTATTGGAAAGGAAGAGGAGAAGTCAGGATTTCCAGCATCTACAGATTTTTTCATGTTTGTAATCATAAATTGCAAAACATTATTGTGTTCTAGATTTAAAGGCATTGTTGAAATCTAGCATAAAGCAAATTGATGTATTTTGTGGTGGTTCTGGGAATTCTGATGGTGTGAAGTAAACACAACTTTTGCATTTTGTTTGTTCATTTGATCTAGCATGGTGTTTTTTCCATCATCATACGATTTCCAATTACAGTTATGTTAAATATAATCATACACACCCATGCCACAGATTAGCTTTAAATAGTCAAGAAGATTGCAACAAAGTTAAGGGTAGATACTTCTATGCAAATTTCCACACATTCTAAATCTCTTGTCACAGAAGTTTTGCAATGGCTTTTGAAATTGTGTTAACAATGAAATGCCATTTTATAATGGGTAGCTTCCCCGTCATTGTTTCTTGCTGTCATCTTCAGCCAAATATTCCATCTCGGTTTTGGTTTTCTCCCAAGATCCCCACCATCACAAGCGCCAATTTTCACACAGTTCATTTCACACTACATGACACAAACTTCCTTTGTTCCACAAACTACCGTAGATACCGGATTATAAGCCGCTACTTTTTTCCCACGCTTTGAACAGCTTTGAACACTGCGGCCTTTACTACGGTGCGGCTAATGCATGGTTTTTTTTCATGCCGCCAAAAACATTTTGCCTCGTAACAGTAGACCAATAAAATTGATGAGTAGTTCACAGAGGTCCAATGAAATTGTACGATAAATCAAGCGCACTTTCACAATTAAATTATTGTAAATCAGTCATTTGTACTCACCCTCATCAACATGGAAAACACTCGAAGAAAAGCATTGTGCTGCCTTTATGGCAGTTATTTAGTTTATAATATTTTTGCTTAGTAATTCATTTGTTAGTATTTTCTAGTTAAAGTTAGAAGTGTTTTAAGTATATTTGTTTTCTGTACTACATCCCGGGATGCTATGACGTCACATCCGGTTTCGCCGCGTCTTGTGGGGAAATACCGGTTTGCGATAAACGGAAAGGTGGGGGCGAGCGCATTAGACCCGCGCGAGAACGCTGCTTTTAAGTTAAAGGCGATCAATAACTTTTCCTGGTAGGCTGCAGTATATATATTTTTTACCAGTCATTAGGAGATATTGGAATGTTGTTCGTGCACTGTTCAGTAAAAAAGTATACGCAACGTAATTTGTGTGTTACTGATACGTATGTATATTTAAAAGTAGCCGTGTTACAGGCACGGTTTGAAAAAAAGCATTTGCAATATGTATTTGTTTATGTTACCATACGGATTTAATTAAAAGTTAAAAAATCCTCACGTGTAATATCTTTCTGTGTAAATATCTTATATTACAACGTGGGACACCTGCGGCTTAAAATCCGGTGCGGCTTGTACAAGTACAAAATTGATTTTCTTTCTAAAATTAGAGCCTGCGGCTTTTAATCAGGTGCGCTCTGTAGTACGGAATCTACGGTAATTATCTTGTTTGGTTAAACATTAATTGAAAGCTCTTTACTTTCTCCAGGAGCAACCAGATACTTTAAATAATCAAAGATATAGCAGTATGCTTAATATTCAACTAATACATACATCATAAAGTAGTGTACATAGTGGTAATTCAAATAAGATTATTGATAAAATGCAATATTCTCGTGCAGCTGATGGGACAGTTCTAGAAATACCTACTGATTTTACACTATTACTATCATACATTATATGTTCGTATTCCTTTCTGCACCTTGTGGCACAGCAGGCAGAAAGCTTTCCATTTCTTTAGCATTTGTCGGATTTTGATGAAGCCAGTTGCTGGCACCATGATCAACCCAGCACGGATGGAAAGCATGCAAGGAGCTGGCCAGATTTAAACCCGGGACCACTTGACTCAAAATCTGGTGCAGATGCCACTACTCCACCGGCCAGCTAAATATATTATATGTACACCATCTTTTTTTTTAAAAATTGTTCACATACCATTTTGCTTATCAAATATTATTGAGGAATATACATCCCCAAAATATCCATTAATCATTTAAATATTAAAAGTTTATATTAAAATATCAAAAGCCAAAGGAACTCAATTAAAATAAACAACTGATTACTGCTGAACCATACAAAGTACAAAAATGAAATAATAAGCTGTGCCTACAGTTTTAATATCAACAGTGCAATTTATTTTTCATTGGGCCACTGATTGTAAAAGGTTTGTCATGGGTTTGCATACATTTATGAAAATATAAATTACTTTTTGACCTTGTAAAATATTGAATCACCTTGAGTTGTCGCAAGCTTAATTATTATCTCAGTCAATGTAAGGCACCTTTATCAAAGGTGATCGTGCTCCTTGCATGAGGTATGAGTTTACCACAGTAGATGTGCCAACTGATAAGTCAAGTATTGGATTTACGTGATACACAGTTCCTCATAGAACATCTGATAAAACTATGCTGAAATATTAAGTGGGCAGAAATTATTTTATTCTGAATAAAATAATCATTCAAGTTACATTTCTGTATGCAAAACAATTTATACTGCATGTTAGTGATTGAATCAATATATTAAATCTCTAGCTCTGCCAAGTAACACAGTTATAAAATGATACTATTTCAAGATAACAAGTGAAGCTTTTCTTTATCAGTCAGAGTTTTGATTTGGACATGATGTTACAGCTGTACAAGACTTAAGTGAGACAGCACCTGGAATATTCTGGTCACTGTTCTGTAAAGGTGTGAATAAGATGGAGAGGGTGCGGTAAAAATTCATCAGGATGTTGCCAGGACTAGATGACACCAGAATCGGAGGGCTTGAGTTACAAGGAGAGGCTAGATAGGCTGATAGGCTGGCACCATATCACGTAGGTAGGGGGATGATAAAATTGTGAAGGACAACTTATAAAACTGTGGATGTCACAGTCTTTTTCCTCTCGGGTAGGTAGTCTAAAACAAGAGAGCAAAGGTTCAATGTGAGAAAGAATAGATTTAAAGGAAACCTGAAAGAAACCTCAGAGAGTGGCAGTCTTACAGAATGAGCTGCCATAGGTAATGGTAGAGGCACATACAATTACAATATCTAAAAGACATTTTTTCATGCTCATGGATAGGAAAGGTCTAGACACAGAGTTCCCAACCTACTTTATACCATGGACCAATACCATTAAGCAAGAGGTCCATGAACCCCAGGTTGAGAACCCCTGGGTGAATATAGGCCAAACAGAAGCAAAGGGGACTAACTGAGATAGGCATCTCGGTTGGTATGGAGAGGTTAGTCTGAAGGATTTGTTTCAAATTTGTATGACTATCATTAGAGTTATACTGAAATCTGAAACAAATGCTTTGTTATACATTCAACAAATGCAAGTATTCCAATTATGTTACTGTGGCAACAAAAGGTCAACCATAGCTGGAGACAATCAACAATAATTGTTCCTAATACTGCAGTGACCTTTACTCTTATTCTCTCCATTTTCATCATTGTCAGTAAAGACAGTTTTTAAATAGTTACTAAATTTCAGTTTATAAGCTGAGTCATTTACAAAATTTGTAGGTCAATTAAAAGGGAAAATTTATAGTTTATGCACCAATCAAGCAGTACCATGTTCTGTAACTGAAAGGAGCCAATCAGTAAAGTATCACCTGCCTTCCTTCAACCTCAAAGGTGTCACAAGATAACCTACTTGGTTCAACATTTTCCTACAAGTTTAGAACTATTAACTGAAAAGACCTTCAGCTGAAGATCCCTCTGAATTCTACCAGTGAGAACCATTTGCTGATTGCTCTCACCATGAATTTTTTTAATCATTTGGCATGATTACTTCTAAACTGACTAGATGTCATTTCAACTATGCATCTGCAGCAAAATTACAATATTACTCAACATGCAGGTACAAATTCTTTCTATACCTTTTAACATGAGTATTCAATGTCTGATCCTATTCCTCAGACACAATATAGTTGCTCTGAATGATACCTGGGTCAAAGTAGAAGAATAGACTTCTTGGATTAAGCTTCTACATTCCCAGAGAACTGAAAATTAATTGATCTGATTAAAGGTAGAGGACTTCAACTTGATCAGATGTTTCCAGACCATAGATTCTGAAGTCTCCAACTCTGGTTCTGATGGCCCTGAACACGTCCAGACTATAGATCCAATTGTCACCAAATACACCTTTACCTACCCACCATGCTTTACTATCCTCCGGGATCGCTTCCACTGTGATTCCCTTGTCCATTTGTCCATTTCCTCCTCGCACTTATCCCTAAGGTGCCCAAAGTGTTACACCTACAAGCGAAAACCTGCAGATGCTGGAAATTCAAGCAAGACACACAAAATGCTGGAGAAACTCAGAAGGCCAGGTAGTATCTATAGAAAAAAGTACAGTCGGCGTTTCAGGTCGAAACACTTCAGCGGGACTTACAGTCGATGTTTCAGCTGAAACCCTTCAGTAGGACTACACCAACCAATTCACCTCCTCACTCACCTCCATTCAGGGCCCCAAACAGTCTTCCCAGGTGAGGCAACACTTCACATGTGAATCTATAGGAGTACTCTAGTGTATCCGGTGCTACAGGTGTGGCTTCGTTTACATTAAAGAGATCCAACATAGATTGACAAACACCTTCGCATCATCCACTAAAAGTAGGATTTATGAGTGGCCAGTCATTTTAATTCCAATTCACATTCCCTTTCTGATGTATCAGTACATGGTCTCATCTACTGCCACAATGAGGCAACTCTTAAGCTGGAGGAGCAGTACCTCATATTCCATTTGGGTAGCTGCCAACCAGATGGCATGAGTATCAATTTCTCCAACTTCCAGTAATATTCCCCTTCACCTTTCCCTCTCCTTCATTTCCTACTGTGGTCCCCATCTTAGCTCTACTCTTCTCCTCACCTCACCCTGCCTCTCCTCCTTCCCTTTCTCCCATGGTCCACTCCTCTCTCCTACCAGATTCCTTCTTCTCCAGCCCTTTACCTTTTCCACCTGTCACTTCCAAGCTTCATCCCCTCCCCC
This sequence comes from Hemitrygon akajei, assembly GCF_048418815.1. Lineage (NCBI taxonomy): Eukaryota > Metazoa > Chordata > Chondrichthyes > Myliobatiformes > Dasyatidae > Hemitrygon > Hemitrygon akajei. The sequence continues at coordinate 50,553,032 of NC_133138.1, forward strand.
ACCTGGCTTCACCTATCACCTTCTTGCTTGTATTCTTTCATCTCTCCCCACCTCCTTATTCTGGTTTCTTCCTCCTTCCTTTCCTGTCCAAATGAAAGGTCTTGGCCTAAAATGTCAACCATCCATTTCCATAGATGCCAAGTGTTTCGCTGAGTTTATCCGGCATTTTGTGCATGTGTATAGAGCAAGTTACTCACTCACTGCCAGGAGAGAAACATGGCAACTTGTGGCTAAAGAGCAATTCCACCAGGGGACCTCCAGTCAGGTTGACAATTCCCATGAATGTGTTTCCCCCCTAGATGCTTGGTGTTCCTGGCCTTCCACAGAGAAATCAAACAGCACTGTCTACTACATTCAGCAAAATACTTGTATTTTTGGGCACTTTTCACAGCCTCCATTTAACTGTTTTAAATATGGTAATAGGATTTTTTGCCTTGAATTGCCATCATTTTCTAAAATGGAAATAGAATTATCTCAAAGGGCCTTAAAGCTGATGAGATAAATAGGACACTTGCAATTTAGGAAATTTAGCTGCCAATTTATTTACAGCACTAAGTTGTTTGATAACAGCCAGGTGATTTGTTTAAATGACATTGATTAAAGAATAATTATTGGTCAGGATAGGATGTCCTGGAGAGGACATTCCCTTCTTTAATGATGTTGGGATTTAGCACTGAGAACAAACGGTGCCTTCCCTTAAACAGCCAAGAAAGGGTGCAGGAAGTCTGAAGAAAGAAGAATTCTTTGAATACATCCATCACTCAGAAAAAGTGCTTTTGAATTATTAATGCACATGAGCTCATCTTACTATGTTGATGTTTGGTGAACTGAAAGCTGCCAGGTTCATCATATAGAAGGCCAGCTCTAGTAAATGGGAACTATGTAACAGGATAGTTGACTAATTGTTGGAGTAATCCTATGGTTAGTAACATTGTAGTAGGCAAAAAAGTGCCGATATAATGGCATCCATAACAGCAAAGTATCTTACCCTGCACAGTTTGGTAAGACTGAGCTGGAATCTCAAGGATTTAACTCTTCACTGCCACCCGAGGAAGAGGAGAGCAGGCTCCCTGGTTTCAGAAGGCTTTGACAAGGAACACAAGGACTTCCTCCGTGGCAGTTGACCACTCGATACAAGGTAACAGAACTGGTACCTTCAAAAAACAATGCTTTATTCACCAATGTGAGTTATACTTCAATAAGTTAACACTTGAATATTCCTGTCCAATTTCTTTACTGGTTGACAAGAGTGGTTACTGAGGGGGGAGTGGAACAGCTGCTCCCTGTCCAGTTCTAATTATTGGGCTTATTAAGTCTATTGTATGCACAGTGACCGTCAAGAGATTTTTTTTTTTAGTTTTAAATGATGCGCAAGATTATATCCAAAGCAGGGGTTCCCTAATTGGGAGTCCATGGACCCTTTGTAAGGGTCCAGAGCGTAAATAAGGTTGAAATCCCTGGTAGAAATGGTAAATTTTGATTTTGACCAATTGACCATCGAAAAGTCATTGGATGTCAGTCACCAAGTTTTAGGCCCTGAATCTGCAAGGCATTTCATTGCAGATATATCTGCAATAGTGTCTAGATATATTGGAAAATATTGTAGAGATTAACTTGGTATAAAGAAAAACAAGGACAATGCATGCAATTCATCCCTCCTTTTCATGCAATCTTTATTCATGTCATTGCACAATTCTCTTTAAATTGTGCCAAACTCCAGATAACCTTTCTACAATTATATACAATTTTGATATTACTTGATGCTTCTTTGTGAGGGATTTTATATCTCTCCAGCAGCTTTCAGTAAGTTCTATAATGTATATGTCCAAATAACTTCATTAATCCTATATTTCTCCCAAGAGTAAACTCTAGACTTTGACCTGTCTCTCAATCAGGACCAGGAATTCAAGGAACCAGAGTGTACAATTTCATAAAGTTGAGTGGAGTAATAAAACATGTTTAGCCCAAGTGACCAGCAGCTCAGGGGTCTGGACTTCAATGAGTTACTGTTAAAAAGCAAAGATCTTATGGACACCATTTCTCGCCAATGAACAAGTATCTTCAATAAAGAACAAATGAATGAGTGGCCGAGTGCAGGGAGCAACGTTTCAGATTTCTGGATCATTGGGATCTCTTCTGGGGAAGGTATAGCCTGTAGAAAAAGAACAGGTTAAACCTGAGCTTGAGCGAGACCATTACCCTTAGGGGTGGGAATCAGAGTGATAGGATTAAAAATGGGGCAGTTAGTATACAAGTAGGCAGTGTGTAGTGAAACCGTGAAGGACAGGTAGATGATAGAGCAAAATTGCAGTCAATGGGATAAGTTGAGGTGTAACATACAGGAAAAATTGAAAAGGATGATGAATACAGGATTGAAAGTGTTATTTTTGAATACCTGCAATATACAAGAAGGTAGATAGTATTGCAGTACATTTAAAGATGAACAGGTATGACATTATGGGCATCACTGAGTCATGGTTGAAAGAAGACTATAGTTGAGAACATAACATCTAAGGATACACACAAGTACAGGCAGGTAGGCAGAAGACATGGGGTGACTGTTGGTAAAAAATGAAATCAAATCCTTAGGAAGAGGTAACATAAAACTGAAAGATGGAGAATCCTTGTAGGTAGAGTTAAGAAACTGCAGAAGTAAAGGGACCCCATTAGGAATAATATAGAGGCCTCCAAAGCGTGGCCAGAATGGGGGATATGAATTACAACAAGAGACAGAAAAGGCATGTAAAAATGTAATGTTACACTAGTCATGGGAGACCTCAATATGCAGGTAGATTGGGAAAATCTGGTTGGTGTTGCTTCCCAAGAAAGGGAATTTGGAGACTGCCTATGAGATGGCTTTTTAGAGTAGAGTGTGGTTGAGCCCACTAGGGGAAAGGTAACCCTGGACTGGATATTGTTAATGAACTGGATTAGATTAGGAAGCTTAAGGTTAAAAAAAAAAACTTTAGAAGGCAGTATCATAATATGATAGAATTCATCCTGAACTTTGAGAGGGAGAACATTAAGTTTGATGTTTCAGTATTATAGTGGACTAAAAGGAATTACAGAGGCATGAGAGAGGAACTGGCCAAAGTTGATTGGAAAGAGACACTAGCAGGGATGATAGCAGAAGAGCAATGGCTAGGGTCAATTCGGAAGATGCAAGGTTAGATACATCCCAAAGAGCAAGAAGTATTCTAAAGAGATGATGAGGCAACTGTGGCTGACAAAGGAAGTCAAAGACAGCATAAAAACAAAAGGGAGGGTCTATAATATTGCAAAATTAGTGGAAGTTAGTGAAGCTTTTAAAAGCCAGCAGGTGGCAACTAAAAAGCCATAAAGACAGAAAAGATAAAATATGAAGATAAGCTAGCCAATAATATAAAAGAGGATTCAAAAAGATTTTTTCAGATACTTCAACAGTAAAAGAGAGGTGAGCATGGATTTCAGAGTGTTGGAAAATGACACTGGAGGGGTGAAAATGCAGGACAAAGAAATGGCAGACGAATTTTGTATCAGTCTTCACTATGGAAAACATTAAGTCAGAAACTCGAGAGTCTCAGGGGGTGGAAGTGTGTATAGTTGCTATTACTAAGGAGAAGGTGCTTGTGAAGCTGAATGTTTTGAAGGTAGGAAAGTCACCTGAACTTATCAAGGTCTTCTGACAAGATGGTGCCAGCGACCAACTATGACATCCAGCAGATAACTCACAAAACCACTACATACGCTTCTTCTTTTAACTATACATCTCTTGAACTGTGATCAATTGCATTCTGTAATTCCCAGGTTAAGGATGTATTTTTGTGCCAACTAGGTAATCTGGTATTTTTGTAATCTCCAGGGGGATTTGGTGAGGTTGAGAGTAAAGTGTGCAGGGGCAGCCATTGATTCCTAATGGAAGAACATGAACCTGTGCACATCTCTATTACTCTGTGTCAATGAAAGCATCGAGCAAGATTAAAATCTATGAGGACGAGAGCAGAAAATGAGTGGGTGTTCAGCGGTGTCTGCTGTGTTTGACTGGTCTCCTTCTGGTTGTTTCTCACTGAAGGTACAGGAGACTCGGGTCAATCTCCTCAGCAGCTTGTGACTGTGCACGCACTTTCAGAGAAAACTGCAATTTGATATTTCTGCACTCTGCAGCTGTGGAGTCACTTTTGGGAACACTGCAATTCATGTTTCACGTGCTTTTGTTTACTCTTTGTTTATAATTTGTGTGATTTGATGAAGGTGCTTTGGCATGGAACCGGCTCTGCAGCCGTGACCTGCAGCCATCATCACTGCGCTGAACTGACTGGCTCGGTGGCTGTGGCCACGGCCATCAGCTTCTGGAGCAGCTTCACTCACCTCAGCATCTCACGGCCAAGGACTCATGTTCAGGGACTTTGCGGTTTGATGTTTAATGTTCTGTATGTGTGGTGAACTGCATATACCGGTCTGGACACGCCCCCTGCTGACTGCTCCTGTGGCCCCTCCCACTGACCATGGCTCCTCCCACAGACCCCGGTATAAAGGCGATTGAGGCCTGAGCCCGGCCCTCATTCTCCAGGATGTAGTATGGTGGTCAACTACTGCTTGTTCTTTCTTCCAGTCAATTAAAGCCGATATCTCGCCTTTACGTCTCAGAGAGAGTTATTGATGGTGCATCAGTATGCTATTAGTTGGCTTTTTGTTGTCTGCACGGTTTGTTTTTATCGCATGCTGGGTGTTTGTTGGTCTTTGTTGTGTGTGCTTTTTCCTTTAAACATGTTCTATGGTGTTTCTTTGCTTCAAGGTTGGAAAATGAATCTCAGGGTTATATACTGTACTTTATGTACTTCTAAACCTTGAAATGTTGGACCACATGGACTACATCCCAGGGTTCTGAAAGAGATAGCTGAAGAGGTTGTGGAAGTACTAGTAATGATCTGTCAAGAAAGGGAGTTAGGAAGGAAGTTGAGAAGCAGGACCTCAAAGGTAGTAATCTCGGGATTACTGTCTGTGCCATGTGACAGTGAGTATAAGAATCGAATGAAGTGGATGATAAATACATGGCAGAGGAATTGGAGCAGGGGCAGGGATTCAGATTTCTCGATCACTGGGACCTCTTTTGGGGCAGGTATGACCTGTACAAAAAGGACGGATTGCACTTGAATCCGAGGGGGACCAATATCCTGGTGGGGATGTTTGCTACAACTATTGGGGAGAGTTTAAACTAGAATTGCTGAGGGGTGGGAACTGAACTGAAGAGATGGAAGAAGAGGTGATTGGCTCATAAATAGAGAAAGCTTGTAGACAGTGTGAGAGGGAGGATCAGCAGGTGATAGAGAAGGGACGTGCTCAGACCGATGGTTTGAGATGTGTCTATTTTAATGTAAGGAGTATTATGAACAAAGAGGATGAGCTTAGAGCGTAGATCAGTACTTGGAACTATGATGTTGCAGTCATTACAGAGACTTGGATAGCTCAGGGGCAGGAATGGTTACTTGGAATTCCAAGCTTTAGATGTTTCAGAAAGGACAGGGAGGGAGGCAAAAGAGGTGGAGGTGTGGCACTGTCGATCAGAGATAGTGCCACGGCTGCAGAAAAAGAGGAAGTCATGGAGGGTTGGCCTACAGAGTCTCTGTGGGTGGAAATTAGGAACAGGAAGGGGTCAATAATTCCACTGGGTGGTTTTTATAGACCACCCAATAGTAACATGGACATCGAGGAGCAGATAAGGAGACAGATTCTGGAAAGGAGTAATAATAACAGGGTTGTCGTGGTGGGAGATTTTAATTTACCAAATTTTAACTGGCATCTCCCTAGAGCAAGGCATTTAGATGGGGTGGAGTCAGATCTCTCAGTGGGAGAGTATTTTGGAGATAGTCATCACAATTCTATCTCCTTTACCATAGCATTGGAGAGAGATAGGAACAGACATGTTAGGAAACCATTTAATTGGAGTAAGGAAAAATATGAAGCTATCAGGCAGGAACTTGGAAGCATAAATTGGGAACAGATGTTCTCAGGGAAATGTACAGCAGAAATGTGGCAAATGTTCCAGGAATATTTGCATGGAGTTCTGCTTAGAAACACTCCAGTGAGACAGGGAAGTTATGGTAGGGTACAGGAACCATGGCGTACAAAGGCTGTTGTAACTCTAGTCAAGAAGAAAAGAAAAGCTTATGAAAGGTTTAAAAAACTGGGTAATGATAGAGATCTAGAAGATTATAAGGCCAGCAGGAAGGAGCTTAAGAATGAAGTTAGGAGAGCCAGAAGGGGCCATGAGAAGGCCTTGGCATGCAGGATTTAAAAAAAAACCCAAGACATTCTACAAGTATGTGATGAGCAAGAGGATATGACATGAGAGAATACAACCAATCCAGTGTGACAGTGGAAAAGTCTGTATGGAACCAGAGGAGATGGCAGAGGTACGTAATGAATACTTTGCTTCAGTATTCACTAAAGAAAAGGATCCTGGCGATTGTAGGGTTGACTTACAGTGGACTGAAAAGCTTGAGCATGTAGGTATTAAGGAAGAGGATGTGCTGGAGCTTTTGGAAATCATCATTGGATAAGTTGCCTGGACCGGACAGGATGTACCCCAGGCTACTGTGGGAGGCAAGGGAGGAGATTGCTGAGTCTCTGGTGATGATCTTTGCATCATCAATGAGGACGAGAGAGTTTCTGGATGATTGGAGGGTTCTGGATGTTGTTCCATTATTCAAGAAAGGGAGTAGAGATAGCCCAGGAAATTATAGGCCAGTGAGTCTTACTTCAGTGGTGGGTAAGTTGATGGAAAAGATCCTGAGAGGCAGGATTTATGAACATTTGGAGAGGCATAATATGATTAAGAATAATCAGCATGGCTTTGTCAAAGGAAGGTTGTGCCTTACGAGCCTGATTGAATTTTTAAAGGATGTGATTAAACACATTGATGAAGGTAGAGCCGTAGATGTAGTGTATATGGATTTCAGCAAGGCATTTGATAAGGTACCCCATGCAAGGCTTATTGAGAAAAGAAGGAGGCATGGGATCCAAGGGGACCTTGCTTTGTGCATCCAAAAATGGCTTGCCCACATAAGGCAAAGAGTGGTTGTAGATGGGTCATATTCTGCATGGAGGTCAGTGACCAGTGGTGTGTCTCAGGGATCTGTTCTGGGACACTTACTCTTCGTGATTTTTAAAAATGACCTGGATGAGTAAGTGGAAGGATGAGTTAGTAAACTTGCTGATGACACAAAGGTTGGAGGTATTGTGGATAGTGTGGAGGGCTGTCAGAGGCTACAGTGGGACATCAATAGGATGCAAAACTAGGCTGAGAAGTGGCAGATGGAGTTCAACCCCCATAAGTGTGAGGTGGTTCATTTTGGTAGGTTAAATATGATGGCAGAATATAGTATTAATGGTAAGACTCTTGGCAGTGTGGAGGATCAGAGGGATCTTGGGGTTCCAGTCTATAGGGCATTCAAAGTTGCTACACAGGTTGAATCTGTGGTTAAGTAGTCCTATGGTGCATTGGCATTCATCAATCGTGGGATTGAGTTTAGGAGCCAAAGGGTAATGTTGCAGCTCCATAGGAACCTAGTTAGACAACACTTGGGAGTACTGTGCTCAGTTCTGGTCGCCTCTCTACAGGAAGGATGTGGAAACCATAGAAAGGGTGCAGAGGAGATTTACAAGGATGTTGCCTGGATTGGGGAGCATGCCTTATGAGAATAGTTTGAGTGAACTTGGCCTTTTCTCCTTGGAGTGACGGAGGATGAGAGGTGACCTGATAGAGGTATATAAGATGATGAGAGGCATTGATCATGTGGATAGTCAGAGGCTTTTTCCCAGGGCTGAAATGGCTAACCTGAGAGGGCACAGTTTTAAGGTGCTTGGAAGTAGGTACAGAGGAGATGTCAGATATAAGTTTTTTACGTAAAGTTTGGTGAGTGCGTGGAATGAGCTGCCGGCAATAGTGGTGGAGGCAGATACAATAGGATCTTTTAAGAGACTTCTGGATGGGTACATGGAGCTTAGAAAAATAGAGGGCTATGTGTGACCCTAGGTAATTTCTTTTTTTTGTAATTTCTTTTTTTATTGAAGTTCATCATCAAACAAACATTTCCATAAGATGTATTTCAGACATTGTACATATATATCATATATATCACAAATCTCCACAAAGCATTTATCTGAGGTATACAGAAAAAAGTGGAAAGAAAAAACAAGCAAAAGGAAAGAACTATGTACAAGTAGAGAGTGATCTTGTTTTTACAACAGATTCATTGATTTGTGAGAATAAAATCAGGCCTATGAGGCATTATGTAGTTAAACCATTTTTCCCAGTATGAAACAAATTGTTCCAGCTTATGATTAACAGATGCTATTATCTTCTCCATTTTGTAAATGTCCATTGTAATTTCCATCCATGTATTTAAAGTTGGACTCTCCTATGATAACCATTTCCTAGTAAGAGTCTTTTTACCAGCCACCAACAGTATATTCATTAAATATTTATCTCTTTTCAACCATTCTTGAGGTATATATCCAAAATATATGGTCTTACTCTCTAAGGGTATTTCACATTTAAAGATGTCTTGTAGGGCATTGTGTATTCCCCTCCAATAGTTTTTGATAACAAGGCAGTCCCAAAAAATATGATAATGATTTGCATTTTGATTTCCACAATTTCCCCAGCAAACAGGGAGGTTACTATCATAATGGGATTTCTGAGAGGGTGTAATAAAATATCTTATCAAGCTTTTCCATCCAAACTCCCTCCATTTCTCTGAACTGGTACAGTTCCATTGATATCTCCATATTGTTGTCCATTCTTCCTCAGATATAATTATCCCTCCTTCCTTCTCCCATTTTGTTTTAATGTATGAAGTCGAATGTGTTTTAAGATTTGACAACCCCTTATACATACTTGAAATGATTCAACTACCATTATCTGATTTATATGCTTTTCTAAAGAGCTCTATCAAGCATGTACTTGCCTTGGTTACATTTTTAAGCATCTTATTAACATATTGTTGCATTTGTAAATACCGATTTTTTAAAAAAAATCTTGTTTTTCTAATAAGAGTTTCTCTTTAAGCATTTCAAAACTGAACAGTGTTCCTTCTTTTATTATGTTGCAAAGAACTGTTATTCCTTTAGCTGTCCAGTCCTTAAATCTAGCATCCAATTTATTTGGTGTAAAATCCAAGTCATATGCATACCATTTAAGAATTGCAATATCTCCCTCTAGATTATATTCTTTTATACTAGTTTTCCATATTTTAAGAGTCAATTTCACCCATGGGTTACCAATAGTATTTATAGGCAAGGACATGTTCGGCACAGCTTTGTGGGCCGAAAGGCTTGTACTGAGCTGTATGCTTTCTATGTTTCTATGTTTCCAAGAATTACTAGATTGCGTCATGGTTCCAGAGGACTGGAAAATTGCAAATGTCACTGCACTCTTTAAGAAGGGAGGATATAGCTGAAAGGAAATTATAGGCCACTTCACCTAATTCCAGTGGTTGGGATGTTGAAGTTTATTATTAAAAATGAGGTTTTGGAGTACTTGAACGCACATGATAAAATAGGCCAAAGTCAGCACGGTTTCCTTAAGGGGAAATCTTGCCTGACAAATGTGTAGAATTCTTTGAGGAAATAACAGGAAAGATAGATAAAGGAGAGTCAGTGGATGTTGTTGACATATTTTCAAGAGGCCTTTGGCAAGGAGCCACACATGGGACTGCTTAACAAAATAAGAGCCCATGGTACAACAGCACAGATACTAGCACCAATCAAACTCTGGCTGACTGGCAGGATGCAAAGAGTGGGAATAAAGGGGGCCTTTTCTGGTTGGCATCTTGTGACTAGTTCAAAGTTTAAAGTAAATTTATTATCAAAGTACATATATGTCACTATATACAACTCTGAGATTAATTTTCCTGAGCGCAATAACAGTAAGTACAAGAAGCACAATAGAATCAATAGGGTGGACAATAACTAATGTGCCAACAAAAAGAACAACTGTTCAAATACAAAAACAAAGAGTGAAGAAGAAAATTATTAATAATAAATAACAAGAATATGAGTTCAAGTATCCTTGAAAGTGAGACCAATTCAATGAGAACAATTCAGTGATGAGTCAAGTCACATTGAGTGATGTTATCCCCTCTGGTTCAAACGCTTGATGGTTGAGGATTAATAGCTGTTCTTGAAACTGGTGGTGCAGGTTCTGAGACTTCAAGATGGCAGCAACAAAAAGAGAGCATGATTTTGATGATGGGGATCTTTGATGATGGGTGCTGCTTTCCTGTGACAGCACTCCATGTCGATGTGCTCTATAGTGAGGATGGCTTTATCTGTGATGGGCTAGGCCATATCCATTACCTTCTGTAGGCTTTTCCACTCAAGGGCATTGGTTTTTCGATACCAGGCCATGATACAACTAGTCGATATACTACCCACCATCCATCTATAGAAGTTTGTCAAAGTTTTAGACGACATACCAAATCTTTGAAAACTTCTAAGAAATTAGAGGTGGGGCTGTGCTTTCTTCATAGTGGTATTTTCATGCTGGACCCAGAACAGATCCTATGAAATGATAACACCAAGGAATTTAAAGTTGCTGACCATTTCCACTGTTATGTTTGTTCTTAATAAAGACAAATAGCATGGGTAAAAACGCTCACTCCCGGTTCCAGGTGAACAGCCAGCCTTTCACACTGGGGACTGCAGTTCTTTGTTATGTACACACATAATAACACATGTTCCCCCTTTAAAGAAAAAACAACCACAATACTATGCCCTCGTACATGTGCAAGAAACAATAATGCTTTCCAAAAACAATATTTACATTAACTTCAATAGTACTGAGCAATTACAGTCCCTTAATTACTCAGTAGCTCTCAATCCAGGGGTTTGTTGAATGTTTTTGGTCTGCTATTTGTCTCCACAGATGCATTGTGTTAATATTAATGTCTTTCTGAGGAATTTGATCAATGAATTTATTTTTCACATCTGCTGGCTCCTTTGGTGTACTGACAGGTGACATGTCACAGCTATGGGTTGGAGCTTGTGGTTGTAGATGCACATGGTTCCTTCTCAGAGGTGTCCTTTGTTCCATCTGTATTGGGTAGGAATGTGGAGCAACTTCCTCTTGCACATATCCTTGCATGGACCATGTGCCTGAATTATGATCTCAGATTTGCACTTGATCTCCAGACTTCAGGACTGGTAGGCTTTTCACAGTCTTGTGATACTGTTTCCGCTTTTCTTTCCCTTTCTCTTTAGCCAATTCGATTTTCTGTGCTCCTTTAGGTGTCAACAAGTTTTTATGCACTGCAAGGTTAGTGCATATGCATCGACCCATCAGCATTTGGGCTGGTTAAAGGCCATTCTGCAGTAGCACAGTTCTGTTAATCATTAGACTTTTGTAGAAATCCTCTCATCTTTCTTGCACTTTCTTCATGAAGCCCTTAATTGCCTTGAATTAACTCTCTGCTAGGCCATTAGATTTTGGGTGATGTGGGCGGTGACCAATTTGCTGGATGTTGATTGTAGTGTCATCTGATCTGGGTAATTGGAAGAGTGGTCTGTTACAACAATACGATTCTTCCTATTGCAATCAAACAAATCCATTCCAACTTTGAAGTATGGCCTGTCAGGTGCAGGGTGCAGTGTAAGCAGTTCTGCTTGCTGCTTTAGTTTATAAGTAAAACATATTTCATATGAAGCAATGGTCTGGCTGATGTCTTAGTTCATTCTTGGTCAGTACATCACTTCATGATTTCTTCATTTACATTTTTCCTCACCAAGATATCCTCCATATATCTTCTAGAGCAATTCCTTGTGTGGCGGCCCTGGAATCACAAACCTGTTCCCTTTGAAGACCATATCTCTCACTACTGACAGTTCAGCTCTACATTCTCATTAATCCCAAATACACATTGGGCAGTCATTCCTAGTTGCTGTCCATTGCTTCTGTCTTGTCTCTTTGAGTATTTTCATTGTTTCATCTGTCCCTGCTGCTGTCCTAATCTTCTCTGTTCCATAAGGAGATATTGGAATGGAGATTACAATCGTGTCAGCATAGGCCAGTATATCAGCATTAATCTCTTGGTCATTCTGTTCATTCTTGTCGACTGCTCAAGACAGAGCATCAGCAGCAAACATATATTTTCCTGATGTGTAGATCATCTTCACATCATATTTCTGCAGCCTTATCAACATGCATTTTCCTCATGGGACAGTCATTCAGTGGTTTGGACATTATTGTGACCAGTGGTTTATAGTCTGTCTCCACTTCAAAAGCCTGTCCATAGATATATTGATGGAGCCCTTCATATGCTGGTGGGTTCTTCCTCCATTTGTGCATAGTTGGCTTCTGCACTTGTTAAAGCCCTTGCTGCTAAGGCCACAATTTGCCAAGTATCATTGTGCTGCTGCAGTAGTACTGCTCCAAGGCCATACCGGGGCTCATCAGCCAAGGTCCTAGTATACCTTTCTGGATCATAAACTTTAGCATGGGATGCTTTTCAGCCTCTGGAAACACTCATCTTGCTAGTAAGACTAAATCCACTCAGTTTGCTGCTCAAGAGTGAATTAAGTGGTACTGACACCGTTGACAGTCAAGGGATGAGCTTAGCCAGGTAGGTCACCATACCCAGGAAACATCTCACCTCTCCACATTTTGAGCCCTCTCCATATTCTCAATGGCTGACATTTTTCTTGGACCAAGCTTCAATCCCTCTTCCGATATGACATCTCCTATGAAAGTCAGTGTCTTAACACCAAACTCACACTATTTGATTTCATATTGGCATTCCATATCACCTCTAGCTGCTGTCTCAGTTGTCCATATTTTCCTTGGTGGACTCCCAGACGATGATGTCATTCATCATGGTCTCGACACCTGGTATGCTCTCAAACACCATGTGGACGGTTTTAAGGTAGACTTCTAGTGCAGACAGAATCCCATATGGTAACTGGAGAAAGTGATACCTTCCCTGTGGCGTGTTAAAAATACTCAGTCTTGAACTTGCCTCATCAAACTTCATCTGCCAAAACCCAGAAGCTGCATCAAGTTTGCTAAACCACTTGACACCTGCAAACTGGGACATGACCTCCTCCCATGTTGGCAATTTAAAATGCTCTCTCTTGATAGCTTTATTGAGATGTCTTGGGTCTAAACATATCTACAATGTTCCATTTTCCTTTTGCATGATGAGCAGTGAGCTCACCAGTCTGCTGGTTCTTCAATTTTCTGTATGACATTTATCCTTTCCATGTGTGTTAGTTCTTGTTTCAGTTTGGCTCTAAGTGCAAATGGAACTTCCCTATATAAATTTTGTGTACACTAAGTAAGCATCCAAGCCCTTCAAAGACATCTTCCAAAAGTGAAGTGTGGTCTGTGAAGCCACTATGAAAACTTATTCACCAGTTTGAGCTTTTCACATGCACTCAGACCTAATATTGGCTGTATTCTCTTTTCAACAATCAGTGGCTGTGCCTTTAGGTGCTGCCCCATGTACTTGAAGTTCACTATATTTATACTGGGACATTCTGTCCAGTATAGCTGGTCTTTTTTAACTTCACTGGGTAAATCTTGCACTTTACCTTGAGAGTCTTGTAATCATCCATGGAAAACAGATTCACTTGAGCTCCGGCATCGAGCTTGAATGGAATTACTGTCTCATTCACAGTCACTAGAACAATCCATTCTGTACTACCAGCACTTGCAGTCTGCAGAGAATCCACGAAGACTTCCTTCATTTCCTTAGCAACAGTGTGCACCTTTTTCATGGTAGCCCTAGCATTGCAGAATTTTATGAAATGGTTCCTCTTCTCACACATATTGCCAGATTTTCCATGAGCAGGACATGTCTCTGGGATTTGCCAACCTCTACATTTGCTGTTTGAGCCTACGTCTTTGCTGTTGCCTTGGGAAACACATTGTGCTCTGCCCCTCTGTTTTCACAGCATTCACTGTTGTTTTTGTCTTCTACAGCTCCTTAGCTTGATATCGTGTGGTCTCGGCTGCCCTATACATTCTACAACCTTTTCCAGCATTAAATCTTTTTCATGGAGTAATTTTTCCTTGAGCCTATTAGTTGAAGTTCCACAAACTATTTTGCCTCTAACTAGTGAACTCCAACCTCACAGGACTTACTCAGTGTGTGAAGTTTAGCTAAGTATTGGTCAAAGCTAACAGCTTGTTTCTGGTCACAGGAAAAGAACTTACTTATCTTTCAAATGTGATGTTTTTACTTGGGACAAAATACTCATCCAATATTGTCACCAGTGTCAAATGGCAAAGGTGTCTCATCAATTTGAAAGCTGTTGTAGATGTCCAAAGCATCTTCACCAACTACATGTAGAAAGATTGATGCTTTCAATTTTTGATCGTTCCCTTCTGCTCTGCTTACTGCCAAATGTATATTGAATCATTGTTTGAAGCATTTCTTGTTATCAATTAGATTGCTGGTAAACTGTATAGGTGTGGGGAGACTTTACATACAGAATTCTTGGGCTCCCACTTGAATCTCTCTCAGTGAACAACAGCAACTTCAGGACACAATGTTCTCTTTGGCGGGCAGCTTCTCTCTGTTGAAACCTAGCGTCTCTTTCTTAATTGTTTGTGGCATATTTACTGTCTGTGTTTAGTCCTCATGCTGATGTCTGGCACCATGATATGCTTGCTCTTAATAAAGACAAACAGCGTGGCTAAAAACACTGGCACTTTTATTAACAGTGATGGCTTCAGTTCAACCTGAGTGTGTGGCCAACTCTTCAACGTCACTTCCGGTTCCAGGTGAACTGCCTGCACTGCACACTGGGAATTACAGTTCTTTATCATGTACATACATAATAACACACCCTCCTCTGATCCCCTGATGAGGACTGATTCATTGACCTCCGATTTCCTCCTCTTGAATCAATAGTCATCTCCTCGGTCTTGCTGACAGTGAGTGAGAGGTTGTTGTTGTGGCACCACTCAGCCAGATTTTCAATCTCCCTCCTATATGCTGATTCACACCAGCTTGGTGTTCTGCAAGGGTGGGTATTTGAATTGTTCCTTTTCATGTTATCTGTCAATGACTTGGATGACAGAATTCATGGATTTGTGGCCAAGTTTGTGGACGATATGAAGATGGGTAGAGGGCAGGTAGTGTTGAGGAAACAGGGAGTCTGCAGAACTCCCAAACCTGGGAGAATGGGAGAATGGGCAAAGAAGTAACAGATGGATTATAACGTAGGGAAGTGTATGGTCATGCACTTTGGTAGAAGGAATAAAGGCAGAGACTGTTTTCTAAATGGGGAGAAATTCAGAAATCAGAGGTGCAAAGGACTTGCAAGTCCTTATGCTAGATTTGCTCCAGGTTAACTTGCAGGTTGAGTCGGTGGTAAGGAAGGCAAATGCAATGTTTGTATTTGTTTTGAGAGGACTGGAATATAAGAGTGAGGATGTAATGCTGATACTTTATAAGACATTGGTCTGACTGCACTTGGAGTATTGTGAGCTGTTTTGGGCCCCTTATTGAAGAAAAGATGTGCTGGCATTGGAGAGGGTCAAGAGATAGTTCACAAGAATGATTCCAGGAATGAAAGGGTTAACATGTGATGGCTCTGGGAGTGGACTTGCTGGAGTTTAGAAGAATGGGGGGAGGGGGGATCTCACTGAAATCTATCAAATATTGAAAGGCCTGGATGGAATGGATGTGGAGAGGGGTTATTTCCGCTAGTGGGTGAGTCTAGGACCCGAGGACACAACCACAGAATAGAAGCATGTTCATTTAGAACACAGATGAGCAGCAATTTCTTTAGCCAGACAGTAGTGAATCGGTGGAGCTCATTGCCACAGGCCAAGCCACACAGTATATTTAAAGCAGAGTTTGATAAATTCTTGATTAGTCAGGGCATCAAAAGTTATGGGGAGAAGGTAGGAGAATGGGGTTGAGAAGGTTAATAAACCAGTCAGAGCAGACGCAATGGACCGAGTGGCCTAGTTCTGCTCCTATGTCTTATGGTCTCAAACTATGGGACGTTGGAGTAAAGTCTGCAGGCATTACCAGCACAAGAATGTTTTTAGTTTAACAAGCTGCAAGCCGATTCAAAGTTAAGAACTAATTACTCAACAGCTTACTTTTGCAAGGATAAAAAGAAAGTAAGATTAATCTTAAATCAGTTCAGATAATACTAGCATATCAGACCAGTGGTCTGGAAGGATTAGCTACTCACATTCTTTTATTTCTTTTTTTTTGTAATTTACCTTTTTATTGAAGTTCATCATCAAACAAACATTTCCATAAGATGTATTTCAGACATTGTACATATATATCATATAGTCATATATATCACAAATCTCCACAAAGTATTTATCTGAGGTATACACTTACAGAAAAGAGCAGGAAGAAAAAAACAAGCAAAAAGAAAAAACTATTTACAAGTAGGGAGTGATGTTTTTTTTACAAGAGATTCATTGATTTGTGAGAATAAAATCAGGCCTATGAGGCATTATGTAGTTAAACCATTTTTCCCAGTATGAATCAAATTGTTCCAGCTTATGATTAACAGATGCTGTTATCTTCTCCATTTTTGATGGTGTTTCAAGATAGAGGATGGAGAAGTGTTAGGGTGGCAGTAGTTGATCTTCCAGGACGAAATCTCAACTATGCATGTAACGATGTGAAGGAATTGGCTCATTTCAAAATTCTGTCTTCTTTTAACCAAATGATTCCCTCTGTGATCAATTTCAATTGTGCCATTGGCACTCTGATATTGATTGGTTCTTGGAAAATAAGTACAACAGCTTGCATTCAAAAATAGATTCCATAAAGTCTGGTTGCATCTTCTGGAGTTTGCTAGATAAAGAGTTGACTGGTTCTGAGTTCTCAAGGGGATGTGTGTGTGTGTATGTGGATAAATATTTCTGATTGGTTGCTAATTTGTAACCAAGGGCACAGAGTAACAAGTAAAGCCAGGACTTTCAGAACCTTTTTTACAGGCAAAGGATAGTTTGTTTTGGAACTCTCTTCAAAAAGAAATTGATTTTACGTCAATTCTTAAACTTAATAAGATTTTAAGATTTTTTTAAAGTATTTTTCTTATACAAAACTTTAAGGTATGTACAACTAGATCACAGAGCATCGATGATATCATTAAACGGTAGAACAGGCTATGAAGCTGCCACTCCCCATGTTTTTTTCCAGGGCAATGACAGAAATTGAATAATCATCAGCTCTGATAGAAATTTTGACAGACAAATAGCAGAGGCTCACGGTAAGAATGCTGTATTTTCTGTACCAAATCAACTTTGCAAACTCAGCTGAGTGAATAAGAAGTGGCAATGCATTAATAATTGGTTAAAAGAAAATTACCAATGGATCTAGTAAATCGGGTGATGATTAAAGAGAACTTTACAAGGCTATATTAGAAACTCTCTCTGTTACTCTGTTGCTGCTACAATACAAGATTATTGAATTACTGGTACAGGCTGTCCCTGGATAATGAATGGGTTCTGTTTTTACAAACATTGATTTTGTCCACAAGACAGAAATTACACAAAAGTCACCTTTTATGGTAACTGTGCCTCCACAGTATTGTAATGAACAGCATTAAAAGAAGATAAAACTGATAAGAGAAACGATTACTAAAAGTGGAAAGGGGAAACTAGTTCAGCCGTTCGCAGAAAGGAGTGTATGCATGAACATTAGACTTTTGAATTGAAGAATATTATGAGAGTTCATTTTATTGCAGAGCATTCATTAGTTGGGAATTCTCCTGGGATGGCCTGTAGATACAACATTTGTGGCAATCCAAAATTCAATAAAAAACTGGCCAAAAACCAAACAAATTTGGCACAGATTCAAATACGTGGCATCCCAAGAGCTGCCTAATTTGTAAGCCACAGAATTTGAAAATAAGTAGTTACATGGGCTCTATTATTCAACATTTCACCATTGATGGTAAAATGCTAGAGGAAAACATCGTAAGAATTAACTTTAAAATGATGCATTTTGGTTAATCATAATATTTTCATATATCACAATTAATATATGATTAACTTTAAAAGTGTAACACAAAATAACATTTGAATTCTCAAAAGGCAATCTAGGCATTTGCATGGTTTTGTTCACAGACATCAAACCTCATCGAATTCCCTGCTTTTTATAAAAATATCAGTCCCAACATTAGAAGGGAGGTAGGGAGAGTAGGGCTATAATTGTCATTGGAAAAAGGGAGCTTTGAAAACAGTGGGAATGGGGAAAGGTCTGAATATGATTGACTGAAGTCTGTGAAGAGTTTGTTGTTGAGAGGCATCATAGGATGAAATGCATTGCAGGACATCAGCGCTGGTGACATTGAAAATATTTGTGTCTCTGATAACATCATCAGGCTGCAATTATTGATTTTTTATTAAGCCACTGAATATTTTTAGCATATTAGGACTTGAATTGCCACAGTAATATTTAGAGAATATAACTGAGGCTTAGGTTGCGAAAGGGGAAGATAGTGTTGAATGTAAGGCCAATGAACTGAATTTTGACTTTTATGGTTGCAGTAAAGTGATTCTCTTTTCTCTATGAAATCTCTTGTAATTTCTTGATGCATTCACCATTTGATTGGTAATTTACTTCTATTTTAAGTTGCTGCATCTGAGAAGGAAGCTCAATATCGATGAATTGTTTAGAAGGATGAAGCCAATTAAAGCGAAGAAAGGTAAGGCACCTTCCGTTTCCGGTGGCACAAGTGTGGGAGGGTAGTGCAACAGGAAGAAGCAAAAAGAATGTGGTCTCCTAGCTTTGCAGATATGCCTCTGCAGTTCTAATGTAACAACTGGAAGGAAGAGATTTTGAAGCCAGTGGCCAGAGCATAAGGATCATTCATGTGTGTGGAAAAAGGTGGTAGAAATGGTTTAGTATTTTGTAAACCATTGCTTGAACTGCCATATAGTACAATAAGTGATTCAGTGCCATCTCAAGGGTAGCCAAGCCATTGGAACAAAGCTACACTCTTATACAACTTTGCATACTTCTAAGTTTGCAGATGAAAGTTAAGAATACTCTCTGATGCAAAGGGCAAGCAGTGCTAGCAGTCATATAAGCCCATTCTTGTAACTCTATTTTCTTTACCAAGGCTGCATCTGTTCATTTCGAGAAAAAAAAAATCTCGTGCAACTTGCAGTATAACAAGCACATCACCTGTGGCTAAGAATGCCCTAAAGCAGGAAATCCATGAGGCATTATTTTGATAAAAATGTGAAAATAGTTGTTGAATGCATTTATATTTCCTGTAGTGTTGTATGAATCTATGTATGAAAATTTGTTATTAGGATTCAGTTTTCATCCTAAATGCTGTTTTCCATAATTTGGACTTGTCTGGAGTTACCCAAATAACTCTGGCAGATTTAGTACCCGGCCAATGGCATTTCACACTTAAAATCCTATCAATGATTGTGGAAAGTATGTTTATTGATTTATTGGGAGATACAACACGGAACAGGCCCATCTGGCACTCCACACAGCAACCCACCTATTAACCCTAGTCTAATCAAAGAACAATTTACAGTGACCAATTAACCTACAACATTGGACTGTGGGAGGAAACCAGAGCACCCATAGGAAATCCATGCAGTCACGGGAGAACATACAAATGGCACCAGAATTGAACTTTGAACTCGGACACTCCGAGCTATAATAGAGTTGCACTAACCATGTGCCTCTGTCTCTGAACTGAACTTTTCAAATCGGAACTGATTCCACAACCTATGGACTCACTTTTAAAGACTCTACAACTGATATTCTCGGTATTATTGATTGATTTATTTATTATTATATTTTTATTTTTCCTCAGCTCAAGCTGGTAAAACCTAAGGTATAAACACACTCATTTCTCAGTTGCTAGGATCTTTTGGACTATTCCAGTGGTATTTAGTATTGTGGCTTTCTGAAGATTTACATAAATATTGCTGTGTATGCCTAATTGTTTAATGCTATTGTTTAGTGACTTTGAGATGATGCTAGTTGTCAATATCATTTTTGGGACAATGTATATCCTGTTCATATTCCATAGTCTTTCAATTTCCCCTTTTAATTCAGCAAATTTTTGGTGCTTTCACTTATTGATTTACAGTGGCACACAAAAGTTTGTGCTCCCCTGGTCAAAATTTCTGTTACTGTGAATAGCTAAGCAAGTAAAAGATGACCTGATTTCCAAAAGGCGTAAGGTTACAGATGACATTTCTTTAATATTTATAGCAAGATTACTTTTTTATTTCCATCTTTTACAGTTTCAAAATAACAAAAAAGCAAAAGTTTGGGCACCCTGAATGGTCAGTACCTAGTAACACCCCCTTTGGCAAGTATCACAGCTTGTAAACGCTTTCTGTAGCCAGCTAAGAGACTTTCAATTCTTGTTTGGGGGATTTTCACCCATTCTTCCTTGCAAAAGGCTTCGAGTTCTATGACATTCTTGGGCCATCTTGAATGCACTGCTCTTTTGAGGTCTATCCACAGATTTTTGATGATGTTTAGTTCAGGGGACTGTGAGGACCATGGCAAAACCTTCAGCTTGCACCTCTTGAGGTAGTCCATTGTGGATTTTGAGGTGTGTTTAGGATAATTATCCTGTTGTAGAAGCCATCCTCTTTTCATCTTCAGCTTTTTTACAGACATTGTGATGTTTGCTTCCAGAATTTGCTGGGGTATTTAATTGAATTCATTCTTCGCTCTTCCAGCAAACTGTTCCCTGTGTCACTGGCTGTATCACAAGCCCAAAACATGATCGATCTACCCCCGTGCTTAACAGTTGGAGAGGTGTTCTTTTCATGAAATTCTGCACCCTTTTTTGTCCAAACATACCTTTGCTCATTGTGGCCAAAAAGTTCTATTTTAACTTCACCAGTCCACAGGACTTGTTTCCAAAATGCATCAGGGTTGTTTAGATGTTCCTTTGCAAGCTTCTGACACTGAATTTTGTGGTGAGGATGCAGGAAAGGTTTTCTTCTGATGACTCTTTCATAAAGATATTTGTGCATGTATCACTGCACAGTAGAACAGTGCACCACCACTCCAGAGTCTGCTAAATCTTCCTGAAGGTCTTTTGCAGTCAAATGGGGGTTTTGATTTGCCTTTCTAGCAAAGCAAACTATGAGCAGTTCTCTCGGAAAGTTTTCTTGGTCTTCCAGACCTCAACTTGACCTCCATTGTTCCTGTCAACTGCCATTTCTTTATTACATTACAAACTGAGGAAACCGCTACCTGAAAACGCTTTGCTATCTTCTTATAGCCTTCTCCTGCTTTGTGAGTATCATTTATTTTAATTTTCAGAGTGCTAGGCAGCTGCTTAGAGGAGCCCATGGCTGCTGATTGTTGGGACAAGGTTTGAGGAGTCAGGGTATTTATAAAGCTTTGAAATTTGCATCACCTGGCCTTTCCTAACGATGACTGCGAACAAGCAACAGCCCTAACAAGCTAATTAAGATCTGAGACCTTGATAAAAGTTATCTGAGAGCTCAAATCTCTTGGGGTGCCCAAACTTTTGCATGGTGCTCCTTTTCTTTTTTTCCCTCTCTAAAATCATACAAAACAAAAATAATACACTAATCTTGCTTAAAAAGTTGAAAAGAATGTTTCATCTTTAACTTTATGACTTTTGGAGATCAGTTCATCTTCTACTCACTTAACTATTCAGAGTAACAGAAATTTTGACCAGGGGTGCCCAAACTTTTGCATGCCACTGTATGTATGTTATGCATGTTGGAATGGATATATCTGTTAACTAAGTTGTTCCTGCTTGTTTATCCTGTAATATCAGATCCAGGCAGTAATTATAGATCGACCTATCTGTAACAATGGACCGGTCATATTATAACTTGTAGGACTCTGACTCTTTCACTGGATCAGGCTTGTATTTAGAGTAAGGTATGGTTTCTTTTATGAGTTTGTATTTTAAGGCAAGATTTTGGTGAATGGTGTTTGCCACTTGATTGTGCTTGTGTAAGTAATCAGATTGAGTTAAACTGCCACAGGATCCTGTAATGTTTGGATTGTTTCTGGTTTCTTTCGGCATTTTCTGCATTTATTGCCTTGAATTTGTTGATCTTTTATTTTTGTGTTTCTGATTTTTTTTGTGTTAACCACTTAGTCCTGTATTTTCACAAGGAACCCTTTGGTTTCTGGGAAGAGGTCTCCAACTCTGAGCCAGGCACACGGTATTTCTTATCAACATCTAGGCTGGTCAGATCATGGGAATGTCTTCTGTGGAGGGTCATCCTCTTCTATTGGTTAACTTTTTCTTCTATGGTGATAACTTCTTCATTTTTCTGTGTTGTGCTTTCATTTAAGTTCAGTGGTATGTACTTCTTATCAGAATTACATTTCCTCATGTGGAGTACTAAATCCTGTTTTTGTTGATGAAAATATATCCTTAGAAGTTTTATCGAATTTTATAGTCATTTTTTTATGTCTGTTATTCCTTTTCTCCTTCTGATTTAGGTAGTGTTAATCTAACTGCATTCGAATATACAGTGTTTTCTAAATTTTGACATTTCAGTTCTTATTTTTCTTTGTAAATTTTCCAGATCAGTTTCAGACTAAGATATCATGCCGAAAGCCTACATTTAATATGGATATTGCAAAAGTGTTTATTGCCCTTGTTATAGTTTTACCACTGAGCCCTGTTTGGCAGATTTTCTTTGGCCTTGAAGTAAATTTTGTCAGAAGTTTTCTCTTTATCACACTACGATCTATTTTCTTTGCTTGTTGATATCCCAGATATTTATATGTTTCCTATTCTTCCACTGGTTGTATTCTATCCTGCTGCTCTGTTTTATATTCTACTAGCTATATGGCACCTTTCTTTATGTTTAACGGTTTGCACTTATCTCGTCCA
This sequence comes from Hemitrygon akajei, assembly GCF_048418815.1. Lineage (NCBI taxonomy): Eukaryota > Metazoa > Chordata > Chondrichthyes > Myliobatiformes > Dasyatidae > Hemitrygon > Hemitrygon akajei. The sequence goes on from NC_133138.1 coordinate 50,575,874, forward strand.
AAGTTCAAGCTTAAATCTTTCAAAAGCAGTTCTACTTTTTGAATTAATTGCTTTAGCTTTACTGATGTAGTAGTGTATAATTTCAAGTCATCCATGTATAGAAGGTGTGTCAAGGTGTAATTCATTTGGTTGTTTCTGATCTGATATCCTATTTTTGTCTAATTCAGTAAATTAGAGAGTAGGGTTAAAGCTAGACAAAGTCATAGTGAGGCTTAGAGAGTCACCTTGATAAATGCCTCAGTTTATATTGGTAAGTGCTTTTTTTTGTGGTTGTTAATAGATAACGTGATTATAGTACTCCAATGCTTCATCAGATGTTATAGAAATTTCACAAGTGCAGGTTTCCCCCACTATCCAAAAGTAGAGCATTCCTCCAAAACCTTTCGTAAACCAAAATGGCATAAAGCGAAGAAGCAGTTACCATTAATTTATATGGGAAAAATTTTTGAGCGTTCCCAGACACACAAAATAACCTACCAAAATCATACCAAATAGCACATAAAACCTAAGATAACACTAACATGTAGTAAAAGCAGGAATTATATGATATATACACAGCCTATATAAAGTAGAAATAATGTATGTACAGTGTAGTTTCACTTACCGGAATTGGGAAGATTTAGCCAAAACCGATTTGTAGAAAAAAACCAGCACATACATGCACGCGCACACACCTGCCCACGCAAGGCCTCATGGTCATGGTAGTCTTTCTCAGGGTAAACACAAGTTTAAAGCAGGCACCTTCTCTCGTAAAAGCAAAAATCCTCTTTGGATTTCTTTCAGTTAGCAAAAGCAGGTACTAATGTAGGTCTTTCGAGAAAGTGAAGTGGTGTAAAGTAAACTTTCGTAAAGCGGGGGACACCTGTATTGGGTGTAGTTTATATATGTATCATGAATTTCTATTAACCATGAATGTGGGACAGAATCAAATGCTTTTTGGTAGTCAATGTAACAAAGATTTCAGCTTTTTCTCATAGCTTGCTTTAACATTACAGAATCTACCTATCATCAGTAGTTCTTTACATCCTTTCATACCCTTACAGCATCCTTTCTGCTGTCTGTAAGTGTGGTTTGGTTATCCAAGTGAGCGGAGATTAGTTGTGAGATGCATGATGTTACAGTTTTATATATAGTTTATAAAAAAAGTAATAGGTCAATATCTTGATGGGTCATTTGCGATTTCTCCTTTAGGTAAGAAATATGTTTTACTTTTTGTCAAAAATTTGGGCATGTTTTGGGATGTTTAAGAAAAAAATTTGATGTGTATTAATAGGTACAGATGAAGGCAATTACATTTTTTTACCAATAATTATGAATATTATCACTGCCAGTACTTCAGTTGTGGGTACTTTTTATAACCACTTTTAGCATATCCATTTGTTATTGTGTGTAGTTCTTCAAATCTTTCAAGTTTTCCTAAATATTATGTTAATATAATATTCATGAGAGTGTTTTCAATTTTTGCAAATTTTGATGACATGCTTTGTAACTTCAGGGGTTTGAATATCTTCAATTGTGATTCTGTTTCCTCCCTAATCTAACCTGCTTCTTGATAATGCACCCCTGTTTGATCAGAGTATTTCTGTGATAGGGTTGGTGATATTTTGTTGCATCGAATTTTGTTTCAATATATGAACCTTTCTCATTGTTCCTGGACTGATAATTCTGTTTTCTTCCTCTGGAGCATTTAGTCTGGCTTTAGAGGTACCAAGCATTGTCTTTTGTTAGGTTGGTTGTATCTTGCATGGAGCAGTTGTAGAAGTAATTCTATTTTCATCAGTGTTTTGTGTGGGGGGGGGGGGGGGGAAGGAATGGCATCTTCAATTTTTTCTTGTATGGTGTTGTTGTTTTTATGTTGGTTTCCTTCTAGCTCTTGTGCAATGTCATGTTTTATATGGTTTAACATAACTACAGTATAGGGATTACATTATTTTTTATTATCACCCTACTCTGATCTGCCATTTGCTGTGCATTTACTTGCAGGAATGGTTATTGTGCTATAAACTGTTGATGAAGTTTGTCTCTGTATGCTGCCATGTCAGTCACACATTCCATTACTCGATAATATACACACATTATGAATGTGTTCGCTTCTAATGACTATTTCATGTGTGACTTTCTTCTCGTAACTGTTTGAGTGGTCTCAGTTGTAAGTGGACAGCTCCCCTGAGACTCCCTGCTACATTCGCAGCCTCTGGTGTTGGGGGGCTACCTTGTAAGCTGGTTGTATCTTTTTTTGAGGTTTCCCAGCGCCTATTCGCTTATTCAGCAGAGCACTGCTTGCGGTTCACTTCTTGTCATGTCCGGTGCTAGCTCCAGGCATGCCCAGGCTGCAGTCATGTCCGTCTATTCCGGAGACATCTCTTTATTTCTAAAGTGAAAGGGTATTGCTTTTTATACCACCAGCCAGGTTTTGGTCTCGGCCGCCCTAACATGGAGAACAGCTGCTGACCAGAGCACTGCCCAGTCTGAGTACTGGTGTGCCTGGATTTGTTTCTGGTTTGTTCCTTTGGTGGTATTTTATTTCCCACCTGCCTTGCATATCTGCAGAGATTTCCCCAATCACCCACACAACGAGGGACAGAAAAGACCTCACAGATCATCATTATTATTTGTATTTGCACAGTTTGTCTTTTTTTGCACACTGGCTGTTTGTCAGTCCTTGTTTATGTGTAGTCTTTCATTGATTCTATTGAATTTCCTTGTTCTACTGTGAATGCCTGCAGGAGTAAATGAATCTCAAGGTAGTATATATATGTACTTTGATAATAAATTTACAGTACTTAGAACTTTGCACCTTGAGCTTTGTCACGTTCGTGAAGTGCTAGGCCATTTATGATACTATCGTTAGTAGCTCATGATAATGTAAAGAAATGCTAAATAACTGGTAACATTTTTAGGTTTGTGATTATGCCATTAAACCTAACTGGGGATTGCATCACCACACTTTCACCTCACTGATGTTACTAATGGCTTCAGTCATAGTGTTCATTCCCTTCTTTTATGAACTTCTAACACAAGTATCCCTGCTCGCTCAGTAAGTATCTGTACGGCTGCTCAGTGGCCCAGAAGTTTCAGATTATGGTAGTAAGGGAGGAATTGTGCAATGCCTAACCAATGGCTGTCATTACATGCAAAATGCCAGGAGCTCTTACGTGAATTGTGCACCAATGTACCTGGTCCAATTTTGTAATGGGTGCAGTTTCATGCAGAACTGCTCACCAGCACGATCTAATTTAGATAAATCGCGTTCATGTGTGCATGTAAAACAACACTAATGGATCCATTTTCTGGTCCACGAGAATTTTTAAACTCATACTAAAATTTAACATCAGGCTCACTATTAATCATATAGGAGTGAACATTATTTAGATTTTGTCTGTCAGCATCTAGATTGATGTACTGCATACAGATCGAGCAAGGAAACCACTCACTAACTCATCTTTTAATGCAATCAACTTTTTTCAGTTTCTGAACTTTCATGTCAGCGTTTGTGACAGATGCGTTTAAAGGAAAAAGAGGCCCCATGCAGTGTTCCAACATTGAAGAAATGCTTAATGATGACATGAGGTAAAGAACTGTGGCTAAAATATTAATATTGATTGTAGAAAAGAAATGCACTGTTACACTTTTGACAGAGTTTTTGCTGCAGGATACGTTTTTAACTCAAGCATTCTTCTAAATTGTGATATCAATTATCATATTTTACTTTCTCCTCTCTGAAAGGATTTTTATGCTGGATAATATAAGTTGCAGGAGCTTCACAGGATGTTGGCCTGAATTTTATCTTTTGTGGGTGGCTGGGTTTGAGAATGTATGGGCGAAGGGTTTATATTGGTTGAAGGTGAGAGCTAATTGTAAAGTGATCTCCAGCCCATTAGCTGAACTATGGCTGAATAACATATGTATATATTTATGTTGTTATGATTATGCTCTGTTATATTTCTCTTTTTAAGATGATTGTGTGCATTTTCTCTGTGAATTCAGAACATGTCCATTATCTCAGTGTAGTAACAAGGAAAACAGGCATTGTTTACACCGTGCTTTGCAGTGAATCTGTATACTAAATCACAAATATAAGGGCTAAAATGGATAGAGTTTACAACTTAATTTTATTACCAGGAGCTGTGAGGATAAATTCCTTGTTTATTTTCTTCTTGTCTTATTTTGAGTTTTCCTTATTAAATAGGTTGAGCAAGAATGTTGTCAATTTGGTCCCTACTTTATGAATGGATATGACACATATTACCCAATTATCTAACATGTTAACTCTCTCCAGAATGACTGCCCTATGGTGCTAATATTTAACAGCTGTAGGATACTAGTTTTCAGCACTCCATGGTGTTCTTTCTTCTCCAGCATTGGCGAAGAGAAGAGAAGTGTAAATGAGATTAGTATCTTGCACTGAAAGGAAGAATGAAAGGAATGAAAACACATTTTTGTTATGAATCACTGCGTGGGAAAGGATTGACATTGTACAAAGATGAATAGTTACAGATTGGGTGGTAATATGAACAAGTGCACAGACAGGGAATCATTGCTGTACCTATGAGGTGAGTGATTAGAGGAATGATGTGTTTGAATAAATTAAGAAGGAATGTAGAGGGGGCTGGAGTAACTTTCCTGTTAGAACATGATTTCACATTTATATTTCAGAAGTTGTAAAACTGCTTTCACTTCTGAGTGCAGGAAATGGAAAATATGCTTTGATTGACTTCTTTTATGGTAACCTCAAGTCATGCTGAGTTTGTATCATCGGCAGGCATCTTACTCTGTCAGAGGAGAATACTATGCCTGTTCGTTATGGCAGTGCTGATCATGGTTTAATCTGATAAGATATTAAGTGTCAGTGCAACTTTGTGCTATTTGTTGTCTGTTTTTTGCACTTGGGTTAACAAGCAACAGCTTCAAAATCAATTATGCTGCAAGTTCAAGCCCCTTTATGGAAATGAGTTGAAAACTGAGCATGTACCAGGATGATCATTGGCACGTATGGGCAACTTAGCTGATCAAATAAATTAGAAATAATATGTTAATAATAAGTCACATAAAAATTTTGGTTCATGAACTTTTGGGATACCTGTGCACTACCAGGCAGCTCTCACAAAATCCCTTACACCATCTCCATAGCTCCTAGTTAAAAGTCAGTCCATTACTTTAAATTGGAAATTATAGAGTGAGACCTTGGGAAGACATTTATCGCCTCATGTATCTGAATTTCATGTGCTTGCATATATAAAATTTGATTTCATTAATTTCAATGAATTAATACAAAGAATGACTCTAAATCTCCAACTCATGCTGACAGCAGGCAGTTATGAGAAGAAATACTTGAATCAATCTTTGTGATAATTACACATGCCTGTTTGTTTCTCCATATTAATTATCATTGAGGGTTAAATATCAGGTAGGAGACTGGAAATCTTCATCTGGGAAATTTTAAGCATAAAACATTCATTCCTTCAACCCTCAAGAGATTTTTATTTCCATAGTCGGCAACATAATAATTGGTAACAAATGTATCTGTGATCGAACAGAAGACCTTTGCATTGATTAGTCATGGGAGCGTAATGATGAAAAGACACTGTACTGAATCTTCTTTCACTTTGTATGACTTCAGTATTGAATGTGGAACAGCTGGGAATGTGAGCTTGTGGAAAGTACTCAATCGGCAAAGGGATATAAAAAAGGTTCAGTAGATGAGTAAGAAAGGGCTACAAGGCTTTTCACTTAGTTTTAAAAAAAAACTGAATGTTTTTAAAAAAATTTTGAGAAAACTATTAAAGGTTCTTCAGGAGGTTCTTGATGTCATGATCTATGAAAGAGTTATGTTAGCATGCAGGTACAACAAAAACTTAAGAAGGGAAATGATATGTCGAATTTATTGCATCGGGTTGAAATACAAGGAAGTTTTTTGTACTTGTACAGAGTTTAGATCTTACTTTCGAGAATCACTTTGCAGTTTTGGTTTTGTGATTGTTCTGCAATATATGTTCAGTAGATTGAGTTTTGGCTTGCAGTGTTCACCCTTAAGGTGTGTTTGAAAAATGAGAAGGGATTCTTGAACAATGCACAAATCAGAGAGAAATTCCGTGGGGCATATTGTCAGAATATGTGGCTGGCCATTACTGACCAAGATGCAGGAATTACCTGTGTCAATTTGCCAGTGCTCAGGTGTGACCTGCTGTGAGAGGAGTTGCGGAAATTACAATGCTGTATTGAGAAAACGTAATTGTTCTGGGAGGGACTGATGACAGTTACTCCTCAGCACTATGTGATCCAGCCCTCAGGCATATCACAAGATCACGAGATGTTATGTTGAAGATGTATAAGGCATAGTTGAGCCATAATTTGGAATATTGTGTGCAGTTTTGGTCACTTACTTACAGGAAAGGTATTAAAGTTGAAAGAGTACAGAGAAAATTTACAAGGACGTTGCCAGGTCTGGAGGACCTGAGTTATAAGGAAGATTGAATAAGTTAAGAGTTTATTCACAGAATAAAGATTAAGATGAGATTTGAAAGAGGTATACAAAATTGTGAGGGGTTTAGACAGGATAAATGCAAATAGGCTTTTTCCACTGAGGTTGGGTGATACTACAACCAGAGGTCATGGGTTAAGGGTGAAAGGTGAAAAGTTTAAGGGGAACATGAGGGGAAACTGCTTCACTCAGAGGGTTGTGAAAGTGTGGAACAAGCTGCCAGAACAACTAGCACATGTAAGCTTGTTTCTGATGTTTAAGAGAAGCTTAAATAGGTACATGGATGGTATGGGTATGGATGGCTATGTATAAAAGACACTTGGACAGGTACTTGGGTAGGAAGGGTGTAAAGCAGGGTATCCCAACATTGGGTCCAAGGACCTCTTGTTTAATGCTATTAGTCCATGGCATAAGAAAAGGTTGGGAACCCTTGGTATAAAGGTAAGCAGCCTCAACTCAGGCAAATGGGATTACTGTAGAAGAGCATCAAAGTCAGTGTGGATGAGATGACCCAAAGAGGTCGTTCCTGTGCTGTACGATTTCTGTATGATTCGATGATGTACCTGGAAGTATCAGTTCACAAGGTATTAAAAGATTCACAATTGCATGGATAACACTATTAATGACAAACTTGGTCATCGATCAAGTGATATAGAATATACAAAAACAAGATGTGAAGCTAAATCTGCAAAAAGTTATTTATGATAATCAGGTTTAAAGGTTACAAAATGACTACCAGATATATCAGGTTAGATTTCCAGTTTGTTCCTGAACTTAAAAATTAGACGATGAATCCCTGCAACAAACAAGATGCTAGGGGAACTCAGGAGATCAGAGTCTGTGGAAGGAAATAGATGTTTTGGGTTAAGACCGTTCACCCAGACTAAAAAATAGAGTGGAGATAGCCAGTGTAAAGAAAAACTGAAGGGAAGGGGTAGAGAAAGGTCGGGGAAGCTGTAGGTGGATCCAAGTGAGAAGAAGTGATAGGCAGGTAGAAGTGGGGAGAGTGAAAATAGTGACAGAATCTGGGAAGAGATGCGTGGAGGTAACAAAGATCATCCAATCAGCTAGGAGAGAAAGGTGGAACATGGAAGATGATGCCTGACTCTTTGAGAGTCTCCAGCATCTTGTGTGTTGCTCCAGCTTCCAACCAATATCTGCAATATCATTTGCCACTGTGAATCTGTTGTCTATATTAGAAATGGGTAGGGGGTGGTAGTGGGGGAAGAATACGAATACACGGGGATGGTAAACGGAAATAGGGTCACTACTTGTGTGAAAGTTAAATATTTTTATGGATATGTACTATATGTGCATAGTGAGGACTCAATTGGGATGCACTGTTTCTCAATAGTCTACCAACAACTGCACGCGGAGAATGGGCGCACAATTATTTGCTGGTATCAAGGAAGCTCTTAGCAATATGTGCTGGTGACGAGTTAATGGGCTCAGTTTTCTGCCTTGCATTATTTTAGTGTTGAGTTTAACCCATGAATGTTCAGAAGGCTTTGTGAACATCACAATAAAACAAATAGGAAAAAAAATAAGCCATTATCTCCCGCGGAAGAGGAGATGAAGGGTTTGGCCTATGAGATTATTATAAACATAGTCAGGGGAAAAAAAAACTAGATCTGCTGCCACCAGGAGAGAACAATAAAAATGCAGAAATCAGCATTAAAATTTGAAAAAAATGCTTGCAGCAGATGGAATGTGAATATTCTCTTGTGTCCCATATGGAGGCATTGCAATGCAAAGAATGGCATTGCTAAGGTGATAATGGCCTCTTTTTAATGCAGACAGTAGGAGCAGCCTAATCTCTCAAACAAGTAGAAATCGGCGATTAATCACCTCTAATAAATCTATAAAGTGCATGTAAATCCTGAAGAGGTTTTGATTTTTGAGCTGGTGAAATCTCAGTGTTTGTGTCTTTAGTGCTCCAAGTTGAAATTAATAAATTCCTTCTTTCACCCTATGATCCTCCCCCCCCCCCCCCCCCCGTACAATATAAATGATAATTTTATATCAACCATTTTTCTGCAATTTAGGAGCAATGCGTGCTCTCCTCAGTAAAGTGCAAGAGAATTCAAGAATTTGACATGTGATTCATGTCTGTGAGTTAGCCTCTTCTGCTGGTGCCGTGTTTTTTTTAAGGATTTGGACTTAAAAATTCCAGATGTTCTTTTCTTTAAAAGTCACAGATGTTTATTTTTAAATAGGTTCTTATTCAACAGATTTGTGGACTCAGCACATTTTAGAGAGGATTAAATCTAAGATGGTCAGACAAGTAGGAGCATTATTTCTTTTTCAGTACTGAATCTATTCAAAGTTTTGGGTCAGGAGAATTACTGTAAGCTCCATGTTCCCCACTTATGACCTACATATTCAGATTACACATACTAAACTGGAGACAAATCACTGTTTTTATTCAGCAGAGGATAGAAGGGTATCATTTCATCGTTGGATTTTTACAAGCTAAAGTAGCATACTACAAATCAAGGAGTTTAAAAACTCTGAGAATTGTTAGACCACTTTATTTGAACATTTTTACAGCATATTTTGTTACTTAAAAGTGTGAGATCTTATATGTTAGTTAGAATGTGTTATATCTTTTGATTCAAATTAACTTTAAAATTATTTTTCCCTTTCTCATTTAGACCTTCAACGAAACATTCATCATTCACCAGGCTGAAAAGGTAGGCAGATATTGTCTTCCCTGTAACCACATTGATTCCTGGTTAGCAAATGAATAATGTTCTCAGGAAAGTATCTTCACTGGATTACACAAGTTCAAACACACAACTCTGGTTAATTGGGCCACTGATTAATCATGGCAGCTGTTTATTTGGGACAATACTTGAAGAACAAAAACTAAACCAAGAAAAAAAACTATGATTCCCTTCACTTATTTGGGACACTATGCTGCTTAATTCGGGCAAAGGACTGTTGCCAAACAGTTTCTGACTTACATCAGTCGCGTGCTCCTGTGTGGCCGTAAGACATTCCACCATGCTTAGAGAGATCAGTTTTTAAGTAGCGTCAATTGCATTTGATTGCGTTCAGTAAGCAGTGATTTCTGTCATTGATAGTTTGAGAGACATAAGCAGTAAGGCAACTCAGAACTGTTTTGCTCACTGCAGTTTCAAGCATTCAGGCTTGGAAATGCTAGAAACAGCTGGGAGTGAAAATGAATCAATTTCACTTCAACTAGTTAGGAATTATGAAGAACTTGATGGTATCGATAATCGTGAAGGTTACAATGAAAATGAAGATTTGGAGGATGCAATCATCTAAAGCATTGCATGAAAGCAGTCGATTGTCTGTACTCGATGTCTGCACTGATTTTGTTCATTTACAGTCAATCAAAAGAACATGATGGATCAAATCCTTCGTCAGTAACTATTAAGAACTAATATACAGTTTATGGTACTGTGGAGGTATTAGTAGTGTTCTAATTTATTCTGTATTTCATTTAAATACATAAATTTTTACTCAGTTAAATGCTAGTTTGTCTTTTTTATACCTATAAATTATCTTCATGCTAATTGGGAGGTGACTGTCAGGAAATGATAAAGTAGTGGTGGTGTCGGGGGGTGTGGAGGGGTGAGTTAGTGGGAAGGGAGATGTCAATCAGCTTTACTGCTTAGGGAAAGTAACTGTTTTTCTGCCTGGTGGTCCTGGTGTGGATGTTACATAGCTTCCTCAGTGTGGGAGTTGGACAAGCAGTCCATGAGCAGAGTGGGCGAGACCCTTTATGGTGTGACTGACCCCTTTCCAGCACCTTTCTGTATTTACTTAATGTCCTTGATGGTGGGTAGGCTGGTGCCTGTGATGCATTGGGGAGATTGGACTACCTGTTGTAGAGCCTTCCTGCCCACCACAGTGCAGTTTCCGTACCGTGCCATGATGCAGTTTGTTAGGATGTTCTCCACCTCTCAGCTGTAGAATGGTGTGAGTATAGATGTGCAGAGTCCAGCTATTTTCAGGTTCCTCAGAAACTGGAGGCGTTGGTGAGCTTTCATGATTGTGTGGAATGTGTTCTGCGACCCTGAGAGGTTGTGTGAGATGTGCATTCCCAGGAGTTTGAAACTGCTCGCAGTTTTCAATGCTATGCCACTGATGTACAGAGGGGTGTGAGTTCTCCTGAAATAGATAACTATGTCTTGTTGACATTGAGGAAGAGGTTATTTGCCAGGAATTAGGCCTCTTCATCTTCCACCTCCTCTCTATAGGCCATTTCATCATTGTTGACGATGAGCCCCAACACTATGTTGTGTCATCAACAAACTTGACAACATGATTATTTGGCAGTTTGGACGTGCGGTCACGTACGAGCAGAGTGTACATCAATGGGCTCCGCACACAGCCTTGAGGGCACCCATGTTGAGGATGGTGGGGAGGAAGGAGCAGTTGGCTAGAAGCTATAAAATCTTAACCTTCTTCACTGTCCTCCGCACCACCAATTTTGGTGTCCTCCTGCCACTGGCATATTAGCAGTTTGGATGAGGATATATCCCCAGCACCCGTCCCTGTGGTACTTCACTAATCACTGAGCTCCAGTCTGGAAAAATAACCCTCCGCTACCACACCTTCCACCAAACTAATTTTCTACCCAATCGGCCCTGTCACCTTGGATCCATGAATCTCACATTCTGGCTAGTTAATCATATGGAACTTTGTGAAAACACTTACTAAAATCCATTTTCACAAAGTCATTCTGACTTACTTTAATCATTTCTTGCTCTTCCAAGTGCAGATTGATCCTGCCTCTTTAGAACTCAATCACAGTTATAAAATAGTAATGCATGCTTGTGAGCCTGACTCCTTATCATAAATCATACATTCATATGTATATTAAAATACAAATTTTCAGCAGTTACCCATTTCTCATATTATTTCAACAGAGGGCAAAAGAAAGCAAAATTGAAGTAGTAATTGAGGTTACATAAAATTATGGTAATAGCTGCAGGAGACATGTTTGAGGAGGTAAATATCTCATCATAGAGTCATAGAAAACTACAGCACAGAAACAGACACTTCAGCCCATCTAGTTCATCCCATATTATTTCCATTGACTTCTACCCAGATCATAGCCCTCCATATTCCTCTCATCCATGTGTCTATCCAAATTTCTTTTAAATGTTGACGCATCCACCAATTCCACTAGCAGCTCATTCCACACTCTCAATGCCCTCTTGAACATTTCATCTTTCACCCTTATCCTATAACTTTGAGTTCTAGTCTCGCCCAACCTCAGTGGAAAAAAAATCCTGTTTGCACTTACCCTACCTAAACCCCTCATAATTTTGTATACCTCTATCAAATCTCCCCTTAATCTCCTTTGCTCCAGGGAAGCCCTGACCTATTTAACCTTTCTCTATAACTCAGATCATCAAGTCCTGGCAACATCCTGGTAAATTTTCTCTGTAGTCTTTTGACCTTATTTATATCCTTCCTTTAGGTAGGTGGCTGACCAGGACTGCACTCCAAATTCGGCCTCACCAACATCTTATACAAAACAGAGATCAAAAGACTTCTGGATGTTAAGGAACTTAAAGAATCAAGGCCATAGTATGGACATATGGTACTTAAGCAGAAGATTAGCCATGATTTTCATGAATGGCATGGTAGTCCTGGGGGAAGAATGGCCTCCTGTAGCTTCTCTTTGTTTTATTTCTCAATTGCTATATGCCTTCACATATTTATGTAGAAAATAATTCACTGCTCTCAAAAAAATTATTCACAATTTTACAGCAATTAAAGGTTGAGTTCACTGGCAGGCTTTTTGGGACACGCAGATTTTTTTGCACACCTGCTATTGCATGGGTGCTCTTTAAATTATGAAAGAATTGTGTTGCTGGACAATGTTTCATAAGTTGAAAAATCAAAATAGCTTAAAATAAAAACATTGATTGCATCTGAGAACTCAGGAGTTGCAGTCAAATCATGCAAGTACTTAAAAATATCACTTCATTAACAATTAAATCTTAAATTAAGACAGAATGCGTTATATGTACCTTTTCAAAATACAAGTGAAACATACAAGGCCATGAGGGGATTTGACAAGGACTATGTGGAGAGTTTGTAATTCTCCATTTTCAAAGTAAGTGGTCACCTACTCAAGACAGAGATAAGGTGTTTTTCCCTTAAGGTTCAATGAACCTTTGAAGCTCTTCCTTAAAGGACAGTGGAAGCAAATACTTCGTTGAGACAACAGCTTTTTGTGCTATCTCAATTATTTCTGCAGCTGTGAATGGAATGTCACAAATTGTGCAGTGAAACTGATACGCCAGCTATTTCTGTTAGAATCTCTACTTGGTAGCCTGGATAAAGCCATTGGATTGCATTTTGTTTGTGATCAATAGTACAAGATTTGCAAATTCTGGAACCTTGAGCAAAATCTGATGGAGGAACTTCATTGGAGGTCAGACCATATTTGGAGTGTTGTGAGCAGGTTTGGCTCCTATATCTAAGAAAGGATGTGCAGGCGTTGGAAAGGGTCCAGAGAAAGTTTAAGAGAATGATCTCAGGAATGAAAACATTAACATACGAGGAGGTTTGATGTCTCTGGACATGTACTTGCTGGAGTTTATAAGAATGGAAGGGGGATCTCATTGAATCCTACTGAATATTTGAAAGGTCGAGTTCGAGTGGACATGGAGTGTATGTTTCCAATGGTGGGAGTCTAGGACCAGAGGGTACAGCCCCAGAACAGAAGGAAGTTGCTCTAGAACAATGATGAGGAGGAATTCTTTTAGCTAAAGGCTGGTGAATCAGTGGAATTGTTTGCCACTTATGGTTGTAGAGGCCAAACCATTGGGTATATTTAAAGCAGAGTTTGATACATTCATATTAGAAAGGGTTCCAAAGGTTGCATCAAATAAAATCAAGTTTAATTTTCATTCAAATCATACATGGATACAGCTGAATGAGACAGTGTTCCTCTGAGGCCAAGGTATAAAAACATACATGCACATTCAAAATAACAAGAAAGGGAAAAAGAACATAGTCACACAAGAAAACAAATTTTTTAGAGCAAGTTCCTGAGTGACAAGTCCCACACATAGATGGTTCTCAGCAGTCCAGCCTGTAATTCCACCGATCACCACTGGGGTCAGCACCTACAGGAGAGGCCATCCCAACCGAGCCTGGACGGCACATTACAACACAAGTCCGAGGACTGAGGCCTAGTCCTAGCTACAACCGAGGCGATGCTGCTGCCTCACTGCCTGTCCTACCTCCAAACAAAGGAAGCAGGTCTGCAACATTCCATGTCCAACAGGGTCTTGCGATCACTAAAGAAACATCCATGACAGTCACTCACTGTTTCCCTGCTCACCGTCCTTACGCCAATTCAAAGGCCCCAACTCCAGACAGTAGCACAGTCTCCACCTAGGTCATCTCTTCTGAACCCAGTCCAGCTTCTCCTGTGGCCCAAAGTCCCAGTTCTAATCCCCCAGCCCAATGGCCCGATTCAACATCCCCAGCCCAATGGCCCGATTCGATATCCCAGCCCTACAAGCCAATTCGACAACCCTTGCCTTTCAGGACAACTTGTCTTCTCTGAGCTGCCAGCCATCTACTCCAAACAACAAGTAGCTCACTGATGTGTAGGATCTGCTCTACAGGAGGTCATTATTGTTATAAAGAAGAGTCTTACTATGTATAAAAACACATTTAACAAGGAGAAAAGCACCTTCGGTTGGCTTTTAAGAGGCTACTGCGTGTATGCGTGCTACCATCTTACAAGAAGTCATTGGTACAACATGCAGATGGTGAAGGAATGAGAATGGAGTTGAGAGGGGAAATAAATCAGCCATGACTGAATGGAAGACCAGAATCAATAGGCCAAAAGGCCTACTTCTGCTCATATGTCTTATGTTCCTGATGTTTCAGGCCCCAAGTATAGAGGAAAATAGACAGTTGATACTTTGGGTCAGACTATTCATATCGACTAATATATATGATATACTGACTCCAGAGAACACTCTCAGCCTACAATAACTTGGCTCTCCACAAGTGTACTTTGGCATTTATCAACCAGTGATGAAATTGCTGAAACCAGCTCATAATTTCTAACAACCGCTGAAGGACTCATTAGACCTTTCACATCAGACATCTCCTTTCCCTCACTTCACAGAAAAGAGATCAACTTGTCTTTAAAGTCTTCATCCTCAGCTACATTCCGCACTTCTCTAAAAAGATGGACAGCCCATGGCTCCCCTGTCCTATCCAGCAGCACAACTTCAGTTACATCACTAGTAACCTGGACAAACATGACGTCCTCACCTGCTGATTGGTCAAGATGCTGTTCAGCCAGTGTTCACCCCAATACTTCTACAGAACTCAACACGCTAAGTGGCAGTTCATTGGGTATTCTAATATCCTCCCCACTCAGAACACAAGCATGATTTGTGAATAATCACTTCGAATCTCACCAAACCCTGATCACTGCTGCATCCGTAATAAAGTACATTAATTACGACACACCTCAATTTCCCCAAATACTATATAAACTCGGTTTAAACACACAAACAAAACACCACAAGAAACCACTTAATCAATCCTTAAATTGCATTGGCACAAACTCCGAAATCTGGGATGACACCCCACAAATGCAAACCTCTCCCTGGGGCTCATACCCCAACTTGGCTCATTAGCTGACTCTGCTAACAGCCACGTGACGTAGCTGTGAGAAGGCCACCTTTCATAAGCAAAGCACCTCTAGGGTCGGTATGATTTGGGAGTCAATCGAGCTGAAATATCAGGATGGTCTGATTAAAGGAACCCCAATTTCAGTGAATGCTGGTTAAGTACTGCCCATACACTATTGTCGGTGGGCAAGAAGTAACAGATCGTACTCCGCATAAAACTATAAAGAAAGTATATTTGCAAAGTTCAGCTTTATCGAACAGTTAACAGATAAAGAAAGATAAAGGCAAAATGGGCCATTATATTTAAACAAGTTCTTCAATATGTTTGACAAGTTCCCTTCTGATTACACCCCCTCACCAGTTCGAGGCATCCAATGCTCCCTCAGCACTAATACCTCCCCTCTTCCCTCCTCCCCCCTCCAGTTCAACACGTGGATGAACAACACAGCCTACCGCTGTCTACATCTCTTCTTTGCCCTGAACCTACCATTCACACCTCCACATATCAACTGTTATTGTCCTGATCGTCACCTCCCTGTCCCCCACCTTCCACCAGCACCCCAGTCACCATGGACTCACCTTCACTACTGAGCAGGTGAGAAGGGCTTTGGCAAAACTCAGACACGACAAAACATTGTGACAGGATGGTGTGAACCCCAAGATCGCAAAGGAGTATGCTGAGCATCTGTGCGGAGTTCTCCAGCTCATTTTATGAGTCTCAGTTTCGAAAGGGTCCCAACTGTGTGGAAAACTTCATGGGTGGTCCCAGTACCCAAGAAGGGCCATTTGAAAGTCTTAAATTACTACTGTCCAGTGCCCTGCCCTCACACATCATTAAGACCCTGGAGAGGCTGACCCTGGCTCACCTCCAACCCCTGGTCAGATCAGCCCTCAATCCCCTGTAGTTTGGCATTGGAGGTGATGGTGCTGACATCTATCCCAGAAACAGAGGCTGCTCCCATTTGGATAAGCATGTGATGATCATGATTTTTGATTTCTCAAGTGCCTTCAGTATCGTGCAGCCTTCATTGCTAGGGGAAAAACTCAGTTTAGTGCAAGTTGGCACTCCAATGTATCCTGGATAACGGACTACCTGACTGGCAGACCACAGTATGTGTGGCTTCAGAGCTGTGTGTCAGACATGGCTATAAGTAGCACTGGGGCCTTGGACTTTAGCTATAACACTAACATTGAGTCATGTCATCTGCAGAAATTATCTGATGACTCAGCAATAGTTGGGTGTATAAAGGGAGGACGGGAGGATGAATTCAGGGCCCTGGTGAAAGACTTTGAAGGTGCAAACTGAATCAACTGCAGCTCAACATCAGTAAGACAATGGAGCTGGTGATGGACTTTAGGAAGACTAAGCCTGCACTTGAGTGGAGCACCAACACAGAAGCTGTGTACGAGAAGGGCCAGAGTCACCTCTACTTCCTGAGGAGACTGAGGTCCTTTGGAGTATACAGGCCTCTCCTTCACATGTTCTACCATTTGTCACCAGTACCATCTTCTTTATGGTGTTGTGCTGGGGAAATGGCATCAACGTGTGTGATGCCAACAGGCTCAATAAACTGATTAGGAAGGTTGGCTCTGTTATAGGAGCCAAATGGGACACACTGGAGGCTGTGATAGAACAAAGGATCCGATGGAAAATCCTAGCAATTCTGGACAATGTCTCTGGGCATGCCACTTTGGCTGAACAGAGGAGCACGTTTAGTAATAGATTAAGAGAACTGTGCTGTTCCAAAGAGCGCTATTAGAGGTCATTCTTACCCTGATTCACTAAGCTCTATAATGAGTCAACCTATGGTCAGGGAAGTGATGACCTGCTCCTGTTAGACAGTTTGAGGTAACTTATTTTTTTATTCTTTCTTACTTCTCTTCTAATATTTGTATATCTGTGCACTTGTAAAATTACTGTGACACTGTAGTTTCCAATGGGATCAATAAAGTATCTACCTGTCTAAATGTGCACATAAACGTTGGAACTCAATTCTGTAGTAACTGGGAGTAGGTTGAAATCTCCTCAACAACCACAGGTAGAACTTCCCTTAGAATCCTCGACCTTGCGAGGCACTCCTTGCGATAGGGTCTCCCTTTCAGATGGGATCCTCCAGGCCTCTATCCTGGTGCTCTTCTCTCCACACTCCTGCCAAATGACCTCAAACCAAACTATTGTCCTATACAAAATTCTTCCCGCCCAACTATCGAAAATATTCCAGGTCATTCCACTCCTGATTGGCTGAGACAACATTCCTAAGTTGGACAATGTGGCTCCTCATCTTTAGCCGAAGCCAAAACAGTCTTACCAGCAGGACACACTGCTCTAACAGAAAACTGCTAAAATAAAATACATCACAGCCTAGCAGTAGAAATACTAACCAGGGCATTACATAAATAGTGCAAGAGAATAAGAAGGTAGTGTTCATGGGTTGATGCACTGTTCAATAATCCGGTAGCTGAGAAGAAGCTGGTTGTAAAACATTGAGTATGAGTATTCAGGTTTATGTACCTTCTCCTGGATGGTGGTAATGTGAAGAGGGCATTTTCTCGATAGTGACAGTCCTTAATGATAGATGCCACCTTCTTGAGGCACTGCCCCTCGAAGATGTTGTTTATAGTGAAGAGAGTTGTACCAATGCATGTAAAGTGAGAGAGGGCAAGCATTTTTTTCATGCACAGAGTGTTGGTTGTCTAGAATGCACTGTTTGTGTTACACAAGCGTGGCGGTGGACGGACACATATGCAGCACACGGGCGCGGAGGCAGAGTCAGGAGGCGTTATTGACGTAGCAAGCATGGAATCCGTATCCAGGAGCGATGCTAGACTTAGAACTGGCAGTCCTAAGAACCATGAAGCAAGGTTACTCACACCGGAGTCAACCAATGAACTGGCAGCTCCTTGTTGTGATCACAGGGTTTTTATTCTGCATTTCTGATGGAAAGCAGGTGTGTGTAGTTAGTGGAACCTGGGAATGATTCAAAACTAAACAAGGAGATTGATGCCCAATTCCTGAGGTAAGAGGCAAGGTGGGGAATTGCCAGAAGGGACCATGACAGCTTGGGGTAATGGTGGAGATACAGTAAATATACTGGAGGCACTCAAGAGGCTCTTAGATAGGCATAGGAATACGAAAAGTGTGTAGGTAGAAGGGAGTAGTTTAGTTGGGCATTTTATTGCCTATTTAGTTAGTTTGGTACAACATTATGGACGGAAGCGCCTAATCCTGTGCTGTACTGTTCTTTGTCGTGAGACTGAAGCTCAATTGGAAAGAAATGCAGATATATTTTAATCATATTTGGAAGCAACTTTACTTGGGTATGAAATCTTTTAAACTTACATATTACCTGCAAGATATATCAATCCACAGCCTGACCAATAGCTTGCAAATCTCAGCTAATGCCATATTTGTCTGAAATTCAGGTGGAAGAGCTGGATGAGCTGGACAAAAGCGAAGCCTTTGTGATATCAACCAAACTGAAATATTGTGACAGTACTTAGGGTGACAAGAGAGTTTGATCAAGCTGTGACTATAAAGTGACTCTCAGACTGGCAGTGGAACAATACATATTGTTGACATTGCAAAATCTTTATACACCGAATTTCTTGGAATTACTACTCAAAATTAGATTTCTCACCTGTAACCTCAATTAAATGCAGGCAAAGAAAGCCAGCACTATTTCACCTAAATCTATCTTGAGAGATCACGGGTGGGAGTCAGCAGCTTTAAGTTCCTTGGTGTTAACATGTTGGATGACCTGTTCTGCTCTGTGCACTTAGATGGAATCACATGGTAGGTGAACAGGTTTCTATTGATGTATTGTTGAAAGTGTCCTGAGTATTTGCGTCATGGTCTGGTACAGCAATATGACCTCAGTGAAGTTGGATGCCACAGGTCATCACTGGTTGCCGGCGTTGTCTACCTGTGACTTCAGCCTGAAATATCGGCTGAGGAGTCAAAGTAGATGCATTGTTCCAAAGTTTGCATGAGGTGCTGGAAATGGACAGAGGGTGGGAGGGTGTGCCTGCCTCCGACGTTAAAGCAATGTTCCAGTTTTCCACAGTGGGGAAATCGGAGGTAAGGCTATGGCATGATAGAGCTGTGAATCATTTGGAAACTTCTAGTCATGCTGTTCCACAAGCATATTGCAACTTGACTGCTCTGGATATGAAGCAGTTGTCTGCCTTGACTCCTATGGAACTGGCAACAGCCCAGCAAGACAATCCCTTGTATAGGTGCCATTTAGTCATCTGTTGAGAAAGGGGATATGGCTCAAGTTGAGTAGACAAAACACCCTACCATACCCCTACTGATGAGGAAATGGGACAAACTGGAGTTGAGGAACAGAGTTTTATACAGGGTCATGTCTTCACCAGACAGACCTTGTGATTCCCAGTTGGTTTTGCCTGAGAAGTACCAGAGGATTGTACTAAAGTCACTTCATGATTTTGAGGGAAGGAATTTTGAGAGTCGGCTCATACAGGAGTCACTGGGCCTGTTTGGAGTCGAGAAGTCAAGGACCATGCCATATCACCCTCAGGGTGATCCTCAGTCTGAAAGTTTCAAGCAGACATTGCTAGACATGCTTAGTATCCTGGATACCAATAATAAGACAAATGGAGCCAGCATATTGGGTATTTAGTACACTGCTACAACTGTACACAGAATGAGGCTACTGGCTACTCACCATACTATTTGATGTTCAGACGCAAAGTGAGATTACCTGTAGATCTCTGTTTTAAGACCAGCAGTGAAGACTCGCCACTGAAGAATTATGTCAAGTATGTGTCTGACAGGAGGAAAGAACTGCAAAAAGCTAGCAGTTGTTTCTGCTACCAAGCAAAACCAAGGAAAAAAGAGATGATATAATCAAAAGATTAGGTTCTTTCAGCTGAAAAGAAATTTGGAGCTACCAGGAAGCATAAGTTGGCTGTCTGCTGGGTGCCTACACATTACATGGTGGAGAGCTAGATTCCAAATATGGCAGTTTTCTGGGTGAAGTCAGAGGATGCAAATGGTCCTGTCAAAATTCTCCATTGGAATCACTTTCTACTCCCAGGACAGGAAGAATGTGTTGACTCAGAGCCTGACATGGATCCTACACCTAGTAGGAGAACTCTGCACAGAAGGAGGAGAACAGAAAGGCAAGCAGCTGACAACAGTGTGATTTCAGTGGAAAGACCTGAAGAGGAACCAGCCACTGAATACTGTACAGACTCAGAGGATGAGGGAATGTGAATGCGGTATGCATTACCTAATGCAAACTCCCCAAGATTGGTGAAGAGATTTTTGAATCTCCCAGCCCTAACTCAGATGTAATGGAGAGGACTACCAGTGGACAGGCAGACGTGATAATACAGTGAGGGGAATCTGGCTTCCAGTATAAGTGGGGATGAAGCTGAGTTCAGTCAGGTGGTGTGGTGACCTGAGTCACTGGAAGATATGAATGATAGATGGGGAGGCATCCCCAAGTAAACAGGAACAGTAACGAGAAGTGCCTAGGGCTGAAGAAGCTGACGATGAGATGAAGTCTCAGAGAGTCGGGAAACCCCAGATAAGTTGGCACATGTTGTACTGGGGAAACAAAGTGCTGCATCCATCCCAATAGTGAGATAAGTTAAGGCCATTTACAAATGGATTGGAGGTCCCGAAATCACAAACTTCATTTGAATACTGTGTTATTAATAATGGTTTAATAACTTCTAAAGTTGTAAGGACATAACTATTTTTTGGTGGGGGGTGAGTGTAATGCCTTGGCTAAGATTTCTTCCGTAAGGCTGTGAGGTATTTTATTTTAGCAGTTTCCTGCAAAAGCTGTATGTCCTGTTGGTAAGAGTCTTTTGGCTTTGGCTAAAGATGAGGAGCCATGTTGTCCAACTTAGAAATGTTGTCTCATCCAATTAGGAGTGGGATGGCCTGGTATATTCTTGAGAGCTGGGCTGGAAGAATTTTCTGAAGGACAGTGGTCTGGTTTGGGTCCTTTTGACAGGAGGTGCAGAGTGAAGACACGTGGAGGATCCCATCCAAATGGGAGGCCCTATTGAAAGGAGTGCTTTGTGAGGCAGAGGATTCCAAGAAGGGAAGTTCTACCAGTGGTTGGTGAGGAGAATTCAGCGCTATTCATAAAGCTACTCCCAGCTACTACAGAAATGAGCTCCGCCGTTTATGTGCACATTTAGACTAGTTTAATTATAATGATCCCTTTTATCTCTCTCTCATTCCCTATTAACTGTTTGATGAAGTTGAAAATTGGTAAATATACTTTAGAATTTTATGCCGATAACAGTGCTTGGGCAGCAATTACACATCATTCACTCAAATTGAGGTTCCTTTAATTGGAACATCTCAACGTTCCTCCTTTGTTAAACCCCAAATCATACCAACCCTAGCTGTGCATTGCTTTTAAAAGGTGGTCTGAGCCACATGGCTGAATCGGTTGAGGTATAAGTCCTGATGAGAGGGTTACTTATACTTCTGTAACTTAAAGCAATTTTCATGTTTTGCACAGCACAGCTGCTGCAAAACAAATTAAATGACATATATCAGTAGTATTAAATCTAATTCTGAAAATACTGGGTTAATCCTTGCCCATTAAAGTATACAGAACTGGATCATATCAATCTTCCATCTTTTCACTTTCTTTTTCTAAACATGTTGTATCCTGAAATGAATACTTCCTGCAATCATGTCTCTGCAATGTCAACCTCATTTTTCTGCAAAGTATTAGTGCCCCATCTCCACAGTATTTATCAAATACACTGCGTATCTCAATGTACATTTTAATTAACTCATATTTTACTTTGCAACAGTGAGTTTTTTTTCTTATACTTGTTTCTTCAACTTGTATTTATTCCTTGCCTTAGCTTCGTCTATCCTAGGCTGCCCTCTCTTCTTTCATTTATGTTTTAGCTTGTTTCATTTTTAGTCCAGTTTAAGATTCAAGATTGATTAATGCCATTTCCAGTATATAAGTGTAAAGAGAATGAAATAATTGTTACTCGGATTCAATGAGGCAGAGAAAAAAATCAATAAGATAAAGAACACAGTAATAATAAAGAAAACATAATAAATATAAATACATAATATTGCTAGGCACATGAGGGAGTACATAAGGTGACTGATAGGAAATGTTAAAGTAGTGGTGCTTGGGGGTGCGGAGGAATGGTTTAGTGGGTGGAGGTGTTGATCAGCCTTACTGCTTGGGGAAAGTTATTGCTTTTGAGTCTGGTGGTCTTGGTGTGGATGCTACATAGCTTCCTCCCTGATGAGAGTTGGACAAAAGGTCCATGAGCAGGGTGGGTGAGATCCTTCATGATATTACTAGTCTTTTCCAAAAACATTTCTGTGCATACTGTATGTCCCTGATGGTGGGTAGGTTGGTGCCAGTGATGTGTTGCCCAGTTTTGACTACACATCGTAGACCCTTCCTGTCCACCACAGTGCAGTTTTTGTCCCGTACCATGATGCAGATTGCTAGGATGCACTCTACTGTCAATGGCAAAACTGACAATGTGATTACCCAAAGATTTCACCATACAGTCATGTGTGAGCGGAGTGTATAGAAATGGGCTCAGCACACAGCCTTGGGGGGGTACCCGTGTTGAGGATCACATTGTTCATCCTGAATATCTGAGGTTTTTTTGGTTAGTAAGTCCAACACCTAGTTGCACAGTGATGTATTTAGACTGAGGAGCAGGAGTTTATTCACCAAAGTCTGTGGAACAATAGTGTTGAAGGCTGAACTGAAATTCAGTAATAGCATTGTGACTTAGGATTGCTTAAGTCCCCTAATTTATTTGGTTAAAATCTATTTTCCCTCCTTATCTATCCCTTCTAGTAAGTGATGATCCCAATGTTATCCCATTGATACATTTCCTTCCTATCTCTATAGTGGTCCTGATTTCCAGTGTTCCTTACCAGGCCTTTGGCAACGTGTTAACTTACTTGATCTACCAGCCTCTTTGAAAAGAATTAGCAATAAATTCAGTTATATATTTTCTATTATTGTTAAAAGTATACTTTAAAATCCTTTGATATATATTTGTTTTGCTTTTCTTTCTTTAAAATTGATGGTTGATACACTTTGATCAGAATTAAAAGTTCACATTTATCATAGCCTCTTTGGTCTGTTACCTAACTCTGATGTTCCTGTTTCAATGTGGTACGTTTTGTTAGCTTTTTATTAGGTGGGGACTGGTGTTTAGGGGTTGATGACTGTGTTGCCGTTCTTTTTCTGTGCAGGGGAGTGGGTTTGGATATTAATGTTCCTGTTGCCATATGGCATGTATTGTTAGTTTTTTTGGGTGGGGAGGTTAGGTTTAGGTGTTGTTGATCTTGTTGCCATTCTTTTATGTGTGGGAGAGTGGGTTAGATGTTTTTCTTGAATGACCTCCTTGGTTTTCTTTGTTTTGTGGCTATCTGGAGAAGACAGATCTCAGAGTTGCATACTACAAACATACTTTGATAATAAATGAACCTTTGAACTTTGAACCTTAGTAATTGTACTAAACTATTATCAAGTGCAGTGATTGGGAGCAGAAGTGAATGAAATAAACCAAACTCTTATTTGTTGTGTTGATTCCCTTTTAACTTTGTGATCACCACCAGTCAAAAGTGAAGTAATTTAAAATTCTGTCAACACAAGTAACTCTTCAGTCCTTTGCTGAGTTCAGCAATGTCTTATCTAAGTAGAGTGTGACGATTGATTATTCCTTTCAGACCACTTGCAAGCCAAGAACCAACTGCTTGGCACTGATATATCAAATCCATCTGTAATCTTTTCATCTAAGCAAATGAATTCTTACTGATATTTACCATCTATGTTGAGAACTTAGCCTTAATGCACACACACTGCACTATCTCTTGCTGTGAAGGAAATTGCCACAAAGGTAATCACAGAACACAAAGAGAAAATTTGAAAGGGTTACTGTTTATCTCACAATGCTTAGACAAGTCAGAAGTGCCACAAAATTCAGTCTCTCAAATTTGTCCTCTTGGACAAATCCTAATCTGATTCTAAATGACCTAATATTAGTCATGAAAATTTCAAGTAACCAAAGAATTGGTATTTTTTTTGGGAGCATTCAGATATCCATGACACTCTATGTGGAGAAAAAGTATTTCTTCATTTGACCACTAAATAAACCTGCTCAGATTTGTTTCCTCTGATATTGTTCAAAAGCTGATATTTTACTATTTATAAATAACTTTTATCTGATCACCCCTCAACTATCTAAATTCAATCAAATGCATGTTAAGATTTTTAGTTTCTCCTCATTATATAATCCCTGGTGACTAAAATTATTCTCCGCTACATACTAAAGTATTATTGTTAAACTAAAGTATTGTTGTTAAGATACAAAGCCCAAATTCTAAAGCAGCTTCTGCATAATAGATGCGCTCTCACTTTTGTTTTCCTGCTCCCATGGTCAACATTTCATGATTGTTATTATTATGTAGCACAATGCATTGGTTATTTGGTTCCATGGGAACCTAAATCTCTTTGCTTCTAGAGTCATGGTATCATAGAAAAGTGCAGCACAGAAACAGCCCTGTCTATGCTGAAACCTTCTAAACTACCTACTTCCATTGACTTGCACCAGGACCAAAGCCCTCGATACCCCTACCATCCAAAATTCACTTGAGCATTGAACTCGAGCTCACATGCACCATTTGTGTTGGCAGCTTGTTCCACCTTAAACTTTTCACATTTCACTCGTAACCCATGACCTCTGGTTGTAGTCCAAAACAACCACAGTGGAAAAATCCTGCTTGCATTTACCCTATCTATACCCCATATCTCTATCAAATATCCTCTCAATCTTCTATGTTTTAAGGAATAAAGTCCTAACCTATTCAATCTTTCCTCATAACTCAGGTCCTCCAGATCCAGAAACATCTTTGTAAATTTTCTCTATATTCCTTCAACCTTATTTACATCTTTCCTGTAGGTAGGTGGCCAAAACTGCACACAATACTCCAAATTGGACCTTACCAACAACTTGCACTACTTCAACATAATCCCATCTCATGTACTCAATACTTTTATTTATGAAGGCCAATGTGCCAAAATCTTGCTTTACAACCCAATCTACCTGTGACACCACTTTCATTGAATTATGGACCTGTATTCCAAGATCCCTTTCCTCTACCACAATCCTGAGTGCTCTACTGTTCACTGTATAGGACCTACCCTGGTTGGTCCTACCAAAGTGCAGCACCTTGCACTGTCTGCATTTAATTCCATTGGACATTTTTCAGTCCATTTTTTCAGCTGACTTAGAATCCTCTGCAAGCCCTGATAGTCTTCCTCACTATCATTAAACATAAAACTTCATCAACCACAGATGTTTTTACTCACTTATTCTGTCCCACTTTGCAAACTTCTGTTCCCAACTAACCTTGCTCTACTTCTCAGCATAATGAAATTAGTAAACAAAAGACAGTTCAGATCCTTAACATCTCTGTACACCTTTCATTAATACTGTACACTTACCAATTCAAATCGGAACATATTGCCATTCTGTGCTACAGCATTATCTCCAATTCTAAATGCTTTCACTTCATTCCCCTGATAAACTCCCTTGCGCAATATTGATGATTTTATTAGGGAGGCACAGTACATTAACATTTGCCAGTGCTCTCTGCAACCCATTGTTCAGAATTCCCTGCTCTCTCCAATCAACTTGCATTTGTTTGACTGTTTTAGCATTCTAGCATCTTCTCTATCAACCTGTAGATCAACAGGTTTCTCACTCGTTCCTTTATTAAGAACAGTGACAATCCAAGTGTACAATTCTCAAATCTTGAGAACTTTGATGAACCATTACCAATACATATGAAATGTTCTCTTCTTCCTTTGAACAGAAATTGTCAGATTTTGGATTTCTGCCCATCATTAATTTCTGAACTGCCATTATTTAACTTATTAAATGCAGTAGATCCTAAATTTTGTTTCTTTCTAACATTGATTGTTTGCCCTTTCTGTATTATGTTAAATTTGGTGAAATATATGGATCCATCAGTGCTTTATTTTTCATTATTTCTCGGATGTATCAATGCTTGTAAAGCACATTTAATTATCCAATCAAGTTTATTTTCATACATTTACAAAAACAATTTTCATTAGCCTTTGGCTTTCATAAATTCTTGTTTTGCTGTATCAAAATGCTTCAGAAACTTCTCATGGCTAATGTTTGACAATTCTTTGGATCTGACCTATTGCTAAGGTCCAATGGCCTCTCTGCAGGAGAAGCATCCTTTTCTATTCTTGTTAAAGGTCTGAAAATGAAATAAAACAGTCTAACAACATGGTTGCATCTTGGTCACATTGAGATTGATCCTTTGTTCAACTTCAGCTTCTAGGTTGGGAATCAGACTTTCATAATGGAAATGATCAAATCTAAATTAATATTTCTACTGATTCTCACTCCAGGAATCAAATGTACATATAAGCCATGAGATTTACAATGTACATCTAGAAACAGAGAAACATAGAAAACCTACAGCACAATACAGGCCCTTTGGCCCACAATGCTGTGCCAAACATGCACTTACTTTAGAAATTACCTAGAGTTACCCATAGCCCTCTATTTTTCTAAGCTCCATGTACCTATCCAGGAGTCTCTTAAAAGACCCTATCATATCCACCTCCACCACCTTTGCTGGCAGCCTGTTTCACCCACTCACCACTCTCTGAGTAAAAAGCTTACCCTTGACATCTCCTCTGTACCTACTTCGAAGCACCTTAAAACTGTGCCCTCTCATGTTAGCCATTTAAGACCTGGGAAAAAGCCTCTGACTATCCACAGGATCAATACCTCTCATCATCTTGTACAACTCTATCAGGTCACCTCTCATCCTCCTTCGCTCCAAGGAGAAATGGCCGAGTTCACTCAACCTATTCTCATAAGGCATGCTCCCCAATCCAGGCAACATCCTTGTAAATCTCCTCTGCACCCTTTCTATAGTTTCCACATCCTTCCTGTAGTGAGGTGACCAGAACTGAGCACAGTACTCCACGTGGGGTCTGGCCAGGGTCCTACATATCTTGTGGCTTAAGTTACTTTAAGTTGAATGCTTTAATTCTATTTATTGTTGCTAAATCACAGGTTTAATTTAAACTTCAACACTTCTTGGAATGGTCATTAGATTGCTGGTTTGTGCTGTGCAGATGGTGCAAGCAATCACTGAAGGTGATGGTTCAGTGGAGAGAGCTTGTATGACTTTCTTCTAGGAACTTACAGAAATTGAATGGGCTAGTAAGGGTACTATGAGTCGTCTGTGTATGATGAACAAATTGCACAAGATGCAACCACTGCAAAGTTCAGTATTCCTGAGTTACCTTCATGTGAAGAAAGACTTTTCCTTTGTCATGGTGGACCAGATAAAGGACACTGAGCATGTGCTGGTGTAGTGGTGGTGGGGAGACATAGAAACATAGAAAATACAGGCTCTTTGGCCCACAAAGTTGTGCTGAACATGTCCCTACCTTAGAAATTACTAGGCTTACCTATAGCCCACTATTTTACTAAGCTCCATGTACTTATCCAAAAGCCTCTTAAAAGACCCTATTGTATTTGCTTCCACCACTGTTGCTGGCAGCCCATTCCACACACTCACCGCTCTCTGAGTAAGAACCTTACTCCTGACATCTCCTCTGTACCTACAGCCCAGCACCTTAAACCTGTGTCCTCTTGTGGCAACCATTTCAGCTCTGGTAAAAAGCCTCTGACTATCCACAGGATCAATACCTCTCATCATCTTGTACAACTCTATCAGGTCACCTCTTATCCTCCTTC
The DNA here is from genome assembly GCF_048418815.1 of Hemitrygon akajei. Lineage (NCBI taxonomy): Eukaryota > Metazoa > Chordata > Chondrichthyes > Myliobatiformes > Dasyatidae > Hemitrygon > Hemitrygon akajei. The sequence continues at coordinate 50,603,807 of NC_133138.1, forward strand.
GCTCCAAGGAGAAATGGCCAAGTTCACTCAACCTATTCTCATAAAGCATGCTCCCCAATTCAGGCAACATCCTTGTAAATCTCCTCTGCGCCCTTTCTATGGCTTCCACATCCTTCCTGTAGTGAGGCGACCAGAACTGAGCACAGTGCTCCAAGTGGGGTCTGACCACGGTCCTATATACAGGAGCCTGCATTTACATTCCTAGCATGGTGAGTGAGGTGATCTCGCTTACAATATGTAACTAAGTCACATGATTGAACTGAGATATCATTACGTGCATCGAGGATGTAGGCCTTGCTATTAGGTGAAAATACACACCTTTGTAATCAGTAAATTACAGAAACAATGTGACTTAACAGCAGCCCATTGTGAATTTCCCAGCCTAAAACGCCACCCTCTAACACACGTTCTGTGGTCCTGGCCTGCCTGGCATTTGATATGCCTGCACCCTGTAGATTTTAAAATGGTTAGTTTTGAAGCATGTGCTTAGTTTAGTGCAAGGCCCATCCAAAGTACGCTACAATTAGAAAGAAGTCTTGTCTTCTGTTTTGACAGGATCGGAACCCACTGGAAGAAAAACACTGTTACACCTGCAGATATTGCTCCTCCATTTTGCCTGTTGTGTGACTATGTGGGGAAATTCCAGGGTTATGAGGTGAAAGCAGTCAAAAGGTGGCCTTGAATATTAAATCTGCTGGGTACAGGTTACCTGTGGATCTGAGAGACAAATAACAATTATTGTTAAACTGCTGTAGCAATAAAATTAAAACAGCTATTAGTTTACAGTATACAGGAACATGTTGACTGTGAAGTGCACATAGGACGATTTCGTGTTGTGGTACTATTTTAGTGCAAGAAGCAAAACTGTGGTTCCAGCACCAGGAAGCTGTTTAGGCAGTGTTAGGTGTATAGTGTTAGGGTATTTTTGTGATTAGGTCCTAAAGGAAATAACTTCAGCCACCAAATTTCAGATCTGAATAGGGACTGTAGATTAAATTTAATATGCAGCTCTAGACAACGGGTTCCTAGAGCTTTGAAAACAGTAGCCAATTGAAGAATCATACACATTATCTGGAGTGTGGGTGAGAAGAAGGGGGTGTGAAAGTTACATGTAATTCAAAGGAAACATTGTAGATGCACTGTAAATATATAATTGTCCTTTGATTTTTAGCATATAAAATGACATGTAATGTTGGGTCAAGGGAGCCTCTTCCTCAAAAAGGGCAATATGACGCTTGTTGAGTTTCATTTTGTCGAATACAGAGACTACTTCATATCTACCAGCTCCATCTCTCCAGTGACTTTGTTCATGGGACAACACATAGCTAGGATTATGAGTCATTTACATCTGACATGGAGGTCTCGATGTTCACTATAGCCAATAATATTTGATTTAGAAGTCAGTGCACAGGAACTAAATGTTGTAGTGAGTGAATGAAAGGAAGTCCTCTGTAAGAAGTTTGTACATCCTTCCCGTAAGTGCATGGGTTTCCTACCGATGCTCCAGTTTCCTCCCACAGTCCAAAAACTTACTGGTTAGTAGGTTAGTTGGTCACTGTAAATTGCCCTGTGAGTGGGCTGGTGTTAAATAGGTGGGTTGCTGGATGATGCATCTTGTTGGGCCGGAAGGGTCTGTTTCATGTTGTATCTCTAAATAAGTAAAATAAATAATATCAGTAAATACTGTATGTAGTTTAGCACCCCCATGAATATTCATGTGAGTCATTGCTTTGAGTGATGAAATTGTTCAAGTCTAATTATAAGAATAGGTTTACTGATGAAGCTAATGATAAATGCATAGCTCACAAAAACAATCAAATACAAACTGAATATAAAATATTTGTCATCGTTAGTGCAGCAACGGGAAAAAAGTATGTTTATTTTTCTCTGATCTTTTATGGAAATGCAACAAAGCTTATTTCACATTCATATTTCTTGTACGTTCAGTAGAATAACAATAATATTTAGAAATGATGCTTAATTTTCAACAGTCTTTTTAAAAACTTAACATCGATAATTTGTGAACAGTTTTTCTATAATGCTTCATGTATTTCAGTCTGCTTCTTTCATACTTTTATTAATAGTGAAACATTGAATGCATGTAAATAAGCAGCCTGATGCACCATCAATAACTCTCGGAGACGTGAGGCGAGATATAGGCTTTTATTGGCTGGAAGAAAGAACAAGCAGCAATTGCCACACACTACATCCTGGAGACTGAGGCCAGGGCTGTGTCTCCAATCGCTTTTATACCGGGGTCCATGGGAGGAGCCACAGGAGCAGTCAGCAGGGGGGGGCGTGTCCAGACAGGTATATGTAGTTCACCACACAGCTGGACATTCTTTTTTCTTAAAGAAGTCCATAATTATTGTTCCCAATTCCTTCTTGAGAGATAATCTCTGCTCAGAATTACCCTGCCACAGGAGAGAAATTTTTAGAAGATTAGAGTTCACGGTCTGAAAAAAGGTTTGCTACTCCTGTTTTAAATCATTGCAACTTCAGATAGCAGAGAACCCTGTGTTTGGTGCAAACAATGAAAAAAATAGGGGTAACAATGAGTGCTTATATTATCATGCAGAAACATCAATCTAAGCTTTGCAAGAGAGTTTTTAAGATGTGTATCTGTGCAATGATGGACAGGTGTATGTGAGGTATAAGGAACTGAAAGAATGTGGTCTAAGCTGTTAAGCACTAAATGCCCCACTTTTCATGGAGATGGCAATCAAGTATTCTATCCTTCTCCAGATACAAGGCCGTGGGTATAGTTTTGTGAAAATAAAGAAAAGCTCTAATGCTTTGATCCAGAAATAGGGATGGAACATGTTACCACAGGTGGTGTGAGTCAGCATTATACACAGATCTGTGAGCAGTGCTCCTCTCGCAGTTGTTCTTTTATAGAATCTAATGCTCCTCAGAAAAAAGACAGGAAGTTGCAGCTTACATATTTAAACACAAGGTAAGAGACTAGGCCAAGTTATTTTTCTAATGCAGCATCAGCATGAGAGAACAGGTTTCTCATAAGAAATCACAACGAAGGAATCGAGACAGTATTATAACTGCTGCAGATGATGCAGAATTTACAGACAGACAGACAGACATACTTTATTGATCCAGAGGGAAATTGGGTTTCGTAGCATCCATGAAACAAGGTATCATAACAGGACTCCAAGGTCACAGTCCTGATTGATGGCTAGTCATTAGGAATGCAAGTAGGCACAGTTGCAAATTGTTCCATCATGGGGAATAGTTACAAGCAATTCAGTTACCTTTGTTTCATAAAAGGCACAGATAGTTGCAAGACTGTTGGGGTCATTTACTATATCCAGTGCTCCCAGTGTGGCCTCCTGTATATTGGTTAGACCCAACATAAATTGGGAGACCACTTTGCCAGAAAAAGTGGGGCCTCCCAGTGGCCACCCATTTTAATTCCACTTCCCATTCCCATTCTAATATGTCTATCCATGGACTCCTCCCCTGTCGTGATGAGGTGACATTTAGGTTGGAGGGACCACACCTTATATTCCATCTGGGTAGCCTCCAACCTGTTGGCATGAGTACCGATTTCTCAAACTTCTAGTAATGCCCCATCCCCACCTCTCCTTTACCATTTCCCATCCCCTTTTTCTCTCTCTCACCTTATCTCCTTGCCCACCCGTCATCTCCCTCTGGTGCTCCTCCCCCCCTTCTTTCTTCCATGGTGTTCTGTCTCTTTCACCAATCAACTTCTCAGCTCTTTACTTCATCCCTTCCACTCCAAATTTCACCTAACGCCTGGTGTTTCTCTCTCTCCTCCATCCACCTTTAAAATCTAACCCTCAGTTTTTTTCTCCAGTCCTGTCGAAGGGTCTTGGCTGGAAACGTCGACTGTATTCTTTTCCATAGATGCTGCCTGGCCTGCTGAGTTCCTCCAGCATTTTGTGTGTATTGCTCGGCTTTCCAGCTTCTGCAGATTTTCTCCTGTTTCTAGTCGCAAGGCTTATTCAGTGGAAGGTGAGGGTGTGGAATGAGGTGCCAGTGGAGATGGTGGATGCAAGTTTGATTTTAATACTTAAGAGAAATTTGGATAAGTACATGGATGGGAGGGGTACAGAGGGCTATGGTCCAGGTACGGGTTGTTGGAATTAGGCAGAATAACAGTTTGGCATGGTCTTGATGTTTTCTGTGCTGTACTATTCTATAAAACTATGACTCTGATACGTTTTGAGGGCATTAGGACAAATGCAGTGCATTATATAGTTGAATCAAAATCTCAACTTAACCCTCAATTTGAGAACTATATTGAAAGTTTGCACTGAGTAAGGGATGACTTGCAAAAATGAAACTTATTTGAAAGGACATATTCATTTTTTGTAGGGACATGCTAAAATCACATTTGGAGAGACTATTGTTCACACATATAGACATCATCGAAGATATCTGCACAGTATTCAGCTGATTAGACATTGTGTCAAACAGGTTCCTTGTTCCTTAAAGAGCTAATTGTAGTAACTTCTACTTTACAAAAAGACCACTTGACAACTTGATGGCCAAAAGAGCATCTTTATCTGGGACGGCAAATGATGTTTACAATACCAAGGCTTTCAGGTACCTCGTGCGGCATGGGTGGAGGAACTATAGACCTCGTCAACCCTGGATCCCGCCTCTTGCTACCAACAGCTTCCCGATTAGTATTAACTTACTTATAATAATATTCACATTACAACACTTCTCCCCCTTTAAAATCCAACATTCCCCAAATATAGAAGAATGGGGAAATAAAAATAATGGTATCATTAGCACCAGGTTACCAATTCAAAAACACCTTTTAAAAAAACATGGCAAGTTCAACATTCAATCTCACAACAAAAGAAGCTATCCAACCAAAGATTCAGTCTGTCAGGAGGTTTGCGAGGGCGCTGCGATCTACGCATTACCCCCGGTGTCCCAGCAGGCACCACTGGTGAGGATGTTTTGGGTGGATCTACTGTTGGGGACACGAGAGGGGTCTGTGTGTCTGCGTGAGAATGTCCATCCTCTTCAGGGGACTCTGCCCCCTCTGCCAGAGTCTCTCCCTCTAGCAAAGTCACTGGTGGGCATGCTTTCCTGATATGCATTAAGAGGTCATTGCTCCTTAACTGTTTCGGACTACTGAGCTTCTTTGAAATCGATGGCAAAGTATTCTCAGCATTATTGGGATAAACGGCATCTGCAGGTTTGCCACCTAGCTTGGAACGCAGGAATTTTGGTTTTTGAACCATCGTCATGACCGTGGCTCGGAATAGACCCAATTGCAAAGTTTTCATAGAATTCCTTGTTTTAACTTGGAACTATCTGGAGTTCAACAGCAGGAAATCGCAATGCGTTTCGGAAAACCTCTTGTCTGTTAAATCACAGTCATTGATTTTGATGATACATTCGTTCTCTTGGAGCAGGTTCTCTTTTCTTGAACAGCTGTTCTCTTCAATACCACAGATACTCAGGCCAAGGAATCTTCCACTCAGCGTAGAGGTACCACATGGATTCCCAGGGGGCCACCGCCTCCAGAAAATTCTACTTCCTTTGTCAAATTACTTAGAGTGCTTTCTGAATGCTTGTCTGGTGGTCCTGGAGGCTCTGTTCTTACATCGCCTGCGGGTGCCCCGTTTGCTACTGTTACGATTGGCTTCACATGCAGGCTGAGATGCACCTTGCTGTAACTGGGCAGGTGGTACAAGAGCTGGGTCACTGCTTCGCCGTACTAGAAGTGGCGTGCTGACTTTCAGTGCCGAGGGGGTAACTTCAATTGCTCCTGTAATAGGCTGAAGAGCCGCAAGCTGCGCTGTGAGCTCACTCTCAAATGTGTCCGGACTATATCTGTCACTCACATTGCCATCGGCAACTTCATCTGCACGCTGCACCTCATGCTCTTCCGTCACGTGTGCATATTTAATTTCATGCCAGTTGAGCCGGATCTTGCGAAGCCAATCGCGGCCCAAAAGACTGGGCCCACTGCCCTTAGCTATCACCAGCCTGGCTTCAGCCTTCTGGCCCCCGGCCAAAATATCCACATATAACACCCCTAAATGAGGTATGGGCTGCCCCGTATAGGTCCTGAGTTGGAGCTTAGATGGTCTGATGGGAGGCAGGTTGGATCCCCATGTCCTCCTATAGGTCTCTTCACTAATGACCGATACAGTAGCCCCTGAATCAATCTCGAACTGAATGTCCTTTCCCTTGACAGTGACAGGTGGTCCCTCATCCATTTCCACCCCAAACATGTTGTAGGCACACGCTGCCTCCTCGTCTGCTTCTCCTAGGTGGTGTGTGGCTGCCTGAGTCTGTTGAGCTTTCCCCTGCCCAGGCTTAACCTTACCCTTTATGCTCCTGCACTTTTTAACTAAATGTCCCTTTTTGCTACAAGCATGACAGACAGTATCTTTGAATTTACAAGTATTTGCATAGTGCTTTCCTCCACAACGAAAAAATTCCACCTGCTTTGCCTGTTTACCAGTCTCCCTCCTCACCTGGAGCACTGCTGTCAACTGCGACCCCCCCCCCCCCCATATCCTTTCTGTATATCCTTGGCATTATTAACAGCCAACTCCATACCTTGAGCAATCTCTAGGGCTGTCTTGAAAGTCAACGGTGGGGTTTCCCCCAACAAGCGGCATTGTACAGCGTCATTATTAATCTGTCATACTAATCTGTCACGGAGCATGTCATCCAACACGGCTCCAAAATCACAATGCTCTGACAGCTGCCGAAGCTCGGCCTCAAAATTGCCCACAGACTGACCTGGCTTCCGGACATGGCTGTGAAACTTGAACCGTTGAACTATCGCCAAAGGCTTCAGATAGTGATGGTTCCCCACGAGCTTGACCAGTTCGTCGTATGGAATTTCTCTCTGTTTCCGTGGTGTAGATATGTTCTGTATCAGCTTGTATGTCCTTGCCCCACACACACTCAGGAGAACAGAGCACTTCTTAGCCTGCTCAGTAAATCCATTAGCACAGAAAAAGTGTCCCATCCTTTCCTCGTACTCCGGCCACTCCTCGATTTGCTCATCAAACACACCGACCGTTCCGAACGCAGCCAACCGAACACGAGGCTCCTCGCCCGCACACAGCTTCTGATTGAAAACGGGGCCAACACATCCACAAAACCAGTTTTCCTCATCGCCAAAAATATGTGGTAACTTCTACTTTACAAAAAGACCACTCGACAACTTGATGTCCAAAAGAGCATCTTTATCTGGGACGGCAAATGATATTTACAATACAGAGGCTTCCAGGGACCTCGTGCGGCATGGGTGGAGGAACTATATACAATGCATACTGGGAGTAAAAAGAGCGGAAGTAAAGACCCCGCCAACCCCGGATCCCGCCTCTTGCTACCAACAGCTCCCCAACTAGTATTAACTTACTTTTAATAATACTCACATTACAACACTAATAGAAGAAAAGTTTGAGAACTAGGCAATGGAGTTTTGGTCAACAATTATGCCAGTTAGGCAACTCTGAAATAGCATGCCTAAAGCAGATAAAACAGTAAACTTGTCCTCTGATAAATCCCACCAGAGAGCCAGCTGAGTATCTTACTGAAAGGGGAGTTAACTGCAGAAAGTCCCCACCACTAAGGTTCACTTCAGTAACGAAGCTGGTGTCAGAAACTGCGTGAAGGCTTGCATGTGATGGTGCAATGTGGCCCAAGAACACTTCTTGGGTAGTTTCCCCTTTAGTCATATACTTACCTGGGACCCTCAACATTTCTATCTTAATCTGTAATGGCTGTCCAGTTGTTGAGTATTTTCATGTCAGATAATTGTAGAATCCAGAGGAAAAAAATCCTGACATGCAATGTACCCAATTTTCCTCTGTTTCATTTTTCATTCAAATTGGGTCTTGTGTAATGACATAATCCAGTTGTTAGACAAAGGTTTTTGCCAGATGAAGAAAACAAATACAGCATGACTGGTGACTGAAGTTGTGGTCTTGGTCCCTTTATTTTTAATTTGATCTTACTTTGAAACACGAACTTAATGAAAGCCATACTGATAGGATGAAACTTGTATTGGTTGAGTCAGGACAGCACAATATGACAGGAGATTCAAACCTGGGATAAATTAGGCTGACTAATTCCCTAAATCAGGCAATCTAATATATTGTATCAGTTCTTTTATAACTCTTAGTCTTAAGCCTACATCATTGCAAGCAGTTATCTCTAGGTTAATTTGCCTTGAACCGAAAGAAGTGATCTGAAAAACACTGATCCAATCCTCCTTCCTTCTTAAATTTGCTGTTCTCAGAAGTACTCAGGCTTGTGTAAGTTAAGAGGGTCTTTGTGCTTATGAAATTATATTCATCTGTCAGAAGAAGTCTTATTGGGTTCAGAAGAATGCAAATTTGAACCTGTCCTAAATGTAAAAGGAGACTGTCTTAACTAAAAGCTATGCAGTTCTGCATCGCCCGGATCTCGGTTCAGGGCTCAGTCTTATCAGGAGATAGATGTGCAGAATGTATTCAATGAGATGTCTTTGTAGGTCTGCAGATGCATTCTTCTATAGGGCTGGGCTGCTTGTGTATTTTTTCTTCTTTCTGCTGGCTGGTGCACTTCATTGCAGCAGAGTGCCATCTAGTGCCTTAGCTAAAAGAAAACAATTTTCTGTACGAAGTCAAGACAGTCCGAAGTTAATATTTGAGTCCTTCTAACTAATACTTCACTCAAAGTATTACTGCATTCCTATCCTTATCAATCCAAATGCATGTGACAAAGGTATAAAAAGAATTACTCTCAAATATAAAACAGAATACCTAAATGTATATGAGCAATAGTCAAACACGCTGAACAAAAATGGAGGCCCTGAAATTTCTGGGGCTGAAGAAAGCGCGGTCAACAAACAAGTCCAGGAAGAGTAATTGATGACTTGTATAACTAGAAAAAAATATCTGAGAGAAAGTGAGGGTAATTTTTTTTTCCTAAAGAATTGGGAAGTTATACTGTAAAGGATTTGGTATCAGATGCCCAAGAATCTTTCAAAGAGACAAACAGTTAAAGAGGCATAATATCTGAGTTATGGGGGAGACCCGAGATAAATTATTAAATTGCACAGATCTTTTAATAAGTTAGCATAGGGATAGATTCCTCCTGAGTTTTCAGAGGTGATGTTTCAATAATTATCTACTTTATGCTTCCCCCTTGCTGCTGCCACTGGGAAGGAGGAATACAAGCCTTAGGTCTCACTCGACCAGGTTCAGGAATAGTTATTACTTTTCAACCAGCAGGCTCCTAAATCATCTTGGGTAACTTCACTCATCTCAACACTGAACTGATTCCACAACCTATGGACTCGCTTTTAGAATCTTACAACTCTTGTTCTCAATATTATTTATGTATTATTAGCTTTTTTGTAATTGCACAGTTTGTCTTCTCTTGCACATTGCTTGTTTGTCCATTTTTGTTTGTGTGCAGTTTTTAATTGATTCTGTTGCATTGATTTTTATCTACTGTGAATGCCTTCAAGGAAATAAATCTCAGGGTAATATATGCTGACATACTCTATACAGTAGATTGATAATAGGTTTACTTTGAATTTACTTTGGTTCCTTTTTAGCAACCATATGGTCAATTCTGAATCTTGTCTATTAATATTAATTTTACCACAAGCTTATAGGTAACTATATTCTGTTTATAGATTCTTGTATAGAAGCAATGGTTGAGAAACACATTGGTTATATGTCCCAAAATCTGGTTTGTAAATGGTAGAGACTGATTTTTCTGCACATCCACCCGCATTCCCCCATCTCTCACTGGAGCTAATTGGAGCAAAAGCCCCCAGCTGTGTGTTCTTTATATCTCAGTATCATTTCTGCTCCAACCCTCATCTTTATCTTTATTATCTTAGACTCGGCGATTGCAACAGACCTCTGCTTGATCTTATTCTATCTTTCTTAAACTTAGGCTTATCTAAAATATGGATGCCCACAAATTTACTGCCCAATATCAGTTCTTGTTAAGCAACGCTTTGATTTCTAACCTAAACCTCTGGGTTTCAAATCCCTCTGTGGCTTTGCCCTTCTGAGTATATGTAATCTTCTTCAACCCTACAATATTTCTGTAAGAACTTTGTTCCATATTGTCCACATCTACCAACTATTCCTTCGGCTGTAATATCCTTAAAGATCTGAAATTCCCTCCCTATATTTTACACTTTCCTGACTTCCCAATAAACCCTTCTTGAAACTCGTGCTTTGATCATGATATCTTCCCTGATTTATACTTCTGGCTGAGTGCCGTTCTTTTCCATGACATCACCTCATAAAGTTCTATAGGAATGCAGGCTGTTGTTGTCATTGCTGATTTGGGTACTCAAGTCACTGATGTTGAATTCTACTTTGGTGAACCTAGATGGAAACAATATTTACAGAATATGTTCATCACACAACTTCACTTTGGCAAATTCCTTTAATGTCCTGGTCTCTTGAGTTTTGAAGTACAGTTTTGTGATGGTAGCATGCTGTAGAGTAGCTGATAACAAGTGATTCAATCTGCTCTATGATTTATTTCCGTGGGAAAAAATTGTGGGGATATGAGATGATTTATGGATTTACTTTTGCATAGTCAAAATTAACAAGGTAACCTGGTCAGCCCATTACAGGAAGGATGTGGAGGCTTTGGAGAGGGTACAGAGAAGTTTACCAGGATGCAGCCTGGATTAGAGGCCATATGCTATGAGAAGAAGTTGAACAAACTTAAATTATTTTCTCTGGAGCAGTGGAGTCTGAGGGGAAGCTTTACAGAAGTTTTTCCAGATTATTTGTTTATTTATTTATTTATATTTCTAAATATGGTGGAACAGGCCTTTCTGGCCCACTGAGCGCTTCACCCAGCAACCCACCTCTTTAACACTGGCCTAATCATAGGCCAATGTATGATTACCAATTAACCTACTAACAGGTACATCTGTAATCTGTGAGAGGAAACCGGAGCACCTGGAAGAAACCTATGCGGTCATGGGGAGAATGTACAACACCCTTAGAGACGGCACTGGGATTGAACTCTGATCACTGGAACATCCCGAACTGTAATAGCATCACGCTAACCACTACACTGCCATGGTGCCTTTAGTACTTGCTTCAGTTATAAGGGGCTTAGATAAAGTAGACCGCCAGTATCTTTTACCCAGGGTTGAAATGTCTAATACTAGTGATACTGAGGGTTAAGCTTAAGGGACACATGCTTGACAAGTTTTTTTTACAGAGATTGGTGGGTGCCTGGAATATGCTCCCCAGCGTGATGGTCGAGGCAGATACAGTAAGGATATTCAAGAGGCTCTTGGGCACAAGAATATACAGGAAATGAAAGAATGTGGACATTGTGTTGACAGAAAGGATTTGTTTGATTATTAATTAGTACAATACAATGTTGTGGGCCAAGGAACTTGCTCCTGTGTTGTACTGCTGTTATAAAATGGATAATTTTGCCATTCATATTGCAGAGGTCAATGGTAAAGAAAATCTGACAATGTGCAAAAAGGTCTTTCAGTTCTCTGTGAGCCCATTTCATACTGCTGCCATTCATGCCATCTTTTACTAGCAATTATTTGAGGATATAGTTTCCAATATAGAGAAAAAAATCATTGTTGAGTAAATCTATTCCAGGTCCTGGAGATTAGGTCACCTGCATATTCCACTGTACGATTTTTCCAGCTGATCCAGTAAAATACAGACGTCAATTGAATCGATGCCAGTGTTTGTATAGTAATTTTAATTCAGTAATTTTGCCTCTAACCCGAGATTAAAATGTTAAAATATTTTAATCAAACAGTTATATTCAGTTTTTCTGTGCATCATTGAGTTTTATCAGGAGTCTTATATTCCCAGGCTTGGGCCTTATTGATCTGTCCCTCCTAAAAGTTTACTGCAAATATTTATGAATGAGGCAAGTGGAAGAAATCTAAAAGTGTACGACGGGATTGTTATTCTCTGGTAATTCAGTTATGCTACACCCAATAATTAACATTATTTGAATTATTCCGTGTTTTCATGGACAGATCAGTCAGTCATCATTAAAGAGTACAGCTGCTACGCAATGGTCTTCGGTGATGCATTAAATTGGTTGAGTATAGGTAACCACAATCATTTACATATTTAAATGTCTAAATATTGTTAGGACTTTTCTATAGTTTTGTAATTGAAAAATATATGCAATTTAATTCATCTTGTGAATTGTAGCAAAATGACTTAGGAAGCAATTCATGCAGTTTATCTAGTTCACAGAAACTACTCACCTTCTTGATTATTCTTTGATGTGTGTAGTTTTAATGTACAAAATCAATCTAAACAGCACTCCAAATTATTTAAACTATAAAATGTGTTCGTTTGGATTTACTCCAAGTTGATTATAACCTATGGATTAAAATCTGTCAAAGCATAACTGCATTCTTCCAATGGTTTCTATGAAATTTAATTTTCTGAAACTCTACTTCTTTGAAAATATTCATATTATCAAAAATGAAAAATAATTTGACTTTTCCCAGTCTTTCAATATGAATGGGAGAAACACACAATGGTCAGACATTTTTTAGTGTAATAAATGGGATTTGATGTGGCACAAGATATGGTTCCCACCTATTTCAGGCAATGACACTCGGGAGGATAATCTGTTGAGCATTTTGATCAGGTTTAAGTCACAGCTACCAAATCTTGAGTGCATAAATTGTGCTCAAAAGCGGCACTAGAGTTTGGATTAGGGCAGTTGGTCTTGTGGCAAAAGTAAGCTACAAGCCAATTTAGGGCAGACTTTCCCTTAAATGGTGCATTAGAAATTCAAAGATTCAAATGACATTTATTCTCAAAGAACGTATGCAGAACACAACTCTGATATTCATCCTCCCACAGGCAGCCACAAAACACAGCAGCACCATGGAACCAATTCAAAGAAAACATCAAACACCCAACACACAAAAAAAGAGCAAGTAGCTGAAATAGCAAAAAGCGAGCGAACAACGCGTAGAATTTCAACATCAAACCAGGAGTCCAGGAGTACTCAGTTTAGTTCAGATCTGCACTGCTAGTCAGCTGCAGGCTGTAGAACTAGTCTTCACCAAAGTGCGCCCCAGTCTGCATCGATCGAAATTCCTTTACTAAGTTCCACTGCCATTAAAACACCCTAATGGTGTTTGTAAATATTGTAAAAACATTTTGGTTTTAAACTAGCATTGACAGTTTGCTCTGTGTTAACAGAATTCTGAAACTGACATTGTTGTTTTCAGCATGGTGTTCCCTATTGACCTGTTGCAGGTTTTTACAGCTTCTGGCATTAAGCACAGCAGGTGCCATCTTTGATACCAGTTCTTAGAATGACATACTACAATGGAAGCAAAATGCTTTACACCACAGGGCCAGTGTTGCTATTGAATGAACTGATGCTGCAATAATGGGAGTGGCATAGAGAAAATCTCCCAGGCTGTCAGAGTGACCAGGATAGGCTTGTGAAGAACAGCTGACTCAGCTGGATTGTACATGATGACTACAAAGAGTCAGGCATCAAACATTACAGATGTAGCTGTAAGTCAGGAAATGGAATTAAGGAAGGAACCTGGGAAAACTACAATCACTAGGAATCTAATATTAAATAATTTGTTGGAGTTGCTGCTGAAATGCCTCCAGAGTCTTAAAAGAAGTAGCTAGTGGGATAAGTTATATGTTGGTTTCAATTTCCCTTGATTTGGGGAAGGTCCCATTGGAATGGAAAATAGTAAATGTAACAGCAAATTCAAAAACTGAGGGAATCAAGAAGCAGGAAGCTACGGACAAGTTAATATATATCATTAGGAAAATGCTGGAAGCTATTCAATAAGTGATAAATGAAGTATCATGTGGGAAAAGTGTGAAATCATACATCTTGGCTGGAAACATTTTTTAAAAAGCACATTTTCTAAATGGTGGAAGTTTGTAGAGCTGAGTGATGTGTTAGGACTCCCAGATCCTCCACATGATTTACAAAAAGGTAGAATGCAGGTTCGGCACATGGCTAGGAAAGCTAACAGAATATTATTGTTACTGAATTGGACTGAATGTTATTGTTTATTACCTAGTTACGAAAGCCATTGGTGAGATCGCACCTGAAATATTGTGCACAGTTTTGGTTTCCTTACTTAAGGAAGAATATAAATGAGTGGGAAAGTTAGTTCCGAGAAGGAGTGCTTGTAATAATATTTGGAATAGGTGGGTAGGTGGGTTGTCTTATGTGGAACAGCGAGATAATTAAGGATTGTATTCACTGGAATTTAGAACAGTGAGAGGAGACATGATTGAAGCATATTAAGTCTTGGTTGTGGAGAGACGGTTTCCTCTTGCAGGATAATCTCGAACTAGAGGGAGGTTGATGCTGACAATACCGAGCCAGCCATTCAAGAAAGAAAGTATGTGGTAAAGTGTTTTCTCTCAGAGGGTTGTGAGCCTGTTGAGTACTCATCCTCATTAGAAGCAGCATCTTTGAATCTTGTTCAGGTAGAAGCAGTTTGATACTTGGCAAGGTAGTGAGAGGTTACTATCGTAGAGGGGTCTGAGGGTTGAGGGTTGACTCATGGACAACCATGGAGTAAAGTTTTCAAAAATAGGCAGAGGGTATTGGTAGAGAATTTTCTCTGACAGAAGATTTGTGGCTTATGTTTTCTTCAGGGGTCAGTCCTTGCACATCTGTCTAGCGCGGTCTGGACCAATGAGGATGATGCACCATCAATAACTCTCGGAGACGTGAGGCGAGAGATAGGCGTTTATTAGCTGGAAGAAAGCACAGTCAGCAGCAAGAGACCATCACACAACATCCTGGAGACTGAGGGAGGAGAAGTGCCTCCAATCGCCTTTATACAGGGGTCTGTGGGAGGAGCCACAGGAGCAGTCAGCAGGGGGTGTGTCCAGACAGGTATATGTAGTTCACCACAGAGGAGTAGGAGGATTTCAACACTTTTAGCCTTCATAAGAGGCCAGGATTCTCTTACATAACTCCAACAGTTTAATGTACTGCATCCATACAAAGACTACATTTTGTAGTCTATAACCCTGTAGCACACTTTGGGACACACTATCATAATGTTCCATGTGTATCATGAATAGAAAAGGACTTGATGGTAGGATCAGGTCTTCATCAGAGAATGAAAGTTTGCTTTTGCTTAAGTTAAATGTAGCTGGCCAGATGTATTTATTCCTTCCAGATAGTCTTGATATAAAGATTTGATGTCTTTTGGTGAACATTTTATTTACCATGATGAGCTTTTCCAGAGTAAATCTCTTTCTTTCTTCCACCAGCTCCAGGGGTATTTAACAGATCTCAACCACACTGTTCTGAATACTGGGAGCTTTTATTTCTTTACAAAGCAACCATATTTTACTAGTTCCATTTTTTTCTGAAACTATGTTATCTAAAGAACCAACATTCAAACCAAGCTCTTTGTTGTCATTGAGGTTTCTGACTTTTAAAACTTTCAACTACAGCCTCTCATGTGTGCCTTAGTGGCTTTAGCAATGGAGGGCAAGGTCACCACCATTGTTATATTCCTACACCGCCTCCCACCCCCAGGTTCTAGTCTCCTGCAGTCAATACCAACCACATCATGTAGTTTTCTGCTTCCTTTTGCACAGTGCAGTTGGAAATGTGAATGCACAAACCGACAGACCTACAAATTAGAAGCAAAAGTAGCCCCCTCAATGAATCTTGTATTTATTGAGAACATAGAAGTGTACAACTTAGAAACAGGCCCTTCAGCCCACCTCCTCTGTACAGACTATGTTGGAAATGGAAACTAGACCCATCTTTCTGCTCATGATTCATATCTTTTCATGCCTGGTCTGTTTATGTGCCGGACTAAATGCCTCTATATGTTGCTACTGTATCTGCTTACTCTAGCTTCCCAGCACATTCCAGACACCTCCCATTTACAAGGCATGTAAAAAAACATGCCTTGTAAATGTTCTTCAAACATGACCTGTCTCACTTAAAACTTTTACCTTCTACTGTTTGAAAATTCCATCCTATGCCTATACTCCCTACGACTGATGATTTCAATAATTTCAATGATCGTCCCCTGAGGTCCTCCACCACTACCCCTTGTCTTCTATGGTTAAACTAATTTTGAACCCAATCCATCAAGTCATCGTGGACCCCCATGTGCCTTAACATTTCAGATCAGCATATCATAAAGGACCTTATTGAAAGGTCCATGAGTTCAATCTACACTCAATTCTCAGTCCTATCTACCGCTTCCTGTTTCCACATGTGTATAGATCACCAACTCTTGCCTATAGTGGATGAGGTCCTAACTAACGGTCATATCCTGAGGTCCTCAATCCAATAATAAAGTATTTTTAAGTGTTTTAAGCATCTGATCATCTCAGATGGTTAAAAATTATTGAAACATATACACATTGAGTATAAATAGATTTTTAAAAGCAGTAAAGTATAATAGGTCAAATATTGAGTTGCACTTACCTGTCTCCTCCATACCCCTCCTCAGCACATCAGCCTAGGCAAGTCCAGTACAGGAACAAACGACGAGATGCACCTGCAACTGGGCCCACTCTAACCTCCATGCACACACTTAGTAGTCTGGGCTAAGCTAAGACACAACAACTGAGGTCCAGCAGGCTCCTTTAGAATTATTGGCTTTCCATCAGCATGATTTGCACTGCTAAAAATGCTTAAGGAAAAAAAACACTTCATTATTTACTTCTGTGTTTAATATCACGGCATTAATTACTGCACCATACAATCGCTTGTCCTGAAGCTATATACACTTGGAGGTCATGTTATAGCTAGTTCAGAGTTTCAGTCACAAAATCTTGATTGTGATGTAGAATAAAGGCTCCATTAGTTTGAAGTGATTTTCATTTTTATAGGTGTTGAAAATTCTGGGTCTTCCATCCAGTGATGGGAAGGCAGCAGGGCAGAACTTACGGCCATCAGTGTCGAAGGATGATCACCACGTCAGAAGTGCCCACTCAACTTGCTTTCTCAATGTTGACAGAACGCATATAGGGGTTCCACAAGCAGAATGTCTCATGCATTGCAAGGGTCACTGAAAAACTAATGGAGAGTGCACTAAGAGTGCAATTTCTCAATATGAATTTCTTTTGCAATATAAAGACTGTAGTGAGAAGGATTACTATAGAAGATGAAAAGAGTAGGAGAAAGGTGCACTTCTATCATCACAGAAAATGAGGTAAAGGTGGGTCACGTAGTTAAGAAAAGGCATTCACAGTCAGCAGTATAGGTTAGAGGAGGTAGCTGTGGTTTGATGGGCAATTTAATTATCCTGTGCCCCTTTTATAATGTGTAGATTGCCAGCTCAAAATTAGGACAGCTTACTAATAAGCCAAAAAGCATTAGGGCATATCCAAGGCAAGAAGCCAAACAAATTTTCTTACTGGATCACACTAAACATTTTCCTGAACCCAGAGCCACAGTAGCTACTTGAGGGCAGGTATGTCTAATATCCCATCACATAGTATGAACTATCATGTCTTCAATCACAGCATATCCTGGGAACACTGAACCTTTGGCAAAGGAAGCTGAGGTATGATGTCCAGGGAAGGAATTCCAGTAGATGGAATTTGTTGAGGCTAAATGCCAATGGTGGCATGAAGCGAGGAATTGATGCAAAAAGTTCTGACTTTGAGAAGCAGAGAGTGTGGAAATGGGGCAGGAAAGGCTGAGGAAATTGAAAAGATTGGAAAGAAGAATGCACACAATAGAATGAAAAATTGATGTTTGAAGACTTCTGCTGTCAAAATGGGATTTGGTGAAGAATAAGATTGGGCAAAATAAGGCCATCCACAGATTAATAAAGGAGAAATAGAATTGGAATAATTGAAATTGGACATTAGAAATGCAGAGATATCAGCTCCAGTAGTAGATGAGCTGAAATGATGGAAGCAGGTGATTGATGAGAAAGATCACGATATGGAAAGTTAGATGGAAACCAAAGCTGTTAGTCTACAGCAACTCTTATAAGGAACCTCTCCGGGCTGCAAACAGTTCAGTGTAAGCTGATGTTGGCAACAGGTACACCTTTTTTAATCCCTGTATCACTGGGGAGCAATGAATGCATTATGTTCAGTGATACCATTTCTGGAAATCAAATAAATTTGACTAATCTCCCCCATGAAGTCCAGATGGCAGAAAAAATAGAGTGTCCAAATTGGGTTGGAAATTATCCCACAAGAAAAAAAAACTTCTGTAAATAAATCCTGTTCCAATTTGTATTTCATGCTGAGTTGCATGCTATTTACTGTGTAGGGATCTGAAAGAAGATTTAGGAACTGTATGCTTTTGTTAAATAAGATATAGGATTATTCATAGCAATTTTTCAATTTTGTTGAAT
The DNA here is from genome assembly GCF_048418815.1 of Hemitrygon akajei. Lineage (NCBI taxonomy): Eukaryota > Metazoa > Chordata > Chondrichthyes > Myliobatiformes > Dasyatidae > Hemitrygon > Hemitrygon akajei. Next base: position 50,622,144 of record NC_133138.1, read on the forward strand.
TATTCTTTCCTCACTTACACCTATATGCTTTTAGGACTCTACAACCTTTAAAATATACAATTACATTGAGTTCATCAGAGTATGGAATGCTTTACCAGCCTGAACTAGTGCATTTGGAGCACGTTCAGAAAACCAACTCCTGCTCCTTTGTCTCAACAAACATTCTTAATCCTTGTTTTAGAAGAGAGCTTATATTGTTCTGAAGTGGAATGTCTTGTATATTTTCCAAACTATTTTCTCTAAAGGAAAATGCCAGTTTATTGCCAATTAATGCCAATTGAAAGTGTTTGGTGAGGATATGTCCAAACCAAACTGGAATATTCCCAGATTATTCCTGTTGATTTTCCAAGATTACATATATTCTGTCAATTATTTTTAAAAATTTGCAGATTTTGAGAATTAAGGAAAATAAACAAGGGATTTGAAGAGCAAGTTACAAAACTCCATATAGCATTGCAAACCAAGTAAGAAAAATGTCAACCTAACCTTAGATTAGATTTGACTTTTGATTTGATCATGAGAGTGTTCCTGTCTGAACGGACAAAGCAGTTTTTGAAATAGCATTTTCAGGAGCTGAGCAGCTGTCGGTTTGTAATTTTCTTTGGCCAATGTACTTCCAGTGACACTTTCTGACCCAAAGATGGGAATGGCCAATGTGAAGGAATCACTGAAGAGTTATAACGCAGAGTGACTGGTGTACGAATACTTGCAGCAACATATATTTAATTTCTTGTCTTATTCTTGTATATTTCAACAAATGGAGCAGTTTTTAGAAAATTAATAATTATCCTGTAAGTCCGATTGGCAGCATCTTTTATTTACTCCGGAATAGAACCAATCTTATTTTAGTAAAATTGCTTTTTAAGTTCTGCAAAAGACATGACAAGAAATGATTGAGACAACACAACTTTAGATGGTTGGAATTGCCATCTGAGTATGATCTAAAAGATATTCTTCCTATTTCTGGCAGATCTTCAAATACATTAAAATCAAATCCATGTTACACAGTGTCATGCAAACTAGAGTAATGGTAACTTCTCAAATGTGTTTGAAGTATTATGCTTTTTCTGTATTTTAATGTAACAGAAGTAAAATTGAAAATATTTTTGCAGCCTGTGGTTGACAAAACCATATTTTTTATGTGGACTCCTATGTGTCAGCATTGCCGCATTGGTGATACAGTAGCTGAATCAAATCCAACTAGAGGTTTTTGTAGGATTTGATTCAGATACAATGCTACCAATAGGCTAGGCTGAGATTTCATTGAGTGAATACTACGTGGTCATTGACAGCTGCCTTGGATGAATTACTAAAACAAGTACAGAGAAATCAAATCACTTATTACCATGATTTTGTGCTACATATAGTCCAACATCTAAGGAAAATAAAATGTGAATGAAAATTGGAGGCTTTGGTGCACTATTTTTATTCTGCCTATTTGCTTTGTAACACATGGAGGATGCTCAATGTGTGGTGGCATCCATGACATGCAATGCACATACAGATGTTGCTCCCAGGATTTTACTTTGGGGATTGGTTCACCATGACAAAGGTGAGTCGTGCTTGACCAGTTATTACTCTGGTGCTGAAAATCCAACCCGGGCAGCTCTCTTTTAAGAGTTAATTCCCAGCTCTTCATCAGGAACACACAAAAACTTCTTCCAATTAGAGTAACCATAACACTGCCACCCACCACCACTGGCATCCTCCCCAAACTCCCAACCCTTGAACAATTTGAATATCAACATTCTTCCCTTAAATTACAGTCCATCAACTCACCAACCATCCCTAAACACTTCTTCCAGGTTCTCTACCTATCATGGAAGAGTGGCGTTAATACAATTGAACTCATCACCCTGCACTGCGTGGAACACCTGAATATATACTTTGCCACAGATTTTGGACCCATCTGATGCTTTCAGTTCCAATGAAATGACTGATGAACAGCTGAAGGCCTCTAGTATGTGTAGGGCCCTCTGACAGATCAGTAGGGACTTAACGTTCCAGAGCATTGCCACTTGAAGCAAGCAGACCAGCACATCTGTGAGCAGGACTGATTTAAAGCCAGGCCAAATAAATTGGAGCAGAAAGTTCCTATTAACACCTTCTTATAATCTCGCACAGCTGAAAACAAGTTCAGTTATAGAAAGGATTACCCAGCAGTGCCTCTTACAGGAATTATCAGCTACTTAGAAGTTGCTACTGTGTATTGTTACAATTCTGTAAGGGATTTAAGCTTTAGTGCTGCTAAAATCTACTTGCTTTTGTGTGTCTAATGGCAAAATACTTTGCTTTGACTATTATCTTCTGAACAAACCAATTGCTCACAGAAGTAGGGGTTCTTCTTGACTGGGAGATTGAGCAGAGAGCACATAGTGTCTTCAGGCAGTAAGTCTCCTTCGTGAACTTCAGGAAGAAGCAGTTGCATAAAAGGTCTGCTCTTTTTCTCATGGGGTTAAAATAAACAAATCCTCAGGCAGAGAGAGGATCACTTTGACCTTGGCTGCAGGACTTTAAATGTGTTATTTTGTTTTATCCACTGAGTTCCTCTAAGCCAAAATTAGAGATAATGTATTGTATGATTTTGCTTAAGGAGGAGCACTGGTGCACTTTGTCCCAAGAGATGTGTTTTATTCTCTTGTGTTAGAGCCAGCGTTCAGCATTGCAAGGATTGCGCATTTCCTGGAGGGTTCCCACGACCATATGCACTGCTTTTCAGCAGAAGATGTCTTCACTTTGTGATGGTTCACTAATTCCTCTGTACTTCAGTCACCTGGCTATACACGGTCCATTATTGTGCTCCGTAATCCATTCCAATGTGGGCAGCATGTGCACAATGAAAGTTATGCTGCTATACAAAATGCAGAAGAGCTCAAAACATCAATGATAAAACACCTTAACATTCAGTCAAGATCTCAACACTTATGGTGGTGAGGCATTAGATGCACACCCTCACTGTGAGTGGTCAGCTGTTGCCTTTCCCTATAAGGGAGATGTCTGCAGAGAAAGAGTAGGAAAGAAGAAAAACATGAAGGACTTCCCCTTTCCTTTCTGGTAACTGTCTTTGACCAGCTCATCCAACTAGGTCACCAACGTAAACACATTTCCCTTTTGCTAACGATTTCCCTGTTCTGCTTTTGCTCTTTTGCCAGCCAGCATAGCTTCTTCTTAGCTATAGAACCAAACTAAACAGGACCATATGAAAGAGGAGCAGAATTAGGCTATTCAGCCCATCAAATTTGATTTGTTTTTCGATCATGGCTGAATTTCCCTCTCAAACCAATTCTCGTTGCTTCTCCCCATAACCATTGATTCCCTTGCTATTCAAGGACACATCAAAGTCCATTTTACCTCTATCTAGCTGAAAAATTTCCTCCTCAAATCTGTTCTATTCTGAGGTTGTGTCCTTTGGTCCCAGACTCAACCACTATTGGAAGCATTCTCTCCAAGTCCACTCTATCCAGGCCTTTCAATATCAGTAGGTTTCAATGAGATCCCCTCATTCCTTTAAACTCCAATGAATATAGGCCCAAAGGATTCAAACACTCCTCAAACATGATCCCTTTCATTTCCATGATCATTTGTATAAACATCCTCTGGATCTTTTCCAATATTAGCAGATCCTTCCTTAGATATAGGGTCCAAAACTGCTCACAATACACCATATGTTATCTGACCAATGCTTTATAAAGCCTCAGCATTAGATTCATTTTAGATTCTAGCCTTCTTGAAAATGAATGCTAGAATTGAATTTGCCTTCTTTACTAACAAGTTAACCTTAGGGGAATCCTGCTCTAGGACTCTCAAGTCTCCTTGCATCCCCAATTTCTGAATTTGCTCCCTGCTTAGAAAACAGTCTATGTCTTTATTTGCTTTACCAAAGTGCATGACGGTGCACTTCCCTGTACTGTATTCCATCTGCTACTTCTTTGCCCATTCTTGTAACCTGTCCAAGTCCTTCTTCAGTCTCTCTGCTCCCTCAACACTACCTGCCCCTCCATCTATCTTTGGATCATCTGAAACTTTTGCCACAAAGACATCAGATCTTTCATCCAGTTCATTAAAATATAAGGGGAAAATTAGTGGAGCCAACACTGATCCCTATGGAACATCACGTATCTCGCAGCCAACCAAAAAGGCCCTCTTTATACCCAAACTTTGCCTCCTGCCAGTCATCCAATCTTCTAACCATGCTAGAATCTTTCCTGTAATACTAAAGGCTCCTATTTTCTGTAGCAACCTCATGTACAGCACGTTGTCAAAGGCCTTCTGAAAATCCCAGTAAACAATATTCGCTGACTCCTTTTCTTTGTCCTGCCTATTACTTCCTCAAACAATTCCAACAGGTTTTCCCTTAAGGAATCCCCACTGGAGAGCGGTGACTCCTTTTCTCGCATCTTCCAAAACAGCTGTATTTACATCTTTAATATCTCTATCTTTCCCCTTCGAGGACCCTGATCTAGAGTTACACGTTGACTTCGGTTCTTTGTGGGAATGGGACCCGCTCTTGGGGTTTCGACTGGCCATTATTCAACATGCCAAGGACGCAGCCAAAGAGCTCAGCTCACCTTTGTGGGTTTGAGATCTCGTGGCTCTGGAGACAGGCGGATCGAAGGTCAGTGTCCCGGCAGAAGATCGGTGTGTCGTGGGATTCCCAATATCTATGGTTGTGTGCCCAGAGACCTAAGATCTTTGGGCACAGAGCTTGGAAAAAGCAATGCAGCAGACTTTTAACATTGTAAACCAGTGTGTTTTTTGTTATGTCTCCCCTCTCGCTGTGAAACAGGGACACCTGTTTTTCCCCTGTTAGGGAGGGAGGGAGAGAGGGAGAGAGAGAGGGAGAGGGAGAGGGAGAGAGAGGGAGGGAGGGGGAGAGAGAGAGAGAGAGAGAGAGAGAGAGAGAGAGAGAGAGAGAGAGAGAGAGAGAGAGAGAGAGAGAGCGCGCGCGCCTGTGGTATGTCGAATATCAGGTGAATGAGTAGTCTTTGGGGTACTGCGAGTCTGTGTCTTTGCTCTTGCTTTGCTGCACGCTTGAGTGCCGCTGCTTTTTTTTTGCTGGAGCGGGGAGGGGGGATCGTTGCTTGCTGCTGTTTATGTGCGGGAGGGGGGAGCTGGGGGGACTTTGGGTTCTGACATTTAACTGTCATTCATTCTTTGGGGGCACTCCTCTGTTTTCATGGATGGTTGAGAAGAAAAAGCATTTCAGGATGTATATTGTATACATTTCTCTGACATTAAATGTTCCTTTGAAACCTTTGACTTTATTCTGTGCCTTTAAGTACCCTGAAACCTCGGCCTTTACAATGGACTCACGCTCTTTTCAACCACTGTAGTTGGTCTAAATGGCCTGTCTTTTACTGCCCTCTCTTTTAAAGAGTGAAGTGACATTTACAAATTTCCAGTCCTCTGGAACCATTCCAGAATCTAGTAATTTTTAAAAGATTACTACTAATGCGTCTACAATCTAATTAGCTACCTCTTTCAGAACCCCTGGTGGAGTCCATCTGCTGTTGGTGACTTGGGGTATCTGCAGTACCTTCAGTTCGTTCAGCTTTCTAAGCACTTTCTCCTTGCTACTAGTGACTACATTCACTCCTGCCCTCTGACATCCTTGAATTTTTGGTGTGTTGCTGGTGAAGTTTGTCTACCATTTCTTTGTGCCTCATTACCATCACTCCAGCATCATTTTCCAGTGGTCCGATGTCCACTCATGCCTTTCTTTTACTCTTTATGTGAATAAAAAAATCTTTTATATTATTGGTTAGCTTTAGATTTCATCTTTTCTTTCCTTAATGCTTTTTTTGGTGCCTTCTGTTGGTTTTTAAAAACTTCCCTATTCTCTACCTTTCCTCTAGTTTTTGCTATATTGTATACCTTCTGTTTCATGCTGTCTTTCATTTTCTTTGTCTGCCATGTTTGCCTCTTCCTCTCCTTTGAATGTTGCTTCTTCTTCTGGATGAACTGATCTTGTGTCTTCCAAATTACTGCCAGAAACTCCAGCCATTGCTGCTCCATTGTCATCCCTGCTAGTGTCTCTTTCCAATCAACTTCATCCAGCCCCTCTCTCATGCCTCTGCCTTTATTCATCAGTGATACTTACACATTGATTTTAGTTTCTCACTCTCAGGTTATGATCACTGTCTCCTAAGGCTTCCTTTGTGTTAAGTTCCTTAATCAAATAAGGTTCACTCCACAACACCAATTCCATAGTTGCCTTTTCTGAACTGCATATTGCTCTAAAAAACCTTCTCGTAGTTATCCTATATGTTCCTTCTCTTGGCATCCAACACTAACCTCATTTGTCCAATCAACCTGCATATTGATTATTGAAACATTTCCCTTTTTACATGTCTCTTCTGCCTCCCATTATATTTGTACTCCATATCTTGACAACTATTCAGAGGCCTGCATATTATTTTCATCAGGGTCTTTTTTTTTGCCCTTGAAGTTTCTTAACTCCACCCACAGGATTCTATATCCTCTGATCCTATGTCACTTCTTTCTAAGGATTTGATTTCATTTTTTACCAAAAGTCACCCCATCCTCTCTGCCCATCTGCCTGTCTCTTTTATAGGATGTGGATTCTTTGATGTTTAGCTCCCAGCTGTGATCTTCCTTCTGTCCGATTCTGTGATACCCACAATATCAATCCTGACAATTTCTATCTGTGCCATAAGCTCATCTACCTTATAGGCCATATGATGCCTTGGGCCCAATTTGTCATTCAGTATGGTCATAGATATGGATCTTGGCTTCAAATGTATTTTCTTGCATGTTTCTCTTTGCCTGATACTGCAAGAACCAGTCTGTTTCAACCTTGAATATATTCAGTGAATTAGACCTATTTCCATTTTAAGTGGTAATGCTTTATCTTGACAGTAGGTTAATCCATGGGTGGGTGGGGGGGGGGGGGCATGGGGAAGAATCATCTCAGCATCAATCCTTCCAAGTCCTCTCAAAATCTTGCTTATTTCAATGAGATGACTACCCATTTGTCTGCAGTTCAATAGACCCACCCTTCTTCAGAACCTAATCTTTCTCATGAGAAAATATCTTCATTCAGGAATCATTGTGAACCTTCTCTGGACTGTCTTACATAAATAGAAATAAACTGTTCATAAAAATCCAGCTATGGTCTTAGCAAGTCTTTCCACAACTTTTAAACTCAACCACTTTCCAGTTAAGGCCTATATTATTAATTGTATGCTTTGCCTGCATGCTGACATTTCATTCCATGTACAGTGCCGTATCACTATGTGTAGCAGCATTCTAAGTTTTCCTCCTTTTCGCCTCCCTCACTTCTATATTTGTTTTTCAGTCCGAGACCTCTTCAGAATCTAGAAATGGGAGAGATTCATTCACCATCTCTGATCTAAAGTTGCAAGCCATCAGTTTTCAGCCTCTAGTCCAAAAAGTTTGCTTGGTATTTTTCCAATGGTCGTAATTATTGCTTGAAGTTCTTCCATTCCCTTTAATCCCTAATTTACTACTGTAATTGGAACACATTTGATATTTGTTACCCTACGTTCCTGGTAATAAATCATAAAGTTATGGAGTGAGGCAACACCAAAACAAACTCTACTGTCCAGCAAGACTAGGCCGATCATGAAGCACCCATATACCCTAATCCTACACTAGAAAATTCAAAGTACATTTATTATCAAAGAATGTATAAGTCATACAGCCTTGACATTAGTTTGCTTACAGGTCCCTCAGATTCTACACTCATCAGCATACTAGGTTCAATTTATTGTAACCAAATAAAGCTGCCTACCAACCTGTTTGTCTTTGGGATATTGGAGGAAACCAGAGCATTGGCAGTGTGGAGGATCAGAGGGATCTTGGGGTCCGAGTCCATAGGACACTCAAAGCAGCTGCACAGGTAGACTCTGTGTTAAGAAGGCGTATGGTGTATTGCCCTTCATCAATCGTGGAAGTAAATTTAGGAGCTGAGAGGTATTGTTGGAGTACAGTGCTCAGTTCTAGTCACCTCACTACAGGAAGGATGTGCAAGCCATAGAAAGGGTGCAGAGGAGATTTACAAGAATGTTGCCTGGATTGCAGAGCATGTCTTATGAAAACAGGTTGAGTGAACTCGGCCCTTTCTCCTTGGAGCAAAGGAGGATGAGAGGTGACCTGATAGAGGTGTACAAGATGATGAGAGGCATTGTTCATGTGGATAGGCAGAGGCTTTTTCTCAGGGCTGAAATGGTTGCCACAAGAAGACACAGGTTTAAGGTGCTGGGAAGTAGATACAGAGGAGATGTCAGGGGTAAGTTTTTTACTCAGAGAGTGGTGAGCGTGTGAAATGGGCTGCCGGCAACGGTGGTGGAGGCGAATACGATAGGGTCTTTTAAGAAGCTTTTAGACAGGTACATGGAGCTTAGTAAAATAGAGGGCTATAGGTAAGCCTAGTAATTTCTAAGGTAGGGACATAGTCAGCACAGCTTTGTGGGCTGAAGGGCCTTTATTGTGCTGTAGGTTTTCTATGTTTCTATGTTTCATTCAGGGAAACCCAAAGTGGTTATAATAAATACACGCAAATCCCATGCAGGGATTACCAGAGATCGGGATCAAACTTGGAATGCTGAGCTGTGATTTGGCAGCTCTACCATCACTTCCAAGCACCTGCCATTTCCTAATTTCCTATTAGTTTCCATTTATCATCTCTGAGGGGCCATCTCAGATGATCTCTTTTTAAATACTTACACAAATATAAATGCTGTTATATTTCTTGCAAATTGCAATCAATCACAGAAACGCATCAACTGGCTGGTGTAGTCATAGTACATAATTCCTTTTAAGAGGCACATCCTAATTTTAAACTATGCATTAATGGATCAAATAATACATTTAAATAAACCTATCTAAGTGGTTGCACTGTAAAGGTCATTTTATGGCTCGTTCATGTAAAAATTGACCACGCTTAATATCTCGTATGCTGCAGATCACTTAAAGGCTCCAGAATGAACTGTTAAAAACAATGAGGTGTAGAAAGTACTGAAAGAGCTGAAAAGTATAATCCTGCAAATTGGTATTGGTATTGACTTATTATTGTCACATGTACCAAGATAGAGTAAAAGGCCTGTCTTGCATATTGTTTATACAGAACAAATCAATACACTGTGCATTGAACAAGAGTAATGTAAAACAACAATAATAATGTATAAAAGTGACTGAAAAAGTGCAGTTCAGGTAAACGATGAAGTGCAAGATCATATCAAGGTAGATTGCAGTAAAGGCAAGAGTCCAATTTATCATACAAGAAGTCCATTCAAGCAATTGATAACAGTGGGATAGAAGCCTTCCTGGAGCCTTGTGGTACATGCATTCGTATCTTCTGCCTGATGTGAGAGGCGAGAACAGAGAATGGCTGAGGTGGGTGGAGACGTTGGTTATGTTGGCTACTTCACTGAAGCAATGAGAATCCACAGAGGGGAGACTGGTTCTTGTGATGTGCTGAGGTACATCAATCAAAGTTGGTGAGAGCCCATGGGGACATACCAAATTTCCTTATCTTCCTGAAGAAGTAGAGGCATTGGTGAGCTTTCTTGGCCATGACATCAATATGTTTGGACAAGGACAGGCTGTTGGTGATGGTCACACCTAGGAACTTGAAGCTGTCAATCCTTTCAACCTCAACACTGTTCATGTAGACAGGAACATGTGCTCTGCTCCCCTTTCTGAAGTCAATGACCAGTCTTTTGTTTTGTTGAAGTTGAGACATTTTCCTAAAGGCCTTTGAAAATATTCATACTCAGATAATTAATAACAGAATCATTCAGCAGAAGAACAGGTTGTTTGGCTGACCATGTTTGCATTATCCATGATGCCAGATTAATTTAAACCCATCTGCCTGTTTGTATATAGAGTCTGTATCCATATAGTATCCTTGCCTATTTATGTGTCTGTCTTTCTTTACTGCCCATTACAATGCCCAGATAGCAACGAAGGTTCCCCATCTCTGTCTATCCGTGGCCATCTTCCTTATTTTGCCCCAGGTATGGTTCAGGGTCCTACCATTGCTCACATATGTGGAAGGATCCTTCATTGCTGTTTCTGTGCAATTTTGTTTGACCAGTCAGGGTTGTTAACCTTGAGCTGAAGCCCCGAACATGGACGACTGGTGAACTACTCTTAGTCTGGCCCCTACCCTTTGACCTGTTTGGCATGGGTGACCCTACCAAGAGCCAAAACTTAAGGCCCTGACTCTAGCCAGCATAGCTCACTGGGCCATTGAGGCACACATGCCTTCAAATTAAGACAAGGCTGTGATCTACTTGAGGAGGTGTCTGTCTCCAAACATTGCTATTGTATCTGCTTTAACACCTTCCCTGGCAGCATGTTGCAGGCACATACTGTAACATTGTTTTTTTTAAGCAGACTTGTGAGTTACGTTTTCTTCTTTTAACTTTCTGCCTCTCTTCTTAAGCCTGTGTCCTCTAATCAAGTCACTAACATCTAGATGAACATCTTCTGCATCTTCTCCAAATCTTCCACATCCTTCCAGTAAATTGGCAGCCAGAATTTCATACAGGTGTGGCCTGATAAAAAGTTGGTATACCTGCATCATAACTTCCCAATCTTTATACCTAATGGCCTGAGCAATGAAGACAAAAATGTCCTCTCCATTTTTAACCATCCCATCCACTTGTGTTGCTACATTCATGTGATATATTAAAATTGCACTGGGACAAATGTGAGGCAGACACAAGAGAGACAAGATAACAAAGTTTGAGCTGAATTCTTGGACGGGTCAAGGGCAGATGGGCTGGAGACATAACATCAGTTGTTTATAGTCAGTGATTTAGGTCATGTAAATTGTAGATGGAGAATAAAGGCATCTTATTTTCACGCGGAGTATGATTCCAACCACTGGCTGTGTTTTGCCCTCAATGTCCATTAACTTCAGTTTTACCAAGGCTCCTTGATACTACACTGATTGATTGGATTAGTTCCCTTAGATTTATCCAGGCTTTGAGAACAAGACACGCACATTGTTAGATAAATACTAGTGTCTTGGCACAGCTGGAGATGCAGTTAGTTCTGAAGAGCTGGACTTCAGCACAATAGCTGGTATGTATTTTTTGGTCCTGTAGCCATTGCTGTGTCCAGTATTCTTAGTAGTTTCTTCAGATCATGGTGAGTGAATTGAATTGATTGAAGATTTGCTCCTGTGTTGGTAGGGTGTCAGGAGGAAGCAGGGGTGGATCATTCAAACTAAACTTCTCCCAAATGTGCTTGCAAATATTCCATCTTTAGCACTCAGCTGTTGGCCTGCATCATCACTGGGGATGGGGATAGTCTTGGATCATCTCCTCACATTAGATGTTTAATCATTATCAAAAAGAGTAAGTTCTCAAAGAATAAGACCTTGGTTTAATATGAAAGGCAACAGTTTTAAAGGAAATTTGAGGGAAAGTTTTTGATGTAGATGGAGATTATTAAATGGAAACTGATACTAGTGGAGGTGGTGTTATCAGATATGGTCTGACACGATATTTGGAAAACATTTATCCAGGCACTTGAATAGACAAGAATAAACAACATAGACCCAATGGGAAAACGGAATTAGTGTAGATGGTCAACATTGACTTTGTGTGCAGAAGAGCCAGTTTCTCTAACATAGAAGTCCATGATTCAGTTATTCTATTCACAACTACATAAGGCAGTGCAGCAGAACTTTGAGGTAATCTATTGGTTGTGGAATTGCTTAACTCTTTGTTGTTTGACTCTTCTGTGTGCAACTTTATCAGCTTGGTACTTTGTGTTGTGCTTAGTGTTGCTCCCAGCAAGCTCTTCCGCACTTCTCCTTGAACCTGTGTTGGTTCCTTGATTTGATTGACGAGGCAGTGGGGGGATGTCCCAGGCCATGAGCGGGCAGACTGGTGATGCACATTTCTTTTGCTGCTGCTGGTGCACTTCATAAATGCTCAGGTTTGTGCTGCCCGATCTGTTCTGAGTCTATTCCATGTAGTACAATTGATATGCCACACAGCCTGATGGAAGATGTCCTTGGTATGAAGGTGGGACTTTGTCTTCACAAGGACTGTATTCTAGAAATGACAGCATTTCTACCTAATGCTCTCATTTCAAGATGGTGACTTTGTGAGATTTGTTCCTCATTAATAAACAGAGAATTTAGGTGGGACTAATTTTCATATTGTATTGTTTTAATTTTTCTATTGTGCTTAATCAAGCATACTCTCTCCTGAACTTGCAGCACACTATTGACCAAGGGTCATCAAACTTCTCGACAAGGCTGGAGAAGCTGTAGTTTGGTGAACGAACTCTACCTCACAGAAGTTGAACATCAGCTCTTGAAAAAATTATCATAGCTACCACTGGACAATGGCTCCACTATTAGAATATTGTCTCTCAGATAGTCATTGACCTTAAATTTCCCCTGCAATCTTTTTCCTCATATTTTCTTCAACTCCTGAAGCCCATTTCTACCTCCTACAATAAACTGTTTCATATGTTTTATTCCCATAGAACTTTTTTCTTCATTCCTTGAGTTTACCTTTTCTCTCCTCTGCTCCAGATCTTTTCTTATTTATGTCTGGCACACCTCTGATATCCTTCACTATACTGTGGTGAAGATGAGGTAGTAGAGATCAGAACCAAAAATTCCTGATTTTTGGTTCTGATCTCTACTACCTCATCTTCACCACAGATGTCCAAACTGTCTGCATTATGGTGGCCTGAGAGATCTTTACCTCATCTAGTTTGGGTCACAAAAGACTATTAGAGTTAAGGTTTGTATCATTCCATTGTAGATGCTGACATACAATAATATTAACTGCCTAACAGATTCAGAAATATAGGAAACCACTAAATCTGAAGAAATATCTAAAGTGGACAGGGTATTACTCACAACTTCTTTAAAGTTAGGTCCATGAATTGAATCAGCATCTCAAGACCCTAAGCAACACACACAAAATACTGGAGGAACTCAGCAGGCCAGGCAGCATCTATGGAAAAGAGTAAACAGTCGACGTTCTGGACTGAGACCCTTCTTTTGGACAGATGACCCTTCATGACCCTTCTCATGACCCTGAGGATTTTTTTAATAGTTCTTAAAATATCCCCTGCCAGCTGGTGGCATAGTGGGATCAACACCGGACTTCGGAGCGAAATCTACTGAGTTTGAATCCAGCCGGCTCCCTTGCACGCTTTCCATCTGTGCTGCGTTGAGTGTTGAGCTAGCAATTCGGCCTCGTAAAAACAAGAAAGCCTTCTAAAAATAAACGCTGTCATGACGGTGTCCTGATGACTCCACTCAGAGTTAAGGGCTTTCTTCTTCTTCTCCTTCTTCTTAAAATGTAGTACATGGATGTTTTTCAGTGTTAAACATTCAAAACGATGTGTTTACAATACAGAATGAATCATCTGGTGTTATCTTTGAATTGTGTGATAACATATGTTTTATTAAACTACCCACAAAGTAAGAACACCTGTGAGAACACCATAAGAGGCAGAATAGAAAACATTATTATAGCACAAATTAAACACACAAATATTTTTCCTTCTGTATCATAATCATCATGTAATCAATTTAATCTGCATTATTTTTAACTTTCTTAAACAGAGAATTCCAAACAAACCAATTATATTTCCATTGTTAATTGATTTCTAATGCAGCTATGCCATTGCTGAGCATGTGCATCACTGTCTTTAGCTGCATATCATGCAGTTTCTATTATTTTAGTAATCCATATTGTAAAATATTCATGTTGTTATTTGATAAGTTCAAAGGTAATAAATATACTGTATATACAAAACATACAATTTATAGTTTTAATTTGAACATCCAGATATCATAAGTTAGTTTTTAGAAAAAAAGCAATAACATCTTCAATGTAGTAGATTTTCTTATTTCATAGCCATCACAGTTAGTTTGATTTCTCCAATGATTATATATAATTATACATATACAGTATATTATCTTTAACAAGACAGTACAGTTTTACTGTGTATGGTTTCATCTTGGCTACTAAACAGTTTTCATTCTCATTTCTACAGTAACTAAAGTAAAAGAAAAATTAACAAGCTTAAAAAAGATCAACAAATGCATTTTTCTGAATACAAAACATTGTTTCCTTTATAAAAAAGATAAACATTCTACTTGCCGAGGACATAAAATCAATATTAAATAAGTAAAATAATACTGTTCCCATAGTATATTCTCAGTTTTTTTTGAGATTCAGAAGTCCCAAAACAATTGGTTTAATAAATAAAATCATAATCATACTGAGGGTACTTCAAAAGTACAGAGAGAAAACATTAAAAATGTAACTATTCCTTAGAGCAGTCATTGCATCAAATAACATATACACAAATTTTGCCTTTCTGCATTAATTCATTAAGCCTAATATAGAGAAATAGGCATTGGCTTTCTGCCCAAAATAATTTTATTGTCAGCAAAAGTAGATGGCAGATATTCACAATTATATCCTAAGGGTGGACATTTCAGTCAGATTATATTATCCTTACGGACACATACTGTACTGTGTGAAACTGGCTCGGATGTTCAATGGTTGGCAGACAAGAAATAAAAGTCCATTTAGAGTGAGCTTATGCAGATGCACTTAAACCAAGAGGAGGCTTTTTTTTAAAATCCAAGACTACGCTATTTCATACCTTCCAGTATTATCACCAATATCAGACAAAACTGGCAAACAGAAGAGCCATGGGTCATTTGCCATTCACCCAGATTGACCACACTCAAAATAGCTCTAGGAAGCTTTGGCTTTTGGCTTTACTGACTAATTTTATTAATTATTTTAATATAATATCCTAATAAGATGAGATGATCACATTCTTATATAGTTGGGGAAGAAAGGCTGTGGTGGGGAGGAGATAAGGTCCCATGCGCTTGATAAATGCTTCAAGAAACTTAACATGAAATTCAGAGTTACACCTTAACATACGAAGAGATACTTACACAGATCCTTCTGTTTATTTGAGGCTATTACTGTCCCACCCATGGACAAAGAAATGAGAAATAGGGAATCTTAGGATTTTATAGACAGGAGCTACAGGGAGGTGGTCACACCTAAGTTGTAGGATGCTGGTGGCTATGCGACTGTCAGGGAGAGGAAAATAAAACAGACAGTGCAGAGGACTCTCCATAACAGGTATACTGCTATGGATAATGTTTGGGGGAGGGGGAAATGACCTACCAGGGGAAAGCCACAGTGACCAGATCTCTGGCACTGCATCTGGTTCTTTGGCTCAGAAGGAAAATGGGGAGAAGCGGAGCACAGTAGTGATAGGGGTTTCAATAGTTAGAGGAAAAGTTACAAGATTATGTGGATGTAAAAGAGATTCCCAGGTGGCGTGTTGCATCCCAAGTCAAGATCAGAGGTGTCTCTGTCTGGGTACCCACATTCCTAAGAGGGAGGATGGGCAGCCAGTAGTTATGGTTTGCATTGATATAGCAGGGGCAATGGGAACCAGAGTGATAGGTCAGAGGGTGGAGCAGTTGGTGTAAAGGTTGATGTATCATGTAGAGACTGTGAGGAAGGATAGGCAATGCATAAGGCATAAATGCAATCAGTTGGATAGGTTGAAATGCATCTATTTTAATGTGAGAAGGGTGATAAACTTAGAGCATGGATAAGTAAGTGGTTGTCGTGGTGGGAGATCTTAATTTTCCAAATATTAACTGGCATCTCCCTAAAGCAAGGGGTTTAGATGGGGTGGAGTTTGTTAGGTGTGTTCAGGAAGGTTTCCTGACACAATATGTAAATAAGCCTACAAGAGGAGAGGCTGTACTTGATCTGGTATTGGGAAATGAACCTGGTCAGGTGTCAGGTCTCTCAATGGGAGAGCATTTTGGAGATAGCGATTACAATACTACCTCCTTAATCAGAGCATTGGAGAGGAATAGAAACAGACAAGTTAGGAAAGAATTTAATTGGAGTAAGGGGAAATATGAAGCCATCAGGCAGGAACTTGGAAGCAAACATTACGAACAGATGTTCTCAGGGAAAAGTATGGCAAAAATGTGGCAAATGTTCAGGGAATATTTACGTGGCGTTCTGCATAGGTACGTCCCAATGAGACAGGAAATGATGGTAGGGTACAAGAACCGTGGTGTACAAAGGCTGTTGAAAATCTAGTCAAGAAGAAAAGAGAAGCTTATGAAAGGTTCAAAAAACTAGGTAATGATAGAGATCTTGAAGATTATAAGGCCAGCAGGAAGGAGCTTGAGAATGAAACTAGGAGAACCAGAAAGGGCCATGAGAAGGCCTTGGTGAGCAGGATTAAAGAAAACCCCAAGGCATTCTACAAGTATATGAAGAGCAAGAGGATAAGACGTGAGAGAATAGGACCAATCAAATGTAACAGTAGACAGAACCAGAGCAGATCGCTGAGATACTTAATGAATACTTTGCTTCAGTATTCACTACGGAAAAGGATCTTGGTGATTGTAGGGATGACTTGCAAAAGCTTGGGCATATAGACGTTAAGAAAGAGGATGTGCTGGAGCTTTTGGAAAACATCAAGTTGGATAAGTCACCGGGACCAGACAAGATGTACCCCAGGTTACTGTGGGAGGCAAGGGAGGAGATTGCTGAGCCTCTGGCAATGATCTTTACATCATCAATGGGGACAGGAGAGGTTCTGGAGGATTGGAGGGTTGCAGATGTTGTTCCCTTATTTAGGAAAGGGAGTAGAGAGAGCCCAGGAAATTATAGATCAGTGAGTCTTACTTCAGTGGCTGGTAAGTTGATGGAAAAGATCCTGAGAGGCAGGATTTATGAACATTTGGAGAGGCATAATATGATTAGGAACACTCAGCATGGCTTTGTGAAAGGCAGGTCGTGCCTTGCGAGCCAGATTGAATTTTATAAGGATGTGACTAAACACCTCGATGAAAGAAGAGCAGTAGTGTAGGTGTAGTGTATATGGATTTCAGCAAGGCATTTCATAAAGTACCCCAAGCAAGGCTTAGTGAGAAAGTAGGGAGGCATGCAAACCAAGTGGACCTTGCTTTGCAGATCCAGAATTGATTTGCCCACAGAAGGCAAAGAGTGGTTGTAGATGGGTCATATTCTGCATGGAGGTCTGTGACCAGTGGTGTGCCTCAGGGATCTGTTCTGGGACCACTACTCTTCATGATTTTTATAAATGACCTGGATGAGGAAGTGGAGAGATGGGTTAATAAATTTCCTGGACCTTGGTCAGACCCACTTGGAGTACTGCGCTCAGTTCTGGTCACATCACTACAGGAAGGATGTGGAAATTATAGAAAGGGTGCAGAGGAGATTTACAAGGATGTTGTCTGGATTGGGGAGCATGCTTTATGAGAATAGGTTGAGTGAACTTGGCCTTTTCTCCTTGGAGCAACGGAGCATGAGAGGCGACCTGATAGAGATGTATAAGATGATGCGAGGCATTGATCGTATGGATAGTTAAAGGCTTTTTCCCAGGGCTGAAATGGCTATCACAAGTGGGCACAGTTTTAAGGTGTTTGGAAGTAGATACAGAGGAGTTGACAGGGGTAAGTTTTTTACGCAGAGTGTGGTGAGTGCGTGGAATGGGCTGCCAGCGATTGTGGTAGAGGCGGATATGATAGGGTCTTTCAAGAGACTCCTGGATAGGTACATGGAGCTTAGAAAAATAGAAGGCTATGGCTAATCCTAGATAATTTCTGAAGTAAGTACATATTCAGCACAGCATTGTGGGCTGAAGGGCCTATATTGTGATGTAGTTTTTCTGTTTCTAAAATAGGTGGTGAGTGGCTTTGCTAACCATGGATAGTATCACAGCTGCTGAAAGGGAGGACATCAAGGGGAGATTGTCTATTGGAAGTCAGAAACAGGAAGGGAGAAATCACTCTGTTGGGAGTATTCTATAGATACACCGCACTCCCAACTCATAGCATCGGATACACTGAGTAGATCATGAGGCAGAGTTTGGAAAGCTGCAAAAATAACAGGATGGTTGTCATGGGTGACTTCAATGTCCCTGATATTGACTGTAACTTCTTAAGTGCAAAAGGTATAGATGAGAACAAATTTTAGGTATGTTGAGGGAGGATTCCTGACACAATATGTAGACGGACTGACGAGAGGTGAAGCCATACTTGATCTAGCACTAGGTAATGAACGTTGTCAGAGACAGTGATTACAACTCCCTGACATTTACTATGGCCTTAGACAGCAATACAAAGAGATGGTATTGAAAGATATTTAATTGGGGGAGGGCAAACTATGATGCTATTGGACAGGAACTTGGTAATGTAAACTGGCAACTAATATACGCAGGGAAATGCACCAGAGAAATGTGGAGGTCGTTGAGGAAGTACTTGCTGGCGGTTCTGGATAGGTTTGTCCCATTGAGGCGATCTATAGTTACGTCTGTGAAGATAAGCATAGCTCCAAAGTCTGACTTAAGTTTGCTGATGGCACCATTGTGATTGGCCGAGTCAAAAGTGGTGACAAATCAACATATAGGAGGGAGACTGAAAATCTGACCGAGTGGTGCTGCAACAAACTCTCACTCAATGTCAGCAAGATCAAGGAGCTTATTATTGACTCCAGGATGAGGAAACCAGAATCCATGAACCAGTCCTCATCAAAGGTTCAGAGCTGGAGATAGTCAGCAACTTTAAATTCCTTGCTATAATTTCAGTGGGTCTGTCCTCGGCCCAACACATAGGTGTGATTATGAAGAAAACACAGCATGACATGTAAAACTTTAATAAACTTTTATAGATGTGTGGTGGAGGGTATATTGACTGGCTGCAGCACAGGTCTATGGAGAGCAGGTTGGGATCCCCTGGACTAGAGTGAAGATCAGGGATAAAATAGGAAACGTGTCTGGAGTTGGAGGAGCTAGGGAAGATCCTTAATGAATACTTTGCTTTAGTGTTCACCAGTGAGAGGGGCCTTGATGAATGTGAGATCAGTGTCGAACAAACTAATATGCTTTAATATGGTACCATTAAGAGAAAGGATGTTCTGGAACTTTTGGACACAGAAGCCAGGTATGGGCGGGATATATTCCAGGCTACTACAGGTGGTGAGGGAAAAGACTTCTGTCAATTTGGCAATGATCATTGCATCCTCACTCCCTGCAGGACTAATGCCAGAAGGCTGGAGCATGGCAGATATTATTCCTTCATTCAAGAAAGGTAATAGGGATAATCCTGGGTATTATAGACCAGTGAGTCTTACGTCCGTGGTGTTAAAACTTCTGGAGAGTATTCTAAGTGACAGGATTTATGAGCGTTTGGAGAAGCATCATCTGATTATGGATGGTCAACATGGCTTTGTGAGTGGCAGGATAGTGCCTAATGAGCCTGATTGAATTCTTCAAGGAAGTGACAAAGCAAACTCATGAAGGAAGAACAGAGGATGTGGTGTATATGGATTTACGGCATTCAACAAGGTTCTCCACAATAGTATCAAGGGAAACTTGACTGCATGGATTCAGAATTGGCCTGCCCACAGATGGCACAGAGCTAGAAAATGGAGAGTATTCTGCCTGGAAGTCACTGTTCTGGGACCCCTTCGCTTTTTTATAAATGAGTTAGATGAAGAAGTGAAGGGGTGGGTTGGTATGTTTGCAGGTGACACGAAGGATGGTGGTGTTGTGGATAGTTGTAGAAGGTTGTCGTAGGTTACAACAGGACATTGATATAGAGTTAGGTTGAGAAGCAGCAGATGGAGTATAATCGAAAAAGCTCTGAAATGATTTTCTTTGGAAGGTTAAACCTGTAGGCAGAGTACAGGTTTAAACGAGGATTCTTAGTAGTATGGAGGAACAGAGGGGTTTTGTGGTCTTTGCCCATCGATCCCTCACAGTTGCTATGCAAGTTGATGGAAGGCGTATGGCATGTTGGCCTTCACAAGTTGGGGGACTGAATTCAAGAGACACGAGATAATTTTAAATCTCTGGTTAGACTACAGTTGGATTATTTGTGCTCAGTTCTGGGAGTTTGATCATTATAGGAATAATGTGGAAACTTTACAGATGATGCAGAGGAGATTTACAGGATGCTGCTTGGATTAGGGTGCATGCCTTAAGAGGAAAGGTTGAGCGAGCTATGGCCCTGCTCTTTCTTTAGTTACAGAAAAGGAGGATGAAAGGAGGACAGGGTTGTATATGTTAAGAGGCATTGATAGAGTGGAAATTATCACTCTTTCCCCAGGGCAGAAGTGGCTAATAAGAGAAGGCATAATTTTAAGGTAATTGGAGGAAAGTATGAGGGGATGTGAAAGGTAGTTTATTTTCCCTCCACAGAGTGGTTGCTGTATGGAATGCACTGCCACAGCAGGTAGTAGAGGCAGATACATTAAGGACATTTAAGAGACTCTTAGATAGGCACATAGGTGAAAGAAAAAATGGAGGGTTATGTGGTAGGGAAGTGTCAAACTGATCTTGAGGTAGGTTGAAAGGTTGGTGCAACATTGTGCGCCTAAAGGCCTGTACTATGCTCTCCTGTTCTATGTTTATTTGTGATGCCTTTGGGCCCTCTTTTAGCTCTACAAATGAACTTTGTTTTCAGTGGGCATCTGCTAAACAGAGGAGGCATTCCTAGAAGAGCCGCTGTAAAATCTCAGCACAGTAAATTGCTTTGGGATTCTAATGGATCGGGGGTTCATGAGTGCAATGGCAGTGGCAGTGCTCTAACCTTCTAGCTGGAAACCCATTGTTGGAAAGAAGAGCAGTACCTGGGCTAAGATCAGGTTTCGTATTTAGGGAAGACCAGCTAAACAGCAGTCTATTCTTGGACATGAAATGTGATTGATTTTGCTGAAGGTGTAATGAATGGCAGTAGCAGCTCTGACTACTTCTATTGAACACACGACGTGGAAAATGCATAAACCACAAATTCCATGTAGTTACATGGGTTCAGGCCAGTGTTGAATTAAGACATTTTTCAGCTTGATTTTATTTTTCCGCTGGCTGAATTGAATTATGATGCAAATAGTCATATTTCTCATGCTTTTATCCAACTTCCAACTAAAGATAATGGTCTGACAAACCAGATTTTTTAATTACTTTGCATAAACCTTTTTCAAAAATAAAATACCAGCAACCTAAATGAAAACAGAATTAATTTGAATTGAACTGTAAATAATTCTTCTAGTGTAGCCTCAATCTAACTTTGCGTCGCAGCTACAGGTGAGAAAAAACATATGCCTTGGCAAGAATGGAGTATTTGTCCACCCCAACATATGGGAATTAAAGGGGCTAATGACTCCAATGATTGGAGTTTCTATATCCCTAGATCTCAGACCCAAGGTCAAGAAAGTTGGCCTGGTGAAAATGTTGACTGTGCTTTCCTCTGTGATCCACTGAGAAAAAACATATGTGTCTTTGCGGTTTAGTTAAATATTGGCGTCTACAGAGGAATGAAAGTCTTTCCAAGAGACTCCTTGCCAAGTTCTCTGTTCCATCCCTGTAACTAGCAAATAGAAGCCTAGGCCAAAGGCCACAGTGCAGATGGACATCTGCACCACACCCCAATAACGAAAGCTGATGCTGCTGCTGTTTCAGGTATCAGCAAGAGATTTTGACAGTTCATGCTTCTTGGCAGATTCTCAGCAATTCAGTATCTATTGCAAATTTATGTTATCCTTGGCAGCATTTTGTCTATATTAAATAGGTATATTTTGGACTACAAAAACTTGGTAAATTGTGCCTATGGGGGGGAAAAACTATTATAAAGTGAAAACTGAGGGGAATTTTAGGCATTATTTTCAGCTAAGTGTCTTTTTTCCTATTCACTTCAATTCAAAATAGCAAGTTACACATTAGCTGAATAATCCATATCTTGCATGAAGATGATAAAGAACGCTCTGTATAAAACTGCATGCAAATTCTAAAATGTACAAGGCTAAAACAGACATACACTAAAAGTGTTAGCAAATAATGCAAATAATACTTCTGCTGCATTTGGTAAATAACAGTGTTCAAAATTAGGAACTTTCCCCAATATCCTATGAATATGAATGCACAAACCCTTTAGAAAATGCCAGTCCTAAAGTGCACCCATTATTATCAACGCTTCCATAAATAGGTAAGATTATTTAGCTCGTTGCCATCTGTATAACTTGTTAATTAAACGGTCAGGCTATAAAGTTTTTTTTTTGCCTATTGAAGGGTGTGTTTGCATTTGTATTTTGTTTGGTGAAGTTGCTGAAACACCAGATGGTAATACATGTACTTGATGAAAATGATTGTTATTTAACTTTGAACCTGTCAGGCAAAGAACAAACTTTGATGCTTTCAGAAGTTATTTTTAATAAACTGAATTAAATGTTAATACATTTGGGGTAAAGGATACTGCAATTAGCACGAGGTTATATGAAAATGACAGTTTAATCTGTGAATTATTTCATAGGTCTGCTAAGTGAAACATTTCTCAAAATAAAAGAAAACATTTCATTACAGTATTTGCTACATATCACTGTCTTTATTTTCTTTTGTGTACTGTTTATAACAAAACATATTTTACTGTTTTGTATGTTGTAACAAATATGAATATAACATTATAATAAGGGTTCTAAAACAGAAGAAGCTATAATTTCCATATTAACATAGTAAAAATACTGGCACAGATTTGCTTGATACCACCATAACACACATTATATTGCACATAAATAAATTGATTGGTAGAAGAAGCACCATTACAGATATAATATTCCTTTTAATGATATATATTAGGTAGTATTCTTAAATAAAGAAACTGAATCCATTCCTCCTTACAATCATTTTCATATGCTAACAAAATCCAAGCAAGCTATCTTATGAAAAATGGAGAAATGTACTCGATTATTGAAAACTCCATTTAACATTGTTCACATCACACATACACAAAATGGTACTGTGTATGTAACAGTATTTCTGTACAATATTTGACAATAATTATTAAAGATAAAATTAAATCTAGTTGTTCATTCAAGTAAACAAGATATGTAAAATTAAATATGCAATATTAGATATTAATGGTAACAAAATGCAGTAATATGAAAAGTTAGGCTGTTCTTTCTTGTTGGCTCTAATAGGAGATTCCCAGCATGCATACTACTAGGTGTTCATATGTAATGTTAATCATAATGACAGGCAATTTAGGAATCCAAGTTTATTTGAGCTATATAATTATAATATACAATGTGAGTACTTATAAACAACATTTTAGAAACAAATGTTTATAAAACTATTGCCTGTTTTTTCCAGGAATATTAAAACTCTTTAAGCCCTGTAAAGCAGTGCAGCTTTAAAGTGGCTGAGAGCAATGCTATAAAAGTCTGTTATCCATTTAATGTTATCCACGGGAATAAAATTTTGGTAAATTATAAGCTTTAAAAAATGCAGAGGATCTTTTGAAAGTAGATGTAAATAGAAACTAATGTTCAAACATACAAGCCAATTAAATACCCAACTATAATTAAGTACCACACTGCAGAACCAAGGATAAACCAGCATAGAAGTTTGTTCTTGGTTGTTTTGCAATCTACATGCTAAATTTGATTCCAATCAAATTGAAAGTGAATTTAAAGAAAATTGGTGGAAAAATAATTCTCCTGAAAGCATAGCTCTCAGATCAATAAAAACATTGGATTCAAAGCTTTGGACAAAATGTACAACCTAGCAAAAATGAATACATGACATAACAATGAGAAAGAAAATTAGCAGGGCTGGACAAAAAAAAACCAAATTATGAGCCTTAAAATGGCCTACTAGTATTTTATTCTGACAGGTTTAATAGAATCCTAAACTGGCTTGGAGTAAGAGAATAATGTTTAGGAGAATAAGTAGTAAAGATTTTAAGGGAATACAAGAAATGTGAGATATTAAAAAATTAAAACAGAATATTAAAAATTATGTCCAATTTACTTTTGAACTATCAAAGATGTATATAATGAACTTGCCATGTTTACTCCATACAAGTTTGTAAATTCCATCTAATTACATTGATTCTTACTTGGGACAACTTTTCTGTTCTGTAATGTCCTTTTCCATTTTGCCATTGAGAGAAAAATGTCCTTGGTTTAGAGAAGGACTAGACTGAGTCTTCCTCAAGGAACTTTCATCATTTTCTGTGTTAAAAATAATTGCCTCAATTTTTTCCAGATCATCAGTTCCTACCTTTAGTTTTGCCTTCAGTAGATTAATATATGCTTCATATCGATTTTTCTGTAGAAGAAAATGACAATACAAAAGTTTAACATAGAGGACATGCTGCTAAACAACTGAAAATTATTCAAATAGATCCTTAACCCTTTGTTTAAAAGGTGAAAAACAGGGATCTATTATCTCAAATTGAATTCAATGATTATTTGATCTGTTTAAAAATGTAAACAAATTTCAGAATGTAATGAAAACAGAGAATACTGTCTGACTTGCTGAATGTTTCCAGCAATTTGTGTTCTTATTTTAATTTTCCATCTCTACAATTTTTGATTTAAGACATTACGGTGGCAATAGACAAGAGGTGCAGAAGTAGACCATTCGGCCCTTCGAGCATGCACTGCCATTTTGAGATCATGACTGATCAACT
Source organism: Hemitrygon akajei (assembly GCF_048418815.1). Taxonomy (NCBI): domain Eukaryota; kingdom Metazoa; phylum Chordata; class Chondrichthyes; order Myliobatiformes; family Dasyatidae; genus Hemitrygon; species Hemitrygon akajei. Next base: position 50,646,670 of record NC_133138.1, read on the forward strand.
ACTATCAATACCCGGTTCCTGCCTTGTCCCCATATCCCTTGATTCCCCTATCCATAAGATACCTATCTAGCTCCTTCTTGAAAGCATCCAGAGAATTGGCCTCCACTACCTTCCGAGGCAGTGCATTCCAGACCCCCACAACTCTCTAGGAGAAGAAGTTTTTCCTTAACTCTGTCCTAAATGGCCTACCCCTTATTCTTAAACCATGCCCTCTGGTACTGGACTCTCCCAGCATCTGGAACATATTTCCTGCCTCTATCTTGTCCAATCCCTTAATAATCTTATATGTTTCAATCAGATCCCCTCTCAATCTCCTTAATTCCAGCGTGTACAAGCCCAGTCTCTCTAACCTCTCTGCGTAAGACAGTCCAGACATCCCAGGAATTAACCTTGTGGCCTTGGTACTGTCCCACAATCTGATTGTGAAGAATGATCGGGTTCTGTGCACACCAGCTGTGTGGTGAAAAAGGTTTCTCTCACTCATTTCCACAAAACAACTTCTATGATCTCTTCTCTCTGAAAAGGAAGAGACTGTGAAATTAATGCTCTGTGCAAATTTGCGTATCCAACGCCTATGACCTATTCTCACCAGTTAACTATTTCCCCAATCTGTGCAAATGATGATTTTCTTATTGTGATCAGCTCTTGAAAAGACATCTATTTTGAAAAAAAAAACAGTATTCTTTGCTGCATAATCTAAAAGAATACTAGGGCTTGTTAAGTGGTAAAATAATTCTAGCCACAATGCTGTACTTGTGTCATGATGTTCCACATTACAGGGTTGAATTCACTGTATGCATATACCATATTTTCATCTGTCAAAATGTGTTTTGTTGATACTGAACCAGCAGCATTGATAAAATAGTTCAGATTGTTTTGCAAAGACTGAGTTTTAAACCACCAAGGAATTACAAAGATGTTTGACGTTGATGTGGCCATCCAGTGGCAAAGGGCAGTAGTTATTGGTCTTTGCTTAATTCTCCAGTGGAAGTGCTGATATGCCCTCTTGAATGCCCCATTCTGTACAAAGGTTTAGAGCGTAAACAAGTAGATATTGTACTAAAGAAGGCGTATGAAATGTTTGCCTTTGTAACTAGGGGCATAAAGTTTTAAGGGTCAGGAAGTAATGTTGTTGTATAAAACTTTGCTTAGGCCACACTTAGAGTGCAACTTTAGTTGATCCATTACAAGAAGGATGTGGAGGCTTTGGGGAGGTTTCAGAATAGATTTGCTAGGATACAGCCTGGATTAGGTATGCAAGGTTGGACAAATTTGAGTTGTTTACTCCAGAGTGTCAGAAGCTAAGGAGAGACTTGATAGAAGTCCATAAATTATAAGAGGCATAGATAGGCAAGAGAGACAGAATATTTCTTCCCAGCATGGAAATGTTAAACACTTAGAGGGAAAAGCTTTAAGGGGAAATGGGGGAAGTTTTAAGGGGGATGAGTGAGACAAGTTTTACACAGTGGTGGGTGTCTGGAACATGTCGCCAGGGGTGATAGTGGAAATAGATACAATAACGTTATTCGAGAGGCTTTCAGACAAGTACATGAATAAGTACGTAATGGAATGATGTGGATCATGTGCAGGCAGAAGGTTTAATTTGGCATCATGCTTCAGAATCATGGGCCAAAATGTCTCTTCCTGTGCTTTCTGCTCTATGTTCTATCATTAAGAGCGCAAGATAATTTTCAGTACTCCCATTTCAGCCAGCATAGAAATATTGATCAAAAGATCTTCCTTTAGTATTTTGAACATCTATGTGATGGTTTAAATAATGAAATGCAAATTACAGGAACAGAAATACCAGAATCCAGATCAAGTTCTTCTTCAGCTGCAGATCCTAAGGATTTAACTCTTATTGGTGATGTTAGTAAGAGAAGTTATTCACCAGAAGACTGGGATCATGGAGAAATTTGTTAGCCATATTCTAGGCAACCTCACTGGACTATAAGTCACTTGTTAGCAAGATAAAATTGTTGCATTTATAGAATGCACTTCAAAGATTCAAAGTACATTCCAAGAATACGGAATGTAACTCTGAGATTCGTCCTCCCGCAAACAGACATGCAGAAAAGGAACACCATGGAACCTGTTCAAGGAAAACATCAAACAACCAACACGCAAAAAAAGAACAAGTTGCACAAATGACAAAAAGCGAGCGAACAACACATAGAATACCAAACATCAAAGCAAGAGTCCAGGAGTATTCAGTTCAGCGCCACGCCGCTAGCAAACTTCAGGCTGCAGTGCCCGTCTTCGTCAACGCGCCCCAATCAAACCACCCAGAAACAGCAGAAAAAGGGGTAACCAGAACCCAGAAGCTCATGAACATGAACCTCAATGTCCCCCAAAATGAGTCCACAGCCACGAGGCTCACTGGTCAATCCTTGCAATGTGGAATCGAAGACTCCTGCACCTCCCTCTGACAGTAGCTAGCGAGAGGAAGAGGAAGACCAGTTAAATGCCGGCAGACAGCACCGAATACCCGCCTGCCTTCCATTCTCGTCATCATTGACTTCAACCTTGCTCAATGCCTCAATCAGAGAGAAGCAATGGAGCCAATCATGGGCTTGCTCCCTGCCTCCAGGGCCGACACTCTGCTCCCAACCTCACTGAACTCCCTCAGAGACAGCAAAGAATGCCAGATTGCTCAATCGATCCAAAATCACATCATCAAAATTTAAATCATAGGCTCCAATTGCATGCAACTTAGATCATATATGGAAATCATATTTGAAAGAAGAAGCAAAAGAAGTAATTCTGTGAACTGTCTGCAGGACGTCACCATTGTGTTGATGGCTGGCAACATCTTGCACTGTGAATCTTCAAGAAATATGTTTTAATCCACCATTTTAGGTGTTGTAATATTTCTGACAGAGCAGTTAAGATACTCAGTCTTGATGTTGCATTGGCAACATTCTTCTGGTCAGCACTGGATTAGCTGCACAGTCCTTTAGAACATAGAATGGGACTGCGTAGAACAGACACTTTGGACCCACCATCGATCTCCATCTGCATGTGATCTGTATCCTTCTATTTGCTTCTTGTTCATGTGTCTGTCTATACCATTTCCTATATTTAAAAAAACTTGAAATTTTCCTTGAAACTTTCCCCTCTCACCTCAAACCTATCCCCTCCACTAGATGACATTTCCAACCTGGGAAAAAGACTGTCTATTTAAAATGTCTATGCCTCTCATGATTTTATATAGTCCTATCAATTCACATCTCAGCCTCTAACACTTCAGAGAAAACAATAAATGCAAGAAAGTCTGCAGATGCTGGAAATCCAGAGCAACAAACAGAAAATTCTGGAATGTGATAGGAGAGGCGGTTGGTCCATGGGAGAAAGGGAAGGAAGAGGAGCGCCAGAGGGAGATGACAGGCAGGTGAGGAAAAGAGAGGATGAGAGGGGTGTTGCAGTGGGGAATGGGAAAAGAGAGAAGGGGGAGGGATGAGAAATTACTGTAGGTTAGAGAAATTGATGTTCATGAAGTCAGGTTGGAGGCTACCCAGATAGAATAGGAGGTGTTGTTCCTCCAACCTGAGAGTAGCATCAACGTGGCAGAAGAGGAGGCCATGGATCAACGTGTCGGAATGGGAAACAGAATTAAAATGGGTGGCCACTCTTTTATCTTCTTTACCACCATTTTGGTTCCCAAACAGTCCTCCTAGGTGAGGCAAGACTTCACCTGCAAATCTACCAGGGTCTATTGTATCTGGAACTCCCAGTGTAACCTCCTTTATAATTGGGGGACCACTTTGTCAAACACCTTTGCCCTGTCTACCACAACAGGTGGGATTTTACAGTGGCCACCCATTTTAATAATTCCTACATGTTGATCCATGGTCTCCTCTACTTCCTTGATGAGGCTGTTCTCAGGTTGGAGGAAGAAAACCTCATATTCCATCTGGGTAACCTCCGCATTGTGTGTGTGTGTGTGTTGCTCCTGTTTCTCCAGAGAAGATAAACTGTGATTGTTCAAGATGCTGTCCAATCTGAACAACATTCTGGTGCATCTCTTCTGCAGCCTCTCCAAATCCTCCACATCGTTCTTGCAGTATGGCAACCAGAATTGCACACAATTTTCCAAATCTGGTCTAACCAAAGTTTTATAAAGCTGCAAGATGAATTCCCAACCTTTACTCTCAAAGCCCTGACAAAGGAAGACATGTATGCCTTCTTCGCCACTTGTGTTGCCACTTTCAGCAAGCTATGGACTTACCTCCAAATATTGGTATACCTGGGGCTCCTAATAAATATATTTACCACTTGCATTTGACCTTCCAAAGATGGACTACTCTCCATCTTTCATTTCTCCATCCAAATTTCCAATGGATCTAAATCCTGCTGTATTGTTTTGGCAACGTTCCTTGTTGTTGAAACCTCCACCAATTTCTGTCATCAATGTTATAATTGTTCTTTTTAATGTCCTGGAAAATTGTGGAACATTCAGCAGATGCTCAGGACCTTAGAAAACCCCACTGGTATTGTAATTAACATCTCAGATATTTTTGGTATGTGACACATTAATATAAGGTGAAAAGGCTAACTATGATTTCCACTGAAGAATCCTTTCAATTTGCTTTTTATTTGAGTTTGCAATGCACATGCCTTTTTGCTTGGTCCCAGGCAGTATGTGAAATTAGCGCCAGCAGCTCATTACAATATGGTAGAGAGATACTATTCACCAGCTTAATGTCATTTCAGGGTGATGTCAGGGGAGATGAAGCTTAGTGTGGACAGAACACAGAACTTCAGAACAAACTGATTGTACGAAAGATTAGATTTTGCTTCATCACCTTGAATGTCCTGGCACAGGTAATGGACAGAAGATCGAATCTTTCCACATTCAGGTGAATAAAACTACTGAAACACAATCACATTATTGCTCCTCTGAAGAGTTGGTGCCTGAAAATAAAAGCTGTGTTTTATACTCTCCTAGGTAATGACCTCCTCTGTCCCTACTCCTCTCTGTATTTTCAACTGCAAAGGTAGCCCTAGCAGAACACCACAGACTGGTGTTAAATCTTCTCCTCTTTCAGTATCAGAAAAAAAATGGTGACAGAGACCAACAACCTCAAATTCAAACAGCCTTGAATTAATGGTTAATCTTGCTGAAGGGATTTTCCTGCTCATAAATGTAACAAGGCATTGACTGAAATTATTAGGTATGACAAAAGCCCTGCATGGAAATCTGAGTTTGTAGATACAACTGGTAGACTACAGGTACAGTGGATTCCAGTTAATTGGACCATCAGTTAGTTTATTAGGGAAGCAACTAACTCTCCAACAACAACTCTCAAGGAACAAAAACTAATTGGGAAAATAGCTGGGATTCCCTTCATTTATTTGGGGCATGATATCATTTATTTGGAACACTATTTCAATAAATTGGGGCAGGAGACTGTGAGCGGTTTCTAACTAGTGTCAGATGTGTGCACTTGTGTTGCCGTTAGACACTACACTGTGCTTAGAGCAAAGTTTTTAAATAGCATCAGTTGCGTGTGCTTGTGTTTTAAAAAAAAGTGGTTTTTGTCTCTGATAGTTGGCAAGAAATTGGGAGTAAGACAATTCAAACTGTTTTGCTCATTGTGGCTTCAAGTATTCAGGCTTGGAAATGTCAGAAACGGCCGGGAGTAATAATGTACCTATTTCACAACTTCAAGTTAGGAATTACGAAGAATTTGAAGATATCAACAATCATCTTGAATGTTTCAACAAAAATGAAGATTTGGAGGATGTTGTCGTTGATAGTATTGTATGGAGGCTGTCCATTATCTGTACTAGATGCCTGTACTGATTTAATTCATTTACATCCAATCAAATAAACACAATATCCTTACACTTCCTCCCTCGCCACCATTCAGGGCCCCAGACAGTCCTTCCAGGTGAGGCGACACTTCACCTGTGAGTTGGCTGGTGTGGTATACTGCATCCGATGCTCCCGGTGTGGCCTTTTATATTTGGTGAGACCCGACGCAGACTGGGAGACCATTTCGCTGAACACCTACGCTCAGTCCGCCAGAAAAAGTAGGATCTCCCAGTGGCCACACATTTTAATTCCATGTCCCATTCCCATTCTGATATGTCTATCCATGGCCTCCTCTATTGTCAAAATGAATCTAAACTCAGGTTGGAGGAACAACACCTTATATACCGGCTGGGTAGCCTCCAACCTGATGGCATGAACATTGACTTCTCTATCTTCTGTTAATGCCCCTCGTCCCCTTCTTACCCCATTCCTGACATATTTAGTTGTTTGCCTGTTCTCCATCTCCCTCTGGTGCTCCCCCCCACCTCCTTTCTTTCTCCTGAGGCCTCCCGTCCCATGATCCTTTCCCTTCTCCAGCTCTGTATCACTTTCGCCAATCACCTTTCCAGCTCTTAGCTTCATCCCACCCCCTCTGGTCTTCTCCTATCATTTTGCAATTCCCCCTCCCCCCACTACTTTCAAATCTCTTACTATCTTTCCTTTTGGTTAGTCCTGACGAAGGGTCTCGGCCCGAAACATCGACAGCGCTTCTCCCTATAGATGCTGCCTGGCCTGCTGCATTCCATCAGCATTTTGTGTGTGTTGTTGTTTGAATTCCCAGCATCTGCAGATTTCCTCGTGTTTGATCCTCCATTGATAACTATTAGGAACTAATACAGAGTTTTATAGTATGTACTAGTATTGATAGTGTTCCAATTTGTTCTGTATTTCAGTTAAATACATAATTTGTTACTCAGTTGAATGGTAGTTTGCCTTTTTTATACCTTTTTAACTATTTCCATGAAGCTTCGACTATTTGGGGCAGCTACTTAATTGGGCCAAAATGTACTGGTCTCAATGTGTCCCAATTATCTGGAATCCACTGTACATTCAGAGAAGTTCTGGTATTATGTTTCTAGCTTAATGATGTATTCAATGACATTCTGGTAGCATATAACCTCTCTTGAAAGCATTTTCTTTTTTTTAATCTCTAGTCTGATGTCCTGTGACAGAGACGGACTGAGGAAAATCTCCAGATGCTTAATGAAAATAAGGAAATAAGTAAAAAATGTTTAGTTTGAGGTAATAATTCACATCAAAAGCCACTTTCCTTTTGCAGGGAAGTAATTCAGATCTTTGAAAATAGTTTAAGAAAGTTGGCTCATTCATCCGGACAGCTTTTTGATCGAACTTGCTTTATGCAGTCACCCATCCACCACTGCCCAGATGTATTGTTTCTGGGTTGCATTAATCTTTTGCTCCTGTATAGCTCCCAAAGTCTTGAGGCCTCTGTTCTGTGGCTATACTGCACATGAAGTTAGCCATGGCTAGAGACTCGGTCTTTACATGATATATCCTAACACCACATGACAGTTTCAGCTAAAGCCTGAATGACAATGAACACGATGACTCGCAATGGCATGTAAAGCGCTTATCCAATAATTCAGGGCCATTTGCCGATTTGAGGCTGCTGGTCAACGTCTGTCTTCTTTTTGTGTTCTGTTTTCTGAGAAAAATATTTAACAATGCTGCACCAGATTTCACTGAATGTTGCGTGAGTTCTGCTAGGGCTGTTTATGTAAGCAAGGAGCAAGGAGAGAGTAGGACCAGAAGAGTATTATCCAGAACTCCATACCCACAGTTTTCAAAGCTCTGCTTCAACTGTAAAAAGAAACACTTAATTTGAGGTACATCATTATATTTTTGCTTTTGATTTATAAAAAGAGAGTGGAATAAGCAAATTAAACAGCAAACTTACTGTCTTACATTAATTACATTCAAATGAATAGATTGCACTACATTTGCCATCTATGTATACTTAACTACTTAGCTCATGCAAGGATGTATTCAGGGTCAGACTGAAAGGTCAGGTATACCAACATTTGTTCTTTGGTGTACAAGGTAATTCCATAGTGCACCGTGCATGTCCGGAAAGCCATAATACAGTACACTAATTTGTGCACTGCAGCTAGCCGCTAGTTCTCTATGGAAATAATCAGTTATTTGTCAGCGTGATCTGACACTTTATAGAGTTACTATTACTAATGAAACTTTGAGAAGTTTTGTGAAGATTCCTGGTAGATAATCAAGGCAGTCATTGTTAATCTAATTTTACATCCTGTCGTTGAAAATCATTCACCAACAAAAATTCTAGTCTAGATCAATAAAGTGCTCTGTTCAAAGATTATTAATACAGGACTTTGTGATATGGTGCAACTCAAACTACCTGCGTCTCAATATCACCAAGACCAAGGAGATGGTGGTGGACTTTAGGAGATCTAGGCCTCATATGGAGCCAGTGATCATTAATGGAGAATGTGTGGAGCAGGTTAAGACCTACAAGTATCTGGGAGTGCAGTTAGACGAGAAGCTAGACTGGACTGCCAACACAGATGCCTTGTGCAGGAAGGCACAGAGTCGACTGTACTTCCTTAGAAGGTTGGCGTCATTCAATGTTTGTAGTGAGATGCTGAAGATGTTCTATAGGTCAGTTGTGGAGAGCGCCCTCTTCTTTGTGGTGGCGTGTTGGGGAGGCAGCATTAAGAAGAGGGACGCCTCACGTCTTAATAAGCTGGTAAGGAAGGCGGGCTCTGTCGTGGGCACAGAACTGGAGAGTATGACATCGGTAGCAGAGCGAAGGGCGCTGAGTAGGCTACGGTCAATCATGGAAAACCCTGAACATCCTCTGCATAGCACCATCCAGAGACAGAGAAGCAGCTTCAGCGGCAGGTTGCTATCGATGCAATGCTCCTCAGACAGGATGAAGAGATCATTACTCCCCAATGTTATTCGGCTTTACAATTCAACCGCCAGGGGCAAGATATGTTAAAGTGCCGGGGTTAGGACTGAGCTTAAGTTACCATTCAATGTATTTTAGTAAACTATTTAAGAACGTTTTAAAAGCTATTTATTAATGTTTTTTGAGAGGGTGATTTTAGATGCATATCATATTTATATGGAGTTAAGTATTGTATGTAATTAGTTTTGCTACAATAAGTGTATGGGACACTGGAAAAAATGTTGAATTTCCCCATGGGGATGAATAAGGTATCTATCTATCTATCTATCTATCTGTCTAGTAGATGCTGGTTTGAGACTATAAATTAGTTCCAATGTACAAATGCATTCAGGCAAAATAAGACAGAATAAAACAGAGTCAATTACTATGTGGGATGTTACATAACAAGATTTTAACAAGTTGCTGTCCGGTCACGCAAATGTTATCTTTACAAAAAAAATTTGCATAATTGTATGAAGAGAATGGGAGAATTAATTCAAACATGAGAATAATATATTGTGCAACACTGCCATTAGATTGAAATAACATAACATTATGTACAATTATCTTAATTTGAGTATTTCATTATAACACAGATTACTCCTGAGTGTTCATTGTAGATCTGTTGCTCATAATAAATAGTAGTTGGGAAATAATGGCTCTGCAAATACAGTTTTCCATCTATGAAATTGAAACAGTGAGCAATAGAGATTGCAAGTTTGTCGTTTCTTCAACAACAGCTCAGTGAACTGCCAAATGAGGGAGGAAAACTCCAACTGACTGCTAGCTTTGATACTGCACAGTTCCCAACATTATGTCAAAACCTGCTCATCTGTGACTGGCTATATCACAGAGAATTGTAGTTCTTTGGCTTTGTACCTGCTCACTACGATGCCAAAGACTGCTTGTCAAATGGTACATTACCACTGGACACTATGCTGGGTCCAGGGGAGAATACGAACATGTGTTCCCTCAGCTTTAAACCAAAGTTGACTGAATGGGATAAAGACCATAACCCCATTCATTTTAATGGTATAGCCAACTTAGATTCAATATTTCATTGTTTTTTAACCTTTTTTGTTAAACAACTTGATTAATTAAAGCTAGCGGAAACTAGTAAAATTAACTAAATCTATTAACTTTATAAATATTTAATTAATTTTTACAGTATGGTCATTTATTCTGCTTGAATTGTTCTTTTTTATATTATTGGAGACAATTAAAAGCAGATTAAAGAACAAAAGGAAGATCTGGGGTTAAGACTTCAATACTTGCCACCTTAAGCCTAGTTATTGAGGCTTAGTTGTTCCATGATATGCCATGGCAGTTAAGTTTTCAATCGACTATGAAACACAGAGTGTGGCTCTAGCAAAAGCACAGAGGCAATCATGAAGGCAGTAGAAGTATTTTGTTCAATAGAAGTTAATAAACCAACTTTTGGGAGGGTTGTGAATTGAATAGTTGGCATTCTAGTGTTCGTTTAATGCTGCCAACCGAGGGCACTTTTAACTCTTCATCTTCACAATTGCTTTTCCATATTGGTGGAAATATTATAAATCATAACTTTCTTTGTGAATTAACTTACAATAATGTAGTAACTGCAAATCAAAAATCTATTTCATCAAAGATTTTACTATATGATTAATCCTATTCTTTAGCATCTACAAATAAAAAAATGGTAACAATATTTGTAGATTGAAAGTTTTGAGGGATGTAATGTAATTAGTCTTTAATGCCAAATAAATGCACAGTTTAATTACCATTTCTCTTTTGTAACATCACAGGATATCATTTGATGTTCAGTGGCCAAACACTACACATTTTATATGGATTCTTGCACTTCAAATAGCATTCTCACCTCAAATATTAAATAATGTTCTTTAAGTCGGTATTCCTCTGCTTCTTTAGATTTGACATTCTTCGCAGGAGGCTGTGTACTGTGTTCTGCTAATTCAGTTGAAATCTGTCTCCATTTGGTCTCGTGTGACTTCAGCTGCTCTTCCTATTTGTCATCAAATTATATATTAGAAAAGGCATTTTTAGAATGTAATGCAACTTAAAAGTACAGAAATAGTCCATATTTTCAAAATATTGTTGGTTCTGTTTGATTTAAAGATCCTACATATGCAACTGTTGTTATCTAATTTCCTTGAAAAGAAACCACTGCACATAAAGAAGTTGCATCAAAATTAAAGTCTAATGGTACAGTAGTGTAGTGGTTAGCACAACGCTTTACAGTACCAGCGACATGGGTTCAATTCCCACCGCCGGCTGTAATAAGTTTGTACCTTCATCCCCGACTGCGTGATTCTCCTCCTGGTACTCTGGTTTCCTCCAACAGGTCAAAGACATACTAGTTGGCAGGTTAATTGGTCATTGTTAATTGTCCTGTGATTAAGCTAAGGTTAAATCGGGGTTAGGGATGGCACGGCTCAAAGGGCCAGAAAGGCCTATTCTGCACCAGTTTTCAATAAATAAATAAATAAATTTATAAAACATTTACACAGATCTCACATGGTAATTCTTAATTTCATTAAAAGTGATTCACACTTTACATTCATGTGCTTTAGATTTTTAAATGAGTTGAATCAAAAATAACAGACTGCAGTTGAAACCAAAGTTAGCTATTAAAAGGAAGGGTGAAAATATGAGAAAATAATACTCCTATTGCAAATTAAAGTGATAATATGTTGCAGCAATTAAAACATATTTAATAAGAACTGCAGGTGAGAATGCAAGGATTCATCAGAATCATGTTTATTACTCATTTAAAGTGATAACTGGACCTGCCTTCAGGATCCCGGTTCAACAATAGCAGATTATAATAGGAATCATTAAACAATGCAGTTTCGTCTTGAGGCTACTTCATTTTGGCTATTTTCCAAGCAAAAAAAAAAGTTACGTATTTTTTGTGACCTCTAACTATTGCCAAATCCTTTGAATTACTTTTGAAATGTTGTCACCATTGTAACATAAGCTGAGCTGCACAGAATAGAACTTAGAAAATATCAATCAGATAATGACAAAATCATTTACTTATCACTATGCTGGTTGAGAAATAGATATTAGCCTTTACTCTGGGGACAATGGCCCTGCTGTTCTCGGAGTACTGCTAAGAGATGCTGTTATACCACAATTGGGACATTATGTAATATTTCATCTAAAAGAGGACACTGCCATCAGCACAACACTTCTTCAGTACAATACTGAAGCAAATGCTATGGTTATTTACTCTAATATGGATTAACATTTAAATATAATTTTTTGCCTCATATGTAGGAATGCCAGCACCAAACTAAGTCCTCACTAATGTCTTGAACCACCTAATGGTCAAATGCCATTATTCTATTTACCTAGGCAGTTCTCCTCCATAATCCTGACCCTGGTTTACATACCACCAGTGGCTGAATATAATCAAGCGCTTGAGACATTGCATGATGCAGTATCTGGAGTACCTTGTGCTGCTGTGTAGACCTTACTGGCTGCCTAGGGAGTTCACAGCTGTCTATATTCCACTGCAGGCTGATACAGACCTGGCTCTCAAGGAACTGTACGCCATTAGCACCCTGGAGACTGCACTCCCGGAGGCTGCCTTCATTGTCGCCGGAGACCTTAATACCGTGTCGCTGTCTAAAGTCTGTCTGAAGTTTTGTCAACACGTCCAAGTGAGCACACAGGGAAATAGTGTACTTGACCAACCTTTCTACAAGGCTTACAAAGCACTCCTCTGCCTGCTGTTTGGAAAATCGGATCACTCCTCCATCTTGCTGCTGCCAAGGTACAGGCAGAAGCTGAAACAAGAGGTGGCCATAGTTAAAACCATCCACTGTTGGTCTGACCAATTAGTCTCGATGCTAGAGGGCTGCTTTGATGATGTCAACTGGAATGTCTTCCATGACGAAGGATGCCTACGAGTTCCATCAGGAGTTTCATCTGGAAGCGCATCGAGGATGTTGGCCTCCAGAAATCAGTCAGGGTCTTTCCAAACGAGAAACCCTGGATCAACAGTTCTGCGCGCGCAGCACTTACCATGCTACACAGAGCTTACATTGCCAGTGACCAACAGCAACTCAAGAAATGCAGCTACAATCTGTGCAAAGTCATCAAGGCAGCAAAACAACAATCCAGGGACAAGATTCAGACACAACTCTCCACCAACAAAACATGCAGCTTATGGCAAAATCTGCACCATTTTTTTTTACGCACGATTTGATGTTGCCAGCACTGAGCACCTGAGGAAAGCCGCTGATACGACCTGCAGCTTGGTCATCTCTGAGGTTGAAGTACACAGCTGTTTCCAACGTCACAAGGCTGTGGGACCAGACAGCAGCCCAGGGTGGGAACAGGCAGGTGTGTTTACTGCATTTTTAATCTCTTGCTCTCCTAGTGTAGAGTGCCCCCCTGTTTCAAATTATCCACTATTGTTCCTGTCTGAATGACTGGCGTCCCATCACATTCAACTGAACAATAAGCAAGTGCTTTGAGAAACTGGTCAAGGACTACATCTACAGCACGCTACCACCCACACTGGATCCCCTACAATTCACCTACCGACACAACCGATCAACAGATGACACAATAGCCAGAGGTCTACACACTGTCCTTACACATCTGGAAAAGGGTGTTTTTGTGAGGAAGTTGTTCTTGGACTACAGTTCAGCATTCAACACCATAATTCCCTCCAGGCTCGACAAGAAGCTCAAAGACCCCGCCCTTCAACCTGCCTTGTACAGCTGGATCCTGGACTTCCTGTCAGATCACTGGCAGGTGGCAAGAGTGGGCTCCCTCACCTCTGCCCCTCTAACCCTCAACACAGGTGCCCCTCAGGGCTGTGTCCTAAGCCCCCTCCTTTACTCTCTGTATATCATTGACAGTGTTGCCATCCACAGCTCCAAATTGCTAATTAAGTTTGCTGACAACACTACACTGATTGGCCTAATGTCAAATAATAATGAGGCAGCCTTCAGAGAAGAAGTCATCACCCTGACACAGTGGTGTCAAGAAAACAACCTCTCCATCAATGTTGCAAAAACAAAGGAACTGGTTATTAACTACATGGGGAATGGAGACAGGCTAACCCTTATTAATATCAATGGATCTAGGGTTGAGAGGGTGAACAGCTTTAAGTTCTTCAGCATACACATCATCAAGGATCTCATGTGGTCTGTACATACTGGCATAAAGGCACAACAGCGTCTCTTCCACCTCAGACGGTTGAAGAAGTTTGGTGTGGGCCCCCAAATCTTAAGAACTTTCTACAGAGGCACAAATGAGAGCATTCTGACTGACTGTATCACTGCCTGGCATGGGAACTGTACTTCCCTCAATCACAGGACTCTGTAGAGAGTGGTGTGGACAGTGCAGTGCATCTGTAGATGTGAACTCCCCTGTTGTACACACTACTTATTATAAATTGCACATTGCACATTTAGACAGAGACATAACATAAAGATTTTTACTCCTCATATTTATGAAGGACGTAAGTAATAAAGTCAACTCAATTCAATTCGATGCCGTCACCAAACAAGAAACAGTCCGTCCCAATGCATTTCATGCCATAATCGGGAACTTCAACCAAGCTTGTTTGAAGAAAACCCTGTCCAAATATCAGAATACATCCTGGTCCCAACACTCCAGTCCACTGTCATACTAAGATAAGGAATGCCTACCGTACCATGCTCAGACAGCATTTTGTTAAGTCTGATCATTTGACTGTCCTTCTGCCTGCATACAGGCAGAGGCTAAAGAGCAGAGCTCCAGGGATTAGTGGAACAAAGGAGTGGTCACAGGCAGAAGAGATGCAGCTTTGAGATTACTTTGAACCATGCTAAAGTACTAATTTAGGGATCTGAATGAATGCACCATGGTTGTCAGGGACTTTATAGAGACCATCATAGACAAGTGAGTTCCCACTAAACCATTCAGAGTCTTCCCCAACCAGAAGCCCTAGATAAACTATGAGATCAGCAATCTGCTGAGAGCCAGATCAGAGGTATTCAAGTTTGGCAACCCTGCAAGTCAAAAGAGGTGCAGGTACGATTTCTGGAAAGCCATCTCACGGGCGAAGTGGAAATTCCAGACTAAACCTGAATCAATGTAGGATGCTCGACAGTTGTGGCAGAGCTTCAATGCTATTAGCACTTATAAAGTGATATACACGACAACAGGGCTTCACTTTCAGATGTTCAATTCCCTCTATGCTCATTTTGACCACCGAAACATGGAGGGATCATCACGAGTTCGCACAGTCCCCGATGATCCTGTGATATCAGGCTCTGAGACCTATCTGTAAATAGCTTTCAGGAGGGTGTTGTCCAGATGGGTACTAAAGTTCTATGCTGATTAACTGGCTGGAGTGTTCACAGACCTTTAACCCCATCCCACCCCCCGCTTCCGTAGTCTGAGGAACCCATCTATTTCAAGCCGACTTCACTTACACCAGAGCCTCAATAACTATCATCCAGTAGCACTTACATCCTCTGTGAGGAAGTGCTTTGAGTGGTTGCTGATGAAACAAATAAAATTCTGCCTGATAAGTGATTTTGATTCACTCGTATTTGCCTACCAGGGCAAATGCCATCCCATTGGCTCATCACTCAACCCTGGAACATCTGGATGTCAAAGATCTCCTTGTCGACTACAGTTCAGCGTTAAATACTATGATCCCCTCAAATCTAACCAATAAGCTTAAAAACCTTGACCTTAATACCTTGTGCAATTGGATATTTGATTTCCTCACTTGCAGACTCCAGTCAGTTTGGATCGGCAACAACATCTCCCGCATAATCTCTATCGGCAAAAGTGCGTAACAAAACTGTATGCTTAGCTCCCTGCTCTACTCGTTTTACACTTATGACTGTTCAGCTAAGTGCAGCTCCAATGCCTTATCGAAGTTTGCTGATGAGACCACTGTCACAGGCTGAATCAAAGGAGGCGATGAATCAGCATATAGGAGGGAGATTGAAAATCTGGCTGACTGGTGCCATAACAACAACCTCTTACTCAATGTCAGCAAGACCAAGAAGTTGATTATTGACTTCAGGTGAAGGAAACTGGAGGTTCATGAGCCACTCTTCATCAAAGGATCAGAGGTAGAGATGGTCAGCAACTTTAAATTTCTCAGTGTTATTACTTTGAAGGACCTGTCTTGGTCTAGCATGTAAGTACAATTATGAAAAAACAAGGCAGCATCTCTACTTCTTTAGGACCTTTCAAAGATTCAGCAGGACATCTAAAACTTTGACAAACCTCTGTTGATATGTGGTGAAGACTATATCGATGGGCTGTATCATAGCCTGGCATGGAAATACCAATGCCCTTGAATGGAAAATCCTTACAAAAACTATTGGATGTACCACAGTCCATTGTGGGTAAAGCCCTTCCAACCATTAAACACATCTACAGAGTGTTGTCACAGGAAAGCAGCTTCCACCATCAGGGACCACCAGGACGCGCTCTCTTTGCACTGCTGCCATCAGGAAGAAGGTACAGGAGCCTTAGGACTCCCACCATATTCAGGAGCCAAACAGGAATTACCCCTTAACTATCAGGCTCTTGAACTAACAGGGAACAACGTTACTTACCCTGCCACTGAAATGTTACCAGAACCTATGGGTTCACTTTTAAGGACTCTTCATCTCATGTTTTTGATATTTATTACTTTCAATATTACTTCTTTCTTTTTTGTATTTGTATTGTTGTCCGCACTGTAGATGTGGTCTTTCATTGATTCTATTATGGCTGTTGGACATATTGGGTACGCCTGCAAGGAAATGAATCACATGGTTGTACATGGTGACATATACGTACTTTGATATTAAATTTACTTTGAACTTTGATCTGTAGAAAGGGATTGATCATCTCTATTTTCTGAGGTTTGTTTGAAGCTGCTTATGGAGGAAGAAGAGCAAAGATCTCACAGGTCAACAGAATGACAATTGTCCAGACTGTAGCAGTAGCTGGAGAAAAAAAAAACGGCTCAGGAAATTTTGCAAGGTAAATATGGTCGACATCGCATAGTAACATATAAATAAGAAAGATATACCATTTTCTCTCAACCATAGAGAAAAACAATTTCCAAGCTGCTCGTGCAGAGTATCCAGCAACTGTTCTGCACAAGCATCTGAAACTATCACCCCACAAAGCAACTCTGTATGGAACTGACCTTCATGATGGCTCATATTTATTTACTTACAAACAAATCAAAACTGATCTCTATGAGGACCACAACCTTGTTGTAGGGTTTGGAGGCTTGCCTGCCTCAATGACTCAGAGAGCTATGTTGGCTAGAGTCAAGGCCTTGAGCTTTGGCTCTTGGAAGAGTCAGTCATGCTAAACAGGCCAAAGGGTAGAGGCCAGACTAAGAGGGGTCCACTGGTTCTCCAGGCATGGGGATTTAGTACAGGGCTAGTAATCCTGGTGCTTAAAAAATACTGAGAAACTACAGAATCAGCAATGAAGAATCCTTCTATATCTGCGTGTAATTGTATGCCTGAGTCTCCACCCAGGACTTTCACATTGACAGTAGTGGAAATTGACACGATGAAGGAAACCCTGAATACCACCATAGCCAAGACCAAAACTGGTTCTTGGAATACGAACCATGTACAACATTGGCAAGCTAGCAGATAAGTGCAGAAATGCATTGTTATAACCTACATCTACTAGCTGTCAGTGAAAGCAGACGGACAGGGTCTGGCAGTAACTGGTGAGACAGTTTTACACTCAGGAAGGGAAGATGGTCAGCATCACGATGGCATAACTGTTGTTTTGAAGAGATCTCCAACCGCGCCCTACTCCTTCAGTGCCAACAGGAGGACACAATGATTGGCCACAATCATCATGAGGAAACGTTGGAGATGGATTAGGCATGTGATGAGAAGAGAGCCAACTCCGTCATCAAGAGAGCACTTCATAGGACCCCTGAAGGGAAGAGGAAACGTGGGATATCAAAGTCACCATACTGTAGAGACAGAAGTGAGGAGCTTGAACCACACCTGGGCACAAGAGAGAAGAAGAAGAAATGAGTGAAGACACAAACAAGAGAAAATCAGCAGATGCTGAAAATCTGAGCACACACACAAAATGCTGGAGGAACTCAGCAGGCCAGGCAGCATCTATGGAACAAAACACTGTCAATGCTTCAGGCTGAAATCCTTCGGCAGGACTGATTGAAGACACTTGATTATCACTCATCAACATTCTTTTCAAACTCTGCTTGCAAAACTGAGTAATGTGCATCTTAGGGAACACATTTTATATGAAAATGCTATGTTCAATACTTGGGGACCTTAGTAAAGAGAGTTGGTATGAAGATGAAAGCATTCCAAAGTTCAAGGTGAACACTGCCTTTCTAATTCTTGTTTCTCCATTCACAATTTGTGACTAATGGCACTGACACGTTTAGCTCCTTTTTACTAGTGCTTTAAGAGTTCCAAAAAGTTAGTTCTAGACTTGCAAGCATCTGTGCATCTAATATCACAAATAGTGTCTGTAGAAATTACATAACAGACCATCAACAGAGATGTGACTGGATCAATACAGACCTAGATTAAACTAAACAACATCATATTAACCTTTCTGGTCTTACTCTATCCTTTAAATAACATCAGATATGCCAGTAATAAGATTAGCCATGCACACACAGAAATGCATAGAACTATTTTCATTGTTATCTTACAGGAAATCTACTTAAATTCATTCAGTAAAGTAATTGTAAATTAGAGGAATGGCATCATGGTTTCTACATTAACTTGAAGGCAAAAATTGAGCAGGCACGTGATTAAAATTAAGTTATTTGCGTCAAGTCTTGTTTGCTGATTGTCACATTAAAACTTTTAATTATATGAAAAGTTTACCAATACCTATGCTAGCATCTTGTATAAATCTAAACTTTCTGGATAAAAAGATGATTATCCCAGAACCTCGGGCCTCGGGTACGAACTTACCTGGGACAGTCGGGGGGCGCTGTAGACCAATTCCGCTGAGGAGGTGTCCAGGTCCTCCTTGGGGGCTGTGTGGATGCCCAGTAGGACCCAGGGAAGCTCGTCTGTCCAGTTGGGGCCCCTGAGGCGTGCCATCAGGGCCGACTTGAGATGTCGGTGGAATCGCTCTACCAAACCGTTGGACTGGGGATGGTACGCTGTGGTGTGATGCAGCTGGGTACCCAGGAGCTGCGCCAGTACTGTCCACAAACCAGACGTGAACTGTGCCCCTCTGTCAGAGGTGATGTCCATTGGGAGGCCAAACCTGGCGATCCGGTTTGCAATGAGCGCCCTGGCGCAGGAGTCAGTGGACGTGTCCGTGAGCGGTACGGCTTCCGGCCATCTGGTGAACCTGTCTACCATAGTAAAGATATACCTGGTGCCCCGGGAGACTGGCAGGGGGCCAACAATGTCCACGTGGATGTGTTGGAACCTCCTGTGCATCGGCTGGAACTGCTGGAGGGGAGCCTTCACATGCCGCTGGACTGGCAGTGTACACAGGTCCTGGCCCAGTGTCCGACCTGTTTGCGCAAACGGTGCCGGACAAATCTGTCCACTACCAGCTTGATGGACGCCCGGATGGACGGGTGGGCCAGGTTGTGCAGCGTGTCGAACACCCGGCGCCTCCATGCTGCTGGAACCACGGGTCGGGGTTTGCCAGTAGACACGTCACACAGGAGTCAATCTGCTGCCGGGCCGATGGAGACATTCTCCAACTGGAGCCCCGAAACGGCTGTACGTAAAGCCGGGATCTCGGTGTCCGACCGCTGTGCTTCCGCCAGTGCTGCGTAGTCTATTCCTGAGGACCATATGCCTACTGAGTAGAGGCAGGGTCGAGATAGTGTGTCGGCGATGACGTTGTTCTTCCCTGCAATGTGGCGGACGTCTGTGGTGAATTCTGAAATAAAGGACAGGTGCCTCTGCTACCGAGCCGACCATGGGTCCGATACCTTGGCCAGTGCGAAGGTGAGGGGCTTGTGATTCGTATACACGGTGAACTCCCTGCCCTCAAGGAAGTACCAGAAATGCCGGACAGCCAGATAGAGCGCTAGCAACTCTCTGTCAAAAGCCCTGTACTTCACCTCTGGTGGCCGTAGGTGCCGGCTGAAGAAAGCGAGTGGTCACCACTGGTCCTCAACGAGCTGCTCTAGGACTCCGCCGACTGCCGTGTCCGAAGCGTCGACTGTGAGTGCCATGGGTACATCGACTCTCAGGTGCACTAGGAGGGCCACCTTTGTCAGCGCCTCCTTAGTCTGCTCGAACGCCTCCGTGGACTCCACGTCCCATGCCACTTCTTTGGCCTTGCTGGCCTTCAGGCGGAACAAGGGTCTCATGATGCTTGCCGCCACCAGCATGAACCGTTGATAAAAGTTGACCATCACTATGAACTCCTACAGGCTCTTGACCGTGCTGGGCTTGGGGAACTGGCGGATGGCTTGGACCTTGTCTGGTAGGGGAACTGCGCCATGTCGGTTGACTCTGTGGCCCAAGAAGTCAATCTCCAACAGCCTGAACTGGCACTTCACAGGATTGATTGGCAATCAATTCCGCCCATGGTCGCTCAGGCGTTGTCAGAGCTGGTGCGAATGTGCCACGTGCTCTTGGTGCGAACTGCTGGCCACCAGGATATTGTCCAAGTCAATGAATATGAAAGCCAGGCCACGTGCCACCAAGTCCATGAGCATTTGGAAAGTTTGGGCTGCATTCTTAAGACCGAAAGGCATCCTCAGGAATTCAAACCAGCCGAACGGGGTGATGAGGACTGTCTTGGGCACGTTGTCGGGGTGCACTGGGATCTGATGGTATCCCCTGACCAGGTCAATTTTCGAGAAGATGGTCGCTCCGTGCAGGTTCGCTGTGAAGTCCTGGATGCGGGGTACCAGGTATCTGTCGGTGGTTGTGGCATCGTTGAGTCCTCTGTAGTCTCCGCAGGGCCTCCATCCTCCTGTGGACTTGTACACCATGTGCAGCAGGGATGCCCACAGGCTGTCTGAGTGGCGTACGATCCCCATCTCTTCCATCTTATGGAACTCCTCCTTGGTGAGGTGGAGCTTGTCGGGTGAGAGCCTCCGAGCTCGGGCGTGCAGCAGCTGTCCTTGCGTGGGGATGTGGTGCTGCACGCCGTGCTTGGGGTTGGCTGTGGAGAACTGCGGGGTAACTATAGAGGGGAATTCCGCCAACACCCTGGCGAATTTGTTACCCGAAGGGGTCACGGAATCCAGGTGGAGGGCTGGTAGCTTGGCTTCTCCGAGCTGGAAATTCTGGAACGTCTCGGCGTGGACCAAACACCGGCCTTCTAGGTCGACCAGGAGGCAGTTGGCTTGTAGAAAATCTGCCCCTAGTAGTGGCTGTGACACCGCTGCCAACGTGAAATTCCAAGTGAAACAGCTGGACCTGAAATGCAGTGAGATCGTTCGCGGGCCATATGTCTGAATACTGGTGCCATTTGCGGCGGTGAGTTGGGGACCTGGGACCGTGTTACAAATGACCATGTTCGAAGGGGGGAGTATGCTGACTTCAGCCCCGGTGTCTACCAGGAAGCGCCACCCGGGGTGTTGGTCCCAGAGGTACAGGAGGCTGTCTCAGTGGCCAGCCGTCGTAGCCATTAGCAACAGCTGGCCCCGGCATTTCCCGGAAAACCACATGGTGGACGGCAGCGGCGCGCGCCTGAGCCCCATCTTTGGTGATAGAAACACCATTGTTCCAAACTTTTGTCTTTTTCCCCCGTGGGTCTCGACAGCTTCGGTTGCGGTGCCTGGGCTTTGGGGCGCGTGATTGTGGCTAGGCCAATGAAGGCTGCTCCATGTTGCTTGATCTGCCAAAGGACATTTGCTTTAGCTGCAACCTTGCGTGGGTCGCTGAAATCCTCACTCACGAGGAGGAGGTGAATGTCCTCTGGCATTTGCTCGAGGAACAACTGTTCAAATAAAAGGCACAGCTTATGGCCATCCATCAGCGCCAGCATATCATTCATGAGCTGGGATGGTGTGCGGTCGCCCAGGCCGTCCATGTGTAGGAGCCGCGTGGCCCTTTCGTGGCAGGAGAGTCTGAAGGTATGGATCAGGAGCGCCTTAAGCTTAGTGTACCTGTCCTCTGTTGGTGGCTGGCGTAGGAAGTCAATGATCCGGCCTGCCGTCTCCTGGTCGAGCGTGCTGACCACATAGTAGTATTGTGTGGCGTTGGCTGTAATGTCTCTGATATTGAACTGGGCCTCAGCCTGCTCAAAGCAAACGTGGGGCTGAGTGGCCCAGAAAGTCGGGAACTTCAGAGAGACCGCGCTGTGCGAGTTGCTCGAACTCATGGCTGGTCGCTGATTCACCGGCTCCAGATGCCGTGTGGAATGTCGGGGTCACCAATGTAGTTGTGCGCAACGCACTGCTAAAGAAACACACTGAGGCAGAGAGAGTGGAACTCAGATTGCCTTTACTGATTCAAAATCACGCGTTTAAATCTCCCCTCCAATGGGCCCCTGTGACCCACGGGGTGGACGTGACGTTAGACTGTCCCTGGAAGGTCCGCCCCGAGTGGGTAGTTCCAAACGCACTACCGTGTGTCTGCCCACAGCTCCCAATGGTGGTTCGAGTCCCGCGTGTGCGGGCCGCCACAAGATGGTCATTGTGATGGTCAAATGTTTGAAAGTAGTGGAAAGGTCCAAAGGAGACAAAGGATTAAACTGGTGGATAAAACTCATACCAGACAAGTTTGCTGATCATTACCTTGGGGGCATTATCAAATATTGAACTAGATCTCAGATTAGATTTGAAACATCTGAAGTTAAGGGATTCTTGGATTAGACAAACACATGACCTACGACAGAATTATAAAATTACTCTAAGATGACGTACTCTAAAAGACGCAAAACAGAAGAAATGGTTTGGCAATTGTATCACACAAACATGAAGAGAATTTTGTTTAAAAAGCAGAATTGCCATCTCCATTTCTCGTCGATTAAAGTGCTGAGAAAGACTGAGATCACCGAGGTAAGTGAGGAAGGCGAGCGGGTGCTTAGTGCTGTCTACCAGCCTCTCACTCGCTGCTGCTGCAGGAAGGTGTCTGTGTTTGATGGGGCTTCTATTCCTCCCACTCGCTGCTCCCAAAGGAAGATGCCTGCGTTTGAATGGTCTCTCTCTTCCTCGATGCTGTCGGAGGGTGGGGCCAGAGTCCTGGGTCTTGGACACGTTTTAATCAACTAGGTTTGTGGATTGGACTCTGTAGTTAACGTTAAAATGTGTTTCTGGTTCCTTTTTTGTTGCTATTTTGGGCAATTTTGATCACGGCTGCTGCCAGGTAACAAACACTGAGCTGAACTGAACATTCCTAGACTCTTTCGATCTTGTGTGTTATATTCTGTGTTTCACTCTTTTTTCTGTCATTTGCACGATTTGTACTTTGCATGCATGGGGGAGGGGGTTGATATTTTTCTTTGAATGGTTCCAATGGTTTTCTTTGTTTTGTGGCTGTCTGTGAAGAAGACAAATCTCAGAATTGTATACTGCATACACACTTTGATAATCAATGCCATTTCAATCCTTCAATCTTTAAATCTTGTATCTTTGACTTCCTGATAGCCCAGAACATGGCTTTCAGGGAATGATACCATAAGAATCACAGGGAACTGAGTATTTAATAATGTATAGACTTCCAAAATATATTTCTAAATTTAAAGTTGTGTTTTTTTAAAGAGCTTCCAAATCTCACTTTGGGATTGAATTGGAAGTTTTTTTTTAATACAGTGAACACTTGGTCTCTCAAACCTTTTATCTCTGATCCCTTACCCCAGCATGCATTTAAGTCTGAAAATCAGATCAATTACTGCCAGTTTCTTGTGTGCAAATCATACATAAAAGCAATTAAACTCAAGTTGGATGGTGCTGGTGTTTGTATTAGGGTAAAATTGCACCCATTAGGAAATTGTCCAACACACTTTCATACACAAGTCATTTTAGCCTGTCTGACAGTTCACCAGCATCAGTCAGCATCTAATGGCACTGAAAGTTGCATACTGTGCATTTGCTCCATTAGCTACATAAATCAAAGCTTTTAGGTGCAACCTTTAAGACTTGATCATTCAAAAATAATGTTTATTTTACTGACAGAGGCAATAATAGGGTTGCTACTGGTAGTAATGAGTATCTGCAAGCTTTCAATGCTCAGGCTTATGGAAACATAGAACAATACAGCACAGTACAGGCCCTTCAGCCCACACTGTTGTGCCAACCCTTAATCCCTGCCTCCCATATAACCCTCTACATTCAATTCCTGTTCACTGTCTTTTATTTTTCCTGTAAATTATGATAGTATTTTCAGGTTAGAGATGGATGCAGTGATATCTGATCATTCACCCTGGAGAGGCTTAAGATTACTCACAGGATAGGACTCTTTCACGACATCTGAGCACATGGGAATGTTCACCTACACAAATGACTCAAGTCCCACCCTCCCTGTACTTTCTTCATCACTATGTTGTTTTATCATGAAAGTTGTTCCTTGGCTGTATCTCAAGATTTCCTTTCAGGTCAGAGAGCCATACAGCATAGAAACAGGCCATTCACCCCACTATGTCCATGCCATGCAGTGTGCACCGTCCCATGACAGAGCATACAGCACAGTAGAGGCTCTTCAATGCATGATGCTGTGCTGACTTTTTGACCTAATTAAATATTTATCTAATCCTTCTCTCCCACGTAGCCCTCCATTTTTCTGCAATCTCATCTTCCAGTACTTGAGCCACAGCCTTCAATGAGTAGGCAATTCAAGTGTTCATCTTCACATCTAGGCTGTTAATGACAGTTTTCACTGCTTCCCAGGCAGTGCATTCTCGATGCTCATCACTCTCTGGGTGAAAAAGGTCTCCGTTAGATCCCTTCAAAATACCTTATCCATTAACCTAAATCAATGTCCTCTGATGAGGGAAATGATTTATGGTTTATACCCTCCTCATACACCTCAATTTTATAACACACAGGCAAGTCCCTTCATAACCTACTTTGCTCCAGGGGAAATAGATTTTTCCTCTCCACTCTGTCTTCATAACTAAAATGCTCCATTCCAGGCAATATCCATAAGACCATAAAGCATAGGAGCAGAATTAGGCCATTCAGCTTATTGAATCAGCTCTGCCATTCCATCATGACTGATCCCAGATCCTACTCAACCCCATACACCTGCCTTCTCACCATGTCCTTTGATGCCCTGACCAATCAGAAAACAATCAACTCTCACCTTTAATATACCCGTGGGCTTGACCACCTCTACAATCTGTTGCAAAGTATTCCACAGATTCACTACTCTCTGGTAAAATGTCCTCCTTACCTTTGTTCTAAAGGGTCACCCTGTAATTTTGAGGCTGTGCCCTCCAGTTCTGAATAACCCCACCATAGGAAATATCTTCTTCACATCCACTCTATCTAGTCCTTTCAACATTCCGAAGGTTTCAATGAGATCCCCACACATTCTTCTAAATTCCAGTGAGAAGAAGCCCAAATTTGCCAAAGTCCCCTCATTGTTCAACCCTTTATTCTTGGAATCATTCCTGTGAACCTCTTCTGTTCTGACCCTAATGACAAGATATCCTTTCTGTGATATGCGGCCCAAAACTGTTGACAATACTCTAAGTGTGGCCTGACTAGAGTCTTATAAATGCTAGGCATCATTATCTCCTTGTTTTCATATTATATTCCCCTTGAAACAAATGCCAACATTGCATTTGCCTTGTTTGCCACAGACTCAACCAGTAAATTAACCTTCTGGGAGTCATGCACGAGGACTCTTAAGCCCCTCTGCACTTCTTACGTTTGAAACTTCTCCCCATTTAGATAATAGTCCACACTATTGTTCCTTTTACCAAAAAGCCTTATCGTTATCCAACACTGGATTCCATCTGCCACTTTTTTGCCCATTCTTCCAATTTGTCTAAGTCCTGCTGCAATCACATTGCTTCCTCAGCACTACCTACCCCTCCACATATCTTTGTATTATTCGCAAACTTTGCAACAAAGCCATCAATTCCATTGTCCAAATCATTGTCAAACAATGTGATAAGTAGTGTTCCCAATACTGACCCCTGAGGAATACCACTAGTCAGTGGCTGCCAACCAGAAAAGGTCCCTTTTATTCCCACTCACTGCCTCCTGCCTGTCAGCCATTCCGCTATCCATGCCGGTATCTTTCCTGTAATGTCATAGAAATTTATCTTGTTAAGTAGCCGCATGTGCGGCACCTTATAAAACACCTTCTTAAAATCCAAGGAAATGACATCAACTGTCTCTCCTTTGTCCATCCTGCTTGTTACTTCCTCTAACAGATTTGTCAGGCAAGATTTCCCTTCACAGAAACCATGCTGACTTTGACTTATTTTATCATTTGTCTCCAAGTACCCTGAAACCTCATCCTTAGTAATAGACTTCGAAACTTTCCCAGTCACTAAGGTCAGGCTAACTGGCCTATAATTTCCTTTCTTTTGCTTTCCTCCTTTCTTAAAGAGTGGAGTGACATTTGCAATCTTTCAGTCCTCTTGGACCATGCCAGAATCATGTGATTCTTGAAAGTTCATGACAAGTGCATCCATTATCTCTTCAGCAATCTCTCTCAGGACACTGGGTTGTAGTCTACCTGGCCCAGGTGACTTATCCACCTGAAGACCTTTGTGTTTGTCTAGTATTTTTTTCCATTGTAATAGCAATGGCAATCACTCCTACTCCCTGATGCTCACAGATCTCTGGCACACTTCCACAGTGAAGACAGATACGAAGTACTCATTAAGTTCATCTGCCATTTCTTTGTCCCAGATTACTACCTCACCAGCATCAATTTCCAGTGGTCCAATATCAACCCTGACCTCCCTTTTACTCTTTATAGAACATAGAATAGTACAGCACATTACAGGCCCTTCAGCCCACAATGTTGTGCCGATCCTCAAACCCTGCCTCACATATAACCCCCCACCTTAAATTCCTCCATATACCTGTCTAGTAGTCTCTTAAACTTCACTAGTGTATCTGCCTCCACCACTGACTCAGGCAATGCATTCCACGCACCAACCACTCTCTGAGTGAAAAACCTTCCTCTAATATCCCCCTTGAACTTCCCTCCCCTTACCTTAAAGCAATGTCCTCTTGTACTGAGCAGTGGTGCCCCGGGGAAGAGGCGCTGGATGTCCACTCTGTCTATTCCTCTTAATATCTTGTACACCTCTATCATGTCTCCTCTCATCCTCCTTCTCTCCAAAGAGTAAAGCCCTAGCTCCCTTAATCTCTGATCATAATCCATACTTTCTAAACCAGGCAGCATCCTGGTAAATCTCCTCTGTACCCTTTCCAATGCTTCCACATCCTTCCTATACTGAGGCGACCAGAACTGGACACAGTACTCCAAGTGTGGCCTAACTAGAGTTTTATAGAGCTGCATCATTACATTTCATCTGTTAAACTCTATCCCTCGACTTATAAAAACTAACACCCCATAAGCTTTCTTAACTACCCTATCTACCTGTGAGGCAACTTTCAGGGATCTGTGGATATGTACCCCCAGATCCCTCTGCTCCTCCACACTACCAAGTATCCAGCCATTTACTTTGTACTCTGCCTTGGAGTTTGTCCTTCCAAAGTGTACCACCTCACACTTCTCCGGGTTGAACTCCATCTGCCACTTCTCAGCCCACTTCTGCATCCTATCAATGTCTCTCTGCAATCTTCGACAATCCTCTACACTATCTACACCACCACCAACCTTTGTGTCATCTGCAAACCTGCCAACCCACCCTTCGACCCCCACATCCAGGTTGTTAATAAAAATCACAAAAAGTAGAGGTCCCAGAACAGATCCTCGTGGGACACCACTAGTTATAACCCTCCAGTCCGAATGTACTCCCTCCACGATGACCCTCTGTTTTCTGCAGGCAAGCCAATTCTGAATCCACCTGGCCAAACTTCACTGGATCCCATGCCTTCTGACTTTCCGAATAAGCCTACCATGTGGAACCTTGTCAAATGCCTTACTAAAATCCATGTAGATCACATCCACTGCACTACCCTCATCTATATGCCTGGTCACCTCCTCAAAGAAATCTATCAGGCTTGTTAGGCATGATCTGCCCTTCACAAAGCCATGCTGACTGTCCCTGATCAGACCATGATTCTCTAAATGCCCATAGATCCTATCTCTAAGAATCTTTTCCAACAGCTTTCCCACCACAGACGAAACCAAAAAAAAGACTTTTAGTATACTGCTTTATATTATTGGCTAGTCTGCTCTCATATTTCATCTTTTCCCTTCTTATAGCTTTTTAGTTGTCTTTTGTTGGATTTTAAAAGCCAACTTCCAGCTTCCCAGCAACACACACAAAATGCTGGTGGAACACAGCAGGCCAGACAGCATCCATAGGAAGAAGTACAGTCGATGTTTCGGGCTGAGACCCTTCGTCAGGACTTCTCCATTCCTCCCTTCCCTCTCCTGACAGTCACCCATTTATCTGTCTCATGTAGCCTTGGGGTGACTACCTCCCTGAAGCTCCTGTCTATCACTGCTCCACTTTCCCTAACAAGCCGCAGGTCATCGAGCTGCAGCTCCAGTTCCCTAACACGGTCTCTAAGGAGCTGCATCTTGATGCCACC
Source organism: Hemitrygon akajei (assembly GCF_048418815.1). NCBI lineage: Eukaryota > Metazoa > Chordata > Chondrichthyes > Myliobatiformes > Dasyatidae > Hemitrygon > Hemitrygon akajei. The sequence goes on from NC_133138.1 coordinate 50,675,020, forward strand.
TAGCACTGACATGGCCATCGGGGAGGCTCTTGAAAACTCCACATCTGACACCCAGAACAGAGCATTGGCTCTGTAGACATACTCCCTATTCTCTCATGAGTTAACAAAAAGAAATAAGAAATGAACTTACCGACTTACCTTGCCTCCAGCTGTTTGCGCCAAAGCCTTGTTGAGCCAAATCCTTACTACTCTGCTTCAGACCTCCGACGATGACCACTCCCATGATGATTGCTCCACTATGTAGTACCTCTCTTTTATAGAGACTGGGTTTTTAAAAACTCTTCGCCGGACTGTTGCGGGAATATTTCTGTTGCATCTGCGCAGTACTCCATTTCATCCTGACAAATTTCCTCTGCACCTGTTCCAGGTCTATAACATCACTCCTATACTGCAGTGACCAGAACCGTACGCAGTACTCCAGCTGAGTCCTCCCTGCTAATGCCCTGACCAATGAGAGCCAGTATTCCATATGCCACCTGGACTACGTTATCCACCTGTGCTGCCACTTTCAAGGACCTTTGGACTTGTACACCAATGTCTTTCTCTTCTGCAATAGCTTCAAAGACCTTTCTAGTCGTGGTGTATGTCCCACACTCATAAGTGCTCCCAAAATGCTTCACATCGTATTTCTCAATCCTTTTCATCAGTACATCGATATCGCCCCATAGCTTGTCTTGTCTTGTCCATACTGAACCAATCGCCGCCACTGGGCTATAAATGTGCAGGAGCATTGTGTGGTTAAGGGCCTTGCTCAAGGACACACACGTTGCCTTGGTGAGCCTCAAATTAACGACCTTCTGATCACTAGCCCAAAGCCTTAACCACTTGGCCACGTGCCATCACTTAAGATTATTCACATTGTCAATACCACTACCTATCTTAGTATCAAAGCAAATCTATCATCAAAGTATGTATACCATATATAACTTTGAGATTCATCTTCTTGTAGACAGCCACAAATCAAAGAAACACAACAGAATTCACGAAAACCCCCACACCGCAAAAGACAGTTAAACATCCACTATGTGAAAAAGTGAGGTGAACATCGGTTTTTCCTTTGCCCTCGGTCTCAATGCCTTGCTATTTTTAATCCAGTTCGGCACTTAAATCAGCCAAGTACCCATTCATTATCCACTCTTGGTCCCGGGCCCCGCTGCTTCAGTACGGCCCCAAGTCCACTCCAGCAAAAGCTGCCGTGGCCATACCTGCACTCTCGAGAGTCCAGTTGGCCTAATATTTCAGGAAACCACAGAAACACCAGGTCTTACAGATGGTTTAAAAGCACACCTCCCAGCAGGAAATCTCAGGTTGTGGATTGTAATGATTATAGCACCACAAAAGCACGTTTAATAGAATTGCAAACAACAACGCACACAAAATGCTGGTGGAACACAGCAGGCCAGGCAGCATCTATAGGAGAAGCGCTGTCGACGTTTCGGGCCGAGACCCTTCGTCAGGACTAACCGAAAGGGTTTCTTCGGTTACCGGGTCTCGGCCCGAAACGTCGACAGCGCTTCTCCCTATAGATGCTGCCTGGCCTGCTGTGTTCCACCAGCATTTTGTGTGTGTTGTTGTTTGAATTTCCAGCATCTGCAGATTTCCTCGTGTTTGCTCTTTAATAGAATTGCTATCAGTTTAGTTTGCTGCCTGCAAAGTGTTGCTGTGTTTTGCTTGCTCCATCTACAAACTTGTTGATCATGTCACCTACAGCCACCAAATCATTCACATTATTAGATAGAACAAGTCCCAGCACCAATTCCTGTCGATCAGTGATCAGTATCCAATCACAAAAGCAACCATCCTATTATCAAGCTAATCTTGGAACCAATTTGCTGAATCCAGACAGGCAGACATACTTTATTGATCCCGAGGGAAATTGGGTTTTGTTACAGTCGCACCAACCAAGGATAGTGTAGAAATATAGCAATATAAAACCATAAATAATTAAATAATACTAAGTAAATTATTCCAAGTGGAAATAAGTCCACGATGAGCCTATTGGCTCAGGGTGTCTGACACTCCGAGGGAGGAGTTGTAAAGTTAGATGGCCACAGACAGGAATGACTTCATATGACGCTCAGTGTTGCATCTTGGTGGAATGAGTCTCTGGCTGAATGTACTCCTGTGCCTAACCAGTACATTATGCAGTGGATGGGAGACATTGCCCAAGATGGCATGCAACTTGGACGGCATCCTCTTTTCAGACACCACCGTCAGAGAGTCCAGTTCCACCCCCACAACATCACTGGCCTTACGAATGAGTTTGTTGATTCTGTTGGTGTCTGCTACCCTCAGCCTGCTGCCCAAGCACACAACAGCAAATCCCATGGATCTTAACCTCTTAGACCAGTGGGACCATGTCGTAGGCCTTGTTGATGTCCACATAGTTTGTTTCTATTGCATTGTCTTCACCAGTAGCCGTTACACCTCCTCAAGAAATTCAATGAGATTAATGAGATAAGACCTGTCCTTGACAAAGCTATGTTGGCTGTCTCTGATCTGGCTTTCTAAATAATGTTAATTCTGTCTCTCAGAATTTTGTCTGATGTCATTTCCAACCAATAGCATGGCAAAGATGCTGCAATTTTATCACTGCATAAGTTTTATTTAGCACAATTCTGGTGCAAATCCCCAGTATTCTGTATTTCAATGTTTTACTGTGGACATTTTGCAATTTCTTGCAGGAATTTGATGGAGCATCAGTGCTATACACAGAATATGATTAGTACTGCATAAAAGTCTGAGATTGAGTTTCTGAGCATCACCTCCGCTGTCAAAGATGACAGCAAATCAAAGCATTTGTTCCTTTATGACAATGTCAGATTATCGATAAGAAGTGCATTTCAGATGATGTATTCAAACTGCTTTACATTCAGGCTGGTTTTATAGGAAAGTAGAAACAGGGGAGGCTATCTGAATTTATTCCATTATTCATTGAGATTGTTACTGATCTGTGACCTAATTACAGACGTCTTCCTGTACTATGTCTCTTGACATATTTGATTAATAATAATTCATCAAACTTGGACTTAGAGTTAGTCTAACAACTTGTGGAAGAAAGATCCAAACTCTCAGTATGGCTTGGTGGGAGAAGCTAGAGAGGTAGCAGAGGGTTGCCTCTCTGTTTGGAAGCCTGTGACTAGTGCTGTGTTGCAGAGAGTGATACTAGGTCTGTTGTTTATTATCCATATGAATGATTTGGATGATAATGTCATAAAATGGATGAGTAGATTTGTGGATGACACTATGATTGGGGGCCCAGTGGACACCGAGGAAAGCTATGAAAGCTTGCAGCGTGAACTGGAGCAGCTGGAAAAGTGGGCTGAAAGTGGCAGATGCAATTTAATGCAGAGAATTGTGAAGCATTGCACAAGGGGGGAGGACAAGCCAAGATAGAACTTACACAGTGAATGGCAGGGTAATGAGGCATGTGTTAGAACAAAGGGATCTGGGAATGGTGAATCATAATGCCTTGAAAGTGGCATCAGAGGTTGATAAGGTCAGACAGAGAGCATTTGGCACATTGGCCTTCATAAATCACAGTACTGACTACAGGAGCTGGGATGTTATGTTGAAGTTGTACAAGACATTGTTGAGGCCAAATTGGAGTATTGTGTGCAGTTTTGATCACTTACCTACAGGAAAGATCTCAGTAAGTTTGAAAGTAGAGAAAATCTATGAGGATGTTGCAGCACTTGAGGACATGAGTTAAAGGGAAGGGTTGAATAGGTTAGGATTTAATCCCTGGATCAGAGATTTAATATAGGTATATATCCAAAATTATGAGGGGTACAGATAAGGTCAATATAAGCAGGCTTTTTCTGCTGAGGTTGGGTGAGACTAGAACTAGAGGTCATAGGTTAAGTGTGAAAGGTAAAATATTTAAAGGGAACCTAAGGGGTAACTTCCTTACTCAAAGGATGGTACGAGTGTGGAACAAGTTGGCAGCAGAAGTGGTGGAGAAGGGATCGGTTGCAACATTTAAGTTCCAAGTTTGGATAAGTACATGGATGGGAGGGGTATGGAGGGCTATGTGGAACAATAGTTCACACAGACTAGATGGGTCAAATGGCCTGTTTCTGCTCTGTAGTGCTGTACAACTCTAAGGAGAAATGCTTTCATTGCATATCCTAATTCTGGACTACCTAAATAATTTTCAAAGAGATCTATAATTTCTCATCAATTAAATCACTAATTCCAGCATTTTTAATGTAATATACAAATGACCTTAACTTTACAGAGCTTAGAGTCAAACAAATTACAGGAAAAATATTAATGTTTAAAAATGACATGCAATAAATTACCAAAATTGAGATGAACTGATTTCCAACTTTGGTTTTACACCACTATGTATAATGCATGTATAAATATATCCCTTGTAATATTTAGACCTTAAATTGTTTCTGGGATTGGCAGTATTTTAATGGAATAAAAGCAAACCAGACGTTCACAACAAATGTTTTGAATTATAATGTCACGTTTCTCTATACTTCTTTAAAATCTGTATCATTGAATCATCATACTCAATTCCATGTAAAGATCTTTGAGGATATAGACAGTGTTTTATACTTCAGTGGATAATTGTCATGCTGCATACATCACCTGGGTAAGTTTAGTTGTAGATGAAGGGAGAAGAGGTCGGCTAAATTTTTTCAGTGATCCGATAGCAGCTGGAAACGAGGGTGCAGAGAAAATGGCAGTTACCAGATTTATTCTCAGTATCCATGAGCGCATTTCCTCTTCACTTCTGTTAGATATTGATAAAGAAATGGAAGTATTACTATTTTTCCAAGCAACTACATCTGCTGTTATAATAGTCATCATTGTCATGGAGTGATGATACAGTGCTTTTAAGAAAGGCGACCAATATATTATATACCACACCTAACTCACAGAACACAGCATTTCCCCAAGTACTCAGAGAAAGAAATGTGACACTGTGTATGGTTTTAAATGAGAAACACCTACAGAGATATCAGCTTGTACATGAATGAGCAGCAAGTTGTTTAAATAATTGTAGGTGTTTAAAACACAAAGCAAGTTTGATACATTATAGATCTAACAATGCTACTTTAACATTACAAACAAGAGAAAACCTGCAGATGCTGGAAATCCAAGCAACACACACAAAATGCTGGAGGAATTCAACAGGCCAGGCAGCATCTATGGAAAAGGTCCTGTTGAAGGGTCTCGCACTGAAACATGGACTATGCTCTTTTCCATAATTGCTCCCTGGCCTACTGAGTTCCTCCAGCAATTTGTGTGTATTGCTATTTTAATATTTTCTGTTTATTGTAATCACCATACCTTCTTTCTCTCTTAAAGCAAAAAATAAAGTGAAAAATTAAGCAATCACAATTTGAACATCAAATGTTTTAAACTTTGTAGTCCTGTTTATTTTGGGATTACTTCAAAACTAAACACTATTATTCTAGAGATGGATATTTACAACTGCATCAATGAAATCATAGTGACACATTCTGAAGGAAAATCTTTCTACTGCACATGTTCCAGTGGTTTAAAAGTTTGCTTTTAAAACTCATTCACATTGGCCTAATTCTCAAAGCACCTACAACAAATCATATAATCTTATAAAGGCAAGACAACAAATATAATTAAAATCTGTAGGACAATGAAAAAGTGATTCTCTTCTAGAAATAATATATTGTATGGATAAATAATAGATTCTAATGTGTTTGTTTGATTTAAATTGAACAGGTTAAAAACTAATGGATTTTGATCATATCTTCAGACTTTCTGAAGTAAATTGATAACGTTAGAGTTGGAAAAATAAGGTAAGTATAAGATGCAGGTGGGGAAGGAACTTGAAGGCAAAGACAGAAACAAATTTGCAATACATAAATAAATGAGGAACTGAGAAAGACAGCAGTTTTTAGAATGACACTGCATCCCTAATCCACCAAATACTTAATGAATGCAGAGATGAGCTTCAGCTGCACAAGAAATTCTCTTATTAGCTTACAGAAACTAAAAGAGATTATATGGTGTTGACATTAAGAAACCAGTTCACTTTAGAACTGAGAACATGTTGTCAACCGTATTTGTTCAATTTTCCACATATTTGTTTTCACACCCTCTCATCTCACCCAAAAGGGTAGCATTCTCCTCAACAATTTCCACAGATCATCCAACACATTTTGCAACACATATAACATGATGCCATCACCAAGTTCAAGTTCAGTTTATTGGCATTCAACTGTACCCATGTGTACCACCAAACAAAACAACATTCCTCCAGACCAACACAGTGCATACAGTATAACTCACAGTCACAACACATCATTTATTTGTGGTAATAATACTTTAACAAACAACAAGGTGCATTTATGATACAAAAAGTAAATAGTATAACACTACTGGTGCTCCACATGTGATGAGACCTGGGTGACATGAGGCAGGGCCTCATTAACCTAGCAGCAAAAGTAGCATATGCTATGGGCCCCGCATTTTTGAGGGCCCCGCCTGCACTAAAAGCTTGCAAGCTGCAGTCTGGTAAAATCGGCATTCTCACTGTATTCTCACAACTGTTAGAGTGGGTTTTGGGCAGACGATACATTTACACTTAAATAAATGACTTCAGCCAATCCACAATGTACTATGGATTGAGTTCATAACAATGCGTTTCCTAAAAGCTGTGAACCGAGTTTCATTCTGATAATAAAATTTACTTTGCACTTTGAGTTTCGGGGAACTTCCTTTGATTCTGAGAACACACTGAGACTGACAGCTCCAGCTCCCGGTAGCAGCCCGTCCTCAGACACACTCACAGCCAATCAGCGAGTACTGCTGGGAGAAACATGCTCTCATTAGCTGAGGAGTGTCAGTGGGCGGGGTGGTTTGCGCTCGGAGTGGGGTCTGGGGAGAGGCCGGAGATTGGGAGCTGCACTTCGGGTAAAGGCTGCAACACCGGCCGGGGTCTAGTTGTGCATCTATTTGTCACTCATGGTTATCAACTGCGGCGGAGAATGTTCATTTTCAAAACAGAAAAGGATTAAAAATGAACTAAGGAGCATTATGGGTCAAAACAGATTGAACAATCTCACTCTGATGAGCATTGAACATGAACTTCTGCATGAAATAGACATTTCCAGTATCATCAACAAATTTGCTCATGCTAAATCTGGAAAATCTAACTTTTAAATTGTAGTTTTGTTACTTTTGACATTTGAAATTGATATCTACATGTAAGTAATAATATTACTGAAGTGTCAGACATTTGTTGCATTATCTGGCTGTAGAGCAAATGAAAAAATTGAATTACTTTACTATGCAAGTAAATAATTTATGTTTTAATACTTCTGTGCATTTTTTAAAATATAGGGCCCCTTTATAACATATGCAACAGGCCCCGCACTAGCTTAACATGGCCCTGCATGAGGGAGTTCAGTAGGCTTATGATCTTGGCGAAGAAGCTGTTCCCCATTCTACCAGTTATTGTCTTAGCTCCTGCCTTATAATAAGGCATCAAAAAGATTGTTGGACAGATGGGAGAGATCACTGATGATGCTAAGGGGCCTGCATATGCAGCACACCCAATAAATACCCCCCGTGGTTGAAATAGAGACTCCGATAATGCTCTTTTGAATCCTCGCAATCCCTTGTAGGGACTTGGGGTCAGATGCCTGGCAATTCCCATGATGCAGCTGGCCAGGACACTCTCGATGGTGCTCCTGTAGAAAATATGTGGGGTGGGTGTAAGCCTCGCTTGTCTCATCTTATCTTCAGGACTGTGGTGACACTGCTGTGCATTCTTGACCAAAGAGCTGGTGTTGAGGGACTAGGTAAGATTGTTCATTGCTGTATATGTACTCTCAAAAATGTTATGCTCCTAAATCTCTCCACGGTGGAGCTGTGTATGTGCACAGCCACGCCTTCCTAAAGTATATAATCGTCTCTTTAGTCTTGTCCATTTTGAGACTCACGTTGTTGTGCTCACACCATTCTACCAACATCTCGACCTTCTCTCTAAATGCCGTCTCTTTATCATCGTTGATGAGGCCAACCACTGTTGTGACACCAGCAAACCTGAAGATTTCGGTTTAAGCCGGATCTAGCAGTGCAGTCATCCATCAGCACTGAGAACCCCTTTTCAGGAACATCTTTCCTTCCACTTCACTTTCAGAATTCATTACCTTTGCAATCCTCTAGACCATCCATTCAAATCCAAACAATACAATGGATAATGGAGTAGGTTTTCAAAGCTTGCAGAGAGATTTAGGCCAGTTTGAAGAGTGGGCTGAGCGATGGCAGATGGAGTTTAATGCTAAGTGTGAGGTGCTACATTTTGTTAGGAATAATCAAAATAGGACATACATGGTAAATGGTAGGGTATTGAAGAATGCAGTAGAACAGGGTGATCTAGGAATAATGGTGCATAGTTCCCTGAAGGTGGACTCTCATGTGGATAGGGCGGTGAAGAAAGCTTTTGGTATGCTGGCCTTTATAAATCAGGGCATTGAGTATAGGAGTTGGGATGTAATGTTAACATTGTACAAGGCATTGGTAAGGCCGAATTTGGAGTATTGTGTACAGTTCTGGTCACCGAATGATAGGAAAGATATCAACAAAATACAGAGAGTACAGAGGAGATTTACTAGAATGTTACCTGGGTTTAAGCACCTAAGTTACAGGGAAAGGTTGAACAAGATAGGTCTTTATTCTTTGGAGCGTAGAAGGTTGAGGGGGGACTTGATAGAGGTATTTAAAATTATGAGGGGGATAGATAGAGTTGACGTGGATAGGCTTTTTCCATTGAGAGTAGGGGAGATTCAAACAAGAGGACATGAGTTGAGAGTTAGGGGGCAAAAGTTTAAGGGTAACATGAGGGGGAATTTCTTTACTCAGGGAGTGGTAGCTGTGTGGAACAAGCTTCCAGTAGAAGTGGTAGAGGCAGGTTCAGTATTGTCATTTAAAGTAAAATTGGATAGGTATATGTATATGGACAGGAAAGGAATGGAGGGTTATGGGCTGAGTTCGGGCCAGTGGGACTAGGTGAGAGTAAGCGTTTGGCATGGACTAGAAGGGCCGAGATGGCCTGTTTCCGTGCTATAATTGTTATATGGTTATATGGTTATAATACCTATTGGGTATCATCTTACACACAGCTTACGGAGATGTAACAACTGTCCTTTAAGGTCCCATTTTCCCATTTTGCAGGCACCTAAACACAGCTTCCAGGTAAAGTAGCTGCTAATTTAGTCTACTGCATGAGGTACTTACAATAATGTTTCCTCCAAACAAAGATCAAGTGGTCACTTGGCAGAACATCTCAGTTCCATCTGCAAGGATGACCCTGAGTTTCCATTTGCTTGACACTCTAATTTTCTATCCTACTTCCATTTCCAACTCTAACCTTTTACATTGTTCCATTGATGCCCAACGTTAAGTTCAGGCAGCAGTACCTCACTTTCCAGCCTGGCATAGTCTTCAAAGCTCAACACTGGGTTTAGCAATTTCAGATAATCAACGTTCCAATGTTGAATCTCATATCCTCAACGTTCAGTTTTTTCCCCTCTCTCACTTCTGCTATTTTAGATTTCAATCATTCCCTCCTACATACAGTACACTACCATCAGACACAATGTTACTGTGCTCCTTCAGTTACATGTCCATCATTTGTGTTACTCAAATGCACCATATATCTATCCTATCACATTCCTTCTCTATTCAGGTCATTTTTGCACTGTGAAATTTGTTTCATTTTTAATGTTTCCCAGTTTTGATAAAAGCTTATTGACATGAAACATTAACTGTTCCGCTTCACTCAGTTGCTGTCTAATTTGCTGAGCATTTCCAATACTTTTTATTTCAGTTTTCCAGCATCTGCAATATTTTACTTTTGAAATTCCAAAATAAGTACAACAAAAAGGAATTTAAACAGGAATTCGCAAAATAAACCCAAAATTTGTCCAAAAAAGTGAAATGAATCTTTTTACATGGCTCTGTAAAGAATATCTCCCAGTAGCTCCTGGTATCATGCATTGTAGGTTATTAGTTAACTGCAAACAAACACTGGCTAAAAAAAAATAGAGAAATGTAGAAATCTACATGAAATTGTCTTGGGGTAATTTTTCATGTAAGTGACTGCAACAAGACAGCACATCTTGTGGATAGAAGTACGGCAAGGAGGTCCCAGCCCATTCTTCCTTTATAATTGGAACATCTACTGAACCAAGTAGAGATCAGGTGAGGCAAATAGTGCTGTACAGTATGCACTAAATCGTTTTCCCCCCCCCCCCCAAATTATGCTATATTGTGCCACCAGGATATTGACATTCAGTTGCTGAATTGATGTGACAAGTAACAGACCAAGTAAATCCTGCAGACCATGGATGAATGACTAAACCATTTTTGACTTTCTTCCCTTTGTCAAAATGCAACGGACATAGATTTAATAAAAATGTTATAAGGTTGACAAAAGTGATGAAGAAGTAGTTCTTGCCCGTTCAGTGCCTAAAAGGTGATATCTACAGAAATCCTCACCATGCTGAAACAATGCCTGATATGTGCAGGGCTACAGATCAAGTTCTGGAAACTGAATTATACTTGGTAGCTCTTTTTAAATTGACACGAGTTTAGTGGGCTGAATAGTGTTCAACTGTGCCATTAACTTGGCAGTGTGGAGGATCAGAGGGATCTTGGGTTCTGAGTCCATAGGACACTCAAAGCAGCTGTGCAGGTTGACTCTGTGGTTAAGAAGGTGTATGGTGTATTGGCTTCATCAATCGTCAAATTGAATTTAGGAGCCAAGAGGTAATGTTGCAGCTATATAGGACCCTGGTCAGACACCATTTGGAGTACTGTGCTCAGTTCTAGTCACCTCACTACAGGAAGGATGTGGAAGCCATAGAAAGGGTACAGAGGAGATTTACAAGGATGTTGCTTGGATTGGGGAGTATGTCTTATGAGAATAGGTTGAGTGAATTTGGCCATTTCTCCTTGGAGTGATGGAGGATGAGAGATGACCTGATAGAGGTGTATAAGATGATGAGAGGCATTGATCATGTGGATAGTGTTATGTACCCGTGGGTATCTTGTGCCTGTCACATGACCATGATGTAATTGAGGCTATGCTGGGCATGAGGTAATGGTCTTGTGATGGTGCAGTGATGTAATTTTCCCGCCAGTGAGAGGTCATGTGATAGTTTTTTTCAACAGGGTATAAAAGGAGAACCCCTCCCTGTGACATGGGGCAGCTCGAGGTTGGATTCACCAGTGACTCCGTTCTGCTGCGTACTCAATGTTATGACGCAGTTTTGTTTTAAAGTGGAGTTTTACTTTTTGCTTTAAGCTTCAAAGGTTATTGCCGGCAGTTTTGCTACAATACTGCCAGTTCAGTCCAGTGGAGAGTGAAGATTTATCGAAATTCAGGAAGCTGGAAGAATCAAGGAAAGTTGGTGTTGTCAGCTGTAAAGCAGGTTTGACCTTTATTTAATCTTCGTACAAGGAATTAGTAACTTGTGTCCATGATAACTCCTGCTTTGCCAAAAGAGCAGAGAGTTGGATGCAAAGTTTCGCCAAGGAAAGGTCAGTGCCTTTAAACCATTTTATTTCCTTCAATTGTAAATCCCTCGGCAAAGCATACTTTGGCTGGGATCAGCAATTACGTCGCGAAAGAGGCTTTAATTACTGCAAGGAAAGTCTCTCCCTTAACTGACTGTGTAAGTCATTTTGGACTTTTTGCAATACTACTTTAAAGAACTGAGTTTGCATTTCTCGCTTTAAGAGCTGTTCGAGCTGCCGTATTGCAGCTGACTTCCGGTTAAGTTAGTTGTTTGTTTACTTTTAGGGATTTTTTTAAACAGTGTTTAATAAATGTTTTATTTGTTATTAAAAAAACCTGTCTCAATTATACATTCATTGTTGCTGGATCGTAACAATAGTCAAAGGCTTTTTCCCAGGGCATAAATGGTTGCCACAAGGGGACACAGGTTTAAGGTGCTAGGAAGTAGGTACAGAGGAGATGTCAGGGGTAAGTTTTTTACTCAGAGAGTGGTGAGTGCGTGTAATGGGCTGACGGCAATGGTGGTTGAGGCGGATACAATAGGGTCTTTTAAGAGACTTTTGGATAGGTACATGGAGCTTAGAAAAATAGAGGGCTATGGGTAAGCCTAGTAATTTCCAAGGTAGGGACATGTTCAGCACAACTTTGTGGGCTGAAGGGCCTGTATTGTGCCGTAGATTTTCTCTGTTTCTATGTTTCTATACTTGTTATGATTCGATTAAACATTTGCTGCTGTTGATTAAGGAATTAATGTTTTGCATACAATTGAGAGAATTCCCTGGAATAGTACCATTCTACTTCCACTTCAACAGGCAGTGAAGATCTAACATTGCCACCTAATTTGAAAGGCTCCATCTTTGCTAAATTTAAATTGAGAGATATGAACCAACAATTGTCCAATTTAGAGACACAAATTTCCAAAATTTCATGCTACTCTGTAAGCTGGTGAAAAGTTAAGTTCAGAACTTGTTTTACCATAACAACTCCTACCAAGTGTATTTTATAAACATTAGAAATATGGTCACTTGCTTTTAATCACCTGATGATATAAATCTGAGTAGGCTCTGAAGATAGCCAACATCATTATTTCCAAACTAAATATGGTAACAGTATAACACAAATGCTAAAACAGATATGTACAATATTCTTACGGTGCTTGGAAAAGAAAGACTCTCCAGTCTGCTGTCTTCAATTTCAGAACATTTGGCCGTTTGCTGTACTCAGTAGCCCTTGTTGCTAATGCATGGTGTATTCGAATAGCATTTTTCAGATCCACTTCAGATAAATCCCTGTCTAGCTTATATTCATCCTATAGGAGAGAAACAATAAGATTATACTATTTAATGTTTTGACAATTCATTAAGATAATGAAAATACCTTGTGCAGTATAAAAGGCATTTTCTACTCTATGATTTAAAGTATTATTCACTCGTTTATGTTCAAGTTTTCTCCACTGCTCTGTTACTTTCAATTCATGCTCCCCAATAATTGTTCCAAAGTATGAAGCAACTAATCTGAGTCAAGATATTATTACTTGTGTTTCACATAATTATAGGGTATAACAAGGTAATCTGAGTATACTTCCTCAGATATTAAAAAATGGAGAATAACTGTAAAATTAAGGCTAGGTCACTCATGGATAATGACAACTAAGGTGTCTTCTCATGAAGGGTTCCTGATTTCTGGAATTCTTCCCCTTAATGCTCCTAAGCTAAGGACAATTGAAAGTGATAATGGTAGGTTATAGTTAGGCAAGGATCATGAAATCATGGTATATAAATAAATCTAATTTACAGATTACTGATAACCTACTTGACTAGAGGGCAGAGGCTCAAAGAGATTATTTGGTCAAAAACAATTTCCCATGCTTTTTACATTACTATTTTTGTTCTGTATTTTATTAGAAGTTCATTAATGCTTTGGCTAATAATTTTCCAAAATTAAACTTAATTATAAGCAGGATTTATTTTGTAATTTGCATTTTGCATTTACTAAGACAGTAAAAGTGCCCTTTCACTAAGGACCAATCCTAACACTGTCATTAAACCTGCTGACAATAGTGATTAATGTTGTTTAATTTACCTACAACTGTTTTTCAGAGGCTTTTTCATTTTGGCTTGAAACAGTGATCCATCTCAATACCGAACATAATTTCCCAGAAAATCACTGACTGCACTTTTTCTAGAAATCTTCCCTCCACAACCTCCAACTCAGAGTCCTTCAATATGTACAAGCCTACCCCTAATATGGATAATCCAGTGAAACAGTTCTGGTAGAACAACTGTTTTTGACCTGGCCCATCTTCACTCATTTTTCCACATTTGTTCAAACTATTTTCACCTAGATCCAGAACATTTCTACCAGCTTTCAACAATAACAGTTTTCATTTCCCTGATTCTCTCTCGCTCATGTTTACAAGTTGCATAATTCACCAGGAAGCCCTGAGGACTTTTGCTTCTTCTTTGAACAGAGGCACAACCAGTTCCCCTTTTGCATTCCTCTGACCGTCCAGAATTCTTTTCAACTTAAATGTCTTCTTTTCTGTTTCTAGTCACTTTCTCGAAATAAAAATCTTTGAGCCCAAGCTACTCAAGTCTCTTGTGGGATATGTGGGACGTTTGTTGTTTCAGTCCTGCTCAACTTTCTTTTAGTAACATAAGTGATTGAATTCATGTCATTTCCAGCGCCCAGTCTAAATCACAGATCTGTCAATTTGCAACATTCTTTCATCTTATGACTTTCAGATTCCTCAAATTCCCCATCTCCATTAGAAGGGATTGATTAAATTATAACAAACTTCCACGGCTACACTGCTACGCACTCTCCCACCTGGTCCCTATCCAACTTCATTCTCCCAATTCTCTGTCTTCATTGCATCTGTTTTAATAAAACAAGCATCCTTGGCAATATTGCTACCTTGCCTTCCCTTTCCTTTGAACATAAACTTTATATACCACAGTTAAAAGGGACTTTGTTGTATATTCCATGCAATCCTACATGTGCTCTTTCTTTCCCATTGCCAGGATGGAGAAAAAAGGGTGTTTTCCCTTTTTGCTTTCCCCTAGTTGACAGTAGCCACCATCCTCCAGATTCAGCGGGAGATCCATCATAACTTCCCATGCACTTTATACAATGTCACTATCAAATATATTTCTCCTAGCCACCTTTTTCAGAATTCCATCTGGACTTTCCTCTCAAAATCTACTCCGCCATCTCTCTGAATAACCACATACTTTCCTATAGCTTTTGTCAGGCAATCATCTGAGTAGCAATACATGTCTTTAATCTGCCCTCCTTACCTTCCAAACACTTCTCCAAGATAAATAGATGTCCTTCTTGCACTTCCTGCAATTTAAAATACAGAATCCATTGCTTGCAATGCAATCTCCGCTATAGTGTGGAGGTGTAACTAAGATTGCCTGTCTGTGGAACACCTCAATTCAATTTGCATCTATGAATATATTTATATTTTAATTTTGTATCTATCCCACACTAACACCTGTCCTCTGTCTCCTACACTATTCTACTGAGCCTTAATGTGAGCCATCATAATAGCAACTCATTTTTCTACAATAAATATGATAGCTTTGAAGACAACAATAATGGGCTCAGACAATGAGCATTTCCAACATTCTGTTTTATGTCACATTTCTAGTATTCATGTTAGTTTCCTTTAGTAACTTCAGAACAGGATGTAAACCACGTCTGTCTAAAATTCCCTGATCATTGTTCTGGTTCCATTTATTCAACTCAGTTTGCAAAGGTGTAACAGTGTTAACAAGTTGACACACTTCCCAATAAATCCAATTTTAACAAAGCAACAGATGACATTTCATATTGTTAATAACTTAAAGCTTTGTAATTCTACTATGATTTACTACCTTTTGCAAGTAGAGAATAGTTCCTTTCAGGACTGCGTAAAATTTTTTCCATCCTCTTCTTCCCCTAGGTGCTGAAAGATAAACAAAAATTCAGCCATACCTATATTTATTTGACTTACACCTCAATGATTGACGTGGGTTTTATAGGTGTAGATAATATCTTCTTAGCAAGCTTCGGTCAGACAAAAAGTAAGTAATAATGATTCCTGATATTCTATGCATACATTGGCAATTCCATTGCAGGATGTATTTAAAATCATAGATGATATATAAATGTCCATATCTGGCATAGTCTCTGTCTGCGCATAATAGTGTGTGATTCCAAAATAGTAGTCAAAATTCATGGCATATAATTGAAGTAATGGAAAACATAATGAAGAAATGGCTATAAATTCAATGACTAATTATATTTTTATAACTTATAAGCAGTTACTGGGAGAAATATTTGCTTAACTCAGCAATCACATTTAAACTATTTAACTGTTTATTATATATCATCCTAAGTTGTAAAGAGAGAGCTATAACTTATTGTATGATGCTATCAATATCCAAACATTATTGCTTCCTGCCTTAAGTACACTGAGTGACGGGAGTAAAGTGCAGGACCTTTTTCCCATTTTGGTCCTGAATGAACAAATCTTTATTTTGTGACCGTGACACCAGTTCTAGGTAGTCCATCTTGGGGAAACATCATTTAGACATGAACCCTGTCGAGCTCTGTCTTCTCATTCTTCAACACTCAAAAAACATAGGCCGAGTTTGCTTTATCTCTCTTCATATCTGCATTCCAAATATCAAATACTGTAAATGATCAAGGCACACACTTGCTAAATTTTATCTTTGTTATTAAGAACCTAAACAGCAAATTAAATAAATAATGTTTTTTGAGCCCTCCTGTATCAGTCTATGATCTGGCAGCAAAATTCAATAATAACTCAAATGCCAATGACATTCCAAACAATGTTAATTAAATAAACATGCAATTGGTTTTGATGGAGTGGAGCTATTATAGCTGTTCTGGTGAGAAACCCCAAGGCATTAATCATGCACATTAAAATTTCCTGGAATTTTTGAACCATGATCATGATGCGCATCATAATTATGTCATTATTATGATTCAGGTTTTCAACACATTTAGCCCATTTATTTAATTAGATAATAACAGGTATCTCAATACTTTTCCATTAATGTTAAAAAATAGTAATTCTGTTATTCTACATGTAGTAAAAAGACGTGTAAAATCATAATTTTATAATCACATTTCCTCTGATGACTTTGAGTGAAAGAGGTTAACTCATTCTCTTGGTAGTTTATTATTATCTTTCATAGTTTAAGTATAAATAATCCCCTCTAGTTGATGCATGATAGTTTACTGAGGAGTTATTAGGCATCTCAGCAGTGATTCTTTATAAAACTCAGTATCTTTATCAAGTTCTTCCCTTCAATTGGGGTGTAATTTTCAAACTGGATCACTTAATACAAGTGTTTTAAAAATTATATTAAGGTTGTTATACATGTGGGGATTATCATGGATTTGGAGTAGGAAATTATCAATCTTTTCAGTGAGATCCAACATAAGAACATCAGAAAATAAGACATAGGAGTAGAATTAGGCCATTCGGCCCACTGGCTCTGCTCACCATTCCAATATGGCTGATTTATTATCCTTTTCAATCCCATCTCTTGCCTTCTCCCTGTAACCTTTGATGCTCTGAAGAATCAAGAACCTATCAAACATATCCATTATCTTGGAGTTCATAGCCATCTCAAGCAATCAATTCCACACATTCACGATCCTCAGGTGAAAAATAATTCCTGCTCAACTCCGTTCTAAATGGACATCCCATATTCTGAGGCTATGTCCTCTGGTGTTAGATTCGCCTACTATAGGAAACATCCTCTCCACATCCACTCTTTAAATATTTGTTAGATTTCAAAGAGATTCCTCCCCTCTCATTCTTAGAAACTCCAGCGCACACTTGCCCAGAATAATTAAATGCTCCTCGTATGTTAACCCTTTCATTTCTGGGATCATTCTCGTGAACCCCCTCTGGGCCTTCTCCAATGTCAGCACAACCTATCTTAGATAAGGGGCCCAAAACTACTCACAATACACCAAGTATGGTCTGACTACTTCCTTATAAACCTTCAGCATTACATCATTGCTTTTATATTCTAGTTCTCTTGAAATGATTGCTAAAATTGCATTTGCCTTCCTTGCCACTGACTCAACCTGCAAGTTAACCTTTAGGGAATCCTCCTACAAGGATTTCCAAGTCACTTTCCACCTTCGTGTTTTGAATTTTCTCCTCATTTAGAAAACAGTCTATGCTTTTATTCCTTCTACCAAAGTGCATCACTATACACTTTCCTACACTGTTTTCCATCTGCCACTTCTTTGCCTATTCTTCTAAGTCCTTTTGCAGATATCCTACTTCCTCAACACTAAATCCCTCTCTACCTAAGTCTACAAACGTAGCCACAAAGCCATCAATTCCATCATCCATCTCTAACCCTTGCATACTCCAACAATGCCTGCTCCCACAATGGTAACTCTACAAACACCTCGCCTCTTTTTAATGGCTCTTGTTAAGTTATGAATAACCCAAGCAACAGATAGTCCCAATAGGCCCCACTTGTTTTTTATTCCTTTCTGGTCAAGATGGCACCACCATACAATGTTCTTTTGGTCAACTTCCTTTGGATAGATCATGAAACAATACATTTCACTTCTTTTATGTCTTTTACATTTGATTTTCATCTTGGATATAATTCTGGAATTGTTGGGGTGTATGATTGGAGATCATTTGGGTGTCCTAGCGCTCTGCAGTCTCTGCAGACAGGGTAGTGCAAGGCAGAGGTGATGAGTGTGGGTAGGCTGCGGGACAAGACACGAGCCGATGTTCAACTCCATTTTGCCAGATAAAGCTTCCATTGTTTGCTGATTAGGGAGATTGAAACATCCAGGCAAATGCAGATGTTTGGAGATCATCTGGGCGCTTCAGTGGGATTCCAGGAGAAAGAGGCAGCGTGCACAAACCCATAGTGGGCAGGCTGCAGGAAGGGGACATGAACTGATGCTTGACTCCAGTTCACCAATTAAAGTTTCCATTGTTCACCGATTAAAGCGACAAGGGATACTGAAGCCTCAAGGTGAGTGCGGAGGGTGAGCGCCAGTTGCCTATCTTTTGATTGCTCTGCTATGGAGAGGGAAAGGCCCGCCGGAGAGGGAAAGGCCCGCCGGAGAGGGAAAGGCCTGCCGGAGAATGTTGCCCAGGTTTTCTGCATTTTGCATGTAGACTTGGACTATAGACATCTTTCAGTCTTATAGTCCCTTTATATTCTGTGCTTTTCACCCAATCTTTCTTGTTATTTTTGAGTGGGGGAGGTGGATTTGAGGGCCAATGTGCCTGTTCTGCTTTATTGTGCAGGATGAGAGATCTGGTGTTTGATGTGCTTGTTCCACTTTTGTTCGATTTTTGTGTGGGGGGGTGGGGGAGGTGGGGGGCTGTTGATGATCACGCTGCCCTTCTTTTCTTTCTTGATTTCATAGCTACCTGGAGAAGAAGAATTTCAATTTGAATAGTTTGATAATAAATGAACCTTTGACACTTTTTATAACCGTAGTGTGAAGTCCACAAGGAACTTTCTCCAACTCTGATCTTCCTCTAAATGCACCACAATTTTATGAAAATTAAATGCCTGCTCCTCTTTCAAAATATTTCTATTTATTGTGCTGCAATTAAAGAAGATCTTCAAGGGCTAAGGAAAGAAGCTTTGTCTTTGAGGGGAAAACCTGTGTGTTTTTTTAAGGAGATATGGGAAATTCTCTCTGACCAAATGTACAAGATATTCATCATGAGAAGCTATGAAAGTAATGATTCTCAGAGGAACAATTTGTGGAGATAATGATAAACAAGCAAGGTAAAGTTGCTAAATTTGTGCCAAAGTACAGTTATCAAAAAAGGAGTTTGTGCATCAGTCCTATTAAGACAAATTGGAAAGCTGCTGCTAATGGGATCCTATTTGAAGCAGAGAATCATTAATGACTTGTTAGGTTTGATGGATCAACTTGAGATAACCTACTTCAGAGCTCAAACTTGCTGACCATCTGCAGCAAAACCTAATGTTGGGGGAAGACATGATGAAGCATTGTCAGTACTCTTCAAGGACTTAAGAATGATAAAATGACACGCATCAGCAGCTGGCTTATATAGATAGCAAAAATACAGAGCCATCTCAAAGTTGTACATGTCATTTGTGGCTCTATGACAAAGAGGGAGACATTAGGCTTTTTCAGAAAACTGACGAAGTTCACAAATCCAGTGCTCCAGCTAGAAACCAATTTTCCCAGAGCCACAGATCTTAAATTTTTTTTCCTCATTATCCACATTATTGCCTCAGATTGTGAAAGAAGTAATGCTGAGGTTAACCACGAGAAAAATTTGTGATTTTTGTCATTTATATGGAGTAAATTGCTCAGTTATTCTCCAACCAGCTACTACATAGTCAATCATGGTGATGTAGAAGCTGCACTCAGTTTACTCTGGTTACTCAGTCTACAGGCTCCATTCTGCTACTGCCTTACTAATAGACCTATCACTAAAATCCACATGAAGCTGTTATACTTACCCACTAATTACTTGATAAACATGCATGGAAAAGATAGGCATCATGCATTAATAATGATATTATTTTTTGTTACATGCTGCACCTTAATTACTGTGAAATTATTTTTTATGTATATGAATCTTAAAAATGTAACTACTGCTGTTTTTTAATTGTTTTGCACTTTCTTAGAACTCTCAATCCCAGTTTTCTTTCTTAATCTGTATTTTGCTTTTCATGATTTGACAAAGAATTACATATTCTAATCTATACATATATGCTTTGCCTCTGCATGTCTTGGATGCATGTTGAAGCATGTTGTTGCATGGCCTACTTACATATCCACTTATCACATTTTGAGAGCATTGGACTAGATCAAATGTTTGTAGACAGCAAAAAGAAATCATGGGGCAATTGGAAGTACAGTGAATGGCAAGTTCCCTTACCTTTGTAACTGAACACACAATCAGGGCCATAATCTTGACTCTTACTCTCTCAATATTTTTGATATTCTTCCTAAATTATCTGAGTAATTTTAAATAACAATTATTTTACCTCCTGTTCCTGGTCTTTTAAAGATCTGTGTCTGTCTGCAATAGTGAGAGCTGTTGTCTACTGATCATTGAAGTAAACAACATCTATTTCTGTAAACACGGGCATACTAATGTTAAGTTGAAATATCCTGTAATATAGTGCATTTAAAATAGTGCACTACAAATATCAGCAACAAGATTATTGGACATTACTGACACCAAATAAACTGTAAAAGTCAAAACTGCCAGAATCCTCAAATAAGCAATAACTATATTTACTGTATCTGTCATAAAAGAAAATTAAGTCACTAAAGCAAGCCAGATGCCAAACGTCCAGTACGTTGACTTCATTTATATTTGATGTATATTTTCACTGTGTGACCTTGCCTGTTCAGGAATTTAGCAAAGTGTAGCTTTCTTATAATTATTATCTATGTTGATGGTGCAGTAAAATACTTTATAGCAGATAGCCAATACCTGGGTACCGTGCACACCCAGAATACGTGGCCCCTAGCCATTTCCAACAAGCCTAAATTCCACAAGCAGACCTCAAACATGTGCCCAAAATGTTCATGGGAGAAATCTCATTTAGCCCATTGAACATCAGCTTCTACAGCCTGTCAATAAAAACAGAAAACTGGAAAATGCTTACTTCTCTTGCCATCCATGTCTGCATGTGTTTTACGATTGAGTACTCCATGTTTGTAGGTTGCTGCATTCAAAGCCTGAGGGATATCAAGGAATGGATTACTGCTATCAATTATTCTTGTCACTTTCTTTGCACAGCTATCAAATTTATCATCCACAAGCTCTGACAGTGATTTTCTCAATTCATCTTCATCCCTAAAAGAAAAGAGTAGAATCAATTTTATTGAAGACATTTGTAAATCTGTTTATTGCTGGAGAAGAAAAATACTTCAAGATCATTGTAATCACATTTAAAAATAATTGCTATGTATAGATTTTAATTCAGCATACATTAACAACATATCTAATGTATGTGTACAAAGACAGAAATTGAGTCTGAGAGTTTACAAAAGTATAAATAATTCCAGTGAATGTGTGAAAACACAGAGCCTTCTTTGTTGCAATGTACATTTAATTAACCATATAACCATATAACAATTACAGCACGGAAACAGGCCATCTCAGCCCTTCTAGTCCGTGCCGAATGCTTACTCTCACCTAGTCCCACCAACCTACACTCAGCCCATAACCCTCCATTCCTCTCCTGTCCATATACCTATCCAATTTTACTTTAAATGACAATATCGAACCTGCCTCTACCACTTCTACTGGAAGCTCGTTCCACACAGCTACCACTCTCTGAGTAAAGAAGTTCCCCCTCGTGTTACCCCTAAACTTTTGCTCCCTAATTCTCAACTTGTGTCCTCTTGTTTGAATCTCCCCTACTCTCAATGGAAAAAGCCTAACAACATCAGCTCTATCGATCCCCCTCATAATTTTAAATACCTCTATCAAGTCCCCCCTTAACCTTCTACGCTCCAAAGAATAAAGACCTAACTTGTTCAGCCTTTCCCTGTAACTTAGGTGCTGAAACCCAGGTAACATTCTAGTAAATCTTCTCTGTACTCTCTGTATTTTGTTGATATCTTTCCTATAATTCGGTGACCAGAACTGTACACAATACTCCAAATTCGGCCTTACCAATGCCTTGTACAATGTTAACATTACATCCCAACTCCTATACTCAATGCCCTGATTTATAAAGGCCAGCATACCAAAAGCTTTCTTCACCACCCTATCCACATGAGATTCCACCTTCAGGGAACTATGCACCATTATTCCTAGATCACTCTGTTATACTGCATTCTTCAATGCCCTACCATTTACCATGTATGTCCTATTTGGATTATTCCTACCAAAATGTAGCACCTCACACTTATCATCATTAAACTCCATCTGCCATCGTTCAGCCCACTCTTCTAACTGGCCTAAATCTCTATGCAAGCTTTGAAAACCTACTTCTTTATCCACAACGCCACTTACCTTAGTATCATCTGCAAACTTACTAATCCAATCTACCACCCCATCATCCAGATCATTAATGTATATGACAAACAACATTGGACCCAATACAGATCCCTGAGGCACACCACTAGTCACCGGCCTCCAACCTGACAAACAGTTATCCACCACTACTCTCTGGCATCTCCCATCTAGCCACTGTTGAATCTATTTTACTACTTCAATATTAATACCTAACGATTGAACCTTCCTAACTAACCTTCCGTGTGGAACCTTGTCAAAGGCCTTACTGAAGTCCATATAGATAACATCCACTGCTTTACCCTCGTCAACTTTCCTCATAACCTCTTCAAAATATTCAATAAGATTTGTCAAACATGACCTTCCACGCACAAATCCATGCTGACTATTCCTAATCAGACCCTGTCTATCCAGATAATTATATATACCATCTCTAAGAATACTTTCCATTAATTTACCCACCACTGACGTCAAACTGACAGGCCTATAATTGCTAGGTTTACTCTTAGAATCCTTTTTAAACAATGGAACCACATGAGCAATACGCCAATCCTCCGGTACCATCCCCGTTTCTAATGACATTTGAAATATTTCTGTCAGAGACCCTGCTATTTCTACACCAACTTCCCTCAAGGTCCTAGGGAATATCCTGTCAGGAACTGGAGACTTATCCACTTTTATATTCCTTAAAAGTTCCAGTACTTCCTCCTCTTTAATTGTCATAGTTTCCATAACTTCCCTACTTGTTTCCCTTACCTTACACAATTCAATATCCTTCTCCTTAGTGAATACCGAAGAAAAGAAATTGTTCAAAATCTCCCCCATCTCTTTCGGCTCCACACATAGCTGTCCACTCTGATTCTCTAAGGGACCAATTTTATCCCTCACTATCCTTTTGCTATTAATATAACTGTTGAAACAGTTATATTCTCGGACAAGCAATGCAACACTTCCTCCTCTTGCCCCTCCGATTCTATCACACCTGAAGCAACGAAATCCAGGAATATTTAGTTGCCAATCACACCCCTCCTGCAACCATGTTTCACTAATAGCTACAACATCATATTTCCAGCTATCAATCCATGCTCTAAGCTCATCCACCTTTCTTACAATGCTCCTAGCATTAAAATAGATGCATTTAAGAAACTTTCCACCTCTTCCTCTCTGTTTATCCCTAACGATGCGATCAACTTTATTATCTTTTTCTTCCTTCTCCCCTACATCTTCAGTCTGAGCACTCCCCTTCTCTATCACCTGCCTATCCTCCCTCACACATGTCTACTAGCTTTCTCTATTTGTGAACTAACCTCCTCTCCCCTAGTCTCTTCAAATTGATTCCCACCCCCCAACCATTCTAGTTTAAAGTCTCCCCAGTAGCCTTAGCAAATCTCCTGTAGGATTCAAGTGTAACCCGTCCTTTTTGTACAGGTCACACCTGCCCCAAAAGAGGTCCCAATGATCCAGAAACTTGAATCCCTGCCCCCTGCTCCAATCCCTTAGCCACGCATTTATCCTCCACCTCATTCCATTCCTACTCTCACTATTGCGTGGCACAGGCAGTAATCCTGAGATTACTACCTTTATGGTCCTTCTTCTCAACTGCCTTCCTAACTCCCTATATTCTCCTTTCAGGACCTCTTCCCTTTTCCTACCTATGTCATTGGTACCTATATGTACCACGACCTCTGGCTCCTCGCCCTCCCACTTCAGGATATCTTGGACATGATAAGAAACCTCTCGGACCATGGCACCAGGGAGGCAAACTACCATCCGGGTCTCCTGACTGCATCCACAGAATCGCCTATCTGACCCCCTAACTATCGAGTCCCCTATTACTACTGCCTTCCTCTTCCTTTCCCTACCCTTCTGAGCCACAGGGCTGGACTCTGCGCCAGAGGCACAGCCACTGTTGCTTCCCCCAGGTAGGCTGTCTCCCCCAACAGTACTCAAACAGGAGTACTTATTGTCAAGCCACTGGGGTACTCTCTAGTACCTGACTCTTTCCCTTCCCCCTCCTAACCGTGACCCACCTGTCTGCCTCCCGTGGTCCCGGTGTGACCACCTACCTGTAACTCCTCTCTATCAACTCCTCACTCTCCCTGACCAGACGAAGGTCATCGAGCTGCAGCTCCAGCTCCCTAACACGGTCCCTTAGGACTGCAGCTCAGCGCACCTGGTGCAGATGTGGACTTCCGGGAGGCTAGGAGACTCCAGGACCTCCCACATTCGACACTGAGAACAACAAGCTGCCCTCACACTCATACTTCCCCTTTCCTCAAATAACAGGAAAAACTGAAACCTAAACCTACCTTGCCTTGCCCGCTTCCACCTAAGCCCGTTGAGCCCAAGCCCTTAAGCCTTCACTCTGCTCCCGGCTGCCCGCTGTAAAAGGCTGTGTCCTTTTTAAATCTTCCTTGCTTCACTGCCCGCCGTCACAAGCCTGCGCAGTCCCGCCTCTCTTAACTCCGATGAGAATAAGAAAAATCCAAGATGGCTCCCGCCGCACTCCCGTTCTGATCCTCCTTAGGTGCTGATACCCAGGTAACTCCCTGAGTAAAGAAATTCCCCCTCGTGTTACCCTTAAACTTTTGCCCCCTAACTCTCAACTCATGTCCTCTTGTTTGAATCTCCCCTACTCTCAATGGAAAAAGCCTATCCACGTCAACTATATCTATCCCCCTCATAATTTTAAATACCTCTATCAAGTCCCCCCTCAACCTTCTACGCTCCAAAGAATAAAGACCTAACTTGTTCAATCTTTCCCTGTAACTTAGGTGCTGAAACCCAGGTAACATTCTAGTAGATCTCCTCTGTACTCTCTGTATTTTGTTGATATCTTTCCTATAATTCGGTGACCAGAACTGTACACAATACTCCAAATTCGGCCTTACCAATGCCTTGTACAATGTTAACATTACATCCCAACTCCTATACTCAATGCTCTGATTTATAAAGGCCAGCATACCAAAAGCTTTCTTCACCACCCTATCCACATGAGATTCCACCTTCAGGGAACTATGCACCATTATTCCTAAATCACTCTGTTCTACTGCTTTCTTCAATGCCCTACCATTTACCATGTATGTCCTATTTGGATTATTCCTACCAAAATGTCGCACCTCACACTTATCATCATTAAACTCCATCTGCCATCTTTCAGCCCACTCTTCTAATTGGCCTAAATATCTCTGAAAGCTTCTTGAAATGAAAATTAATTTTGCATTTAAAAGACAGAATTCCTGGCAACAATTTCCATGGCTAGGAGTGCTGTTGTGTAATTTTTCAGTTCCAATATAGTGAAAGCAGAAGTATTTATGATGGATCTTAAAAATTAAATAATTCCAGTCATTTACAATTTAAGTACATCAGAATTTAATTACATAAGAAAATAAAGTTTGTACTTACACAGCCCACTCCAGCTTTTCATTTTTTATTGAGTTATACAATCCCTGAAGGAAAAGAAATTCTATTTTATTAGTGAATAGTCAAACAGATGAATGCATTTAGAGGACACTATTAGAATATGCTTATCATAGAATTACTTAATCTTCATTATCATTCTTTACTACTTTGATCAGATTGATTGGAAAAATGACAAGCAAAGGGAGATGAATACTTTTGAACTGCTGATATTCCAGTTTTTGTATTTCTTAGTTTTTCATGCTTTACCATTTTCCCCATTTTGTTGGCTCTTCTGTGAAAAAAGGAGCATTTCATTCATAAATGAAAATTTTCAGTTAAATTGATCAAAATCCATGGTTGTAATATTCATTTATGTGAACAATGGGTTGGAGGCTGAATATTTTTACAAGGCATTGTGTGTCATCACATTTGCTGTCTTGTGGCAGCAGTTCAACTCAAAGCATAAAAATTACTGGAAGTTACAATAAAGTCCAAGTCAAAGTAATTTTTGTTATCAGAGAACAAACGTATATGTCACCATATACAAACCTGATATTCATTTTCCTGCGAGCATACTCAGAAAATCTATAGTATAGTAACTTTAAAAGGATCAATAAAGGAACAACCAGTGTGCAGAAGACATCAAACAGTGCACTGCAAATATAAATTTCTAGCAAGAGATAATGAGAACATGAGAGTGCGATCATTGGTTGGGCAGTTATCCCGTTTTATTCAAGAGCCTGATGGTTGAGGGGTAGTAACTGTTCTAGAACCTGGTGGTGCAAGTCCTGAGACTCTTGTAACTTCTACTTGATTATAGCAGTGAGAAAAGAGCACGATCTGGCTGGTGGCAATCTCTGATGATGGGTGCTGCTTTCCCATGACAGCGCTTCGTGTAGATGGAGGGCTATGACCCTGGTGCAGGTCGGAGGGAGTAAGCAGTTGAAATGGATCGGCGTGAATTAGATGGGCTGAAGGGCCTGTTTCTGAGCTGTACTTTTCTATGACTCTGTGCACAGTTGCTCGGAGCGCTTTACCTGTGAGGTAGTAACATTCAGGAATTTAAAGTTGCAAACTCTCTTCACCTGATCCTCTGATGAGGACTGACTCATGGACTCCTGGCTTCCCTCTCCTTAATTCTACAAGTTCCTTGGTCTTACTGACATTGAGTGAGAGGTTGTTGTTATGACACCACTGAGCCACATCTTCAATCTCCTTCTTGTATGCTGAGACATACAAGTGGCATCATCAGCGAACTTGAAAATGGTATTGGAATTGTGCTTAGCCACACAGTCATATGTGTAAAGCGAGTAGAACAGGGGGCTAAGCACACAGCCCTGTGGTGCACTTGTGCTGATGGAGATCGTGGAGGAGACGTTGTTGCCAATCTGAACTGATTGGGGTCTACAAGTGAGGAAATCCAGGATCCAATTGCACAAGGAGGCATTGTGGCCAAGGAGCTTATTGATTAGTTTTGATGGGGTGAAATACTGAGCTGGAGTCAATAAAGAGCATCTGGATGTATGCATCTTTGCTGTCCAGATGTTCCAGGATTATGTGAAGAGCCAATAAGATGGTATGTGCTGTGGATCTGTTGCTCAGTAGGCAAATTAAAGCAGACCCAAATCGCCTCTCAGGCAGGAGCTGATACGTTTCATCACCAGTCTCTCAAAACACTTCATAATTTTGGATGCAAGTGCAACTGAGCAATAATCATTGAGGCAGGTCACCACGCTCTTCTTCAGGACCAGCATAACTGAAGCTTGCTTGGGGCAGGTGGATACCACACACTGCCGAGGCGAGAA
Source organism: Hemitrygon akajei (assembly GCF_048418815.1). Classification (NCBI taxonomy): domain Eukaryota; kingdom Metazoa; phylum Chordata; class Chondrichthyes; order Myliobatiformes; family Dasyatidae; genus Hemitrygon; species Hemitrygon akajei. The sequence continues at coordinate 50,702,783 of NC_133138.1, forward strand.
GTTGAAGATTCAGAGAACACACCAGCCAGTTGGTCAGCACAGGTCTTTAGAAGGGTGCCAGGTACTCCATCAGGTTCAGATACTGTCGGTAATTTCACCCTCCTGAAGGTTTCAGATACTGAGATCAAAGGATCATCGGGGATGTGGGGTGTTGCAATGGCTCCTTCCTGTTCTGATGGTCAGAGTGAGTACAGAAGGCATTGACTTCAGTTGGAAGGGAAGCCCTGCTTTCTCTCACATCGTTTGATTTAGCTCTGTAAGAGGTGATAGCATTCAAGCCCTGCCACAGCTGTTGGGCATCCCTCATTGGTTCAAGTCAAAAGGTCAATGTTATGATAGCCCTGGGAGATTTTAACATGTAGATAGATTGGGAAAATCTGGTTGGTAATGGATCTCAAGGGAGTGAATTTGTTGAATGCCTACAAGATGGCTTTTTAGAGCAGTTTGTCATTAAGGGATCAGCTATACTGGACTGAGTGTTATGTAATGAACTGGAGATGATAAAGCTTAGGATAAAGGAACCCTTAGAAGACAGTGATCACAATATGATTGAATTCAATTTGAAATCTGATAGGGAGGAAGTAAAGTCTGACATAGCAGTATTTCAATGGAGTAAAGGAAATTACGGTGGTATGAGAGAGGAGTTGGCCAAGGTAAATTGGAAGGAGATGCCGGCAGGGATAACAGTAAAGCAGCAATGGCTTACGTTTCTGGGAAAAATGAGGAATGTGCAAGATAGATGCATTCCAAAAAACAAAGAAATACTCAAATGGCAAAGTAGTACAACTGTGGCTGACAAGGGAAGTCAAAGCTGACGTAAAAGCAAAAGAGAAGCCATAAAACAAAGCAAAAATCAGCAGGAAGATAGAGGAATGGGAAGCCTTTAAGAACCTACAGGAAGCAACTATAAGAGTCATTAGGAGGATAAATATGAAATACAAGCTAGCAAACAATATCAAGGTGGATAGAAAAAGCTTTTACATGTATATAAAAATAAAAGAGAGATGAGAGTGGATATAGGACCACTAGAAATTGAAGCTGGAGAAATAATAATGGGGGTCAAGGAGATGGCAGCTGAACTAAATAAGTATTTTGCATCAGTTTTCATGGCAAAAGACACTAGCAGTATGCCTGATGTTGTAGTGTGTGAGGGAAGAGAGTGAGTGCAGTTACTATTACAAGGGAAAAGGTGATCAAAAAGCTAAAAGACTTAAAAGCACGTAAGTCACCCGGACCAAATGAACTGCACCCTAGGGTTCTGAAAGAGTTAGCGGTAGAGATTGTGGAGGCATTAGTAATAATCTTTCTAAAATCATTGGACTCTGGCATGGCTCCAGAGGACTGAAAAATTGCAAATTTCACTCTACTCTTTAAGTAAGGAGGAAGGCAGCAGAAAGGAAACGATAGCCAATTAGCCTGACCTCAGTGGTTGGGAAGATGTTAGTGTCAATTGTTAAGGATGAGGTGATAGAGTACTTGGTGACACATGACAAGAAAGGATAAAGTCAGCACAGTTTCCTTCAGGAAAATCCTGCCTGATGAACCTGTTGGAATTTTTTGAGGAGATTACAAGTAGGATAGATAAAGGGGGTGCAGTGGATGTTGTATATTTCGACTTTCAGAAGGCCTTTGACAAGATGCCACACATGAGGCTGATTACCAAGTTAAGAGCTCATGGAAGTTACTAGCATGGTTACAGCATTGGCTGATTGGTAGGAGGCAGTGAGTGTGAATAAAAGGATCCTTTTCTGGTTGGTGCCAGTGTCTAGTGGTGTTCTGCAGGGGTCGGTGTTGGGACCGCTTCTTTTTATGCTGTATATCAAAGATAAGATGATGGAATAGATGGCTTTGTGTCCAAGTTTGCAGATGTTATGAAGACTGGTGGAGGAGCAGGTAGTGTTGATTAAACAAGCAAGCTGCAGAAGGACTTAGATAGGAGAATGGGCAAGAATGTGACAAGTGAAATACAATGTGGGAAAATGCATGGTCATGTACTTTGGTAGAAGAAATAAATGTGCAAACTATTTTTTAAATGGGGAGAAAATTCAAAAATCTGAGATGCAAAGGGACTTGGGAATCATTGTGCAGAACACCCCTTAAGATTAACTTGCAGGTTGAATTGTGGTGAGGAAGGTAAATGCAATGTTAGCATTCATTTCAAGAGGTCTAGAATACAAGAGCAGGGATGTGGTGTTGAGGCTTTATAAGGCATTGTTGAAGCCTCACCTTGAGTATTGTGAACAGTTTTGGGCTCCTTATTTAAGAAAAGATGTGTCGCCATTAGAGAGGGTTCAGAGGAGGTTAGCAAGAATGATTCTGGGAATGAAAGGGTTATAATACGAGGAACGTTTGATAGCTCTGGGTCTGTAAGTGGTGGAATTCAGAAGGATGAGGGGGAATATCATTGACTAAACATATTGATGAAGGAAGAGCAGTAAATGTAGTATATATGGATATTAACAAGGCACTTGATAAGATACCCCATGCAAGGCTTATTCAGAAAGTAAGGAGGCATGTGATCCAAGGGGACACTGCTTTGTGGATTGAGCACTGGCTTACCCACAGAAGGGAAAGAGTGGTTGTAGACGAGTCATATTCTGCATGGAGGTCGGTGACCAGTGGTGTGCCTCAGGGGTCTATTCTGGGACCCTGACTCTGTGATTTTTATAAATGACCTGGATGAGGAAGTGGAGGGATGGGTTAGTAAGTTTGCTGATGACACTACAGTTGGAGGTGTTGTGGATAGTATGGAGGGCTGTCAGAGGTTACAGCGGGACATTGATAGGATGCCAAACTTGGCTAAGAAGTGACAGATGGAGTTCAACCCAGATAAATGTGAAGTGGTTCATTTTGGTAGGTCAAATATACTGGCAGAATATAGTATTAATGGTAAGACTCTTGGCAGTGTGGAAGATCGGAGGGATCTTGGGGTCTGAGTCCATAGAATGCTCAAAGCAGCTGCGCAGGTTGACTCAGCGGTTAGGAAGGTGTACTGTACATTGGTCTTCATCAATCGTGGAATTGAATTTAGCAGCCGAGAGGTAATGATGTAGATATATAAGACCCTGGTCAGACCCCACTTGGAGTACCATGGTCAGTTTTGGTCGCCTCACTACAGGAAGGATGTGGAAGCCATAGAAATGGTGCAGACCAGATTTACAAGGATGTTGCCTGGATTGGAGAGCATGTCTTATGAGGGTAGGTTGAGAGAACTCGGCCTTTTCTCCTTGTAGTGACGGAGGATGAGAGGTGACCTGATAGAGGTGTATAAGATAATGAGAGGCATTGATCATGTGGATAGTCAGAGGCTTTTTTCCCAGGGCTGAAATGGTTGCCACAAGAGGACGCAGGTTTAAGGTGCTGGGGAGTAGGTACAGAGGATATGTCAGGGGTAAGTTTTTTACTCAGAGAATGGTGAGTGCGTGGAAAGGGTTGCCGGCAAAGGTGGTGGAGGCGGATATGATAAGGTCTTTTAAGAGGCTTTTGGATAGGTACATGGAGCTTAGAAAAATAGAGGGCTCCAGGTAAGCCTAGTAATTTCTAGGGTGGCGCCATGTTCAGCAGCCTTGTGTGCCAAAGGGCCTGCTTTGTGCTGTAGGTTTTCTATGTTTCTTTAAAATTTTATGAATATTTAAAGGCCTAGACAGAGTAGATGTGGAAAGGTTGTTTCCCATGGTGGGGTAGTCTAGGACAAAATGGCACTCAGGATAGAGGGGCATTCATTTAGAACAGAGATGCTGAGAAGTTTTTTAACCAGATGGTAGTGAATTTGTGATATTTGTTGCCACAGGCAGCTGTAGAGGCCAGGTCTTTGGGAGAATTTAAGATGAAGATTGATAGATTCTTGCTTGGCCACTTCATCAAAGGTTATGGGGAGAAGGCCGGGGAGTGGGGCAGAGGAGGGGGAGAAAAAAGGATCAGCCATGACTGAATGGCGGAGCAGACTCAATGGAGTAAATGGCCTAATTCTGCTCCTATGCCTTATGGTTAAGTTTTGTCCAGAATCTCCTCGCCAGTGAGATGGCTTTCCAGAGATCATACTTGCACCTCTTGCAGTTATAAATAGATAACTGTGTAACAGAGGGTACTAAAAGACATGGCAATAATCATAGATTAGCTTTGATCCTATGAAGATCCCAGCGGATTAGAAAAACACAGATGTTATATTGTTATTCAAGAAGAGGATGAGGGAGAAAACAGGAACAATAGGCTAATTAGCTAAACAAGTCAGTGGGCACATGCTGGAATTCAATATTAAGTAAATGACAACACAACACTCAGAAACATAGAAAGCATAACTAGTGAATGAGAAATTGTGTTGACTATATTATTAGAGTTCTTTGTGGTTGTCCCAAGCAGTGTAGATAAAAGGGAACCAGTGGATGTCGTGTCTCTTGTTGTACAAATAACATTTGACAGAAGCAAAAGAGGGGTACTAGATGAGGAAAAGAGCACATGGGTTTCAGTGTAACAGCAAGGTTACAGGACTGGTCAAATGACAGAAAATGAGAGCTACCAAATTAAATCTACTCAGGTACCTTAAGTAGAACTGCTTAAGTCTTGGTTGTTTATATTTTATATTTGTGATTTGGATGAAGGGATCAAGTGTAATGTATTAGGTCTGTTGATGATAAAAAGATAGGTAGGTCAGAAGTTATATAGAAGATACACATGCACAATGAGAAGACTTCAAGAGATTATGTCAGGGGTTCCCAAACTATTTTCATGCCAATGAGTCTTACCATTAACTGAGGGGTTGGGAGCCCCTGGATTAAGTGAATGGGCAGCAATAGGGGAGGAAAATGGTATGTGATGTGTGGATGTGCAAGGCAATTTATTTTCACAAGAAGAATACAAAAACAAAGTATTAAAATGATGTGAGACCCGTCTATGTTTGGTGTTCAGAAATATCTGGTGTCCCTGTATAAGGAACACAGGAAGTTGGCATGGCAATGAAGTTAATGACAGCTCCTTCAATTGTTTTTCCAAGCAGCAACGCCAACCTCCCCCACACAGTCCATCCACTACTTTACATCATTTATCTATCAATATTCTGTCAGTCACGCCTCATATGTAATATTGACATACTGCATAAAGCCTGTCCATTCAATTTTTAAGTTTAGCTAAAAATGAACTCCCTGTTTAAATGTGTAAATCAATATCGCATCCCTGTTATCATCGCAACTGAACTTAATATTAGCTCAAGGTTTAATTAAACTCTTTAAATTAAAATTCTGAATAGGTTTTCCATTTTCATTTTTTTAAATTCAGCTTCAATCATATGGTAAGCAACAAAATTATAAAATTCCTTGTTCAAAAAATATATGATAATGATGCCTATCTTAAGTGTAATGCAAGAATGAAATTGCAATCAACTATCAAAGCCACCATGGAAAATTTTTACAAGATAAATATATTTAGTAAGACAATTCTTTTGGCCAAGCAATATGAGCACTTAACTCAGCGATTGCTTGAAGAATGTGAAATTCAGCCTGCAACCTAACTGCTTCCAAAATATTTACTGTGCTGTACAATGCCAGTTCTTCAGCTTTCTAGACTCCTATTAACTTTTGTTTTCAACTTTGGCATTTTCAAATGTATATTTCAACCAGACTTAAGTTAGAGTCAGTTTTAAGTTTAAAATTAATGACAATTACAGCATAGTTTTAATAATAATAATTACATAATAACCTGTGCCTAAATATCAACAGGATAAAAGAGGTGGTTATTGACTTTAGAATGCACACCACTCACAACCCTCTTTACATCTGCAGCGGAGCAGTGGAAATTGCAAGCCTGGGAGGGCACATCTCATTGTCCCAGAACACATTCTACGTAATCAGGAATGCTCACCCGAGGAAGCTGAAAAGAGCTGGACCATGCACATCTATACTCACGTCATAACAAGCTGCGTCACTGCATGGTATGGAAACTGCACTACAGTGGACAAGAAGGATCTGTAATGGGTAGTCAAAACTGCCCAACACATCACCAGCATCAGCGTACGACCATTAAGGACATATAATCAGAAAGGTGCCAGAAAAAGGCCAGTAACATCATGAAGAATCCCACCCACCCTATTCATGGACTGTTAGTCCCACTCCTGTCAGGGAGGAGGGTACGTAGCATCCATGCTAGGACCACCAGACTTTAAAACTGTTCTTATACCAAACAGGCAACTGGGTCATGATTCCCCACCATTAAGTTCTCAGCAATGAATTATAATGCACTTGTAAACAACATTAAGGAGCGAATCACAGTGGGTGAGGCTAATTCTTCTAGTGAGGAAAAGTTTCAATCTCTACTGGAAACCCATAGTTCATAAATAATTGTTAAAAAGTGAACTCATTAAATACAGCAAGTCTTGCCATTCCATTGCACAGTACATTTTTTGCATCATTTCACAGTCGTTTTCTAACTTGGCATATCTTTCATTGCACTGTAGTAACACGAGTAATCAATCATTTTATATGGAACATGGGTGTCACAATATTTAGGTTCTTGAAAGTGCATATTGTTTGGTAATAACAATCACTATTTTATTCCTGTGAACAATACCTTCAATAAATCTTTTGGAAAATCCTTCCCATCATTAAGGCCATCCAGATTAGAAATAAACTGCTGACATGACATCTTTTTCCCAATATTCTGCAATATATAGACATAATAAAATTCACTTTAATTACATAAAACAATGAAACTAATATTTGAAACCAGCAAAATGAAAATTAAGATACTTTAAGGTAGACATTAAGCACAATAATGAAATGTATATTTTAAAACAAAAGCGCTTACAGTAAAATTAAAATCTATGCGATTACAAACCTCAAAACAAAAGGAAATAATTACCCTGGAGCTTGTGATTTATTACAAAAAAATAAAGGGATGAAAAGAACAAACTGGATTGGAATAAAAGTACTGTTTAATATGAAATTCCATCAACATGGCCTTAGAAAATTGCCTGAAGCATTATGAATAAAACTGGCTTATAATAGGACCAACTGCCTGAGAAAACACATTCCTATAGCTCTGGCAGCTAAGACATGGATGAGAACTATATAATCCTAGCAATGAAATAAGGAATGGAAACTCAAAGATGAAGCATTAGAAGCATGACTAAAGACAAAATTATAACACTAAAAGTAAAACCATTTATGAAAGGCTTTCAGTATAAAGGGAAATTTCGGATGAACTGATTCAATCATTGTAATTGTGCATGGATTCTAGACTGGATGGCAATAAGTAATAAAAAATAGACTGGTATTAAGGCAAAAAGCTACAGTTTAATTAGATAAATGAAAATTGCCATCAAAAGACTTCAGCGAATATGTCAGCGAATATATTGGCTCACTTCTCTCATTTTAGCTTTAGCTCATTTGAGCAGACATCAAGAATGAATAAAGAATATGTTTGACTTTCAGATAAATTCATGATGGAAATTATTAAAGTATAAGACAAAACTGCACTTTCAGAAAGCAAATGAAAACACAAGAAATATAGGATGTCATGAACATCAAATTCCAAGATAAGTAGAACATGTTGCTGAAGGTTTGTTAAGAAAGCATGAAGTAGAATAATAAACAGTGAATTCTCATTCAGGGACAATTAAATAAATGACCAGGGATCAACTTGGAAGACACTCTCATTAAATGGATACAAGCACAAAGCATACTTCCTTAAAATTGTCTACAGTATGAAGCTGAGTAAAATCATGAGATACTCCATGACAAATGGAAAATGTGATGTAGAAATAAATAGATCTTTAAAGAGGTTGAAAAATTCTTTATCCAAACTCCTGATCCAAAGCAGTTTATATAGAGACATTGAAAATAAAAGTAAAATTGGTACTTCAAAAATTATAAATGCTGTTTTGGACAGCTATATTCAGTTAAACATCACTGTAGAAAATATATTACAGTCATGAAAAAAACACAGAATTCAAACATTGAAAACGTGTCACAAGAGACAAGAGACTCCAAAAGTTCAGAGGAAGCTAAACACTCATCTAAGAGTAGCTTATAAAATTTTGGAAGTCTTGGAAGCTAGACTGGACTCCCCACTTGCCCCCCCACTGGGATCACTGCCCCTGCTCTACCCACATCTCCATCTTACCTGGGCCTATCTTGTAGACTGTCTGCACCCCAGATGGTAACAGCGCCTCAGCCAACGCACTATCTCTTATATTCAGTGTCATTTAAAATCTATTAAAATTTAAGTAAATAATATCATTAAATAAAAAACCTCTTAAAAATAAAGTCAATTAAAACATGAAGTTATTAACAAGATCATTAAAGTATAGCAAAATATACTTCTTCCTTTATTTCCTAAATGGGGACACCTCTTTTTCCCTTATTAGGGAGAGAGAGAGCCTGTGGTATGTTGAATTACTGGGTGAACGAGTAGTCTTTGGGGTACTGCAAGTCTGTGTCTTTGTTGATGCTTTGCTGCACACTTGAGTGCTTGATGGGGGGGAGTGCTGATGCTTTTTTTGCTGGTGGGGGAGGGGGGCATTGCTTTGTTGCTGCTTATGCATGGAAGGGGAGCTGGGGGGGGAGCTTTCAAGGTCTAACATTTAACTGCCATTCATTCTTTGGGGCACTCTTCTGGTTTCATGGATGTTTGCAAAGAAAAAGAATTTCAGGATGTATATTGTATACATTTCTCTGATATTAAGTGCACTTATTGAAATGTAAATATCTGTCCTACAATACAACCTGAAATCAATAGAGACCTGATTTCCTGCCTGTGGATTTGAGGGCAATGTCCCCATGTATTTTCAGAGAATCTCGTAATTCTGGGATCATACTGTAAGTAAACTTTAAGACTTTGTCCTTCTGAACAGTATTACTGTAGGGCAACATAATTGGTGGAAACGTATATAATTCACAACCACCAGCATTGAAATGGGGTTTCACTTTAAGAGGCTGGTCTAACTTGATGACGTAGTTACGTAAAGGGTATTTAGCGTGCTTTAGTGTTCAGATTTTGGATTAAATGTATTAGTTTTTCTTGAATATAAAATGCCTCACTTCATTTTATTTTCTCAGACCTACAGTATTATCAGCTGATGATTTGAAAATATGAAGTAGAAACATGAGATGAAAATTAGAAAAATATAGTATTTAATTCAAAAGGGTATTAAAATTTTGTGATCTATTAATGCAAATAAATAAACTTATAGAAGATCGAACCGTACAGCACTGCAGAGGTCACTGAGCCCATGAAGTAATGCCAATCACCGAGCTAAGGCATGAATTAGATAATCACTTCATAATGTTATTAGGAGGCTATGGATCGCTTACGATTGGGATGGCTGGCCAGGTAAGATTGAGCAGGCTGGGGTAAGCTTAAGATCACGAGAGCAAGAAATGGCTTGAGATCAGTTGAAGGACTGAGGTCGATAAGTTTCCGAACTTCAGTGCTTCTTTGTTCTGTCTGGTTGCTTTTCCACATCAGCTGGCAGTGGCCCAGCTCTGAAAGTAGGTCTTCCTGTTTAATACCTGGGCAGCATGGTAGCGTAGCACGTTGCGATTTGCTTTACAGCACCAGTGACCTGGACTCACTTCGTGTAGCTCTCTGTAAAGAGTTTGTACATTCTCCCTGTGATTGTGTGCATTTTGTCTGGGTGCTCCGTTATCCTCCCAAATTTCAAAGACATACTGACCACCTGGGTGTAATTGGGTGGTGTGAGCTCATTGAGCCAGAAGGGCTTGTTACCATGTTGTATCTTTAAATGACAATAAAAACCTTCTAGGGCAGGGGTTCCCAAGCTTTTTTACGCCATGGAGCCTTACCATTAATGGAGGGGTCCGAGGACACCAGGTCTAGAACCCCTGTTCTAGGGGATCCTGGTACCATATGCCAAACAACATCAATTGTTAACTGTCTGACAATTGACATTTAATATATCTAGGGAAAGCTAGATGTCTCAGCAGAAGCTCTGCTGCATCAAAGGGAGCAACGAATAATGAATATTTAGGCACCTATGCTATCTCACCAATCTTTCAAAGAAAACATCCTGTGTAGTGTTCACTGTTATGAGAGCTTCAGAAGATCTAGCCCATTATACCGTATCTTGTTCATAACACTACTCATGAAATAAGGACTGCACAACATGAAGAATGCTTTAGATAATCAGAGCAGTTGCACTCAGAATATGCATGTAAAAATGATTCTATCAACCTCTTCTATAAGAGCGGAACCATGAGTTGACAAGGACCAACTTGAACAGCTCTTCTCAAAGTCCAAGTAAAGGCTTGTGTTAAGCTCCAAAGATTTTCGCTGGTGCTGTTCAAATGTAGAAGATTGTTTCAAATTGCCTTTTGTACAACCCTTGAGGGATACTGGTGGCCAACAATGCCATTTGAAATCAGTACTACAGCACATAACATTACAGTTGAGGTTGAATCTGATGCTTGAAGGACTTAGTGGAACAGAGATTATAGAAGATGCAATGTTTTATCATTGGACAAGGGCAGAATGTGCAGAGGTAGAGATGGACTGTGACCTTACTAAGTAACAGCCAGCTCTTTAAAAAAGGATGGAAATTGTGTACCAACTAGCCCGATACTGAGTGGAAGGGATAGGCTACAGTCCTAGGTCACAGTTAAAATATGGGACAAGACATCTAGCACTAAGAAGAGAAATTTCTTCACTGAACTGTTGGTAAATCTGTGAGAATCTCTACCGGTAAAGGCGGTGGAGGTCAAGGAGGAGATATATTTTTAGATACAGAAGACACAAAAGAAATATGATACAGAGTATGAGTCATGATCTTATTGACCAGTGCTACATTTGTGAGAGGCCAAAGAAGTACATAATTCTATTTATTTCTATGAAAAAAAGATGGGAACCTTTTTGAGCTGATAGAGAGAAAAGCATATAGTGTAAATTAAAAAGAGGCTCCATTCACGTGATCTCCTCAGAATGGCTCAAACCAAAACCAGCAAAACTGAAGGCAGATTGATAGCAATCCCTAATTGGCAGATTTAGCCTTAGTCCTAGAATCTGTCAACTAGTTAAGGAAATTCCTGCCCCAACTGAGACAGGTGCAGTACCTGAAAGGAACACTGACAAGCAAAGACCAACATGTGGTCACACAGAGCTCCAGTAACAGAAAATAATACTTATATTAAAAATAGGCGCCTGAGAAAAGGGTTTTGGAGTAGCTATGAAGCAAAATGGCAGATAAATAGCATATGTACATAAAGGTATGGCTGACACTGAGACATGACATTTCAGCTGAGAAGAGCCCACCAGGCCAGATTACATTGATGGATGCCAAATGCACCTCTGACAGAACTGGGAATGAGCTACAGTGCATAGCAGTCCATTTGATACTTCTGCATCTACACACTGGTGCATTGGTTTAGGACTTGCTGCTGATCAGATATGGGTGCATCTGACATGTTGAACTATCCTCACAGCTGCCCTTGTGTCCAAGGCCATTCTACAATTATCTAAGCTGGTAGCCTGGATGCACTTCCTATTTGGCTCCCTAGCTTTACGTCAGCAATATCTAGTATGGTGCCATGAATTTATTTGTGTCTTCACTAAATAGGTATGTGAGGGTAAATGAGTTTCTATATTATTTTAATTAATGCTTAACTAAATCATTACCCTGAATTGTTTTAATGTCTGATGTTAACTTTAAAAATATTTTCTGATTCTTTAATTATGTAACTTTTTTCCATTGTTTAAAGCTTTTGCTTGCACATGATGTGTTGGATAAACACTGAACACAGATAGCAACAGTTCTCATGTTTAACATTGTCTGCCAGATAATGAGATACCACATAAAATATTAATAGATAAACCCATGCACATACAAGTGCGCGCGCACACACACACAAACACACATGCACGCACGCACACGTGCACTTTGGTGCAAATGAGTTAGCTAAGTTTGTGATTAAGTGGGAATTCATTTGCACAATACTGTCAACTGTATTATCCAGAACTCAATGGAAAAACAGCTAAATTATTTTGAGATAGGCAAAAATAAATTGATACAATACATATCTTTGGGAATATAAAAAATAAACCTCAATGCCTGTGTTCACTTCTACTCCAGCTTAGAAACTGATAAACCTCTGACCAGGACAAAACTGCCAATGCTTTCAAGATGGTGAAGCCAATGTTCATAATAAAGAAAAGCTGACATAAGAAGAAAAAGAAAGAAAATCAAGCTTTCTGGTATAAAAGGACAGCTAAGTAGATGCCATTTCTTGAGGTAAGAACTCGAAAACAACACCAGCAAAAAAATGGCAGAAAGCTATAGTCACCAGACTGTTATCACAACCTAGATCTCATGAGGTGAAAGCTGAGAAAGGTGTTATATAGTAGAGGCACAGGAAGACTGCAGAAGTGCTTTGGGAATCTGAGGTGTCAATAACCTAACAGGATGCAATGTAACTACAAGGCAGAAGAATATCATAGCCAAAGAGGGAAAAATGAATGGCAGCCAAATAAGACCAGATTTGGGGGAATTGTTCACCAATGGATACACAGTACCTATAAAAAGTATTCACCCCACCACCCCCCCCCCAAAAGTCTGCATGTTTTATTGTTTTACAACATTGAATTACAATGAATTTAATTTGGCTTTTTTGACACTGATCAACTGAAAAAGACTCTTTCATGTCAAAGTCAAAACAGATCCCTACGAAGTGATCGACATTAATTACAGATATAAAATACAAAATATTTGATTGCATAAGTATTCACCCCCTTTCATATGGTGCACCAAATCGTCACTGGTGCAGCCAATTGGTTTAGAAGTTACATAATTAGTTAAAAGGGGATCTGTTTTTGGAGACTTGTGTACGTTCAAGGTGTTTCAATTGTTTGTAGTAAAATGCACCTGTATCTGGTGGGTTCAACTGCTGGTGAGTCAGTATCCTGGCAAAAATTATGCCATGAAGACAAAAGAACATTCCAAGCAACTTCGCAAAATGGATATTGAAAAGCACAAGTCAGGAGATGGAAAGAAGAAATTTTCTAAGTCTCTGAATATCCTTTACAGTAGAGTTAAGTCAATCATCAAGAAATGGAAAGAATATGGCACCACTGTAAATTTGCCTATAGCAGGCCGTCCTCAAAAACTGAGTGACCGTGCAAGAATTGCACTAGCGAGGAAGGCCACCAACAGGCCTATGACAACTCTGAAGGAATTACAAATTCAGTGGCTGAGATGGGAGAGACTGCACATACAACAACTGTTGCTCAGAAGCTTCACCAGTCGCAGCTTCATGGGAGAGTGGCAAAGAAAAATCCACTGTTGAAAAACACTCACATGAAATCTCAGCTAGAGTTTGCCAGAAGGCATGTGGGAGACTCCGAAGTCAACTGGAATCAAAATTGTGCTCTTTGGCCATCAGACTAAACACTATGTTTAGTGTAAGCTAAACACCGCACATCATCAAAAATACACCATCCCTACCATGAAGCACTGTGGTGACTGCATCATGTTGTGGGGGTGCTTCACTGCAGCAGGCCTTGGAAGGCTTGTGAAGGTAGAGGGTAAAATGAATGTAGCAAAATACAGGGAAATCCTGGAGGAAAACCTGATGCAGTCTGCAAGAGAACTTTGACTTTGGAGAAGATTTGTTTTCCAGAAGAATATGACCTCAAGCATAAAGCCAAAGCTACACAGGAATGGCTTAAAAACAAATAAGTTAACATCCTGGAGTGGCCAAATCAGAGCCCAGACATCAATCTGATTGAGAATTTGTGGCTGGACTTGAAAAGTGCTGTTCACTCACAATCCCCGTGCTGTCTTTACTGTGCTTGAGCAGTTTTGCAAAGAAAAATTACAGTGTCCAGATGTGCAAAGCTGACAGAGATCTATCCACACAGTCTCAAGGCTGTAATTGCTGCCAAAGGTGCATCTATTAAACACTGACTTGAAGGGGGTAAATACTTATGCAATCAATTATTGTGTTTTATATTTATAATTATTTTAGATCATTTGGTAGAGATCTGTTTTCACTTTGACATGAATGGATCATTTTCTGTTCATCAGTGTCACAAAAGCCAGATTACATCCACTATGATTTAATGTTGTATAACAATATAACAATAAAAACATGAAATACTTCCAAGGGGGGTGAACACCTTTTATAGGCACTGTATATTGCAGACTTTGTGCAGAGTAAACATGATTATGTATTATTTGATTAGAAACATGCTAAAGTTGTATATTGAAAACACAGCAGTTTTTGTTAAGAAGTAGTTTAAATAAATAAGATTACTAACAAAAATAAATTCATTAGGGTTTCCAGGAATTCTGGATGTATGGACTGTATTGTATTGAATGTTGAAATCAGGATCATCTTAAACAAAAATAAAAGGGATGATAAAAAGATATACACTATATCACCAAAATACAACTGTTGGAAATAATCAAGCAATTCCAGATCAGAATGCCATGGTGGAGAACATCTTGGACACTTGTGAATAACTGGACTCACTGTGAACTCATGGAATATGGTAAAGATTACTTCTTTAAATAAAGATTAGCTTGTAGGACAGTGTAACACACTACCTAGCACGAGACTCAAATCCCTCTGTCGCACAGCAATTCTTCAGTCATACAATCGCTTGTGTGAAATCTCATTTCCTATTTTCACTAGTGAAGACTGGAGAAAACTAGAGATTACTACTGTGAAAGATCCACTTTACACCTCCCTTAAAATTTACCTGCAAGCACATAATCCTTCTTTTCTGCCAACATTTCGAGCCATTCACCATCCTTAAATTAAATTTTTTTCAATTGTTTGTGATTCTATCATCGGGGGGGCAATGCACCATCAGAGAGAGTTGACAACTTAAGGAACACCTGTCTGTCTCCTAAATATTGAATCCCTATCGTTATAATATTTCAGATCTTCTGCATAAACAATCAATAATTACAAAGAATGTTAAATGATTATGTATTTCTTCATTCTGCATAGATATTGGTGATATACAGATATATTAAGATAATTGGAGAGGACATTTATAAAATTCATAAAATACCATCTTCCAATGGATGCAATTATCCCAATTACATGAATTTTTAGAGCTATAAAGTTAATGCAGTTCGGATGAAATAATCCTCTGGACTTGCCTCATGGCTTATTGTCATCATTACGTGTGACAAAGTAACATAACACACTCACATCTCATAAGAATGTTTGTTATTTTCCCCACTAGTAAATAATTGCAATAAATATATAAAACAAACTTCTTCAAGTGTCAATCCTCAACCTTACAGCCAGGAATTTTATGTGACACTGGATAAAAGTTACAGTGAAAAAACAAGGGAACTAGGATGGCTATAGAAGATAACAGAAAAAATATTAAAAGCAAATGTCAGCATGTGACATTTAAGTTTTTTAACTTAAGTTTAAAGAATTGGAAAAATAAATATCTTCTATAAAGACAGTTAATCAAAGTATGTATAAAATATTAATTTATAAAGTTGCACTCAGAGGAAAATTAATGAATGCCAGTTAGAATGTACCATGCAAAGGAATGACAATGAATAATAGTGGGAATGAAACAAGAAAAATCAACTTATCTACACATGTCTTGAAATGTTAAATATTTTATGGCTATTTAAGTGGAAATGATACACAAAACATACAATGACAAAAATGTATAATTTCTGCCAATATATCATAAATATTTCTATGACTCATGGATTAAGTACGAGAGCAAATGCATTCACACAGATCGAGATGTTCCAACAATCCCCAGTAAACATCTCAATTGTGCAAGCAAAAGACTTGCATAAAAGTAACAGTTATTACTATCAAAATTTTCTACATATAAGAAGCAATCATAAATGATTGAAGTAATGTTGATCCTTTAGACATTTAACTTAAGGTATTTTCAAAGTATCTTTAATTATGTTCGAGATCATTATACAATATTTGATATTAATATGACTCTTAAAACCAGAAATGTTAAGTAAATATTAAAATTCCCATTTTGCTTTCAACATGTCTAACATTACCAAGCCTTACTTATGCTCCATTTTTAGTTACTTATTTACTATTCCTCTGTGCACTTGCTCTTCCCCACTGCTGAGTTACATCAGAGTCAATGTAATTAGCCTGGATAGGTTTCTGAATGCCTGTGTGATTGACTTAAGCTTGCATTTCCAAACCAATGGCCAGAACGAAAACTTAATTATGCTGTTAATTAATAAAAATGCATTTACTATCAAGCTACTTTGTCATAGATTAGGAGTCTGCTTTTACATTTTCAATTAAATTAAATGGGATGAAATTTAGAAGATGAATGTTCATGAGATGGAGAGCGATGGAAGACTGCATTAACTTCAAAGATCATGCACTAAGCAGAACTACACTTACCACCTGAGAGGGGTAAATACACCAAATATGGGATCCAGGCCCAGGCAGGAAATCAGAAAGGAAACAAAAGCAAATGAAAAGGTTAGTACCTAACATGCAGCTGGTGGAATGTCCTCTAATGGAGGTTACCAACTCTAGTGGAAGCATTGAGGGAATTTATTGCAATTAAAATAAATTAGGGAAATAAAGGCAAAGTGTCTAACAAGTACAACCTTTCCCTTTTGCCTGGCATTAATAATTAAGGGCAGAAAAACATGAGGAACACTCAAATGATTTCAGGACTTTTGGTACAGGTATTCACATTTATTATCTTGAGTGCAATTTGAACTCACCTAATAGACATTAGCGGTTCTCCTAAGGGGAAGTTTATTTCAAACGTTAATCACTCATTAAAAGAAATACATTTAATGTAATGAAGCAAATTTAAATGGATGTCCTTTGGAGCTAATGATACAACACATCTTAAACTAATATTCTTAGCTCACTTTAACTATATATCACATATAATTAAATCCACTGTCACATTACCCTTACTTTCAATATTCATATTTCTCCAATGCTTCCTCATATTTTATCTCCGTTACTCCTAAGATTATTTCAAATACACTTTCCTATATTTTCAAGCAAGGTTACAGTGTCCCAGGCCAAGCTCAACCAATGTTTTATAACGTACTTGTCTGTAATGACTAAGGTTTCTAATATTTTATTTAGTTATTGTCTGGACACTGAAAGCTACAAGTTATTTCGAAGTGCTATTTAAAGTTTCTGGTGTTTATTGCATTTCTGTCATGATATATGTTATTGGCATCTTCTCCATTAAAATAATATGTTTTGTCTCACAATTAAATTACATGCTCCACCATCCTCAGGATGAAGTTCTTTTTGTTATTTTTGCCATAGTAAATTCCTGCATCTCTTTGTGATTCCAATATATTTTTTAAATCTACTTTTTCATTATCACAAACTCATTCAAAGTATGTATCCACCCAATTTATTTACACAGATTAAGTTTCTTCATTGTTTTTAGGTTTAGTGCTCTAGACAACCGGTCTATGAGCGGCTTAATTAGTTTATATTATTTGCTTTGGATATTTAAATTTACTTTGAAAAGTTTCCCCTCAGTAAAATGACCAGCTTTATTTCCTTCTCTTCACTCTCACCCATACAATATGAAAGTTCAGATGGTGCCACCTAACTTCTAACTTATCTATTGAAGAGCTGCCAATTTTCTGTTTGATGGAAAATATGCAGTTGCTGTTCAGTTTTGGATGACTGTGCCCACGACACTTCAAAATTCCTTCCTTGTCCCTTCAGTATCTACAGTTCTACCATGGTCTTATCTTCATAACCAACATCAGTCGTGAAGAAATACTGGAGCGTATGAAGAGTTCTGAATTATAGGTATCACTTGATTAGTTACAAAATAGAAATCACAATGCAAGTTGTTGTACATGAGTTGTGCAAAAGATTACAACAATAAACATCACTTGTGCTAACAATATTCTGTTAATGTTTGATCATTTTACCCATTATTACTGTATTATTTTATTTACTCATATCCCAGCTTATCCCAACAGTCTATTACTGATCCCAGTTTGTATTAAACTTTCTCTCTCTTTATTTCTAATTAAATTATCTAACTTGTTTTTTACTAAGTACCAGGATTTCTTCATCATCACTGCATTTCTTGAATATTTGACTATTTAAGAATTTACTTGTATTCTATAGAAAAGTTTCTGTTCCATTGTCAATGGGAGATCATTAATAGTTGAAGGGAGCACGACATGAAATAAAGTTGCCTCATATTAGATTAGTCATAAGCACAAGAGAGTCTGCAGATGCTGTTAACATTGAGCAACACACACAAAACGCAGGAGGAACTCAGCAAGTCAGGCATCACCTATGTCGGGGAATAAACAAGTCAATGTTTTTAGCCGAGAGCCTTCCCCAGAACCGGACAGGAATTCATTAGATTAGTCATGAGCTTTTTGAATGGTGGAGCATGCCTGAGGAGTCATATGGTTTATTTCCTCTCCAATTTCTTGTTATCATGAGACTATTAAGAAGGGTCACAAACAATACACTGGACAGCTTGGTGGAAAGGAAGGAAGGTGAGTATTTGTGGTGGTAAGCTAGATATTCTCCAGACACATGCTCAAACATACAAATAGCAGCAAAGTTCAATGCTAGGATGATGGATTCAATATCGTTACATTGCAGGAACAAGCTTAATGATTGCAAAGTAAATGACAGGACAGGCCCCCCCAGACCACCACCTCTGCGATGACCATAATCCCATCGGATAATGTATTCCATCATGCTTCTGATCCGTGAGTTTCAGATTCTAAAGAACTTGAGCAATCAAAAGTGAAGCCCTTGCTGTAGGATATTCAGCCTTTCTCCTGCTCCAGAAATGACTGCATTTATGCAAAAAACTTAGTTCAGTTTCTTGTTAATGGTGATTCTAAGGTATAGACTTGATAAAGCTGTTGAATTAATGTAGAAGGAGAGGTGGTTAAGCATTTATGGATGAAGTTATTGAACTGTACTAGTTTATTATTACCACATGTACTAAGGTACAGTGAAAAACCTTGTGTTACATGCCACCCATACAGATCATTTCATTACAACAGGCAAGTTAAGAATATACTTACAAGGGAAAAGAATAGCAGAGTGCAGAATAAAGTGTTACCGTTGCAAAGTCCAGTGCAGGCAGACAATAAGGTGCAAGGCCATGAAGAGGTAGATTGTGAGATGAAGAGTTGTGCATATGTCAATGAATGTGCCCAGGTGTTGCTGAATACAGCTAGAGACCTTTTTACTTGACGAGGAAAAGTAGGTAGAAATAAAAATTGTGCAATCAAATGCAATCATCACCAGTCCTAACTTCATGGTGAGAATCTCTGTGTTTCTGGTTTGAATGGGAGGGTAGGTGGGCTAATTCTTAAGTTTGCACATAACACAAACATTGGAGGAGTTGTTGATAGTAAGGAGGTTGTCAAAGAATGCAGCAGTATATAAGACCTTAAGACATTGGAGCAGAATTAGGCCACGAAGCCCATCCTGTCTGCTCTGCCACTCCAACATGACTTTTTATTAACCCTTTCAACCCCATTCTCTTGCCTTCTCTCTGTAACTTTTGATGCTCTGACTAACCAACAACCTATCAACCTTTGCTTTAAAAGTACTCAATGTTTTGGCCTCCACAGCCATCAGTGGCAATGAATTCCACAGATTCACTACCTTCTAACTGCAGAAATTCATTCTTATCTCTGTTCTAAATGGATGTCCCTCTATACTGAGGCTGTGCCTTCTGGTCAAAGACTCACCTATATCTTCTCCACATCCATTCTGTCTAGGCCGTTCAATATACAATATGTTTCAAGGAGATCCTCCCTCATTCTTCTAAATGCTTGCAAGTACAGGCCCAGAGGCATCACTCCTCATACATCAACCATTTCATTCCTGGAATCATTCTCGTGAACCTCTTCTGGACCGTCTCCAATGCCAACGCATCTTTTCTTAGGTAAGGGGCCCAATACAGCTCACAATACTCTGTGTAGTCTGACCAATGCTTTATAAAGCCACAGCATCACATCGTTGCTCATTCTAGTCCTCTAGAAATGAATGCTAACATTGCATTTGCCTTCCTTACCACCAACTCAATCAGCAAGTTAAAGTTTAGGGGATCCTACACAAGGATTCCCAAATCCCTTTGCACTTCGGATTTTTCAATTTTATCCCCATGCCTTTATTCCTTCTATCAAAGTGCGTGACCATACACTTCCCTACACTGTATTTCATCTGCCACTTCTTTGCCTACTCTCCCAATCTGTCCAAGTCCTTCTGCAGATTCACTGATTCCTTAACACTATCTGCCCCTCCATCTATCTTTGTTTCATCTGCAAACTTGGCCACAAAGTCATCAATTCCATTATCCAAATTACTGGCAGATTACATGAAAAGAAGCAATCCCACTACTCAGCCCTGCACAACACTGGCAAGACCCCTTTATTCCAACTCTTTGCCTCCTGCCAGTCAATCAATGTTCTATTCATGTTATTATCTTTCCTGTGATACCATGGGCCTTTATCATTATAAGCAACCTCATGTGTGGCACTTTGTTTAAAGCCTTCTGAAAATCCAAGTAAACATCATCCTTTGCCTTTCCTCCCTATTATTTCCTCAAGGAATTCTAAGTGATTTGTTAGGCAAGATTTCCACATACGGAAACCATGCTGATTTTGGCCTAATTTATCATGTGCATTCAAATACCCCGAAACCTCATCCTTTATAATGGACTCCAACATCTTCCCAACCACTGAAGTTAGGCTAACTGGCCTAAAATTTTCCTTCTTCTACCTCCCTCCCTTCTTGAAGAGTGGAGTGACATTTGCAGTTTTCCAGTCCTCCAGGAATCAGGCCAAAATCTAATGATTCTTGAAAGATCATCACTAATGCCACCACAATCTCTTCAGCTACTACTTTCAGAACAGTGGGGTGTCGTCCATCTGGTCCAGGTGACTTATCTACCATACCTTCAGACCTTTCAGCTTCCAAAGCACCTTTTCCTTAGTAATAATAACTACACTCACTTCTGCCCCGATACCCTTGAATTTTCTAGCATACTGCTAGTCTCTTCCACAGTGAAGACTGATGCAAAATACTTATTAAGTTGGTCCACCATTTTCCAGCAGTCCAATATCCACTCTCACCCCTCTTTTACTCTTTATACAGTACTGTGCAAAAGTCTCAGGCACATATATAAATCGTAGCTACACAGTACTGCAGTAATTTTTCGTATTGCACTGTACAGCTGCCAGAAAAAAATAGCTAATTTCATGACATATGTGAGGGATGATAAACCTGGTTCCAATGTGGGTCTCTGTTGTAGACTGAGAATGGGAAGGGGTAGGGAGAGGAGAATCACTGTTGGGGAAAGGCGATGGGAGAGGGGACAGAGCAGGAAGCACTAGAGAGACATTCTGTAATGATGAATAAACCAATTGTTTGAAATCAAATTACCTGGCCTGATGTCTCAGAGCTGTTTGTGTCTGCACCTGAACCACACCCTTCCCCTGGCACTCCTTCTCTGCCACCTACTCCACACCCATCCTGCACTACTCCACCCTCACCATTCCCAACAACCTTTGCACCCACCGGATTTACAAACTTGCTCTCTCTCTACATATATGTATATGTGTGCTTAAGGCATTTGCACAGAACTGTAGATCTGAAAAAATCATCTGGTATCTTCCGTGATATTTTTTGGAGTACTGTGCACAGTTCTGGTCCCCACATTACAGGAAAAATGTGAAGGCTTTGTAGAGGATCACTAAATACAGCCTGGATTAGAAAACATACGCTATAAGGGCAGTTTTGACAAACTTGGATAGTTTGCTCTGGAGTGTCGGGGGCATTTTTCAAATTTTGAACTCAGATGTGAACACTGAACCTATTTTGTTTAAGTTTCTGTATGTGGTCAGACAATGACGCTGGAAGAAGCATGGATAGTATTAGAATCAGCTTGTTGGAGTGTGGTTATACAGCAGTTCAGATGTGGTTCTGTTAGACTACAGAAGAATGGTGGATGAATATTATCAAATCCTTGGAGCATTAGAAAGCTTGCAAGAGATTTGCTGTGTAATTGTTCCTCAGATCCTTGCTGCTACCTATCAAGAGTCCCAGCTGCAAGCCCAGGCCAATACGGTGCAGTCTTACAGAATCATCAGGTGCTTCCACTGCACAAAGGAGGCCATTCAACCCATCTTGCCCGTGTGCCTCAGTAGCAGTGCAACTCATTAGTTCCCCATTTGGCCCTTTCTCTGTCGTCTTAAAACATGTTCTCCATTATCATGTATGTTTTATATATATATATACACTGCAGAATTCGACCACATGCTGTGTATTTTTTTTAATCACATCACTCATATTGCTCTTCCCTTTACTTTGTACCTCTGATCTCAGTTCTTTGAGCCTTGTACCGAGGGGCACAGCCACTCACATGCACTCTGGGCAGATCTCTCATCATTGTGCATATCTCAATTAACTCTCCCCTGAGCCTTCTCTTCTCTAATAAAATGAATTCTAGCCTCCTAACTATCCTTGCAACCAAAAGTCATCATCCCAAAAGCTCTTCTTGTTTATAGTTGCTGGACCCTCTCTGATAACCTAGCAAGCTTATAATGTAAAATTTAGATCATTTCAATGTCTTGTGCATGTTTTTGGTCCCCCTGGTTCTGCACCATTTTAAAATAGTATCCTTTATATTGTTCTTTCTTATTCTTCCTTGCAAAATGCATCGCCTTATATTATTCCACATTAAATTTCATCTGCCTATCTACTGTATATCCTGCAGTAATCTGTCACTATCCTCCTCAGAGTCAACAATTCTCCCAAGCTTAATGTTGTTTGCCATGATTTTAAGTTTTTTACCCCCAAGTCTAGGCCACAGCATAGAACAAAAGGAATGGCCTTAACACCACCCACAAGGGAAAACAACTATTTTATTTTCTCCTGACTGAGAAACAGCCATTCATCATAACCTCTGTTTGGCTTTTATTTAATCAAATTTACCTTCATGCTATCATCACCACATTATGAGGAACCTTATGAAAGGTCTTCTGAAATCCATGTACACTCCATCAATTGTATTACCCTCATTAATTCCACCCTCATCAAACCTAAACCCAGAGCCATCTGATGGCTCGTTCCAAGGCCACCTCTGCTCTTCTTGGTTGAAGGCTGGTAACCATTCACCATAGGACTGCAAGGAAATACCATGAAGGAGAACAAGTATAAACAAAGTCATGGTGGGAGAGAGTAATAAAAGTATTGCAGAACGTTGGCTAGCTTATTTTTGAACATATTATGTCATGATTAAGCCATACAGTTGGATTGGACTATGTATTACCTGGTGATATTAGCTTTAATATAGAACAATGTGATTGTCCATGAAATAACGAAAACACTGGACTGTTAAGGGTCGTGTCCCCTTTTGATCATGAATTGTTTGACCAGATAGGGCCCAGTTATAAAAAAGATAAAGGCCATACCTTCTAGTCCTTCTCCCAATTTGGGGGGATCTATTTTCTGTTGTTCTCAGCATCTCATTAAATAGGAAGTGGCAAAGCAATTTTTAATGGAAAATTTAAGTAGAAGCTGCTTAATTTGCCAGCCATTTCCAGCTTTCTCCTTTTGGTTTTAGGTTTCAACACAAGATCTGCACTCTGCGTTTCCAAGTGTTGACATATTCTTTTGTTCATTTTCTTTTTAACTGCCCTCATTAGCCCATTAACCAGATGGCACCATAACCATCAAAACTCCTGACCTCATCCTATCAGAGTTATTATCTTTGTCTTGTCTGTTTCCAGCAGCCCTTTCCTAGCCACCGCTCTGCAAAATGAAATTAACTTGTATTCTCAGTGTCCAGTTCTTTTGAAGGTTCTTCCCTTTGTTTCTCTCTGTAGATGTTGCCTGATCTGCTGAGAGTTTCCAGTATTTTCCAGAATTTGTAGTTCTATGGTTTACAAACTAGCACCAACCCTGATACTCATTCATTTTGGGACCATGAACATAGAACAATACAGCACAGCACAGGCCCTTCGGCCCAGAATGTTGTGACGACCCTTAAACCCTGCCTCACATATAACCCTCCACCTTAAATTCCTCCATATACCTGTCTAGTAGTCTCTTAAAACTCCTTCTGACCATTCCAGGTGAGGAAAGTGTTGTTTTATTCAGAGCATTTCCTGTTGTAAATACTTCTGGGTACTGATCATAGTTATGAGTTATGCCACATATGGCTAGATCTCTTCTCTCAGCATCTGATGTGCTGTGATGGTCAGATGCAGTCAGCAAAGAGGACACCTCA
Source organism: Hemitrygon akajei (assembly GCF_048418815.1). Taxonomy (NCBI): domain Eukaryota; kingdom Metazoa; phylum Chordata; class Chondrichthyes; order Myliobatiformes; family Dasyatidae; genus Hemitrygon; species Hemitrygon akajei. The sequence goes on from NC_133138.1 coordinate 50,727,017, forward strand.
GAATGAAGTAATCATGACTACTGTGGGAACAACTTGATCACTTCAAGGAAAATGGTAAAGTTCATGAGGTTTATGCAGTCAACGGTACATAGTTTAATGAGGAAATCTGTAATTATTCTCTGGCCTGCTCGTCTCAGGAAGCCCAAATAAGGTGAAGATGTCTCTCTTTACATAGAAAACCTTAATAGCTAGCCTCGTTTATGAGTTGCTGTTTAAATGCCAAATGCTTCAAAGTGAAGATTCATAGTTTCTCACTGGCAATACTGAGGTTGTAATTGTGGCAAGCAGCATTATTAGATTTTAGTGGAGTAAAGATGTTCAAAGTATTTGCTGAAGGCGAGGTGAAATGAGCATTTTCCAAAAAATAACCAATGCATATGACTTCCCATCAAGAGCCAGTCTGTTTCTTTTGGCATCATATCTAAATTTGACTAGTCTCTTGATTATTTTAGGTGTACAGCTTCCAAAGAAAGACCTATGAGACGTGCCACATCTAAAAACAACTTACTTCGGGATAAGCTTAACAATCACCATTAATGTAAGTTTATATGGGTCAAACATTCCTGGTAGCTCATTCAAACTTAAGCCATGTGCAGGAAACCTCTAATACACATACAAGTATATACATACATAGTACAACAGCAACCTGAAATAAACACAACTAAGAGAGGACCTGTAAACCAATAATTTGATTATGCCCTTTTCATAGCTAATGCTGGTGAGAGTTGTGGGGAATTCTTGATTTTATTTTAATGCTTGTTCAGTTATACAAGGTAAAACAGGGTGCAGGCCGGAATGTGGGTTTCAGAAATCATGGTGCTGCAATTCTATCAGTCTTTCAATGTGATTTAATCCGCCATCTCCGCACACAGTGATTAGATATGCATGAACAACCTTGTTGCCAAGGCTGTGTCTCAGACCTCATTAATAAGTGTAACAAGATGCCACGGAATCTATAAAGTAGGTACTACATTTCCCAATTTTCCTCATCTTCCTGTATTTTCAGGATTCGGTTCAGTTATGAATTTGCTCTGCTTGAATAGTTGTGGGTTCTCATATATCTGCTGCTTTGCATACAAAAAAACACCTGTATGGTAGTCTTTTTTTTTCTCATCTGGAAAAGTCTAACTTAAAAAATTACATCAATATTTAGCTGTAAAAATATGCTGATTCTTGTTCTAAGGTTGCATTGAATAAACATCAAGCAGTAGTTGTGAATAAAAATAATTAGAATCCAAATAGTAGCGCATAAATGGTTAATGTATTTGATTTACCACCTTCAGAATTTTTACTATCAAGTTATTCTTCTTAAGGGGTAAATATCATATCCATAAAGTACTTACATGACCATGCAGGTCTGTGTTCAAAAGCATTAGTGCACAGGTTAGTGTGTGGACCCCATCTGAAAAAGAAAAAAAAACATTTTCACTGTGGATTTCTAACCCGAGCTTTCTCTGAAAAAAGAATTGAGATCAGATTGGAACATCAGAAGCACTCGAAGGCTTCGGTTAGAAACAAACTTCTGCAGCTTTACAGGTGAAGTAAGTTATACAATCATGCTTCATTGGCACAAAAGATTTCAGTGGAAGATGCATAAAGTTAATGGACTAAATGTCAGGTTTAAAAGATGCAGTCACATTAAAGAAATGAAATTACAAAGCCATTTCAACCCTTATAAAATGAGACCTATTATTCAAAATAGAATCGATGGATAAATTGTGGCTGATAAATGTCCAGTTTCTGGATGTGCTAATGAGGAGAAGCAAAGAACAGGTGGGTTACTGGAGACAGAAGAGAAGGCAGATGCTGGAATCTGAAGCAACAAACAATCTACTGGAAGAACTCAGGAGGTCAAGCAACATTTGTAGGAGAAAAGGAACTGTTGATGTTTTCGGTCCAAACTTTACATTCGACCCAAAACATTGACAATTCCTTTCCACCCACAGATGTTGCTTGACCTGCTGAGTTCCTTCAGCAGATTGTTTGTAACTAGTGAGCTAAGCCGGGAGCGGTTGCCATGAAGAAAACTGCTCGATTGGGCATAAAGACAAGAGATGGCAATCAGGCATATGTGTGTCTATCACCCAGATATGGAAACTAGTACAGAAAATGCTGTTAGAAGCTCTAGAAGAAGTGAAAACTGCAAAAAGAAGGAATTTGCAACAACAATATTTACCAGACATACAGCCGATACATACATACATATTACCGAACAGTACTCAAGTATCAAGCTAAAATAAAATCCATTTACAAGGACTTGGTGAAGCAATAAGTAGTACTGATGAATCAAACACCTGAAAGATGATAGAATGGAGAGCGGCATTGTTCCTCGGCACTTCAAGAGATTTCTGCTTTGAAGATTGTGACCTCAGTGAGGCAGGCTGAAAGGAAGATTGCTTGGGGAATACTGACATCATGTGGAGGCTGTGGAGATGATTTTCATGTTCTCAGATTTAATCCATTCTCTGTCATTTCTGTGATCTGAATTCCTTCATTTAGTTTGCTTTTCATTCTTTCTCAATATTCCTTTATTGTTAGGTTACAGTAATTAGTTTTGGTTGCTTACTCTATGCAAAAAAAAATTAAACTTATTTGCCACTATTTGGTGGATAAGGCTTTAAACCAAAGAGTAGGGAGTTGGTTCAATAGCTTTGAAAATATGGATGAAGTTAAAGGATAAGGAGTGTGCAGGATAAGTTATTGAACTCTCCAGAATAATGAAGAAGACAAAAAGTTTACAAGGGATAAGCATTTAAATTCAGACAACATGGTGACAAAATTGAAAAGAAGGCTGGTGGATACAGTACTAAAGGTGTTCTATTTGAATGCACACAGCGTATAAAATAATATAGGTGATCCGGTAGCACAGTTTGAAATTGGCAAGTATGACGTGGGCAGCATGAAGTCGTGGTTGAACGATCTCAGACAGGAACTAAACATCCAAAAATACACATTATATTAAAAGGACAGGCAGGTGAGCAGAGAGGGTGGATGGTTTTGTCAGAAGCAGGTTTATTATCACAAGCATGTGTCGTGAAATTTGTTAACTTAGCAGTAGCAGATCAATGCTATACATAATATAGAAGAAAAAAATAAAAAAAATAAGTAAATCAATTACAGTGACATATATTGATGGATTAGAAATTGTGCAAAAACAGAAATATAATGTATTAAAAATGTGAGGTAGTGTTCATGGGATCAATGCCCATTTAGAAATCGGATGACAGAGGGGAAAAAGATGTTCCTGAATCGCTGCGTGTATGCCTTCAGGCTTCTGTACCTCCTACCTGATGGTAACAGTGAGTTAAGGGCATGCCCTGTTGGAAAAACCGAAATCAAATCTGCAGTGCTATAAGATCAGAAGATGTAGAATCCTTGTGGCTAGAGTTAAGAAGATGCAAAGGTAAAAAGACCCTGATTGGATTATATGCAGGCCTCCAATTGGTAGGCATAATGTGCAGTACAAGTTCCGAGGTTTGTAAAAAGAGTGGTCATGGGAGATTTCAATAAACAAGTTCACTGGGAAAATCTGATGGGTGGTGGATCCCAAGAGAAGGAATCTATAGAATGCCTATAAGATGCCTTTCTAGAACAGCTTGTGGTTGAGCCACTAGGGAAAAGGCAATTCTAGATTGGATATTTTGTAATGAACCAGATTTGATCGGGGACCTTAAAGTGAAGAAACACAGAGGAACCAGTTATGATAATGATATTTTCTTAATAAGTAAGGATGTCCAAGGTTATGGGAAGAAGGCAGGGAAATGGGGTTGAGAAGGATATTAAATCAGCCATGATGTAATGGTGGAGCAGACAGAATGGGCCAAATGGCCTAGTTCTGCTCCTATGTTTTGTGGTCCTATGGTCTTATATGACAGAATGCAGCCTACGGTTCGAGAGGGAGAAAATAAAATTGATGTATCAGTATTACAGACGAGTAAAGGTAACAACAGTGGCCTGAGAGAAGAGCTTGCTAAAGTTAGCGAACATGAGGAAATCCGCAGATGCTGGAAATTCAAACAACAACACACAGAAAATGCTGGTGGAACACAGCAGGCCAGGCAGCATCTATAGGAGAAGCACTGTCGACGTTTCGGGCTGAGACCCTTCGTCGGGTAAAGTTGCTAAATCAACTTGCTAAAGTTGATTGGAAGGGGACACTTGGAGGGATGATAGTAGAGCAGCAATGGCTGGAGTTTCTGGGAGTAATTTGAAAGACACAAGAACAAAGAAGAAGCAGCATCCTAAAGAGAAAGCTGGGCAACCATGACTGACGAGGGAAGTCAAAGACAGCATGAAAGCAAAAGAGAAGTCATACAATAAAGCAGAAATTAGTGGGAAGAAAGCGGCTTGGGAAGCATTTAAAACCAACAGTAGGCAATGAGAGAAGCAATGAGGAGAGAAAAAATAACAAATGAAAGTAAGGTAGCCAATAATAAAAGCATACCAAACATTTCTACAGATAGATAAAGAATAAAAGAGAGACACAAGCAGACATTGGACAATAACACTGGGAGAGGTAGGGGAACAAAGAAATGGTGGACAAACTAAATAGGCATTTTGCGTGATTCTTCACTGTGGAAAACCAAGCAGTATGACAGAAATTTGAGAATGTCAGGAGGAAGTGAGTGTAGTCACTAAGAGAAATGTGCTTGGCAAGCTAAATGGTCTGAAGATAGATAAGGGCCTGAACCAGATGGATTACACCAGAGGCTTCTGAAACGCGTAGCTGAAAAGATTGTGGACCCATCAGTAGTGATCTTTTAAGAATCAATAGATTCTGGAGTGCTTCCAGACAACTGGAAAATGGCAAATGTCTCTCTAGTCTTAAATAAGGGAGGAAGGCAAAAGACAGGAAGTTTTTGGCCAGTCAGCCAACTTCAGTGGTTGGAAAGATTTTGATGTCTATTATTAAGGATGAGGTTTCAGGGTACTTGGTAGCGCAAGGTAAATTAGGCCAAAGTCAGCATGGTTTCCTTAAGTAGAAATCTTGCCTGACAAATAGCTTGGAGTCCTTTGAGGAAATAACAAGCAGGATAAACAAAGGAGAGGAGGTGGATTTTCAAAGTGCTGCACATGAGGCTGCTAAACAAGAGTTCATGGTACCACAGGAAAGATACTAGCATGGACAGAAGATTGACTGCTAGGTATAAAGCAAAGAATGGGAGAAAGGGGGCCTTTACTGGCTGCCCACCAGTGGCTACTGGTGCTCCTCAGTGCTTGGTGTTGTACCTGCTATTTTTACATGTTATATGTTAACGAACTGGATGATGGAATTGATAGCTTTATGTCCATGTTTGAAGATGTTACAAAGGAGGGCCAGGCAATATTGAGGAAACAGGAAGTCTGCAGAAGGACATTGTCAGATTAGGAGAATTAGCAAAGAAGTGGCAGATTGAATACAGTGTGGAGAAGTGTATGGTTATGCACGTTGATAGAAGAAATAAAATCATAGACTATTTTCTAAGCAGGGAGAAAATTCAGAAATCAGATGTGCAAAGGTACTTGGGAGTCTTAGTGAAGGATTCCCTAAAGTTAACTTGAAGGTTGAATTGGTAGTAAGGAAAACAAATGCAATATTTGAGAGGAAAAGAATATAAAAGCAAGAATATAACACAGACCTTATAAGGCTTTGCTTACTCCACATTTGAGGTACTGTGAGCAGTTTTGGGCTGCAGATTTAAGAAAGGATGTGCAGGCATTGGAAGTTTATGAGAATTATCCTGGGAATGAAAGGGTCATCGTGTGAGGAACGATAGGTGGCTTTGGGCCTGTATTTACTGGAGTTTAGAAGAGTTAAAGGGGATCTCATTGAAACATACTAAATATTGAAAGGCCTAGATAGAGTGGACGTGGACAGGTTGTTTCCAGTAGTGTGAGAGTCTAGGGCCAGAGAGCGCAGCCTCATTATATAAGGATATCCCTTTAGAACAAAGATGAGGAGGAATATTTTTAGCTCCAGGGTGGCGAATCTGTAGAATTCATTGCCACAAATGGCTGTGGAGGTCAAGTCATTAGGTATATTTAAAGTAGAAGTTGATAGATTCTTGATTAGTAAGGGCATCAAAGGTTATGGGTGTAGGCATGAGAAGGAAAATAAATCAGCAATGATTGAACAAACTCAATGGGCAGAATGGCCTATTTCTGATGTAATATGCACTTCAATATCTGTAAGAAATATAATTATTTAGATACATTTTTTCTTTTTTTTATTTAGAACTTAGAACTTTGGAATCTTTCAAATTCATTGATATAAGGATTTACATGACAATACCTTCAGAGTTGATATAATCAGGATTACATTGACAGTATCTCTTAGAGAAAGGGATAAGAACTCTCTCCCGCTCCTGAGTTTCACCCATCAATGGAAAAGCTTTCAAAAAACTCCTAATAGAAAAAAGAGAAATGGTTACGTGACTTATTAAAACAAATTTATATTTGTGCATGCATCTATTTGCAGATTGCAGCAGTTTAGTGAAATTTCTGTACATTGCATTGGAGAGATTAAGTTATGCAGCAGTCTAAAAGAATAAGCTGAACCAAAATAAACATTTATATCAGACTGTTATTTCACTGGATTTGAAAATACAAATGTATGATTAAATGTTATTTTATATTCCCCATTTTAAGGAGCATATACTTACAAAATTAGAGTAAACGATGACAAAAGTATAATATTGCTGGCACTTGAAAATTGAAATAAAAATAAGAACTGTTGGAAATACTGTGATATAGAAATAAGTTCATCCTATAATACAAGATTTTGGAAAGTCTGTCTCAATTTCAGAGCAATATCAGGAAGGAGGGAGGCAGTGGTCAGAGAGGTATATTTTGCCTGAAACACATGCAAATGCTCTGCTCTTCACAATAATTGTACAGTATACCAGAAACAAAGCAATCTGGCAATTTAAGGAGAATGTAGACTTCAAGGGAGGGCATGGGGTTGGTCATTACTACACACATGGAAATTGGTACTGTTGATATTCCTAAGCAGTTCATTTGTTATGTGCCACGTGGTATGACATTGTCTTTCCATGACCAAGATTGTTCTTGGCAAATTTTTCTACAGAAGTGGTTTGCTATTGCCTTCTTCTGGGTGGTGTCCTTACAAGACTGGTGACCCCAGCCATTATCAATACTCTTCATAAACTGTCTGCCTGGCATCAGTGGTCACTTAACCAGGACTTGTGATATGCACCAACTGCTCATACGACTATCCAGCACCTGCCCCCGTGGCTTCATGTGGCCTTGATCGGAGGCCACAGTGCTACACCTTGCCCAAGGGTGACCTGCTGGCTAGTGGAGGGAAGGAGTGCCTTACACCTCCTTTGGTAAAGATCTATCTCCACCCTGCCACCCTTTCCTAAGGAGCAGCATATAACTGAGAATGTGAACAAAGCCTAAAATACACTCGAGGTAAGGATGCAAACATAGGAAGAGAAGCTACTTCACGGGATACAATGTAAATGAACACTTAGGAGTAGAACCAAAGCAAATGTGATCTCACATGGATGGACAAAAAGGGTGAGGAAATGGGAGAGGTTGGTGCAGTCAACCATGTCAAAGGGAGCAGACAGGTTGAGAAAGCAGAAATGAAATAAATTATGTTGCAAACCACCGGACATCAATGGTGTTTAATATCTTCACCCAAACTCTAAACATTTCCATTTTTTTTTTTACACATTCACATTTCCTGGCTTAGAGAGAGCCCATTCGGCCCATCTGGTCCATTCCAGCTTCCAAGAAAGCAATACCAGCATTGCAATTTTCCCCTTCTTATTTCTCTGCAAAGTATTCTTTCTTGCATGCCCATTAACTCTCCTTTAATTCTAGTGCCACCTACTCACCTACCTATACTAATGGGTCATTTACTGTGGCTAATTAACCTACTCACAAAAACAAAAACCAAGAGTACTGCAACTTTTGAGGAAGTCAGGCAACATCTGTGGAAAGAGAAGAAGGGTTAATATTTCAGATCAAAAATTCCAGGTCACTCTATTCTCTTTCCACTAATACTGTCAGATTTGCTAAGTGTTTACAGCATTTTATGTTTTTATTCTGGATTTTTAGGATCCACATTTTTTTTGTACTTTCGCTTAATCTACCAGCCTATCTTTGGCAATTGGAAAGAGACCTGAACACTAGGAGGGAAACCATATTGTCCTGTTTATTATTTATTGTAATGCCTGCACTGTTTTTGTGCACTTTATGCAGTCCAGTGTAGGTCTGTAGTCTAGTGTAGCTTTCTCTGTGTTTTTTTTTATTATTACGTAGTTCAATCTAGTTTTTTGTACCATATCATGTAACACCATGGTCCTGAAAAACATTGTCTCATTTTTACTATGCACTGTACCAGCAGTTATGGTTGAAATGACAATAAAAGTTGACTTGACTTGACTTGATATTGCCATAATGAGAACGTGCAAACCTAGACACATACAGCACACAAGGTCAGTAAAGAAACACAGGTCCCTGGAGCAGTTAATAAAATGAACATAAATCTTTAAATTTCAGATATATTAAAAAATTGATGGTGTGATTTATAAATTAGCGTCAAAGTAAAAGACATCCATTCCCTCAAAAGGAAATAATAAATCTTAGTTGCCACTAACTACAACTAAATAACTTAGATTTTTCTCTGACTGATCACCTCACAATAAGAAATGTTCCTATTTAAATGAAAGCTACTTGAAATAAATGATTATTTATTTGTTCATCTCCCAAGTCCTCAGTTTGAAAAGAGATATAATTCTACAAATGTCAAGTGCTGGAAGCCCAGTGGAACTTTTCTTTCTGTAATAACATGTGTTTCCCAAATACCTAGGTTTCCAGCAACATCCCAAAGATATAGTGGAGGTCATCTCCTTGCTGTATAGTTATACTGCATTGGGTACTGTTCGGGGAGATGGTTCATTAGGGAAGGCGGCACTGGCCACTCTCACCCTGACTGGCTCTGCTGCACAGGAGGCCAGGAAAAAAGAGACCATAAAATGCAGGAACAGAATTAGACCATTCTGCTCATCAAGTCTGCTCCACCATTCCATCACGGCTAATTTATTATCTCCTGTCTGCTCCACTTAACCTTTGATGCCCTGACTAATTAAAAACCTATCAACCTCTGCTTTAAATATACCCAATAACTTGGTCTCCACAGCCATCTGTGGCAATGAATATCCCATATTCACCACACTCTGGCTAAAAGCATTTATCCTCATTTTTGTTCAAAATTAATGTCCTTCTATTCTGAGGCTGTGCCCTCTGGTCCTAGACTCCACACTATAGGAAACTGACTCAACCTGCAAGTTAACTTGTAGGAAATCCTGCATGAGGATTCCCAACTCCCTTTGCACCTCTGATTTTTGAATTTTGAAAATAGTCCAAAGTTTTCTCTTTTTACCAAAATGCACGACCATGCACTTCACACTACTGTATTCTATTTGCCACTTCTTTGCCTATTCTCCCAATCTGTCTAAGTCATTTAGTACCCACCTTGCTTTCACCTGTCCCTGTACCTATCTTCATATTGTCCCAAAACCTGGCCACAAGGCCGTCAATTCATTCATGCAAATCATTGACATATAACGTGAAATGAAGTGGTCCCAACACTGAACCCTGAAGCACATCACTAGTCACTGGAACCCAACAAGAAAATGCCCCCTGTATTCCAACAGTGTGCTTCCTGCCAATCTGTCAGTCTTCTATCCAAGCTTGTATCTTGCCTGTAATACCATGGACTCTTATCTTGCTAAGCAGTCTTCTGTGTGCCACCTTGTCAAAGGCCTTCTGAAAATCTAAATAAACAATATCCACCTACTGACTTATGTCTACCTGCCTGCTATTTCCTCAAAAACTTCCAACTCATTTGTCAGGCAAGAGAAATCCTCCTTAAGGAAACATGCTGACTATGGCCTGTTTTGTCATGTGCCCCCAAGTACCCCGAAACCTTATTCTTAATAACAGATTCCAACATCTTTCCAACCACTAAAGCCTGACTAACTGGCCAATCATTTCCTTTGTTCTGCCTCCCTCCCTCCCTCTTAAAGAGTGAGGTGACATTGCAACTTTCCATTCCTCCAGAACCATTCCAGAATACAATGATTCTTGAAAGGTCATTACTAATGCCTCTTTCAGAACCCTGGTGTGTAGTCCATCTGGTCCTTGTGACTTATCTAACTTCAGACATTACAGCTTCCCAAGCACCTTCTTCTTAGTAATAGCAACAACATTTACTTCTGCTCCTCAACACACTTTCATTCTGGCATTCAGTGACTATCTTCCACAGTGAAGACTGATGCAAAATACTTGTTAAATTCCTTCACCATTTCTTTCTCTCCCATTGCTAACTCTCCAGCATCATTTTCCTGTGGTCCAATATCCACACTCATCTCTCTTTTACTCATTATATATCTAAAAATAACTTTTATTGGATAGCCTACCTTCATATTTAATATTTTCTCTCTTTATATAGCTTCTCTTTTGCTTTTATGCTGTCTTTGACTTACCATGACAGCCACAGTTGTCTCATCCTCCCTTTAGAATTCATCTCCTTCTTTGGGAGGAATCTTTCCTACGCTTTCTGAATTTCTCCCAGAAACTCCAGCCATTGCTGTTTTGCCATCATTACTGCTAGTATCCCCTTCCAATTAGCATTGGCTAGCTCCTCTCTCATGCCTCTGTAATTCCCTTTACTCTACTGTAATATTGATACATCCAATTTTAGCTTCTACCTCTCAAACTGCAGAGTGAATTTTATCATATTATGATCACTGTCCCTTAAGGGTTCCTTTACCTTAAGCTCCCTAATCAAATCTGGATCATTACATAACACCCAATCCAGAACTGCTATTCCCTAATGGTCTCAACCACAAACTGCTCTAAAAAAAAAATGCCATCTCGTAGCCATTCCCTCTCTTGGGATCCAGCACCGACATGACTTTCTCACCCTCTTGCATATGGAAATTCCCAATGGCTATTGCAATATTGCTCTTTTAACATGACTTTTCTATCTCCATGGTAATTTGCAGCCCACATCTTGGCTACCATTCAGAGGCCTGTATATAACTCTCGCCAAGGTAATTTTATCCTTGTAATTTCTTCACTCTGCCTACAATGATTCTACATCTTCCGATCCTATGTAACCTCTTTCTAAGGATTTGATTTCATTTATTACTAACAGAGCCACCCCTTCCCCTCTGCTTCCCTGCCTGTCCTTTTGATACAATGTGTGTCCTTGGATGTTAAGCTCCCAACTATGATCTTCTTCAGTATCGACTCAGTGATATTCACAATATCATGCCTGTCTATCTCTAAGTATGCTACAAGATCACCTACTTTATTCCATATACTGCGTGCATTCAAATATAATACCTTCAGCCATGTATTCATCACCCATTTTGATTCTGGCCCCATGTTGCACTTCAACATCCCACTGACTGAAATCTTCCCCTGTCCTCACTACACACTGCATCCAGTTGTATAGCAAATGTCCATCCTCTGTCCTATCACTCTGGTTCTCATTCCTCTGCCAAATCAATTTAAACCTCCCCCAAAAAGAGTGACGGAGGTATGATGGTCGGGAATACTATGGTAAGGCAAGTAGATAGGAGCTTCTGTAGCCAGAAACGGAAATCTCCTTTGCCACCTGGGTGCAAGGGTTAGGGATGTCTCAAAGTGGTTGCAGAGCATTCTGAAAAGGGAGGGTGAGCAGCCAATTGTCGTGGTGCATGTAGAAAACATATCTGAAGCATGCAAGAATGGCAGTTGTCTTGGGGCACTTTAACTTGGACAAAGTGAATCAAATTGGTTGATGGAGTTTTGAGGAGGACTTCATACACTATATCTGGGATAGCTTTCTTGAACAGCATGTTAGCTGACATAAAAGCAAAAATGTTATCTTAGATTATGGTCTTGTGCAATGAGACAGGTAAACTTTCAGATCTTGTAATTAGGGATTCTCTTGGAGAGCATGATCACAATATGATTGAATTTCTCATACAAATGGAGAGTGCAATAGTTCGATGTAAGACCACATATTATGCCTAAACGAGAGGCTACAATGGAATAAGAGAGGAGCTGGCTAATGTAGACTGGGAACACAGGCTTTCTGGTGGAACAGTTGAGGAATAGTGGAAGACTTTCAAAGACAATGTTCATGGTGCTCACTGAAAGTATATTCCATTTAATAGCAAGGACAGTTAGGGTGGTGACAGCCAGGCTTGGATAACTAAGGAAATAAAAGAAGGCATCCAAACTAAAAGCTCATATGTACAAAGTTGCTGAGTATTGGGAAACTGGTAGAATAGGAAAACTTAAAAGCAACTAGTAAGTTTTACAAGCTTTACAACCTCTATTTACAAGGATGTTGCCAGGTCTGGAGGACCTGAGTTATAAGGAAAGATTGAACAAGTTAGGACTGTATTCTATAGAATGTAGAAGATTGAGAGGAGATTTGATAGAGGTATACAAAATTGTGAGGAGTACAGATAGGGTAAATGTGAGCAGGCTTTTTCCACTGAGGTTGTGTGGACTACAACCAGAGGTCACGGGTTAAGGGTGAAAGAAGAAACATTTAAGGAGAACATGAGGGGGAACTTCTTCAATCAGAGGGTCAAGAGAATGTGGAATGAGCTGCCAACACAAGTGGTGCATGCGAGCTTGATTACATTTCAGAGAAGTTGGATAGTAGGGATTTGGAGGGCATTGGTGACGGTGCAGGTTGATGGAAATGGGTAGTTTAAATGGTTTTGTCTTGGACTAGTTGGTCTGAAAGGCCTGTTTCTGTGCTTCTCTATGACAAAACAAAAAAGTACAAACACTAAGGAAAGGGCAGCTAGATTATGAAAGCAAACTAGCACAAAATATAAAAAAGTAGAAGTTTTTATAAATACACAGAGCATAAAAGGATGGCTAATGTGAACAGAAGTGGGTGAGCCCTTGAACGATTATTTTGTGGTAGTCTTCATATGGAGTCCATCTCTAACATGCCGAAGAGAGACCTTATAAATGTGATGGGAGGTGAGGATACCATTGTAATCACTTAGGAGGCAGACAAATCCCCTGGTCCTGATGAACTATATCCCAGGATACTGAAAGAAATGGTGGAAGTTATAGAAAATGCCTTTGTGATAGTCTACCAGACTTCTCTAGAATCTGGGTAGTGGGTTGGAAGACAGTAAATGAAATGCCACTGTTTAAAGAAGGATGTGGGCAAAAGGCGAGAAACTATATGTCCTCTAGCTTAATGTCTTAAAGCTATATTTAAGGAAGAACTAGCAAGACATCTGGATAGAGGTGGTTTCATCAGTCAAGTCTTGTTTGACAAAATTAATGGAGTTCTTTGAGATGTAATGATTGCAGTGTATAGAGGGGAACAGGTAGTTGTTGGACACTTGGATTTTCAGAAGGTGTTTGATAAAGTGCACCATAAGACACGTATCCATAAGATAAGGATACATGAAGTTGCAGGTAACGTATTAGTATGGATAGAGGATTGGTAATGAATAGAAGGCAGAAAATTGGGATATATGGGTGATTTTATGGTTGGCAGTGATAAGTGGAGTGCTCTGGCGGTCAGTGCTGGGCCCACAACTGTTCATGAAATACATTCATGATTTAGAGAGGACCAAGTGTAGCATTTCTAAGTTAGCTGATGACACTAAATTGAGTGGAAATTGTGCAGATGATGTGTAAGGTCTGCAGAGCTATGAATTGGTTAAGTGAGTGAGCAAAGGTCTGGCAGATCGAGTACAATACTGGCAAATGCAAGGTCATCCACATTGAAAGGAAAAATAAAAGACCAGATTATTATTAAAATAGTGAAAGACTATAACAAGTTGTTGTGCAAAAAGACTTGGGGGTGCTTGAGCATGAATCACAAATGGTTACTTTGCAGGTACAACAGGCTATCAAGAAGATAAATGGAATGATGGCTTTCATTGCTAGGGGGACTGAATTTAGGAGCCGGGAAGTTATGCTGCAGCTGTACAGGGTACTGGTGAGGCCACACCTGGAATACCGCATTTAGTTCTGATCTCCTTTGGAGGTGATGCAGATGAAGATCATTGGGCTGATCCTGGAGAAGGAGTTGGTCTATAAGGAGAGATTGAGTCGCCTGGGACTATACATACCAGAATTCAGAAAAATGTAAGGGGATCTCATAGAAACATATCAAAGGCACAAATAAGATAGAGGCAAGAAAGCTGTTTCCACTGGTAAGTGAGACTAGAACTGGTCACACAGGAGGATGTGGTAGAACAAAGGACCCTGCAGAAAATCCTGGCAATTCTGGGCAATTCATGCCAACCAGGCTGAAAAGAGGAGCACTTTTGGAAATAAGCCAAGACAACTGCACTGTTCCAAATCGCACTATATGAGGTCATTCTTAGGCTCTATAATAACTTGGCCGCAGTCATTAGGCTCTATAATGAGTCAGCCTATAGCCTGGGAAGTGATGGCCCCTCCTGCTTGACTGACATAACTTGTTTTTTATTCTTTCTTACTTCTCTTCTAATTTTGTATATTTGTGCACTTGTAATGCTACCACGGCACTTCATTAGATATATTTAAGACACAATTATACAGATTAATGCATAGTGGGGGAATTAAAGTTATGAGGTAAAAGCAGGTGGAGCCGAGTCAATATCCAGTTCGGCCCTCATCTAATGGAATGGTGGAGTAGGCTCAACGGGCTAGATAGCCCACTGCTGCTTCTACTTCCTGTGTTCTTGTGTTCATAGCGTGGGTGGGTAGCTGGAGATTCAGGCTGTTTGGCATATGTGAGAATAGGTTACAGTGATAATAAGTGCAGAAATGGGACTGATGGGAATGTTCTGAGAACTGTTATAAACTGGAGAGACTGATAAATGGCCTTGTTTTAATGAATAAACTCTTCTCAGGCTTCCAGCCGGGTACAGGTATGGATTTGAACCCACATTGCAATGACTCACTCCGCCTTCTTCATCAAGGATGATGCCTAGGCATGTCTAGTCCGGTAGTATATATACCCCAGTTGTCCATCCCTCCTAACTAACCAAATTCCAGTTCTTACTTAGAGCAAGACCTTCATCTTCGTTAAAATTCTTATTCTCTAGTCTTACTTCAATTTGAAATTTATTTCAATGGCTTCCTTCAACAGGTGGTACTAAAACCTATTGATGTGGCCAGTAATTTTGTGCCGTTGAAGTCAATCCTATAACCATTGCGATAGGTGGTATATCCGTCTGAGTTACCCGGTGGTAGCAGAATATTGCATTTGCAATGGTCATAGGATTGATTTTGACAGCACAAAATTACTGTGCCACATCAATGGCTTTTGGAACCACCTGATAAAGGAAACAATTGAAATAAAACTAGAGAAAAAGAATTTTAACAAAGACAAAGGTCTTGCTCCAAGTAAGAACTGGAAACAGATTCTAAACAAAATGGCATTATACAACTCGACACAGAAATAGTAATGTAATAAAAATCATTGCTTTAGAATTTTATTTTAACATAATAGATAGCTAACCACGGGAAGCTGTAAATAAATCATGGTCACTTTTTTCAGATTTTCACTTTTAATATCAGACAGCCATCTTCCAAATGATGCCTGTTACTCACCTAAGTGCTTTATCCAAAGTCAAGTCCGTGAAGTCAAAGAAACTAAGATATTCTTCAGCCACTAGCCTGCTGAAATCATTGCTATAAAAGAAGGTAAATACCATTACTGGATTAAAAAATCTAAGAGCAGTTAATGAAACTTTAACTGTTTGGTATTCAGTCAAACCCCATCTGAAGAATTGCATTCAATTTTGGGTAAAGCACCCAAGGATTTATTCACTTTGGAAAGAATATACTCCACGTTCAGCAGAATTGTACAAGAGTGAATGAAAGACGTGAGCTTATCAGAATTCTCTCTGCCTACACAATACCCATATCCTTTCATTTTCCTCACATTCATGTGCCTTTCTAAACATCTATTAAAAGTCTCTAATGTTTCTGCCTCTAACATCACTCCAGGCAGTGCATTCCAGGCACCCATCACTCTCTGGAAAAAGACTTGTTCCTCACATCTCCTTTGAAATTACTCCCTGTTCTCTGGTGTCAGAGATGTCATCCCCGGGAAATGGATACTGTCTGTCCACTCTATCTATGCCTGTCATAATTTTATAAACCTCACCTCAGCCTCTGCCACTCCAGAGGGAAAAGAAAACAAGTTTGTCCAGCCTCTTATCATAGCACATGCACTCTAATCCTGACAACATCCTGGTAAAGCTTTTCTGCACACTCTCCAAAACCTCAACATTCTTCCTATAATGAACTATATGCAATATTCCAGATGCAGCCTAACTAAATTTTTATGAAGCTGCCACATAACTTCTTGACAATTGAATTCAATGCCTCAACTTTTAAATGTAAGCATGCCATATGCCTTCTTAACCATCTTATCAACCTATATAGCCAATTTCAGGGAGCTGTGAACTTGGACTCAAAGATCTTCTGCTCACCAACACGGATCTTGCCCTTAACAGTGTACCGTCTCTTTGCATTTGACCTACCAAGGTGCAGCACTTCATATCTGTCTGGGTTAAACTCCATCCACCATTTCTCTGCCCATATCTGCAACTGATTTATATCCCACTATATTCTTCGCCAGTTTTCTATGCAATTCACAACACCACCAATCTTTATATCATATGCAAACTTACTAACCCACCCAACTATAATTTCACCCAGGTCACTTATATAGTGACAAACATCACAAACAGCAGAGGTCCAGTACAGATCACTACAGATCACCACTCATCACAAATCTTCAGCCAGAATAAGTCCCTTCAACCACTACCTTCTGTATTCTATATGCAAGCTAGTTCTGAATCCAAATGGTCAATTCATCATGGATCATCATGCATCCTCATCTTCGGGATGAGCCTCCCATGAAGGACCTTGTCAATCACATTAAAATCCAAGTAAACAACATCCAGAGCTTTATTTTCATTAATCACCCTCATCATATCATCAAAAAAAAACTCGATCAAGTTAGGAAGACACAACTTGCCCCGCACAAAGCCATGCTGGCTCTCCCTAATTAGGCCATGGCTCTCCAAATGCTCATAAATCCTATCCATAATGTTTCTTCTCCAGTAATTGCCCTATTACTAATGTAAGACTCACCATCTATAGTTCCCAGGAATAAACCTAGTTCCCTTCTTGAATAATGCAACAACATTAGTTATATGCCAGTCTTCTAGGACCTTGATTATGACTACAGAGGACATGAAGATATTGGTCAAGGCTCCAGCAACCTCTTCTCTTGCCCATCTTAATACCCTGGTGTATATCCCATCAGGCTCTGGGAACTTATCCACCTTAATTCTCTTTAAGAAACCAAAGCAACCTCCTCCTTTACTTCAAGATGCCCTAGCATGGTAATACACTTGGCACTGATCTCCCTATCCTTCACATCCTTCTCCTTAGTAAATATTTATTTAAAGTACTCATTTAAACTTTATTTTCTTTTGACTGTACATGTATACAACCAAATGTAACAACATTTCTCTAGACCACAGTGCACCCACACACAGAGAACTTAGAGCAAAACATTACACTAAAAATAAGTTAATAAAATATAAATCAAAGTTCATGTAGTAAAGTGCAGCATAAGTAAGCAGTAAACAATAAAAAGTACAGTAAACAGCTTGCTGTCCCTAGTGATGAGACCACAGTAGTGACAGGTGAAGCTCCGCTTGTTTCCTTGGCTTCGTAAATCTAGGGAATACACACTCTGGTCCTGCCAAACCCGTGAGATTGAGTTGGCTCTCCCACCCCAAACCCCGGTTTGAGTGCATGCTGTGTAATTTGCAACCCTGTTACAACTGTGCCAAGAAACAACAGATTAAACATACGATTAAAGGAATTATATTAATGAATCTTAACTAAAGGGTTAGTAAAGACCAAAAAGAAATAACAAAAAGGGCCCACATTAATTAAACAGTCAAATGTGCACCAGTTAGAGCTCAATTCACCGATTCTCAGTCGATCTCATCACCCGGCTCCATCAAATCACAATCTCCCCACCTGGTCATATCCTACCACCGGTTCTTTCCAGCATCTTCTCTCTTCATTTCCCGCTGAACAAAAGACCCAGCTCACATTCCAAAACACCCGTTATCTCTCACTATAACCCAAACACTGCTTCTACAGAAAGACCATTACATTAACAGTGAAACCTTTCCCAGGGTGTTACACGGGGTATTCATTAGTCTCACAGCCTGAAGGAAGAAGCTGTTACCCAGTCTGGCTGTCCTAGTCTGATACTCCTTCCTGATGACAAGTAGCTCAAAGAGATTATGGGATGAGTGGTAGGGATTTTCAACAATGCTCTAAGGGCTGAACCCACATCCTCCGCATACAAGCAGATGTTTCCCCCCATCCTGAGTGGCCCTCGTTATCACTAATTCCTCTTGCTCATGATACATGTATACAATGCCGTGGGATTCCCTTTAATCCTACTTTCTAAGGAATCTTCATAGCCCATCCTGGCTTTCCTACTTGAGTTCCTTTCTGGCTTCTTTATAACCCTCAATGGGTCTGTTTGATTTTAGCTTCCTGAGCTTTACATAATTTCTTTTTTGTTCTTGACATCCAAGGTATATCAAGCAGCTGCCCAACAACAGCTGTTCCCCATTAACTCACCTTAATTCCTACCAAATACTCTCCTAACTTGTCCAGCTCCAATTTAATACTATCCTGCAAGGTCCATACTTATCCCTATCCATAGCCATCTTAAAACTTAAGGAATTGTGCTCACTGTTCCCAAACTGCTCACCCATTGAAAGGTCGGTCACCTGGCCAGGCTCATTACTCTACACCAGATCCAATACAGCCTCTTGTTTGATTATACACATATTGTAAAAGAAATACTCCTGAATGTACCTGATAAATTCTGTCCCAGCTTGTACTCAGAGGGTCCAAATTTATATTATTGAAGTTGAAGTCCCACATGAAAACAACTCTATTGTCTTTACACCTTTCCTTAATCTGCCTGCACATCTGTTCCTCAATGTTCCGCTGTCTGTAGTTCAAATCCCATCAAACTGATTGTATCCTTTCTATTTTTGAGTCCTATCCACATAGACTCAGTGGACAAGCCCGCCATTATGTCCCCTGGAGTGCAGCTGTGATATTGCCCCTGGTTAGTAGTGCAACTCCACACCCCCCCCCCCCCCACCCAAGCCCCACTTTTACTTCCCTCTCTATCTATTCTAAAACATCAAAACTGTGGGACAGTAAGCACCCATTTCTATCCCTCTCTCAATCAAATCTCTGTAATGACCACAACATCATAGTTCCATGTACTGATCCATGCTTTAGGTTCAAAATACTCCTAGCATTAAAATACAAAGTCTCCAATCTATCTGTCATATTGTATTGATTACTTTGCTCCTGCCTGTTTATACTATCTCTGATGTCCAACTTCCTCTCTATTCTCCGCTTCCTGACCTTCCCATCCCCCTTGCCAAACTAGTTTAAACCCTCCTGAGTAGCACTAGTGAACCTCCTAGCCCAGAATATTAGTTCATCTCCAGTTTAGGTACAACCCATCCCTCTTGTACAGGTCACCCTTGCCCCAGAAGAGATCCAAATGATCTAAGAACCCGAACTTGCCCCTACACCAGTTCCTCAGCCACTCATTCATCTGTACTCCCATCGTATTCTTGCCCTGACTGGCAAGTGGCACCAGGCATAATCCAGAGATTACTATATTGGAGGTCTTGCTCTTCAACCTCTTTCCTGCTTCCCTATACCCACTGTGCAGAATCACTCCCCTCTTCCTACCTATGTCACTGATGCCACTCCGAGATATCCTGGACCCTAGCACCTGAAAGGCAACACACCACAGCATCTCCTGTCCATTCCCTAACTATCAGGTTTCCTTCCACTATCTTTCTGCCTGACTTCACCGTTCTCTGCTGAGCCTCAGAGCCAGCCACATTGCCACTGGTTACTGCTACTGTGCTCTGAGAGACCATTCCCCCAGCAGTATCCAAAGGGGTATACTGGTTGCTGAGGGACTAGCCACAGGGGAACTCCCCTTATGCCTCCTGGTGGTCTTCATCTAATATTTGAAGCCTGCATTCTGGGCATTATCTGACGTTTTCAGTCTCCTGGATGGCCCTGAGTATATCCAACTCCAGCTCAGAAAACAAAAAATGCTTACCTTGCTCTTACTTGTGAAACCTTTTTGAGTTTGCACTCACCTAGGTCACTTACTCAGTGTCTTCCCACCGAGCTCGTTATACCTTTGGCTCTAATTTCTCAAGCCTAAGTTCTACAATCAAAAATAAATGATAACAAATGACTCAGAAGCACCCTTAGCCTCAACCTGTTCTTGCCAAAGCCTGCTGAGACCAAGTCTCCCACTCTAACACTGGCCCACTCCAACAATGGCCACTCCGTTGACATCTCCCTTCACTTAATTGCCTAAACAATGTCCATCCTCCTCCTTTCAAAGTTTCTTTGGCTGGCTTCACATTTACAACAAGTTGGGCAAAAAGTTTTCTTATGAATTCATAAACCTTACATCCTATGTTTTGCTTTTTTTTTGGTTTATTTTCATTCTGTCAATACCAGCAGTCAGTAAACAATTTAATGCTCTAAAAATTACCAATAGTATATGTAAACTTACTTCTTTCCAAGGTGGCGTGCTACATCGCATCTCTTAAACCCTTCAAGATTATATAATCGTTTGGCAAGTCTTTTTGCAGGATCTGCATTAGTTTTGCAGCCATTGGCCAAAGTGTCAGTGCTCCCATGTTCTAGTTGCTCTGTGCTACCCATTTCTGAATCAGAATCAGATAAGACTTCCTTAAAGTTGGCATCGCTGGAATCAAATGACAGAACA
This sequence comes from Hemitrygon akajei, assembly GCF_048418815.1. Classification (NCBI taxonomy): domain Eukaryota; kingdom Metazoa; phylum Chordata; class Chondrichthyes; order Myliobatiformes; family Dasyatidae; genus Hemitrygon; species Hemitrygon akajei. Next base: position 50,747,895 of record NC_133138.1, read on the forward strand.
ATTAATACAGTCTGTGATTGCAATGGTTTACAGATATTAAACTTTAAAAAGGGTTAAAAAAAAAAAGGTACTATTTCAGCTAATGGGAATAATTTAGATGTCTTGCTGGTACGAGTAAACAGTCAAGACTGGTAAATGGTAGTTTGCAGAAACATGTCATCTTTAGTCATTTTGAGACAGAACAAGCTGTCTATTTTCCCATCTTTGTTGAATTAACAATCTCTTTGCTGATTCACTTTGGCTCTTATTGTTTTGTAGGAAACTTTACCTAGTAGGTACAAAAAGGTCCATTTTAAGACTGCATATTAGGATATTGAACAAAACACAGTTCACGTTCTCCAAAAGAAATTATTTACTGTCCATTTAAATAACCTTCCATACACTTTTCATGGATTGTCAAAACACTTTGCAGTTAAGTAATTCTTTTTAGGTGTAGTTAAAGCTGTGGTGCCGAAAAAGAGACAACCAATCTGTGTACTGCAAATTCTCATAAACAAGAATGTGAAAATCACTCATTCATTTTACTTTTGTTAGTGTTGAACTTGGAAAAGAAAATAATGGCTGGAGAACTAGGGATAACTCGTGTGGCTTTTCAGCATCACGCCATCATAACAACTTAGGGTATAGATGCAGGGGTAGGTCTTTGTGACTGCTCCGTTTAATATTATCATGGCTGATCTTTTATCTCAGTGCCGCATTCTTGCACTAAGCCCATCTCCCTTGCCTCCCCTACAGTTAAAATCTGCAGATTTGCAACAGTCTTCTACTTCACAGAGCCCCCAAGCCCTCTTGGATAGAGAATTCTAAAGATTCATTACCCACTGGGTAATTTCAACTCACCTTACTATTGAATGGTTCATTCCTCATTATCAAACTGTTTCATTTTCTTCTAGAAATAAAATCAATTTTACACATAAAAATTATTATGGATCTGGTAGATTTCAATGGCATCATCTCTCGCTCTTCTAAACTCCTGAGTCAGGCTGAGTTCTTGCTCTCCACAAACCCCCATCCCAGGAATCAGTAAAATTTTGCTACAAGCTCTCTACCAAAAGTGTACCCTTCTCAAGCTTGGGAAACCACACCTGCGCACAATATTCCAGCTGTGATCTAACATAACTGCAGTAAGATGTACTCTATGCTCAAGTTCAACACAAATAAAAGCCAACATACCACTTATTCTTTCTGGCTGCTTACTGTACCTGCCCATTCATTTTTTTAGTATTTAATTTACAAGAACACCTACTTCTCTTTGAATGCTGACATCATTCAATTTCTCACCATTTGAAAAATACTCAGTGTCTCAAATTTTTCTACTGAAGAGTCTGACCTCACAATTCCCTACATTTATTTCATTGGCTATGGCCATGCTCAATTAATTAATCTGAAGCCTCTGTGCATCCTCCTGTTATGCTGTTTAGTATTGATTCATTATCAGACTTGGATATTTTATACTTGATCCCTCATCTAAATCATTAGATTAGGTATCAACTAGAAACCTGGCATGAATATCTCTGACCCCGCTGATCGTAGCCTCCCAACCCAGCAATGATTCCTTTTGTCCATTTTCTATATGTTAACCAATCCTCAGTTTACGTTTGTATATTACCCACAATGATGTGCAATTAATTTTGTTCAATATTGTCTCATGTGGCATCATTTTGAAGGTCTAATGTGAAACAAGTTGGTTTACACTGGGCCTGAATGCTCTGCTGGTTTCAACCTCAATCAAATTTAAAAGATTTGTCAATTTATAATTTTTTCATAATTTAGTGTTGACTCTTCCCATTTTATTATTTTCTTAATGCCCTGAGGGATTTGAGCAGCCTTGAGAGCAGATGGAACCTCAATGTAATCCAAAGCACAGCTCATCCATCTTTGCTGCACACCATGGTACACATGGTATCAGCTTATGTATAAGACAGGGTTTCTCAGCCGGGGTTCTGTACAACCTGAGGGTTCAGCTACTAAATAGCTCAGGGTTTCACGAGAGATCATGATATATAAAAAAACATTGTTTTCTAAACTTCACACAACACTGGCGCTCACAGTGGTGGGCAATGACCGAGCAGCCCCCTTAGCAATTTCATTAGAGGTCTCTCAGTATGGCAGTACACAGTTGAACCGTGTTTATTTGGTTGAGTCGATTCTCAAATTTTTGATGCAAAATAGGGGAGGCCTTTAATAATCGGTGAGTGATGTTTTGCATGAAGGGGAGGCTGATGAGCAGCATGAAATGCGTTTTCCAAACATTGAATGGACCCGCTCATTTTTATACTTTATTAACCCAGTGTTTTACAGACATGTCTGATGGTCCGAAGTGGTGATTTTTAAATTACATTCTTCTGAGTCATTTCACTGCACTAGTGCAACAACAGACACAAAAAAGTCTGTCTTTACAATGAAAGCTACTTATCAATGGGTTTTGCATGGACTGGGGATCCGAGTTGTCCTGTTCCACTGTGCCTGGTCTGTGGCAAACAACCTACAAATGCAGCAATGGCTCCAGCAAAATTGAAAAGACGCTGACCTACAAATTACAACCACAGGACACATAAAAGTGCTGATTATTTTAAACAGCTATTGGAACCTCAAAGCAAACAGAGTAAAGCTTTTGGTAATAAAGTCACAGTCAGTAAAAGGACACAGGATTCTGCAGAACTTATTACCCAGGAAAGGAAAAGGCATACAGTTGCTGAGAACCTAGTAATGCCAACATGTAAAATTATAGTCGGTAAAATGCTACAATAAGATGCAGTACTAGAAATTGAAAAGGTTTCATGCTCAATGATGATGATGACTAGTTCTTCACTTGTGAAGATCAGGAGGGAAGAAGAGTCCTCAGGAGCGATGGCACGATCATTGGTGACTGTAGAGGACAATTCTGGATCAGCAGGCTCTAGAACAGTCGGGACACTGGAACAACTGGGCCTTGAGCTCTTGGGTAGTAGGATTCTTCCTGTGCCTCCTCTTCTCTTCAGCAATCACTCTTCTGAATTCTGCAAAATTCTTGTCTGCTTCTTTCACTTACCTCTTTTGTGGGCACCGTGATCTCTCTTGCCCTGAGAGAGTTCTCCATACAGTACTGCTTTCAGTAACCTGGGATTGTCCACGAGAGACACATGGCCTGGCTAGCGGAGCTGTCTGAGCAGCAACGTGGCTTCAATGCTTGGAAGTTGAGCTTTCTCTAGGACCTCGTTGTCAGAAACACGATTCTACCGGTTGATACCCATGAGAGGTTTTGTTCCTCTTGTAAGAAAAGAAAATCCTGACGGTGGCACAACACACTGCTTTCTTCACAGAGAGGTGCTGATATCAAAAACTTTTGGAGATGAAATGAAATAAGTTCTGACGATGCTACAAAAATGGTTGACTTTATTAAACAAAGGCCAGTTCACTTGAGAACTGTGAGAAAACCAGGAAAAAGATCATGCCAATCTCCTGCTACATACAGTAGCATGCAAAAGTTTGGGTACCCCTGGTCAAATTTTCTGTTACTGTGAATTGCTAAGCAATTAAAAGATGACCTGATTTCCAAAAGGCATAAAGTTAAAGATCACACATTCTTTAATATTTTAAGCAAGATTACTTTTTTTATTTCCATCTTTCACAGTTTTAAAATAACAAAAATGGAAAAGGGCCAGAAGCAAAAGTTTGGGCACCCTGTATGGTCAGTACTTATTAACTCCTCCTTTGGTAAGTATCACAACTCGTAAAAGCTTTCTGTAGCCAGCTAAGAGTCTTTCAATTCTTGTTTGGGGGATTTTCGCACATTCTTCCTTGCAAAAGGCTTCTAGTTCTGTGACATTCTTGGGCCGTCTTGCATGCACTGCTCTTTTGAGGTCTATCCAGAGATTTTCAATGATGTTTAGGTTGGGGGACTGTGAGGGCCATAGCAAAACCTTCAGCTTGCACCTCTTGAGGTAGTCCATTATGGATTTTGAGGTGTGTTTAGGATCACTATCCTGTTGTAGTACCCATCCTCTTTTCATCTTCAGCTTTTTTACAGACAGCATGATGTTTGCTTCCATGATTTGCTGGTATTTAATTGAATTCATTCTTCCCTCTTCCAGTGAAAAGTTCCCCATGCCACTGGCTGCAACACAAGGCCAAAGCATGACTGATCCACCCCCGTGCTTAACAGTTGGAGAGGAGTTCTTTTCATGAAATTCTGTACCCTTTTCTCTCTACACATACCTTTGCTCATTGCGGCCAAAAAGTTCTATTTTAACTTCATCAATCCACAGGACTTATTTCCAAAAATGCATCAGACTTGTTTAGATGTTCCTTTGAAAACTTCTGACGCTGAATTTTCTGGTGAGGACGCAGGAAAGGTTTTCTTCTGATGGTTCTTCCATGAAGGTCATATTTGTGCAGGTATCACTGCACAGTACAACAGTGCACCACCACTCCAGAGTTCTTCCTGAAGGTCTTTTGCAGTCAAACGGGGGTTTTGATTTGCCTGTCTAGCAATCCTACAAACAGTTCTCTCGGAAAGTTTTCTTGGTCTTCCAGACCTCAACTTGACTTCCATTGTTCCTGTCAACTGCCATTTCTTAATTACATTACAAACTGAGGAAACAGCTATCTGAAAACGCTTTGCTATCTTCTTATAGCCTCCTGCTTTCTGGGCATCATTTATTTTAATTTTCAGAGTGCTAGGCAGCTGTCCATGGGTCCTGATTTTTTTCAGACAAGGTTTGAGGAGTCAGGGTATTTATAAAGCTTTGAAATTTGCATCACCTGGCCTTTCCTAATGATGACTGTGAACAAGCTATAGCCTAATAAGCTAATTAAGGTCTGAGACCTTGGCAAAAGTTATCTGAGAGCTCAAATTTCTTGGAGTGCCCAAACTTTTGCATGGTGCTCCTTTCCTTTTTTTATCCCCACTCTAAAATAGTAGAAAACAAAAATAATACGCTAATCTTGCTTAAAATGTTGAAAAGAATGTTTCATCTTTAACTTTATGACTTTTGCAGATCAGTTCATCCTCTAATCACTTAACTATTCACAGTAACAGAAATTTTGAACAGGGGTACCCAAACTTTTGTATGCCACTGTATAGTAATCTGGTGGATGAAGAGTTCTCAACAGAATGTTTGAGCCAAAAGGTGAATTTCAGGAGTACTTTCAAGAAAATATTAGACCAGATTTTGCTGAGTGCTTTGAAGATTAAGAATGACTGCAGAAACTAGTTTACTTAGCAGACATTTTTCATCATATGAACCAGTTGAACAAGTCTCTGCAAGGCCCTGGAGAAAATGTTTTGACTTCAAGTAACAAGATTCTTGGATTTAAAAGGAAACTTAATCTTTGCAAAAATCTGTTGCAAAAGAACATATTGAAATGTTCCTGCTGCTGTTTGGGCTTGAAAGTGAGGAAGGATCAGAAAGTCTTGAGTCCTATTGAAAACCACCTGGAAGAATTGCAGAACAAAATTGCATAGTATTTTCCCTCCCTTTTAACACAAGTGTATGACTGGGTCCCTTTCTCTGGATCTCCTGCTCAGCCTGTAAACTTGACTTTGAGAGAAGAAGAAGAACTTTGTGAGATACATTCTGATTGTGCACTCAAGATGAGATTTACTGACCTGCCCCTGGACAAGTTCTGCATTTCTGTGAAAGAAGAGTATCCTGCCATTCATAAGAAAGCAATGAACGTTTTGCTGCAGTTTTCAACTTCTTATGTGTGAGCAATCTTTTACTTGTTTATCAAGCATCAAGAGCAAGGATAGAGACCGTCTCATTTCAGTTGAAGATGACATCCATTTGTACTTATCTCAAGTTCAACCCAGAATTGAGTATTAATGCAGCAAAAAGCAAGCACACTTTCACATGCTAGGCCTATATTTGAGCCTGATCATATCACTTAGTAAGAAAAAGCTTTTTCAAAGCCTTGTATAAAATTGAGTCTTGAGCTATATTTTTATTCATATTGCTTTGGCTTATGGTTTTTAGTAACTTTTAATATTCAACATTGTCAATAAATTTTCATGTTGTAAATAAAATTAATTAAAATCAATTTACAACCTTTATTTAAATTGAATCTACTGAGCTTACCTTCAGAAAACTTAAGTCCCATTTTGGCTTAAGCCAGTTATTTAACAGAAATGTATTATGTTCGCCTTATGAGTTTTTTAAAAATATCAAAGTGAAAGAAAAAAATTAATTTCAGGAAAGGTAAGCTAAGCTTAACTACCTGCTTATTTCAAGAATGGTTGGCTAAAACTCATTCTCTACTTAAAAGAGCATTGATAATTATTTTTGGATTGTTATATATACAACTAGATCTGGATCACACTAATAGACAATAGACAATAGGTGCAGGAGTAGGCCATTCGGCCCTTCTAGCCAGCACCACCATTCACTGTGATCATGGCTGATCATACACAATCAGTACCCTGTTCCTGCCCTCTCCCCATATCCCTTGACCCCGCTATCTATAAGAGCTCTATCTAACTCTCTCTTGAATGCATCCAGAGACTTGGCCTCCACTGCCTTCTGGGGCAGAGCATTCCACATATCCACCACTCTCTGGGTGAAAAAGTTTTTCCGCATCTCTGTTCTAAATGGCCTACCCCTTATTCTTAAACTGTGGCCTCTAGTTCTGGACTCACCTATCAGCGGGAACATGCTTCCTGCCTCCAGCGTGTCCAATCCCTTAATAATCTTATATGTTTCAATCAGATCCCCTCTCATCCTTCTAAATTCCAGTGTATTCTATATAATTCAGTGTAATTCTAATGTACCATGAGCTGTAATATAATAATTTTTATGCAGGGGTTCCCTGAGATCTGAAAATTATTTCAAAGGTTCCTCCAGGGCAAAAAGGTTGAGAAAGGCTGGTATAAGGTTTTGGAAGAAAACTTGATTTCTGTCTCAGAGGTAACAGAATATCGTCTGACCCATGGTTGACTTCTGTCACATTCACCAGATTTATCTATGCTGACCAAGTCAGGATATCTCCATGATAGTAAGGTATCTCTACTCATCTGAAACCTGTAAATGACAGCATTAAGTTAAATAAATGCACAAGGAAGAAAGGAAATGCTAATATGGGTAGCTGATGTAGGGTTTATATGGAGCATAAACGCAAACTTGGAGCAATTAAGCTGAAAGCTGTCTTCTAGGCTGCATCTCAACAGTTTACTGCTCTTCTTGCATAGCGTAGTCTCAGTAAAGATGAATAGGTGGACACAGAGTCATAGAAAAGTACAGCACAGAAACAATCCCTTCAGCCCATCTAGTCCATGATGAAACCATTTAAACTGCCTACTCCCATCAACCTGCACCAGAACCAATGCCCTCCATATCCCTACTATTCCATGTATCTATCCTTACTTTGGAATGATTTATATCCTTTTCCATAGTTACTCTATTTTGAAAATTATCACACAATGAAGGTTGTTTCCTAGATATTTTCCCATTCAATATTGCTCCATTTAGTTGTCTCTGAGCCAAATCCAGCATTGCCGCCTTCCTTCCTTACTGTGTTGGAAATATAATGATCAAAGAGGTTCTCTGAATATAGCTCAGAAAGCCCCCCCACTTCCTATTTTTGCTATTCAAAACTAGATTTGGATAGTTGAAGTCCTGATGACCTGATCATTAAAGTTTAGTTTTTGTACATCTCTACAATTACCCATCATTACTCATCACTATCACTTTTGCCAGTTGGTCCCCTACAGAAAGGGCCCAAAAGCAGAACCACAAGTTTGTTACTTCTTGACTTTAAACAGATCAATCCAGTCTATGAATGTTATAGGACATTCTTTCTTTCCAATGCTGTAATGATTCCCTAATCAATCCTGTCACACAACCTTTCCTTACCTTTCCAGGCAACTTGTACATGAATATTTCAATTCCATTATTTTTAAACCATGTTTCTAATACTGCCACAGCACCATAAATCAATATGATTAATTGTGAATACAACACAGCAAACAGATTTAATATGTTGCTTGCATTTGTATTCACATACTATTAACTTGTCTTAACACTTTTTTGTCTTCTCTTTTGCTCTGGATCTGATGAAGTCACAATCCAAAATATCAACTGTCCCTATCTCTCTCCAGATGTTGCCTGATCTGTTGAGTTCCTCCAGCAGTTCGGTTATTTGCTCCGGATTCCAGAGTCGACAGGCTCTTGTCTCTCCATCTTAACAAGTGTCCTCTTCTATCGAAAGATCATAACTAACAACTTGCAATTTTTAAAAAATGCCTTGTTCCATAATAGCCTTTACCTCCTTATACTGTTACATTATTCTTTGATAGGCAATACTCAACAAAATAATCTAGATAAAACAAAGGAAGGCCCATCTTTACAGTTATGCAGCCAACAGGAATGGAATAATCGACTTCTGTTAACAAATTGATGTTAGCAGTTCATGTTCCATAAGTAGATTACTTGTCTCTTTTTCAATCTGCACTTTTTTTCTCTTGCTGGAGGAGAGTCCACATAATGCACAGACAATTGCCAGCTGAAAGCCAGATTCCATACAAGAGTAATGACTCCACCATTCCCACTGCTGGATGCATCCTGTTAACAATCACAGCTGTTTTCACCATTCATATTGGCCAAGGTAAAACTCACTGCTATATTTTGCCCTACATTGCAATTAGCCCTTCATTGCTCTTCAGCTGAGAACCAAGACTCTCATCTACATATTGAACAATGAAGGAGACTCAATATAATAGTCAAACTCAGCAGAACATTGAGAATTACCTAACATCCTGAAGAAGGAACAAAGTTTAGTATCACTAGTTGACTCTCTTATGTCCAATATCCCAACCAGACTGCCGAGGTGCAACAATATAAGATTGTAAATTAAAGTTAAATCTTCTAGCAAAGATAAATGTAAAGATAAATCCCCTAGTCAGAAAAAACACTTCAATATCTCTTTCAAAATTGCAAATAAAACAGGGAAGAATTCTAGAACAAAGTTTACATTCATGTAAATTTAATAAAAACAGCAGATGGCAGCACTTAACCTAAACTGTTCTAGTAATTTTCTATTCAAAAATATTATAATTTGATTATAGTGTCTGGCTGATATCATCTGATTTGGTATGAGCCTCGATGCATATAGAATCAACCACATGAATCTAGAGGCAGGTAAAGTGGAACCTGTATTGAGTACTTTCACATTTTTCCCCTTTCCACAGTTATATATGAAAGGCTACAGAGCATTGTTTTACCAAACAATATATATATTGTAACTAATAGGAGGATCCCAGGCAAGCAGGTTCAATTCAAATAAAGCAATACTTAATTTATAGAAAAAAAAGTTTTAATGATTAAATATTTCCAATCAGAGTTCTTTATGAAAGCTTTCACAATTAAGTTCTACAACAAAAGCTATATTGAACAGCCATTCCATTTGTTATGTAATCCCTTGGATGTGTTAAAATATGAACTTCTGAAATAAGGCCATAAGACCATAAGATATAGGAGCAGTATCTGGCTGTTCAGCCCATCGAGTCTGCGCTGCCATTTCCTCATGGTTTATACATTTTCCCTATTAGCCCCAATTACCTGCCTTCTCCCCGTATCCCTTCATGTTCTGATAAATCAAGAATCAATCTGGGGAAATAAATATGCCCAATGACTTGGCTTCCACAGCTGCCTGTGGCAACAAATTTCACAGATTTATCATTCTCTGGCTAAAGAAATCCCCCCTCATCTCCGTTCAAAAAGGATGCACCTCTATTCTGACGCTGTGTACTCTAGTCTTAGACATAACCACCACAGGAAACATTCTCTCCACATCCACTCTATCAAGGGCTTTCACCATTTGATAAGTTTCAATTAGATCACACCCCATTCTTTTAAATTCCAGTAAATACTGGCCCAGAGCCATCAAAACGCTCTTCAGCTGACAAGCTGGTTAATCCTGGAAACATTTTTGTGAACCTCCTTTGAATTCCTTCCAGTTTCGGCAAATCCTTTCTAAGATAAGGAGCCCAAAAGTGCTCACAATACTCCAAGTGAGGCCTCACTTTATAAAGCATCGACATTACATCCTTGCTTTTATATTTGAGTCCTCTTGAAATGAATAATAGCAACACATTTGCCTTCCTCACCACTGACTCAAACTACAAATTAACCTTTAAGGAATCCTTCACAAGGACTCCCAAATCCCTTGGTGTCTCAAATTTTTGTATTTTCTCTCCATTTAGAAAACAGCCAACCTCTTTCATTTCTTCTACCTAAGTGCATGACATACACTTTCGAACACTGTATTCCATCTGCTACTTCTTTTCCCTTTCACCAATTCTGTCTGTCTTTCTGTAGCCTCTCTGTTACCTCAAAACTATCTGCCCCACCCCCTATCTTTGTATCATCTGCAAACTTTGCAACAATGCCATCAATTCCATCATCTAAATCATTGACACAAAACACAAAAAGAATCAGTCCCTGTGAAACATTCTGGCAGCCAACCAGAAAAGGCTCCATTTATTCCTACTCTTTGCCTCCAACCAATCAGCTACTGCTTTTATCCATGTTAGAATCTTTCCTGTAATACCATGGGCTCGTAACTTTTTAACAGACAGGCATACTTTATTGATCCCGAGGGAAATTGGGTTTTGTTACAGTCACACCAAGAATAGTGTAGAAATATAGCAATATAAAACCATAAATAATTAAATAATACTAAGTAAATTATGCCAAGTGGAAATAAGTCCAGGACCAGCCTATTGGCTCAGGGTGTCTGACACTCCGAGGGAGGAGTTGTAAAGTTTGATGGCCACAGGCAGGAATGACTTCCTATGACGCTCAGTGTTGCATCTTGGTGGAATGAGTCTCTGGCTGAATGTACTCCTGTGCCTAACCAGTACATTATGGAGTGGATGGGAGACATTGTCCAAGATGGCATGCAACTTGGACAACATCCTCCTTTCAGCCACCACCGTCAGAGAGTCCAGTTCCACCCCCACAACATCACTGGCCTCACAAATGAGTTCGTTGATTCTGTTGGTGTCTGCTACCCTCAGCCTGCTGCCCCAGCACACAACAGCAAACATGATAGCACTGGCCACCACAGCCTTGTAGAACATCCTCAGCATCGTCCGGCAGATGTTAAAGGACCTCAGTCTCCTCAGGAAGTAGAGACGGCTCTGACCCTTCTTGTAGACAGCCTCAGTGTTCTTTGACCAGTCCAGTTTATTGTCAATTCGTATCCCCAGGTATTTGTAATCCTCCACCACGTCCACACTGACTCCTTGGATGGAAACAGGGGTCACCGGTACCTTAGCCCTCCTCAGGTCCACCACCAACCAGCTCCTTAGTCTTTTTCACATTAAGCTGCAGATGATTCTGCTCACACCATGTGACAAAGTTTCCCACCGTGGCCCTGTACTCAGCCTCATTTCCCTTGCTGATGCATCCAACTATGGCAGAGTCATCAGAAAACTTCTGAAGATGGCAAGACTCTGTGTTGTAGTTGAAGTCCGAGGTGTAGATAGTGAAGAGAAAGGGAGACAGGACAGTCCCCTGTGGAGCCCCAGTGCTGCTGACCACTCTGTCTGACACACAGTGTTGCAAGTGCACGTACTGTGGTCTGCCAGTCAGGTAATCAATAATCCATGACACCAGGGAAGCATCCACCTGCATCACTGTCAGCTTCTCACCCAGCAGAGCCAGGGTGGATGCTGTTGAATGCACTGGAGAAGTCAAAAAACATGACCCTCACAGTGCTCACTGGCTTGTCCAGGTGGGCATAGACACGGTTCAGCAGGTAGACAATGGCATCCTGAACTCCCAGTCGGGGCTGATAGGTGAACTGGAGGGGGTCTAATTGCGGCCTAACCATAGGCCAGAGCTGCTCTAGAACAAGTCTCTCCAGGGTCTTTATGATGTGGGAGGTCAATGCCTCCAGTCTGTAGTCATTGGAGCCACTGGGGTGCGGCCCAGCAGTCCAATGTGTGGCACATTATCAAGGGCTTTCTGAAAATCCAAGTACACAACATCAACCAATTCTTCTTTCTCCATCCTACTTGTTATTTCATCAAAGATTTCCAACAGATTTGTAAGGCAAGATTTTCCCTTGAGGAAACCATGCTGACTATGGTCTATTTAATCATGTGCCTCCAAGTATCCATGAAACCACATCCTTAACAATCGACCCCAACATCTTCCCAACCACTGAGGTCAGATTAACTGGCCTTAGTTTCCTTTCTTCTGCCTCACTGCCTTCTTGAAGAGAGGAGTGACATTTGAAATTTTCCAGTTTTCCAGAACCATTACAGAATCTAGCAATTCTTTACCAGTGCCTCCATAATCTCTTCAGCCACCTCTTTCAGAACCCTGGGGTGTAGTCCATCAGGTCCAGGTGACTTATCTACCTTCAGACCTTTCAGTTTCTCAAGAACCTTTCCCTAGTAATGTTAACTTCACACACTTCATGACCCCTGACACCTGGAACTTCCACCACACTGCTGGTGTCTTCCACCGTGAAGACTGATGTAAAATACTTAATTGGTTCATGCACCATTTTCTTGTCCCCCATTACTACCTCTCCAGGATTGTTTTCCAGTGATCTGAGATCCACTCTCGCCTCTCTTTTACACTTTATGTATCTGAAGAAACTTTTAGTATCCTCTTTAATATTATTGGTTAGCTAACCATATTCCAGCTTTTCCATCATTGTGACTTTTTTAGTTGGCTTCTATTGGTTTTTAAAAGCTTGCCAATGCTCTAACTTCCCACTAATTTTTGCTCTATTATACTGGCTTTTCTTTGGCTTTTATATTGGCTTAGACTTCTCTTGTCAGCCATGTTTGTGTCACCCTCCCATTTGAATACTTCTTCCTCTTTGAGATGTATATATCTTGTGTCTTCCATATTTCATTCAGAAATTCCAGCCATTGCTGCTTTGCCCTCATCCCTGCCAGTGTTCTTTTCCAATCTATTCTTGTCAGTTCTCTATGATGCCTCCATAATTCTATTTACTCCAATGTAATACTGATACATGCAACTTTAGCTTCTCTTTTTCAAATTACAGGGTGAATTCTATCATATTATGATCATTGACCCCTTACAGTTTCTCTACCTTACACTCTCTAATCAATTTTGGTCAATTGCACAACACCCAATCCAGCATAGGTGATTCCTCAGAGGGCTCAACTATGAAAATCAATCTGGTAGGCATTCTATAAAAGCCCCCTCTTGGAAACCAGCACCAACCTGATTTTCCCAATCTACCTGCATATTGAAACTCCCCATGGCTATCATAACATTGCCCTTTTGACGTGCATTTTCCATCCCCTTTGTAATTGTAGACCACATCTTTGCTACTGTTTGGGGTCTGTATTTACAGTGCCTATAAAAAGTATTCACCTCTCTTGGAAGTTTTCATGTTTTATTGTTTTACAACATCAAACCACAATGGATTTAATTTGGCTTTTTTACACTGAGCAACAGAAAAAGATTCATGTCAAAATAAAATGGATCTCTACAAAGTGATCTAAATTAATTACAAATATAAAACACAAATAATTGATTGCATAAGTACTCACTCACTTTAACATGACACACTAAATCATCACTGTGTGGCCAATTGGTTTTAGAAGTCGCATAATTAGTTAAATAGAGATAATCTGTGTGCAGTCAAGGTTTCAATTGATTGTAGTAAAAAATACACCTATATCTGGAAGGTCTATCTCCTGATGAGTCAGTATCCTGGCAAAAACTACACCATGAAGATAAAAGAACACTCCAAGTAACTCAGTGAAAAGCTTATTGAAAAGCACAAGTCAGGAGAGAGATACAAGAAAATTTTAAAGTCACTGGATGTCCCTTGGAGTATAGTTAAGTTACTTATCAAAAAATAGAAAGAATATGGCATAGCTACAAATCTGCCTAGAGCAGGCTGTCTACTAAAACTGAGTAACCATGCAAGAAGGGAACTAGTAAGGGATGCCATCAAGAGACCTATGACAACTCTGGAGGAGTTACAAGTTTCTCTGCCTGAGATGGGAGAGACTGTGCATACAAAAACTGTTGCCCGGGTGCTTCACCAGTTGCAGCTTTATGGGAGAGTGGCGAAGAGAACACCACTGTTGAGAACACCTGACTGAAATCTTGGCTAAAGTTTGCCAGAAGGCATGTGGGAGACTCTGAAGACAGCTGGAAGAAGGTCCTAAGATCTGATGAAGCCAAAGTTGAGCTTCTTGGCCATCAGATTAAACGCTATGTTTAGTGTAAGCCAACACCGCACATCATGAAAAACACACCATCTGTACTGTGAAGCATGGTGGTGGCTGCATTATTCTGTGGGAATGCTTCACTACAGCAGGCCCTGGAAGGCTTGTGAAGGTAGATGGAAAAAGGAATGCAGCAAAATACATGGAAATCCTAGAGGATAATCTTATGCAGTCTGCGAGTAAATTGCGACTTGGGAGAAGATTTATTTCCGGCAAGACAATGACCCCAAGCATAAAGCCAAAACTACACAGAAATGGCTTAAAACTAACAAAGTTAATGTCCTAGGGTGGCCAAGTCAAAGTTGAGACCTCAATCCAATTGATAATTTGTGGCCAGACTTGAAAAGGGCTCTACATTCATGATCCCCATGCAATCTGTCAGAGCTTGAGCAGTTTTGTAAAGAAGAATGGGGAAAATTTGCAGTTTCCAGATGTAGAAAGCTGATATATACCTATCCACGCAGACTCAAAGCTATAATTGCTGCCAAAGGTGCATCTACTAAATACTGACCTGAAGGGTGTGAATATTTATGCAATCAACAATTTTGTAATTTTATATTTATAATTAATTTAAATCACTTTGTAGACATTTGTTTTCACTTTGACATGAAAGAGTCTTTTTCTGATGATCAGTGTCAATAAAGCCAAATTAAATCCACTGTGATTCAATGTTGTAAAACAATAAAACATGCAAACTTCCAAGGTGGTGAATACTTCCTATTGGCGCGCTAACTCCCATCAGAGTTTTTTTACCCCTTGTTATGCCGTTGGCCCCCTCCTTTGTGAAAATCGCAAGAACTCTAGTTAAGGGGGGGTCAACTGACCCAAGAGAGAGAGACGTGCAAAAGACCACGTTCTTCCAAGAAGCAGAATAAAAGTGACTTTGACTATTGTCTCATGGAGACCACCTGAAAAGCCCTCGGGCAAAGTGGGCTGGTTGAGAGAGAGATCGCATTACCTGCAACTTGATTGACACCTGCGATCTCGTGAAGAAGTATAAAGGCGGGTCTGAGGGGAGGACCCTCAGATGCACCAAGGAAACACACGAAGGAGAAACGCTAGAAATCCTGCGACAGCGTTTTAATAGCTACAGCCGGTGGTGGGGTTCGTGTGCGTCCTTCCCTTGCCTGGGATTGGCGACTTCACCACGGAAGACGGCCTAGCTACAGGGGAAGCCACAGATGAGAGTCCATTCCCCCAACGAGACTTCCGACTACCTCCTACAGGTTGGAAAACCTGTCGGGTAAATGCTTCATGTTCTCTGTCTTTCTAAATAAAAGTGCACCAATGCGACACTTCCGCCGACAACTAAGTGAAACTGCCGTGATCTAAAAGACTTTTAGCTATCCAGTGAACGATATAAAATCTACATTACCCCTCCGTAACCCATTACGACGATCGAGCTTGTGTTTTGAATGATTATTATTACACCGGTGTTTTAGATTGAGTTTTGATGATCTGAATGTTTTGTATTAACCATACGTTTGTGCCCTTGTTGAATAAAACGGTTGAAAATAGTAGCATCCGACTCAGCTGATCCATCTATCTTTGCTGGTAAGTTACCTGGTTACGGGGTTTTCGTAACACCCTGCAGTTCCTTAGCTCTGCCCACAATGTTTCAACACCTTCTGATCCTATGTCACCTATTTCTATTGATTTGATTTCACTTTTTTTTATCAACAGAGCCACACCACCCCTTCTGCTTACCTGCCTATCCCTTTGATATCCTTGGACATTAAGCTCTCAGCTATAATCTTCTTTCAGCCACGATTCAATGATGCTTACAACATCAGACATGCCAATCTGTAACTGTGTTACAAGTTCATCTATCTTATTCCGTATACTGCTCACATTCAAATATAACACCTTCAGTCCTGTATTCACCCTTTTTGGTTTTGTCTACCTTTTACAGTGCAACTCATGCTCTTGACTGCAATTTTGTCCTACCCTCAGCATCTCCTTGCTAGCAGTCTCACTACACACTGCCTCTGTTTGTAAACCAACTACTTCATCCCCAGCACTGTCACACCAGTTCATATCCCCCTGCTAAATTAGTTTAAACCATCCCAAACAGGTCTGGCAAGCCTGCCTACAAGGATATTGGGGCCCCTTGGGTTCAGATGTAACCCATCCCTTTTGTACAGGATTGTACCTTCCCCAGAAAAGATCCCAATGATCTATAAACCTGATCCCTATTCCCTGCACCGGTCCCTCAATCATTGCAGTCATTGATCATAGATGAGTCATTGAATATCTGAAGCAATACACACAAAGTGCTGGAGGAACTCTGCAGGTCAGGCAGGATCTATGGAAAAGAAAGAAACAGTTGACATTTTGGGCCAAGACCCTTCTTCAGGACTGGAAAGGAAGGGTGAAGATGCCAGAATAAAAAGGAGGGAGGAGAGAAAGGAGGAAAGAAGGTCATAGGTGAAGCCAGGTGATAGGAAAGATAAAGGGCTGGAGAGGAAGGAATCTGTTAGGAGAGGAATGTGGAGTATGGGAGAAGGGGAAGGAGGAGGGGACCGGGGGAGGTGATAGGCATGTGAGAAGAGGTAAGAGGTGAGAGTGGGGAATAGAAGAGAGGAGGGGGAAGAATTTTTTTTACCAGAAGGAAAAATTGATATTCATGCCATCAGATTGGAGGCTACCCAAAAGAATATATGGTGATGCTCCTCCACCCTGAGGGCGGCCTTGGACCAACATGTCGGAATGGGATCAGAATTAAAATGTTTGGCCACGGTTCGACGTAATGGTCCCCCAAGTTAAGACAGATCTCATCAATGTAGAGGAAGCTGCATCAGGAGCACCAGATACAATAGGTGACCCAAGAAGACTCACAGGTGAAGTGTTGCCTCACCTGGAAGGACTGCTTGTGGCCCTCAATGGATGTGAGGAAGGAGTTGAATGGTCAGGTGTAGCATTTTGGCCAAGGGAGCGATCCCTGCAGAAAGTGGGTCTGGTGGGGGAGGTAAAGATTTGTTTGGTGATGATGGATCACTTGTGAAATATCTGCCTTTTAATATTAAATAATTATTTAAGATTTCTTTGAGATTGATTAGATACCGTTGCAATTGCTTTTATATCCCTTGCTTTTTGTAAAAATACATAACAAAGTTTGCATGTGTGTGGTGCATCACATCCACCAATAACTAACACCAATAAGAAAACAATTTTAACCTGTTTTTTAAACACATTCACAGACCATTGTATCCTGCCTTAAATAGGTAAATACTTAACAGTCATAGAAACAGTCATTGCAGTGCTCAGTAACTGATACGACCAGAAAATGAGGAATATGGTCAGTGTGGGTGTTTACAATTCAGGGTTTAATTAGCAGGAGGTCAGCAGGCAGCCATAAGGAAGTGGGGCAATAAAATTGATTATTAGGATTACAACAATCAAGAGCAACTTGTAATGCTATGGTAACACTGTAAAGTCTCACAGTATTTTCAATTTGTCAATCTAAATCATAACTATTGCAGCAAAACAGGGAGTGAAAGGAGGAAGAAAATATTTACTTATGAAGACATAAAGGGAATTTATGGCATGGGGTTACAAGATTGGAATGGAAGTCTATGGAAGAATATAAATATATTTACTGGCACTATTATCTGCATTAGATCAATACTACTTGTAACTGTGAGATCCAGAAAAGAATTCATTTGCTCAACTGGAACACTTTACTGCTTCAAGATGCATCTCAAAATCTCTCCTAGCTTCATGCCTTCTTGATCCAAGTGAAGTATTTTGCCATGCTCTCATAGATTCAATATGGCAGATTTCTGTTGTAATGCCCCTGCATGCAGATCAAGAAAAGACTCAAGATTTTCCAACTATTAAAACTATTGGCTGTAAAATCATAGACCTGGAGTACATAAATTCTTGATTAAGATTATGACCAAAGTGGTAAATTCATAAAATCTTAATGTAATTTTAGCAAACTTACATTTAATAAATGTTTAATCTAGAAATATGCATTAAAAAGTCTACATGGAATTTGTTTCCACTTCCTCATTTACCTGACTGAGTTAACAATCCTGCCCATGTCATCTTCAGTGTCATCTCTCTCATTCTGTAAACCATTTGGCACTGACTTTAAGGAAGATCTGCTCAGCACATTCTCAGATCTGCTACTGGTGAGTGAGTGTCTCAGTGGGCTTTCAATATTTCCCTCATTCGATTTAGATTCCTCTTCCTGGTCATCACTAACTCCAGCTTCCTGGATTTCTCGTTGCTCAGCAACCTCAATCAGCTTTTGGTGTAGCAGCTCGGGGGTTTCCTTAATTCGCTGCTGAATCAGTGGTGTGAGTGGGGCTTCAAAACTAACACAACTGTCTGTTTCATCAGTCAGTGACAGTACATCCAGAGAATCCAGGCTACTGTATGATGTGCCTTTCATCAGATCAGATTCCACAATTCTTTCAAACGTTGAACTAAATCCATCTCGACTGTCCTTCACTTGGACTTGCTCTTTTGCTATGGTTGCATCATCAAGCGTCATCTCTTCAATTAACAACCTATTAACAAATCATGAGAACAAAAGAAAAGGTAATTTTCTTTATTCAACAGTATAATGAATCATTCACCATTCTATTGAAAAGGATTTGCTCACTTAAGATAATAATAAATGTATTGCTGTTCTTTGATAGCTTTAAAACATGAGTTTAATTAACACATATACATTGCATTTTGTATCTGTCAATAATATTTTCATATGTAAAATGACAGAATCAATTGTTCACTTAAATGTGATGTTACAAAACTCGTGTTCAGAGACAGAGAGCTTGGTTAACAGAACTGTACATCGACGGTTAAGACTAGTACTAAAGTTAAGAGGCAGATGATTTGTTTTTTCTTCAGCTAATCAAGGTATAAAATGTGTTCCAGGTGACCTCATAATTTTGCTTCAATATCCAACTTCTATATTTACATTTTCACTCCTGTCACTCACACTTGGATGGGAAACCTTTGAAATGGAGCACACAGTGCATATGATTAAAAAGCCACAGACGAAGCAAAGTTGGAGCCATGTAAATATGAGAAATATGAGTTGAAGTGAACAATATATCCTATCAAAACTACTCCAGTAATGAATAATAATATGGCTGAAATATTTTAACTCCACTTCCCCCCAGCCGTCACTACATCCTTTGGTTTTTAAGTACACAAAAGAATCTGTCGCTGTCAGTTTCCAATGCACTCATCAAATGAACATCCACAGTTGCCTGAGGAAAAGATATCCAAAGATTCATAACCCTGGGTGAAGTGATTTCTTCTCATATCAATTCTAAATGGCAGTCTTTATCCTGGAATTCTGCCAGAAATAACACCAGCCAGCATCTATCCTGTCCGTAGTCCTGATGCAGGGTCTGTACGCACAATTCCTGCTCCTCTAACAACTTGTCGAATTCTCCCAGCAAACAGGTTTTATGCTCTATCCTCTTAAGATGATCATGGTCATAAACTTCGGTGTGTTGTATTTTTTTTGACTGGAGATAGAAATATATTTCCTTGCCAATTCACCACTTGTGATGCACAAAGCTTATCCCTTTGAGTCTTACTTTACAGCTTAAAGACAGAGGACATCACTGGGTTAATCATTTGGTATCAAAAAAAAGAAAAATAAGTGCTATAATTTCTGAACTATACTATAACATAATCTGGAGACCTCCCATTTGAAAGGTAAAATTCACTGGCATTGCACTCATATTTGATTTCTGAGTAAAATTCAAACTTTCCTGAGACATCTATGGAGAGCTGCAATCATCTATGGACCATTACAGTGAAACTCTGTAGAGGGAGGGTCAGATTAAGGCATTTCCACATAAAATGTAAAAAACCGTGAAAGCCAATTAAGCATTCAGAAATATTAATACACTTTAAAAAATTGTTTCTTTTACATCAATGTATTTCACTGAAATCTCACAAAGCCCAAACCACTACCTGAAATTAATGTAACCCTGACCATTGAAATTTCATATCCCACATTCCAAAATTCATGTCCACTTTTCAAATTACGATTTACAAGAGGCACAATTGACACCAACACCATTATTAAACATGTATTCAAATATAAACTGCAAGATGTTTGAGTTGACAGAAACAATAGTTTTCAGTCTAATATTGTCTCCCGTTAGGCAAGGCTTCCTCAGGAAGAATGTCAGAAAATGACTGTAACAGATCAGAACAGTTGAAAATCAATAGACAATAGACAGTAGGTGCAGGAGTAGGCCATTCAGCCCTTCTAGCCAGCACCGCCATTCACTGTGATCATGGCTGATCATACACAATCAGTACCCTGTTCCTGCCCTCTCCCCATATTCCTTGACCCCGCTATCTATAATAGCTCTATCTAACTCTCTCTTGAATGCATCCAGAGACTTGGCCTCCACTGCCTTCTGGGGCAGAGCATTCCACATATCCACCACTCTCTGGGTGAAAAAATTTTTCCGCATCTCTGTTCTAAATGGCCTACCCCTTATTCTTAAACTGTGGCCTCTAGTTCTGGACTCACCTATCAGCGGGAACATGCTTCCTGCCTCCAGTGTGTCCAATCCCTTAATAATCTTATATGTTTCAATTAGATCCCCTCTCATCCTTCTAAATTCTAGTGTATACAAGCCCAGTCGCTCCAATCTTTCAACATATGACAGTCCCACCAATCCGGGAATTAACCTTGTGAACCTACGCTGCACTCCCTCGATAGCAAGAATGTCCCTCCTCAAATTTGGAGACCAAAACTGCACACAATACTCCAGGTGGGATCTCACCAGGGCCCTGTACAGCTGCAGAAGGACCTCTTTACTCCTATACTCAATTCCTCTTGTTATAAAAGCCAGCATGCCATTAGCTCTCTTCACTGCCTGGTGTACCTGCATGCTTGCTTTCATTGACTGATGTACAAGAACACCTAGATCTCGTTGTACTTCCCCTTTTCCTAACTTGACTCCATTTAGATAGTAATCTACCTTCCTGTTCTTGCCACCAAAGTGGATAACCTCACATTTATCCACATTAAACTGCATCTGCCATACATTTACCCACTCACCCAGCCTGTCCAAGTCACCCTGCATTCTCATAACATCCTCCTGACATTTCACACTGCCACCCAGCTTTGTGTCATCAGCAAATTTGCTAATGTTATTTTTAATCCCTTCATCTAAATCAAAGCAATCCAAGTAATTTTCAGTAGGGGAACCTAGTTATTAGTATCACATATAGGCAGATAAATACCTGTAATGGGAATTCCTGAACACTGAATTGTTACTTTTTCTTATTGACAACTCAAGAGCTAAAAGGAATAGATTTGATAATCTACGAAAAGCTGATAAAACAAGTTTCTCATACTTAAACAATTTTGTGTTATTAACAAATATGCTTCAGGATATTTCAGCCAATTTTCAAGAGAAACTACATTAAAATAGGGGTTCATTACAATGTTGTAATTTTCTAAGCAAGCATTCCCACAGTCCTTTTTGAATTAAGCACCTAAACGACATAAGGTAATGTTAAGTTAACTCATTGTGCCAAAGAATAACTAATTAACAATTTATTAGTTTATAAAGGTACATACTGAAGAACAACATGTACTGCAAAGTATCGGTAGTTCAACCCGCCTATGGGAGCAGATTTAAAAACTAAAGCAACATGAAATTTAAATAAAATAAAAATTGCAAAGACAATCAGGTTTGGCAAAGAAATGAAGAAACTGAGAAGATATTGGCTGAAGTAAAGAATACAAATGTAGGAGGACAGTTAGAAAACACCTCTGCTGATATGGAAGTGTGGCATGTGATTTATAGTGGATGATAGAGATAAATAGCACCAATTAAATTAAATCTGATTTGTATCAATGTTCATTGCACAATTATCCCCAAATAATACTTCATATCAGATATTCATTGGAACAACTGAATTTGTTACAAATGCTTTATGTGGAATACATAATCATCTAATCAATATCACCAGCAAGTCCAATTGTGAAGTACTGGCCTGAACTACTATAGGTGTGAATAAAAAGTTTATCAAATCCAACAAACATTGAGACATCCATATTCAAAGTTCAAAGTACATTTATGTCACCATATACAACCCTGAGTTCTACGTTCTTGCAGACATACTCAATAAATCTAATAGCCACAGTAGAATCAATGAAGGACCAGTTGTCTTAAGTTCAACCAGTGTGCAAAAGACAACAAACCATGCAAATACAAAAAAAAAGAAAGAATAAATAAATAAATGAATAAGCAAGCAAGAAATATTGAGAACATTGATGGGTTGATGGGTCATGATGGGTTCCTGAACCTAGTGGTGTTGGTCATGAGACTCCTGTACATTCTTCCTGATGGCAGCAGTGAGAAGAGAGCATGACCTGGGTGGTGGGGGTCCCTGAAAATGGACACTGCTTTCCTGCTCAATGGTCAGTGTAGATGTGCTCAATGCTAGGGAGGGCGTTACCCATGATGAACTGGGTTCCATTGCCTTTTGTAGTATTTTCCATTCAAGGGCATTGTGTTTCCATACCAGGCTGTGATGTAGTCAGTCAATATACTCTCCACCACACATCTATAGAAGTTTATCAGAGTTTTCGGTATCATGCCGAATCATCACAAACTCCTAAGGAGATAGAGGCGCTGCCATGCTTTCTTCAGAGTGACAACAGAAGTGATGAATGCTACTGACCAAAAGAGGAACAGATGGAAGGCTAAATTTCTAATACTTAATCTCTTGTGTTTATAATGCTTAAATGTTCCCTGCTCTGTCAGTCAATATGTATCGGCATGACCACAATGCTTTGGCCAGTGCATCAACAATGTAAACATCAATTGGACTATAAATGCAAATATACAGTATATGCAAAGTATATACAAATGGTAGGTGCAATAGTTCAGTCTAAAACCAGTATATTATGCCTAAACAATGGAGACTACGATGGGATGAGGAAAGATTTGGCTAGTGTAGACTGGGAATACAGGTTATATGGTGTGATGGTTGAGAAACAGTGGAAGACTTTCAAAGAGATGTTCTGTGGTGCTCAACAAAAATGTATTCCAATTAGAAGCAAGGACAGTAACGGTGGGGAGAGCCAGCCTTGGATAACTGAAGAAATAAAAGGATGCATCAAACTAAAAGCTCGTGTATACAAAGTTGCCAAGAGTAGTGGGAAACTGGAAGTTTGGGAAAACTTTAAAAGGCAACAAAGAACCACAAAGCAAGCAATAAAGAAAGGGAAACTAGATTATGAAAATAAACTAGCACAAAATATAAAAACGGATAGTAAAAGTTTTTATAATTATATAAAGCAGAAAAGGGTAGCTAAAGTGAATGTAGATACCTTGGAAGACAAGAAGGGGGTATTAATATTGGGTAATTAAGAAATGGCAGAGGTTTTGAATAACTATTTTGTGTCGGTCTTCATGGTGGAGGGCACGTCTAACGTGCCAAAGAGAGATGTTATAGATGCGATGGAAGGTAAGGACCTCGATACAATAGCTTTCACTAAGGAGGTAGTGCTGAGCAAACTTTTGGGTCTGAAGATAGATAAGTCCTCTGGTCCTAATAGAATGCATCCCAGGGTACTGAAAAAAATTTGAAGAAGTTATAGTAGAGGCTTTGGTGAGAATTTACCAAAATCCTCTGGACTCCGGGCAGGTCCCTGCAGATTGGAAGATGGCGAATGTCACGCCACTGTTCAAAAAAGGATGTAGGCAAAAGGCAGGTAACTATAGGCTAGTTAGTTCAACATCTGTAGTTGGGGGGAAATGCTTGAAGCTATCATTACAGAAGAAATAGCGAGACACCTGGAAAGAAATGGATCCATCAGGCAGATGCAGCATGGATTCAGCAAAGGTAGGTCCCGTTTGACAAACTTACTGGAGTTCTTTGAGGACATAATGAGCGCAGTGGATAGAGGGGAACAGATGGACGGTATTTATTTGGATTTCCAGAAGGTGTTCAATAAGGTGCCACATAAAAGACTTATCCAGAAGATAAGGATGCATAGAGTTGGGGATGATGTATTAGGGGATAGAGGATTGTTTAACTGATAGAAAGCAGTGAGTTGGGAAACATGGGTGTTACTCTGGTTGGCAATCAGTGGTGAGTGGTGTGCCGCAGGGGTCGGTGCTGGGCCCGCAACTGTTCATGAAATACATTAATGACCTGGAAGAGGGGATCACATGTAGCCTATCTAAGTTTGCTGATGATACTAAATTGAGTGGAAAAGCAAATTGTGCAGAAGATACAGAGAGTCTGCAGAGAGATATAGATAGGTTAACTGAGTGGCAAGGGTCTGGCAGATAAATTTCATCCACTTTGGAAGGAAAAATGAAAGAGCAGATCAGTACTTAAATGGTAACAAGTTACAGCATGCTGCTGTGCAGAGGGACTTGGGAATGCTTGTGTACGAATCACAAAAGGTTGGTTTGTAGGTGCAGCAGGCTATCAAGAAGGCAAATGGTATGTTGGCCATTATTGCCAGAGGAATTGAATTTAACAGCAGGTAAGTTATGCTGCAACAGTACAGGATATTGCTGAGGCCACACCTGGAGTACTGTGTGTAGTTCTGGTCTCCTTACTTGAGGAAGGATGTACTGGCTATGGAGGCGGTGCAGAGGAGGTTCACTAAGTTGATTCCAGAGTTGAGGGGGTTAGACTATGAGGAGAGATTGAGTCACCTGGGATTGTACTCGCTGGAATTCAGAAGAATGAGAAGAGGTCTTACAAAAACATATAAAATTATGAAAGGGACAGATAGGAAGTTGTTTCCACTGGTAGGTGAGACTAGAACTAGGGGATATTGCCTCTAGATTTGGGGGAGTAGATTTAGGATGGAGATGAGAAGGAACTGCTTTTCCCAGAAAGCAGTGAATTTGTGGAATTCTCTGCCCAATGAAACAGTGGAGGCTACCTCAGAAAATATATTTGAACTACAATGTTGGAAAGTGTATGGTCATGCACTTTGGTGGAAGATATAAATGGGAAGACTATTATTTAGATGGGGAGAGAATTCAAAATGCAGAGATGCAAAAGGACTTGAGAGTCCTTGTGCAGGATACCCTAAAGGTTAACCTACAGGTTGAGTCAGTGGTGAAGAAGGCGAATGCAACGTTGGCATGTAATTCTAGAGCTATAGAATATAAGAGTACGGATGTGATGTTGAGTCTCTATAAGGCACTCGTGAGACCACACCAGAGTATTGTGTGCAGTTTTGTGCTCCTTATTTTAGAAAGGATATATTGACATTGGAGAGGGTTCAGAGAAGATTTACGAGAATGATTCAAGGAATGAAAGGGTTACCATATGAGGAACGTCTGGCAGCTCTTGGGCTGTATTCCCTGGAGTTCAGGAAAATAAGGGGGGGGGGGATCTCTTAGAAATATTCTGAATGTTAAAAAGCCTGAACAGATTGGATATGGCAAAGTTATATCCCATGGTAGGGGAGTCTAGGACAAGAGGGCACGACTTCAGGATTGAAGGACATCCATTTAGAACAAAGATGCAGAGAAATTACTTTAGTCGGGGGGGGGGTAAATCTGTGGAATTTGTTGCTACGAGCGGCTGTGGAGGCTAAGTCATTGGGTGCATTTAAGGCAGAGATTGATAGGTTCTTGATTAGCCAGGGCATCAAAGAGTATGGGGAGAAGGCAGGGGAGTGGAGATGACTGGAAGAATTGGATCAGCCCATGATTGAATGGCAGAGCAGACTCGATGGGCCGAATTGCTTATTTCTGCTCCTATATCTTATGATCTTATATTTAAGACAAGGTTGGATACATTTTTCCTTAGTACAGGAATCTGAGTTTATCAGCCATGATCTTATTGAGTGGCGGAACAGGCTTGACGGGCCGGATGACCCAACTCTGCTCCTAATTCTTATGTTCTTATGTTCTATGCATACTTTAAGTTCACATTTCTATCTAAGCTAGTTGTTGGATCAGTGATGTAGCAGTTAGTGTTACTGTCTAATACCTCCATAGACCCAGTACAATCCTGACCTTGATGTGTGCAGAATTTGCACATTCTCCCTGTGAACTTGTGGGTTTTCTCCAGGTGCTCTAGTTTCCTTCCACATTCCAAAGAAATGCTGGTTGCTGGGTTGATTAGTTACAGTAAATTTCACCTTAGAGTGGGCTAATGATGAAAAGTTGATTGGTAATTGTGAGAGAGAATAGATTGCAATGGTAAAGGGAAATGAGGAAAAGGGAATGGGCCTCACAGGATTCTTCCCCTAGGAGTCGGCATGGACTTGATGGGCCAAATGGCTTTCTTCAGAGACATAATTAGTAAAATTGTTTTCACATATTAACAAATGGTCAAACAACTCTTTTGCAATCCCTATATGGTCATTTAACTATCAGCATGCACGCGTGTATTTGCATTACTGAAGCCAGAACAGTTGCCGACTAAGAGCTTCAATTCTTCACTCAAGAGATGATAATTCAGCAGATTTTGAGCTGTGACGGTGATAAGGAGGTATACAGCAGGGAGGTAGATTGGCTGGTTGAGTGGTATCACACTCAACGCCAGCACAATCGTAGGCATAAACCTTCACACCTTTTGAAGACATCTTCAAGATGGGTTGACTTAAAAAAGCTGACATTCATCATTAATTATCCTCACCATCCAGAACACGCCATCTTCTTGGAAATACAGGAGCCTGAAGCCCGACACTCAACAACTCAGAAACAGATTCTTCCCCATCAGCATATTTCTAAATGGTCCATGAACCAATGAACAGTACTTCATTATTCTTCTTTTGCAGTATTTATTTCATAATTTATTGTAGTGTTTTGCACTCTACTGCTGCTGTAAAACAATAAATGTCATATCATATAAGACAGTGATAATAAACCTGATTCTGAAGTTAATACAAATACAAATAGTTGATAATTAATGATGAATGTCAGCTTTTTTAAGTCAACTCATCTTCAAGATGTTTTCAAAAGGTGTGAAGTTTATGCCTACGATGGAGCTAACTGAGCCTACAATCCTTTGCAGCTTCTTGTAACCCTGTGCATTAGAACCCCTATACCAGGCTGAAATATCATCAGTCTGAATGATCTCCACCATATTGCCATAACAATTTCCTAGAGTCTTTGGTGACATATCAAATCTCCTCAAACTCCCAAGGAAGTAGAGCTGTGGCATGCCTTCTTTGTGATTGCATCAATGTGCTGGACCCAGAACCAATCCTCAGGGATGTTGACACCCAGGAATCTAAAGCTGCTCACCCTTTCCACTGCTAACCCCTCAATAAGGACAAACCCTTCCAAAAGTCCACAATCAATTCCTCGGTCGTGCTGGCGTTGAGTGTGATACCACTCAACCAGCCAATCTACCTCACTGCTGTATGCCTCCTTATCACTGTGATACTCGTGCGTACAATCATCACAGTGATATTTGTTTCTGCGCTTCGCACTCCCTGAAGTACAAATCAAAGTAAATATAATTAAAATTTAAATTATAAATCATAATTAGAAAATAGAAAAGGCCAGATATTTGGAAGGTACGGCCCAGATCCAGGTCAGGATCTGTTCAGCAGTCTTATTACAGTTGGGAAGAAGGAATAAAAGACAATAAAATGTTCTGATGTAGTTTTATCCTTTGCTTTTTTCCCCTTTATCACATTCCTATCAGATATATTCACATAAACACAGGCAAATACTAAATCCAAGCAATCTGAACTTTTGTTTCAAGTGTCTCTTACTTCTAATTTTATTAATTATGTTGTTCTTCTCGAAAGGAATAAATGGCAGCTGCATCATTCATAACACAGCTAGCTAAATTCACTCCAATTAGATATTAAAAAAATACAAGCCAAGTAATTACACTTCAACAACAAAAGGTTTAGATAGTCTGAGATTTGTTGGTATTAATGGTAAATTATGTAAAACATCACTTAAGATGTATTTTCCCTCCATACATGATGTAATTTATTTAAATGTGATGCAATTAATGTAATGCAATGTATTTATTATTAATACCAACAGATGTGATGTAAATCTTTAACAAAGATCTTTGTGTCCTTACTAGCAACAGGTGAGATTCCAGAGGACTGGAGAGTAGCAAATGTTCTGTAGGAAATAAAGTACAAATAATTGTAGGCCAGTGAGCCTTATGTCAATGGTAGGGAAGTTAAATGAAAGGATGCTGAGGGGTAGGATTTATTTGCATTTGTAAAAACATGGCCTCCTTAGGGACAGTCTGTATGGCATTGTGCAGGGCAGGACGTGCCTTTATTTGATCTAGTTGAGGAGGCAACAAAGGAAATGGATGAGGGTAAGGCAGTGAATATTATCTCCATGGACTTTAGTGAGGCATTTCATGATCTGAATCAGGCTTATTATCATTGACATATGTTGTGAAATTTGTGGCTTTGCAGTAGCAGCACAAAGACACAAAAATTACTATAATTTACAAATAGACAGACAGAGAGACAGGTCAAGGAGGAATAGGAATGTAATGTTCAAGGACCATTCAGGAATCTGATGGCAGAACATGCTGTTCTTAAAACATTGTATTGGATGGGAGCCTTCAGGATCCTATGTCTCCTCTCCAATAGTTGTAATGAGAAGAGGACATGTTCTAGATGGTATGCGTTCTTAATGATGGATGACGCCTTCTTGAGGCACCACCTTTTGATGATGTCCACAACCCTCTGCAGACTCTTGTTACCCTGCATATTAGAACAACCATATCAGGCAGTGATACAACTATTCAGAATTCTCTCCAGTGTACACCTGTAGAAACTTGCTAGAGTTTTTGATGACATACCAAATATCCGCAAACTCCTAAAGAAGTTTAGCTGCTGGTGTGTCTTCTTTGGGATTGTATAAATGTGTTGCGGCCAGGATCGATTCTCAGAGGTGACGACACCCAAGAACTTGAACCTGCTCCCCATTCTACCACTAACCTCTCAATGTGGACAGACTTGTGTTCTCCCAACCTCCTCTTCCTGATGTCACAATCAATTCCTTGAACGTGCTGATGTTGAGTAAAAGGTTGTTGTTGCATTACCACTCAACCAGCTGATCTATCTCATTCCTAGATGGCAACTGAGATTCTGCCAACAATAGCAATGATGACGGCTTTCAAGGTAGGTTGATTCAGAAGATAACAATACATAAGATCCAGGGTGAATTGCAAGTTTGCCTTCAAAACTGGCTAGACCATAGAAGATGGAGAGTAGAGGCAGAAGGCTGTTATTCTGACTGGGGATCGGGAACCAATGGTGTTCCAAAAAGATCATTGCTGAGACCCCTGTTTTTTTGTAATGTATATCAATGACTGCAATGAAAATGTAGATGGATAGATTAGCAAATTTATGGATGAAACCAAGACTGGTGGAGTTGTGGCCAATGCAAAGGGCTATCAAAGACTACTGAAGAGATATAGATCAGTTGCAGACATGGGCAGAGAAGTGACAGACAGGGTTAACCTAGGCAAGAGTGAGGTGTTGTATGGTGGGAGGTCAAATGAAAATGCTGGAAGGACCAGCAGCATCTATGGAATGAGAAGCAGAATTAATGTTTCAGGTTAAAGATCCTTCATCAGATGAATGATGCCACATTTTCTGTTTCAGATTTCCACTAACCACATTTCAAAAAATTATATTTATGTTACAACAGTAAAAGAAATGTTTTGTTTCACACTTCCAGTATCAGACCTATAATGCATTTTTTTTTAAAAAGCAGGACATGACTATGCATAATAATGTAAAAACATTATGTTTTCTTTAGTCTGCTAATATTTTTCTTGTTATACTGGCAAAATTACAACCAACATGATGATGCAAAATCAAGCACTGTTGAGATTAACATTTTCCTATGTCCAGGCTAACAAGAAACCCTGGAACTCAGAAGGCTCTCGTTCTACAAATTACCTTTTCTGCTCCTCCTCGTAACATTTCATCTGTGTGTCATTTCTATGTATGCTGCTTTCCTCTGAAAGAATATGGCAGTCATTTTTCTCAGTCATTTCCATGAGTTTGACATGTTCTGATCTTTCACCAGTGTTCTCCTCAGTGTCCAGTTCACAGCTTACTCCATTTGCTAATGCTCCAGGTAAGCTTTCAACAGTTCCACTATCAGCACATTGCATTTTTGGTTCTGCTATTACATCAGACTCAAGTGCAAGACAAAAAATGTTCTTTATGTCTGCGTTATGTTCTTGATCAGGGTCTCTAGGCATACTTAAGTCCTGTGTTTCATGTTTTTGATTAGTTACTGTTCCTAAATTTTCAGGTGCATTCATTGGTCTTTCATCAGCAATGCTTGGGCTTTGTTCAGTTGTTTTCTCCTCAGATTTTAAATCAGGAGTAAGTCCAGAGCTTAACGTGTCCATTCTTACAAGGATCTGTTCATGGCCATTTGAAGCTTGACTCTTTGTAGTCGATGCATGATGATTATTTCTGCTTTGGATAAATGGTTTCTGCCTGTTTTCAATACCATCCTCTGAGGTATAAGGTGTATTTTGGTCTTGGCTCATGTCAAAAGATGAAGGTGAATAATCTGTGTGCCTTGCAACTGTTCTCAGTTCCGTTACTTACACTCGATGGGGCTAATCAGTAGGAAAACAGAAGAAAACCTAAAGATAAATAATACAGAATAATGCTACAATTAGCAAATTGAACATAGTATAAAACAGGAAATAATTATTATCAGAACTGATGCACTTGTGATACAAGAAACATTTTTAAAAACAGAATGATTTAAATACAATAAAAGTCCAAAGAGTTCCAACCTTTTAAAAATATAACATTTGATTACACATCTATGAAATGTTCTGTCCACCTCAATAATAGACTGGCTGCAAATACTTAATCAAATTATAATTAAGTTTACTTTAACATAAAAAATAATCTATTTTCTAATCTATTTCTCTTAGATTTATCTTTTTAAAAATTAAAGTAATATATTTTATAGTATTTTTCCTAAACAAAATTCCTAGTCAAATGAATGCTCAATCTATTATCAGTGCTTGCCCAAATTTAATTCAGGGACCAAATACATAGGGTAAGCTGAAAATTCAATTGTATACAGCAATTGTTTTCAATAATTTTTTTCAGGTTACTCACGATAATGAAATGGTTCATCCACTTAACCCAATAACTAGCTAACAGAAAGTTTAGATAAGTTTGTCATTTGGAGGAACTGAATTTTTTTATTGATTGAAAGAGTATCAGGAAGCAACAAATTAAAAGCCCACAGAACTAGTTGGTGCATTGACTTCACAGAAACTAATTTCCTACCAGCATAAGGGTATACAGTCAACAAATACCTTCAAATGCTGTACGCATATACTAACCACGCATGGTTGCTGTACTAGTTAAGATTTTTATGTCAAATTAAAGAATACCAATACAGGCAAATTCTCAATGGATCTTCGGGAAAAGCAGGAGAAATGGCATAAAACACTGGTGCAAGAAGCAATCTAATGCAACACAATGTGAGCATGTTGATGTTCACAAATACAACAGGTTCTACAGATATTGGAACTCCAGAGCAACACACACAAAATGTTGGAGGCACTCACGAGTCAGGTGGCATCTATGGGAAAGAATAAGCAGTCAGTGTTTCAGGCCGAGATTCTTCTTTGGGACCGAAAAGGAAGGGGGTAGACACCAAAGTAAAAAAGAGGGGGGGAGGGGTGGAAGAACTAGCTAGGAGGTGAAAGATGAAGCCGGTTGGGGGGGGGGGGGGGGGGGGAAGGTAAATGGCTGCAGAAAATGGAATCTAATAGGAGAGGGAAGTGCAATATGGGAGATAGGGAGGGAGGAGATCTGGGGGAGGTGATCAAATGCTGAGGAGAAGAGGTAAGAGCTGCAGTGGGGATAGAAGGAGGAAGGGGGAGGAAAAAAATTACTGGAAAGAGAAATTGATATTCATGCCATTGGGTTGAAGGCTACCTTGACAGAATATGAGGCGTTGCTCCTCCACCCTGACAGTGGCCTCATTGTTGCAAAATAGGAAGCCATGGACTGACATGTTGGAACGGGAACAGAGATATGATTTAAAATGGTTGGCACCAGGGAAATTCTGCTGCTGGTGGATGGAGTGGAGGTGCTCAACAAAGTGGTTTCCCGGTCTATGTTGGGTCTCACCAACGTAGAGGAGCCTAAATTGGGATCACTAGATACAATAGATGACTGCAACAGATTTGCAGATGAAATGCTACCTCACCTGGAAAGACTATTCGGGGCCTTGAATGGAGGTAAGGGAGGAGCTGAATGAGCAGGTGTAGCACTTCTGTTGCTTTCAAGGATAGGTGCCAGCAGGAAGATTAGTGGGGAGGGGCAAATGGACAAGCGAATCATGGAGGGAGCAATCACTGCGGTAAGTAGAGAGTGGGGGGGGGGAGGAAACATGCGTTTGGTAGTCGGATCCTGTTGAAGTTGGCAGAAATTGCAAAGAATGATGTGTTGAATGCTGAGGGTCATGGAGCAGTAGGTGAGGACATGAGCAACTCTATTCCCTGTAAAGGCAGTGGGTAGATGGGCTGCACGAGGATGTCTGGGAAATGGAGGAGATGTGGAGGAGGGCAGCATCAATGGTGGAGGCATGGAAACTCATTCTTTGAAGAAAGAGGACATCTCTGGTGTCCTGGAAAGGAAAGCCTCATCTCAGGAACTGATGCGGCGGAGACGAAGGAACTGAGAAAAGGGAATAACTTTTTTACAGGAGACAAGGTGGGAAGAGGTATAGTCAAAACAACCATGGGAACCGGTAGATATCAGTAGACAGTTGGTCTCCAGAAATGGAGACAGAGAGAGATCAAGAAAGGGGAGTGAGGTATCAGAAATAGATCCAAGTGAATTTAAGGGCAGGGTGGAAGTTAGAGGCTATGTTGATGAAATTGATGAGTTCAGCATGGATGCATGAAGGAGCCCCAGGGCAGTTGACAAGAATTGAGGAGGTTACCAGGGATTAGTGATAGCATTACCATCATGTTCATGTTAATTACTGTAACCACTACAATAATCCCTTATTTGGCAACACACCAAAAACACAATGAAAAGTAAAAATGATAAGGCATTTGTCATTGAGTACTTGCTGAGGTTGGAAAATAATGGCTGTCCTGTCAATCCCCGGCTGGTCCTTTTTGAGAATACCTTCCTAGTGCCTTTCAACATA
Organism: Hemitrygon akajei; assembly: GCF_048418815.1. Taxonomy (NCBI): domain Eukaryota; kingdom Metazoa; phylum Chordata; class Chondrichthyes; order Myliobatiformes; family Dasyatidae; genus Hemitrygon; species Hemitrygon akajei. The sequence goes on from NC_133138.1 coordinate 50,781,231, forward strand.
CGATCACTTTCTGATGTGCTCTTTTGCTGATGGAGTTTAAGAAGAAGTTACCAGAAAAGTTGCTGAAGACAATGGATGCTGTCTACATGGAATTTGACAAGGCCCCACATGGAATTCAAGAAGGTTCAGACACTTGACATTCACAATGAGGTAATAAAATTGCCTTTGCAGGAGAAGCTAGAGAGTGGTAGTATATGGATGTCTCTCTGACTAGAGGCCTGTAACTAGTGGTGTGCTACAGGGATCGGTACTGGGTCTGCTATTGCTTGTCATCTATATCAACAATCAGGATGATAATGCGGTAAATTGGATCAGCAAATTTGCAGATAACACCAAGATGGTGTGGGGGGGGGGGGGGGGGCGGTGGATAGTGGACAGTGAGCAAGTATCAAAGCTTGCAGTGGGATCTGCACCAGCTGGAAAAACGAGCTCAAAAATGGGAGATGGAATTTAATACAGACAAGTATGAGGTGTTGGATTTTGAGAGCACAAGCCAGAGTAGGATTCACACAGTGTAAGGTAGGGCACTGCAGAGTGCAGTAGAATGGTAGAAGAGAGTGATCTGGGAAAACAGATTAATAATCCCTTCAAAGTGGTGTCACCAATAGATAGGCTCATAAAGAGATCTTTTGGAACACTGATTGGCCTTCATAAATCAAAGTATTGAGTACAGGAGTTGGGGTGCTATGTTGAAGTTGTATAAGCAACACACACAAAATGCTGGAGGAACTCAGCAGGCCAAATTCCTCCAGTATTTTGTATGTGTTGCTTGGATTTTCAGCGTCTGCAGATTTTCCCTCGTTTGTGATTGAAGCTGTATAAGATGTTGGAGGGGCCTAATTTGGAGCAATGTGTACATTTCTGGTCACCTACTGACAAGAAAGATAAACAAAAGATTGAAAGAGTGCAGGGAAAATATACAAGAATGTTGCCGAGACATGACCTGAATTATAGGGAATGGTTGAATAAATTAGGACTTTAATCCCTAGAGAATAGGAGAATGAAGGGAGGTTTGATAGAGGTATAAAAAATTATGAGGGGTACAGATAGTGTAAATGCAAGCAGGCATTTTCCACTGAGGTTGGGTGAGTCCAGAGGTCATGCATTAAAAGCGAAAGGTCCAATGTTTAAGAGGAGCTTCTTAACGCAGGGTGTTGAGAGTGTGGAATGAGCTACCAGCAGAAGCGGCGGATGGGAGTTCAATTTCAACGTTTACTGAAATTTGGATAGAAATGTGGATGAGAAGGGTCTGGGTGCAGGCCAACGTAAATAGGTAGACTAATAATTCTGCATGAACTAGATGGGCTGAAGTACTGTACCTGTTTCTGTGCTGTAGTGTTCTATGATGTGATGTTTATCTCATCAAACATATGCAGACATCTTCTATATCTAATTCCATTATTTTATGTAACCCCTGAAAATTGCTGAAAATTATTATATAAATATACATACATATGTATGATTTATGACAAGGAGTCAGCCTCACAAGCATGCATTACCATTTAATAAGATTGTGCCTGAGGTCTAAAATAAGTTAGTATCAGAAATGAAATAAAGTATAGTAGTAATAGCCATATATCATTACCAACCAATTTAAGTTCACAAGGCAAGAATCTAAAACATGTAAGAGAAGTTGCAGAATATTGCAGTGTGTTTATATTGTAAAGAAAGCTGAGACATTGTAAGTGAAGAGTTAAATTGGATTCCTCCTTGTGATATGCTAAAATAAAATGAAAGTTCCAAAAACAAAATGGTGCCATCTTGAAATGTAGCAATGCCCTATTCTCACCTTTGTAAACCAATGTTCTGTCACTAATCTGAAGAACATTTACCTTCTAACACACCTGCTGTCTCTATTTCTCAGTTGTACGTGTCTAGGCTTAAGGTCGCAAGAGATTTTAAAAAAAAGGAATCTTGAAGGGTGTAAGGTGGTGCAATCTCTTTGTGCAAGTGAGGAATCTTTTATTAGGTTGAGTCACAGCTAGTGTTAGCGCTAAGAGTTAGAAATAGAGATATGATATCAATAGAAAGCTTGCTGGATCTGTGGTTCCCTTTGGCATTCTACAGATCATCTCATTAAGTGGATGATAAGTATTATTTTGCTTTTTTGTACTACCATCTCATTAATCACTTATCTTGCTTTCTGTACAGTATGTTTTATATAACTCTGATAAAGTGATTTCTGTAACACATGTACACATATACAGTGCCTCTTTCAATTGTGAATACCTCACTCTGCTGAATCAGAAAAGAACACAAAATTAATTTTTAAATATTTTTGTTACAGACATCAACTATCAGACACTGCTTTATGGTTAGTTGGTACTGATCAGACACTGCTTTATGGCTAGTTGGTACTGATATGCCGATGAAGATAGCCATTCATTTCTGGAGTTTTCCTTTGACATTTCTGACAGGTTTCAATTGCAAATAATTTTTTAAAAATCAAGTGCGGGAAATCCGGAGTAAAACAGAATAACTCAGCAGGCCAAGCAGCAGCTGTGGAAAGAGAAACAGAATTAATGTTTCACATCCATCATCATAACCGGAAAGAGAGAAAGGGTTTTGCATATTTCTAGATATTTGGGCATATGCACCCACTAATCTTCTTCCGTGGCCCGGCCCATCATAATCATGAGTCTGCAGCAGAACTAGCATTCAAACCTCCCTCTCTGGGTTACTCTGACACTTTTGCTAGTCACCGTGCAGTCCTGTCTATTTCTCACAACATTCAGATCCTCTTAGTTACTTGTGGTGTTTATACTGCAGCTGATATCCATGCTAATATCAAGTAACATCGAGATTTACTTTCCACTGCCTCTATATTTGAAAATTTTGCAGTTCTTAGAAAAAATGTGAATGGAAAAAATAGGACAAGGTTAAGCTGACAGTAAGGAAAGAGAAAACTGTACAAATAAAACTGCTGTTTCTCAGAAAATGGGGTTGTATAGTGAAAAAGAAGTGGGCTGAAAGCAGGATCAGTTCAATTGTCTCAGCCCTTCAGTAGCCAGTGCCTTAATAATGACGGTTCCCATTATGGTCAGCTCTATCTCCTGTTAGATTATACAGACAGGTCTTTGTCTGTATCGTCATTTTCGCTGCTGTCTGCTTTTGTGGCAAATTATCTTGGAAGAGTGGGAAAAAACATCTCATCAAGCATTGCATGTCCTGTTTGGGTGATGTGCATCTTTGAACTGTAAGTTTGAGATCATTAAACGCGCTGAGTGCATGAAAACACAGTGAAGCCTTGTTGCTAAGTGTGATTGACATAGAGTTCATAGGCGAGTACTGGAGGTGTGGTGAACTGAGCAACAATAGCAGCATCAGGCAAGCACCGATGCATGCTTTCTCCTCATTCTTTCCCAATTCAGACTCACATGCACAAAGATTCCCCAAGCCTATTGCAACCGACATGTACCTCTGCTTTAAGTAGTGCAGCCTAGCTAGTGACTGGGCTCACTGCCAACACTTGCAGTCAATGGACTCATCGTGAATGCAGGCCGCACGTGGAATCACACTAATGAGCACCAGCATGAAATTGTCATAGTACCTGCTTTTCTCTCAATCAGCACAGCTTTACTGTGCGTTTTAATTTTGTTCGATAGCCAATTAATGTTCATAGCTTCAGAAAAGTCAAATTTAAAGACTACAAGATTATGCAAAGAATTGAATAAAATAATTTGAATATACGAAACAGGAAAAATAGGATTTAATATCAATTTCAAAGGAAGTGAAAAGGGTAATCCCACTGTTCCCATTTTTAACTGTTATGCAGTAACATTCTGTGAGAAATATATAGTATACCTCTGGGTTGCTTGCAACTTAGTCTGGAATTAAAGTCATTAGAGGTCATTTTTTGCCAGTGCCAATGACCTCTAAGTCTTTTCTTTTGTAATTTATTTTTTATTGAAGTTCATCAAAATGGAAATGTATTTCAGATATTGTACATATATATTATATAGTCATATATGCCACAAATCTCCACACAATATTTATCTGAGGTATACACTTATAGAAAAGAGAGGAAAGAAAGAACAAGCGAAAGGAGAAAACTATGTACAAGTAGGGAGTGATCTTTTTAACAACATATTCATTGATTTGTGAGAATAAAATCAGGCCTATGAGGTGTTATGTAGTTAAACTATTTTTCCCAGTATGAATCAAATTGTTCCAACTTATGATTAACAGATGCTATTATCTTCTCCATTTTGTAAATGTCCATTGTAATTTCCATCCATGCATTTAAGGTTGGGCTCTCCTGTGATAACAATTTCCTAGTAAGAGTCTTTTTAACAGCCACCAACAGTATATTCATTAAATATTTATCTCTTTTCAACCATTCTTGAGGTATATACCCAAAATATATGCTATTACTTTCTAAGGGTATTTCACATTTAAAGATGTCTTGTAGGGCATTGTGTATCCCCCTCCAATAGTCTTTGATAATGGGACATTCCCAGAAAATATGATAATGGTTAGGATTTTGATTTCCATGGAAAAACTCGATAAGATATTTTATTACACCATCTCAGAAATCCCATTATGACAGTAACCTCCCTGTTTGCTGGAGAAATTGTGGAAATCAAAATAACCTCTAATTCTTAGCCATTTGGCCTAATCCCATTCCCCAAGCTTATTTGTAAGAAGTTGTCTACAACAGATAATTAATGGGTTTCAGTTTGTGAAAGAGAATTACACAGTTTAATGGCATTTTGTGAAATGTTTCTTATATCTTCCTGTTGCATATTTTCCGATAAATTTAATTTTCTATTTTATTTTACTGCCTCTGCTATCAGCCTCTCCCTTCTGCAGTGCTTTATCTTCCATGATAAATTGCTACAAAAGCAGACGCAGCAAATTCAATGGGAAAGACACAGACATGTCCATATAATCTAACTATACTGTAAGAGAAAGAGCTGACTGTAATGGGAAGCATCATTAATAAGGCACTGGCCACTGAAGTGCTGCGACAATTGAGAGGACAGAAGACCATGGAAGAAAAGGAAGGGGGAGGAGCACCAGAGGAGGTGATGGTTACGTAAGAAGAGAAGGTGTGAGAGGGAAACAAGAATGAGGAATAGTGAGGGTGGGGCAATTACCAGAAGTTTGAGAAATTGATGTTCATGCCATCAGGCTGGAGGCTACTCAGACGAAATATAAGGTGTTGCTCCTCCAACCCGAGTGTGGCCTTATCGCAGCAGTAAAGGAGGACACGTACCGACATGTTGGAAGGGAATGGGAAGTAGAATTGAAATGGGGGCCACTGGGAAATCTTGCTCTTTGTGGCAGACAGAGCGAGGATGCTCAATGAAGCGACCTCCCAAACTGCGTCGGGTCTCACCAATATACAGGAGAGTACACTGGGAGCACTGAACACAGTAGATGACCCCAACAGACTCTCAGTCCTGGAAGGACTGTTTGGGGCCCTGAATGGTAGTGGTAGAGGAGGTGTACAGGCAGGTGTGGCACTTGTTCAGCTTGCAGGGATAAATGCCAGGAGGGAGATCAGTGGGGAGGGACAAATGGACAAGGGAATCGCATAGGGAGCAATCCTTGCAGAAAGTGGAAAGTGGGGGGGGGAGGGAAAGATGTACTTGGTGGTTGGATCCTGTTGGAGATGGCAGAAGTTACAGTGAATTATGTGCTGGATGTGGAGCCTATCCCTTCATAATTTGTAACACCGTTTATTGGCCTCTGTTGGCTTTGTTTTGCCAGTGAAGGGAGCTTAGTTTTCTGGTGAGCTGTATTCTCTCACTTCTAGCTCTCATCAAGGTAAAACGTTGTTATGACAGGTATTACAACAGTTACCATTTATCCCGAATCCCAACTCTCACTGTTACCTTTATGGGCCTTTAGTTTAAGATATTTGTCAGTGCCAAAGAATATTCTCAGTTCATGCTTACACTATTTTTTTTTAGTTCCTAATAACTGACAATGCTTAAGACACAGAGATACTGTATATGGTCTATTGTAAATGAGCAAGTCATGAGCCATTTTATAAACTTCAAAAATTGAAGGGGTTTTATTATTATTATAATCGCAGTGAAAAATTTTGTTTTGAATGCCAGCCATTTCATCACATCAATACATTGGGGTAGTACAAGCAAGAGCAATAACAATGCAGAATGAAAAGTTGCAGTTACAGAGAGAGTGCAGGGCAAACAGGTTATAAGGTACAAGGCCATGATGAAGTAGATTGTGAAGTCAAAGGTTCCTCTTGTTATACAAGACTTCAATGGCCTTAAAGCGGCAGGCTAGGAGCTTGCCTTGGAACATGCTTTCAGAGTTTTTTATCTTCTGCCTGATGAGAGGGGTAGTAGGGATAATGTCTGAGGTGTGTGGGATCTATGATTATGTTGCCTGCTTTAATTGAATTGAATTGACTTTATTACTGACATCCTTCATATCCACAAGGAGTAAAAATCTTTATGTTACGTCTCTGTCTAAATGTGCAACTTATAGTAATTTATAATAAAAGGCAGTGTGAATTGTAGAGAGTCCAAGGAGGGAAGGCTGGTTTCAAGTTTGTTCAGTTTATTGTCATTCAACTGTACATATGTATTCCTTCAAATGAAACAACTTTCCTCTGGACCAAGGTGCACATATGATGTAAGTTAAAAGGTACACAGTAAAACCCTTCTGGTGTTTCACATGTGATGAGACCTGGGTGGTGGTGGGGAGTTCAGTAGTTTTACAGCCAGGGGGAAGAAGCTGTTTCCCATCCTACTGGTTCTTGTCCTACTGCTATAGTACCCCCTGTCTGATGGCAAGGGATCAAGCAGATTGTTGGACGGATGGGAGGGGCCATTGACAGTGCTCCTGATAAATATCTCTAATGGGTGGAAGAGAAACCCCGATGATCCTTTCAGCAGTGCTCGCAAACCTTTGTAAAGACTTGCAGTCAGATGCCTTGCAATTCCCATACCAAACAGTGATAAAGTGGTTAGGACACTCAACGGTGCTCTAGTAAAAATTGATTAAAACGGGGGTGGGGGGTACACTTGTCTCAATGTCCTCAGGAAGTGGAGATGCTGCTTCACTGTGTTTCCATGATGTGCTGTGACCAAAACCTGCTGCAGCTTCTTGCAGATTGGGGCAGAGCAATTGTGGTACCAAGCCATGATGCAAACCAATAGGTTATTTTCAATGGTGCATCTGTAAAAATTATTGAGGATGAATGGGACATGCCATATTTCTTCAGCCTCCTGAAGAAGTGTTGGTGTGCTTCCTTGGCCATGGTGTCCATGTGGTTGAATGAGGATGGGCTTTTGGTGATGTTCACTTCTAGCGACTTGAAGTTCTCAACCTCAGAACTGTTGATATAAACTGGAGCATGTGCACCACCCCCTTCCTGAAGTCAATGACCAGCTCTTTTGTTTTGCTGACCGTGAGGGAAATGTTGTTGTCATGACACCATGTCACTAGGCTTTCAATCTTCTTGTGCCTTGACATAATGGCATTTGAGATTTTTGCCCACTACGGTGCTAGTGCCTGCTAAGTTGTAGATGGAGTCAGAGCAGAATCTAGCTATGCAGTCAACAGTGTACATGGGGAAAAGTAGGGGGCTGAGAACGCAGCTTTGTAGGGCTCTAGTATTGAGGAAAATTGTGGTGGAGGTGTTGTTGCCCACCATTATTGATTGAAGTCTGTTGGTCAATAAATTGAGGTTTTTGTTGCAAAGGGAGGTATTGAGCTTGCTTGGAATTGAAAGCAGAGCTGTAGTCAATAAATAGTAGTCTTACACAGACGTTGTTACTATCCAGATACTCAGGAGATGAGTGTAGGACCAGTTAGAGGGCATCCACCATCAACCTGTTTCAGCAGTAGGTGAATTGCAATGGGGCAGGTGATGCACCATCAATAACTCTTGGAGACGTGAGGCGAGATATAGGCTTTTATTGGGTGGAAGAAAGAACAAGCAGCAATTGACCACCACACTGCATCCTGGAGACTGAGGCCGGGGCGGTGTCCCCAATCGCCTTTATACCGGGGTCCGTGGGAGGAGCCACGGTCAGTGGGAGGAGCCACAGAAGCAGTCAGCGGGGTGGGGGGGGGGGGGGGGAGGGGGGGTGTCCAGACAGGTATATGTAGTTCACCACAGCAGCCTGGCACACTGGAGCTGATGTATCCTGTGACCAGTCTACTGAAGCACTTCATCATGGCTGATGAGCAATAATAATTAAGACATGTTACTTAATTTTTTTCCTTGGTACTGGGTTGATAATGGTCTTCTTAAGGCAAGTGGAACCTCAGATTGAACGAGGGAGAAGTTACAAATATGTGCAAATACCGCAGCAGTAAGGTATGCAGCGAAAACTGATCAAGGTTCAACATAACAGGTGGCACTCGAGAGACCTAGGAAATGAGTATTATATACTCATCACAATTTGAGTCAGAAGGAGCAAGGATTGTCAGTCTCTCTCTTCACCTGTTCAGGTAGCTGGAGAAACTCACTATTCAGTAGTATAATATCCAAACCATCAACTTGCAAAAAAAATACAACTATTATAATGTAGAGTTTTAGAACCGATTTGTTTAAGAAACATTGTCACAAAGCAGAGCAGGGACAGTGTACATGGCAGTGTATTCATTCAGCTAATTGCGCAGTGACATGACATACTGAACCAGCCAGTGCTCAGTAACGAAGGCTGTCTACACAGAAATAGAGAATCTTAATTAAAGCGTTCATTTGTTTTGTATTATAAAGCCAATGGGAGTTCACTGTGAAAATCAAGGCAGTTTCATTGCACTATATAGTCTGAATTTCATATAAAGCAAAAATTTGATCTTGATGTAACTTGTGCAGAACCAGGCCCACTGATTCGGGAGTGACATGTTTAAAATGCTTAAGCAACACACACAAAATGCTAGAGCAAATCAGCAGGTCAAGTAGAATCTATGGAAATGAATAAACAGTCGACATTTCAGGCTGAAACCTTTTATTTCAGGACTGAAAAGGAAGGGGGAAGACTCCACAATAAAAAGGTGGGTGGGAAGGGAAGGGAAGGAGGATAGCTCAGAGGTGATAGGTAAAGCCAGGTGCATAGGAAAGGTAAAGGGCTGGAGAATAAGGAATCTGTTAACAGAGGAGAGTGGACCATTGGAGGAATGGAAGGAGGAGAGGACCCGGGGGAGGTAATAGGCAGGTGAGGAGGGGTAAGAGGCCAGAGTGGGGAATAGAAGAAGGGGGGGGGGTTAAATAATTTCTTTGAAAATGCTTAAACAAGTGCAATACCTTCATCTACAATATAAAAAATAAGCACAACTCATCCTTACAAATTTTAAATAGCTTTAACATCAAACAAATACCAATGACCTGGTAATCTATTGGCATCCAAAGGGGCATTTATCTGTGACTCACCAAACACCTTTTTGATCATGGGCTTTTGCTTGAAGAATTAGTGGTGCCAGACATCCAAGGTGTTGGGTGTTATTGAATCAGGCTAAGAGTCATTGAGATATAGAGCTCTGAAACAGGCCATTCAGTTCAAGTCATCCATGCTCACCAAATTGCCTACCTGAGCTAGTCCTGTTTTGCTGGAATTTGGCCCATATCCCTTTAAACCTTTCATAACAAAGTACCCGTCCAAATGTCTTTTAAATATTATAATTGTACTTCCCCCACCACTTCCTCTGGCAATTCATTCATACATCCACCTCTGTGGATAGTTTGTCCACCTCCAAACCTCCAACTCTTAAATCCCATTTAAATCGTTCTTCGCTTAGCTTCTAGTTTACAACTCCCTTATTCTGGAAAAAAAACTGTATCTATCCACCTTTCCTATTCCATTCAGGATTTTTTCATTCTCCATGATGTCATTCTTCAACCTCCTTTACTCCAGGGAAAACATTCCCAGTCTAACCAGTCTCTCCTTATAATTCAAGCTTTCCAATCTAAGCAACCTTTCTGTCAATCTTTTCTGTATCATGTCTAGCTTAATCACATCCTTGCATGAGACAAATTCAAGCATTTGTAACATCTAAATGTCAAGAATTGGGAAGAAGTATGTTCCAATTCCAATGACCATTTCTCCAGCAGTACTCAAGAAACTTGGTATTTGTTGTGACTGTTAATAAATCACTGGAGAGACACTGAAACTCATGGCCATAAAGCATTTATTCAACAAAACAAGCAGCAGGCATCATTCTCAAGACACTCTTGGAAGAAGAGGACTGCCTGACCCAATAATTACTTGTTATTTTTATATGCTAAAGATCAAAGGACTATTCTAAGGTTACAATGTATCCAACCACTTCCTTTGAATTACATATAATTTACAAATGCCTCCTACACTCCAGACACTCAAAATGAATGTTAATCCCTGTCGTCTATCTAGCTGCATTCATGCATATGCAGACATCTCAGGTGATCAACCCCAGTCTGCAGCTCCAGGAACACCACTGTTTAACGTTATATTTCAAATTCAATCTGCAATCCACATTCAAATCTGAAGACTAGTTGCTGTTGAAATTAATATTTTTTATATACCCTAACTTCAGAATACACCCCAGCAGTATAAAATAGGGCTATGCAGTAACTATTGAGTAGCAATAGAACATTCCTTTATTCTACTATAAATCTATAAAATTCATGTATTATAAACTCATGTAAATTCAATTTGTGCACATTTCTGTCCACCCATTACTATTTAGGTCATAAGAGTCTAGTAATTCATCCTCTGCTGATCCTGCTTCTCAGCCACTCTGCAGATTGTGTGGTATCAACCTCAAAGCTGATGACAATGATCAAACTGCCAAGTTTGGATTGTGGCGGGTGAATAGGGGAACTAGTTCTAGGAAGCAGAGAAGAAGGAATGCTTAAGCATGGGGTTGCAGCATGAGGAGGCAAATAAGAGATGCATGCTTACATCATTTGCAGCACGTAAATCAGAAGAGATTGTGCAATATCAGGATTAGGAATGAGCATACCCTCATCTTCAATACCTGTATATCCACTAACGATGAATTCCCTGGCAGTCTTTCCATTCTTGTCAGTACGCTCTCCACTAAGCCGGTGAATGATGAAATGTGTTTCTCTCCTATCAATCTGTTCCTGCCAATGTGGAGAGAATATACTGCAACGTGTCTGAGTGATGTAGCTGGGGGTATGAGTGATAGCCTGAAATAGCGTAAAGATGGTGAATCTTTTATTGGACATACAAGTAGGAAATAGGATTGGTAGATTGTTAGTTGAATAGTGGGAATGTTTATTATGGAAAGGTATCAGTATCTGAGGCTCACTGTGCAGTTGTTGAGTGCTGGGATTTCATCAAATCTTCACTAACCTTGACCATTCTTGTGAGATTATTAAATTTCTTGTAAGATCCCAGCTCATTCTCTTGGGGCTTTACTTAAGTATTAACCTGGAGTATGAGCTCCTCTCACTGTTTTGTGACAATGAACCTGGAGATCAGCTAGCTCCAGCTGAAAGTGGAAACCCATAAAATTAGATTACAGAGCATATTCTAAAGCAAACAACAGAGCAGTTAGGATTGTCCAGATATTGAAATTATGGGAATAGCTGGGAGGATGAATTTTATATTTTGCACCTAACCACACATTGGCAAATCACGCATGGTGATCTCAGCATAATTTTTGCAATGCTATCTAATTTAAATTCAATCATATTCTATTAACCTCTTATGCAGAACTTAATTTACAACCACCCAACTTGATTTTTGAAGAGTAATGATCTTTTTTTCCCTCCCAGCATCCATAAGGTTTTGAATCTAATTTACTTTACAGATTGAGTTCTATAAGCTCCGGGCTCACAATCCAAATAGAGCTACCAACCTAAGACATAAACAACAAAATGATTATAAATGAGACTGATAGTACCAGTGAGAACACACTGACAGTAAATGCGAAGTAAACGCAAGTCCATTAGAAGACGTGAATGGAAAATTTATATTTGGTATCGTGGAAGCTGAGGCTTTGAACTATATTGTGGTATCCACAGTGGAAGACACATTTAACAAGAGAGATGGGAGATCGCTATCACTAAAGAGGTAGTGCTGAGCAAACTAGTAAATGTAAAAACATATCAGTTCCCTGGTCCTGATGGAATGCTTTCCAGGATAGTGAAAGAAACGATAAGAGTTATGGTACAGGCATTTGCTATAATTTACCAAAGTTCTCTTGATTCTAGGCAGAACCCAGAAGGTTGGAAGAAAGCCAATGTTTAAAAAAGGATGTAGGCAAAAGACGGGTAAGTGTAGGTCAGTTAGCTTAGCATCTGTGGTCAGGATAGAAGTAGTTCTAAAAGATAGACACAGCATTTATTCAGGAAGGACAGCTCTTGTTTGACAAACTGACTTACGTTCTTTGAGGATATAATTGTTTCAGTGGATAAAGTGGAACAGGTAGATGCTGTTTATTTGGATTTCCAAAAAGCATTTGATAAGATGCTACATAAAAGACTTACCATTAGATAAGGGTGCGTGGAGACGAAGGGGGCCCAAGCAGAACCCGGAAGGCTTGTGGAGCATGGAAGACAGTTTGTGGGTAGCGCCCACCCCTCTACTGACGATTCTGATTTCAGAAGCGCATGGGATTGACCATTGTGCAAGGGGGGAAGTGATAAAGAAAATAAGGAAGAATGGTTTTTGGTCACCTTATTTACAGGCTTCAGTGGACTTTGTCTTGTCACAGTGCGAGGTATGCGCACAGAATAATGTTCGGAAGGGAATTACAACCCCAATAGGTCACATTCCTGTACCTGAAGGACCATTTAAACATCTAGTGATCGATTACGTAGACATGATAAAGACAGTGAGAGGGAAAAGATACATGCTGGTAGTAATTGATCGATTTAGCAGATGGGCGGAGGCAGTACCTTCAAGAGATCAAGGGGAAAAGACAGTGGTAAAATGTCTGACAAATGAAGTGATCCCAAGGTTTGGAATACCTACAGAGGTTAGCTCAGACAACGGTTCAGCTTTTATCCAGAAAGTGGTCAAATTGGTACTACAAGCGCTGAGGATAAAGCAAAGATTTGGATGTGTATACCACCCTCAGTCGCAGGGCATAGTAGAGAGAATTAATGGAACCCTGAAAGCCAAACTGAACAAAATCTGTGCAGACACTAAACTTAATTGGGTCGATGCTTTACCGTTAGCATTGATAAGTTACAGCATGCAAACTAATCGAATGACATGCCTGACACCGCATGAGATGCTAACTGGGAGGCCCATGCCAGTGCCCCAGTGGAGAGGGCCGTATAAAGGACCTAGTTTGGAACAATTGGAAATAGAATTGAAACAATACATGCAGCAGCTAACTATGATACATAGGTCTATTTATGCACAGGAAAAACAGAAAGAGCCAGAGACCGTACAAGGGGAAGGACCGATCAAACCAGGAGACCAGGTTTACGTGCAAATTTTTTGGAGAAAGTGGAACGAGCCAAGAAGGGAAGGACCCTTTACGGTGACCAAGGCATCACCCACCGCAGTTCAGGTAGAAGGACGCTCCACCTGGTACCATCTGAACCACTGCACGAGGGCAGTCCCGCAAGGACAATCAGGTGAGGTGTCCGAGGTAAGTGATGCGGAAGAGCAGTTAGCAGGAGACAGACAGGAGGAACAAGAAGCTGACACTGCACCTCAGGAGTTTGATCAATTAGTAAGGGAAATTTTTGATTCTGAGGACGGGCCTGAAGACCCTCAGGATGTGGTGGTGGATAGTAGTGCTTCTTCAGATAATGGGGATGACCTGGGAACGACCAGTCGTGCCCATGGGGACAAAGCACCCACAAACTCCAGTGCAGACTTGGAAACCATTAGTGTGGCAGATATGGAATGGGACTGTTAAGTCCCCACAGAACCTACAGAAAAGAAGTAAGAGGAGCACAACACTTACCTCCTCGCCATGGTTACAGACACGTACTAATCAGTGGTATCAATGGGCAACTTACACGACAGGAATGATGAAGAGACAGAATTGTTACCTGTGCTCAAGGGAAAGCCCCACTCAGCATGTAGTTCCCATGCCTTATAACTCCTCCACTTGCACACGGTGGCGAAGAGAGTATAGGGAGTGATGTGAACGACAGTGTTCAGGTTCGATTAAGGCTTGCTTCCTGAAGCTTTGTGTTATAACAGATCCCTGCTATCAAAGCTGTATGAGAAACGCACCAATGTGCCCATATTGGTGTATGTTATATCAGGCTTCCCCGCAGTTTGATCAACGCGAGCTTGCCTCTGACTGCAACTACAGCAGACCATGGGCTGTAAACAAATGAAGCCAGACACCTACACTGGAACAGCGTATAATGCAGTATAAGTTGAGCTATGTATGTTTTACGAGGAAAGGTGATCATCCAGTGGGTCATTTCAGAGGTAGCTGCACTCAGATGTGGGATGTAACCCCAGGCGAAAGACACATAGTAGGTTCCCCTCCACCCGAAGGTGCATTGGACGCACAGACCATCCCCTTAGTGGACACCTGGTGGCTGTGTGGTAAGGAAGAATGTCTAAGATCCACGCTTCCCATCAATTGGGCAGGTACTTGTACACGTGTTATGCTACTTCAAGAAGTTATAGTATCCCCTGAAATACACTTCAACACTGATATCTCTGAACAGCAGAGACTATTGCGGAAAAGGAGAAAATATGAACCCGACTCGACTATCTGGATAGATAGTATAGGACAGCCGAGAGGTATACCTAACGAATTTAAGGTGAGAAATGAGATTGCTGCAGGCTTCGAAACATTTCTACCCTTGATAGGAACTATTAAGAATGTTGAATTGATAAATTATATATATTACAATCAGCAAAGATTCATCAACTACACCAATGATGCATTGGAGGCCTTGGGACAACAGTTAGATGCAACTAGCAAAATGGCGTGGCAGAATAGACAAGCATTGGACTGGCTGTTGGCAGATAAAGGAGTTTGTGTGATGTTTGAAGAGAAGTGCTGTACTTTTATACCAAATAACACTAGTCCAGAAGGATCGTTTACTAAGGCAATGTATAAGTTGAAAAGTCTAAGAAAGGAAGTTAAACAGAATGCAGGGTTTGGACATCAGTTATTTGACTGGTTAGAAAGTAGACTCGGAGGATGGGGAGCATGGCTGACTAAAATGGCAATAACTGTCAGTATTGTATTGTTGAGCTGTGCGCTTGTGCTGTGCTGTTTTCTTCCTTGTCTCAAGTCTCTTGTAGTGCGTGCTGCAACCAAACAATTTCCGATGCTTGTGGCAATTACTGAAGCAAGCTTAGTGGAGAAAGAAGCATCGAAGGTGTATTGTTACAGCCTACAACACCTGCAGGATGAACAAGAGCAAAACGACAGTGTGGGAGTAGATTGTAAGGGCTTCTGAGTTTTTTTTCCCTGTCTCAGGTACAAAGGGACAGGTATTTGGCTCAGCGGCCCGGGGTAACAGGGAGAGAATACTTTGAGGTCTTGGCGCAAAAAATTATAGTTTAACCCGAGATTTGGGAATAAGTGCTTGAGTTTATTGGGGCTTTTGTGTGTGGACTCTTAGTCTTCTTTCTCTGTGTGAGACCCTATGGGTCTCAAAGGAGGGATATATTGGAGTATAAAGTTGCATTGTTTGCTGTGTAACCAAAACTATGTAGTCAGCTTTGTGTTTGCTATTTGCTATGTATGTATCCAATTTAGTAGGAGAATGAAATCTCTGTATTGTCTCTGTACTATTGAACACATCAGTGACTTAAGAATGTAGCCAAATAAGAAGATAATGGTGTGTTAATGAGAGGCTAGCTAAGAGATAACTGTGGCCAGGGATGAGGTAACACGCGGCCCAAAAAGTAGATTAGAACATGATTAAGTTAATGGGTAGAAACAATAGTGGGAAGTCAGGAGCTGATGTACTGGTGATACGCAACTGTAGACCGATTGGATATGCTAATGCAACTAAACCAGGAGATTGCTATAAAAAATGCTATGCCCAAGATTGCTATAAAAAATGCTATGCCCAAGATTGCTATAAAAAATGCTATGCCCAAGATTGCTATAAAAAATGCTATGCCCAAGGATCGGTGGGCAATCAGCGACTAGCTCACTGACTGTCTCAGCTTTGATTTGCAAATTTAAGTTTAACACTTCTTGAAGAATCTTCTGCGTCTCCTGGTCGTTTGTGGGGCACAAGAAACCACGACAGCAGGGGTAATGTATTAACATGGGCAGAGAACTGATTAACTAATACAAGGCAGAAAGTTGCACTCAATGGGTTTCTCTCTGGTTAGCATTCAGTGGTGAGCAGGGTAAAGTAAAATTGAATAGGTATATGGACAGGAAAGGAATGGAGGGTTATGGGCTGAGTGCAGGTCGGTGGGACTAGGTGAGAGTAAGCGTTCGGAATGGACTAGAAGGCCTGTTTCCATGCTGTAATTGTTATATGGTTATATGGTACTATAGGAGTCAGTGCTGGGCCCACAACTGTTCTTGAAATACATCAACAATTTGGAACTGGGGCCTGGGGTTGCTGACACTAAATTGAGTGGAAAAGCATATTGTACAAAGGATATGAAGAACTTGCAGAGAGATATAGATAAGTTAAGTGAGAGGGCAAGGGTCTGCAAGATGGAATAGAATGCTGATAAATGAGGTCATCCACTTTGGAAGGTAAAATAGAGGAACAAATTAGCAGCATGCTATTGTGCAGAGGGACTTGGGAATATTGGTGCATGAATTACAAAATGTTGGTTTGCAGCTGGAATAGATTATCAAGATGGTAAATTTAACATTGGCCTTCATAGCTATAGTGGTTGAGATTAAGAGCAGGGAGGTTATGGTGCAACTGCACCAGGTACTGCTGAAGCTACACCTTGAGTACTGCAGGCAGTTTGATCTCCTAACTTGAGAAAAGATATCCTGACTTTGGAGGTGGTGCAGGAGAGAAGAACCAGGTTGATTCTGAGAAGAGAGTGACCCTATTCCAGACTGAGTTGCCTGGGACAATAGTGACTAGTATTCAGAAGAATGAGAGGGGATCTGATAGAAACGAATCAAATTATGAAAGAGGTTGATATGATACAGGCAGAAGTGGGTGAGTCTGGAACTAGGAGACATATCCTCATGATACAGGGGAGCAGATTAAGGACTGATATGAGGAGGAGCTGCTTTTCCAAGAGTAGTGAATCTGTGGAATTCTCTGTCCAAGGAAGCAGTAGAGTATTCCTCATTAAAGTATTTAATACCCAGTTAAATAAATGTTTGCAAAATAGGGAAATTAAGGGTTAAGGGGAAAAGGTGGGTAGGTGGATCAGAGTACACGGCCAGGTCACCCATGATCTTATTGAATGGCAGAGAGGGCTGAATTGATTGAATGGCCTAATCCTGCTCCTAATTCTTAGGTTCACACAATTTCCCATTCTCAGAAGTGTAACCAAATATTGGTTGCCTTTAATGTATGTACACCTAGCTGTAGGTATATTAAAAATGTTACAATTACAATCACACAGTAAAATGCAGTAATCATAAAAATCACATTAAAAATACTAAATTAAAATGGTTTGCACACTAATTTATTTGTATTTCAGAATCAGAATCAGGTTCAGTATCACCAGCATGTGATGTGCAATGTGTTAGCTTAGCAACAGCAGTACAATGCAACACATGATAATATAGAAAGAAAAGAATAAGTAAATCAATTACAGTCAGTATATGTTTATTAAGTAGATTAAAATAGTGCAAAACAGAAATAATATTAAAAAGTGGGGTAGGGCTCATGGGTTCAATGTCCATTTAGAAATCGGATGGCAGAGGCGGAAGAAGCTGTTCTGAATTGTCATAAAATAAACTATCTATTAACCCCATAGAATAAATAATGTATATGGATAAACAAATGGTTGAAATATATTTTGCTAGTTTAATTTGAAGCAAATAGAAATGGTTGTGCTTGTTTTTTGACATACAATATGCAAATTTACCTTACTTCTGTCTTCTAATCTTCTATTAATCTTCTGTCATACGAAAAAAAGGTCGCTGAGAAAGTGTAAGAAGCTATTCGTCATGAATGTGGGCAAAAGGATCTTTCCCAGGTAAAGAACATGTGACATTACATTGCCATTGATTCATCAGTCTTAAAAAAATGAATCAAATTAAACTTACTTGCTATATCAGTTATGCCTCCTTGAATGCATTTTCTTTTTTTTTGGTCTCTGATCAACTGCATTTATCCTCTTACAAACTTTTTTTGAGGTGCTTACAAACAGAATATTTTGGATTCTGCTTTGTGTAAGCTACCAATATTTCTTCATACTCTTTCTTTACTTTCTTACTTTTTTTTATAACTCCCCTTGTGAGCTGTCTACAATCAGCCTGAACTTGACACCAAAGAAATTATTAGAAATGACAATTAAGTTATCATAGCGAAAAGGTATGGGATCTAGCCATAAATTTTAAGGCCAACGTTCATTACCCAAACCTTAATGGATCTCACCTTAAACATATACCTTCTAGTAATAAACTCACCTGTCTAAAAAAAGATTCTGACTGTGTATCCTACTCTTCATAATTCTGTAAGCCTATACAATGTCATCCCTCTGATACCTGGATTTCAGTAATAATGGAGCCAGCCTATTCAATCTCTCTTTATAACTATGACCCATAGTGAGCTGACCAGAACTGCATGTAACCCTTCACTAGCACCTTCTGACTCCTATCACCAAGCCAATTTTATTTATTAATTTAATGAGATGTAGCACGGAATAGGCATTTCTGGCACTTCAAGCCAAACTGCCCGGCAATCCCTGATTTAATCCTAGCCTTATCACAAGACAATTTACAATTAACCTATCAACCGGTACGTCTTGGGTCTGTGGGAGGAAGCTGGAGCATGTGAAGGAAGCACATGTGGTCACTGGGTGAATGTACAAACTCCTTAGGGGCAGCGGCGGGAATTGAACCTGTGTCGCCTGTACTGTAAAGCATTATGCTGACCACAACACTACCGTGCTGCACCAACCGGCTAGCTCATCTTGGATCCCCTGTGCTCTACCATTCTGCACCAGCCCCTTTAGTGCATATTTACAAACCTGTTGTTATTTCAAACATCTATTAAGACAATAGTTTAGTCAAAGAATCTTGCCATGGATGTTGCTTGATCTGTTGTTTCCAGCAATTTTTGTTTTTATTTCAAATATCCAGCATCAAGATTGTTTTTCTATCACTTTATATATGATCATCCATGAAATGCTGGAATTGATATTAAACACTTGCAGAATCTAGATCCTGCCATCTGGGTCATTCACTTTTAGAAAACAAACATCTCCTTAACAAAAGGATCAAGAATCAGCTTCAGTCACATTGTTGTGCAACGGCTGGGGACAGTTAGTGGTGGGGAGAAAGTCGGTTATTGCTGCTATGGTAAAAAGCCATGAGAAATAGTGACCACATTTTTATAGCAAGGAGTGCATGTGTAAACAAAAAATCAGCAAATGGAAGAATGGCATATTCTACTTAGATCTCAGAAATTCTTCTAGAGAAACTTTAGTAAGTAAACCAATCCAGCTACTCTAGATAAGGGCTACCAATTCCATCATAACCACCAATAGTCAAGGGCCCTCCTTACAATGCCCTCTTAACTGGCCTCTAAAATTCAAATCAGGGAGGATGTGAAGAACTGATCCATTAGAATTCTTTCAGTGTTATGGGATTCAGTGATAGGGCTAAGCTGCAGTTCAAGCAAAAAGGTGGAAAGGAAATTTGATACTTGAGAAAGTATCAAAATCCCTTGATACTTTGCTGAAAATGCAACATTTTGTGTTTAATTCATTTATATGAGGTAAGGAGAAAGAAGCTATTTTCATTAGCAGATAGTCCTAGGATTAAACACAAAATGTTGCATTTTCAGCAAAGTATCAAGGGATTTTGAAAATTTATGTTTTACTCTACGAACTATAAAGCTGATGGGAACATACGTATAAATTACTTTCACAATGCAAATGGATAGTAAGAGGCAGAATAAATTCACTGATAATGGACTGGAGGAAGATTAATATCCTAGTGGGAAGGTTTGTTAATGCTGCACGGTGTAGTTTGTTCTGGCACTCTGGTTTCCATCCCCCTGCAACTCCAGTTTAGTTAGTGGAGAGGTTGTGGAGCCAGATGTTGGTAAGACCTCAATTTTGAGCATGGTACGAATAGTGTCCTGAACTGCATATATTTCAATGCAAGAAGTATCGTAGGAAAGGCCAATGATAATGCTGAAGGTGAGGTAGCTGATTCACAAACTGAGGCAATGTGTAGTGAGGAGAGGCTGTTGATAGGGAAAAACTGCAGTCAACAGGATGAGTTGCAGTGTAAAATGCAGACAAAATCGAAAAGGGTGAATATACGACATAAGGTATATTTGAATGCACGTAGTATACGGAATGAGGTCAATGATCTTGTAGCAGTTGCAGATTTGCAGGTGTGATGTTCTAGGTGTCATTGAATCATGGCTGAAAGAAGATTATAGCTGGAGGCTTAATGTCCAAGGATACACATTGTGTTGAAAGGATAGGCAGGTAGGCAGAGGGAGGCAGTGTTGCTCTGTGAGTAAAAAATCAAATCAAATCATTAGAAAGATGTTAAATCATTAGAAAGAAAGATGTTGAATCATTGTAGGTACATAGAGCTAAGGAACTGCAAGCATAAAAAGACCCTGATGGGAGTTCCATACAGACCCCCAAAAGGTAGTAAGGATGTGGTCTACAAATTATAATGGGAGATAGAAAATGCTTGCCAAATGGGCAATGTTACAAGTCATGAGGGATTTCAATATGCAAGTAGAATGGGAAAAGCAGGTTGGTGTTGGATTGCGGGGTGGGGGGGTGGGGGGGGTTAGTTTCTAGTGTGCCGTCGAGATGGCTTTTTAGAACAGCTCAAGGTTGAGCACACTGGGGGATCAGCTATTCTGCATTAAATGTTGTACAACGAACCGGAATTGAGGTAAAAGAAGAATTAGGGGAAAGTGATCATAAACCTATCAAATTTACCCTGAGTTTTGAGGGGAAGCTAAAGTCAGTTGTATCAGTATTACAGTGGAGTAAAGGGAATTACAGAGGCATGATAGAGGAGTTGACCAGAATTGATTAGAAAAGAACACTGACAGGAAAGGGAAGTGGGAAGTATTTAAAAACTAACAGAAGGCAACTAAAAAAGACATTAAGAAGGAAGAGATGGAATACCAAAATAAGCCAGCCAGTAATATTAAAGGATGATACCAAAACTTTCTTTAGATACATAACACATGAAAGTGAGTCAAGATTGGATATTGGACCACTGGAAAACAATGCTGGAAAGGTAGTAATGGGGGACAAAGAAATGGCGAATGAACTGAATAAGTATTTTGCATCAGTCTTCATGGTGGAAGACACAAGCAGTATGCTGGAAGTTCCAGGTGTCAGGAGTCATGAACGGTGTGAAGTTACCATTACTAGAGAGAAGGTTCTTGGGAAACTGAAAGGTCTGAAAGTAGATGAAGTCATCTGGACCAGATGGTGTATGTCCCAGAGTTCTGAAAAAGGTAGCTGAAGAGATTGTGGAGGCATTAGTCATGATCTTTCAAGTATCAATAGATTCTAGAATGGTTCCAGAAAAATGGAAAGTTGCAAATGGCATTCTATTCTTCAAGGAGAGAGGCAGAAGAAAGGAAATGACAGGCCAGTTAGTTTGACCTCAGTGGTTGAGAAGATGTTGGAGTCGATTATTAAGGGTGAGGTCTCAGGGTACTTGGAGGCACATGATAAAAATAAGGACATAGTTAGCATGGATTCCTCAAGGGAAAATCTTGCTTAACAAACCTGTTGGAATTCTTTGAAGAAGTAACAAGCAGCATAGACAAAGGAGAATCTGTTGATGTTTTGTACTTGGATTTTCAGAAGTCCTTTGATAAGGTGCCACACATGAAGCTGCTTGACAAGCTAGGAGCCCGTGGTATTACACAAAAGATTCTAGCATGGATAAAGCAATGGCTGATTGGCAGGAGGCAAAAAGTAGAAATAAAGGGAGTCTTTTCTGGTTGGCTGCCAGTGACTAGTGGTGTTCCACATGGGTCTGTGTTGGAACTCATTCTTTTTGCTTTATATGCCAATGATCTGAATGATGAAATTGATGACTTTGTTGCCTCAAAGTTCAGGAGGATCATTACCCAGTCTGCACTATGCATCAGATCTTAGTCAGATGGGTGCTTATGCAATCACAACCAGGGGCCTGTAAAAAAAGTCTCTGTCCATTCTATCAATGCTTCTTATCATCTTATACACCTCAATCAAGTCAACTCTCATCCTCCTCTCTGAACAGAAAATCCCTATCCTCAAACGACATGCTCTCCAATCTAGGCAGCATCCTGGTAAATGTCATTTGCACCCTCTCTAAAGCTTCCACATCCTTCCTATAATGAGATCACCAGAACTGAACACTATACTCCAAGTGTGTTCTAATGAGAGCTTTATAGAGCTGCAACGTTACCTTGTAGGTCTTGAACTCAATACTCTGACTAATGAAGGCCAACACACCATACCCTTTCTTAACCACCCTATCAGCATACGCTGCAACTTTGAATGATACAACGCATATGGATCTATGTGTTGATGGTAACAGCCTGAACAAATTAAACAGAAGTAGAGTCAACATAATAAGGAATCTGAGCAACAAACAATAATATGCTGAAATTAAGCACTGCAGCAGTCTTGTTGGTGGATTTTTGCATTAAAGAGCTGTGTGGAAAAAGTTGAGATCACAAATACCATGATAGCAATCCACACCAGCAAAGAGTGAAAAAGCAAGAGGATGCAAAATATGTTTGATAATTGTAATCCAGGGTAGATCCAAAACAAGATTAGAATTCCAGTTGGAATCCACATGGAATGTGTTGGACCTGGAGATAATCACTCAGAGGAGACTTGGCTCTGAAGGGAAGCTTTGGTAGGACATAATCTGAGTATTAAAACAGACTGGTGTTATTTAGCTTTATGCTTTGGACATGTCTGGCCAATTTTTCATTTTTGCTGGGTATGTGCCAGGATTACAACTTGGCTGGAGTGTGGCTCATTCTTTAATTCAGTCAAAGCTTGTTAGAGTTCACAGTTATTGTTATATCCTACTATCATGTTGGGAGATTTTTATTGTTTGATGCCTATTTCTCTTAGCAAAGATGGCAATATCAACGAAGCAATGGCTAAGGAAATTGTCAGCAGAATTAGTGGGGCCTGTAACAGCTTATCAATTGGTTCATGCACTGGCCCACAGATGTTACCATGTGTATAAATGCAGGTACGACATTCCTTACAAGTTACTTGAAATGTCTGAACAAGATTAATAAAATGATTCTCGAACATCATAATCCGTAGCCAGAATCAATATGGCTCACAATGGAGCACATTGATTGGAAATTTGAAGATTTTATTTCAGATTTTCAGAATTCTTACTATTTTCTTTTGGTAATTTCAGGTAATTATAGGGCTTCCAGGATGACAAATAGCATATTGCTTTTTCAGTTTCCCCATTCTTGTCCTTTAATCATCTTACTCACTCATTCCTTTTCATTATTTTATGTCTACTGTCTTTCACTTGGCCACTGACCTTCACTTTTCTTCACTGCTCCCCTCCTTCCTCTACATTTTAAATGCTTAATATCTCAAAATGGCCCTAATAAAGTGCCAAACATGTGAATGATTAACAAGAGAAAATCTGCAGATGCTGGAAATCCAAACAACATACACAAAATGCTGGAGGAACTCAACAGGCCAGGCAGCATCTATGGAAAAGAGTACAGTCGATGTTTTGGGCCAAAGCCTTCATCAAGACAGGGAAAGTAAAATCTGAAACATTAACCCTATTCTTCTCATCACAGATGGTAACTAATCTGCTGATCATGTCACATAAATGTTGATGTGGTGGTTTGTGAAAAGCTGGTTTTTATCCAAGGGAGTAAGAGTACAGAAGGCTTACTGCAAGTATAAAGGGCTTCTGTGAAACACTGCCTGTAATACTCTGCAGTTTTGGTCTCTGCCTAAAGGAGATATTTTTGTCTTGCAGACTTTGAAGTCCAAATTAAATAGAGTGATTTGTAGGATGAGGGGTTGTGCTATGAGAACAATATTCAGGAGTTGCCTGTTCCTTGGTGTATCTACATATAAGAGATGATCTAAATGAAACATACAGAACATGATCCTGGCAACTGTTTTCAGTTCAGAAGTTGGTGGTGAGAAGTTGTGTCCACAGGTCGAGACAGCAAACTTGGAGGCACATTCTTAAGGCATACATTGACCATATAGGATTAAAGAAAATTGTAAGACAGTTGGAAGGAACTGCTTTTCCTACTGACTGTGGCTGTAGAAGTAGGACAAAGATTGTTTTATTTTTCTTCAAAAATAGAATCAAGGAAAATGGGAATTGGTAAGGCTCAGTCTAAAGACACAGGCTTGAGGGGTCTTTGGCCTACACCACATTTTATTTTCTTTGTTATTCCATGCAGTGACGAACACCAGCCACTGTCCCAGTCTGCAGAGCTCATTCACCATTCTTTGACAACCTCTGTAGTGCAACAAACACGTAGCCTGCAATTTAGACATTCTTTTAGTTAACTATCATATTCTTAAACCAAAAGTGTTATAATATAATAGGTCCGCTTCTCCTCTCTCTCAAAACTACACCCAATCGTCTTGTTAAATTACTAATATGAAACTGTGGGCACACCACTTTATAGAAGAAATCAAGAACATAAATAGAATACCAATGAGATTTACTGAAGTGTAAGCACGGCTCAGCACCCAAGAATAAAGACGTCTCTAGGTAGACCTGTTCAAAATAGTAAACCTGTTCAAAATATTGCGCATTTCTTATACAAAAGGGACTGTAGCAAATTACCAGATTATTATGGTTTGGAATAAGTTGTTAGAAAATGCCGTGGAAGATTCATTAGTAATTATGAAAAGGAAACTGAACAAGTTTTTGAAGTGGTAAAACTTCCAAGACTAAGGGAACATTGAAGTGGAGTGGGATTATTTGGATAACAAGAAGTGAGCACAGGCCTGGTGGGTTGTGCAGCCTCCTCCTATGATGCAGCATTTTCTGATTTTGCCATGAACGCTAAGCAACTACTAACTGAGAATAATGCAAGAGCACACAAAAAGAGTAGGGTTAGACCACCCAGCCCATTAAGCCTGTCCTACTATTTAATATGATCTTGGCTGATCTATGCTGTCCTCAACTCCTATTCTATTCCAGTTCCCATAATCCTTAATTGCCCAAATATTTCCTAATCTCCACCATAAATATATCTAATCAGCTGGCCCCCACCACACAGAGGGACAAAATATTCAAGACATTAACTACCCTTACAGATATGCACCTCAGTGTTATATAACCAGCCCCTATTTTGTGGCGATACCCCCTTGTTCATAACCTGTCATTCGTGAAATACCTCAAATTTATGATGCCAACCTCTCTTAGGATCTAATATATGTGAATGAGGTCACCCAAAATTCTTTTAAACAACAAAAAAACATACACACCCAAATTGTCTAGCCCTTTATTATAGAATATTCCTCTCATCCCTGGAATCAGCCTGGTGAATCTCATTTGGACAGCCGCTAATGCTTCTATATTCTTTAACTGATAATGGGACCAACAATACGTCCAATAATCAAACATCCTTATTCTTAAACTCCAACCCCTTCCCAATAATGGATAACATGCAATTTGCTTTCTTAGCTAATTGTTGGGCTTGGCTGCTTTTTATGATTTGTGCACTAGAACCTCAGTCCCTCACGCATTTGTAATCTCTCTCCATTTAGATAAAATCCACTTTTTGATTCCACTTACTACAGTGCATGATCTCACACTTCCCTGCATTGTTCTCATCACAGCATTCCCTTGGAAACATTACATTTCATTCTGTTCTTCAGATAATTAAAATAAATAGCAGACAACTGAGAGCCAACAACCAATTCCTAGAGTACTCCAATAGTTATATCCCTCATGCATGAAAGGACTCATTAATTCCAACCCTTTGCTTTGTACTGTATGTGACAGCCGGTTTTCAGTCCATGCTAACACACTTCCTCCAATATCTTGAGCTCTTTATTTATACAGCAGCTTCAAATGCAGCATCATGTCAAATGCCTTTTAGAAATCTAAATACACAACATCTACCATCTCCCCTCTATTAACCCTCCCTGTCACTTTTCAAAGAATTCAAAGCAAATTCGACAAACATGATTTACCTTTCATAAAATTATGTTGACTAGATCTGATTATGCTCAGATTTCCTAAATGATTACGTACTTTGTTTTTTATTTTTGATTCTAGGATTTTGCCAACAATAGTGGTTAAACAAACTAACAGACAGACAGACATACTTTAGTCATCCTGAAGGAAATTGGGTTTTGTTACAGCTGCACCAACCAAGAATATTGAAGAAATAAGCAATATAAAACCATAAATAACTAAATAATAATAATTTAATCATGCCAAGTGGAAATAAGTCCAGGACCAGACTATTGGCTCAGGGTGTCTTACACTCCTGGGGAGGAGTTATAAAGTTTGATGGCCACAGGTAGGAATGACTTCCTATGACGCTCAGTGTTACATCTCGGTGGAATGAGTCTCTGGCTGAATGTACTCCTGTGCCTAACCAGTACATTATGGAGTGGATGGGAGTCATTGTCCAAGATGGCATGCAACTTGGACAGCATCCTCTTTTCAGATACCACCGTCAGAGAGTCCAGTTCCACCCCCACGACATCACTGGCCTTACGAATGAGTTTGTTGATTCTGTTGGTGTCTGCTATCCTCAGCCTACTGCCCC
This sequence comes from Hemitrygon akajei, assembly GCF_048418815.1. Lineage (NCBI taxonomy): Eukaryota > Metazoa > Chordata > Chondrichthyes > Myliobatiformes > Dasyatidae > Hemitrygon > Hemitrygon akajei. The sequence continues at coordinate 50,808,001 of NC_133138.1, forward strand.
AGCACACAACAGCAAACATGATAGCACTGGCCACCACAGGCTCGTAGAATATCCTTAGCATCGTCTGGCAGATGTTAAAGAACCTCAGTCTCCTCGGGAAATAGAGATGGCTCTGACCCTTCTTGTAGACAGCCTCAGTGTTCTTTGACCAGTCCAGTTTATTGTCCATTTGTATCCCCAGGTATTTGTAATCCTCCAGTATGTCCACACTGACCCCTTGGATGGAAACAGGGGTCACCAGTGCCTTAGCCCTCCTCAGGCCACCACCAGCTCCTTAGTCTTTTTCACATTAAGCTGCAGATGATTCTGCTCGCACCATGTGACAAAGTTTCCCACCGTAGCCCTGTACTCAGCCTCATCTCCCTTGCTGATGCATCCAACTATGGCAGAGTCATCAGAAAACTTCTGAAAATGGCAAGACCTATAGTTACCCATCTCCTGCCATATTCCCTTTGTAAACAAAGCCATTACACTGGCAAGCTCTTCAGTTTTAAATTAAGTTGAAATGAATAATGAAATTGTTGCCAATTGAATTACTAATTGATTCAATTACTTGAGAGTTATTTGGCAAATAGATCTATATTTAAATGGATAACTAAAATGATTCTATGAAAACATAGCTGATTGGTTTTCTAAGATTATGGCAGGAACAGACGATAGATGTATAGGGAAATTGACTTAGCTGATAAGTTGAATAATACAGCATAGAAACCTCAGCCCAACTAGTGTATGCTGACTATGGCATGCTCCCTGCTAGTCCCAGTTGTCCAAGTTGAGTTGATAATCCTCCAAGCCTCTCCCTGTCATGTACTTATCCAAATACCTCTTAATTATTGCTTTTTCACCCACCTTGACCACCTGCTCTGCTGGTTTATTCCAAGTACTCACTACCCTCTGTGTAAAGAAGATACCTCTCAGGTCTCTTTTAAATCTCTCCCGTTTTCTGGTATCTGTGCTCTCTAGTCTTGGATTCCCCAACCCTGGGGAAAAGGCTATGACTGTCTACCTTATCCATACTCCTAATGACTTTATAATCTTCTATGAGGTCACCTCTCATTAAACATAGAAAACCTACTGCACAATACAGGCTCTTCAGCCCACAAAGTTGTGCCGAGCATGTCCCTATCTTAGAAATGATTAGGCTTACCTACAGCCCTCTATTTTACTAAGCTCCGTGTACCTATCTAAAAGTTTCTTAAAAGACCCTATCACATCCGCCTCCACCACCATTGCCAACAGCCCATTCCATGCACTCACCACTCTCTGAGTAAAAAACTTAACCCTGACATCTCCTCTGTACCTACTCCCAAGCACCTTAAATCTGTGTCCTCTTGTGGCAACCATTTTAGCCCTGGGAAAAAACCTCTGACTATCCACACGATCAATGCCTCTCATCATCTTATACACCTCTATCAGGTCACTTCTCATACTCCGTCGCTCCAAGGAGAAAAGGCCGAGTTCACTCAACCTGTTTTCATAAGGCATGCTCCCCAATCCAGGCAACATCCTTGTAAATCTCCTCTGAACCCTTTCTATGGCTTCTACATCATTCCTGTAGTGAGGCGACCAGAAATGAGCACAGTACTCCAAGTGGGGTCTGACCAGGGTCCTATATAGCTGCAACATTACCTCTTGGCTCCTAAATTCAATTCCACAATTGATGAAGGCCAATATACCGTATGCCTTCTTAACCACAGAGTCAACCTGCGCAGCTGCTTTCAGCATCCTATGGACTCAGACCCCTCAACACTGCCAAGAGTCTTACCATTAATACTACCTTCTGTCATCATATTTGACCTACCAAAATGAACCACTTCACACTTATCTGGGTTGAACTCCATCTGTCACTTCTCAGCTCAGTTTTGCATCCTATCATTCTCCTACACTACAAGAAATAAAGATTTATTGTGACCAACCTCTCTCTGTGACTTGGGTCCTCTAGTGCAGGTAATATCCTTATAAATCTCATCTGCACTCTCTCACTTGACAATGTCTTTCCTGTACAGGTTGACCAAAAGTACACTCAACATTCCAAGTGGTCTTCACCAACTATATATACAACTGCAACATGATGTTTCTACTGCTAAACTCAGTGCCCTGACCGATGAAGGCCAGCTTGCAAAATGTCCTCTCCACCACCCTGTCTACTTGTGTGGCCATTTCAGTGATCTTGCACTTATGTGCTTGTATCCCTCTGTTCCACAATGTTCATTGGTACCCTGACATTTGCATGCAACCTACCTTGGTTTCAAGGAACAAACTGCATCACCTCACACTTGTTGGTCATGCCATGTTCATTCACATCCAAATCATTTACACAAATACTGACTACTGGGACACCCCACTAGTTACAGACCTACAGTCAGAGAATTGAACTTCATCCATCACCCTCTGATTCCTATTATCGAGCCAATTCTAAATCCACTAGACAGCTCTCTTGAATTCCATGCAACCCAACCCTTCAGATCAGTCTTGCATGGGGGACCTTGTTAAAGAACTTTCTAAAGTCTATATAGACACCATCCACTGCACTTCACCTTCCAATTCAGTAAACTCCAAAATATCCGTCTTACATGACTTCCCCTACACAAAACCATGCTGGCTATTCCTGATCAGGTCTTGAAAATCCAACTGGTGGTAGATGTTGATCCCAGAATTCCCTCACATAACTTCCCTACAAATGAAGTCAGGCTCACTGGCCTGTAGTTCCCTGCCCTGACCTTGCTACTCTCCATGAACAATATTAGCCTCCCTTTAGTTTTCTGGAACTTCTCCAGTGGTTAATGATGGATTATCTATTGTAGCATCAGCTGGCCTAGCAGGCAGAACGGTGGTGAATGCTTTTCTGAAGGACAGAGACTAACATGTATAAGTTCAGTAATGTAGCTACTTTGCCTTATAGTGGATGAATCCTACTTGCTCAATAACTATTTATATTATTTGAAAATGTCAGAATTTCTATAATAATAAAATTAACTTGTAATATTACGTATTAAAATACAGTATCTCCAGTTACTCAATTTGTAATAAGAATCCTGGCTTTTCTAAACTTTATACAGAAATGGTTGAAAGTTTACTTATGCCTTCAACTTTATAGATGTTTTGATCAGAGATGAATAAAAATTAAAACAAATTTTAAGTTAAATGCTACAGTACATTTTTATATATTTAAACATGAGAACAAACTATTATTTCTACAACACTTTGAAAGAAACAGCTGCTCGATCAGTAAGCTAAAGCTTCGTTGTGGCTGATCTTGTACATTATCTAAAACCCAGATATGAGATTTCTTTTTAAATATCAACAATATCCTGCACATTATAATTTTTTAAACTTTTGCAAAACCAAACTTGAAATATTCAACATATACGAATTCTACGGAGAAAATAAGTGCATTAGCTATGTCAAATTATTACTAATTTTCATGTAATCCTTTTTATTAAACTCCGAATTTTCACTTATGAACCTTTAATAGCAAACATTTCACTCCAACCTGCTAAGAGTATTGTAATCAGATACATCAATATATTTCCTCAGGAAAGACTTCTATCCCAAGAATTCATAAAAATAAAATTTCCAAAGCTAACAGTGACTACAGGTAAGACAATTAAATAAGAGCTTTATATATTCATGTACATCAAATGCATTTCAAAGGCAATAAGATTAGCTGACACACTGAGAATTCAAAGCTTGTCTACTGCTCTTACTGAAACTGAGCAGCAGAAAAGAAAAATTATTAACATTTATTTTCATACATTGCATGTAAAGAATTAACAAATCTAACATAACATCCTTCCAGTAGTATTTAAACAAATCTTGCTTATGTAAGAGAAAAATAAGCACGTGTAGAAAGAGACAACCCCGAACTCTTCATTGATAATACGCTTGATCAGCCTTGATTGAACTATATTATTTCAGGATGGTAGTACAATCACCATGACAACGATGTGAGCTGGCAACTGCAGCCACCACCAGACTGATCTACAACTTCATAAGAATAAATCAATCTTATTGTTAAATAAAAGCAATAAATAGTGTATCTGTATGCAACTTAAAATAATGAACAATTTTATTTTTAGCAACAATTTTTATTCTTCAGAAGATACATTGGCATTGTGCATTATTTCCAGAAGGTATGCCCAATATAAAATGGTTTCAAGTACATTACACACATTCATTACAATATCCATAAAGGTAAAGATCTGGACTCATTCACCAGTAGTAATTCGTGCCCTAGCTCAGAAAATATGAGACCAAAATTCAAATGAGAAAATGCAGTCAGAAATTGCCATGTCCTACAGAAATCTTTCACACATCATTCAAGCAGCAACAGAATGTTCTAATAAAGAAACTGTGCTACGGTGAAATCATAAAATACAGTAGTGAATTATATCTGCACTTACCAGAACCAGCAGCCTCTTTCAGCACAACACCCTTTTCTCTACAGCCATCCATGCAAAATAATCAGCAGCTGCACACCGGGGCTTATCCCATCCCCCCAAACCCTGCCCAGGCACTTCATATGGTATCTTCCTAATTAGAAAGCTCCAATGCACAAGTCTTATCTTCCAGGTGTCACAGAACTGAACATGGATGTAGGACACAGAATCTGCATATAGGGGCAAAGTGAACAATGATCAGTATATTTCAGCAAGGAAAGATCTCAGTTGATAATCTATATGGATCAACAGAAGAAGGCTGACCAACATTAAATGGTAAAAGGAAGGTGTGAGTAAACTGCAGGATACATTTTAAAATAATAGGGTGTTATGATCTTCAATATTTATGCACTTACTTCCTAAGATTAATGTCTACCCTTTAGCAAAATGTATTTTGAACAGTTTATGACAAACTAATTGACAATTAAAATATACTTTGTTTTATTACCAGACAATACGCCCTGCATTAAAAACAATTTATCATCTTCATGCAATGGAAGCAACTGTATACTGTGCTGTACATTGCAGAAATGTTTCCTCTTTTTGTTACTTCATCAACTAGCAAAATTAAATTGGCAACCCAAAATAGTGCATCTAAACCATTTTCAAAACTAACACACCATGTTCAATTTGATTAAAAAACCAACACCTTCATTTGTAACATTGTATTATTAATAAATATGACAAGATAAAAATCACATTATATCAAAAGTAATCCATCGGGCATTCAGGTCAAAGCATAACCAGGAGAAAATGAAAAGGGTGGTAACAAACACCATTGAAATGCACATGGACCATTTTACTGAACTGTGGAACAAAATGCTATTACACTGCTAGACTTCATTAATCCTGCATCTTTATTTATTAAACTACAATTTTTATGTAATTAAGATAGATAATATGATAAAACAGATTTTCTTCAACCCTTGTTTTCAATACTGTAAATATAGACTAAAACTATAGCAATCATAGAACAGCCTGCATTTGACATGACAATGTTCATTTTGCCTTTTTTAATAATCAATATATTCTACCGCTCTGATGAGCAACACATACAGAATGTGCTAGTGAGGAATGCATGGACTGGTTCATCTGTTTGCAAGGTTCGATTAACTACTGTAACAGCATCTGTGGAAAAGAAAGTGGGAATTACAAAAGTTGAAATTCAACAAAAATAGTGAGTCTAAGAGCTGGGAGAAACAAAGGAATTTAGAGTATGCAAACACAAATCACTGAAATATTGTGTGCTTATTCACAAAGTGAACAAAAGGACCAGTGCAATGTTTTCCAGGCTCATAGACAGAAGTGAGGACTTCATGCAGCAGTTCTGCAGCTCTCATCAAGCTTTAACATTTCAGCACCGCACCTCAGAAAAGCAACAATGGTGTTAAGGGTACACCAAAAATCAACAGCATTTTGTTTTCCTAAGTGGTATAATACTCTCGCTTTATTGCATTCCAAGTCTTGTCACACTCCAGACTTGAATACAAAAATTCTAGGCTTATCATCAATAAGCTGTCATTTTTTTAGGCAATTCACTAAGACATTATAGCATAATTTGAAAAGAGCTGGGGAGTTGTCTCTGATGTCCTGGCTATAAATATCATTAAAGATCAACTGCCTGGTTACCATTACACTGATGTTTGTGGAAGTTTACCGTGCATATGTTGGATCTTGAGTTTCCTATATTGCAACTTCAAATATATCTCAGTACCCATAAAATGTTTTGGCCTCTCAAGGCTGTATAATAAACCACATAAAAGCAAGGGTTTGTACCTTTTGGAAAATATGAAGTCTTTGACTTATTTGTTCCCTGTTTAAAGGAAATTAAAAGGAAGATGCATTCAAAAATCATGAAATTCAAGCTAACTTTATGCATTTTTCACTATCATTTCAGTTAGTTATGCACAAGACCAGACACCAGAAAGAAAAGGGGAAGACGTCATCAAACAAAGCTCAAGGCTTGATCAGCTATACATATTAGACTAAAGGTATTTTTCCATATAGCTTAAGTTATTTGATTAAAAGCAGTACTGTTGCTTATTAAATTAAAAAAAACACAGAAAATGCTGCAAGTACTGAGCAGGTCAGTGGGTAGAGAAGTACAGTCAATGTTTCAGGTCAAAGCTGCTCCTTTGTCAGAACTGAAGGTCAACCATGCTGATGAAGGGTCTTTGACTAGTAACATCAACTCTATTCCTTTTCTCACATATTATGTTAAAAGTCTGACTCAACATTGTGGGCCGAAGGGCCTGTACGGTGCTGTAATATTCATTGTTCTATATGCAGCTAACTTACTGGGTATTTTTGCTGTTAGATTCTCAGCATGTGCAGTTTTTAATTTTGATTTTGACTTGTATCTGCATTTTGTTGCACAATGGGAGATGCTTATTCCAATTCTCCTTGCATACTATTATTTTGATGACTTTTATTCAAGAGAACAAAACATTAAAAATAACACACCCAAATGAATTTGAAAGCGTTATTACTACAACTAAAAGTCTGACATTTTATTTATCCAGTTGTTTGACAAGTAGCGGGACTTTGCTGGTGGAATTGTATAGGAAAGCCTCACTTTCAGTTTAAGGCAAAGGCACTTAAAAGTGATGCAAAGAGAAAATAGGCCTGATTACCCACTTTGGAGCTGCATTTTAAACATTAATTAAGTTAAATTTCCTCCTCACCAAGGTCTAACTATATGAGTAAAAATTAGTTTTAAGCTATACAATACTGAAGAATGGCTCAAGTTTCACCACAGGAAACAACATGATGACAACAGTATTTCTTACTTTATGGCAGAACAGAAACTCGCACCTGGCATGATTTTTCAATGACACGGGTAGGTGACCACTCTGAAGGGAAATATTACATAAGAAGAAATTGTTGTTAGAATTCTCAGAGTTACACCTGAATTGGTGCAGCTGCATGTCATGATGTTCAACAAACCAGAATTGAAAAATCTGGTTGGGTGTTTAATAATGATTGTTATTATACTGCAAATGAATGTTTCTTAAGAGGGTTTTGTGGAATGGAATTGGGTGGAATGATTTAACAAAACTATCCAAACTGCTTCAAGATTAGGGGCAAGGAAAAGGCAAGATGGGTTGAAGTCATTTCACAACATTGTAGAAATCAATGAAAATGGAAAACTTCAATATCTATTGTGCTGATTCCAACATAGCCTGGCAGTGAAATTCCTGAAACCAATGAAAAGACATTTTCTTGTACATGCCTTAATACATAATAAAAAATAGACAAGAGAAATCCATGAATCAGGCCAAAACAGAAGGAGTAAAATCAGAATTTTAATTAGATTTCAGAGTTCAGTAGCTTTAAATTATAAATATGAGTGGAAAGTCTAATAGAAGCAACTTACATAAAAACTTTAATTGCTGAAAGCTGATTTTCCTTTCTTTCAGTTTTTGATGCAATGATTGCTCAGCAACTACATTCCAGTAGAGAGTGAAAAGGATCCTATACCTTATAGAGGTCTGCTGAGTCAGTAACAATTTGGCTGTCAAGTCAGGCACCATCTTGACTAAAAATGTATCTACCTTCCATTTTGTCTCTGGGTCAATGTTTATCAATCCCCACAGTTAAAGCACAAAAGGGGTATCTTGTCCAGGAAAGTGGTTCCTCCACAACTTCTCAAGGTTCAATTACTGACTTACTTGCAGCATCTACAGACAATGAGTGAATAAAAAGTAAACTAAATCTCTTTCTCATCATAGTTCCCAAGTTACCCATCTTCTCATACTGGTTTTGTTAACATTTGTTTCACCACTGTTGATGAAGACATGATCCAGATAAATGAACATAACAATTAAACAGGCATTCAAAAATAGACTACTAATCAACCATCCTTACTGTCAATTTTTCACCTGTCTATGCTTGTCCTACAGCTGCTACTCAGTTCTCCCTGATTTTCTACAACCAAGTTGCTGAAAGGCTGTTTGAATTTAGCCTCCAGGGTTTACACACTGTACTGTATGTAAAATGTTGATATCAATTGTAAACAATATTCCTGCTTAAATGAAATGGTTTGTAACTCTGTAGCGAATACACACCTCACACTTTTCAATATTTGTAAAGAATGGAAAATCACTAACAAGGGAAAATCTAGAGATGCTGGAAATCCAAGCAACACACACAAAACGCTGGAAGAACACAGGAAAATTACTATGAAGTTTACAGCACAAGGTAAAGTCAACAGCCCCTCTCACTTCATCCCTGGCAAGGCAAAAAAAAATTTTAAAGACTAATTATATATGCAAATTGTATTTTTAGTTGTCTATTTTAAATTGTTAGCTTGTCAATGTCTTCATTGTAATAGGCATATATTCAAAATGCTAATATCTCTTCTCTTTATAGATTCCAGCTGAATTGCAACAATTTCTATTTTTACTCAGTCAATATACTCCTGAGGCTATGAAGCATAAATAACTTACAGAGGAGAGCAATTTAAAGTGAAGTCTGGATTATTTAGAATTTATCTAAATACATTAGAAATATCACAATAGCATGTTCTCTTTTAATGAGCCGGTTACACTTTCAAACATCAGCAGCACTGCTGTTCATTGTTTCGGTGTCTCAGTGACCTCATCTTGCACTTCAGATTTGTTATCATTAAAAATAAATTACAGAGTAAACGGACTTGGATCTCAAGGAACATTATTTTTAATATTCTTTGGAATCTCAATGCTAGCGCAACCTGAAGCTGTTTCTGTTTAAACCCCACATTCATTTAGTACTACATTACAGTGCTACCAAGCTGAATATTGTAGATCATAGGCAACCTAGAACTTTAAGCATCACACCACTTGTGCCTATAGTTCCAATCATGTTTCCACCTCACAAAAGGTGCTATTGATTCTAGAAAAAAAAGATCTTCTGTCCACTGCAATATACCTTTCATAAATTCATGTTGAGAGAACATAATTACCTAATTACTGTGTTGAAGATTCTTCCCATACAAGTTTTGCTCCGGGTAAGGTGAATGCTTAGTGGCAGTAGGTAAGCAGAAGCTGAACAGGTAAATGGCAAAATCTGACAGGAAAATGTTACAATTCAGCTCTTTGCCACCATCAAATGCACAGACTTTGGAAAGTCTATTCCTCTGACTATGGAAAGAGAGGAAATTTAGTCATCTCCATTCTTTGATAGAAGTTACTATAATTAGCAAGTATTTTCCAGAACTTTCTCTTTGCAATAGAGAGGCCTCTAGAAGGACCTGAATGTTAAGAAAGAGACACAGCTATATTACACCACACGTTCAAAACAACACACATTCTAAGGATTTGCTTTGCAGTAAAACAGACTCAACACAGACATTATATCCACTAAAAGATGAAGAAACTGGTAGTAGACTGCACCCAGATAATTCAGGTGAAAGCATTCACGGTGAAAACTACAAATATTTACAACTGTTAATACAGTTAGGTGTAATACAAGACAACAAAGTGCCCCCTTTATATTTATCAGAATTGCTACTCCATACCTTCTCTGTTTCATTCTTCATTGTTGTCACTGTATGATCTTTATACACAATTATATATGGACACAAAACACTTAAATTGCTAGCTGCACATTAAATCACTACAACCATCAAATATATTGCATGTCTCATGCAACATCATCACTACCCAATTTCTATGCCCAAATCACTCAGCCTAGTAATGGTTCTATTTTCTCCACACATGGGATATTCTATCTGCTACAGATGCTGAGAATAACACATATCAGCAGTTTCTATTACCTTCTTTCTGATGCTATATCCCAAAGTATTTTCCCTGCAATTCCATTTAAATCACACAACTAGTCAACCCCTCCTGCAGTATGGAACATACTGAAAGGTCTTCAGCTGAAATAGAGTTAGAAGGTTGAGGTTAACTGAGTCAAGATTTACAAATATAATGCAGGCCTACATAAAGGTTTGGGAATGATTAATATGCAAGCCAAACTATTCAAATTTTGACTGCAATAATCTAGATTCATGATTTGTTAATGGTTTAAAAATCCTAATAAGATTACAAAAGTAATACTGATCAATAGTAAATCATCTTTAATGATATGATTATCTACACCCGATAATATAAATGAAAGGCCAAGAATAAAACACAAAGTGGTTTTCTCTAGCTAAATTGAACAATTAGCACTAATCACTAAATCACAAAATACATCCACTAGAAAGTGTCAAGACAGATGCCAAAACAGCTAGGACACCATTTGATGCATTGCAAAGTGATGGTCAGAGATGGAAATCCTAAACATCAACTCGAGCCTCTATCACTTTTCCATTGGCTACCAGTCAACTGTAAGAATCCAGAGATACAGTCTCAAGAATTAGAAAGGTGGCTTGAGGATTAGCTGCCCGGAAAAAGACAGTCCCCAGGTTTCTTTTCAAGGCTCCAAAGAGATTTTAAATATTGCTTAATTATCTCCAACTCTCTGCATTAAAGTTCTAGTTATAACACAGAGCAAGATATGTCAACCTGTGGATTGTGAATCCAAATAGAGTTCTTACTTTAGCTGGCAACGTCACAAGCTGGAGGCCACATTTGGTTTACCATGTTACTGAGGTCAAGAGCCACTGTAATTGCTATTGGGACGGTATCCATCCCAACATATTCAAACCTACTCTACCTCATTCCTAATGCCACAAAAGCCCATGTTAATTCTGAGATGTCAAAGAAATTGTCTACCTGTCTACTGAGGAAACGTCGTTCTACTGTAGGTACCAGTTTCCCATCTCATGCCCCTGGATGATAATAATTCATTAAATAACAACATTGTAATAGAATATCTAATATCTAATCTAATTGCTTCTTGTGGGATCTTAATTTTTAATGTAGCTTGATGGCTGTTTTGATTGGCTTATAGGCATTATATCAAAGCTCAAACAACAAGAGAATCACGTAGAATAAGTTAAAAAGGCATACAAAATGGCCTTCATCAATCATGGAATTGAATTTAGGAGCCAAGAGGTAATGTTGCAGCTATACAGGACCCTGGTCAGACCCCACTTAGAGTACTGTGCTCAGTTCTGGTCGCCTCACTACAGGAAGGATGTGGAAACAATAGAAAGGGTTCAGAGGAGATTTACAAGGATGTTGCCTGGATTGGGGAGCATGCCTTATGAAAACAGGTTGAGTGAACTTGGCCTTTTCCCCTTGGAGCGACGAAGGATGAAAGGTGACCTGATCTGATAGAGATGTATAAGATGATGAGAGGCATTGATTGTGTGGATAGTCAGAGGCTTTTCCCCAGAGCTGCACAAGAGGGCACAGGTTTAAGGTACTGGGGAGTAGGTACAGAGGAGATGTCAGGATTCAGTTTTTTTACACAGAGAGTGGTGAGTGCGTGGAATGGGCTGCTGGCAACAGTGGTGGAGGCGAATACGATAGGGTTTTTTGGAGACTTTTGGATAGGTACATGGAGCTTAGAAAAATAGAGGGCTATGGGTAAGCCTAGTAATTTCTAAGATAGGGACATGTTCGGCACAACTTTGTGGGCTGAAGGGCCTGTATTGTGCAGTAGGTTTTCTATGTTTCTATGTCTCTATAAAAATGGAGTTATATAGGATAACAATTTGGGAAGCAGATAATTTCTACTAATTATCCATCTTCTATTATACTTTTCCCAGATCTGTCTTTTCTGATTTATGAATCCCTTTGTCATGGCTCTAACTGCACTCTAGACATTCAATCTAACCCGCTTTTCATCCTATTGTAGGCCACACCCTGTGTTCTCACTGCCTTCCTTCCCCTCTCTCCATCTTAAAACTCGATCTATTTCTAACATCTCCATTTCCAGAGAAAGGTCATCAGCTTAAAATGTTAAGTGTTTCATTCTCCATAAATGCTGCATAACCTGCAAAGCACTGATGAAAGCTGCAGTTGGGCAAGTAGAATTTTATCTCATACATTATGCTTCATAAAGTATGAGACTTTTGACTGAGATACAAGGTTAAAGGATGAAAATATTTTAAATTAGATGAAACCAAGAATATTTCAGTTTTTGAGCAAATATTTAATTCAAAGGCAAATGGTAATTTGATTTAAAAGAAAAATGACCAAAAATGAAGTTATAACTGAAAATTAATATGGTCCACTTCTCCCTATAAAGGAGGATGGGCAATCTTATATAAGTGTATAAAATTTAAGTGGTATGGATGGAGTGAATGGGGAGAGATTTACAAGGGACCTTTGGAATAATTTTTTCGTCCTAGTGGTGAGCATCTGGAATGAGCTGCCAGAAGAAATAGTTGAGACAGGTACATTAACAACTTTTAAAATACACTTTATCATGACCAGATATTGATTAAGCCTTTTTAATGTTTTGGAGATTGAGGAGAGATTTAACTAAGGTACAGTATATAAAAATATGACAAACCTACACAAAGTAAATGGGAAAGACAAGGAAGTCATTGACTAGGAAACTGAGATTTGACATAACTGGCAGGATTAGAAGAAGCTGAAAGAAACAAAAATTGCCCAAAAGGTAGTGGAAATTTGGAACTCACTGCTTTAATAGGCAATGCAGAAACTTTCATCACATTTAAAAGGCATCTGAAAAACCATTTGAAGAACCATATCCAACAAGACTATTGATCAAGAGCTAAATAGTGGAACAAATATAAGTAGTTTTTTATGGCCAGCTTGTGCATTATTGGTCAAATAGTCACCCACCATGCCTCAAATTTCAATGATTCTAATTCACTGTTAAGAATTATAATGAACAGTGTTTAAATGAATATGATTGAAATGCATTGTTGGCCTTGTATTCTGATAGCTCCCAAAATTTATCCTTTTACCTATTGGCAAGAATGGTATTGATCCTGCTAAATACTTGCACCTAGGTTCACCCAATGACTAAATTCAATTAAATATTTTATGGATCCTAACAGCACAGAAATGTACATTTCACCTGACCATATCCATGCAGACATGCATGTTAAGGAACTTGTATATTTATATTTGATTCAAGTAAATTTCTACAGATGTACAGAGGAGAGGATTTGAACTGGTTACCACATGGTAATAGAGGTGGTGATACTCTGGGTCGAAAGTGGCTGCAGAGGGTTTGATACTCAGCCAGCTCCATCAAGGAATCAGTCCAAGTCCAAGTTTTTTTTTGGTCATCTGACTGTACATATATACAACCAAATAAAATAATGGCGACCCACGAAACATATCACACACACAGCATGGAAAATAAGATATTACCATAATTACGTTAATAAAATATAATTCAAAAATGCATGTAGTACGCAGCACAGGTAAACAGCACAGTAAGCACATTACTGTTGTAGGGACAAGGCCTCAGTGGTGACATGGTATTCATTAGTCTTAGAGTCTGAGAAAGAAGCTGTTACCCAGTCTGGCATTCCTAGTCCTGATGCTCCTGTACCTCCTTCCTGATGGTAGTGGGTCAAAGAGATTGTGGGATGGGCAGCAGTTTTTCTCAGCAATGCTTCAAGCCCTTCGTACACAACACTCCCAGTAAATGTCACAAATTAGGTGGAGGGAGACCCCAGTGATCTTGCTGGTTTTTACTATCTTCTGTAGGGTCTTGTGGTCCAAAGCCTGGCAATTTAAGTACCACACAATGATGCAGCCAGTTAGGACACTCTTGACGTTGCTCCTGTAGAAAGCTGTGGAATGGGGGCGAAGAGGCTTGCACACCTCAGTCTCTTCAGAAAGTGTAGATGTGGCTGAGCCTTCTTGGCTAATCAGGAGTTGTTGTGGGTTCAGGTTAGATTGTCTGTTGTGTGCACAGTGAGGAACTATGCTCTTCATTAGTTCCACAGCAGAGCCATGGATGCGCAATGGAGAGTGGTCTTAACAGCACTCAGAAATACAATGCTAATATTGGGAGCTCTGAGGTCAGCAAAGGAAAAGATGTTGCCTTGTCTGTGGATCCAACTGAGTACAATTAAGGCTTTGATGTTCTGAGAGAGGATGTAGACATTAACTTGATTATTCAGCTAGTGGTACAGGAACATTTTGCAAGGAAGCAACCTTTCCTGTATTTTGAAATGTTTGCCATAGTAGTTCATGATTCAGAAGCAAGCAGTAATCACCCAGTGGATCATGAGTGTTGCCTTGGTTTTAGGGTCTTGATCTTCAAATGCTCTTTTCTTTAGGCTACCAAAGGCTGGGAAGTTTATTGGATAGAAGGTGCAGCACTACAGCATGGAAGAGTGATTTGGAGCCTTACTTGACACCAATCAACATTAAAGTTAATCAATTCCTCAATTAAGTTCATAACTAGTATGTTATCATGTAGCATACATATGAAGGAGACAACTTTCCATGGGCAATCACATTTAAAGCAAGAACTCCTCACCAGCAGAGTCAAAGGCAAAGGTCAAAAAAGGCCATGTTCATTGGTTAATGCTGTTCCCTACATATCTCTCAGAGCTATCTTGAAATGAAATCATATCCTTGTGCTTCTTACAATCATAGTAATAGAGCACCAGGAGCGGCATTTGCTGCTGGGAGAGAATGAGGACTGGTGTGTATTTCCTCAACTTCTGCTTCCTGAAGTTCACAAGCAATTCCTTCGCCTTACTGATGTTGAGTGCAAGGCTATTGTTGTAATACCATTCAACGAGCTGGCCTATCTCACTCCTGTACACCTCCTTGTCACTGTCTGAAATTCTGCCAAAAATAGTTGTGTCATCAGCAAATGTACAGATGCCATTTCAGCTGTGCCTAGCTAAACAGTCGAGAGAATAGAGTACTGGGCTAAGCACACATTGTCGAGGTGCACCAATGTTGAATGCCAGTGAGGAAGAGACGTTGTTCCTGATCAGCACTAACTGTGGTCTCCCAATACTGTACAGAAGTCAAGGATCTCGTTGCAGAGGGTGGTACAGCCTATGCATCTACTTTCAATGAGCTTGGAACTTGGACTCCTAGATTCCTCTGTATATCAACATTATTAAGACCCTATTACTAACTGCGTACATAAATGTGAATTTTTCAACTTCTTCCTCATCATGGATTTTAGTAAAGATCAAGATAACTACTAGGCAGGATATACTATTTGTATCCTGGGTAAAATACTCAACAACTACCCAACCCTACAGGCAATGTAGGGTGTTTAAGCGTGTTCTCATGGTGGAGGTCATGTCTAACATGCCAACGAGGATGTTATGGATGTGATGGGAGGTAAGGACCTCGAAACAATAGTTATCACTAAAGAGGTAGTGATGAGCAAATTTGTGTGCCTGAAGATAAATAAGTCCCCTGTTCCTGATGGAATGCATCCCAGGGTACTGAAAGAAATGGCAGAGGTTATAATAGATAGAGGCTTTGATGATAATTTACCAAAATTCTCTGGACTCTGGGCAGGTCCCGGTGGATTGGAACACAGCAAATGTCACACCACTGTTCAAAAAAGGATTCAGGCAAAAGGCAGGTAACTATAAGCAAGTTAGTTTAACATCTGTTGTTGGGAAAATGCTTGAAGCTGTCATTTAAAAAAAGTAGTGAGGCATCTAGAAAGAAATGGATCCATCAGGCAGATGCAGCATGGATTCAGCAAAAGCAGGTCCTATTGCCTTTGAGTTCTGGAATTTTTTGAGGATGTAACAAGCGCAGTGGATAGAGGGGAACACATGGAAGTTATTTACTTGGATTTCCAGAGGCGTTTGATAAGGTGCTGCATAAAAGACTTCACCATAAGATAAGGATGCAGAGTTGGGGTGATGAATTAGATGGATAGAGGATTGGTTAACTAATAGAAAGCAGAGAGTTGGGATACATGGGTGTTCCTCTGGTTGGCAATCAGTGGTGAGTGGTGTGCCACAGGGGGTCGGTGCTGGGCCCGCAACTGTTCACAATATACATTAACGATCTGAAAGAGAGGACCTAAGTTTGCTGATGATACTAAATTGAGTGGAAAAGCAAATTGTACAGAAGATACAGAGAGTTTGCAGAGAGATATAGATAGGTTAAGTGAGTGGGTGGCAAGGGTCTGGCAGATGGAATGCAATGTTGGTAAATATGAGGTCATCCACTTTGAAGGAGCAGATTATTATTTAAATGGTAAAAAACTGCATTATGTTGCTGTGCATTGGGACTTGGGAGTGCTTGTGTATGAATCACAAAGGGGTTGGTTTGCAGCTACAGCAGGCTATCAAGACGGCAAATGGGATGTTGGCCTTCATTGCTAGAGGGATTGAATTTAAGAGCAGGGAGGTTATGCTGCAACTGTACAGGGTACTGGTGAGACCACATCTGGAGTACCACGTGCAATTCTGGTCTCCTTACTCGAGGAAGGATATACTGGCTTTCAAAGTGGTGCAGAGGAGGTTCACCAGGTTGATTCCAGAGATGGGGTGTGGGGGGGGGGGGGGGGTTTAGACTATGCAGAGAGATTGAGTCGCCTAGGACTGTACTCACTGAAATTCGGAAGAATGAGAGGAGATCTTAGGGAAACATATAAAATTATGAAAGGGATAGATTAGATAGAGGCAGGAATGTTGCTTCCACTGATAGGTAAGACTAGAACTAGGGGACATAGCCTCAAGACTCAGGGGAGTAGATTTAGGATGGAGATGAGGAGGAACTGCTTTTTCCAGAAGGTGGTGAATCTGTAGGATTCTCTGCCCAATGATGCAGCGGCTATCTCAATAAATACATTGAAGACAAGTTTGGATAGATTTTTGCATAGTAGGGGAATTAAGGGTTATGGGGAAAAAGCAGATAGTTGGAGACGAGTCCATGGCCAGATTAGCCATGACCTTATTGAATGACAGAGCAGGCTCAATGGGCCAGATGGCCTACTCCTGCTCCTATTTCTTATTTTCTTGTGTTCTTATGATATTAGAAGGTCGAAGTCCTGGGCAAGTTCAGAAAGTAACTAAGAGTGCTCATAGTTGTAACTGTGCTGCCTTTATGGCAGTTATTTAGTTTATAATATTTTCGCTTAGTAATTCGTTCGTTAGCATTTTTTAGTTAAAGTTAGGATTGTTTAAGTAAATTCGTTGTCTGTAATATATCGCGGCATGTGATGACGTCACATCCGGTTTCGCCGCGTCTTCTGGGAAAATACCGGTTTGAAAAAGACAGGTAGGTGGGGGCCACACATGTGCCAGTCCAGCGCAAGTAAGGTTGTTTTCTACGCACCAGAAATATAGTGAAAGCAACGCTGTAAGTCATGAGATAATCGATATGTTGAATTAAAATGTTAACGCTGATCCTGTTAAAAGTAACGACGGTCGATAAGGTTTATGTTTTCGTTAGTTAAAGAGTCGGGATAGTTTGTGTTGAAGTGTATTTAAAGCAGTCAATGGCGTAGGTAGATTCTGACTGTATGCTGCACTTTAATATAATGTAGTTGTTGTAGTTTACTTTTACAAGTATTCACGATGTAAATGTGATATCTAGAAGGAAACAAATACTGTACCAATCTTGTATTGTTTTATCAACAGTTTTCACCATACGTTAATGTGGAAGAGTGAACAGTAAACGGTTAATCTTACTGTGATTCTGTCTTCATTGACAACGGTTTACCTCGACGTTTAACTCGGGTTCCGTTACACCCGAGCGAGAATGTTACAGTAACCATAATAAATACACACCATGCTGATGGCATGATGTAACAGGCCCTGTTGTCCATTTCAGGTACAAGCCAATGAGAACACCAAAAGGTTAAAGCTCCTAGGAGTATCAATTTGCTCTAACATTTCTATGTTTCTTGGCAGCTATTTACATAACTAAATCATCCTCAAAATGACATCTGCATTGCATTCTTCATCAGTGATAGTCATACAACCTACTGTATGTTGCTGTTTTAATATAAATACAACAAAAATACAATATATCACAAAATTGTTTAAAACTAGAATTATCACAGTACTTTCCCTGAATTCAGTAATAAAGAATCACTCATAAATACTAATACACAATAAAGTATTATTCTCCATATATATTAAAAGCAATGTAAGTATTATTTCACAATATGCTACCTTGTTACAGAATTGCTCCTAATGAATTTAAAATGTACAAATTGCATTTATTATGCCACTCTTCAAAAATTAAGCAAAATGAGAGCGTATGGGAGAGGGTACAAGAACAATTGACTATATTTGAACAATTAGTGTAATTCCTATGATACAAAAGGACCAAATATATTCCCTTAAGAAGTTCTATGGTTAAGCCAATTCTCACAAGTAATGTTAAGCCATCTATTGCTAGTTCAATTGTCTTTATAAAATTCATAAAACTGACTAATAAGTTAAGCACCAAGTAGTAGTAGGCCAGCTGTTAAACTGATTCAGTCTTTGGAAAGATCTGCACTCTAACTACATTCAGAATAACATACAGTAGCTTAAAAATAAATGAACCTCACATTTTAAACATGTTAAGCTACCAGACCTCAAATGATGCGTTTCTCAAATTCCCGTCAGAATTGAAAGTGACACCCCTTTGAGCTGAACTGCAATACCAGCAAAATGTTTACCTTATCTGAGATCATAATTATTTATGAACTCCTTAATCAAATTTTCACCTGAACTTTGACCTTTCAGAAAAATACCAGATGTATTCTCATAATGTCTACTCAGAATGTACTTTTAAATGTCTGATGACATCCTGGTGAGTCTGTTACACACTCTTTCCAAAGACCCTTTCACAATGTGTTGACCAGTACCACATGTAGTCCTCAGCAGATAGTCTAAACAAGGTTTTGTTTATCTACTGTAAAATTTCCTCTCATTTGTTCTGATCTTCTAATTGGAAAGGCTAACATTCAATTAATGTTTATACCACTGTTATCATTTTAGTGGTTCTTAATGTTTTTCCATAGAAGCCAATTAGTTCAATATAATTTAAAATAGTGCCAAAAATACAGTTTATTATAGCTGACATTTCACACATAATAATGTTATCAATAATTGTAATTGGATATAGAGTCACAGAGAAAGACAGCATGAAAACAGACCCTCTGTATCAACTAGGTAATAATAGAGATCTATAAAATTATACGGCTGGCAGGAAGAGGCTTAAGAATGTAATTAGGAGAGCCAGAAGAGGCCATGAGAAGGCCTTGGCGAGCAGGATTAAGGAAAACCCCAAGGCATTCTACAAGTATGTGAACAACAAGAGGATACGATGTGAGAGAATAGGACCAATCAAGTGTGACAGTGGAAAATGTGCAAGCAACCAGAAGAGATAGCAGAGGTACTTAATGAATACTTTGCTTCAGTATTCACTATGGAAAAGGACCTTGGTGATTGTAGGGATGACTTACAGCAGATTGAAAAGCTTGAGCATGTAGACATTAAGGAAGAGGGTGTGCTGGAGATTTTGGGAAGTATCAAGTTGGGTAAGTCTCCGAGTCCGGATGAGATGTACCCCAGCCCACTGTGGGAGGTGAGGGAGGAGATTGCTGAGCCTCTCTCAACAACCTGTTCATCATCAATGGGGATGGGAGAGGTTCCAGGGGATTGGAGGGTTGCAGATGCTGTTCCCTTTTTCAAAAAAGGGAGTGGAGATAGCCCAGGAAATTATAGACCAGTGAGTCTTACTTCAGTAGTTGGTAAGTTGATGGAGAAGATCCTGAGAGGTAGGATTTATGAACATTTGGAGAGGCATAATATGATTAGCAATAGTCAGCATGTCTTTGTCAAAGGAAGGTTGTGCCCTACGAGTCTGATTGAATTTTTTGAGGATGTGACTAAACACATTGATGAAGGTAGAGCAGTAGATGTAGTGTATATGGATTTCAGCAAGGCATTTGATAAGGTACCCCATGCAAGGCTTATTGCGAAAGTAAGGAGGCATGGGATCCAAGGGGATCTTGCTTTGTGGATCCAGAGGGACCTTGCTTTGTGGATCCAGAACTGGCTTGCCCACAGAAAGCAAAGAGTGGTTGCAGACAGGTCATATTCTGCATGGAGGTTAGTGACCAGTGGTGTGCCTCAGGGATCTGTTCTGGGACCCCTTCTCGTCATGATTTTTATAAATGACCTGGGTGAGGAAGTGGGGGGATGGGTTAGTAAATTTGCTGATGACGCAAAGGTTGGGGGTGATGTGGATAATGTGGAGGGCTGTCAGAGGTTACAGTGGGACATTGATAGGATGCAAAACTGGGCTGAGAAGTGGCAGATGGAGTTCAACCCAGATAAGTGTGAGGTGGTTCGTTTTGGTAGGTCAAATATGATGGCAGAATATAGTATTACTGGTAAGACTCTTGGCAATGTGGAGGATCAGAGGGATCCTGGGGTCCGAGTCCATAGGACACTCAAAGCTGTTGCGCAGGTTGACTGTGTGGTTAAGAAGGCGTACGGTGTATTGGCCTTCATCAACCGTAGGATTGAGTTCAAGAGCCGAGAGGTAATGTTCCAGTTATATAGGATCCTGGTCAGATGCCACTTGGAGTACTGTGCTCAGTTCTGGTTGCCTCATTACAGGAAGGATGTGGAAACCATAGAAAGGGTGCAGAGGAGATTTACAAGGATGTTGCCTGGACTGGGAAGCATGCCTTATGAGAACAGGTTGAGTGAACTTAGCCTTTTCTCCTTGGATCCACAGAGGATGAGAGGTGACCTGATAGAGGTGTATAAGATAATGAGAGGTATTGATCGTGTAGATAGTCAGAGGCTTTTCCCCAGGGCTGAAATGGCTAGCATGAGAGGGCACAGTTTTAAGGTGCTTGAAAGTAGGTTCAGAGGAGATGTCAGGGCTAAGTTTTTTTACGCAGAGAGTGGTGAGTGCATGGAATGGACTGCCGGCAACAGTGATGGAGGTGGATACAATAGGGTCTTTTAAAAGACTCCTGGATAGGTACCTGAAACTTAGAAAAGTAGAGGGCTATTGGTAACCCTAGGTAATTTCTAAAGTAAGTACATGTTTGTGGGCTGAAGGGCCTGTATCGTGCTGTAGGTTTTCTATGTTTCTATGAACCACCTATTTTGTTTTCCCCACATTCCCAAGAATTCCTTCCCAAATTCTACCTCATATCTTTATACCAAGGACTAATTTATAATGGCCGAACCTGCACAATTTTGGGACAAGGGACGAAACCAGAGCACCCAGAGGAATCCCAGGTGGTAATGGGAGAATGAGCAAACTTCCAAGTATATTTATTATCAAAGTATGTATACATTATACAACCTAGAAATTCATCTCCTAACAGACAGCCAGTAAAGCCCAAGGAACCCATATAAGAAAAAGACCATCAAGTACCAAATGCGCAGAGAGAAAAAAACATATCATGCCCATAATAAAGAACACAGAAAAATAAAGAAGACCATCGAATACACAATATCCAGAGAAGAGGAATACATTATGCAAACGATAACCACAAGCAGATAGTGTTCTGAACTGAAATCCACAAAGAGAGTCTCATAGTTCACCATAGTTCAGCGCAGAGCCGTGTCATGGAGCAACAAGCTGAACCAGCCTGGCCTTTGCCTTGGCCCCTGACACCCAGACCTTTTCAATCTGGCCTGGTGCCTAAATCAATGTCCAAACATTGGGTATAATCACCTCAGCATGCTCTAGGGCAAGAATCCAACACCCTCGATTTGACTTGTAGCTGACCTTTCAGATTCGGCATAGTGCTTAAATCTCCATCCAAACATCAAGTTCAGTTGCCCCAGTCCTCTCTGGTGCCTGGACTCTGGCGCCTTGATTCGGTTTGTACCTGACCTTTCTGATTCAGCCCTGCAATAAAGTCCCTGTCCAAACATTGCATTCAGTCAATTCGGTCAGCGCTGGTGCCTGTGCCTTGCCGCCTCGATTCGGCCTTCAGCATGGCACTTAAATCGATCGTACCTCAGATCTTCCTTGCTCTCAGAGGATCTGCCTCGCCTTGCCCTGGTTCTGCGGCATCAAATTGCCTCCAAGTCCAAAGAGAAGTTACAGACTATTACCTGCAATGATCGTTTGCCAGAAAAAGTGTGATTAACAAAGTATTTAGCTGTTTTCCTTGGTTTGTTAGCCACCAGCCAGAAGTCCCTGAGGTTCATCAGCGCCATCTTCAACCAGAAGGGGTCCCACTAGGGATCAGGAAAGTGCTCTACTAGCTGTGGTACTCTATCAGCCTAAGCAGGGATCAGGAGGCTTGTGTCACTTCAGAATCATTTTCACAACGTGTATCAGTTCAGTGCAATACATGAAAATATCACTACAAGTTACAAAAGAGATATATTAAAATAAATAAATCATGCAAGAGAGCAAATTAGTGAAGTAGTGTTCATGGACTCTTCAGAAATCTGATGGTGGAGGGGAAGAAACTGTTCATAAAGCATTGAGCGTGCACCCTCAGGCTCCTCCCTGACGGCAGTAATGAGAAGAGGGCATGTCCTAGTGAGAGATCTTAGTGATGGATGCCTTCTTCCTGATGCACTGCGTTTTGAAGATGTCCTCAATGGTGGGGAAGCTAGTGCTCATGGTGGAGTCGGCTTAGTCTACAACCCTCAGCAGCTGTTTTTCAATCCTGTACATTGGAGCTTCCTTACCAACTAGTGATGCAACCAGTCACAGTGCATTCATGGTACATCTGTAGGAATTCTGTAGGAATTGGCTAGCGCTTCAATGACATGCTAAAGCTCCTAATTCTCCTTATGAAATATAGCTTTCATCATGATTGTATAAATTTGTTTGGACCAAAATTGATTGGAAAGATGTTGATACCCAGAAACTTACATCTGCTCAACACACTAAATGCTGGAGGAACTCAACAGGCGAGGCAGCATCATCGGTAAAGAATATAACGACTTTTTGCACCTAGACCCTTCATCAGGACCTGGCCCGAAATGTCGACTGTACCCTTTTCCATAGATGCTGCCTGGTCTGCTGAGTTCCTCCAGCGTTTGGTGTGTGTTGCTTGGAAATCCAGCATCTACAAATTTCCTTTTGTTTGAACTTAAATCTGTACCCACTTTCCAATACAGACCCCCACAATGAGGTGTGCTGTGTGTTCTTCCTTCCCTTTCTGAGGTCCACAATCAGTTCCTTCGTATTACAGACATTGAGTGCAAGATTATATTTTACAATGCCTCTCAAGTAGTTGATCTATCTCACACCTGCATGCCTCCTCGTTACCATCTGAGCCTGTGCTTAGCCATGAACGCAGAGAGTTTTGCAGTGGACTAACCACATATCCTTGAGGTGTAAATTGTCAGTGAGGAAGAGATATTATTTCTAAACCACAATGACCGTGATCTCCTGATGAGGAAGACAAGGATTCAGTTGCAGAGGGAGACAGAGAGGCCCAGATTTTAAAGCTTGTTGATTTGTACTGAGGGGCCAGTAGTGTTGAATCTCTAATGAACAGCAGCCTGATGTAGACATCTGCTGTTCTCCAGGTGGTTCAAGGCTGAGTGGAGAGCCAGTGAGAGATTGCATCAGCTGTAGACCTGTTCTGGTGGTAGGCATCTTGCAGCAGGTCCAAGTTCTTGCTCACATTAATTCAAATTGATTGCAGGTGTACATTGACATAAACATAATTGTATAAGGTGTCAAATTGCAATCCATCTTCTAAATCCACTAAAACTCCCTATTGGATTTGCCAAATGCGTATTTGATTCCAGCCAAGAGAGAGATTTAATTTTGAAAATTCAGAGATCATCTTTTGGGAGAGCGTTAGAGTTTTATCATTCTGATTTATACATTTTATAAATCTAATTTTGATAAAGTTGTTAATCCCATCTGTAATCTCCTAACAGTAAAAAAAATCTCTATCATCTCCACGGTGAGCACTTTTATCCATGTCTTCAACACACATTCTGGCAAAACTTGATCACGAACATAATAGTCCCAGCAGTAAATCTCACTTCAGGTACAAAATAAACATCAGCAGATGTAGCTTTTGCAATATCAGAGATTTTATTTTATTTTCAGTGAATGAAATTACACTAAACTTGGCACTTTAATCTGGATGCTTAAATGCTGCGCTCCAAAATCCTAACCACTACTGTTCTCTTAAAATAATATGTCTATGCCAACCAATCTAAACAAAACCAAGGGCAGAGTAGGAGACTGCACACCTCAAGAGACGCAAACTCAGAGCATAACTTTGTACAAACCTTTGATTCATATAAGTATGATAAGCTTTATTATGTTTCTTCAGATGCATGTCAATTTACCTGTAATATTAGTGAAATGTTATTAAACACTGGACCTCAATAATCACTCAGTAATAATACATAGATTTATTAGATTGTGAGCCAAGATAAGAGACTTCCATAGATGTTTTGTTTACCCTACAGACAAACCATTAAAGTTCTATCTGAAAAATACATTAACCTTGGTTTTGTCAATATGCTAAGGCAAATAAATGAAATTTCCTCTGAATTATGTGGTAATATTAGTTACAAATAAAAAAAATAGGGCAAAAAGGGCAAAATAATCCTTTATCATTAGACTAAGGTCAAATAAAATAAATGAAATTTTCGCTGAATTATGTGGTAATATTAGTTACAAATAAAAAAAAGGGCAAAAAGGGCAAAAGAATCCTTTATCATTAGTCTAAGGTCAAATAAAATAAAGACATATATAAATGCAAGAATGTATATGGATTAGACCTTTGTTGAAACTATCTAGTACTAAGGAACAGGTTCAGCTGTTTAAGAGCACAGTAAAATAGGGGATCATTACTCAAAAATTCTAGTGCAATACATCAAGTATGCTAGATAATAACTGCAGCAAAGCACTGATGACCAAGATATTGCCCACAACTGAACAGCATTCTCTTGTCACTGAAAGTACACTGGCCTAATGCATAGATTGGCCTAGTTCAGATTTGCAGTCTGCTGAGGGCTAGATCTGTGGCATTCAAGAACAGTGATCTAGAACTGTACAAGTAGTTCAGTTACAACCTATGGAAGGCTTTCTTAAGAATGATAAAACAATTCTGATTGAGGTTAGAGATGGATACACATCAGCTCTGGCAGGGTTTGCAGGCCATCATTTCCTATAAATTGAAACCTAACATCATGAATGGCAGTGATGCTTCACTCCCAAATGAGCTCAACACTTCTAATCCATGCTTTGAGAGAATAAAACTACATCTATGTGAATTCCTGCAGCATCGGGATCTCTGTCTCGGAAGCCGACATCTTTCAAGAGGGTGAATCCTCTGAAGGTGTCAGTGCCTGATGGTGTACCTGGTAGGGCTCTGAAAACCTGTGCCAACCAACTGGCGGGAGTGTTCAGGACATCTTCAATCTCTCACTGTTGCAGTCAGTGGTTCCCCCGCTTCAAAAGGGTGACAATCATACCAGTGTCCTAATAGAGCAGGATGAGCTACCTCAGCAACTGTCATCCAGTGGCACTCACATCTACTGTGATGAAGTACTTCGAGAAGTTGGTCATGGCCAAAATCAACTCTTGCCTAAGCAAGGATCTGGACCTGCTGCAAATCGCCTAACTGTTCACCCACTGAAAGGTCAGTTTCCTGGCTAGTCCTGTCATTGGACTGTCCATGTATTGATTTAAGAAACTTTCCTGGATACACTTAAATTCTGTCCCATCTAAACCCTTTACACTTGGAAGGTCCCAATTTACATTAGGGAAGTTGAAATCCTCCATGAAAACAACTCCATTATTTTTATGTTTCCTTAATCTGATTGCATATCTGTTCCTCAATGTCCCAGTGGCTATTAGGGGGTCGGTAGTAAAATCCCATCAGTGTGATTGCACACTACCTATTTCTGAGCTCCACCCTTGCACTCAAAGTCAATAAGACCAAGGAATTGATTGTGGACTTCAAGAAGAGTAAGTTCAGAATCAGAATCAGAATCAGAATCAGGTTTATTATCACCAGCATGTGACATGAAATTTGTTAACTTAGCAGCAGCAGTTCAATGCAATACATTGTTATGAATGTACCACAGCTCTGAGGGGCCGAAGGGTGTGGGGGTAGCCCCCTCCTTTGTGAGAATCGCAAGATCACTATTGAGTCAATTCAGGAGACACAGGAAATGAGAGAGAGACATGCAGAATCCACAAAAGGGTTAGAATGTGTCCTGGCCTCCGAAAGGTGGACCCATTGATACCGACTATTGTCTCTTGGAGACGGACTTGTGTATTGCATCCTGGACGATGCAATCAAAGCCCCAGGCAATGAACCAAGGAGGTGGTTGGTGGAGGGATTGCATCATCCCCAACCTGATTGACACCTGAGACCCTGTGAGTCAGGATAAAAAGAGGGTCTGTGGGAACAGCCCCTCAGACGCACCAGAAGACACGCTAGAAATCCTGTGACAGCGTTTAATAGCGACAGCCGGTGGGGGGCTCATGTGCGTCCTTCCCTTGCCTGGGATTGGCGGCCTCACCACGGAAGAACGGCTTTAGCTAAAGGAGAGGCCACACGTGAACGGCCACCCCCAACGAGACTCCGACGGATCAAACTCATAAAGGTTGGAAAACCCACAGGGTAACTGTTCCCATTCTATTCCTATTTCTCTCTCTCTCTCCAACAAAGTGCAACACAGCGACAACCAAAAGATGGCAGCTTTTGGAACTGCAGTGAACTGTACATTTCCATCGGACAATTCATTATCCCCTAGACAACGATAGAGCTTATTTCTTATTGATTATTATTATACCCGCACTTTTAGATTTAGTATTGACAACGTATATTATCTGTATGTTTGCATTGATATTATTTTTGTGTATCTTTACTAATAAATACTGTTAAAAATAGTACCATCAGACTTCAACGGACCTCTCTATCTTTGCTGGTAAGTGACCCAGTTACGGGGTACGTAACAATTGGGGTTCTCGTCTCGAGATTTGATACCAAATTGGGGGGGCCAGTGAATCGGGCTTGTAAGTCCAAACTTGGATCTGGTTACGCGGGTAGCCAGACGGGAATCCAGTAAAGATGGACGTGGGTGAATTTATAGAAAACCCGACTCTGGAGGCACTGGAGGCGGCCACAAAATCAGACTTGATAAATTTGGCGAAGAGGTTAAACCTTGCAGAGGTGAGGTTGTCAATGAAAAAGTGGGAGGTGCGAAGGGCCATAACTCAGTACTATATTGGGAAGAATGTGTTTACAGCTGAGGTATTGGAAAATATCCCTGAAACGGTACCAGCTAGTGGGACGGCTCAGTTAGAGTTGGAGAAATTAAGGTTGGAACATGCAATTAAGTTAAAGCAGCTGGAAGCAGCTGAGAAGGAGAATGAAAGAGCCGAGAGAGAGAGAGAGAGAGAGAGAGAGAGAGAGAGAGAGAGAAAGAGAAAGAAAGAGCCAACAAACGAAGGGAGCATGAGCTCCAGCTAAAAGAGTTAGAGGTGAAACGGGAGCAGGACAGAGCTGAGAAGCAAAGAGAGCATGAACTTCAGTTAAAACAGCTGGAAGCAGCTGAGAAGGAGAAGGAAAGGGCCGAGAAAGAGAAGGAAAGGGCCGAGAAGGAGAGGGAGGCAGAGAAACAGAGGAAACATGACTTGGAGATGGAGAAGTTAAAGCAAGAGCAACGAGTTCAGGGGTCAGACCGAGAGGAGCGGTTTAATGTTAGTCCGGAGTTGAGGTTAGTACCTCCGTTCGAGGAGACGGATGTTGATAGTTATTTCTTGCTTTTTGAAAAGGTGGCAGTGAATCAGAAGTGGCCCAGAGATCAGTGGGTGGCGTTGTTACAAAGTGTGTTAAAAGGGAAGGCACAGCGGACATATACGGCGTTGTCCATGGAGGAGGAAGAGGAGGAGAATTATGACAAAGTAAAGGCGGCCATTCTCCGGAGTTATGAGCTAGTACCTGAAGCGTATAGACAAAAGTTCAGGAATTTAAAAATGGGGGGGAATCAGACGTATACCGAGTTTACCTATGAGAAGGGTGTGCTCTTGGACCGTTGGTGCACCGCAGAAATAGTGGACGAGGATTATTGGCATCTCAGGGAGTTAATTCTGATTGAGGAATTTAAAGGTTGTGTTTCGGAGGATATCCGGATGTATTTGAATGAGAAGCCGAATAAGTCCATCTCAGAATTTGCTAGGTTCGCAGATGAATATGCCCTAACCCACAAGTCAAAGTTTTCCTCGAATAAAAGTTACCAGAGAGACTGTGGGAACGATCGAGAAAGCCCGCCGGCTGAGGCAGAGGTACCGCTGGGAGCTAGTGGTAAGATTGAGGGGAAAAAGCAAGACGGCCAGAGATTTCTGGGCTTGACCTGTTTTAATTGTGGAAAGGAGGGGCATATTGCATCTAGGTGCTTTGCTCCAAAGAAAGAGACAGGAAAAGGGAAAGCAGCAGTCCCTATCGGATGTGCCGTGGTAATCAGTAAATCGACAAGAGAGCCCCGGGTAGACAGAGTACGAGAAGGGTCTGAGACTTGTCTGTCACACGGAACCATGTCTGTGAGTGAGGGAGACCCACCAGTTCCCGTGCGAATCTGGAGAGACACGGGGGCTGAGCTGTCGTTGATCAGAAGTAAGGTACTAGAGTTTGGTCGCAAGACGAGAATGGTAGCTGTGAAGGGAATAAGTAAAGGGACAGAAATGGTGCCCTTACATAAGGTCATTATGGATTGTGAGCTGGTATCTGAACCAGTTGAAATAGGGGTGCGATCAGAATTCCCGAGAACTGACGCGGACGTCCTTCTCGGTAACGATTTAGCCGGTGGTAAGGTTTGGGCAGCCATGACGATGACAAGCCGGCCGGTGAGTGCTGCGGCCCCGCCCCTAGATTCCAAGATCTATCCCGCATGCGCGGTCACTCGCAGCATGTCGAGAGAGGCAGCTGAGAACGAGAGCAGTTTAAATCTGGCCAGTTTCGATTTGGCCGAGACGTTTTTACCGACCCTGTACCACGAGGGTTTAGAGCATATATGTCAAACTCAAGGCCCGCGGGCCAAATCCGGCCCGCGGTGGAATTATCTTTGGCCCATGAGATATCTAATTACTATTAAAGCTGGCTCCAGTAATCGAAGCGCCTATGGCGTATGATATGGCTAATGCTGAGTTTATTCAGGTACCAGGTTTTCAGGGTTTTTAGTGTTTATTCGGCAGTCTTCTTCATAAGAAACGGAATTTGTAAAGTGAAACACTTTGTAGTTATAGCAGAGACTGAGACACATGAGAGCAGGCTGAAAAAACGGAGGCAACGAAAGCTGCGTTCGCACGCGTCCGACTGATCCGGCCCGCATGAAGCTGCATTTTGCTCAATCCGGCCCGTGACCTAAAATGAGTTTGACACCCCTGGTTTAGAGGGTGGTAAAACGAAGAGTAGTAAAGTGAAAAAGGGTAAGGGAGAGGAGGTAGAACTGCCCTTAGCGAGGAGAAAGGTTCTAGAGGCAGAAAATAAAGATGAGGAACCATTAGAGCGGTTAAGAGGTCCAGAGTTGGACAGGGATGATTTGTCTGGTTTGGCAGAACTGTTTGAAGAAGTTGAAAATTCTAAAGGTGTTCCCGATAATGAAATGAGGGCAATCCTAGATGAAAAGTGTGCCCTTGCCTTGAAGAAGTCTGCTGGGTTGGCAGATGAGGTTGTTTCAGCCCGCGGGGTTGAGTTTACTCCGGAAGGGAGTTGCCCAGAGAGTAACTGGGAGGGTCAGGGGAACTTAGAATTTGAAAAGGGAATGGGTATTGAAAGCCTGGAAGAGGCCAATGTCCCGTTTGAGTGTGTCCAAGATGGGGATGCACGTGGCACTGAACCTAGTAACGGAGCTCAGAAAAAGTCTGAGGTATTTGATTCAGTTGAACGAGATGGCCGTCCTTGTGGGTCCGATAGATTTGGTTCAGTGAAGAAAGGGTTAACCTCGGTAATAGTGGGAAGTGAGAGTTCCCAGGTGTTTGTGCTCGAAGGTGTGTTAAAAGTTAATGCGGAGCTCAAAAATGGGGAAATAAATATTATTATTGAAGGAAACGGGAAATCTGTAGTTCCCAAATCGAATGAAGAAATTTTAAACCCTGCAGATCGCTTACAGATTAAGCCGGGAGATGACGGGGTCCCCCGTGCTATTGTTATTTCAGAGTGTGGTGTGAAAAGGCAGAATTTGAAATGCTGCTTGAACAAAGAGTTCGAACTGAAAACACATAGCCTGAAGGGTCCTGACGAGAGGGCTAGCCTCTTGTGTAAAATTAAAGAATTGGGTGGTAAGTCAAAAGATGGTCTAAGTTTGGGACACGGTGTTGATAAAATAATTCCTATGGAAAAAGCAGGCGAGAGTTTATTTTGCCAAAGTACCCAGGCTCCCCACGTGGGAACTAACCGGAAAAGAGGCGACGGTTAATGGGGACGCCATTTTTAAATAGCAAAGCCGGTTGTACGGGATTTCGACAAAGCATGTGAATAATAAAGACAACCCCATGGAAGCCTGCCTGTTAAGTTTGAAAACGACCGAAAGATTAGTATTTACATAAACTTTTGTAGATGCTTGTAAGCTAAGATCACCACTCCTTAGTTTTGTTGCTGAGGGGAGGAAATAAAAATAGGTGGTTATTAAACTGAAGTCTGATGCTACAAGACTTTTGTAAGGTACAAGACGTTAAGATATTAAAGGAAGTGACACAGTAATCATTAACTGTTTAGATGCTGAATCGAATGGATAACTGTATTACTCTGCAGTGAAAAGAAAAGCTTTTGTATTGTGTTAGATTCTAAAATCCTGTAAGACTCTGTACTACTTCGTTTTCACCGCTGGTGAAAAGCTTTGAAGAAAGGGGGTGTTATGAATGTACTACAGCTCTGAGGGGCCGAAGGGTGCGGGGGTAGCCCCCTCCTTTGTGAGAATCGCAAGATCACTATTGAGTCAATTCAGGAGACACAGAAAATGAGAGAGAGACATGCAGAATCCACAAAAGGGTTAGAATGTGTCCTGGCCTCCAAAAGGCAGACCCATTGATACCGGCTATTGTCTCTTGGAGACGGACTTGTGTATTGCATCCTGGACGATGCAATCAAAGCCCCAGGCAATGAACCAAGGAGGAGGTTGGTGGAGGGATTACATCATCCCCAACCTGATTGACACCTGAGACCCTGTGAGTCAGGATAAAAAGAGGGTCTGTGGGAACAGCCCCTCAGACGCACCAGAAGACATGCTAGAAATCCTGTGACAGCGTTTAATAGCGACAGCCGGTGGGGGGCTCGTGTGCATCCTTCCCTTGCCTGGGATTGGCGGCCTCACCACGGAAGAACGGCTTTAGCTAAAGGAGAGGCCACAAGTGAACGGCCACCCCCAACGAGACTCCGACGGATCAAACTCATAAAGGTTGAAAAACCCGCAGGGTAACTGTTCCCATTCTATTCCTATTTCTCTCTCTCTCTCCAACAAAGTGCAACACAGCGACAACCAAAAGACGGCAGCTTGTCGAACTGCAGTGGACTGTACATTTCCATCGGACAATTCATTATCCCCTAGACAACGATAGAGCTTATTTCTTATTGATTATTATTATACCCGTACTTTTAGATTTAGTATTGACAACGTATATTATCTGTATGTTTGCATTGATATTATTTTTGTGTATCTTTACTAATAAATACTGTTAAAAATAGTACCATCAGACTTCAACGGACCTCTCTATCTTTGCTGGTAAGTGACCCAGTTATGGGGTACGTAACAACATAATCTAGCAGAGAGAGAAAAAATAATAATAAATAAAATAAAACATAATAAACAAGTAAATCAATTACGTATATTGAATAGATTTTTTTAATGTGCAAAAACAGAAATACTGTATATTAAAAAAAGATGAGGTAGTGTACAAAGCTTCAATGTCCATTTAGGAATCGGATGGCAGAGGGGAAGAAGCTGTTCCTGAGTCACTGTGTGCCTTCAGGCTTCTGTATCTCCTCCCTGTACTTTTCTCCTACAGTGAGAAAAGGGCATGCCCTGGGTGCTGGAGACCTTTAATAATGGACGCTGCCTTTCTGAGACACCACTCCCTAAAGATGTCCTGGGTACTTTGTAGGCTAGTACCAAGTTGCAGCTGACTAGATTTACAACCTTCTGCAGCTTCTTTCAGTCCTGTGCAGTAGCCCCTCAATATCAGACAGTGATGCAGCCTGTCAGAATACTCTCCATGGTACAACTATAGAAGTTTTTGAGTGTATTTGTTGACATACCAAATCTCTTCAAACTCCAAATAAAGTACAGCCGTGTGAGTTGTAGAAACGTATACCAGTCCTCATCAAAGGATCAGAAGTGGAATGGGTGAGCAGTTTCTGGGTGTCAATATAGAAAACCTACAGCACAATACAGGCCCTTCAGCCCGCAATGCTGTGCTGAACATGTCCCTACATTAGAAATTACTAGGGTTACCCATACCCCTCTATTTTCCTAATCTCCATGTACCTGTCCAGAAGTCTCTTAAAAAGACCCTATCATATCCAACATATTGATGCAAATGGCTATATTCCCTTAGAAGTTTAAGGAGAATTAGATGTGGCGAAGATGTTTCTTATGGTGGGGGTATCCAGAACTAGAGGGTACAGCCTATAAATTGGGGGTTGACCTTTCAGAACAGAGGTAAGGAGGATTATTTTTAGCCAGACAGTAGTGAAGCTGTGGAATGCTCGGCCACAGACTGCAGTGGAGGCCCAGTCCTTGTGTATACTTAAGTTGACCATTTCCTGATCCATCAGGGCATCAAAGGATATGGCAAGAAGGCAGATGTATTGGGTTGAGTGGGACCAGGGATCAGTCATGATGGAATGCCAGAGCAAACTCGACGGGCTGAATGGCCACATCCTGCTCCTATGTCTTATGGTCTAATTGGTAAGTCACTCACAGATTTTTACAGATGTATTGAGGAGAGCATTGTAACTGGCTGCATCACCATCTGATATGGTGGGGTCACTACACATGATTAGAAAAAACTGCAGAAAGTTGTAAGCTCAGCCAGCTCCATCATGGGCATTAGACACCCCAGCATCATGGACACCTTCAAAAGGTGATGCCTCAAAAAGGCTGCATTCATCATTAAGGATTCCCAACACCAGGACATGCCCTCTTCTCACAGCTACCATCAAGGAGGATGTACAGGAGCCTGAAGACACACACTCTACTTCCCCTCTGCCATCATAGATAATGAACTCATGAAGACTTCCTCAGTAATTTTTACCCCTGACTTTTTGTGCTACTTATTTATTTTATTATACATACTTATTGTAATTTATGTTTTTTAATTGCTATTGCAAAACAACAAATGTCACAACCTATGCTAGTGATATTAAACCTGATTCTAATTCTGATTTTAAGTCAGGTTTTTGAATGCTGCATTTTGGAGGGGGGGGGGTAGGGTGAGGAGTATCAGGACTGACATTTTGGATATTTCTGAGGGGAAAATTGGACTAATATTTCAAATACTCAGAAAGGAGGTATTCAATATTCCTCTATTCCTCTTGTAAGCAACCTATGCAATTCATCCTGTGATTACAGCCACTATACCTGCTGTACCTAGCCTCAGTGTGTTCTTCCCAATAAGATAAACAGTCATGTTTCTCAAGATCATTAGGAGTGTTAGGGACAGGTTTTGGTGGTGATGGGAGCACCCAGTTTGAAACAAGTTCACTTAACTAGCAATCATGCAAATCAACATAACTCTAGAAAACCATAAATTATCCTAGGAGTGGCCAAACAATTATTACAAGGACAACATTGTCCCCACTCCCTTGCAATGTTCCAAATAGCTCGTCATCTAAGGAAAGATAGGAACTCATGCACCCTAACACAGGGACAGGGATGGCTTGTCCCTGTAGATGCAAGTCTAAATTCCAGGAATTTAATTTCCAGAAACTAGTCAGTATAGCCATTCAGAAAGTAATAAAAGTTTAGTTATATAACACTGAAAAAGCTGCATGCTGGAGAAAATGTAACTCACAACTTATCTTAATTAAATTTAAAGATCTTCCGAAAGTGTCTACTGTATTAAAATTTTCTACAGGATTGGTATCAAATTAAATTTTGGATTTCCATCTAAATGAGTGAAAATTAGACCAAATGACCAAGAGCTTAGTCAGAAAGATAGCTTTTAGAGTCATTGAGTAATAGTGCTTTATAACACAGAAGTTCACTCTTCAACCCCACCCACCCCCCATGTCTGATCCAATCAAGTAATACACACAAAATTTTGGAGGAACTCAGCAGGTAGCATCAATGGAAAGGAATAAAGAGTAGACAATTTGGGCTAAGACCCTTCATCAGGACTGGAAAGGAAGGAGAACAAACCAGAAAAAAGAGTTGTGGGGATGGGAAGAAGTACAAGCTAGGAGGGTGAAGCAGATGGATGGGGGAGGGGCAGGTGAAGTGAGAAGCTGGGAGGTGATAGATGGAAAAAGAGCTGCTGAAGAAGTAACCTGATAGGAGAGGAGAGTGCCCACAAGAGAAAGGGAAGGTGGTGCACGAGAGGGGAGGCGATAGGCAGGAGTAAAGAAGAGGTAAGATGGAAGCCTGAATGGGAAGACCAAGAAGGGGAGGGTGGAGAAATTGCCAGATATTAGAGAAATCAATGTTTATGCCACACGGTTGGAGGCTACCCAGATGGAATTGTTCCTCCAACCTGAGAGTGGCCTCATTGTGGTAGTAGAGGAAGCCATGGGATTTCTTTTTAGAATAGGAATGGGTGATTAGAATTAAAATAGTTGGCCATTTATCTAATCTAATCCCATTTATAAGGATTTAACCCCGACTTTCAATGCCTTGTTAATTCAAGTGTTTGTCTACTTCCTAAATGTTAAGAGAGTATCTATCTCTCTACTTACTTCCTAGACAGTGCAAATACCCTTCCTCAAATTTCCTTTACCACTCTTACTCCTCACTTAAACAAATGCCCTCTGGTTTTAAGATATTTCAGTTAAAGAGGAAAGTGTCACACTAGTCAATCTATCTACAGTATTATTTACCTCTATTAGATACACACTCAGCCTCTTCCAATTCAAAGAAGACAAACCAAGTTAATTTAGTCTCATCATAACCAAAAGATTCTACTAGATCGCCTCAGCACCCTATTTTAATCATATATTTTCTTTAGTGTAGTGACCAAAACTGTGCACAGCATTCCAGCTGAAACTTCAAAGTTTTATGAAGTTATGTTATGACTTCTATGTATTTATATTCAAAGCCACATTTAATGAAACTTGCATCCTATGTGCCTTTTACACACTCATCTTCTGTCACCTTTAGGGATTATCACACCAAGGTCCCTTAATATTCCTTA
The DNA here is from genome assembly GCF_048418815.1 of Hemitrygon akajei. Classification (NCBI taxonomy): domain Eukaryota; kingdom Metazoa; phylum Chordata; class Chondrichthyes; order Myliobatiformes; family Dasyatidae; genus Hemitrygon; species Hemitrygon akajei. The sequence continues at coordinate 50,843,558 of NC_133138.1, forward strand.
GGGCCCCACCATTCACGGAATATGTCCTATCCTTAAATCTCCCAAAATACACTACCTCATATTTATTGAGATTAAATGTCATCTACCATTGTTCCATCCACTTTATCATCCAAAAGGAAAAGAAGAATGAAGTTGGCTAGGATGTTGGTAGCTGAAGTCACACTGCAGAGATTAAAAACAGGAAATCAAATGCAGCCCAGAAATGGAAAATCAAGGGTATTTCAGAAGATTGTAGAGATCGGGAGACATAGGTCAATGGAGGGCTTGGGGAAAAAAAGTAAAAAGTGAGAGTTTTAAAAGTTGATACGCGGTTTAACTGGGAATAGTATAAATGAACAAGCACAAATAGAATACAAAGATGACTTCAGCTGCAACCAGATCAAGTGGCAATATTTTTCAAACTGAATTCAAAACAATGTTGACATTGATAGAAAAATTGGCTTACATTTGAAATGTCTTCGCTTTAAACTTTAAAAAGGATTTCACAGACAATAAAAAGCGTTATTAGGTAGACAAATCTGCCCGTCAAAGTCTCACGAGGTCTTTTCACTTTAAGCGCACCTCAATTGCATCGGTATCGAGAGCAATTACAGAGTCTCCATGTCAATTCCCTTGACAAGGAATAGATATCTTCAATAAAATAGTGATTTTTTTTGTTCTCAAAAGAGCCTCCCTGCAAATCCGTTATAGAAAGATTTTTCACAAACGATCAGTTCTCAGTGACGGTGCACTGTCACTTTATTGTGAGGTTTGTGCTTTTACCCCTTGAGTGCGCTGCCATTTAGCGCCAGCTGCTGGTACGATCCTCCCCATTGCACACATTGCGGGACAGAGAAGGAAGGTGATGAGGGAGACCGCCCCAGGACACTTGAGACACTACAAAGGGAACCCTTCGGGGAAAAAAAATAAGCTCAGGATCCTGTGTGTTTTGTTTGTTTCATTATTCTCGAAATTCACTGTTATTCATAAAGTATAAAAGTAAAGCAGAAAAAGGTGAAGACCCGCCACTCCAGCCCGTCCCAGATCGCCATGGCAACTACTGGCTCGGTCTTTTCAACCTTTAATTGATTGGCCGCTCCCATTAAATGTTGTACAAGAAGGTGTTATTACATTGTAGGCATGTGGACTGACGGGGGCGCCGCGTTATTACTTTGGGTGTATTACTACTTTTAAAACGATGAATCCGCGAGGGTTACCCGGCGCGCATGCGCACGCCGCTGGTCACGTGAGGGGAAGATGCCACTCACTCCGAGTCCCGGGCGGTGGACTCGCGACTGGCAAGCCGGCACAGGGAGATGGGTCCACCATCAGGCACTGATCCTTTCATTGCTGTTAGCTTCCCACGATGCGCAAGTTGGGGGAATTGGTCGGCCCCACGTCAGCCAGCATTAGCGTCCACTTCACTTGACTGCTGGAGGCATGCTGCGCTGGGGCCGACGCAGCCGGTTCAAATTTCCCACGATCCCTGGAGGTCTCTCTCTCCATCTGTCACTGCAGCTTCCTGCGGTGCAGTAAAATTGAACTCCCTGATATCACCGCAGATAAGTCAGGTCAACCTTTCTGCCGGGCGTGTTTGCAGTAGGACGACTATTTTTTTTTTGCAATCTAGATCTGGGAGCACATTAAAAAAGCCTCACCAATTGTGATGTTCACGGGGGAAAAGAAGCGCCGATTATTCTCTGTATTTGATGAGTGTATCTGTTTCAGAATTTTAACATTGAATACTGTATTCAAGGTTAAATGAAGTTTGTTTTGATGGCGAGAAAGGCTTTTTTTCCAGTCGTATATACGTTTTATCTGCTATACACCGTTTATTCAGAAAATTACATTTTTTCTAGTGAAGCATCAATCTCAGAATAGCAGAGAGTCAGTTCAACTAGTTTATATTTGTTTGTGATACACTGATGTCTGAACACGGAATCCTTATTATTTCAGTGTTCATGGAGTGTTTTAAGTTCTGGCCTGTTGGCATATTAAACTCATTTGGATGAGTTACTATGACAATAAGCTTGACTGCTAAACTCCAGCAATTTTTATACTGCAAGACAAATTAGAAAAGTGAATCTTCGTCATTAATAGGCATATTAAATAAGATTAAACTTTCAACACATGCAGTATTTTAAAACAGGATCTTCTCCATAGTTTCCAATAAAGGGTAGACTTAGGCAGAACAAATAGGTTAGGCAAAATTTCACCACAGGTTCGGATTTGTGAATCTTCCCACTATACCCCATCAGTTGCACTAAGATCTGAGGAACATCTGATGGAAACCCCCTGTTCACAAGAAATCAGTAAACCCTGAGGAAATAAAAACAATTTTTTCCTCTGAACTTTTAAGTTGCTGGGTGTCGTTGTCAAATGACAAAGTGAGTATGGACATTATGGGTGAATATTCCCTAGCAGTTCTGAAGGTTCTTGGACCTGAAACAGTTGTTTCTCTTCCACAGATCCTGCCTGACCTGCTGAGTGTTTTCAGAGTTTTCTATGATCACTGGACTGCCACATAGGGATCCGTTAGTCTCGTGAGACCATGGATTTGCGCCTTGGAAGGATTTTCAGGGTGCAGGCCTGGGCAGGCAGACCAGCAGTTGCCCAAACTGCAAGCCTTCCCCTCTCCATGCCACCGATGTTGTCCAAGGGAAAGGCACCAGGACCCATGCAGCTTGGCACCGGTGTCGTCGCTGAGTGATGTGGTGTTAAGTGCCTTGCTGAAGGACACAAACACGCTGCCTCAGCTGAGGCTCGAACCAGTGACCCTCAGATCACTAGACCGATGCCTCAACCACTAGGCCACGTGCCAACACTGGACATAAGGGCATGAGAAACCCAACAAACTGTCCTAACCCCACTGGAGCCTTTATCACCAGTAAGAAAGCAAAGATCAGGCTGAAGAGGATTTCTCCTGCTCCATAAAATTCTGTGGCACGGCAACATTCAACCAAGGATAGCACTTTAATTGAGAGGGTACAGTGAGGTGGAAGTCACAAAAAGCAATGTGTATGTATTCTATATGCATGTAAACAATCATAGGGATTAGAAACAGGAGTAGGAAAGCAAGTACATTAAATCTGCTTTGCCGTTTATTGTTGATCTGATCGTAAGCTCAACTCTACATTCTTGTCTATTCACAGTAACAATTCACAACCTCTTATTGAGACCCTATCTACATTGATCTTCACTGCCCTTTGAAGAAGAGAATTATAAATTCTTATGACCCTCCAAGAGAAGAATATTGCCTTGTCTCCACCTTAAATGAGTGATCCTTTACTCTTGTCAGTGGCCTCTCTTCTACATTCTCCAAGCAAAGAGTACATTGTCTCCACATCCACCCTGCCAAGCTGAATCTTATATGTTGCAATGAAGTCCCCTGTATTCTTTTAAATCTCACTGGAAACCTGTGCCATCTTTCCCTATTCCAGGTTTTAGTATCGCAAACCTTTGAAATACAGTGGAATCTGGTTAATTGGGCAGCTGCTTAGTTGGAACAACTCTTAACAAACAAAAAACAATTGAAGAAAATAGCTGGGATTCCCTTTGTTCATCTGTGACAATATGCTGACTAATTGGGACAGGAGATTGTTGCCGAATATGTTCTAACTAACGCCAATCACATGCATGTCGTGTGGCCATTAGACATTCCGCCATGCTTTGAACAATTTTTAAATACTGTCAATTGTGTAGGTTTGCGTTCAAAAAGCAGTGATTCTTGTGACTGATATTTGGTGAGAAATAAGCAGTAAGACAATTCGGTACTGTTTTGCTCAATGCTGTTTCAAGCATTCAGGCTTGGAGATGCCAGAAACTACGAGCAGTGAAAAGGAAACGATTTCACTACTTCAACAAGTTAAGAGCTATGAAGAACTTGAAGGTATCAGCAATCATCTTGAATGTTGCCTTTGGTCCTCACTGGACATTCAGCTCTCACCTGTGGCTCCAAGTAGATGCATACATTCGAAAGTGGCCAGACCTCAATATGCCACTTCAACAGCTGGGCTAAATCAGGTGAAGGTAGTCAGTGGGACTTATGTCCTGGTGATATAAGGATGTACCTGTCCTAGCATGCAAAGTCACCTCTAGCGGACTGGGAGATGAGATATACAGTGAGATCCCACGGCCAGGGAGATGGTTCTGCAATGCTACATGGAGAGCAAATCACATGGCAAAGCACAGAAGAAGTCATGGTCATCCACTGCAACCAAAAAAGACCTCAAATGTGATGTCTACTTGTCCCACTGGACCTGGACGTCCAAGGTCAAGAGAGTGGAACTGCCCCAGTGCCACAGCTTTTCCATTTTATTAACTTCCCTGCACAGATTTCCTGTCATCGTCAGATATGACGGACAGCTACTAGTAGTGTTAGTTGTGTTATAATTTGTTCTGTATTTCATTTAAATATATAATCTGTTACTCATTCAAATGACAGTTTGTCTTTTTAATACCTTTTTAACTATTCCTATGAAACTTCAGCTAATTGGGCAGCCACATCATTCGGCCACAATGTACTGGTCCTGATGTATTCCAAAAACTGTAATTCGCTGTACTTCCAATGCATTAGCATCTTTAAATAAAACAATCAGTACTTTACATATGATCATCACAATACCCCATATAATTGAGGCATAACGACTCGACTTGTTTATTGAATTCCCTTGCAATAAAAAAAGGTCTATTTTTCCAATTTTCTGCAGTACCTGCAGACTAGTCTTTAACGAATCATGCACTAGAATAATCAATATCCTTGTATTTCAGAGCTCTACAATCTCTTTCTACATGTCAGATTTTACCATGAATGAAAGTACTCATGATACTAACTTTCTCTTTTAGCTAGTCAATCTTCTTTTCATAATAATATATTAATATATACACCATGAGCATTTAATTTCTACCGTAAGTTTTGATGTCTTATCAACTGCCCAACCCGATTGTAATACAAAGATAGGTGGAGGGGCAGGTAGTGTTAAGGGTGTCTGCAAAAGGTCTAGGAGAATTGGCAAATTAGTGGCAGGTAGAATATAGTTTAGTGAAGTGTATAGTGATGAACTTTGGTAAAAGGAGTAAAGGCATTGACTTTTTCTGAACAGGTAGAAAATTGAGAAATCAGAGGTGCAAAGAGACTTGGGAGTCTTCATACAGGATTCTTGTTGGTTGAGTTGGTTGTAAAGAAGTCAAATGCAATGTTGGCATTCATTTTAAGAGGACTAGAATATAAAAGCAAGGTTGTAATGTTGATGTTTTATAAAGCATTGGTCAGGCCACGCTTGAATATTGTAAGCAGTTTTGGGCCCCTTATCTAAGAAAGGGTGTGCTGATATTGGAAATGGTCCAGAGGAGGCTCACAAGAATGATCCCAGGAATGAAAGGGTTAACATGAGGACCATTTGATGGCTGTAGGCCTATATTCACTGGAGTTTGGTAGATTGAGCAGATCTCATTGAAACCTATTGAATATTGAAGGGCATAGATAAAGTGGACATGCAGAAGATGTTTCCTGTGGTGGGGGAGTCCAGGACCAGGAGGGAACAGTCCTAAAATAGAAGGATGTCCCTTTAGAACAGAGGTGAAGAGGAATTTATTTAGCCGCGGATGGTGAATCTGTGGAATTCATTGTCACGGATGACTGAGGATGCCAAGTCATTGAGTATATTTAAAGGGGAGGTTAATAGGTTCTGATTAGTAAGGGTGTCAAAGGTTATGGGGAAAAGATAGAAGAATGGATTGAGAGGGATAATAAGTCAGCCGTAATAGAATGGCAGAGCAGACTCTGCTAATTCTGCTCCTATGTCTTATAGTCTAACAATGCACTACAAATAAGGCTTTGCTAGGGAAAAGGTAGGCAGGCCTCAAAGTGGGTCTCTGACTAAGCTAAGTTTGAGCAACCACAGGGTTGATGTCACAGCCAATGTTCCCAAAGCCTCCCTGGTATTTGTCCAGGCAACAGGCAAAACAAAGCTGGATCAGCCCTGCATTTGGCCATCCAAATTCTGAGTCCCCGATTCAGGCAATTCTCTCAACAGGAACCAATACTGTACCAGCCCCTCAGAAATTTTATGTGGCATGGTCAGGGATTATGTGTAAGTGAAATGCTGTTGAAAGTAATTGGAAATTAAACTATTTTCAATGACAAAATTATTTACATTGGCCAGGTTCAGCATCATGTTTATCACATTATTTTAGCTAGGCAGCTGATTAATAGTTGTGATTTATAATTGCTATAATTTAGAATATTTTCTGAATCTGGAACACTTTTGGAAGCATTCATTGGTCCAACAAATTGACACCCTCTGAAAATTAAGACCCAGAGGCCACCTTGCTTTTACAAATTATGTTCGTTCAGAAAGAGAACTCATATTTTCCGGAGAGACTGAATTTGATCTCAGAATTACCAAAGGCAACTAACAGGAAAATAAATGTGATGCAGTCTTCCATTTGGTGTATATTTTTCTAGACTTTTGTCAAATTAAAGTAGTTGGCATATAAATCCAGAATCAGACCTCACTGCTGACTAATCAAAGGGGTCATTTCTACGTGTTGCACATAGAAGTGCCAAATGTCAAGCTGCCAAATCCCAAGCAATATTATTTCTCGAACATCACTGTCTGTAGGAAGCTATATACCATTTCTTTCCTTATATTGCACTAAAACCTGCCTAATACTGTGAAAATTTGATCATATTAATGGGTGTTTCTGCAGGAACCAAGGGTAAGGTATATTGTGTTGAATGTGTACAGCTTAGTACGCACGCATGATATTCTACTTCCTCCCCCACGAAGCAATGTAGGGGACTTCTTCACATGCATCAGCAATCAGACACTCTGGATAATTGCCTGAAAGCTGTAGCATTACCTTAGAGATTCACAGCTATGGTGCAGACAGACAGAGGGGGAGGAATTTGACGGTACTACAGTGGTTATTGAACAAGAAATTCAGAGTAGCTAATTCCAGAGTAGCTTGGGAATTGAAATTCAATTAATTAAATAATCAGGAGTAAAGTATCAAAATTGGTAATGGTGACAATGAAACTACTGGATTGTTGTGAAAACCCATTTGTTCTTCTAATATCCTTCATGGAAAGTGACATAAGAACATCTTCCAATCCCGTCTATATGTGACCTGGAATTTACAATAATATGGTTAACTCTTACCTGCCTGATGGATAATAAATATAGGTCTTCCTAAATTAAGTTTAAAAGAAAGTTGCTAGTAACTAGTATGTAACCGCAACATATCAGCATCTGTGCTTTTTGCTGTACAACAGATTCAAATTTCAGAAGTGGGTAACAAATTTTGTTGCAAAGCAAATGAGAAACGTAAAGAAAATAGGTAAAAGGGTGGTCTGATTCTGAAGTTATGTTACATTAGATTGGCATTGAATTCACTGCATGAACCTAACTCCAATATGAAGAGATCCAATAATGCCTGAAAGGGACGAGCAGCATATCATGAATAGCAGAAACAATGGATAGGTACTCAAATTAATAGGAAGCCACTTGAATATTTCAGGAACTCAACCATTGACACTGCTATTAAACAATCTCTGGTGGGATAACAAGCTAATATTCATATTTGTCAAGACAAAAAAATTAACATCACTCGATGCAATTCACATGGATGCACTACATTGCAAAAGAAGATTAAAAGTTTCAGACGAACTAAGATATATTGCTTTTAAAGAAAGCAAGTATAAATTGGACCTAGAAAGGATAAAGCAGAGTAGTTGCTAAATGGTGAAAGTGAAGATCAAGAGATTCTGGAGCCTGTCTACATAAATCATTAAGAATATCATGATACCTGAATACTGCAACCTGAAAAAGGTGAACTTTTTTTGTAATTTATTTGTTATTGAAGTTCATCATCAAACAAACATTTCCATAAGGTATACTTCAGATACTATACATATGTATCATATAGTCATATTTGCTACAAATCTCCACTTAATATTTATCTGACGTATACACTTATAGAAAAGAGAGGGAAGAAAGAACAAGCGAAAGGAGAAAACTATGAAAAGTGAAATATTTTTAATGCCGTACAGAAACTTTTGCTGTGTTTTTTTTTGTGTTGGGAGGCCTTGTGGGTTAGGGCTTTGTGTTGTAGCTGCCATGTCCGGTAGGTGATCTGTTAGTTTTGGTGTGAGGGAGAGGTTTGGGGATTTGGGGGTTGCAAGTTTTGTTTATTTTTTTCATGCGGGTGAGGGTTGATGCCTTTCAGCAACTTTTGTGTTTTTTCTGTATTTCATGGCTATCTGGAGAAGATGAATCTCTGTGTTGTACATACATTCTTTGATAATAAAATGAACTTTTGAAACTAATTCTGTATTCTCAGAATATAGGTGTTTAAGAGGACATTTGAATTAAGAGATGAATAGAAAGGAGAGTGTGAGGATGTATAGAAACTATTTCCTGCTGGTTTGGAAGTTTAGAATAAAAGGATAGTCAACAGACTCTAATCCAGTCATATTAGGAATGAAATGAGAAAATAAATGTAAATGGAAATAGTAATAGAGGTTTGTAACTCTGTTCTGTAAGCATTTAAATTAGGTCTGTTTGATAATAAATGTACTTTGAGCTTTGATTTAACCAGTTTTGCCCCAGATCATTTGTTAACTTTGGCCAACAAAAAATCTAAAGTCTAGATTTAATACAATCAAAGTATTATACATTCTTACGATTCGGCTCAATGGAATTTTGTAACAAATGAGCCATGTTAATTGATGGAGCAGACTTGATGGACTGAATGACCCATTGCCCCTTACTTTAATCCCTTTAAATTTATGACTCTGACTAGCTTCTAACTTCATCTACAAGTTCACAATGATTCACAAAGCCTTGGCAAGCTGGATCTCAGATAAAGACAATACAGAGTAAGAAAGGGAGGTGGCTTAGTGACATGGTCGCTCAATGTAAGCAAAACAAAAGAGCTGGTTATTAACCTCAGAAAGCAGAGCAGAGCACATACCCCTGTATGCAACAATGGTTCTCAGATGGAGATGGTTGAGAGCTTCAGTTCCTAGATACAAACATTGCCAATAGCCTTTCCTGGTACAGGCAAATAGGTGCAATAGTCGAGAAGGCACACTTCAGAAGGCTAAGGAAATTTGGCATGTCCCTCAGCATTTTTATACAGTGGATGCACCACTAAAAGCAACCTACCCGAATACAGCACACTTGGTATGGTAGCTACTCTCATCACCATAAGAAACTGATAGAAGTTGTGGACACAGCTATCTTGCCTTATACCAGAGACTGTAGCAGCAGCACAGGCATTCAGTGGAATATCGTAGTCGATTAACTTTCCACATTTTAATATGTGTGCTAAAATTTTACATGATCCTTCAAGATGGTAATTTATTGGATACAGTTTTCGTTTTAATGCTTTGTTTGACTGCAAAGTTCAGGTAAAGCAATAAAGTACAAATTGTATCCAATAAATTAGCTATAAGTTTTTATCTTATCCTTATAATGACGCCACAGGAGGCCATTCTCCCCATTAGTTCCAAGTTAGCACTTAGGCCTTTTCCTCTTCTTATTTCCCTATGTTCTTTCTTTTTATTCTCTCTCACCTCTGCCCTTCAATTCCCTTTTTACATTTTTTTTTTACCATTAATCCAATTAAGAGGTAATTAACAGCCTGAAGGAAATGCGTGTGATCTTTGATAGAAGATGTGAACTCCACACATACAGCAGCCAAGGTCAGAACTGACCACATGTCTTCTGAGTTTTGGAATTGGAGGTTTTACTCTGGTTTGTTTTGTTAAAGGCCACAGCTCAATCAGCAGGGATAAGTGGATTTTCTTGGAGATTGGAAGTGCGGTGATGTCACTGCTGCAACAAAAGTTGTTCACAGTTTTTATCAATGATCTGAATTAGAATCAGGTTTAATGTCACTGGCATATGTTGTGAAATTTGTTATTATGCTTTTATTCTTACTGTGAGTTACAGTAAGAAGTGTGTGTGTGTATGATTTAAATTAAATGAGAACATTGAACATAAAAATCTACAGCACATTACAGGCCCTTTGGCCTACAATATTGTGCCAAACCCACTTTAGAAACTGCCTGGAATTTCCCTATTGCATAGCCCTCAATTTTTCTAAGCTCCATGTACCTATCTAAGAGTCCCTTAAAAGACCTTATTGTATCTGCCTCTACCACTGTCGCTGGCAGTACAAACAGAGAAAAAAATGTGATAAGGTAGTGTTCATAGATTCAAAATCCATTCAGAAATCGGATGGCAGAGGGGAAGAACCTGTTCCTGAATTATCAAGTGTGTGCCTTCAGGCTCCTGTACCTCCTCTCAGATGGTAGTAATGAGAAAAGGACATGTCCTAGGTGGTGGGGGTCCTTAACAATAGGTGTTGCCTTTTTGACCATTGTCCCTTGAAAATATTCTGGATGCTGGAGAGGCTAGTGTCCATGATGGAGCTCACTGAGTTTTCAACTTTCTGCAACTTATATTGATCCTGTGCAATGCCGCTCCCCCCACCAATACCAGATGGTGATGCAGCCAGTGAGAACTTGGATGGAGGAAAAGGGTAATTTATGCAAGTTTGTCGATGAGAAAATGCCAGGTGGCAGTCTGAGTTAAGAATAGAGGCAGGTAGGCTAAGTGAGTGGACAAGGACTTGTTAGATAATCACATGACGTAGATTATGTGAGCTTATCTGCTTTGATTAGAAAAAGCTGCAGCTACATTTTAAATGGTGAGAAATTGAAAGATGAAAGTACTCAGAGGGAACTGGGTGTCCTTGTCCTAAACAAATATCTAAAGGTTAATGTGCCAGTTCAGCAAGCAATCAAAAAGGGAAACACCAGCTTGATCTTTTTTTGCAAGAGTATTTGATTAAGGACATCTTATTGATTATTTTTCTTTACATCAATAATATTGGTCTTTGCAAGTGATAGAGTGATTGCAACAGAAGTTCTGCAGTTGACTTCTTGGATGGGAGAGATTTCCTATGGCAATTATGCAAACTGGAACTTGGCTTTCTCTAAGATCTAAAAGATTGAGATATGATCTCATTGAAAAATGCAAGATTGTAAATGGATAGGTGATATTTCCATTGGCAGAGTGTCTGGAACTAGAAGTCACATTCTTAAATATAAGTGGCTGGCTATTCAGGAAAGAACTTTTTTTTCCATTACATTTGTAATAAATCTTTGGAATTCAGAATCAAGATCAGGTTTAATATCGGCGGTATATGTTAGGAAATATGTTGTTTTGTGGCAGCGGTACATTGCAATACGCAATAATAACAACTATAAACTGCAATAAAACGTGTATATAAAAATGTTAAATAAGTAGTGCAAAGGAGAGGGGAAATGTACTCAGGAAATATTCATGAGTTCATTGTACATTCAGAAGTCTGATGGTGGAGGGGAGAAGCCATTCCTGAGTGTGTGTCTTCATGCTCCTGTACCTCCTCCTTGATGGTAGCAATCAGAAGAGGGTTTGTCCAGGTGATGTGCAGCCTTTTTGAGGCATTGCCTTTTGAAGGTGTCCTGGATGCTGGGGAAGCTAATGTCCTTGATGGAGTTGGCTGAGTTTACAAACTTTTTTGCAGCTTTTTCCAATCCTGTGCAGTGGCCCCTCCATACCAGACAGTGATGCAACCTTTTAGAACACCTTCTGCAAAACTTTGTGAGTGTCTTTAGTGACATAGCAATTCTCCTTAAACCCCTCATGAAATACAGCCGTTGTCATGCCTTCTTTGTAATTGCATCGATATGCTGGGTCCAGGATAGACCTCAGAGATGTTGACACCTAGGAACTGACTTCTGACTTTATCTAAAAGGGCTACAGGCAGTCAAATGCTCAGTAAACTCAAAACAGGAACTGATAGATTTCTTAAACATTGGAAGTCAGAAGGTTCATGGAATATTGCACTTTGTTTTAATGATAAACTGGTATAGGCCCCATGTGTCACCTAGGCACTAAGGGTTCAGACGACGATGAAACTGGTATGGTACTTACTTATGAATATAATTTAGAAATGAAGAGTGTTACAATCCTAAAATGATTAGCTTGATTGTATGTCTTGATAGTAACAGTCAAAGAAACCTTGCATATCAAACTGCTGCAGAAAATTTAATAGGACGTTTACATAGACCTAGCTGTCCCAGATCCGTTAAGTGTAGAACAAAACCAAATTTTATTCCAGGTGATGAGATAAAAGAGCAAGTACAAAGGCAAGAGAAAGATAATAACAAATTGAAAATGACGAGAAAAAAAACATAACAAATAAAGACCTGTGCTGATCAACTGGCTGGAGTGTTCACTGAAATATTTATGCACAGTAGCGTAGTGGTTAGCACAACGCTTTACAGTACTGGCAAACTGAGTTCAATTCCCACCCCGGCCCATAAGGAGTTTATACGTTCTCCCTGTGACTGTGTGGGTTTCCTCCAGGTGCTCCAGTTTCCTCTCACAGTCCAAAGACGTAACAGTTGGTAGGTTAATTGATCATTGCAAATTGTCCCATGATTAGGCTAGGATTAACTTGGGGGAATGCTAGGCAGCGTGGCTAGAAGGGTGGGAAGGGTCTAGTCTGTGCTGTCACTCAATAAATAATAAAAAGTAAATAACTATTTAACCTTTCGCTTCAGCAGTCTGAGGTACCCACCTGCTTCAAGCAGACTTCAATTATACTGATGCCCGAGAAGACATGGTGACCGGCCTAAACGACTATCATTTAGTAGCACTTACATCCATAATGATAAAGTGTTTTGAGAGGTTGCTGATGAAAGGTATCAACTCCTGAGAAATGATTTAGATCCGAACAATTTGTCTACCCAGAGCAACAGATCCATAGCAGATGCCATCTAATTGGCTCTTTAGTCAACTTTGCAACATCTGGACAGCAAAGATTCATACATCAGGATGCTCTTTATTGACTGCAGCTCAGCATTCAATACCATCATCCCTCAAAACTAATCAATGCTCTCCAAGACCTTGGCCTCAATATTTCCTACTGCAATTGGATCCTTGATTTTCTCACTTGCAGATCCCAGTCAGTTTGGATTAGCAACAACACCTCTTTTACGATCTCCATCGGCACAGGTGCACCACATGGCTGTGTGTGTTGGCCCCTATTCTACTCGTTTCACCCTCATGCCTACTGGCTAAGCACAGCTCCAATGCCACATTCAAGTTTGTTGATGGCATCACTGTTCTGGGCCAAATTAAAGGTGGTGATGAATCAGCATATAGGTGAGAGATTGAAAATCTGGCTGAGAGGTGCCATAGCAACAAACTCTTATTCAATGTCTGCAAGACCAAGGAGCTGATCTTTGACTTCAGGAGAAGGAAATCAGAGGTTCATGAGAAAGTCCTCATTAGAGAATCACAGGTGGAGAGGGTTAGAAACTTTAAACAACACACATAAAACGATGGTGGAACACAGCAGGCCAGGCAGCATCTACAGGAAGAAGCACTGTCGAAGGGTCTCGGCCCCAAACGTCGACAGTGCTTCTTCCTATAGATGCTGCCTGGCCTGCTGTGTTCCACCAGCATTTTGTGTCTGTTGTTTGAATTTCCAGCATCTGCAGATTTCCTCGCGTTTGCTCTTCGAAACTTTAAATTCCTCGGTGTTATGATTTTGAAGGTCCTGTCCTGGGCCCAGTATGTAAATGCCATTACAAAGAAAACATGGTAGCGCTTGTACATCCTTAGGAGTTTGTGGAGATGCAGCATGACATCTAAAACTTTGACAAACTTCCCTGGATATGTAGTGCAGGGTACATTGAATGGCTGCATCGCAGCCTGGCATAGAAACACCAATGCCCTTGCATGGAAAATCCTTCTAAAAGTAATGGATACAGCCCAGGCCATCACAGGTAAAGCCCTTCCCACTACTGAGCACATTTACATGAAATGGTGTCGCTGGAAAGCAGCATCCATTATCAGGGATTCCCACCACCCAGGACATGCTCTCGTCTTACTGCTGCCCTCAGGAAGAAGGTACAAGGTTTATGACACACACCACCAGGTTCAGAATAACAGTTATTACCCCTCAACCATCAGGCTCTTGAACCAAAAAGATAACTTCACTTGCCTCATCATTGAAATGTTCACATAGCCAATGGACTGACTTTCAAAGACTCTTCATCTCATGTTCTTGATATCTATTGCTTATTTATTTATTATTATTATTATTTCTTTCTTTTTGTATATGCACAGTGTGTTATCTTTGGCACTTTGGTTGAACACCCAAGTTGGACGGTCTTTCATTGATTCTGTTTTCTATAGATTCTATAGAATTCTATAGATTTATTGAGTATGCCCACAAGAAAATAAATCTCAGTATTGTATATGGTGACATATGTACTTAAATAATAAATATATTTTGAACTTTGAACTAGAAAAGTACGATACTTGTCAGTTTTCTTTAACTATTATAAAAGAATAATGTTTCTAGCCATGATCCCTTTAAAAATTATTAACTGAACAAAATGAGTTTTCAAATATTTAATAAGATACATTCCACCTCATTCAGGAGAATTTTATTGTTTATGTCTGTATTAAATATATTTACACACTTGTAAGTAAATAAAATCACATGCATATATAGTAACTTCAGTTATAATTGAATGTATACTGATAATTACTTGTTGACTGAATTTTGTGCTGGCTGAGAATGACTTTGATACTGGATGTGTGTCAGTATTAAAAATTCCTAGGCCAGGTATAACATGCAGGATTTAAAAAAATCATATATTATTGTAATTTAAGGGCTTTAATTTCAAAACAACATCTACCAAATTAAATGCCCAACTAACCCCATTTAGATGCTGTGGCTGTCTATATAGTATCCTATATATAGTATACAATATATGCTAATATGGATTCTATATTGAGTTGGAGTTTATAGCTAAACAGGGAGGAGTGTTGCGTTTTTAATACTTCAGTAATATTTGAGTAATACTATAAATATATTGTTAGATTAAGCATTCTTTGTTGTTAAAGTCAACATTTTGGGTTGAGAGCCTTCATCGGGAGTCCCTATGAGGAGTTTCAAAAGGCTCAAAAGTCACAGTCTTTTTCCTAGAAAAGGAGAATCTGAAACTGGGGGAGTATGCTAAGGTAAGAGAAAAAAAAGATTTAAAAAGAATGAGAGTGCAAGTTCTTCCACACAAAAGAATGGCATGTACATGGAATGAGGTGACAGAGGAGGTGGTAGAGACAAGTACAATTATAGTATTTAAAAGACTTTTAAACAGGTACATGGTAAGAAAGGTTTATGGACCTTTGCAGGCAATTGGGATGAGCACAAATAGGCAACCTAATTGGCATTAATGAATTGGGCCAGAGGGCCTGTTTCAGTGCCTTATAACTCTACGAATTCATCTGTTTTTGCTTATAATATGGGATATGGTCTTGAATGATTCTCATGTATCTGCTTAATGAACATTTCACCATAAAAATATGAAAATATTTTCTTTGAAAATTGAATAATACATGAAAACAGTAAATTAAAGCATTGAAAGATTTTGTAGTAAACTTTGGAGTATTAAATCAATTTTTAAATTCAAATGCAATTAATCAATTTTGTTATATTTTTTTATATTCCCATATTTTTATTCATAAATAAAACATTCATCTGGATTTAAACATCTGGTAATGTTCAATGATCTTAGGTTGTGAAACAAATTACAATATTTCAGAAATGCTTCTTAGAACAAGTGAGTTCATATCTGGTGGTCTGAGGAAGTGAAAATGGTAGCCAAGAGCATGCGAATGAAACCAACTGGTGTTCTATCACTTACACACCCAATGTGTGCTGTGCGTAATGCATATGGCAGTTTCATTGTTATAGTTTGAGTATGGATGTGGCATAAAACACTACATATCTCATCCCTTGGAGGTTTAACCTGAAGACAGAATAAAAATCAGAAATAACGTATCCCTCTTTCCTGGAAAAATAATACTGAAATCTAAATATTCCACCATTAATTTAAAATTATGTTGGCCAACTTTTTTGAAGTGAAAAATTAGTGCGTGCCTGACACCAATTTTCATCCCATTTCATAATATTAACCACATAACATAAGAGAAATAAAAGTGATAAAAAGGATTAAATGATTTACTAGGACTTATCATGAATACAGCCTCATACAAGAATTGAAAACATGTGCTTGCTTCATTTACAGAACTTGGGGAAATTCCAGATGCTTTCAATAAAGGATTGACATAAAGCCTTTGTTTAGCATTACAATACAAAAATCAAATATGATAATAACTTTTGGGGAAAAAATTACACCTTTACTCAAGGTAGTTACACTACTCTGTCTTGGTATATGTTTCTCAGTAACTGTAGTTTCATTTACAAAGTCATAGTGCTTTGTCCTTCAGCCTAGAATTCAGTATTATCTGAGTATTAATATCACAAATATTGAATGTGTTCCCATTATTCCACACTGATGCAGGCAAAGAATGAAAGTATTGTAATTTTACTTTTCAGCATTTGTTGTAAATGTGAAGTTTTTTTTCAAAGCTTTTCTACAGTGGGGAATAAAGTGGGGTTTGGATTCCACAAGTGTTTTCAAAGATAAGTAACACCCTTACATTCAATAAGTAAAAACTTGTAAGGCAAGGCTTAGGTCTGTTTTCCTCATAAATCCAACACACAAAACACGCAGAATAAAAAGTAGTAGGAAAAAACATGTAAGAATTTGGAAGCAGGATATTTTCCCTCTTTTTGCAGGCAAATGTAAATTAAATCAGAGAACATGTAAAGGAGCTCAAAAATTACAGAATATATCAGAAGTTAATTGTAAACGCAAGAGTTTCTGCAGATGCAGATGGAAATTCAGAGCCACACACACAAAATGCTGGAGAAACTCAGCAGGTCAGGCAGCATCTATGGAAATGAATGAACAGTCAACATTTCAGGCCAAGGCCCTTCTTCAGGTTAATGGTAGGAACAAGTAGCAGGTACTTTCCAGATGGTGAGAGTCCTGAATGATGGATGCCGCCTTCTTGTGGGATCACCTTCTGAAGATGTTCTCAATGGTGGGGAGGATTGTGTGCATGATGGAGCTGGCTGAGTCTAAAACCATCTGCAGCCTCTTGTGATCCTGCACTTTGGAACCTCTATACCAGTCAGAATGCTCTCTATGTAAATCTGTGGAAATTTGCAAGTTGTTTTGGTGATGTACCATATTTCCTCAAACTCCAACCGAAGTAGAGCTACTGATATGCCTTTATCATGATTGCAACAACCTGTTAGGCTCAGGGCAGATTCTCAAACATGTTGACACTCAGGAACTTCAAACTACTCGCCTTTCCACCAATGACCCCTCAATGAGGATGAAGCATGTTCCTCTGACTTCCTCTTCCTGAAGTTCACAAACAACTCCTTGTTCTTGACAACACTCAACCAGCTGAACTACCTCACTCCTCTGTGACTCTTCATTGCCATCTGAAGTTTACTAAATGGCATTTAAGTTGTGTTTAGCTACACAGTCATGAGTGTAGAGAGAGTCGAACAGTGGGCTAAGCACACATCCTTACTGTGGTTCTGTGTCGATTTTCAACAAAGAGGAAATGTTATCATCAAATCTTTCCCTTTGTGGTCTCCTGATGAGGAAGTCAAGAATCCAATTGCAGGGGAAGGTACAGAGGCACAAATTTAGAACCTTGATGACTGACATTGAGGTGATGATGGGTTTGAACATTGAGCTGTAACCACTAGGCAGTAGCTGGCATTTGTTTTGTTGTTGTCTAGGTGCTCCAAAGCAAAGTAGAGAACCCGGGAGGTTGCGTCCACTATGGGCCTGTTGTGATGTTTGGAAATTGTAGCATGTCATGGTGCTTTCTCAGGCAGGAGTTAATTCTAGCCATAAACAACCTCTTTAAGTACTTCATTACAGAAGATTTGAGTTCTACTGGTCAAAAGTCATTGAAGCAGCTCATCTTGTTCTTGGGTATATAGTTGCTGCCTTTTTGAAGCAGATGGGAACCTCGGACTGTGGTAGTGAGAGGCTAAAGATGTCTTTGAACATTCAAGCCAGTGGTCGGAACTGGTTTTCAGTATCTGACCAGATACACTGTTGAGGCTTGATGCCTTACAAGGGTTCACGCTCTTGAAGAATTTTCTGACATCAGCCTCCAAGATAGAAATTTCGAGGTTGTTGGATATTCTGGAGATTTGCACCATTGTAGTTTTCCTCTCCCTTTCAAAATGTGCATGAAAGGTGTTGAACTCATCTGGGAGTGAAGAATTTGTACCATTTATGCTGCTAAATTTAACCTTGGAGGAAGTAGTGGTGTGCAAACCCTGCCACAACTGTTGCACATCCAAATGTCTCACTAATTTCACATGGAATTGCCTCTCACAATGACCTTCTGTCAGTCATGCGTGGACGACTTACAGGATTCTGAATCACCAGATTTAGATCTAGCCCTTAGCAGACTGGAAATCTCCCGGTTCATCCAGGCTTCTGCTTTGGGAACATTCAGTATGTTCTCAAAGGCACATATTCATTCATGCAAGGTTTTCTGAGGTTGGTGATAGCCCTGGCATATTCATTCAGATCCAACAATGCATCCCTGAATATGGTCCATTCCTGTAAGCGCTCCTCCACCTCCCTTGACCATACCTTCACAGTCTTCACCACTGGTGCTGCAGTCCTTGATCCCTTCCTATATGCCAGGAGTAGAAGTACAGCCAGGTAATCTGATTTACCATCCTTAATAGTGATGTAACAGTGATCGAGTATGTTGGCTGCTCTGGTTCGTTTTGGTGGCAGTTTGCGGAGATTTCTGCGAGCTGGCCTGGTTGAAGTCCCATTCAACACTTTTGCCACCGGTGTGCTTCCTAGCAAAAGGAATTGTGTGATCTACCTTTACATGCATAATTATAATTGATGTGGAAAAGAGATAAAAGTGTGTTATTGGATTTAGAAATTGGAAGTGATGCATATTTTTCTTGGGATTGTTTTAGAAATGCTCTTTCTTTGGAGATGTTGGACATGAGGAACAAGGTCTAGATCGAAGTCTTGAATTATTTATGGAGGAGTTTGCGTGAAAGGAGTGGAATAGAAGAACAGGAAGTTTATATATTCATAAGGGAGAAAAGAAATGATGTATTGAGATCTGTGTACCAAATTAAGGTAATAAGCAATTATTAAGAAAGCCAATGTCAAGAGGCAGGTTTTGAAATTTTTTTGGTGTTGTATCCAAATCCTCAGGGTCCAACTCTCTTGTGGACAGTGTTTCCTGGACCT
Organism: Hemitrygon akajei; assembly: GCF_048418815.1. Classification (NCBI taxonomy): domain Eukaryota; kingdom Metazoa; phylum Chordata; class Chondrichthyes; order Myliobatiformes; family Dasyatidae; genus Hemitrygon; species Hemitrygon akajei. Next base: position 50,862,780 of record NC_133138.1, read on the forward strand.
ATGTAGAAATAATATATTTTTCTTCTCCTCCTTCCATTGTAGTTATTAGGCAAGATAGATACCTAGTGCAACCAATATCCAAGGAAACTGAATTAATCAAGCACTCATTTCCAAAAACAATTTGTATTATGACAGTCTAATTTTTTGTATTTCTAGATACCCAGGGAAATGGAAAACAAACTGTCAACATGTTGTTTCCAGTTTTCACTATTACACAAAGTCAAGATTAACCTCCTAGTCCTAAATTGACATGTAATGATGGAACCTACTTCTGCAATTCCTGCAATTCAATTTGAACTAGTACATTAGATCTCCCTTTTCCATATCTTTGACTCTATTCATTGGATCTTCACCTCATATTCTTCCTGCAAGCTCCTGTGTGGAAAGCCTCCAATTAGATTTCACCACAGTGCCTAACTAGAGTTCCTTTTTATCTACTCTAGGCCTGTGAACATCGCACAATATCAGTCCTCTTTCCTCACATTACACAGAACCATTGGCAAGGATAACTGTATCAATCTGCTTCATCACAAGTGATTCTCACTTGTGTATTTCTGTGTAATAAACAAATCTGTTCAATTTTATAACTATTCAATTGTACCTTTCAAATCACTCAAAATGGTTTCTATTATCATTGGTGCACCAATACTCGTGGCATCACAATGGCATTGAAGCTGTTCCTCAACTATTGACCTAGCCACCATGAGGTGAATCATTCTGAAACTCAGTTTCTTTTCCATTCAGAGCTAAGTTTCTCACGGTCAAAACTTATTTACCTGTCTCTACCTCTAAATTTGCCCCAGTCACCTTCTCTTTTCTAAGCTGCCCCAATACTTCCCTGCTCAATCTCCCATCCTTATACCTCTATATTCTCAGCATATCCTAAACCTTACAACCCCCAAGGTTTTCTTCATCTGAGTCCAACTCCCTGACTGTCCTTCTTCTTATAAAATTATATTCCCATCCAGTCCTGCCATGCCCAAATTTAAGAATAGTTATAATTGGATGTAAAGCTCTTCATTACCTCAACTTTTCAAATCTCTACAACTTTCTTCAGCACCCCAATGTCACTTTCTTTCCCTCAAGAAACTTGCTCCTACACATCAAGATTTCAAATTTGAAGCTCCAACCTAAACTTTAAGAAGATTCTCTTAAAAACCGAATTTGATCAATCCTCCATTTTTTTGGATTTGCCTTTCATTTTTGCTCATACATCTGAAGTATATTAGGGCATGTTTTTACATGAATAATTATTCTAATTATAAACTATCCTGTACAAAATCATGGCGCAGTATATGACTATGAGTACTCATTGGGTGTTAAGTGACATCTCATCCCTTTAATACGTCCAATAGGATGCATAATTCATTACAAACCAAACCATTTAACTTTATCCTCAATACAAGCAATAAATATTCTCCAGTTAAACATCTCCTTGCATTCCAGCTAAATTCTCCAAAACCTCTGTCTTGGGATTGACCACACATTTTCAATAAAAATCATATAATGTAACTTCAGCCAATTTTAACCTTCCCAGACATAATGATGCCCTATAGAGCTTCAAGTTCACATCTTGGTACATTGTATCTGCTCTTATCTATTAATTAAATTTAATTTTAGTATAATAGCAGTGATTTTTCATTGGGAAAGTGATAATTACTTTTGAAAATTAGGACAGTAAATAAAGGACTGCAATTATTTACAGGAGATCACCCACAGGGAAAAGTTTCATTGTCAACAAATTGGCTTGCTGTAGCATTAATTTGCATTTTGTACTGAGAAAGATTTGAAAAGATAACACTCTAAAATTTTCTTACTTAACAAATTTCATCGAAAATCAATGACTTTTTCAAATAGTACTACCTGGAATACAGGTGAACAACATACAGTATGCAACGAAGAAAACTGGTACAACCTGGAAGGTTAGAATGGGTTTGTACAAGGGACATAAACTTGTGTCCTCATTTAACGGGGGCCTATGGAAATGTGCAAATAATACACAGGAAAACTCTGCAGTGAAAACGATATTTTCTTAATTTAAAGTCAATTATTTCGAATAAGGTTTAATATCGCTGGCATATGTCTGAGAGGAAAAAAGTAATGAGAAAATGTTCATAGGTTCAATATCCATTCAGAAATCAGATGGCAGAGGGGAAGAAGCTATTCCTGAAGTGTTGAGTGTCTGCCTTCAGGCTTCTGTACTTCCTCCTGCTGGTAGCAATGAAAAGAGGGCATGTCCTGGGTGATGGGGGTCCTTTATGATCGATGATCAATGCCGCTTTTTTCAGACATTGCTCCTTGAAGATGTTGTGGATGCTGCGAGGCTAGTGCCCATGATGGAGCTGCGTGAGTATCCAATTTTCTGCAGCTTATTTTCATCCCCTCCCCATACCTGACCATGATGCAGTCAGTTAGCATGCTCTCCAAGGTACTTCTGTAGAAATTTGGCGACATGCAAAATCTCCTCAAACTCAAAATGAAATATAGCTGCTGCTGTGCCTTCTTAACAACTGCATCGAAATGTTAGACCCAGGATAGATTCTCAGAGACGTTGACACCCAGGATCATGAAACTGTGCACCATTTCTACTGCTGATCCCTCGATGAAGACTGTCATCTTACCCTTTCAGATGTCCACTATCAATTCGTTGAGTGCAAGGTTGTTGCTGCGACACTATTTCAATAACGGATCTATTGCAGACCTGTATGCCTTCTTGTCACCATCTGAAATTGTTGATTAAGTGCATATTTATATAGTAGAAAATGTATATTAAACAGCTGAATACACGCAGGTAATTTTATTAAACTGCTTATATTTTTGTTTTTTGTTTACCTGTCACAGTTCATAATTGTACAATGGTTTTCTTCTGATAGAATTGTGCATGTTATTTTCTAACAAAACTCTAACTTCGTACTTAATTTCAGAAGTTAAAATTTAAAATAATGTAATATGGTTGTAGTTGATGGGAAAAGATGCATAGTGAATTGAGTCATGAAGGAAAAGTTCAATTGAAAATTTGAGTAATAAGTTATCAATTGTATTCTAATGATTTGAACAATTGCTGTAAACATGCTAAGGGTAACAACACAATTACAAAATACTCACAACTTTTTCCATTGTTGGAAGTATTCAAGTTTTGTCATTTTGATGTATGTGAGATAGTTTTATAAAACTCCCCTGCTGGTTAGGTATAAACCAGGTTACTTTAGTTAAAACATTTCCAATTTTCCATTATACTCACCAACAGTGAAGCTCCTGCAAGTAATCTTGATGTAATTCATATAATGCAATTGGAAATCCTGGCTTGTGGTATTATCCTATAGGAAATGTTTGCTTACATTATCGTCCTTATATCATCGTACATGGTTTTGAACATATTACAGTTGGTTGCACAGACATCCATTAGTTTTGTTGAAAACAAGATGGGGTTGTTTATCAGACACCTACTTTTTATCCTTGTTGATTCATTCTTTCTATGAATTTCACTGGAAAGGAAGATAGTCAATTTTCACTTATCTCACACTAACGTCCAGAATAAAAATGGACTCCATTTTATCTATCATAGTCCCTTCCTGTTTTTATGTTCTTGTTATAATCCACTATTCAATTTTTATCTGAATATTACAATTGATGCCATTTCTATTTTAGCGTCTCACTATATATGTATTAAATGAAGAAGAGATAAAATAATGGCTAAGCCACCCAGCTCTGGGCCAGATATAAAATATAAACTCATCTATAGTTAAACTTGCTAATGAAATAAAGAGATGCAGACTTGTATGTACAGTGATATTTGGGATCAATATCAGGAGATACAAAGAACAGTGCAAAAAAAACAACATTTTAAAAAAAATATTTTGAAAATTGATTGTGTCACTTGGAAAAAAAAATATTTCCTCTGATTGGGGAACAAGTGTGAAATTGAAATTAAGACAAGTGTAGAGCAGAGGGAAATTGAGGAAAATACTGATTCCCAATGATTATTGGAACATAGCAGAAACGGGGAGTGCTTGCTTCTCATTAGAGGAAAATAGGTTTAAAGCAATTGAAGGTACAGGCTCATAAAGAAAATCAAGGTAAAAAGATTAGTGTGCATTGTTTAGCAATGCGTGGGCACTTAATGAGCCAAATAGCCCCCTTCTATAGTGGATACAAGTAAATAGGAAAGCAAGCAATTTTAAACATTATGTTACATGGTGGAAAGAGAAAATGAAAACAAATAAATTGCATGAACCATATGCTTATAGTATGCTTCTAAAACATACTGGAACTTATTACTTTAAATATTGGGGATGAAAGAAAACTGAAAAAAATTGTCAGAATTTTGCCAAGAATTGAAGACCACTACAAATGTTTTTTGGCAAATATTTGTGCTAGAAATTTATTTTCAGTTACATGGTTCAGCTGAATAATATATTAGTGGTAACATATCAAATCAGATTAGACTAATTTATTATATACACTAGGGTCCAATGAAATTCCTTGCTCATGCGAAGCTTACAGAGTAAACCATGTACATGGTAATAATAATTGCATCGATCAATACAGCAACAAGTGCAAATCAACAGAATAGTTCAAGATACAGTAGTGCAAGTTGAAGTAGTGCAAAAAGATTGATAAAGTAATACTATCAGAAAAGACAGAGTTAAGGGTTCAAATCTTGACACCCCCACTGGGAAGAGTATGTGAAAAAAGTTCAAATTAAAATTTATTATCAAGGTACATATACGTCACCATATGCAACCCTGAGATGTGTTTACTTGCAGGCATACACAGTAAATTCAAGAATCATTGTAGGATCAATGCAAGACTGCAATGCAAGGCGATTGGTTCAGAAGTCTGATAAAGAAGCTGTTCTTGAGTATGGATATCCAGACATTCAAGCTCCTATATCTTCTCCTTAATGGTAGAAGGGAGAAACGAATGACCATGGTGGCAGGCATCCTTGATTTTCTGGTTAGCCTTCCTGATGCAATGCATCCCAGGCTCAATGGTCCGAATGGAAGGATGTGATGAGCCAGTGATGGGCTGAACGTTATCTCCCGTTCTCTGCAGGTACCAATGCTCCAGAGGACAGCATTTCCCAAACCAAGCTGAAAAATAACCGATCATGATACTTTCTATGGCACATAATCTCTGCTTATGTTGTCTCTCAGGGTGTTGCTCCTTTTTTCTAATGGCCCTTGTTATGTCCTATGTATTCTTGACCAATCACAAAACATCCTTGACCTCCTTCTAAGCTTATAATATGGTAGGCCTCCATCTTGACAACAATGTCGCCTTGAAATGTTTGACACTTACAATGTCTGTATCCCAATGAACTGGTGATACATCTCTGATATGATGCATTTTGCAATATAGTCTTTCTAAAAATATATAACAATATTCATACATGGCACTTAACCAAGATGAGTTTCCACACCATTGCACTTGTTTTTGTAAAACACTCCATGGTGACAACAAATTCTGCTTTTACACATCCCTGAAGTTTTCTAGATTCAGTCCTACAAGTAACACAACTCTCTAATTTGAACAATAGAGCTGCAGGGTGGCAGTTAGTTATCAGCATGTAGATATCAGAATCAGGCTTATTGTCACTAACTTACATGATGTGAAGTGTGTTGTTTTACAGCAGCAATACAGTGCAAAGGCATAATGATTACTAGAAATTACAAAATAAATAAGGAGCTCAAAGTGTTATGCCGTTGGCCCCCTCCTTTGTGAAAATCGCAAGAACTCTAGTTAAGGGGGGGTCAACTGACCCGAGAGAGAGACGTGCGAAAGACCACGTTCTTCCAAGAAGCAGAATAAAAAGTGACTTTGACTATTGTCTCATGGAGACCACCTGAAAAGCCCTCGGGCAAAGTGGGCTGGTTGAGAGAGAGATCGCATTACCTGCAACTTGATTGACACCTGCGACCCCGTGAAGAAGTATAAAGGCGGGTCTGAGGGGAGGACCCTCAGACGCACCAAGGAGACACCAAGGAAGCATGATACCGATTCCCGTGGGAGCGGGAAGCCATTTTTTTTTAGGAGGCCACGTGCGTCAGATTCCGGATCAGGAATCTGTGGCTGAAGCCAAAGGAAAATCGCTTTTAGCTAACAACTGATTCCAGGGAATTGTTTCGCAAAGACAACGGGCAAGTGTTTTTCTTTCACCAGTCCTCTCTCTCTCCAACACGTGAAATGCCAGCGGTTCCCAAACGGAAAAGACTGCAGATTTCTAAGTGACTTTAATATTCAATTGGACTCAGTATTACCCCTAGACAACTATAGAGCTTATTTCTGATTAATTATTATTACACCGGTGTTTTAGATTGAGTATTGACGACGTATATGATCTGAATGTTTGTATTAACCTTACGTTTGTGCCCCTTTTTGAATAAAACGTTTGAAAATAGTAGCATCAGACTCAGCTGATCCATCTATCTTTGCTGGTAAGTTACCTGGTTACGCGGTTTTCGTAACAAAAGAAAAGGAATAACAAGGTGGTATTTATGGATGGTTCTGAAATCTGATGGCTAAGGGGAAGAGGCTGTTCTTAAGTTATTGAGTGTGGGTCTTCAGGCTCCTGTACCTCCTCCCCAATGTTAGTAATGGAAAGAGGAAATGTCTTGGATGGTGAGGGTCCTTAAATATTTTCAAAGTTAGTGAAAATATGGCCTCCGGATGTGGCAGGGCACACAAAAAAAACTTACTTGTTTTTCAAGCAACTCAGAAGCTGCCCGATGTTTATTTTCATGGTGATCAATCCTGGGGTTTGTTACCAGTCACAGGTCTAACCATAAGTTGGGTGGGAGGTGAAGAATTGTCTCTATGTAAGTGACATGGTCAGGTCAGGGAGATATGCATCTCCAGGAAATGCAGACACATCCCATAAAAGTTTGACTCTTTTTATTTCTTGTTCTGTTAGAACTATTAGCTTGAACATTTAGCTGTCATTTTGAAGGGAAAGCAAAATAATCAATGACTTGATTAATTGAATATGAGTCTGCAATGTTAGGAATTAAATGTATTTCAGGCAATCAAAAAATATCGTACTGAAGTCTGACAATTTGGATGTGATTGCAATCTAAGACTAAAACAAATAGATTGCTGCAGTGCATTGTTCATTTATTCATAATTTAATGTAAACAGATTTGCGATCTATAGATTGATGCACGTGGGAAGTTAATGCAGAAACTCCTTGAACTGTGACAGAATTCTATAATGTTTATGCAGTTTATAGATATGAATATTTTGCCATGGAGAAAATATAACAGCTGAAGAATGATAAGGTTTAAACAACATTTTCGTAAATATACTGGATGAATGATAAACCTTTAGTGCTCTAAAAATGATATAGTTTGGAAATCTGTGCATTTCTGATGCTGGGTGGCCAGCAATTCTCAAAAAAATATTGAGGTCAAGAAATGATTTATATTGTTCCAAAATTGGCATTTTCCCACTAGACATAATGTTACATATTGACTGAGTACTGGATCTGGTGATTAATAGGCATCTTTGCAAGGTCAGCAAGAACAATTTCAGAGGGAGTTTCTTTGAAGTACTGAGTCTTGCCATACTTTTAGTCTAGAGCTTACAGCGGGAGTTCAAATATTCTGAGTGTGTATTAGCAAGCAGCTTCCTAACCATGAATTTATGCAATGTTGGACTTTTGTAATCTTCACTTCTAGAAAGGGAAACAGTAATGTCAACTAAGAATTCACGAGATACCAGTATTTGAAAATTGACCTAAAGAGTTTATTGCATTCAGAAACTCATTTGACCAAACAAATCAAAGCAACAAATCATATGCTTATTCAGCTTGTTGTAGGGATTTATTTATTTAGCAATACAGCACAGACTGTGCTCTTCCAGCCCTTCAAACCACTCTGCCCCAGCAACTCCACAACCCCAATTAACCCTAACCTAATCACGAGACAATTTCCTTCCACAGTCATTGAACTGTGGAAGGAAACCTGAGCACCGGGGGAAACCCACACATTCCATGGGGAGGAAGTAAGGAGACTTTTTATGGAATGGTGAAATTTAACCCCAGAATGTCTGAGCTGTACAGCAATGCTACCATGGTGCCCGTGGTAATTATCACAAATTTATCACAAATGCTGTAATTTTTGGAGAATTTCTATGATGTATACATATTTGGAGTAATTTTGTTTATTGTTAGTGCAGGATCCATAATGTTAACCTTACCATAGGAATTTGATAGAAAAGTAGAAACTAGCAGTAATAACCTATTACCTTAAATTAACAAGCAAACTTAAAACAAAAGTCTTTTCATTTTGTCATTTACCTCTATAGTAGTTTAAATTGTCTTGATAAGGTGAACAGCTAAAAGAGAATAACAAAATATTCTTGTCTTTTCATGTTTCTTTCAATCCTTTGCTGCAGAAGGCAAATTTCATTGTCGGGTATTTGTAAAGGTATGTGTTTCTCTCCTGCATCCAGGCTCTTCTTCATGTCATGAACTATTTCCCAGCTGAGAAAGTGAGCAGATGGCCTCTTCCCTAACCTTCAGTGATATTACTCTTGATTATCATTTTTCCCTCCTGTGAAGAAGTCCCATGGCTCCACACATCTTGCTCTACCTGAAGACTAAGCTGAGATCTGGAATTACAGCGCAGGAAATCACATTTATGAACTACTTCCAAATTATGCCATGGTGCAATGTATTAGAGCACTGCCAGATCACAACACATTTGAGGTACATGCAGATTTATTGGTTTAGAATTTACAGTTCATGGTGAATCAACTCTATTTCAGACCAACTTTGATAAAAACCTGAGCACAGAAATCTCTCCCTCCTCTTTTCTGTGACTCCTGGTGACTTGCATCAGTTCAATGAGATTGCTGACATCTAGCAGCTGTGATACCATCTATCTGGCTGAGTTCCCAATCACATTGAACTGCTCTCACAGACTAAAGGCAGTTTTTAATTAACCATTTAAGCATTGTACAGAGCACTAAATAAAGTTTGAAACACACACAACAATATGGATGTTGATCTGTCACTAAATTGTTTTAAATAATAATATTGATAGATTTAAAAATTATTTTTATTTTAAGTATTTGTGGAATACTTCTATGGACATAGTTATCCACAGAATAATTTTAGATAGTTTCCTAAACAGTAATTAGCATTAGGTATACAATTAAACAATTAATTAATTCATATGTAATTAATATCCAAGAAAAAATAGGTAATGTCCCTTAATGATGACTGCCCAGAGGCTCTAATATCTACCACCATGAAGTGCTTCAAGAGGTTTGTCATAGCATGCATCAACCCCAGCTTTTCAGACAACCTCAATTCATTGCATGTTTGGTTACCACTGAATCAGGTCTATGGCAGAAACTACACTCATCTATGGAGTACCTGGATAGTAACGACACCGACGTCAGACTATTGTTAATTGACTACACTTCTGCCTTCAATGCTATTATTCCAAGCAAACACATCACCAAACTCCAGATGCTGGGAGTTAATGCCTTCCTCTGCAATGGGATCCTTGACTTCTAGATCAACAGACTGCAATCAGTAAGGATAGGGACAACACTTCTGCCACGAATTATTTTAAACTTTGGTGCTCCACAAGGTTATGTCCTCAGCCTGCTCTCTACTCTCATGATTGCGTGGCCAGATTCTGTGTGCCATTTCATTGGCTCTTCACTCAATCCTGGAACTTCTGGAGATCAAAGATGAATACATCACGATGATCTTTATCAACTACAGCTCAGCATTCAATTCTATCATCCAATGAAAACTAATAAATAACCAAGACCTTGGCATTTATAACTCCTTGTGCAATTGGATCCTTGATCTCCTCCCTTGCAGGCCCCAGTCAGTTTGGATTGGCAACACTTTCTTCCCAGTCCCCACCAGCACAGGTGCATCACACAGCTGTGTGCTGAGCCTCTGCTCTACTCACTTTACACTTACGACTGTGTGACTAAGCACAGCTCCATTGCCATATTTCAGTTTGCTAACAAGACCACAAAGATGGTGACTAATCAGCATATTAGAGAGAGATTGAAAATCTGGCTGAGTGGTGCCACAACAACAACCTCTTACTTCAATGCCAGCAAGATCAAGGAACTGATTATTGACTTCAGGAGGAGGAAATTGGAGTGTCAGAGATGAAGATGGTCAATAAATTCCTCAGATTTATCACTTCAGAGGACCTGTCCTGGACCCAGCACGTAAGTGCAATTATGAAGAAAGCAAGGCAATGCCTCTACTTCCTTAGAAGTTGGCAAAGATTCGGCCTGACATCTAAAACTTTGATAAACTTCTACACATGTGTAGTGCAGAGTATATTGACTGGCTGCATCACAGACTGGTTTGGAAACACGAATGTCCTTGAACAGAAAATCCTACAAAAAGTAGTGGATATGGCCCTCCCCACCATAGAGCAAATCGACACAGAGCGCTGTCGCAGGAAAGCAACATCCATCATCGGGGACCCACGGCTCCCAGCTCGTGCTCTCTTCTTGCTGCTGCCATCAGGAAGAAGGTACAGAAGGCCTAAGACTGACAACACCTGGTTCAGGAACAGTTGTTACTCCTCATTCATCAAGCTCTTGAATAAGAGGAGTTAACTTCACTCAGCTTTACTTGCTCCATCACTAAACTGTTCCTACAACCTATGGGTTAACTTTCAAGGACTTTTCACCTCATAGTCTTGATATTTATTGCTTAATTATTCTTATTATTTCATTTTTTTCTTTCTCTTTGTATTTGCACAGTTTGTTGTCTTTTGTACATTGGTTGATGTCTGCCCTTTTGGTGCAGTCTTTCATTAATTCTGTTATGGTTTTGGGATTTATTGAGTATGGACACACAAAAAGGAATCTCAGGGCGACATATATATATACTTGAAAATAAACTTACTTTGAAGTTTTACCTTTGAACTTTGACATTTGCAGGTAATACCTCTGTAGTAGGCCATATCTCAAATACAGTAATGATGACTCTGAGTACACGATAGAGGTGGAGAGCTGAGCAACATGGTGGCATGACAACAACCTTTCCATCAATGTCAACAAGAGAGTTGCTTATTGACCTCAGCTTGGAGCACATACTCCTATCTATATCAACAATGCTGATGTTAAGATTGTTGCAGGGATTCAGATTGCTAGGTGTGAACATCACCAATAGCTGGTTTTGGTCCACCCACGTTGATGTGATGGCCAAGAAAGCACTCCAGCACCTCAGCTTCCTCAGGAGGTTGAAGAAATTCATCATATCACCATCAAATTTTGTGAATTTCTATCAATACACCATAGAAGCTATTCAGTCTGGATGCATAATATCCAAGCGTGAATGAAGAGATAACCCAGGAACAGCATAGCTGGTGAATTGTTTGCTGCATTACAAAATGCAAGGAGAAAATTGCTGAATTTCTGGTTCAGTGTTAGGGTAATCTGTTCTACAGACATTGCACACAATGCGTTCTTTAGACTCTGAACAAAACTTTCTGCCAAGCCATTTGTAGATAGGTAATATGGTGCAGATATTGTTCGTGTTGCTACACTGACTACCAAAGGGCATTTGACTGTTCCCACACTCATGGTTAATAGAAGTTCTTTATATATATGAACTACACCCAATACTTGTGTAATTCCTGCAAAAATCTGACGCATTTACATATTGTAATCACCCAATCTAATAACAACCAAAAAAGAAAAACCACCATTATCAAAATAAACCCTCTAAGTCCACTATGGTTCTGTCTAACTTTAAACTTGCTCTCTAATTTACTGATGCAATATAATAATAATAATAATAATAATAATAATAAATATATTTATATAGCACCTCTTGCACATTAAGATGTAGGATCAAAATTCTTTATATAGATGATAAAGATATATCAATATTGTGCTAAAAATATGACAAAATTAAAAATCATAAATAAAGACAAAGATTATAGAATAAAAATGTAATTGAATATACCAAATTAAATAAATGCAATCAACATCAATGGACATAATGTAATCCAAAAAGTAGGTCAAATTTTTAAAAAAGGGTTTAGAAGTGTTTTGAAACGTTCCACGGTACTAGCCTGCCATATCTCATTCGGTGGAGTATTCCAGATTATTGGCACATAAGAGCAAAAGGCCACATGACCGGTCCTTAAATGCTTGGGTCTAGGAACACTAAGCACACCAGTATTTGCAGATCTAAGATTACAACGTTTATGTCTTATATACAATATGTATGGTTCTTCATATATGTATTTTCCATTCCGCTCCTCACACTTTCTCCAGATTTGAGGGATGGTAATGGGCACCTGCATGGGCCACAGCTTTAGCTACCTTTTCATTAGCTATGCAGAACAGTCCATGTTCTCTGCAGATTTTCCTCTGCAACATTGATGACTGCATTGGGGCTGCGTCATGCACCCATGCTGAGCTTGTCAATTTCATCAACTTTGCCTCCACCTTCCACCCTGCCCTTAAAAACACTAGGTCCGTCCCTGACACATCCCTTACCTTTCTTGATCTTTCTGTCTCCATTTCTGGAGACCAACTGTCAACCAACATCTTTTATAAACCTACTGATTCCCATGGCTATCTTGACGATACTTCTTCCCAACCTGTCTCTTGTAAAAATGTTATTCTCATTTCTCAGTCCCTTCATCTCCACCACATTTGCTTCCAGGATGCAGGTTTCCTTACCAGGACATCAGAGATGTCCTCCTTCTTCAAAGAACAGGTTTCTATTCCTGCACCATTGATGCAACTCCTCCATTTCCAGAACATCCTGATGTTCCTGCTGGCCTAACAGTGATAAAGAGTTCCTCTTGTCATTACCTACAACCCCATGAGCCTCCACATTCCACACATCATTCTCCGCAACTTCCGTCATCTCTGAAGGAATCCTACCACTAAATACTTCTTTATCTCCCCCTGCACTCTGCTTTCCACCAGGGATCGTTCCCTTTGTGATTCGCTTGCCCATTCATTCCTCTCCTCTAATCTCCTTCCCGGCAAATATCCCCGCAAGCTGCTAAAGGGCTACACCTTCGCATTCACCTCCTCCCTCACCTCCATTTAGGGCTCCAAACAGTCATTCCAGCTGAAGGAACACCTCACTTGCAAATCTGCTGGGGCTGTCTGTTGTATCCGGTGATGCCGACACAACCTCCTCCAGATTGGTGAGACCCTTGTAAATTGGGGGCACCTTGTCAAGCACCTCAGCGCCATCTGCCAAAAGTGGAGCTTCCCGTTGGCCAAACATGTTAATTTTGATTCCCATTCCCATTCCAACATGTCGGTCCCTGACCTCCTTGTACCACAATGAGGCCACCCGCGGGGTAGAGGAGCAACCCTTTTTATTCAGTTTGGGTAGCCTCCAATCTGCTGACATGAATATCAATTTTTCCTGCCTATAAAAAAAGTTTCCTCCCCCTCCCCTCCTTTTCTGTTCCCACTCTGGCCTCTTATCTCTTCTCGCCTGCTTATTACCTCCCCCAGGTGACTCTCCTCCTTCCCTTTCTCCCATGGTCTATTCTCATCTCCTATCAGATTTATTCCTCTCCAGCCCTTACCTGTCCTTCCAACCTGACATCACCTATGACCTTCTAGCTCTCCTCCTTACTTGCCCACCCTCACCCCGCTGTCTTCTCCCTTCCACTCCAGTCCTGAAGAAGAGTCTTAGCCTGAATCATCAACTGTTTGCTCAATTCCATGGACGCACCATGACCTACTGAGTTCCTCCTTCTTTTTGTGTGTGTTGCTTTGGATTTCAAGCCTCTGCAGAATTTCTCCTGTATATGATAATATGTCTTACGCCATTCATTTTCATGGAAAACTGAAACTGTTCTGCCACAAACAATGATCTGTAGTAACTATCTAAGTGTTCTGGAACACTAGTCCCTGCAAAGAGGCTTCGTAACACATCGGCAGTGTGAAAGGCTGTTGTGGAGGCTATTGGGAACACTTCTGGCCACTTTGTGGCTGCACCCACCACTAATAAGAAATTTGTGCCGAAGAATGGTCTGGCAAATTCCACATGAATCCTCCACCAGGGCAATGAAGCTATTCCCAGGGATGGAGAGATGTTGCTGTTGGCATCTTCTGGAGATGTTGACATCCTGAACAATGCTTGGCTCTATCTGCTGATCTATCTCAGATGACCAGACAAAGCATTGAGCCAATGCTTTCATTTTGACCATGCCTAAATAACTGGCATGTAACTCTTACAGCATTTTAGCATGATATAATAACTCTCAATCCCCACACAAGGTAACTCCCATCAAGGGCAAGTTCACCCTGGTGCTCGTAAAAATGGGATCCCTGCTGCACTTTCCAGCCATTTTGGGTGGCCATATAGATCAGATAGAGTGGGGCTCTTTTCTGGATTCCCTTTGGATCATCTCTGCCATGAAAGAAGGTTTTTTATTTGCATTAGGAGCCCTCTTTTGTAAATTTTTCAGGTATTTCCTTTTCCAAGGCGAAACAAGATAATTCATCAACATTTCCATGATTAGTCGTCCTCTTGTATTTGATCTTGTAATTTTGTCCTCCATGAAACCGAGCCCATTTCTGCATTTGTGATGCTGCTGTTACTGAAACATCCGTCCATGAAATGGAAATGGACACCAGTGGTTGATAATCAGTGACAAGGGTAAATTATCTCCCATATAAGTATTGATTAAAATCTTTTGCACGCCAAACCAGTCTCAAGATCCGTCTGTCAATCTGTGTGTAATTTGTTACTGCTGCAGTATGGGAATGTGATGCAAAGGCTTTCCTTGGGCATTCACTCATAACAAGTGACTTGACTGCACCTACAGCATACATAAGGCAAGGCATCGCAGGCAAACTACGCTGGATGTGTGCATTATAATGTGTGAGTATGGTATCTGACATCACCATTTCCTTTACCTTTTTGAAAGCCACCTCACACTGCTTTGTCCATTCCCATTTCTTTTCTATTTATAGTAATGAGTTCAGGGGTGGAGCACAGCAGCTAGATTTGGCAGCACCTTGTTGTAGTATTTGACAAATCCTAAAAACGACCACAACTGTGATACATCCTGTGGCTTGGGGCATCCACCACTGCTTGGATTTTCTCAGCACATTTGTGAAATCTTTGTATATCAAAGGTGTGACCACAGTAAGTGAAACTTGGTTTAAAAAAAATCACACTTGTTGCGCTGTGCTCTGAGCCCATATCTTCTAATCTTTTTAACACTGTCTTGAAATTTTGGAAATGCTCCTTGCCAGTCTCACCAGTAACAATGATGTCATCCAGGTAACGTGAGTGTCTGGACAGCCCTGCAGTACTTGGTCCATATCTTTCTAGCAGAGTACTGGTGCACATGCTACTCCAAAACAAGTCTATTATAGTGATAAAGCCCTTTGTGAGTGTGTATGGTGGGAAACACTTTGGACTCTCCTTCCATCTCCATCTCTAAGTAGGCATTAGCAAATTCCACTTTGCTGAAGTGTTTACCTCCAGAAGGGTTTGCAAAAATATCTTCTATCCCGGGCAGAGGGTATTGACCAACTATCAGTATTGGGTTGATGGTGACCTTAAAATCACCACAAATCCTGACAGACCCATCCTTCTTGGCTATTGAGATGACTGGTACTTCCCATGGACTGCACTCCCCCTTGGAAAGAATTCCTTCAGCCTCCATGTGATCTAGCTCACTGGCTACTTTATCATGGATGGCGTAAGGAATCAGATTTGTCTTTGATAGGGTGCAAAACTGGGCTCAGAAGTGGCAGATGGAGTACAACCCAGATAAGTATGAGGTGATTCATTTTGGTAGGTCAAGTATGAAGGCAGAATATAGTATTAATGGTAAGAATCTTGGCAGTGTGGAGGATCAGAAGGATCTTGGGGTCTGAGTCCATAGGGCACTTCAAGCAGCTGCGCAGGTTGACTCTGTGGTTAAGAAGGCATACTGTGTATTGGCCTTCATTAATCGTGGAATTGCATTAAGGAGTTGAGAGGTAATGTTGCAGTTAAATAGGACCTTGGTCAGACCCCACTTGGAGTACCATGCTCAGTTCTGGTTGCCTCACTACAAGAAGGATGTGGAAACCATAGAAAGGCTTCAGAGGAGATTTACAAGGATGTTGCCTGGATTGGGGAGTGTGCCTTATGAAAACAGGTTGAATGAACTCAGCCTTTTCTCCTTGGAGCAATGGAGGAAGAGACGTGACCTGATAGAGGTGTATAAGATGATGAGAGGCATTGGCCGTGTGGATAGTCAGAGGCTTTTTCCCAGGGCTGAAATGGTTGCCACAAGAGGATACCAGGTTTAAAGTGCTGGGGAGTAGGTACAGAGGAGATGTCAGGGGCAAGTTTTTTTATGCAGAGAGTGGTGAATACGTGGAATGGGCTGCCAGCATTAGTGGTGGAAGCGGATATAATATGGTCTTTTAAGAGACTTTTTGATAGGTCCATGGAGCTTAGAAAAATAGAGGTCTATGGGTGAGCCTAGTAATTTCTAGTCATGTTCGGCACAACTTTGTGGGCTGAAGGGCCTGTATCGGGCTGTAGGTTTTCTATGTTTCTATGTTTCTAACTTGGTTGTGTCATTTTCATTCAACACTATTGTGTGTTGTGTGGATGTGGTCTACATGGACTTTAGCAAGGCACTTGACAAGGTCCCTCATGAGAGACTCATCCAGAAAGTCATGAGGCATGGGATAAGTGGAACCTTGGCTGTTTGGATAAAAAATTGGCTTAAAGGAAGAAAGCAGAGGGTGGTTGTGGAAGCAAAGTATTCTGTCTGGAGGTTGGTGACTAGTGGAGTGCTGCAGGGATCTGTTCTGGGACCCATGCTATTTGTGATTTTTATAAATGACCTGGATGTAGAGGCGGAAGAATGGGTGATTAAGTTTGCGGATGACATGAAAATTGGAGTTGTGGATGGAGCTGTAGGTTGTTAAAGGTTACAAGAGGATATAGACAGGCTGCAGAATTGGGCAGAAAAATGGCAGATGGAGTTCAATCTGGACAAGTGTGAGGTGATGCATTTTGGAAGGACAAACCAGAAGACTGAGTACAGGATTAATGGTCAGTTACTTAAGAGTGTGGATGAACAAAGGGACCTTGGTGTTCAAATCCATACATCCCTCAAGGTCGCTGCGCAGGTTGATAGGGTAGTTAAGAAGGCCTATGGGATGCTAGGCTTCATTAACAGGGAGATTGAGTTCAAGAGTAGAGAGGTCATGTTGCAACTCTACAAATCTCTGGTGAGACCGCACTTAGAGTATTGTGTTCAATTCTAGTCACCTCATTATAGGAAGGATGTGGAAGCTATGGAGAGGGTGCAGAGGAGATTTACCAGGATGTTGCCTGGTTTGGAGAACAAGTCATATGAAGCAAGGTTAGCAGAGCTGGGACTTTTCTCTTTGGAGCGTAGAAGAATGAGAGGGGACTTGATAGAAGTCTACAAGATTATGAGAGGCATAGAAAGGGTGGATAGTCAGTACCTGTTTCTCAGGGCATGAATAGCAAACACCAGGTGGCATATGTTCAAAATTAAGGGAGGGAAGTTTAGGGGAGATATCAGGGGTAAGTTTTTAGGGTTGTGAGTGCCTGGAATAACTTGGCAGGGATGGTGGTGGAGGCTAAAACATTACAAATATTTAAGAGCCTCTTGGACAGGCACGTGGATGAAAGAAAAATAGAGGGTTATGGGATAGTGTGGGTTTGGTACTTTTTTTAAGGATTATATGGGTCAGCACAATATGGAGGGCCGAAGGGCCTGTACTGTGCTGTAGTGTTCTATGGTTCTACTATTTTATCCTTGGTGATATGTTTGACATTTCCAATGCCAAGCACCTACGCTCTGTCCACCAGAAGAAGCGGGATCTCCTGGTGGCCACCCATTTCAAATCTACTTCCCATTCCCATTCCGACATGTCAATCCATGGCATCCTCTACAACTATGATGAGGCCACACTCAGATTGGAGGAGCAACACTTATACCCTGTATGGGTATCCTCCAACCTGATGGCATAAACATCGATTTCTTGAACTTCTGGTAATTGGACCCTCTCTCCTTCACCATTCCCTATTCCCATTTTCCCTCTCTAACCTTCTCTCTTTATCTGCCTATCACCTCCCTTTGGTGCTCCTTCTCCTTCCCTTTCTTCCAAGGCCTTCTGTCCTCTCCTATCAGATTCCCCCTCTCTAGCCTTTTACCTCTTTCTCTAATCACTTCCCAGCTCGTTACTTCACCCCTCCCAGTTTTACCTTTAACCAACTACCTTGTACTTCTTTCTCCACTCCCCCCACCTTCTTATTCTGTCCTCTCATCTCTTTTTCCAATCCTGATGAAGGGTTTTGGCCCAAAACATTGACAGCTTATTCTTTTCCATGGATGCTGCCTGGCCTGATAAGTTTCACCAGCATTTTGTGCATATTACTTTGATTTCCAGCATCTGCTGATTTACTCATGTTTTCTCTTCAGAGACTGTTTGCCTGGCATCAGTGGTCGCATAACCAGGACTTGTGATATTTACCAGCTGCTCATATGACCATCCACCAACTGCTCCCATGGCTTCACATGACTGATCAGGGGAGCTAAGCAGGTGCTATACCTTGTCCAAGGGTGACCTGCAGGCTAGAGGAGGGAAGGAGAACCTTACACCTCATTTGGTAAAGGTGTTTCTCCACCAATCAATCAACTTCACAGCTCTTTACTTCACCTCTCACTGTTTCACTCTATTTCACAGTATAAACTGTCATTCTCACAGGAGATACCTTTTCTCCAGAATAAGTTCTTAGTTGGATATCTGCAAGCTTCAGTTTAGTATCTTTGAAATGCTATTCAAACTCATTTTGTGGAATGACTGAAATCCCCAAGTCAGTGTCCAATTCCATTTTACCTAACTTGTTGTTCGCTTCAGATGCAAGCCATATTGCTTGTCTCTGGTTTTCACATTTTAAGTTTCAAGGCTACCAGTCTTGCATCACTCTCAGCATTATCAGATTCTTCAGCTTAGTGGTCTTTTTGAAACTGCAACTTGACTTCTTAGCTTTTTCTCTTCCCTGTTCTTCGTATGTGTCCCACTTTGTTACATTATTTGCCAGTTTCACGTTTAAAGCTGCATTGGTCTGAGCTCCTATCACAACAGTAGCACAATTTGTTCAGCCATGCTGTTAGATGTTGCAGTTTTGTTCGTGCTCACGTTCTTTCCTGACTGTAACTCGATTGCATCTCTGGCTGTGGTTTCCATTGATACAGCGATCTCAACTGCTTATTTAAATGTAGGTTGTGCTTCCGTTAGGAGCCATTTGTTAATGCTTTCTTGTAAGACTCCACAAGCTAAGTGATCTCTCCGTGCATCATTAAGCTCATCACTAAACTGACAATACTCAGACAATCTCTTCAATTCAGAAACTTACACTGAAATGTATTCCCTTCCTTTTGATTCTATTTTTGAAGCTTAAAACGTTCTACAGTCAACAATGGTTTTAGATCAAAATTACTTTCACAATATCAGCAAAGCTCATTTCAGCTTGTTTGGATGGAGCAATCAAATTTCTAAGCAAACTGTACTGTATGCCTTTAGACCAAATGGACTCAGCAAATTTGGTACTTGTTTCTCATTGTCTATTCTATTTGCTTTAAAAGAATGCTCAATTCAATCATTATCTGTTGTACAATCAAAATGTTAATCTTTCTGATGTAGCCTGCCAGTTTTGCACTTTTTTAAAAAATTTGTGGTTATTTTCACCTAGTACTCACTGTTTATGAACCCATGGATTTGTCTGTTTTCAGCCTTTTTTTAAACTCGACCTCGTGCTGTGCTGATTCTTTTTAATGTGACCATTTCTCACTGTGATTTTAACTCAATCATCTTGTTGCATGTTAACAGGAACGCAGTCATCTTGGGTTTTTTTAAAACTTCCCCATCACCACTGTTTCGTTATGTAACTCAAAAGCATAAAAACTGCATGGAAAGGAAAACAAGGGATCCAGGAATGTGAGACTAACTTCATCTTTACTTTGTACGAGAGGTGTACATATGATGAGGTGGCGTGATCATGTATGTCACTCACGTACCTCATACATATATCCATAATGAATTATTTAAACAAATAAAGAATGCTTAATCAAACAATATGTTTAAAGTATTACTGAAATATTAAATACACATCACACATGGCTGAAGAAAGTGCAGAGATTTGTGAACACAGCTCAACACTTCACAAGAACCAGCCTCCTCTTTGTGGACACTGTCTACCATTCTTGCTGACTCAATAAAAGAGCCAGCATACTCAAAGACCCTTTGACCTTAGAAATTCTCTCTTCCCCCTCCCATCAGGCAGGAGAGACACTAGCCTGAAAGCACATACCACTGGCCTCAAGGACACCTTCTATCCCCCTGTTATCAGATTCTTAAATAGACTTCTTATATGATGAAGTGGGTTCATAGCCTCACCATCTACCTTGTTATGATCTTGCACTTTATCGTTTACCTACACTACACTTTTTTTGGTAGCTCTTACACTTCATTCTGCATTGTTATTGATTTATCTTACTCTAGCTCAATGCACTGTGTAACGATATGATATGTAAAACAGTATACAAGACAGACTTTTCATTGTATCTTGGTACATCTGACAATAACAAACCAATACAGTACAACACAATTAATAATCACATGGAGCATTTAATTTTCAGAGTGTTTATGTGGGATAGGTACATAAGAAGATTGAACTCATGAAAGTTCAAGTGATTTCATCTTAGCTGTCGCAAAGAGTTTGTTTTAGCTTATTAAATTTTTAGGATCCAGGTATCATTGACAAAGCCAGCATTTATAGCCCATCCCAAATTGTCCCTTGATAAAGTGGTGACAGCTGAGGCAGATTAGATTACTAACAGTGACTGAAGGTTTTCTATGTCAGAAATTCCGAAACTGCTGTCAGTTTTGTGGAGTAATAACAGTAATCACAGGCAGTTTCAGCATCATTAATGCTGGAAAGTAAAGCCACATAAACTGACTTCATTGGAATCCTTAAAAAGAACTCAAAAGCAAAGACCAGTACAGCAAAACACTGAAACTTTGTTTCCTAATTGCAAAAGGGAAGATTACAATTTCTGTTTTTCATGCTCATTTTATAGCTGTTTATCTAAATTTTGCATAATTTATAAGTAATTCTTACATTAAGTCCATATCAAATCATTTTTAAAATAATATAAAATGCCACATAAAAATGGATTGTCTTTAAAATGTTAAACAAATATAAGGACAGGTGTTACAATAAGCAATATATATGCATTTAAGGAAATTGAATAAGATCAAGGTATTAATCATTAAGCAGCAATGACATGAACACAATATACATTATTTCAGAAATTTCCCTTTAAGATAATATTTCAATTTCAGGTGAAACTTCCACGAAATCTCTCTGTTTCATGATATTGTCACTAGAGTTTCAAAGAGATGCAGTACAGAAACAGGTCCTACAGCTACCAAGTGTACTACCATCAACCATTTATTTACACTGATCTTACCACATTCCCCTTTTATCATGCTTCCTGTATCCCCATCAATTCCCTCCCCCAAATTCTACCACTTATCTACAAACCAGTGGCAATTTACAGTAGACAATTAACAATGTGATTATGATGAGGGAGCAAAAAGGACTACTGGAAGGAACCTATGCATTGACATGGAGAACTTGCAAACTTCACACAGAGAGCTCATGAGGTGAGGAGTGAACTCAGATCTCTGGACCATAAACAGTGGCCCTGCACCCCAGTAACTACATCTCCTCCGAAAATTTGAAGGGAATGATTGAATCTCAAATGTGCAGCACATAGGTTTATTCATAAAGAGAAAGACAAATAAAGAAGTTAATCAGATTATTATGAGAAAATCTGCAGAAACGTTTACTTGTACTCCTTTCCATAGACGCTGCCTGGCCTGCTGAGTTCCTTCAGCATTGTGTGTGTGTTTGCTTGGATTTCCAGCATCTGCAGATGTCTAGTCTTTGTGCTACTACTATGCTGCAAAGTCTCTTCTTGGGATGCCTACCCTAAAGAAGTTTAAATCTCGCCTTGAACAGTTCAGTGAAATCCTCTCCTACTGCTCCCCCTCGGTGGTGTCTGCAGCTCTCCAACTCTTCGACCATGTGCTCAACCAAATCTGCTACATCTGATGGAGGGTCTCGGCCTGAAATGTTGACTGTTCACTCTTTCCATAGATGCTGCCTGGCTTTCTGAGTTCCTCCAGCATTTTGTGTGTGTTAATCAGATTATCATATCATCTAATAACTTGTGATGGAATTTCTGAGGAGGGATTTCACCCCTATCCATTGGCCAAGAGTCTGGTTGGCTGCTATGAATTTCACTACCAAGTCATGCCACAGTTACAATTTTAGTACAAGGGAAATACAGCCACTGGAAAACATTAGAGCCTGTATTTGGATACATAGATTGACTTGTTTACCATTATTACAATCTACACCTAATTAGAAATATCAGGCAAACCTTTCACCTCTGATCACAAAGTCATAACAAATCTCATTCTATTGTCTTACCTGAGTGTTTCTGAGCATTCTTTTTCTCCAGTCATAGCTTCCTCTTGCTCCTGATCAATAGCTAGTAAATTCATGTAGATAAGATCCAGGAAATTAAATCTCCCTTATGTTATGCTGCCGAGCCATGTACTGTACGTGCTTGGTGCACTTTTGCTCTCTGTATACTCTGATAACTTAGACATGGGGATGAGGAATAGAATCTTGGTAACTGCTACTTAGAAAGCAAGAAGTCAAAAAGTAAGAAACAGGATGGTAGAGTGGACAGAATGGTGATAAACATATTTTCAGTAGGTAAATGTGAAGTAATTCATTTGCAGTAAATTAAAATGGAAGTATGGGGACTTTCCCGGACTACTAAAGGAGATGAACAAAGTGGGAGGCCCTGAAATTCAAATGTACAATTTTGTTACGATGGTTACACAAGGAGAGAAATTTATATATATGTATATACAGTGCTTATAAAAATATCCAAACCCTCCACCCCCACCCCAGAAGTTTTCATGTTTTATTGTTATACAACATTGAATCATAGTGGATTTAATTTGGTGTTTTTGACACTTATCAACAGAAAAAAACACTTTTGTGTTAAAGTGAAAACAGATCTCTACAATGTGATTACAAATATAAAGCACAAAATAATTGATTGCATAAGCATTCACCCCATTTTAAAATGACACACTAAATCATCACTGGTGCAGCCAATTGGTTTTAGAAATCACATAATTAGTTAAATGGAGATCACTAGTGTATAGTCAAGATGTTTCAATTAATTGTAGAAAAAATACACGTGTATCTGGAAGGTCCAACTGCTGGTGAGTCAGTAGCCTAGCAAAAACTATAGCATGAAGACAAAAGAACACTCTGCAAAAGGGTTATTAAAAAGCACAAGTCAAGAGATGGATGCAAGAATATTTCCAAGTTGCTGAATATCCTTTGGAATACAGTTAAGTCAATCAAGAAATGGAAAGAACATGAAACTGCTGTAAATCTGCCTAGAGCAGGTCGTCCTCAAATACTGCGTGACCATGCAAGAAGGGGACTAAGTGAGGGAGGCCACCAAGAGACCTATGACAACTCTGGAGGAGTTATAAGCTTCAGTGGCTGAGATGGGGGAGACTACGCATACAACAACTGTTGCCCAGGGCTTCACCAGTTGCAGATTTATGGGACAGTGGCAGAGAGAAAAAAAAACCTCACATGAAATCTCAGCTAAAGTCTGCCAGAAAGCATGTGAGAGACTCTGAAGTCAGCTGGAAAAAGCTTTTACGGTCTGCAGAAACCAAAATTGAGATTTTGGTCATCAGAAACACACCATCCATACTATGAAACATGGTGGTGGCTACATCATGCTTTGGGGGTGCTTCACTGCAGCTGTACCTGGAAGGCTTGTGAAGGATCCTTATGTGAGAATGCTGTTCTTGGACTACAGTTCAGCATTCAACACCATAATTCCCTCCAGGTTCAACAAGAAGCGCGGAGACATTGGCCTTCACCCTGCTTTGTGTAGCTGGATTCTGGACTTCCTGTCAGATTGCCGGCAGGTGGTAAGAGTGGGCACAGTCACCTCTGCCCCTCTGACCCTCAACACTGTTGCCCCTCAGGGCTGTGTCCTAAGCCCCTCCTTTACATGTTGTATAACCATGACTGTGTCGCCACCCACAGCTCCAATCCGCTAATTAAATTTGCTGACGATAGTACACTGATTGGCCTAATCTCAAATAATAATGAGGCAGCCAACAGAGAAGTCATCACCCTGACACAGTGGTGTCAAGAAAACAACCTCTCCCTTAATGTCACAAAAACAAAGGAGCTGGTTGTGGACTACAGGAGGAATGGAGACAGGCTAACCTCTATTGACGTTAATGGATGTGGGGTTGAGAGGGTGAACAGCTTAAAGTTCCTCGGTGTACACATCACCGAGGATCTCATGTGGTCTGCACAAAATGGCTGTGTGGTGAAAAAGGCACAACAACGCCTCTTTCACCTCAGAGCGTTGAAGAAGTTGGGTTTGGGCCCACAAATCCTAAGAAATTTCTATAGAGGCAAAATTGAGACCATCCTGACTGACTGCATCACTGCCTGGTATGGGAACTGTACTTCCCTCAATCGCAGGTCTCTGCAGAGAGTGGTACGGACAGCCCAGCGCATCTGTAGATGTGAACTTCCCACTATTCACTATATACAAAGACAGGTGTGTAAATAGGCCCAAAGGATCATTGGGGACCCAGATCACCCCAAAATCAAACTGTTCCTACAGCTACCATCCGGGAAATGGTACTGCAGCATAAAAGCCAGGACCAACAGTCTCTGGGACAGCTTCTTCCACCAGGCCATCAGACTGATTAATTCATGCTGATACAATTGTATTTCTACGTTATATTGACTGTCCTGTTGTACGCACTATTTATTATAAATTACTATAAATTGCACATTGCACACTTAGACAGAGATGTGGCATAAAGATTTTTACTCCTCATGTATATGAAGGATGTAAGCAATAAGTCAATTCAATTCAATTCAAATGAATACAGCAAAATACATGAAACCCTGGAATAAACCTGATGCAGGCTGCAAGAGAATTGCGACTTGAAGAAGATTTGTTTTCCAGCAAGACAATGACCCTCAACACAAAGCCAAAGCTACACAGGAATGGCTTAAAAACAACAAAATTAATGTCCTGGAGTGGCCAAGTCAGAGCTTACTCCGTGGCTTGCATCTTTGGAAACAGCTCTATTTCCATCTTTAATATCTCTATTTTTTCCCTTTCAGGGTTCTTTTGAAGACCTTGATCTGGAGTTATATGCTAACTACAGTTACTTGCTGGAGTGGGACCCGCTCTCAGGATTTCATAACTGGCCATTGTTCAGCACGCCAAGGGCTTGGTACAAGACTTCCACTTGCCTTCAGAGGTCCGAGTTTTCCTGGCTCTGGAGACAGAGGGATCAGAGGTCGGTGTCCGAGCAGAAGACCGGTGTGTTGTGGGAGATGGAAGATCTAAGGCTGTGTGCTCAGAGACCTGAGATCTTTGGTTTGGAATGGATCAGAGCTATGAGTGGTAGCTGGTTTATATACAGGGGGAAACAGCTTTGAAATTTGACATCAAATTGCTCTAACGTAATATAGAGCAGAGAATGGAGGAACTGCACAATATGTTAATTATCAGTTTGGAAAGAACAGAGAAATTAATGTTTTGTCTGCAGAGTTTTATTTGAGCTTAAAACCTCAAAAAAGACACAAGCCTCTGAGAAATTTATTTCTGCAAAGAGAAAACAAGAGAAGTTGCAAGCACGAAAAAAAGGATAAGTGAATGTTGCCATGTGCAAGAAAATTTTGCTATGAAGAAGTTCTAAACATGAATTTCGACACATTTCTGTGATTTTCAATCACCCTGCCAGTGAGAACAGGATAGCTACCACCACAATTATCCTGAGAAATTAGACCTTTATTCCCCTCCACAGCTGGTTGAATTATGCACTTTTTAGCATTAGTTTTTATTTCAATTATGTGGAAATTTTGCACCAGTATTATATTTTAAACAAAACCCAAATGGACTACTTTAAGAAGATCACCAGAACATTTTTAAGTGGTGCAGAGTAACAGTAGAGCTAATAGGACTTGATGTTTCAATCCCTATGAAGATCACCTGAACATTTTTAAATGGTGCGGAGTAACAGAAACTTGAATCACAGGGATTTCTGTACAACTATGCTTTTGGATTTTCAAAGAACTTTTGAGCTTTGTCTACTCTCATTAATTTCCTCTTGCCTTACTCACCAGAATATGCATTACAACTGGTCAAGAGTATTACTCTTGCTTCATTGTGAGAGGAAGAACATGTAGTCTAACAGCAGCAATAATACCTGCAGCTAGACAAGCAGCAGTTGGATTTGTTGACTGACAGCAGTGAGG
The DNA here is from genome assembly GCF_048418815.1 of Hemitrygon akajei. Classification (NCBI taxonomy): domain Eukaryota; kingdom Metazoa; phylum Chordata; class Chondrichthyes; order Myliobatiformes; family Dasyatidae; genus Hemitrygon; species Hemitrygon akajei. The sequence continues at coordinate 50,889,217 of NC_133138.1, forward strand.
GCAGCTGTACATAGAAAGTGTTTGCAGTCCACGAGATCGCAAGAACCATTTTCCAGGGCATCTGTAAGTAGGTGTATGAGGAGGCTCCATTTATTGGGCAGACTGATCCAGGGACTATGGAGGTAATTTCCAACACTAGACACTAGAATACTACAGCACAGTACAGGCCCTTCAGCCCTTGATATTGTGCCAACCCATATATTCCTTTAAAAAAGTACTAAACCCACACTACCCCGTAACCCTCTATTTTTCTTTCATCCATGTGCCTGTTCAAGAGGCTCTTAAATACGCCTAATGTCTTAGCTTCCACTACCATCCCTGGCAAGTCATTCCAGGCACCCACAACCCTCTGCATAAAAAACTTACACCTGATGTCTCCCCTAAACTTCCCTCCCTTAACTTTGTACATATGACCTCTGGTGTTTGCTATTCGTGCCCTGAGAAACAGGTACTGGCTATCCACCCTATCTGTGCCTCTCATAATTTTGTAGACCTATATCAAGTCCCCTCTCATCCTTCTATGCTCCAAAGAGAAAAGTCCCAGCTCTGCTAACCTTGCCTCATGAGACTTGTTTTCCAATCCAGGCAACATCCTGGTGAATCTCCTCTGCACCCTCTCCATAGCTTCCACATCCTTCCTATGATGAGGTGACCAGAACTGAACACAATATTCTAAGTGTGGTCTCATCAGAGATTTGTTGAGTTGCAACATGACCTCTCTACTTTTGAACTCAATCCCCCTATTAATGAAGCCTAGCATCCCATTGGCCTTCTTAACTACCCTATCAACCTGTGCAGCGACCTTGAGGGATATATGGATTTGAACCCCAAGGTCCCTTTGTTCATCCACACTCTTAAGTAACTGACCATTAATCCTGTACTCAGCCTTCTGGTTTGTCCTTCCAAAATGCATCACCTCACACTTATCCAGATTGAACTCCAACTGCCACTTTTCTGCCCAACTCTGCATCCTGTCTATATCCTCTTGAAACCTTCGACAACCTACAGCTCCATCCACAACTCCTCCAATCTTCGTGTCATCCGCAAACTTACTCACCCATCCCTCCCCCTCTTCATTCAGGTCATTTATAAAAATCACAAAGAGCAGGGGTCTCAGGATAGATCTCTGCGGCACTCCACTAGTCACCGACCTCCAGGCAGAATACTTTCCTTCCACTACTATCCTCTGCTTTCTTCCTGTAAGCCAATTTTTTATCCAAACAGCCAAGGTTCCACTGATCCCGTGCCTCATGACTTTCTGGGTGGATCTCTCGTGGAGGACCTTGTCAACTTTAACCCTTTTACCAGAAACCACTTTCAAACTGTGGTGGCAGGTATTTACCATATATGACCACCAAGCCCTTCTTGTCAGAAGAAACCAATGCACTTTCCATCAGATTAAAGTATCCCCAGGAGACATAGTGGTGTCCAAATTCTCTCATGCCATGAGATTCCATTCATGTGGCTTTCTGGGCACCTGAAGAAAAATGACTCTGTTATATTCAAAAGCAACGTACCTTCCCTTTAAGAAGTGCAGACGATACTTATGAGGTTCAGGTTCATCACAAGTAATGAAGACTGCCTTTAAATAACAATAACTGCACTAGTAGCAACAGCTATCACAGGTTGCACACAATCCTACATCACGTGCAATGGGCAAAGGTTAATTTTGCATCTAGTTCCCCATGTTTTCTTTTTGAAACTATTCAGTTTAACTCTCATTTTCCCAGCATTTAAGTAACCAGGAGGATGGGAATTAAGCTGGGTAATCTCTAAGATATAGTTTCACTTCCAGTAATGGAAAAAAAAATCAACCACTGATGGTGGCATAACTGGAATTTCTATAAGTGAAATCTGGGATAAAAGAGATTCCATGCTAAGTGGACTGCATTATCTTCAATGCTGCAGTGGGAGCTGGATGGACTCATGACCATCCGGGAGGCTGAAAAACTCATAGATGAAACTTTAACTGAAGTGGTCACACCCAGAGTGTAGGCTTCAGATAGTAGATGGGTGACCATCAAAAGAAATGTGGAGTAAACAGTTAGTGCAAGGTTCCTCTGTGGCCATTGCCCTCAGCGACAAGTATACCCCTTTGGAGGTGCTGGGGGAATGACCTATCAGGGCACAGCAGCAGCAGCCAGGCCAGTAGGACTGTGTAGATAAAATCTGGTAAAGCAATAGTGATAGGAGACTGAGTAGTTTGGGGGAAGGACAACAGATTCTGTGGCCATGAAAAAGTCACCAGGATCATGTGTTGCCAGGGTCAAGGATGTCTCAGAGCGGCTGCAGAAGATTCTCAAGAGGGAGGGTGAAAAGCCAAAGGTTATGGGACACATTGGCACTAATGACATAGGTAGAAAAGGGGAAGAGTTCCTGTGCAGTGAGTATTGGGATTTAAGGAAGAGGCTGAAGGGCAAGACCTCCAAGGCAATAATCTCTGGATTACTCTTAGTGCCATGTACTATTTGGGACAGTAATAGGATGACGGTGCAGATGAGTGAGCGACTGAGGAAATGGTTTAGATTTCTGAATCATTGCAATCTCTTTTGGAGAAGGTATGACTTGTAAAAAGAGGACTAGTTGCACCTAAACCAGAGGGGTACCAATATCCTTGCAGGCCGGTTTATGAGAATTGTTGGAGAGGGTTTAAACTAATTTGGCAGTGGGGTGGGAACCAGAGTGATAAGGCTGACGATGGGGCAGTTGGTATACAAGTAGATGCAGCATGTAGTGAGACTGTGAGGAACTTCAGGCAGATGATAGAGCAAAATTGCAGTCGGTGAGATGAGTTGAACTGTAACATGGGGGCAAAATCGAAAAGGGTTATGAATACAGAATGCATTATATTTGAATGCACACACAATATGAAATAAGGCAGATAATCTTCTACCAGAACTGAGGTTTGGCAGGTATAATGTTGGGGGCATGTTGTAGCTGAAAGAATTTCACAATTAGGAGCTTAACATTCAAGGATATACTTTGTTTTGAAAGGACAGGCAGGTAGGCAGAGGGGTAGGAGTCGTTCTGTTGGTAAAAAATTAAATCAAATACATAGAAAGAGGTGATACAGGATCAGAAAATGTAGAATCCTTGTGAGTAAAGTCAAAAAACTGCAAGGGTAAAAAGACACTGCTAGCGATACTGGATATAAAGGCCTCCAAATAGTTACAAGGATGTGGGATATAAATTACAATGGAAAATAGAAAAGGCATGCAAAAATGGTAATGTTACAATAGTCAAGGAGGATTTCAATATGAAGTAGATTGGGAAAAAGGTAGATGCTGGATCCCAAGTGAGGGAATTTATAGAATGCCTACAAGATGGCTTGTTAGAGCACCTTGTGGTTGAGCCCACTAGGGGAATGTCCATTCTGGATTGGGATAGGATAATGAACTAGATTTGATTAGGGAGATTAAGGTAAAGGAACCCTTAGAAGAGAGTTCATAATATGATATAATTCACTCTGCAATTAGAGAGGGAGAAGATAAAGTCAGATGTATCAGTATTACAGTGGGGTAAAGGGGATTACAGAGGCATGAAAGATGAGCTGGCCAAAATTGACTGGAAGGAGATGCTAGCAGAGATGATGGCAGAACAGCAATGGCTGGAGTTTCCGGGGGGGCAATTCAGAAGGTGTAGGATAAATACATCCCGAAGATGAATAAATATTCTAAACAAAAGATAAGCGGGAAGTACTTAGGAAGCTAAAAGTTCTGATGGTAGATAGGTCACTGGAGCAGATGCACTCTTCCTCACTATTCTGAAAGAGATAGCTGAAGAGATTGTGGAGGCATTAGTAATAATCTTTCAAGAATCACTAGATTCTGCAAAGGTTCAGGAGGACAGGTAACTTGCAAGTGTCACTCCACATTTTAGCGAGGCAGACAAAAGGAAGTTGTCAGCCAGTTAGTCTAACTTCAGTGTTTGGGAACATGTTGGAATCTATTTTAAGGATGAGGTTCCCGGGTACTTGGAGACTTGTGATAAAATAGGCCAAAGTCATGAAGGTTTCCTTAAGGGGAAAACTTGCCTGACAAATGTGTTCTTTGAGGAAATAAGAGGCAGCATAAACAAAGGAGAGTCAGTGGATGTTTTGTACTTGAATTTTATGAAGGCCTTTGACCAGGTGCCACATATGAGGCTACTTAACAAGATAGGAGCCCATGATATTACAGGAAAGCAATGAGTGGGAACAAAGGGGACCTTTTTTGGTTGGCTGCCAGTAACTAGAGGCATTCCACAGGGTTTGGTATTGGAACCGCTACTTTTCATGTTATAAGTTAATAATTTGGATAATTGAATTGATGACTTTGTTGTCAAGTTTGCGGGCAAGACGAAGATAAGTGGAGGAACAGGCAGTGATGAGGAAGCAGGGAATCTGTAGAAGGACTTATACAGATTAGAAGAATGGGCAAAGAAGTGGAAGATAGAATATAGAGTAGGGAAGTGTATGGTCAGGCACTTTGGTAGAAGGAATAAAGGCGTAGACAATTTTCTAAATGGGGAGACAATTCAAAAATCAGAGGTACGAAAGGTCTTGGAATCCTGGTGCAGGATTCCCTAAACGTTAACTTGCAGATTGAGTCAGTGGTAAGGAAGGCAAATGCAATGTTAGCATTCATTTTGAGAGGACTAGAATGTAAGAGCAAGGATGTAATGCTGAATCTTAATAACACATTGATCAGATTGGAATATTGTGAGCCCATTATCTAAGAAAACATATACTGGTGTCGGAGAGGGTTCAGAGGAGGATTAGAAGAATGATCCCAAGAATGAAATGTTAACGTATGAGGAGCATTCAGACCCTGGGCCCGTATTTGCTGAAGTTTAGAAGAATGCAGGGGGATCTTTTTGAAATCTATCAAATATTGAAAGGCCTAGGTAGAATGGATGTGGGGAGGATGTTTCCCATAATAGGTGAGCCTAGGACAAGAGGGTATGGCCTCAGAATAGAGAATGGTCATTCAGAACAGAGGTGAGGAGGAACTTTTTTTGCCAGGGGGAATTCATTGCCACACACAGCTGTGGAGGCCAAGTCATTCAGTATACTTAAAGCAGAGATATACAGATTCTAGATTAACATGGCATCAAAGATTATGGGGAGAAGGCAGGAGAATGGATTTAAGAAGGATAATAAATCAGGCATGATGGAATGGCAGAGCAGATTTCATGGGCTAAATAGCTTAAATCTGCTCCTAGGTCTTATCGTCTTATGGTCTTAAAACATTCATGGATGAAAAATGCTGACCACATGTCACATTGTGAGATGACCGTGTATATCCCAACGTACTCCAGGAAGTAATGAGTGGGCAGGAGAGCCAGGAGTTCCAACAATGGAACAGAAAATGTTGGAAATACTCAGGAGGTCAGATAGTATATATGGAAATTGAATTGTTTTACTAGATTTAATAGTATTAAAAGATTATTATAGGTCATCTGATACTAACTTTGGAAGTTACATAAGCATGCAAATCTTCAATTGCAAGATTCACCAAAGAACATCGCAAGGTTTCCCTTTGTTCTGTGACCATTGCAGAGGAACAGATTCTATTGGTCTATTACAATTACAGATTCAGAATCATGTTTATTATCACTGGCATGTGCCGTGAAATTTGTTAACTTAGCAGCAGCAGCTCAATGCAATACATAATCTAGAAGAAAAATCAATCAATCAATTACAGGTTATGTATATTGAATAGATTAAAAATTGTGCAAAAACAGAAGTGATATATATTCAAAAGTGAGGTAGTGTTCACGGGTTCAATGTCCATTTAGGAATCAGATGACAGAGGGGAAGAAGCTGTTCCTGAATCGCTGAGTGTGTGCGTTCAAGCTTCTGTATCACCTACCTGATGGTAACAGTGAGAAAAGGGCATGCCCTGGGTGCTGGGGGCCCTTAATAATGGACGCTGCCTTTCTGAGATAATCGTTCCTTGAAGATATCCTGGGTACTATGTAGGCTAGTACCCAAGATGGAGCCGACTAAACTTACGACACTCTGCAGCTTCTTTCGATCCTGTGCAGTAGCCCCTCCCTACCAGACAGTGATGCAGCCTGTCAGAATGCTGTCCACGGTACATCTATAGAAGTTTTTGAGTGTATTTGTTGACATACCAAATCTCTTCAAACTCCTAATGAAATATAGTCACTGTCTAGCCTTCTTTATAACTGCATCAATGTGTTGGGACCAGGTTAGGTCCTCAGAGACCTTGACACCCAGGAACTTGAAACTGCTCACTCTCTCCACTTCTGATCCCTCTATGCGGATTGGTATGTGTTCCTTCATCTTACCATTCCTGAAGTCCACAATCAGCTCTCGTATTTATCTGCTAGTATTTAGCATGTCCAGGTATAATCTCTACAGCAAGTTCTTAAAGGGATCAATCAATATCCTCCAATTGTGGGGAAATGTTGTTATGAATGACTGGATGTTGCAATGAAGGGAAGAGAATGGAAAATTGTTCCTACCCAAGGTTTAGAGCTACCTGAGGTAAAACTAGGCACCATGTCAGAAGGTTGCCAGAGAGGTTTCTTTGAATGTTATGTCACAGGGAATGGGCAAACTAACCTTCATTTAAAATGCACTGGTTTTTTTTTGGAGTTATGCAAATTAATTTGTAGACCAAAATACTTATTGGCCTGATATTTCCTGGGCTTTGACAACAGTCTTAGCATTGTACTGAAGGAATTTCCCAGCACAAGTGGCAGTAAATTTCAGGATTTTAATGTAAATGCAGAACTTACTGGCTGCTCTCCATCATTGGAATCTCTATAGAAGCCAACAGAAGAACGAAAGCTTGGTTAGATTACCCAGCATCTCTGGTGGTGTACCCACTCTCAGATCCTTGCCGGATTAGTCATGGTGCTGGGTCCTTAAGCCCATCTATTTGAATGGAATATCAGAATCAGGTTTATTATCACTGGCATGTTACATGAAATTTGTTAACTTAGCAGCAGCAGTTCAATGCAATACATAATCTAGCAGATAGAAAAAACCCCCAATAATAATAAATAAGTAAATCAATTACAGATATGCATAGTGAATAGATTAAAAATGTGCAAAAAACAGAAATACTGTGTAGTAACATAAGTGAGGTAGTGTCCAAGTGTCCATGGTTTCAATATCCATTTAGGAATTTAGGTAGAGGGGAAGAAGCTGTTCCTGAATCACTGAGTGTGTGCCTTCAGGCTTCTGTATCTCCTACCTGATGGTAACAATGAGAAAAAGGTATGCCCTGGGTGCTGAAGATCCTTAATAATGGATGCTGCCTTTCCAAGACACCGCTCCCTGGGTACTTAGTAGGCTTGTACCCAAGATGGAGCTGACGAGAGTTACAACCCTCTGCAGCTTCTTTTGGTCCTGTGCAGTAGCCCCCCCCCCCCCACCAGACAGTGATGCAGCCTGTCAGAATGCTCTCCACTGTACATCTATAGAAGTTCTTGATTGTATTTGTTGACATGCCAAATCTCTTCAAACTCCTAATGAAGTATAGCCACTGTCTTGCCTTCTTTATAACTATTTTGATATGTTGGGGCCTGGTTAGATCCTGAGAGATCTTGAAACCCAGGACTGTGAGGAGGAAGGGAGGATTAATGTAAGGTACCTTTTTGAAATTATTGGTGCTTATTAATTTTTTTAATTATTCAAGAGTATTTTAAGTGTTTCAGTTAATTTTAATTTTAAATACTGACTTAATTTTTATTTGTCTTTTGATTAATTTTAATGGCTCTGAATATCAAAGACATTTATAAACTTTGACAGCACTGATGAATCTTAACATGAGTTGGGCTTTGATGGCTGCCAAATGCTTTTACAGAGGTTCATGGGACAGGGTCTAGACCACCCACATTACTCCAATACATCATTTCGATTTGACCTTGACTCTGAGATTAATTTAAACAAGTAACATCAGCCTTCAATTTCTGAATAAGGTGAGCTTAGCGAATGGAGGATGATAGATAGATAGATAGATAGATAGATAGATAGATAGATAGATAGATAGATACTTTATTCATCCCCATGGGGAAATTCAACTTTTTTCCAATGTCCCATACACTTGTTGTAGCAAAACTAATTACATACAATACTTAACTCAGTAAAAAATATGATAGGCATCTAAATCACTATCTCAAAAAGCATTAAAAATAGCTTTTAAAAAGTTCTTAAGTCCTGGCGGTAGAATTGTAAAGCCTAATGGCATTGGGGAGTATTGACCTCTTCATCCTGTCTGAGGAGCATTGTATCGATAGTAACCTGTCGCTGAAACTGCTTCTCTGTCTCTGGATGGTGCTATGTAGAGGATGTTCAGAGTTATCCATAATTGACCGTAGCCTACTCAGCGCCCTTCGCTCAGCTACCAATGTTAAACTCTCCAGTACTTTGCCCACGACAGAGCCCGCCTTCCTTACCAGCTTATTAAGACGTGAGGCGTCCCTCTTCTTAATGCTTCCTCCCCAACACGCCACCACAAAGAAGAGGGCGCTCTCCACAACTGACCTATAGAACATCTTCAGCATCTCACTACAGACATTGAATGACGCCAACCTTCTTAGGAAGTACAGTCGACTCTGTGCCTTCCTGCACAAGGCATCTGTGTTGGCAGTCCAGTCTAGCTTCTCGTCTAACTGTACTCCCAGATACTTGTAGGTCTTAACCTGCTCCACACATTCTCCATTAATGATCACTGGCTCCATATGAGGCCTAGATCTCCTAAAGTCCACCACCATCTCCTTGGTCTTGGTGATATTGAGACGCAGGTAGTTTGAGTTGCACCATATCACAAAGTCCTGTATCAGTTTCCTATACTCCTCCTCCTGTCCATTCCTGACACACCCCACTATGGCCGTGTCATCAGCGAACTTCTGCACATGGCAGGACTCCGAGTTATATTGGAAGTCTGATGTGAATAGTGAGCACAGACTGGGAGCTCCTCTCAGGAAAATTTGGCCGATCTTTCGGGTCAATGACCTTTCTGATGAAAGGTCACCTGACACATTACTTCTGTATTTCTCTCACTGGATGTCAGTTTGTACAAAATTAAAACATGACCTCCTGACCCAGCCCAACAATCTGAACTCAACCTGAGTCCCTATAATTTTATTGGATATTTTACCATAAATATGATGAACTCAAATACACTATTCACAAATTAAGCAAATCATCCAGACTAGAAAAGTGTTGAGCCAAAACCAAACCCAAATGCTCTTTAAGAATATAGTTGGGTCCCAATGTGCTCCATTGAGATAGCTTGGCTCGCATCTCTACAGATGCTGGCAGATTGGCTATATATCTGTAGAGTTTTCTGTTTTCCTTTCCAGATACCCAACACCATGATATTTTACCTTTGGATAATGCTTTCTTTGACATATGATGTCCTATATCATTAGTTACTTTCTGACAAAGAGAAGAAAAAATCTGAAATAGGTATGGTATTAGAACCTGTGAGAAGGCTGTCTTATTTTCAGTCCCATATATAACAGAAGAGCTCAGTCATTTTAGATTGTATTATAATAGTATTTAGAGATTTCATCTATCTTTTGGCCTTTGCATCAATCCTGACTCCAGATGTCTTTCTGTCTTTCCCCAGCTGTCTCTTCAACAATTCTGACTCCAATACGGTCATCAGCTGCCACACAATAACTAGAGTGCTTTCGCAGCAGCAGGCTCCCTGTGCGTCAGTGCTCACTGTCAATTTGTATCTTGCAACTCCACTGGAGGTCATGGAAACGAGAGGCTATCAGATCCAGCTGGAAACTGAAATCAGAGCAGGAAAGAATTTGTGGCCAAATCTGACATACTACACATACCAAATAATTGAAAAAATATAAAGCAGTGAAACAAATGATCTTACATTTAAAATAAAATTAATTCAGTCATTAAAATAATAAAAATATAAAATATAAGACTGTAGAAATTATGGGGTGCTTCCTGCTCTTTATATTTAAGTACACTCAGTGCTCAGTTTCTATGTATCAGAACAGCATCCATGAATACAGCATTTGTGATTTTAGTGAGTATTTTAACTCTGACTTGGTTGGGGTTAGTGTCAAACCCAGGTGATATCAACAGTCTGAATCACACAGTGTTTCAAGGATCAAGAATCAACTTTATTCACCATTTACATTTAAATGTATTAGGAATTTGCTGTGGTCTGGTCATCACAGCTCAACATGCAACAAAAAAGGAACAACGTTTAACAATTATAAAGAATAATGTAAAAACTGAAATGAAATGTTAAACTGCAGATGAGGAATAATTCCCTGACCTTGTGTAAACTTGATTAGCAGGTTGCTCACAAGACCAAGTGAAAAAATGGAGAGCTTGCCATTTTACAGCTGCATTTTCAGTGGACCTTGAGAAACCTGATACAGCCTGAAAGACCTCTTAAAGCAACATGATTTCGGTCTGATGTGACTGATTGAAGTTGAATCTGGAGACTTATAAACATCTCACAAAATTGTTCCCAGCCTCGTTCCAAATTTTCTTCAACCAGAAGCAAAGTCACCTCAATCACATCCACCAGGCATGGCTTGGAAAAGGCAAAGTGAAAATTCATTACTTAAATATGGATTCATAAAAGAACCAATTCAATGAGCCATCAAGAGTGTTCAGGATAAGTCACAAAAACAAATAACAGGGCCTGTCAAAGTGCCAGATCATTGGGGGGGGGGGGGGGGGGGCTGGAGGTAAGGATACTTTCTGCTTTGGTGAGGAATTAAAACTGATTATTTCACCACAACCATTGCAGCAGGTACTCAGTGGGGCTTCTGTTAAGCAAAACACTAGATTAAGCATTGGGTAACAAATGATTCACTTCAATCTCTTTACTCAGATCTGTAGATGAGAAATTTAGGTCTCCCAAACATCCTACGCTGACAGGCATCTTTTAATTTTTAACAGTTGGCTTTGCAACGGAAAGCCAGTCAGATTAACAGATGAAATGAGTTGAAGTCATATTGGTCAGGATGAAAAGGATTGCATTTTGGTTACAGCAGCCACCAGAGATTGCTTTGAGTTCTTGGAAATGTGGGGCTGGCTAGACAATCAAGAGGGGAGCTTCCTGGAGGAAATGATCCCACAGACTAATATAACATTTTCCTCACAGATCTAGGCTTCCCTATACATGCCAAGATTCCTAATTAATGAATAAGGGCTCATGTAAAGAACTCATAAAAATTAGAGCTCATCCAGTTCCAGGGAATGGATTGATCCTGGCATCCAGCTTTCACAATTAAAAAGGAAGATTTATTAAATTGAATTTAATTTCCCCAGTGACTGTGATGGAAGTTGATCTCATATCCTTGAATCAATTGGTCCAGATCTTTGGTTGCAAATCTGTTAACTTAACTATACCATCATATCAATATTGTCATTAAAAATTATTATCTGGTATTCATGAGTTCCACAGTATCTTCAAATAATTATTCCTACTTTAAGCATAGCATACACACCATGTCTGTATTAAACATTACCAACTGTTTGACTATAAGAGGCTCAACATTTCAGGATACTGAAGTTCAGTAATACTGTATTCTCTCTTGCAAGATAAGATGGAACATCATCACAGGAACAAAGGCAGGCAGGAGGGGTCAGTTGAGGTTTCATCACCTTATCACTGCTCATCACACTAAGAACAGCTGTCACTGTTCTGGCCAATGCAGTACTGAAGCTGTAGAATATGTTAGTATCTCTATATCCAGTCCTTTTCCAATGTCCTACTCATCCTAACCCTACCTGACAGCCCAAGTGTCCTATATGTACAATTTGATGCGACAGAAGATGTGACATTGAGGAAAGCTCCCCTCTTCCCCCGAAGAACAAGCATCCTGCCTGGCCACTAGCCGAAATTCAAAGCTCAAAATAAATTTATTGTCAAAGTACATATATGTCACCATATACAAACCTTCCGGGCACACTCAATAAATCCAATACATATCAATGAAAGACCGCACCAACAAGGCGGGACAGCCAATACGTAAAAGGTAACAAACTGTCCAAATACAAAAATAAAGAAAAGTTAATAATAACAATAAATATTGAGAACATGAGATGAAGAGTTCTTGAAAGTGGGTCCATGTTGTGGGAACAGTTCAGTGATGACGCAGGGAAAATTGAGTGAAATTATACTCTTTGTTTCAGGAACCTGATGGTTGAGGGGTAATTATGTTCCTGAACCTGGTAGTGTGAATCCTGAGGCCCTTGTACCTTCTTCCTGATGGCAGCAGTGTCTCAGAAGGCTGTGGAGGACAATTCTCTGGATGCTTTCAAGAAAGAGTTAGATAGAGCGGAGATAAAGATAGGGATATGGGGAGAAGGCAGGAACGGGGTACTGATCGTGGATGGTTAGCCATGATCACATTGAATGGCGGTGCTGGCTCAAAGGGCCGAATGGCCTACCCCTGCACCTATTGTTTATTGTCTATAAAAGAGCATGAGCTGAGTGATAGGGCTCCTTAATGATGGATGCACCTTTCTTGCAACAATGCTCCATGTCACTGTTCTCAATGGTAGGGAGGTCTTTACCTGTGATGGACTGGCCCATATCCACAACCTTTTGTAGGATTTTCTGTTCAAGGGCATTGGTGTTTCCATACCAGACAGTGATGCAGCCTGTTAGTATACTCTCCACCACACATCGATGGAAATTTGTCGAAGTTTTAGGTGTCATGTTGAATCCTCACAAACTCCAAAGGAACTTGCTGTGCTTTCTTCATAGTTGCACTTACAAGCTGGTCCCAGAACAGGTCCTCAGAAATTATAACATCCTGGAATTTAAAGTTGGTAAGCCTCTCCACCTCTTACTCCCCAGTGAGGACTGATTCATGGACCTCTGGTTTCCCACACAAAACCACGCAAGGCTGCAGGGCTGCACAACATACCTGGTCAGGTGCTGAGCGATTGAGCGGCTCATCTACAGAGACTAGAGATAGGTGGGTACTTCATTGATCACAAATGAAATTACAGTGTCACAGTAGCATTATTAAGTGCACAGATATACAAATACAGAAATATTAGAAAAGTAAGAAAGAATAAAAAATAAGTTACCTTATACAGTCTAATAGGAGGGGGGTCATCACTTCCCCAGCTATAGGGTAACTTATTATAGAGCCTAATGGCTGAGGGTAAGAGTGACTTCATATGGCGCACTTTGGAGCAGCGCCATAGTTTATTACTAAAAGTGCTCCTCTGTTCAGTCAAGATGGCATGCAAAGGGGGGAGAAACATTGTTCAGAATTGCCAGGATTTTCCATAGGGTCCGTTGTTCTACCACAGCCTCCAGTGTGTCCAGTTTCACTCCCATTACAGAACTAGCCTTTCTAATCAGTTTATTGAGTCTGTCAGTATCACCCATGTTGATGCCATTGCCCCAGCACACCCCGACCATAGAACATTGTACTGGCATCAACAGACTGGTAGAACATGTGAAGGAGAGGCCTGCATACTCCAGAGAACCTCAGTCTCCTCAGGAAGTAGAGGTGACTCTAGCTCATCTTGTACACAGCCAGTGTTAATGCTCCACTCATCTGTCATTCAGCTGTACCTTCAGGTACTTGTATGTCCTCACCACTTCCACATCCTCACCATCAATAGTAACAGGGAACAATACAGGCTTAGTCTTCTTGAAGTCCATCACCATCTCCTTTGTCTTATTAATAAGACCATAAGATATAGGAGCACAAGTAGGCCATGCAGCCCATCGAGTCTGCTCCACCATTCAATCATGGGCTTATCCACTTCATCCAGTCATCCCCGCTCCCCTGCCTTCTCCCCATACCCTTTGATGCACTGGCTAATCCAGAACCTATCTATCTCTGCCTTAAATACACCCAATGACTTGGCCTCCACAACCACTCGTGGTAACAAATTCCACAGATTTACCACCCTCTGACTAAAGTAATTTATCCACATCTCAGTTCTAAATGGACATCCTTCAATCCTGAAGTCGTGCCCTTCTGTCCTAGAATCTCCTATCATGGGAAATAACTTTGCCATATCTAATCTGTCCAGGTGTTTTAACATTTGGAATATTTCTAGGAGATCCCCTCATTCTCCTGAACTCCAGGGAATACAGCCCAAGAGCTGCCAGATGTTCCACATACAGTAACCCTCTCATTCCTGGAATCATTCTCCTGAATCTTCTCTGAACCCTCTCCAATGTCAGTATATTCTTTCTAAAATACGGAGCCCAAAACTGCACAGAATACACTAAGTGTGGTCTCATGAGTGCCTTATAGAGCCTCAACCTCACATGCTGGCTCTTGTATTCTATACCACTAGAAATGAATGCCTACATTACATTCGCCTTTTTCATAACCGACTCATCCTGCAGGTTAACCTTTAGGGTATCTTGCACAAGGACTCCCAAGTCCCTTTGCATCTCTGCATTTTGAATTCTCTCCCCATCTAAATAATAGGCTGCCCGTTTATTTCTTCCACCAAAGTGCATGATCATACACTTTCCAATATTGTATTTCATTTGCCACTTCTTTGCCCATTCCCCTAAACTATCCAAGTCTCTCTGCAGGCTCTCTGTTTCCTCAACACTACCTGCTCCTCCTCCTTTGTATCATTGGCAAATTTACCTCAAATCCCTTAATACCATAGTCCAAATCATTGATATAAATCGTAAAAAGTAACGGTCCCAACACCAACCCCTGTGGAACTCCACACTAACTGGCAGCCAGCCAGAATAGGATCCCTTCATTCCCACTCTGTTTTCTGCCGACCAGCCAATGCTCCACCCATGCTAGTAACTTCCCTGTAATTCCATGGGCTCTTATCTTGCTAAGCAGCCTCATGTGCAGCACCTTGTCAAAGGCCTTCTGAAAATCCAAGTACACCATGTCTACTGTAACTCTTTTGTCTACCCTGCTTGTAATTTCCTCGAAGAATTGTGATAGGTTTGTCAGGCAGGATCTTCCTTTCAGGAAACCATGCTGGCTTTGACCTATCTTGTCATGTGCCTCCAGGTATGCCGTAATCTCATCCTTAACAATCTATTCCAACAACTTCTCAACCACTGATGTTTGGCTAACAGGTCTATAGTTTCCTTTCTGCTGCCTCCCACCCTGCTTAAATAGCAGACTAACATTTGCAATTTTCCAGTCATCTGGTACAATGCCAGAATCTATCAATTCTTGAAAGATCATCATTAACACCTCTGCAATCTCTCCAGCTACTTCCTTCAGAACCCAAGGGTGCATTCCATCAGGTCCAGGAGATTTATCCACCTTCAGACCATTAAGCTTCCTGAGCACCTTCTCAGTCGTAATTTTCACTGCACATACTTCACTTCCCTGACACTCTTTAATGTTGAGCTGCAGATGATTCAGCTTGCATCATATGACAAAGTTCTCCACAGGTGCCTAAATTTATCCTCCTGTCCTCACTTTATACACCTAACTATTGCTGAGACATCAGAGAATTTCTGCAGATTACATTACTTAGTGTTGTATATAAAGTCTTAACAGCCATCTTGAACATCTCTTTGCAACCAAAGCTGTCCCTGCTGACTTCATCAGGGCAGCCACGATCATTCAAGAGGGCGACAGTAATTGGTCAAATGCTTATTACCCAGTCGCACTGATCTCATCAATTGTAAGTGCTTTGAGTGGCTGTAAATGGATTGTATAAAATTGTTCTTTCCAGTTTGCCTACCACACAAATCAGCCCACTGATGACGCCATAGCCTTGGCCCTACACTCTGTCCTGTCCCACCTAGAAAATGAAGCGTCATATGCCAGGATGTTGTCCATCAACTTCAGTTTGGTGTTTAACATGATCATCCCTCAGAGTCTGGTGGGTAAACTGTCCTCCTTGGGACCCGTCACCCCTCTCTGTAACTGGGTCTTTGACTTTTTGACAGAAAGATAACAGTTAGTCTGAGGTGGCAGTAATATCTCCAGCTCCCTCACACTGCACACTGGTGCCTCGTAGGGCTGTGTGCTCAGCCCGCTGCTGTTCACGCCGCTGACTCACGACTGCGCTGCCAGATCCAGCTCACACTGCGTCATCAAATTCGCTGATGATACAATTGCAGTTGGCCGCATCAGCAACAATGATGAGTCAGCACAGGTAGAGAGGCTTGTCAAATGGCATGAGAACAACCACATGGAGAAGACAAAAAAAGAAAGGAAGGCACAGGGCGACCCACCTCTATTGTACATCAATGGCCCCTGCATCAAGACAGTGAAAAGCAAAACAGCTCCTTATTAGTCAAGAAGATACAGCTGTGTCTACCTTTTCTGAACAGACTGAGGTGTGCAATTCTCTCCGACCCCTGTTGTAACAATTTTCTACAGGAACACCATCGAGAGTGTCCTGTCTGGCCGCATCATTGTGTGGTACTGAAGCTGCAGTGCAATGGACCATAACGTTATACAGAGGATAGTAAAAAGCTGCTGAGAAATCACTGGGGTCCCCCCCCCCCCAAACACATTTGTGACATTTACCAGGTGCATTGTAGACGGAGGGCCCGAGGCACGGTTGCGGATCCCTACCACCTATCCCACAACCCCTTTCACTCACTACCATCAGGAAAGAAATCCAGGAGCATTGGGTCTAGGACTGTCAGACTGGGTAACAGCTTCTGCCCCCAGGCTGTGAGACTAACGAACATCCTGCCACCACTGAGGTCTTGTCACGTGGACAGTGAACTTGTTTACTGTTTGCTTTTTACCTGTGCTGCACACTTCACGTTCATTTTGTGTTATATTTTGTTAACTAATTTGTGGTAATATTTGTTTTATTTGCTGTGTGTGGTATATGTTCTGTGTGTGCACTGTGGTCCAGAGAAACGTCATTTCGTTTGGTTGTATATAGTGTATGTACAGTCAGATGACAATAAACTTGAAATTGAATTGACAAGTGCTGATTTCACACATATGTACATCCTCTTCTTCCCATACCACCTTATTCTTTCAGGTCACCGAGAACAGAAAACCTGGCAATGCAGAGACAGCAGGTCAGGGCATTTGTTTAATTAAACTGCACACATTCATAGAATAGCATACACCCTGACAGAAACCTCCTGGCAATCAATCTCCTGACTGAAATGCTTGGCTGTAGCCCTTGATAGTCTCCATAGGTTGCTTGCATAAGGAACATCCCTCCTCAGGGCCCCATTTATCTCCAGCTTATACAAGTCCCTCTGAGCATACTTCACTTCTCCCCCATCACTGCAGTGACCATTTATTCAGTGGGAAGACTCGGGCAAGCTCAGATATCTTTTAGATATTCTTTAAAGACCTGCTTTCAGAGACTGAGCCTGAAAGCAGATTGCTGACCGCTGTGAGATGTGCAAAGCACAAGATGATGGGGGATTTGCAGATCAGGCAGTACGTACGGATGAAAATGGGCAGTTGATGATTTGCACATTTTTGGTTCACACCGTTCATCTGGTCAGTTATATTGGGCAGGATGCCAATCCAGTCATATTGGCCAGCCCAGATGAAGGGTCTCGACCCAAACTACTGACTGTCCATTTCCCTCCATAGATGCTGCCTGACCCATTGTGTCCCTCATGTTCCAGCATCTGCAGTTGTGTGAGTTGTGTGAGACATGCAACACCCTAACAAGTTAAAAGTCTGTCCCGAGCCTTATAGGCTCATCAGGGAGGTGCTTATGCCAGTTTCCGTGGTGTGAAGCGACTGAGAGTACGAGACATGCCCTGGATAGGACGCCAGTCTATCACCAGGTTAACCCCCAGCATTTTGCCAGTACCCATTTTCAGCTGGGTGAACTGGAGCAAAGTGTGGTTAAGTGCCTTGCTCAAGGATACAACACGCTGCCTGGGCTGGGGCTCGAACACACGACCTTCAGATCACTAGTCCAATGCCTTAACCACTTGGCCACGCACCACACAACACACCGACAAGGACACAGGAAAATCTGCAGTCTCCATTGTGAGACACTCAACACACCGACAAGGAGCACCACATTGTGGTGTCACACAGGAAAATCTGACTATGATATTTGCATTTGAAGTTCTTTTTTATGTGATTTTCACAAACAGCATGCAGGCAATCTGTAACATGATTTCAGTGCAGTTAAAGACAGCAAAGCAAATTCCAGCTCTATGTGTTCATTCATGGCAATTTGTATTCTGGGGAAACCTGCCTTCAATGTAAAACCTTATGCTGTCTGGTCCTGCCTTGCCTTGCCAGTAGGAATAGGTTTTTCCCCAAAAGAGGTATAATGATCCATTGATGTATTGCTCTCTGAAGGTTGATGTTACTTCACTTGTTGCAGCCTAAAATTAAGTTATGGCTAAAAAGTTTAAAACCCATTGTGACAACGACAGGCAGTGTAGTCGATGTCCTGGGTTGCAGCTAGCAGCTAATACTGTTTAGTGAAGACTTCCTCGGTGAGGTGAAGATGCCTCACACATCGCTCTCATGTTTAATCAGGCAAAGTGCTGTCTGAATACCCCCCATGGATGTGGCCTTCTGTTTTCCACTTCCTTCCTCTTTTGGCAGCTTCGCCTGTTCTTTGGTGATTTTCCTTACAGCTTCCCTTCCAGCCAGCCATCTGAGACCACCTGTTCAGCCCGACTAACTGTGAGGTAAAAACAACATTGCAAGACCACCACAAAACTCCCCCTGTGCAAAGTGAACTTCCCAGAGCAACACCACACGAGAAAAAACTGTCATGCAGCAACCTGAAATGATAAACAAGCAACTAACCTGGAATTATGGCATTGTCCCCGTGAATCGCACTGGTGAAGTGGTGTTCCTGCCAGTTACATCCTGTCTGCATTGAAAATTACAATGCAATTGAAAATTAAATCCTTTAAAGAATGCTGTCAATTATATCAATCCATATGTCTTTATTTTGCCCTAGAATACCAAAGCCGCAGCAGTAAGGGTGAACGGGATATGGGTAAGAATTTAACATGGCAGGGAAGGTGAAGTGGCCAAGGGGATGGATGATATGGGACTGGTCTTCATGTAAGGGTAACTAGGCAATTACAAACAGACATCAGGACAAGTGAAATACTGGCGAAAGACAGCAGAGATTCAATTTGGCTGTTTAAAAGAGTAATTTTGACAGGCCACCAGTAAGGCCTGTATTTAAACCTGAAGTGGACAAATTGGAGGTAGGTTTGTCACAGGGTTTCTGTTTCATTATGTTAACCCTTCCCTTTACGGACTGCTTTTCTGAGTGCTCAGGTGGCTATTTTTATACCAGAAAGCTTGCAGTTCTAAAAAGGCATGTGACAATACATATATTAAATTGATTATGCAGCTCCCGTGAAGGCATTAGTCAGTAAATCCATTTAAACCCTGAGAAGTTAGGAAGCAAATAAACCTCAGACAAAACATTCTGCTTTGGTACCATCCTTTTTGCGGTCACGTAAAAAACATTTTCGATTCAGATTCCGACAGCGGGTGAGATCATCTGATCTGCTTCTCATTGTCTATTTTTAGGTGCTTATGGCTGTAGTGTGTGGCATTCTTTCACTCCTTGCTGTTCCTGCCATACACCTGATGAAATTTGACAGTCGGCTGGAGTGACATTTGCAGTGCAATGTAGACATCAAAGTGAACTGAAGACCATGGTCTTTGTGCATAGACTGTGTGTGTGAACTCGCTTAATTACAGTTAAAATACTATTATGCCTACCAGGAATAATTTACAAAGCATTGTCATTCAATGAAAAATTAATCCTTTAGATGATTATCCAATTTATAAAAATTAAGGTTAATTATAGTCAAATGACTCTGCTTCTCCTTTGTATTTCTGGTCCTTAGAACTATTGCTGCTTTGATCCTCTTCCTTTCAAACTCTTCAAAATCTTTCATTCCACTCTACTAATATACCTGCTACTTTTGCCCATAACCACGTTAATGCATCCAAAGATATTTAAGAAAAAACAAACTAGACTTTTATCATCACCTCCTCTTGCACCATATAATTTAAATCAGTCCATCTATATTTGCCACCATTAGACTTTCTGGAAATTGATTTCACAATATATTAGTATTTCTATGAATAACTTCCTGCTATCAGTTCTATGCTTCTATATATTTTGAAAATCTCTTCCTCTTTATCCTGTTGAACAATTTATTTAGATAAAGTATGATGGGTTCACTGATCCCCTGACCATCCTATACACAGTACTACAAGGTCTATGGTTCAGACATCTTACACACAGGCAGCAAAATGTGTGTATCTCATGCTTTCTCAACAGAGATTAGCTTTATTCCTGGTGCCTGACTGTCTCCTTAGTTTTCTCAGGAGCCCAATATGAATACAATACTCAGGAGAGCTCTGGATAAATTGCCTTAATTTATCCATTATTTCCTACCTGTGTTCTATTCTTTCAACTCTGTAATTCAAACTTCTATTAGCTTTTCTTATTGCTACTTTGCAATAGCTGGACATGTTTAACATTAAGCTTACCACAACTCACCAGTGTCGTTCAGCTACTGTATTTCTTTGGGTGTTTTGGTGCATTCACAGACAGTGCAATATCTATTTTCCTTGCTAGTGTATGATGCTATCCATTGTTGGCTTGGAATTTCAACAACTATTACAAACGTTAGTCCACTGATCCCATAATTTCTGCATTGTTCCTTCAATTCCACTTCCCAGATTGGTTCCTCCAAAAATTTGACATATTTGCATCAAATTTCTGATTTTGGAAACTGCGAATTACCATATTACACTGGGAAAACTCCACGTGAATCAAAATCAAAGTTCTAAGTAAAATTTATTATTTGAGTACATACATATTACCACATACAACCCCGAGATTCTTTTTTCTGCGGGCATAATTATCAAATCATAATACAGTAACTGTAAACAGGATTAATGAACAACAAACTGTGCAAATGCAAATATAAATAAATAGCAATAAATAACGAGAGCATGAAATAAGATAAAGAGTCCTTAAAGTGAGACCATCAGTTGTGGGAACACCAGAAATAGAATGAGTGTATTTATCCCCTTTTGTTCAAGAGCCTGATGTTTGAGGGGTAGTAATTGTTCTTGAACCTGGTGGTGTGAGACATGAGGCAATTGTACCTTTTACCTGATGGCAACAGCAAAAAAGGAGCATGGCCTGGGTGGTGAGGATCTTTGATGATGGATGCTGTTTTTTAATGGCAGCATTTCATGCAGTGCATTCAATGGATGGAAGGGCTTTAGTCATGATGTACTGGGTCAAATCCACTACCTCTAGTAGGATTTTCTGCTCAAAGGCATTGGTGTTCCTGTACCAGGCCAGAATGCATCCAGTCAATACACTTTCCATCACACATCTATCGAAGTTTGTCAAGGTTTTTAATGCCAAATCACCGCAGACTCCTAAGGAAGAAGAGGCACTGTTGTGCTTTTTGGCAATTACATTTAAGTAACTCTTGCTTTGCCTAGCGTCTTAATATGGGGGGTGATAACCCCAGGCCCGGCCAAACTTAAGAAATCTCATTTAGTGGATGCTGCACAATGTGTCCCCTGTTACAAATCAGTACCCTGAAATAACAAACAGTACACAATATGTGAATAAACGAATAAGCTTTATAACTCTTAGTTTGACTATATGGTTAGTAGAGAAACGAAATAAAAGAAAAAAAAGGGCACAATCTTATTAACAGTCTGGGCACAAAGTTGGAGCTCACTCATAGGCCGATCAGTCCCCATTGACCTCCTCCAATCGTTACTGTCCTTCGGACCCTCGCTCTGAGTCCACCCCGTCCAGCGGTCTACCAACTCTCTCCATTCGCGTTTTCTCTCATCTTGCTCTCTGGCAAAATCCCATGAAATCAACTGCTTCCAGATTCACAAGACAAGTCAACAAACTAACATGCATCCCACAGTCCTGTTATCTCCAGCCATAACCCAAACATTGCTGCTACAGAGAAACCATTACTTCAGCAGAGAACATTACAAAGTAGCCATTACTTCAGCAGTGAAACTTTACAGTGTATTACATTTATATGATGGGTCCAGGAAAGGTTCTCTGAGATAGTGACACTAAGGAATTTAAAGTTACTGACCCTCTCTGCCTCTGATCCTCTGATGAATACTGGCTCATAGACCTCTGGTTTTCCTTTCCTGAGGTCTACAATCCGTTCCTTGGTCCTGCTGACATTGAATGAGAGGTTGTTGTTTTTACACCACTCATCCAAGTTTTCAATCTCCCTCCTGTATGCTGATTCATCACCACCTTTGATACAACCCACAACAGCGGTGTCATCAGCAAACTTGTATATGGTGTTGGAATTGTACTTAGCCACACAGTCCTAGATGGAAAGTGAGTAGAGCAGAGGGCTAAGTACACATCCCTGTGGTGCTCCTGTGCTGATGGAATTTGTGGAGGAGCTGTTTTTGTCAATATGAACTGTCTGGGGTCTACAAGTGAGGAAATTCAGGATCCAATTGCACAAAGAGGTGTTGAGGCCCAGGTGCTGAAGTTCACTGATTAGTGTTGAGGTGATGATGGTGTTAAACGCTGAGCTATAATCGATAAACATCATCCTGATGTTTGCACCTTTGCTGTCCAGATGTTCCAGCGATGTATGAAGAGCCAATCAGAATCAGATTTAATATCATTGGCATATGTTGTGAAATATGTTGTTTTGCTGCAGCAGTATATTGCAATACATAATAATAAAATACAGTGAATTACAGATATATATATATATATATATATAAATAATTAGTTAAATAGTGAGGTAGTGTTCATGCGTTCAATGTCCATTCAGAAACCGGATGGCAGAGGGGGAAAAGCTGTTCTTTGATCATTGTGTGTGCCTTCAGGCTCCTGTATCTCCTTCTTGATAGTAGAAATGAGACGAGGGCATGTCCTGGGTGATGGGGGTCCTTAATGATGGATGTTGTCTTTTTGAGGCATCACTCCTTGAAGATTTCCCGGATGCTATGGAGGCTACTGCCAATGATGGAGCTGACTGAGCTCACAACTTTCTGCGGCTTCTTTTGATCCTGTGCAGTAGTACCCCTCCCCCATCACCACTCATACCAGACGGTGACGCAGCTAGTGAGAATGTTCTCCAGGGTACATCTGCAGAAATTTGTGAGTGTCTTTGGTGACATACCGAATCTCCTCAAACTCCTAATGAAATATTGTTGTACCTTCTTGGAAGCTGCATTGATATGTTGGGCCCAGGATAGATCCTTAGAGACACTGGCGCCCAGAAACTTGAAACTGCTAACTCTTTACACTCCTGAACCATCTAGGAGGACTAGTGTGTGTTCCCACGTCTTACCCTTTCTGAAGTCCACAATCAGTTCTTTGGTCTTATTGATGTTGAGTGCAAGGTTGTTGCCATGGCACCATTCAACTAGTTGACGTATCTTGCTCCTGTACACTCTCATAACCATCTGAAATTCTGCTAACAATAGATGGCATTTGAACTGTGCCTAGCCACACAGTCATGCGTGTAAAGAGAATAGAGCAGTAGGCTAAGCACACATCCCTGAGGTGCACCAGTGTTAATTGTCAGCAAGGTGGCGATGTTATTTCCAATTCACCCAGATTGTGGTCTTCTGGTGAGGAAGTCGAGGAACTAATTGCAGAGGGAGGTACAGAAGCCCAAGTTTTGGAGCTTTTCTATCAGAACTGTTAGAATAATTGTGTTTAACGCTGAGCTGTAGTCAACAAACAGCATCCTGACATAAGTACTAGTGTTGCCCAGGTGACCCAAGGCTATGTGAAGAGACAATGAGATTGCATCTGCTGTAGTCTTATTATGATGATAGGCAAATTGCACTGGATCCAAGTCCTTGCTGAGACAAGAATTAATTCTAGCAATAACCAACGTCACAAAGCACTTCATCACTGTAGATGTGAGTGCTACTGGACGTTAGTTGTTAAGGCAGCTCACCCTACTCTGCTTGGGCACTGATATGATTATTGACATTTTGAAGCAGGTGGGAACTTCTGACTGTATCAATGAGAGATTGTCCACATTGTTTAATGAATCTCATAGTTGAAGTTCTTAATCTTTAAGTGATTTCACAGTTTTCAGTTGACTTAACCACTCTTTTAATGCTATTAAAATAATGTGGTAGTACAGTTCCTAGCTCACCATGTCTTAGCATACTCTGCTGAAATTTTGCCCCATAATTTATCAAAATCTTGTTGTTTCCTGTTCCTAACAGGTCCTAATCCCTTATCAAAACTAACCTTACCTCCCACCATTTTGAAACTATATATCATTTAGCATGAAACTTTGTCAGAAAGAAGAAAATGCCATCTTTCCCAGTCCTGATGAAGGTCTCAGCCCAAAATGTTGACTCTTTATTTCCTTCCACAGAGGCTGCCTGGCCTGCTGAGTTTCCCCAGCATAAGGAAAATGAGATTAGTGCAGATAAGAGCTTGAGCATGGAGAAGGTGGGATAATGGGCCTGCTTCTGTGCTGAATGACTCTCTAACAGTCCAACTGTATAAGGTGACAGAGGAGCCCAATGTGAGAACCACTGACTCTTCCATAGCTGGATCAGTATCTTCCCAATGGATGAATTCAGATTTCTCAGTGCCTTTCTGAATGCTGCTTCCCTGATTTGTCTGGTCTTGGGACAGGTCTTAGGTGTCACTCAGAATGTTTCCAAGGTAGCTTTGTGTCCCCCTTCAGCCTTTTCCTCTGTCCA
This sequence comes from Hemitrygon akajei, assembly GCF_048418815.1. Taxonomy (NCBI): domain Eukaryota; kingdom Metazoa; phylum Chordata; class Chondrichthyes; order Myliobatiformes; family Dasyatidae; genus Hemitrygon; species Hemitrygon akajei. Next base: position 50,913,832 of record NC_133138.1, read on the forward strand.
CCCATTAATCTTTAGATTTAAATTTATTATTTTATTTCTTACATCCATCTCACAACATAAAAATCTTTATGTTGCATCTCCATCGCTATGTACAAGCAATAAGAGAGGATATTGCCCAAACACTGAACATCTGTTGCTATGATCAGGCTTGGAATAAAATGCCTGCTCTGGAAATGGGTGCCAGTACATTAAATTGGAAACAGAACAAGCAACAAAACAAGTAAGCATACTGTTTACTCTTTTCCATAGATGCTGCCTGACTTTCTAAGCTCCTCCAGGATTTTGTGTGTGTTGCTTTGGGTCTCCAGCATCAACAGAGTTTCTCACATTTGTGAAGAAACATATCAACACTGGGAGACAAGGGGCAGTTCAAAACATTTACTGAGCATTACAAATTGCCAGCACTGATTACAAGAGCTCAATCACACACCAGGGATAGAGAGGAAAAACGGCCTGGGTCAAGGTTTCCCTAAGAAGGCAGCAGTAATGAAGGGAAAAGGAAATACCATGGTAGTCCACTGCTCATTGAGAAATTTTAATAGTGAGAGTATTAAATACACACAATAGATGCGCATACGTAAAGAGTTTAGCAGCAGTATTGTTTAAGGTGAATTAACAGCTAAGTTGTGAATGGGCCATACAGCCAATATAGGCTCATACAGTTAAACATATTGAGTCCTTCACAGTTACAATGAAAGCATGCAAATATTCTTTATATCTAATGTAGTACTTGAAGTAGTGAATCATAATGAAAATGCACAGGCCATGTGAGAGCACAACAGGACCATTCCATTCATGAAGACTGGAATCTATAGTGAGCTTATTAACCTAATAGCACCACAGAAGGCTGAAAATACTCCAGTCACAGACGTACAACAGGAATTGGATGATTATTTCACTCCACACCTATTTGAATTTGTTGAGCTGTAAATTTGGCATTAGATCAAGTATTAGCTGAAGCAACCAATGATCATGTTGTTGCACAGACGATTTACCCAATCATTATTGAATTCATAAACTATGAATACTTAAATTATTCTTAAACCAATAAATACATTGGTGAATTCTTAAACTATGTAGGGCAGGATGAAATTGTGTGGGGTTTAAAAGAACAGATTTGATCCAAATTGTTAAGTACGGTATGTTTTTAATTTGATCCACCATGGAAAACTGCCACTAATAAAGGAAGCAAAAAACAAAGAATTATGTCCACCATCAGACTGAAAGATGATGATTATCTATAGCTCAAAGGCAGCAGTGAAAGTTTCATGCTTGAAACAACTTGGATTGCAAGTGCCACAAATTCTTGCTACAGGTGACATGGCAGCCATTCGCAACAGCCTATCCAAGATTCAGAAGAAAGAAAGAAGAACAAACATGTAAATCTAAACTCAGAATATCTAACTGAAGCAGTTTTATCAACATTCACAAGAGGAAATTACAGAGAGGACACCTGTATAACGTGGAAGTGGATTCCAACAGAACAGAACTAGATTTCTTTGCTATTGGTGCATGAAGAGGGAAGAGGCTGCAGCAAAATCAATGACCAGTATAAATGAGTATGAATGTAGCAACCCATTGCTCTCTCATGGCTCCTGTTATCAGAATCCAGCCATTTCCCTCTGATCAGAATGTACAGTTAGTCTTGAGACAAATTCTGGTATGACATTCTCCAGTACTAGGTCAAATACAATGCATTGCAGCTTATGATTGGTAATATTAGAATTGCTCATTTTCATAACAACATGGTATTGCCAGGGAAGACTGACTAAGAGTGAAAGATCAGTTAGACAAATATGTTCAGCATCCATGTACGAACTGTGAAATAATGCCTGGAAACACTATTGCACAAATATGAGGAAATCTTTATGTCTGCTTATGCTGGGATCACTATCTATAACTCACACATTCACTTCTAGCCCTGCGGCAAATCAACGTATTATAATCTTGACCAATGCCATATTCAGCAGGAAATCAGGTCAGAAATCTTGGGAAATAACTCAAAGGATTGGAAAATCATTGCCATAGCACCAACACTGAAGATTATGCTTTGACTATAATATGGCACTTAACCAGATGGTTGGTGAAGAACAATAGCTATTGCTGTCTAGTCAAGATGTTATGGCAGAACTTGTGAAATTAGATCTGGCTACACACCTGAGCTCAATTAAGTGTAAATAAAGAGAGTCGAAGGTATCCCTCTATATACTCAGTGTGACTTTATTAAGTACCTCTGTACCTAGTAAAGTGGCCATTGAGAATATGATCATGGTCTTCTGATGCTTTAGTCCATCCAACTCATGGTTCAATGTTTAGTGAATTCAGAGGTAGTCTTCTGCACGCCACTGTTGAAATGCATGGTTATTTGAGTTACTGTTGTTTCCTGTCATCTTGAACCAGTTTTTTTTTTGTATCTTTCTTTGTGAACTCTGGAGACTGTTGTGCTTGTAAATCCCAGGAGATCAGTAGTTTTTGAGATACTCAAGCCTGACACCACCAACTGTTCCGCAGTCAAAGTGGCTTGGATCGCATTTCTTCCCTATTATGATGGTTGGTCAGAATCATGTCTGCATGCTTTGGTGCATTGAATTGCTGCCATATAATTAGCTGAACAGATATTTGCATTAACGAGCAGGTATACAGGTAAACCTAATCAAGTGGTCACTGCATGTATTGTGCATAAAGAGTTGTAATCAGCAAAAATAACCCAGTCAACAATGGAGAAGATTCTGTAAGAAATGCACCATTGCCCAATTGGTATAATCACTGAAGAAATCAATCTGTATTTTAGAAGAGGTTCTCAAATAACTGTGTTGCAAGAGGATGAAATTCAATCAAATTGCACTTTGTCCATTGAAGTTATACATCTTGTGTGTATAACATGTCAAGGATGATGTTGAATCTATTGTAATTGCAAAGGAGCACAGAAAATGTGGCGGAGTTCACTTTTTCATTTGGTGTAATGTAACGTTCATCCAGAGCTTTGCCAGATTATGTTCATACCACTGCCAGAGTTTAATAAAAGGAATGGGGAATGAAACTGAGAAATGATCAATAGAGAGCATCAAGTTTATTGCTAGTCAACAAATCCTTTGTTGTATTTAAGATGCCACAGAAAACCAAAACTATAGTGATGCTCTAAACTGTAGAGTGAATGCTGTTATTGGTCACCTCATGGACCATAGCAAAAAATTAGGAATGAATTGAATTATATGTAGATGAAGAAGATGAATAAACTTCACCAATTTCTGTAAGAAAGATTTGCATTTCGTTGCACAGGATCAGAAAAAGCTGGCAGAAAGTTGCAAACTCAGCCAGCTTTAACACAACACTAGCCTGTCCAGCACCAAAGACATCTTCAAAAGGCGGCATCCATCACCGGAGACCCCCATCGCTCAGGACATGCTCTCTTCTCATTGCTGCTGTTAAAGGGCTTGGTGACACACAAGGCATTTTATTGACAGTTTCTTTCCCTCCGCCATCAGATTTCTGAGTGGACACTATCGCACCACTTGTTTCTTTTTTTTGCACTACTAATTTAATTTTATATATATATTTCTTATTGTAATTTATTGTTTTTAAATTATACATTGCAATTATTACTGCTAGAAAACAACAAATTTCATGACATATGCCAGTGATATTAAACCTGATTCTGAAACTTTTACTAGTTACTCTAGGTCCAATACTGGTGATTCTAGTGACTCCAATCAGCAAGTCTGAGGTGGATGATATTGTTAGACTAATATTGCTGCACTATTGAGTAGTAATCTTCCAAACAAAACTAATTGCTGGTACCTTATCCATTCTATCATATAAAGGCTCTAATGTGTATAGGGAACGGAAACATAATATTTATATTAAAACAATAGATGAACAAAAGGTTGGACCAATTTAGAGAAGCACGGATATGCAGATATGCAATTATTTTACAATAGAAGATTTGCATTGTCAGCTGATCTAGGATGTCTGAAGTGGAGCCATAGAATGACTATCTAGTTATTCCCAATCTCCAGAAAGGATTAATCTTAAATGAATTACATACTGTCAGTGTAAATATGAAGGTTACTGCCTGAAGCTTGGGACATTGTCTCTACATTGACAAAGATCACAATGATTTATTGTCAAGTATTTAGTTTGTTAACAGTGCCAAACAAAACCACCAAAGATATCCCTACAAATATCAGCTGACAAACCATTTGAGAGTTCATGTTGATTTTGGCCGGAAAGGCAATGAACACTTTCTAGTCTTTCTTTGTCACTGATAATAAATCAAGTTTTACATGCTGGATAATGCAAACCAGCAAAACATACAATTGAGGAGCAGACATTGTTCGTTGTCTTTTCTTAGATAATTGGTATCATAACTATTACTACGAGAAAAAAAATCACCAGAATGTTCTAGTGGGTCTCTCGCTCAAATTTTTTGGTCAATATAGATATAACTTTTCTTCCAATAGGATTATTTATCATTTAGTACTGCAGATTTGCACTATCCTACCAACATTACTACCTCCTTATGCTGAAATTGTTCATAAGTCTTAACACTCTCACTTTCTTACAATTCCTGAACTGCTTCTTCTCGCCTTTTCCCAATGAGTTATTTGGATCCAAATCATGATTTTACTTTTAATTCAACTGTTATCCCTCAATTTCTCTACTCTTTCTTTCAAACTGTGTTATGTAAACTCAAGCACATTCGGAGAGTATGAAGCATCAACATTTCTGCTGAGTGAATCCTGTAATGGAATGTGAATGGATTTTCCATTTGCAGCTTTAGGTGTTGGATGGTATGGAGACTGATAGATGCATAGTGCTGTCAGATGCCACAAAGCAGTCAAATAGCAATATGGCAGTTGGTACATCTGCTCCCTCATACCCACCACCCCCAACTCCAGTGACTTGCTTTCAATTCTGACCTCACATTCAGCCTGTGACAAGTTTGCCCTGTCAGCTGGGTAGGTTTCCTCCAGATGCTCCAATTTCCTTCTCACACCCCAAAGACATGTGGGTTTGTTAGGGGGCTGGAGAATCAAAATGTACTTATAGCCATGTAAATGAGAATTGATTACAGGGAAATAAGTAGAGAATAAAACTGATTGAAATGCTCTAAAAGTCGGCATAGACATTTTTCTATGCCATAGGGAAATATGACCTGAACTGTAATGCATTTTCAGATACTCCTGGATACTGTGAACTTATCTAAATAATACCTATCTGGGACCGGATGGATGTACCCGAGGTTACTGCAGGAAGCAAGACTGCTAGGACACTGTGAATGATCTTTGCATCCTCACTGTACCAAAGGATTGGAGGGTGGTAAATGTTACTTTTTTGTACAAGAAAGGTGATAAGGATAATCCTAGGAATTATAGCCAGTGAATCTTACACCAGTGGTGGGCAAGATGATAGAAAGAATTCTTAGGGGCAGGACTTATGAGCATTTTGAGAAGCATATTCTTGTTAGAGATAGCTGGCATGGCTTTGTGAGGGGCAGATTGATGAGACTGATAAACTTTCTTCAAAGAAGTGGCAAAACAAATTGATGAAGGGTTAAATGTGGTGTGCATGGATTTTAATAAGACGTCTGACAGGGTTCCCTATGCAGAAAGTTATAAAGCATGGGATCCTCAAAAACTTAGCTGTGTGAATTTGTAATTGGTTTACCCACAGAGGCAGTGAGTTGTTGGATTGTGTAGCATGAGAGAGAGTTCATAAGAAGTGAGTGGGGGCAGTCGGGACATTCTGCGCACCACAGTTCCCAAGGAAAGGTTGGATTGTCCAATATTAGGCACTTGGCAAGGGTCAAAAAAAAGAATTTAAGTTCTAGCAGAGTGGTCATTGTGAGAGTGGCCATTATTGGAGTGGGCCTGTGTAAGAGTGGGGACATCAGGCTTCGACTCAAAGGCTTCAGCAAGGAGAGGAGGAGGCTGGTGGTAGGTTCTTTTTGTTTAATTTTTCTTCCTTTCGAATTGCACAGTTCAAGTAGTGCGGGTGCCTGGGAGGATAGTGGAATGTTCCTCATGTGGGATGTGGGAAGGCAGGGAGACATCCTGTCCCTGACGATTACACCTGCAAGAAGTGCATCCAACTGCAATTTCTTTCAGACTGTGTTAACAAATTGGAGCTGGTACTGGGCAACTCAGGGTTATTTGAGAAAGTGAGAGGTTGAACGACAGGGCACACAGACAGGTAATTGCACTCAACGTACAGTACACAAGTAATTGGGTGACTGTGTGCAGGAGAAAGAGGATAGATAGGCAGCGAGTGTATGGTGTCTCTGTGGCCATTCCCCTCAACAGGTATATTGCTGTGATTACTTTTTGGTGGGGGGGGGGGAAGAAGATGATCTAGCAGAGGAAAGCCAGTGGTCAGATTTCTGGCACTGAGCCAGAAGGGAAGGGGAAGAAGAGGAGTGCAGTACTGATAGGGGATTCCATAGTTGGAGGAGCAGACAGGAGATTCTGTGAATGTGAAAGAGACACTAACATGGTATATTGCCTTACAAACGCCAGGGTCAGGGACGTCTAAGATTGGCTCCACAACATTCTAAAGGGGGGAGTGAGCAGGTGGAAGTTATGGTGCATATTGGTATCAACAACATACAGTAGCTAGGAAAAGGGAAGAGGTTCTGAAGAGAGAGAGAATAGGCAGAAAGCTGAAAAGCAGGGAATCCAGGACTAATCTCTGGAATACAGCCTGTGCCATGTGCCAGTGGTGGCAAAAATATGATAATTTGGCAGATAATTGCATGGCTGAGGAACTGGTGCAGGGGGGAGGCTTCAGATTTCTGATCATCAGGATCTCTTCTGGGGAAAGTATGGCCTATACAAAATGGGTAGGTCACACCTGAATCTGAGGGGGACCAACGTCTTTGCGGGCAGGATTGTTAGTGCTGTTGGGGAGGGTTAAACTAATTTGGTGGGGGGGGGGGGGGTGGGAACTGGAGTGATAGAGCTGAGGATGGAGCAGTTGGTATACAAGCAGAGGCATTGTGTAGTGAGGCTGTGAAGAAGGACAAGCAGGTGACAGGGCAAAATTGCAGTCAATGGGATGAATTGAAGTGTAACATGGGAACAAAATAGAAAAAGATAATGAATACAGGACTGATATTTGAATGCACACAATAAGGTAGTTGATCTTGTAGTGCATTTAGAGATTGGCAGGTATGACTTTGTGGGCATCACTGAGTTATGACTGGAAGAAGATCATAGTTGGGAGCTTAATACCGAAGGATACACAGTATATCAAAAGGACAGACAGGGAGGCAGAGGAGATGGGGGTGGGACTGTTGGTAAAAAAATGAAATCAAATCCTTAGAAAAAGGTGACATAGGATCAGAAGATGGAGAACCCTTGTAGGTAGAGTTAAGATGCTTCACAGGAATCATATACAGGTTTCTGAACAGTAGCCACCATATGGAATACAAATTAAAACAGGAGATAGAAAAGGCATGTAATGATATGATGCAATGTTATGATAGTCATGGGGAATTTCAATATTCAGGTATATTGAGATAATCAGATTGGTGCTAAATCCCAAGAGAGGGAATTTGTAGAATGCCTACAAAGCATCCCAAGACATGTAGAATCCCAAGGTAGAATGCCTAGCTTTTTAGAGCAGCTTGTGGTTAAGCCCACTTGGGAAAAGACGATTCTGGATTGGCTCTTGTGTAATGAACCAAATTTTTCCCTCTCTCTTTTTGCACTAATTTAATTTTCTTTTATATGGCATGTACTTCTTTTTGTAGCTTATAGTTTTTATTATTGCATTGTTGCAATGTACAGCTGCTGCAGAACAACATATTTCATGACATTTTGAGTACTACAGAACTGAGGAGACACTGGATTGCTTGGGGGTGGGGGAGGAAGAGAGTTTAAAAGAAATGAGCAGGCGCAGTGGGCACATTTTATCTGCCACAGTCCCCAGGAGACATTGAATTGCTCATAATTAGACACTTGGCAAGGACCAATAAAAAGTTTGGTTTAAGTGGAATGGCCATTGTGTGAATGGGCCATTGTTGGAGTGGGGAGTTGACACAGAGAGGAGAGGCTAGGCCACAGGTAGATTATTATTTTTCATTATTTATTCTTTCTTTACTTCTTATTTCATTTAGAGCAATGGGGATACTAGACAGAATACTGGAATGATGCTCTTGCGGGAGGTTGGGAGACCTTCAGCGTTCCTGATGACTACACTTGCAAGGTGCATCCAGCTGCAGCTTCTAACAGACTGTTAAGGAGTTGGAGCTGGAATTGGATGAACTCCGGATCATTCAGGAGGTTGAGGGGTTGATAGACAGGACATACTGGGAAGTAGTTGCACCCAAGGTGCAGGACATAGGTAACTCGGTGACCATCAGGAGGGGAAAGGGGATAGGCAGTCAGTGCAGAGTACCGCCGTGTCTGTTTTCCTCAACTTGCATACCGCTTTGGATAATGCTGGTGGGAGAGACCTAGCAGAGGAAAGCCATAGCAGTCAGGTTTCTGGCACTGAGGCCGGCTCTGTGGCTTAGAAGGGAAGGGGGGAGAAGAGGTGAGCTGTGATTCATTAGTGTAACAGAAAGGAGGGTCTCTGGACAAGAAAGGCATTCCCAAAAGTTTTGTTGCCTCCCAGATGCCAGGGTCAGGGACATCTCAGATCAGATCAACAGTAATCTTAAGTGGGAAAGTGAGCAGCCAGAGGTCATGGTCTTCATGGGTAGAAGGGGTGACAAAATGTGAATTCAGGGAGTTAGGTGCCAAGTATCAGGGCAGGACTTTCAAGGTTCTGAGCTCAGGATTGCTACCCATGATATAGGCTAATGAGGCCAGAAATAGGAATATCATATAATTTAACACATAACTAAGGAGTTGCTGCAGGAAGGGTCTCAGATTTTTGCATTATTGGACTCTCTTCGTGGGAAGGTGGGACCTATACAGAAGGAATGGCTTTGCTCCTGAGCTGGAGGCGGATTAATATCGGAGTGTAAGGTGGGGGGTTAAACTAGAGTTGCAGGGGGCTGGGAACCAGAGCACCACATCAAATAGTGGAGAGGTAGTGGAGAAAGGTCTTATTAAGCCAACGTACAAAGTCAGGAATCAAAAGATCGAGCATGGTGGGACTAACGTTCTGAGCTGCGTATATTCCAATGCAAGGAGTATTGTAGGAAAGGCAGAAAAGCTTAGGGCATGGATCAGCGCGTGGAATTATGACATAGAAGCCTTTAGTGAGACTTGATAGCAGGATGGATGGGGAGAGGAATGGCAGCTCAATGTTCTTGTGTTCCGTTGTTTTAGACGCGATAGAGTGGGAGCGATTAAAGGGGGAGGGGTGGCATTACTACTCAGGAAATTATGTCACAGCAGTGCTAAGAGAGGACAGACTGGAGAGCTCATCTAATGAGGCTTTATGGGCAGAACTGAGGCATAAGAAAGGTATGACCACATTAATAGGATTATATCATAGTTGACCAATTAATCCACAGGACTCAAAGGAGTAAATTTGTAAGAGATTGCAGACTGTTGCAAGAAACATAAGGTTGTGATAGTAGGGTGGTTTTTACTTTCCAGATATTGACTGAGACTCCTATATTGTAAAAGGGCTGGATAGGAAAGAATATGTCAAATGTATTCAGGGAAGTTTTCTCTGTATATGGAAGTCCCAGCAAGAGAGAATGTGATACTCGATCTCCTATTAGGGAATGAGACAGGGCATATGACAGGAATTTGTGAAGAGGAACACTTTGCATTTGGTAATTATAATGCCATTAGTTCAAGGTGATTATGAAAAAGGATAGGTCTGGTCCATGGGTTGAGATTCTAAATTGGAGAAAGGCCAGCAAGTGTGGATTGGGACAGGTTGTTTTCTGGCAAAGGTATATGGGGTAAGTGGGGGGCTCTTCAAAAGAGAAATTCTGAGAGACACAGTTTGCATGTTCCTGTCAGAATGCAGGGCAAAGATAATAGGTTTAGGAAACCTTGGTTTTGGAGAGACATTGAAACCCTGGTTAAAAAAGGAGATGCATAACAGGTATAGGAAGGAAGGAGCAAATGAGGTATTTGAGGAGTATAAGAAATGCAAGAGAAGATAATTGTTCAAAAGTCTTTTGAACAATTATCTAATAAATATAATTTGCCTAGATCTCTTTTTTTAGATATTTACAGATTAGGAATTTTTTAAACACTGTACTTCCTACCTTTCCAAATCTAGATTCTTCGGGTATTTTGGAGAAATTGTTAGAACTAAATCCTTTTCAGAAAGGTGTAATATCAAATGTTTACAATATAATTATGAAAATACATTCAGAGGCCTTTTATAAGATTAAGAATGATTGGGAAAGAGAACTTAACTTTACTATCCCTATTGAGAATTGGGATAAAATTCTTCAATTAGTTAACTTATCCTCTATATGTGCTAAACATTCATTGATACAGTTTAAAGTTGTGCACAGGGCTCATACGTCCAAGGATAAATTGGCTCGTTTTTATTCCCATATAAATCCTATATGCGACAGATGTCATTCTGAGATAGCTTCTCTAACTCATATGTTTTGGTCATGTCCGCCTTTGAAAAAATATTGGAAAGACATTTTCGATATTATTTCCATGGTATTGAACATTGATTTATAACCTCATCCTATTATTGCAATCTTTGGTTTACCATCATTTATCTTCTTCTGCTTGTCAGATGATTGCATTTCTCACCTTAATGGCTAGGAGATCTATTTTGTTGAATTGGAAAGAAATTAATCCCCCTACCATATTTCATTGGTTTTCTCAAACTATATTATGTCTAAATTTGGAAAAAATTAGAAGGGTCATATATGACCCTTCTATTAAATTTGAAAAGACTTGGAGGCCATTTATTCAATATTTTCACATGATGTAATTTGACCCTGTTCCAATCCTATTTGTTTTATCGGTTTTGATTATATATATGTTGAGAGGATCGGAGTTGGGGACACTGATGATTCTTTGTCTTTTTATAGATACTATAAACAGCCCTTTTTTTTTCCTTTTTTCCTTTTTTTCTTTATTAGTTAGTGGTTAGTTTGTTAGATTAGTTTTTCTTGGGGTAATAATTATTTTCTCTTTTTCTCTTTTCTGTTTTTTTCAACATGATATACCTAGTTTTTTTTTGTATCGTTTATATGATATTTGTATCATTCATGATTTGGGAAAACTCAACTATATTGTACTTATTGCTTGTGTATCCTTTTATGTTCATTTTAATTTTGTAATCCCAGTAACTATGTATTAATCTTATCATGTTGATATTAATAAAAAGATTGAAAAAGAAAAAATGCAAGAGAACACTGAAGATGGAAATCAGGAAGGCTAAAAGACTGAGGTTGCTCTAGCAGACATGGTGAAGGAGAATCCCAAGGGCTTCTACAAATATAGCAAAAGCAAAATGATAGCAAGGGACAACATTGGTCCTTTGGAAGGTCAGAGTGGTAATCTATGCATAGATCTGAAAAAGATGAGGAAGATCTTTAATAGATTTTTTGCATCTATATTTATTCAGGAGATGGACAGAGTCAATTGAGATGAGGCCATGCAGCAGGAAGATCACGGGCCTTATACAGCTTACAGAGAAGGAGGTTTTTGCTGACTTGAGGCAATTTCGGGTGGATAAATCAACAGCATCTGACAATGTGTTCCCTTGGACCTTGTAGACGTAAGTGGAGGAATTGCAATGGCCCAGCAGAAATATTTAAAACATCCTTAGCCACAGGTGAGGTGTCTGAGGATTAGAGAATATCTAATAAGACTATAAGACCATAAGATAGAGGAGCAGAGTTAGGCCACTTGGCCCATTGAGTCTGCTCTGCCATTTCATCATGGCTGATCCATTTTTTCCTCTCAGCCCCAATCTCCTGCCTTCCTCCAGTATCCATTCATGCCCTGACCAATTAAGAATCTATCAACTTTGGCCTTAAATATACAAGTAGACTTGGCCTCCACAGCAGCCTGTGACAACGAATTCCACAGTTTCACTACTCTCTGGCTAAAGAAATTCCTCCTCATCTCCCTTCTAAAAGGACACCCCTCTATTCTGACACTGTGTACTCTGGTCTTAGACACAACCACCATTGAAAACATCCTCTGCATCCACTCTATCAAGGCCTTCTACCATTTGATAGGTTTCAATTAGATCACCTCCCCCCCATTCTCTGAATTCCAGTGAATACAGGCCCAGAGCTATCAAAACTCTCTTCAGATGACAAGCTGCTTAATCCTCATTTTCATAAACCTCCTTTGAATTCTCTCCAGTTTCAGCACATCCTTTCTAAGATAAGGGGCCCAAACCGGCTCACAATTCTCCAAGTGAGGCCTCACCGGTGCTTTATAAAGTTCCAACATTATATCCTTGCTTTAATATTTTAGACCTCTTGACATGAATGCTAGCAACACATTTGCCTTCCTCACCACCGACTCAACCTGCAAATTAACCTTTAAGGAATCCTGCAGAAGGAAGGACTCCCAAGTCCCTTTGTGCCTCAGATTTTTGTATTTTCTCTTGATTTAGAAAACAAACTCTTTCATACTTCTACCAAAGTGCATGACATACATTTGCAAACACTACTCTACCTGCCATTGCTTTTTCCATTTGCCTCATCTAAGTCCTTCTATAGCCTCTCTATTTCCTCAAATCTACCTGCCCCACCCCCTAGCTTCATATCATCTGCAAACTTTGCAACAGTGCCATCAATTCATTGATGCACAATGTAAAAAGTATCAGTTCAATACAGAACCCTGTGAAACACCACTAGTCTCTGGCAGCCAACTAGAAAAGGCTCCCTTTATTCCCACTCTTTGCCTCCAACCAATCAGCTACTGCTTTATCCATGATAGAATCTTTCCTGTAATACCATGGTCTCATAGTTTGTTAAGCAGCCTCATGTGTAGCACCATGTCAAAGGCTTTCTGAACATATGTACACAATATTAACCAATTCTCCTTTGTCTATCCTGCTGCTATTTCTTTAAGATTTTCCCTCGAGGAAACTATGCTGACTACAGTCTATTTCATCATGTGCCTCCAACTACCCTGAAACCGACTCCAACATCTTCCCAACCACTGAGGTCAGACTAACCAGCCTATAGTTTCCTTTCTTCTGCCTCACTACTTTCTTAAACAGTGGAATGACATTTGCAATTTTCCAGTCTTCCAGCACCATTCCAGAATCTAGTGATTCTTGAAAGATCATTACTCATGCATCCACAATTTCTTCAGACACCGCTTTCAGAACCCTGGGGTGTAGTCCGTCAGGTCCAGGTGATTATTTGCCTTCAGACCCTTCAGTTTCCCAAGAACCTTTTCTCTAGTAATGGTAACTTCACACACTTCATGACCCCTGACACCAGGAATTTCCACCATTCTGCTGGTGTCTTCCACCATGAAGACTGATGCAAAATACTTAATCGGTTCATGCACCATTTCCTTGTCCCCCATTACTACCTCTCTAGCATCATTTTGCAATCTGAATTCCACTCTCACCTCTCTCTTACACTTTATGTATCTGAAGAAATGCTTAGTACTCTCGTCAATTTATTGGCTAGCTTGCTTTTACATTCCATCTTTACTTTCTTAATGACTTTTTAGTTGCCTTCTGTTGGTTTTTAAAAGGTTCCCCGTCCTCTAACTTCCCAATAATTTTTGCTCTGATACATGCCCTCTCTTTGGCTTTTATGTTGGCATTAACTTCCCTTGTTAGCCATGCTTGTGTTATCTTGTCTTTAGAATATTTCTTCCTCTTGGGATGTATATATTCTGTGCCTTCTGAATTTCTTCCAGAAATTCCAGCTATTGCTGCTCTGTTGTTTGCCGGTCAATTTTGGCCAACTCCTCTCTCATGCCTCTGTAATTCCCTTTACTCCACTGTAATACTGGAACATCTGACTTTACCTTCTCCCGCTCAAACTGCAGGGTGAATTCTATCTATATATTACCATACAGTGGAAAAGTGTGTATGGAACTGGAGGAGATAGCAGAGGTTCTTAATGAGTCCTTTGCTTCAGTATTTACTATGGAAAAGGATCTTGGTGATTGTAGGGATGACTTACAGTGGACTGAAAAGCTTGAGCATATAGCTATTAAGAAAGAGGATGTGCTGGAGCTTTTGGAAAGCATCAAGTTGGATAAGTCACTGGGACCAAACGAGATGTACCCCAGGCTACTGTGGGAGGTGAGGGAGGAGATTACTGAGCCTCTAGTGATCATCTTTGCATCATCAATGGAGAGGTTCCGGAGGATTGGAGGGTTGCAGATGTTGTTCCATTATTCAAGAAAGGGAGTAGTGATAGTCCAGTAAATTATAGACCAGTGAGTCTTTCTTCAGTGGTTAAGTTGATGGAGAAGATCCTCAGAGAAGATTTATGAACATTTGAGAGGCAAAATAAGATTAGGAATAGTCCGCATGGCTTCGTAAAAGGTAGGTTGTGCCTTACTAGCCTGATTGAAATTTTTGAGGATATGACTAAACACATTGATTAAGGTAGAGCAGTAGATGTAGCACATATGGATTTCAGCAAGGCATTTGATAAGGTACCCCATGCAAGGCTTATTGAGAAAGTAAGGAGGCATGGGATCCAAGGGGACCTTGCTTTGTGAATCCAGAATTGGCTTGCCCACAGAAGGCAAAGAGTGTTTGTAGACAGATTATAATATGCATGGAAGTTGGTGACCAGTGGTGTGCCACAGGGATCTGTTCTGGGACCCCTACTCTTCGTGATTTTTATAAATGACCTGGATGAGGAAGTGGATGGATGGATTAGTAAATTTGCTGATGACAAAGGTTGGGGGTGCTGTGGATAGTGTGAAGGGCTGTCAGAGGTTACAGCAGGACATTGATAGGATGCAAAACTTAGCTGAGAAGTGGCAGATGGAGTTCAATTCAGATAAGTGTGAGGTGGTTCATTTAGGTAAGTCAAATATGATGACAGAATATAGTATAAATGGCAAGACTCTTGGCAGTGTGAAGGATCAGAGGGATCTTGGGGTCCAAGTCAATAGGACACTCAAACCTGCTGCGCAGGTTGACTCTGTGGTTAAGAAAGCATACAGTGTATTGGCATTCATCAATCATGGGAAAGAGGTTTAGGAGCTGAGCGGTAATGTTACATCTATATAGGACCCTGGTCAGACCCCACTTGGAGTACTGTGCTCAGTTCTGGTCAACTCACTATAGGAAGGATGTGGAAACCATAGAAAGGGTGCAGAGAAGATTTTTCAAGGATGTTGTCTGGATTGGGGAGCATGCCTCCTGAGAATAAGTTGAGTGAACTCAGCCTTTTTTCTTGGAGCAACGGAGGATGAGCAGTGACCTGATAGAGGTGTATAAGATGAGAGGCATTGATCATGTGGATAGTCAGAGGCTTTTTCCTGGGGCTGAAATGGCTAGCATGAGAGGGCAGAGTTTTAAGGTGCTTGGAAGTAGGTACAAATGAGATGTCAGGGGCAAGTTTTTTTTAAATGCAGAGAGTGGTGAGTGCATGGAATGGGCTGCCGGCGACAGTGATGGAGGCTGATAAAATAGGGTCTTTCAAGAGACTCTTGGACAGGTACATGGAGCAAAGAAAAATAGAGGGCCATGGGTAAGCCTAGGAAATTTCTAAGGTAAGGACATGTTTGGCACAGTTTTGTGGGCCGAAGGGCCTGTATTGTGCTATGTTTCTATATTATGATTATAGCCTCTTAAGGGTTGTGTTAATCAGGTCAGAATCAGAATCAAAAATCAGGTGAACTATCACTGACATACAGTAGTCATAGAGTCATGGAATATTACAGCACAGAAACAGGCCTTTCAACCCATCTAATCCTGCTGTTCCTTAGCTCTGTCTACACTGATTCAACACTTTCCAACCCTATGTCACCTCTTTCTAATGATTTAATTTCTTTTCTTTTTTTAAACTGACAGAGTAGTGCCACCCCCTCTGCTTCCTGTCTATCCTTTTGATACAATCTGTATCTATGGATATGAAGCTCCCTTCTATAATCTCCTTTCAGACATGATTTAGTGATGCCTACAATATTGTACATGCCAATCTGTAACTGTGCCACGTTCCATCAATCTTATTCAGTATACTGCACATATGCAACACCTTCAGTCCTGTATTCACCCTTTTCGATTTTGTCTGCCTTTTACATTGCTGCTCATCCTGTTGACTGCAATCTTGCCTTATCATCAGCCTCTCCTTGCTAGGAGTCTAACTACACATTGCCTGTTTGTAATCCAAATACTTCATCTTCAGGACCATCACTTTGGTTCCCACCCCTCTGCCAAATTAGTTTAAACCCACCTGAACAACTCTAGCCAACCTGCTCACAAGGATATTGGACCACCTCCACTTCAGGTGTAACATCCCTTTTGTATGGATCATACACTCCCCAGAAGAGATCCCAGTGATTCACAAGTCTGAACCCCTGCCCCCTGCACCAGTTCCTCAGCCACACATTCACCTGCCAAATCATCCTATTCTTACCCTCACTGGCACGTGCACAGTCAGCAATCCAGAGATTACTACCCTGGATTCTCAGCTTTCTATGTAGCTCCCCAAAATCTCTCTTCAATTTATCTACCTATGTCACTGGTGCCAATATGTATCATGTCTTCTGGCAGCTCACCCTGGATATGAACATGATCTGAGCCAACCCTGATCCCAGTACCAAGGAGGCATCATACCATCCAGATGTTGTTCACAGAACCTCATCTCTGTTCCTCTGACTAAAGAATCTTTGATTCACACTGCAGTCCTCTTCAGCTCTCTGCCCTTTTATCCAAAGCATCAGACTCAGTGCCAGAGGCCAGGTTAAAGCCGAGAACTTTAACCAGGCCAACCTCAGAAACGCACTGCCAAAGTTATACCAACATGTCTCCTGTTCCACTAGAGGCCCGAATATATTTGACCACTGCTACACAGCAGTCAAGGATGCCTACCGTTCCGTCCAACGACCTCACTTCGGAAAATCAGATCATCAGGCTATACTCCTCCTCTCTGCTTACAAACAGAAACTGAAGCGGGAGGTCACGGTGTCAAAAGTGGTGTCGCATTGGACAGAGGGAACGGATGAGATCCTCTGTGACTGCTTTGAATCGGTGGACTGGTTAGTATTCAAGGACTCGGCAGCTAACCTCGATGAGTATGCCTCAGCTGTCACCCACTTTATCTGGGAATGCACAGAGGACCGTGTGTCTCGCAAGACAATCCAGGTATTCCCTAACCGGAAACCTTGGATGAATTATGAAGTCCAGTCCCTTTTGGAGGTTAGAGCTGTGGCTTTTAGGTCTGGGGATACCAGTTGCTACATGGAATCCAGGCGTAAACTCCAGAAAGCTATTAAGGGCGCCAAGAGGCAATATCGAGCCAAGTTGGAAGCCCAGGCTAACCAGAGGGATGCCAGTAGACTATCGCAGGGTCTAAATGAGATCACTGGGCGCAAAGAAAAGGCTGGGAATATCAATAACTGTAGCGCTTCTCTTCCTGACAAACTTAACGTATCCTATGCAAGATTCAAACAAAAGAGGAGCGTCCCGCCCCCTCCAGATGAACCGGACCTGGTGGCATCGAGATTCATCATCACTGAGGAAGACATTAGAAGAGCCTTCCTGAAGATAAATCCAAGGAAGGCAACAGGCCCAGATGGCATCCCAGGACAGGTTCTCTGGGCCTGCACAAGCGAGCTGGCTGGAGTGTTTGCTGACATCTTCAACTGCTCGCTGCTTCAGTCTAAGATCCCCTTGTGTTTTAAGAAGTCAATGATAATCCCAGTGCCGAAGAAAAGCAAGGTGGCATGCCCAAATGACTATTGACCTGTGGCTCTGACATCAATTGCTATGAAGTGCTTCAAGTGATTGGTTATGGCACACATCAACCATAACTTACCGGTCAACCTCGACACTTTGCAATTCGCCTACCGGAGCAACAGGTACCATCTCTCTGGCACTACATCTGGCAGATACCATCTCTCTGGCACTACATTCCTCCTTAGAACTTCTGGAGAATAAAGATGCATATGTAAGGCTCCTTTTCGTTGATTACAGCTGTGCCTTTAATACCATCATTCCAAATAAACTGATTCCTAAGCTCTGGAACCTGGGTCTTAGCACTCAGATCTGCAGCTGGATCTTCAACTTCCTCACAGACAGGACCCAGGCTGTAAAAATAGGTGACAAGCTCTCCTCTACAATCACTCTGAGCACCAGTGCCCCACAAGGCTGTGTTCTCAGCCCCCTGCTGTACTCACTGTACACCCATGATTGTGTAGCCAAGTTTCCAATCGAACTCAATATACAAATTTGCTGATGACACCATAATTGTAGGCCGTATCTTGGGTAACGAGTCTGAGTACAGAGAGGAAATTAAGAACCTGGTGGCATGGTGCAAAGACAATAACCTATCCCTCAACGTCAGCAAGACGAAGGAATTGGTTGTTGACTTCAGAGGGAGTAGCAGACCGCATGACCCCATCTAGATCAGTGGTGCACAGGTGGAACAGATCAAAAGCTTTAAGTTCCTCAGGGTGAATATCACAAATGATCTGACTTGGTCTAACCAAGCAGAGTCCACTGCCAAGAAGGCCCACCAGCACCTTTACTTCCTGAGAAAGCTGAAGATACTTGGCCTGTCCCCTAAAACCCTCACTAATTTTTATAGATGCACCGTAGGAAGCATTCTTCTAGGGTGCATCACAACCTGGTATGGAAGTTGTCCGTTCCAAGGCCGGAAGAAGCTGCAGAAGATCGTGAACATAGCCAAGCCAAGCACATCACACAAACCAATCTTCCATCCTTGGACTCACTTTACACTGCATGCTGTCGGAGCAGTGCTGCCAGGATAATCAAGGACAAGACCCACCCAGCCAACGCACTTTTTGTCCCTCTTCCCTCCGGGAGAAGGTTCAGGAGCTTGAAGATTCATACAGCCAGATTTGAGAACAGCTTCTTTCCAACTGTGATAGACTGCTGAACAGATCCTGACCCAGATCTGGGCCATACCTTCCAAATATCAGACCTGACTTGCACTACCTTACTTTCCCTTTTCTAATTATGATTTATAATTTAAATTTTTATTATATTTATTTCAATTTGTACTTCAGGGAGCACAAAGTGCAGAATCAAATATCACTGTGATGATTGTACACTCTAGTATCAATTGTTTGGTGACAATAAAAGTAAAGAGTCCTGATCACTGTAGCTCCCCCAGCAGATTATCCCCCTCAATAGTATTCAAAATTGTATACTTATTATTGAAGTAACAGCTACAACTGTACTCTACACTGGCTGTGCATTTCCCCTCCTTCTCCTGACAGTCACCCAGTTACTTGTCTCCTGCCTCCCTATAGCTCTCATCTATCACCTCTTCATTCTCCTGTATGAGTCAAAGTTCATCCAGCTGCAGCTCCAGTTCCTTAATATGATTACTCTGGAGCTATAGTTCAGCGAACCTGGTGCAGATGTGTATCTAGGAGACTGGAAGTCTCACAGGCTTCATACATCCCACACAGAATACAAAACACTGGCTTGGGAGCCATTCTCACTGTACTATGCATTAATAGATGAGGAATGAACAAATAAGAACAGAGAGAGAGTAACTAACACAACAAACTAACTCACCCAACCCAGATCTCACCAAAGCCAGGCTAAAGACTAGCACCCTCCAAAAGAATGGCCACTCTACTTGTACTTCCGCTGTTTTTATTGGCCATTTCTAATGAATGCCTTGTGCTGATTGGTTGCTCCACAACTCAAACAAACTGCCACAAAACTCTGCCTTTAAAATCTCAATCACTGCCCTGATTAAAAAGTGACTCTTTCACACAGCCCTGGTGTGATTTTCCAAATCAGAGAAAACTGGCTAAAAATTCTGCTTTTTAAAATCTTAGACCTGACTGAAAGGTAGCTCTTTTTACACAGCTCCTCTTGCTGATTGGTTGCTCAGAAACTGCCACAAACTCTGCCTTTGAAATCTCGATCATAGCCCAAATTAAAAAGTAATTCTTTTAACGCAGCCCTGGTGCAGATTTTCATTCCATTGTTTAAGAAAGGCACTAAAAGTCATTCAGGAAATTATAGACTAGTGAGGCTGATCTCAGTAGTGGAAAAGTTATTGGAAGGTATTCTAAGGGATCAGACATACAATAATTTTGAGAGACAGGGATTGATTAGGGATAGTCAACATGGATTTGTGCATGGTAAGTAGAGTCTAACAAATCTTACAGAGTTAGTCAAGAACATTACCAGGAAAGTTGATGAAGGCATGGTGGTGAATATTGTCTAAATGAAACGTAGCAAGGCCTTTGATGAGGTCCCACATAGGAGATTGGTCAAGAAGATTCAGTCGCTTGGCATTCAAGTTGAGGTAGTAAATTGGATTAGACTTTGGCTTTGCAGATGAAGCGAGAGAGTGGTTGTGGATGGTTACCTCTCTGACTGGAGGCCTGTGATTAGTGGTGTATCGTAAGGATCGGTGTTGTGTCTGTTGATGCTTGTCATCCATGTCAATAATGTAGTAAACACAATCAGCAATTTTGCAGTTTGGGGGTGTTATGAACAGTGTGGAAGACTATCAAAGCTTGTAATGGGATTTGAACCAGCTGGTGTTCTACATTGGGTGGTCCAACTAGGATAGATCATACACCATGAGCATGAGGAGTGCAATTGAAAAAAGAGATCTGGGAATATAGACACATAATTCCTTAAATTGGCATCACAGGTAAAAAGGGTCATAAAGAAAGTTTTTGGCACATTGGCCTCCATAAGTCAATGTACTGGAGTTGGGATGTTATGTTGAAATTGACATTGTTTAAGCCTAATTTGGAGTATTGTGTCCAGTTTTGGGCACCTACCTACAGGAGAGCTGTAAGTAAAACTGAAAGCATGCAGAGAAAATTTACAAGGATATTGCTGGGACTTGAGGCCCTGAGCTATATGGAAAAGTTGAATAGGTTAGGACTTTATCCTCTAGGCATAGAAGATTTAGGGAAGATTTGATAGAGATATACAAAAGTATGAGGGGTATAGATAGGGTGATTACAAGCAGCTTTTTTCCAGTGAGGTTAAATGAGGCTTAAACTAGAATTCATGGGTTAACAGTGAAAGGTGAAATATTTAAAGGGAATATCTTCACTCAGAAGATGGTGAAAGTGTGAAAAAGGCTGCCAGTGTAATCTGTGGATGTGGCATTGATTTCAACATTTAAGAAAAATTTGGATAGGCACATGGATGGGAGGAGTATGGAGGGCTATGATCTGGGTGCTGGTTGATGGTTCTAAGCATTTCATCATAGATTAGATGGGCTGAAAGGCCTGCTTCTATGCTGTAATGTTCCATAACTCTATGACTCTGTGACATACTGTATTCCCGTGATATGACACCTGATTTTGATTATGATTCTGACTTGATTAGGGATCAAGTAGGTCAAATAGGATAGATAAAGGAGATGCAGTGGATGTTGTATATTTGGACTTTCAGAAGGCATTTGATAAGGTGCCACACATTAGGTTACCAAGTTAAGAGCCTATGGTATTACAGGAAAGTTACCAGCATAGTTAGTAGGAGCATTGGCTGATTAGTAGGAGGCAGTGAGTGGGAAGAAAAGGATCCTTGTCTGGTTGGCTGGCAGTGACTAGTGGTGTTCAACAGGGGTCGGTGTTGGGACCACTTGATGGCTTTGTTGCCCAGTTTGCAGATGATATGAAGAATGGTGGAGGGACTGGTGGTGCTGAGGAAACAGAAAGGCTGCAGAAGGACTTAGACAGATTAGGAGAATGGGCAAGAAAGTACCAAATGAAATAGAATGTTGTAAAAGGCATGGACATGCACTTTGGTGGAAGAAATAAATGTGAAGACTATTTTCTACACAGGGAGAAAATCCAAAAATCTGAGATGCAAAGAGGCTTGGGAGTCCTTGTGCAGAACACCATAAAGGTTAACTTGTAGGTTGATTCAGTGGTGAGGAAGGCAAATGTAATGTTACCATTCATTTCAAGAGGTCTGGAATACAAAAGCAGGGATGTGATGCTGAGGCTTTATAAGGCACTGGTGAGTCCTCACCTTGAGTATTGTGAACAGTTTTGGGCTCCTCATCTTAGAAAAGATGTGCTGGCACTGGAGAGAGTTCAGAGGAAGTCCACAAGGATGATTCTGGGAATGAACGGGTTATCATATGAGGAACATTTAACGGCTCTGGGTCTGTACTTGCTGGAATCTAGAAAGATGCAGGGGGTGGGGGGGCGAGCTCATTGAAACCATTTGAATGTTGAAAGGCCGAAGAGTAAATATGGAAAGGATGGTAGGACAAGAGGTCACAGCCTCAGGATAGAGGGATGTTCATTTAAAACAGAGATGCAGTGAAGTTTGTTTAGCCAGAGGGAGGTGAATTTGTGGAATTTGTTACCTCAGGCAGCTGTACAGGCCAGGTTGTTGGGTGTATTTAAGGGAGAGATTGATAGGTTCTTGATTGGACACAGGATCAAAGGTTACGGGGAGAAGGCTGTGGAGTGGGGCTGAGGAGGTGAAAAGAGGATCAACCATGATTGAATGGCGGAACAGACTCAATGGGCCGAATGACCTGATTCTGTTCCCATGTCTTAAGGTCTTATGGTCTTAAGCTAACAAAACCCTTAAGAGGCAATGATTGCAATATGATGGAATTCACCCTGCAGTTTGAGAGAGAGAAGATAAAGTCAGATGTATCAGTATTACAGAGGAGTAAAGGGAATTACAGAGGCATGAGAGAGAAGCTGGCTGCAGTTGATTAGATGGGGACAAAAGCAGAGATGATAGCAGAGCAGCAATGGCTGGAGTTTCTGTGAGCAATTTGGAAGGTTCAGGACAGATACATCCCAAAGATAAAGAAGTATTCTGAAGGAAGGTTGAAGCTGTTGTGACTATGATTGAAGTCACTGGAGAGACACCAAAGCTGGGGATATATAAGTCTTTATTCATCACAAGCAGGCATTCTCATCGAGACACTCTCAGTAGATGCTCACAAACTCAAAGGGACACATTTTTATGCCATTATGATCACTAGTAACAGCAGGTGATTTAACACAGTTTCAATAACATCTTTTACATCAGTACTTTGGGCTGATAATGCTTCCATTAAATTGCACATCTTCAGTGGGAGACACCTCTGAATGTTTAAATATCTTGGCTAGGACTCTTCCCTGAACTTTTACAATGATGCCAATTCCTTAAACCCATTGTTAATGCAGGGAAATTAACACAACCTCATTGTCTTAATATTTGGCTGATGTATATTTAATCTCTTAGTCTAAGGACCAGCTTAACTTCAAATCACTGCTTACAATTTTTAATAAAAACTGAAAAACGTTTCTTGCTTGAGTTAATATCTGCTATATTTACTTAACTCCAGAACACTCCCTAACATAACCTTGTCTTGGCTCCTGGACAAAAATCTGTTACAGGAAGACCAGACTTTAAGGAGGATCTAATTAAGTAGGGCCATAAAAATGCCCTTTACTTTGTATCCCTTCCCCAGTTACTGATCTATTATGTCCCTATGTGTACCTACATCTACAGTATTTATCATCCTTAACTGGTTATCTACAAGACTGAGCAGAGATGGTAATAAAACTTCCCAGGTGTTTGATCACATCCTTTTCTTGGATATTTTTGTCTCCTCATTTTCAACAGCCTTTAAAATGTAGCTTTGCCATTTGTGTGCGTGTTACCTTCTTCTCTGCTGGCCTATTGCTGTTTAGTCACATCCTTATTTTCACCCCTTCAGTATCTGATAGCTAAAACTCAGTAGTTGCCATCCGAATTTATTCTGTGCACAGGGTCACAGCAAGGCAGCTTTGTTTCCGGTTGGCAAGCAGCAGTTCACATTCCATGCCATGAGAGTGGATTGTCAGAGTAATCTCACAATAAATCTCTCAGTCCCTTTGATTGACATACACAAGAATTTGGAGTGGTCTTGATTTGAATGGCTGCAAGGACCTCTCTCCAGTGGCACCCCCTCCTGGACTGTACTTTCGGTTACTGGCCCACCAGTGAAAGGACCCAGCTCACTTATGCTTATGCTCTCTCCCCTTTCGAACCAGGTGGCTGCCTTGGGACACTGTGTACAATTTTTCTCTTTCTCGGTCTGCCTTGCCATCGAGGTTGTGGAACTTGATATCTTTACCGTAACTCGGATCCCTTCCCCTCTGTTTTCCCAATATCTTCAAGTTCAAGTCACTTTTTATTGTCATTTCGACCATAACTGCTGGCACGGTACACAGTAAAAATGAGACAACGTTATTCAGGACCATGGTGCTACATGAAACAATACAAAAACTACACTGAACTATGTAAAACAACACAAAAACTACACTAGACTACAGACCTACCCAGGACTGCATAAAGTGTACAAAACAGTGCAGGCATTACAATAAATAATAAACAAGACAATAGGCACAGTGGAGGGCAGTAAGTTGGTGTCAGTCCAGACTCTGGGTATTGAGGAGTCTGATAGCTTGGGGGAAGAAACTGTTACGTAGTCTGGTCGTGAGAGCCCGAATGCTTCGGCGCCTTTTCCCAGATGGCAGGAGGGAGAAGAGTTTGTATGAGGGATGCGCGGGGTCATTCATAATGCTGTTTGCTTTGTGAATGCAGCGTGTAGTGTAAATGTCTGTAATGGTGGGAAGAGAGACCCCGATGATCTTCTCAGCTGACCTCACTATCCGCTGCAGGGTCTTGTGATCCGAGATGGTGCAGTTTCCGAACCAGGCAGTGATGCAGCTGCTCAGGATGGTCTCAATACAACCCCCGTAGAATATGGTGAGGACGAAGGGTGGGAGATGGACTTTCCTCAGCCTTTCTATATATCTTTCTATCCTGCTCCATATAACTAATCATCCACCTCCCAGAATCGGCCTTCGTTACAAAGTACAGTTACTGTTATAATTTAGCACTTTATTCACGGCTTGCTGACACACGATCTCTGTATTCTGCATTTGCATTTCCGTTCCGTTTCATCTACAGCCCTATTTCCATCAGGTGTGTTCAGATGTGACACAACAGGCTGGTGTTCATCAGTTAGATCCTCTGTAATGACATCGTTATTGGGTGGATTTGATCCCTTGTTCTGTCTGTGAGGGCATCAAGAAGGTGAGTGCAGTGTTTCCACTGGCTGCACCGCTGGGTCAGTACACAAACACAGCATCATTCATCAACAGCACCACATCTGGGAGCAAACCCTGCATAACTCAGGCAGCTCCCTTACCTTGACTTGGTCACCCAGCTGTGGGAGGACTATCTTCCCCTCCTTAGACTCCCTCTGACTAGTAATATGTTGCTGCTGCTTTGTTCGGTCCCTCATGTGTTACAATGGTCTTTTACATTACAATATAATATTACTAAATTGGCTCCAGAAGAGCCTTCCTTACCCTTAGGTCTTCCTGACACAATAGATACATACTGTTCCATCTCCTATCCCTGCTTGGGGCTGCTGTCTCTCTGTGGGCCATGTTGTCTGCTTGGTGGGTCACACGTGTTCACTGTCCCTTCTTGCTCATGTTATTTCTCCTGGTCCTGAATCTATGACAGCACCTGCCTTACTCAGTGTGTCTATCCCAGGACAGTACTCTCATTTTTTGAGTACTACCTCAATCTCAAGTACCTGAAGGTCACTTCTCTCTGCTCTCATTGATTCACCCCTTGCACTAATAATGGAAATCGCTTCTCCAGTCGTGGACAAGGGTAGTTCAATTATTGATACCAATGGCCCTGCGTCCACTCACATGTCACATTGATGGCCCCCGAATGTGGGTGACCCTTACTGGCAATGGAGACTGTTGCCAGCCATTTATCTGACCTGGATGCTGACCTTACAAGCTCTATAATTTAATCAGCAGTCAAATTGGACAGAAAGAATGCTGCTGTTATTTCTGCCCATTTGGTGAGTGGCTCTCACACCATCCTTCCTTTTTCAGACAATGGTCCAATAGATAAAGCTATAACATATCATCTCCATTCTGGCAGTTCCTTGCTAGATTCTCCATTTGCCAGCACACAAAACAAGTTCTTAGTGTCTTCGCAGCAGCTACATTCAGTACAGTTGCTTTACGACTTCTCTTCCTCCTCTGGAGGCACATGATAAAATAAGCAAAAGTCAGCATGGTTTCCTTAAGGGGAAACCTTGCCTGACAAATCTTTTTGAATTCTTTGAGGAAATAACAAGCAGAATAGACAAAGGGAAGACAGTGAATGTTGTTTACTTGCTTTTCCAGAAGGCTTTTGACAAAGTGCCACACATGAGGCTGCTTTACAAGAGTCCATGGTATTATGGGAAAGGTACTAGAATGGATAGGAAATCGGCTGACTAGAAGAAGGCAAAGACTGGGATAAAAGGGAGCCTTTTCTCATTGGCTGCCAGTGACTAGTAAGATGAAGAGCATTTGATGGCTCTGGGCCTATACTCACTGCAAGTTAGAAGAATAAGCGGGGATGTCACTGAAACTATTGAATGTATAAAGGCCTAGATAGAGTGGATGTGGAGAAGATGATTCTTATAGTAGGGGAGTCTAAGACCTGAGGACACAGCCTCAGAATAGAGGGATGTCTATTTAGAACAGAAATGAAGAGGAATGTTGGGCCCCTTATTTCAGAAAAGATGTATTGTCATTGGAGAGAGGAGGTTCACAAGGATGATTCTGGGGAAAAAAGGTGTTAACATATGAGGAGCGTTTGGCAGCTTTGGGCCTTACTCACTGGAATTTAGAAGAATGTTTGGGGATCTCATTGAAACCTACTGAATGTTGAAAGGACTAGATAAATTGGATGTGGAGAGGATGGGGTTACCTGGAATGAGAGAGCACAGCATCAAAATTGAGGGGCAACCTTTTAGAACAGAAGTCAGGAAGATTGTTTTAGTCAAAGAGTGGACCTACATTTGTCTTAACCAATCTTTTTCTTTTCACATATCTATAAAAGCTTTTACATTCAGTTTTTATGTTCCCTGCCAGCTTTCTCTCATAATTTTTTTTCCCTTTCCTATTTAAGCCCTTTGTCCTTCTCTGCTGGTCTCTGAATTTCTCCCAGTCCTCAGGTGTGCTGCTTTTTCTGGCTAATTTGTATGTTTCTTCTTTGGAATTGATACTATCCCTAATTTCCCTTGTCAGCCACGGGTGCACTACCTTCTCTGGTTTATTCTTTTGCCAAACTGGGATGAACAATTGTTGTAGTTCATCCATGCAATTTTCAAATGCTTGCTATTGCATATCCACCGTCAACCCTTTAAGTATCATTTGCCAGGCTAGCTTAGCTAATTCACGTCTCATACCTTCAAAGTTACCCTCCTTTAAGTTCAGAACCTTTGTTTCTGAATTAACTATGTCACTCTCCATCTTAATGAAGAATTCCACCATATTATGGTCACTCTTACACAAGGGGCCTCGCACGACAAGATTGCTAACTAACCCTTCCTCATTGCTCAATACCCAGTCTAGAATGGCCTGCTCTCTAGTTGGTTCCTCAACATATTGGTTCAGAAAACCATCCCGCATACATTCCAAGAAATCCTCTTCCTCAGCACCCTTACCAATTTGGTTCACCCAATCTATATGTAGATTGAAGTCACCCATTATAACTGCTGTTCCTTTATTGCACACATTTCTAATTTCCTGTTTAATGCCATCCCCAACCTCACTACTACTGTTAGGTGGCCTGTACACAACTCCCACAAGCGTTTTCTGCCCCTTAGTGTTATGCAGCTCTACCCATATCGATTCCACATCCTCCAGGCTAATGTCCTTCCTTCCTATTGCGTTAATTTCCTCTCTAACTAGCAACGCTACCCCACCTCCTTTTCTTTCCTGTCTATCCCTCCTGAATATTGAATATCCCTGGATGTTGAGCTCCCATCCTTGGTCACCATGGAGCCATGTCTCTGTGATCCCAACTATATCATATTCATTAATAACTATCTGCACATTCAATTCATCCACCTTGTTACAAATGCTCCTCGCATTGACACACAAAGCCTTCAGGCTTGTTTTTACAACACTCTTAGCCCTTATACAATTATGTGGAAAAGTGGCCCGTTTTGATTTTTGCCCTGGATTTGCCTGCCTGCCACTTTTACTTTTCACCTGACTATTTTTTGCTTCTACCCTCATTTTACACCCCTCTGTCTGTCTGCACTTGTTCCCATCCCCCTGCCACATTAGTTTAAATCCTCCTGAACAACAGTAGCAATGAATCTGTAGAATTCTGTGGATGCTACATCATTCAGTATATTTAAAGCAGAGGTTGATAGGTTCTTGATTATTCAGAGCATCAAAGGTTAGGGGATAAGGCAGGAGAATGGAGTTGAGAAGGATAATAAATCAGCCACGATGGAATTGTGGAACAGACTTGATGGGCTGATTGGCCTAATTATGCTTTGATGTCTTATGGTCTTATGGTAATGACTTCGATGAAAAACTTGAAGGCTGGGTTAGTAAGTTTGCAGATGAGTCAATGGTTGCTGGTCTGTAGATAGTGTAGAACGTTGTCATAGATATAACAGAACATCAATAGCATGCAGAAGTGACAGATGGAGTTCAACCTGGAAAAGTGTGAAGTGACACACTTTGGAAGATTAAAAAATTGAAGGTGGAATACAAGGTTAATGGTGGGATTGTTAGCAGTATGGAGGAACATGGGGATCTTGGGGTTCGAGTTCACAGATCCCTGAAAGCTGTTGCACCAGTTGATATGGTATATTGGCCTTTATTATTTAGGGGATTAGCTTCAAGGGCCATGAGGTAATGTTGTAAGTCTATAAAACTGGTTAGACCACACTTGAAGCATCGTATTCATTTCTGGTCTCCTCATTATAGGAAGGATGTGGAAGCTTTAGAGAGGGTACAGAGGAGATTACCAGGTGCTGCCTGAATTAGAGAGCATGTCTTCTGTGGAAAGGATGAGGTGTATAAGAGGCATTGATAGTGTGAACAGCAAACATCTTTTTCCCAAGGTGGCAATGGGTAATATCAGATGAAATTCTTTTAAGGTGTGTGGAGGAACATTTAGGGAGATTACAAAGATAACTTTTCTACACAAAGAGTGGTCAGTGCATCAAATGCACTGGCAGAGGTGATGGTGGTGGTTGATATATTAGGAACATTTGAGAGACTCTGATAGGAACATACTGTAGATCAGGAGTTCCTAACCTTTTTTATGCCATGGGCCAATACCATTAAGCAATGTGTCCCTGGACCCCAGGTTTTGATAGAGTTGTCCTGATGTTAAACAATTTTGATCTGTATTCCTTGGAATTGGGAAGAATGGTGGCTTTATTAAAATATATAACATCCTGGGGGGAGGGGCTAACATAACTACAAAAAAAGGGGCCAGTCATTTAAAACTGAAGTACATTGAAATTTCTTCTCTCTGGGTGCAGTAAATCGCTAGAACTCTTTGCACTTGGGGGCGCGAGAGGCCAAGTCATTAGATATACTTAAGGAAAAGATGAATAGGGTTATGTGGAACTGGAACAGAATAAGAGTTGAGACCAGTATAGATCAGCCGTGATCACATTGAATGGTAGGACAGGCTTGAGAGGACCAGTGGTCTATTCCTGCTCCTGTTTTCATGCGTCAAGTGTCACAGAATTATGGAGTCATAGCTTCACACAACACAGAAACAGACCTTTCAGGTTTTCATGCCCCAACTGACCGTCAAGTACTTATCTATATTAACCCCATTTACCAGCCTTTTATATCTGTAGTCTCTTATGCTTTGTAGTTCAAGTGCTTGTCCAGATACTTCTTAAATGTTGTATGTGTATCTGCCTTCATCTCTTTCTCCATCAGTGCATTGCAATCACTCACTGAATTGAAAAAAAAATCCTCAGCTGCCTTCTAAACTGCTTACCTTAAATCTATACCCTCTTGTTTTAAGCATCTGCATTATGGGGAAACATTTCCTAATATCTACTCTACCTCTACACCTCTTGATTTTGTAACCCCTGTTATGGCCCTGCTCTGCCCCCTCACTCCTGCTCCAGGGAAAGTTCATCTATACTATCCTGTTTTCAATGTAACTGAAATGTTCTATTCTATATAACATACTGGTGAATCCTCTCTGCATTGTGATCAGGCTATTGTCCTTCTCCTATGGTTTTGCAATTAGAACCACATATAATAATCCAGTTATGGCCTAACTTAAGTTTTATGAAGTTATCCAATGTCCTCTATGCCATTCTATTCTATGCAGTAGTAGTAGAGCAAACACTTGAGACAAGTACAATGCAAACACGAGGAAATCTGCAGATGCTGGAAATTCAAGCAACACACAAAATACTGGTGGAACACAGCAGGCCAGGTATAGGGAGAAGCACTGTTGATGTTTTGGGCCGAGACCCTTCATCAGGACTAACTGAAAGAAAAGGTAGTAAGAGATTTGAAAGTGGGAGGGGGAGGGGGAGGGGGAAATCTGAAATGATAGGAGAAGACAGGAGAGGAAGGAGCTGTAAAGGTGATTGGCAAAAGGAATACAGAGCTGGAGAAGGGAAAGTGTCATGGGATGGGAGGCCTGGGGAGAAAGAAAAGGGGAGGGGAGCACCAGAGGGAGATGGAGAACAGGCAAGGAGTGATTGTGAGAGGGAAAGAGAGAGGAAAAAAAGGAGAGAAAAAAAGGGGGGAATCATAATCAAACAAACAAACAAATAAATAAATAAGGGATGGGGTAAGAAGGGGAGGAGGGGCATTAACGGAAGTTAGAGAAATCAATGTTCATGCCATCAGGTTGGAGGCTACCCAATATAAAGTGTTGTTCCTCCAACCTGAATGTGGCTTCATCTTGACAGTAGAGGAGGCATAGATATAGACATATCAGAATGGGAATGGGACGTGGAATTAAAAATGTGTGGCTGCTGGGAGATCCTGCTTTCTCTGGCAGACAGAGCGTAGGTGTTCAGCGAAACAGTTTCCCAGTCTGCGTCGGGTCTCACCAATGTATAGAAGGCCACACCGGGAGCACCGGACACAGTATATTCCTCTAGTTTTAAGCATCTTGCATCAATATTCTATGCATCAACAAATGAAAGCAAATATCTTATTTCTTCAGCTTTTCTACCAATGCTGCCTTTCCTGATTTATAGACATGTACACGAAGGTCCCTCCATTCCTTTGTACTCCCCAAATCACTTTCCCCTAACAGGATTAAATTCCTTCTGCCATTGTTCTGCCCAATCTACCAGCTGATAAACACCGTTCTTTCTTAGACTAAGATTCGTGGTTAAGAAGGCATACAGTGCATTGGCCTTCATCAACCGTGGGATTTGAGCCCAAGAGCCAAGAGGTAATGTTGCAGCTATAGAGGACCGTGATCAGACCCCACTTGGAGCACTGTGCTCAGTTCTGGCTGCCTCACTACAGGAAGGACATGGAAACCACAGAAAGGGTGCAGAGGAGATTTACAAGGACGTTGCCTAGATTGGGGAGCATGCTTTATGAGAGTACTTTGAATGAACTTGGCCTTTTCTCCTCGGAGCGACGGAAGTTGAGAGGTGACCTAATGAAGGTGTACAAGATAATGAGAGGCATTGATCGTGTGGATAGTCAGAAGCCTTTTCCCAGGGCTGAAATGGTTTATTATCACCGGCGTGTTAAATTTGTTAACTTAGCAGCAGCAGTTCAATGCAATACAGTTCTGCAGAGACAGAAAAAAAACTAGTAATGATAAATAAAATAAAATATAATAATAAATAAACAAGTAAATTACACATATTGAATAGATTATTTAAAAATGTGCAAAAACAGAAATACTGTTTATTAAAAAAGTGAGGTAATGTCCAAAGCTTCAAAGTCCATTCAGGAATTGGATGGCAGAGGGGAAGAAGCTGTACCTGAATCACTGAGTGTGTGCTTTCAGTCTTCTGTACCTCCTTCCTGATTGAAGCAATGAGAAGAGGGCATGCCCTGGGTGCTGGAGGTCCTTAGGTAATGGACACTGCCTTTCTGAGACACCACTCCCTAAAGATGTCCTGTTTACTTTGTAGGCTAGTGCCTACTAGTAACCTTCTGCAGCTTCTTTCAGTCCTGTGCAGTAGCCCCTCCATACCAGACAGTGATGCAGCCTGTCAGAATGCTCTCCACAGTACAACTATAGAAGTTTTTGAGTGTATTTGTTGACATGGCATATCGCTTCAAACTCCTAATAAAGTATAGCCGCTGTCTTGCCTTCTTTATGACTACATCAATGTGATGGGATCAGGTTAGATCCTCAGAGATCTTGACACCCAGGAACTTGAAACTGCTCACTCTCTCCACTTCTGATCCCTCTATGAGGATTGGTATGTGTTCCTTCATCTGACCCTTCCTGAAGTCCACAATCAGCTCTTTCATCTTACTGACATTGAGTGTCGGGTTGTTGCTGTGGCACCATTCCACTAGTTGGCATGTCTCACTCCTGTACGTCCTCTCGTTACCACCTGAGATTCTACCAACAGTGGTTGGTAGAGGACGTAGTTCTAGGGTGCTTGCAAGTAGGTTCAGAGGAGATGTCAGGGGTAAGTTTTTTATGCAGAGAGTGGTGAATGCGTGGAATGGGCTGCCAGTGGTGTGGTGGAGGCGGGAACGATAAGGTTTTTTAAGAGACTCCTGGATGGATAGAAAAATAGAGGGCTATGGGTAAGCCTACGTAGTTCTAAGGTAAGGACAAGTTTGGCACAGCTTTGTGGGCCAAAGGTCCTGTATTGTGCTGTAGGCTTTCTATGTTTCTATCTTCTCACTATCAATAACCCCACTAGCATTCATGTCATAGACTATTAGAGTTATTGAAACTCTACACAAGTGAAACAGCACTTCAACCCATCTAGTCTGTGCTGACCTATTTTTCTGTCTAGTCCTTTCTACCCACACCCTGAACATAGTTCTTCATACTCCTCTCAACCATAAAACTATCCAAACTTCCCATAAACATTACAACTGAACCCCATCCACCATCTCCATTGGCAGATCAATCCACACTCTCACCACCCTCTGGGTGAAGAAGGTCCCTCTTTAGTTCTCCTTAAATATTTAATCTTTTACCCTTAATCTATGACCTCTAGTTCTAGTCTCACCCATCCTCAGTGGAAAAAGCTTGCTTGTATTTACCCTATCAGGTCCTCAAGACTCAGCACCATCCTTGTAAATTTTCTCTCAACTGTTCATTCCCCTCCACTGAAGCTGCCTGAATGATAGAGTTAATTTTGTGTGTGATGTTCAAGATTTCCAGTGTCTGTAGAACATCATGCATTTGTAAATTTTCTCTGCTCTTTTTTAAGCTTACTTATATATTTGCTATAGGTAGGTAACCAGAACTGTACACAATACTTCAAATTCAGGCTCACCAATGTCATACACAACTTCAACATAACATCCCAACTCCTGTACTCAGTGCTTTGACTTATGAAGGCCAATGTACCAAAAGCTCTTTTTATAACCCTATCTATTGCAACATCACTTTCAAGAAATTAGTCATCTGCAAACTTACTAATCATGCCTGCTACATTGACTTTGATTTTGAAGTAATGAATGTGCTGCAACACTTACTTCAATGTCAATGTAGCAGGTATGATTAGTAAGCTTGCAGATGACTAATTTCGTGAAAGTAATGTTACCAAGCCAACTTTGGATCCAATTTGAAAATTGCCTTTTGGACCTTCTGATTAGATAGCCAAAAAAACACAAAGTAACCTGGACTTGGTTAAATTCTGGGCATAATGAACTACATGAAAAAGGACAGAAGTGATGTTGTTTATTTTTATTTTATTCTAGAATGACTTTTTGATTATTCAACCTTTTCTGATTAGTTGGGATAATAACCAAACCTTGTAAAAGTCTTATTCCTTGTTTTTGTCAAGAGGACATTCCCTAAGGAGTTTGCAGTAATTTGGAGACAGATGCAAGTGAACAGATGATTATCAGCTTCCTGTAAAAGCAAAGAAAACACCCATTGCACCTAAGAATGAGCGCATCTTGAAAGTATTAGAATTCAGTACAGGGCAACTGAGATAAATAAGTTTGAACCTACTTTATTGAAAATCCATCAATGGACTTCATCTGAACTGACAGAACATGGATTGTACGCTTGATTCAAATCTTAATTGTTTTTTATCTGAGAAAAGATATTCTATCAACAAAAATAATAGAAGTATGTTCTAAATACACTACATTTAAAATCTATGGCTAACAATTTATACATTTTAATAGGTCACACAATTATTAATGTGTTGTACATTCTCTTATAGGTTAGAATCAATGTTTCCTCTAAGATGTGCAAAGGAATTTAAACTGTGCACAAAGGGTTGTCACCATCTACCTCATTGGCATGTTAAATATGTCTCATAATCTTACACCATCACATTTCTTTTTCTGGTTTCTGATGCAGACAGTGTTGACAACATGGAGTTTCTGAGCGTCCTGCTGAAGGGTTTCGGCCTGAAACATCAACTGTACTTTTTTTCCATAGATGCTGCCTGACCTGCTGAGCTCCTCCAGCGTTTTGTGTGTGTTACAAAGATTCCAGCATCTGCAGATTTTCTCTGGTTTGGAGTTTGTGATGATTTGTCTGCAGATTTTAGAACTGGCTTATTTATATTGTTTTTATTGAAGAAATTCTTTTGAACTTACAGCCCTTTAACATCTTGGACTATTTTTACTGTGCCCATAGTCTGTTCTTTTATCAATTATGCTATTGTTTGCACTGTTGTAACTATGTGGTTTTGTGCAGGTCTTGTAGCTTTAGTTTTCGATCTTGTTTTTGTCTGGTGGATTTGGAGCTCCTTTCCGGGGAACACGCTAGATGGCAGTGCGATATTGATACGCAGCAGCTCTCCGGACTCTGGATTGGGGATTGCCAAACATTACGTGGATTTTCTGGTGTAGTCTGTTTTGTCATATGCTTTTGTGATATCATTCTGGGGGAATGTTGTCTCATTTTTTAACTGCATTGCATTTGTGGTTTCTAAATGACAATAAACTGAATCTGAAATTATTGACTCAAATTCCAAAGAAGCAAAATGCATGAAGCACAAAAGAACTGCTAGTTCATTTGAAGTGGAATGGCTTAATGAATTAGTAGAAACTGCTATTCTGAAAGCTCATGAGGTCAGGAACATGCAGCTGTGAGAAATATTTATGTACAACACAGAAACTGGTCTTTCCTGTGTTTATTATTATGTTGCAAATGTTGCTGGAGAATTTGCAAGTAGAAAGAAGTGGAATGATATTTGGAGACTTGACTTGCTGAAGCATCATTTAGCAAGCAAATCACATATGGACGGAAGCTCTGGCAAGAAAATCCTTTGTTCATCTGCACTCTTTGTAAGAGTGCAGATGAACATGGGTGAAAACGATCAAACCCAGAGGAGATCAAAGTTCTTATTGAAAATTATTTTATTTCTTTTAAACAAGGAACAACAAACCACACTTGATAGTTTATTACGCTTAGAATAGCTTCAGGTTTACTTCCACTTAAAAATTCAGTGCTCACATGTTGGCACAGGGCAAAAAATTGCAGAGCATAAGATTTTTGCACGCACTGTCATTGCAATTTAAAGGAAACATTGGTTGGAATGAAATTAGCTGCTAAATAAGGATATTCTCCTTTTACTTAAGTAACTCAATAAGCTACTTATATAGCTTCTTATAACAGTATATAATGCAAATTTCTTTTGTTAAAGCATGAGGTCTAAATGGTGAGAGGAGAGGTTGCAGAGCTCTGAGAAACAGAGGGATCTGGGTGACGTGGTGCATGATCACAATTACATAGGAACAACAAATAATCAGAAAAAGCAACAGAGTTATTAACAGGGATATGGAACATAAAAGTAGAGGTTATGTTTCAGTTATATAGGCCATTGTTGACACCACATCTTGAGTACTGTGTACAATATCGGTCACCTTATTTAAACAAGGGAAGAGAAAGTTTCCTGAATTAATATCTGAAATGCAAAGATTGTAATGAAGTGTTGGTTCATACCTGCTAGAATTCAAAATAGTGGAAGTGACACGGCTGAAACCTGCAAGACCTTGAGGGTTCTTGACAGGGTGACTTGCAGTGGATGTTTTCTCTCGTGCAAGAATCGAGAATTCGGTCACTGTTTACAGATAAGAGGTCATCCATTTAAAGTAGAGGGGAGGCGATTTCTGTTTCTTTCCCAGAATCACACATTTCTTTTGAACTCTCTTCAAAGAGTTGTGGAAACAGAGTCTTTGGATATTTCCAAAATAGAGGTAGTTACATCCTTAAGAGCAAGGAGATAGATAAGAACATGGAATTGACATTAATATCAGCCATTATCTTGTTAAGTGGTTGAGCAGGCTCAAGGGGGTCTAATAACCCTTATTCATATGTTCACATAGCTAACCAATTCCATATAAATGACTCCCTGGTAGGGTGACAGGTATAAAGATTGTGCTCCAGACTGTAGCCAAAAATAGAGCTGAAATGCCTTCGTGGTCAACCTTCAATGCCAAGAAAGCTGCAATCAATAAACACTGTATAGGTAACCTTGGGCAGTTCATTGGTCAGGGAATTTGGCTGTGCCAAATCTAACAGCTTATGTTCTTAGTATGCAGTTCCAAGGTTGACAGTGGGGGCCAGAAGGAATTGGATGTCCTTTTATGAGGTCAAGAGAGACATTCATAGTCTTATGGACTCCACAAGAATTTTAAACTATTTACAGAGCAGCCTGCAGTAATCATTTTAGGACTAGTGATCAGGCCTCTTCACACTGGGAATGTGAATGTGTGGTTGATATCCAATCCATGATAATTCTTTCGGAGTTCTGCAACTGAAGTAAAAGTCCAATTTAAATAATGAAAGGTCACCCCTAACTGTTTCAGGTGAGAGCACTAGCAGCTATTTTGAAGTCTGTTCAAGATCTGAGTCAAATGAGCCTCAGGGAGCCAAAACAAATAGTTCCCATTAGTTCAAAAAACAATTAGTTTATCTATTTAGCATTGTAAAAATACTGATAGATATCAAAAATCGCATTGAGGGATGTTTAGTTAATAATATGCGAAGAACATTCCACAAAGAGGAAGATTTGTAGCTAATGTGTTTTAAATATCATTATACTTGCTGCAAAATCAGATTTACTGACAATTTAAATTATAAGTGACTAAAAATTCAGTTTTACAACAAACAAAAAATACCCTTTCTAGAAGCTTGTTAGAATTTCACTGGTCTGTTGCTAATAGTGGTGTGTTAAAGCTTGCCCTCTGTGCCCTTGAGTGACATTTAATAATGAAGTGAACAATGGGTCAGTCAGCAGTAGAAAGGCAATTTAAATGCTTTCACTGAAGATAGTACCACTCAAATTTAATCTTCTGCCCCTTTGTAATACAAAGAGAAAGGAACTGTTGTGTGTGGTATAAGTGGTCTAGATGATGTCTGAAAGTTTGGCTGACAACTATGATCATTAAGTCTCTTTGAAGCTAAGCAGTCAAGCACTATAAGAATTAAAATATATGAAAAAGATTCATTGATCCCCAAAGAGGAAAAAAATAGTAACACCATGTGACATAATTCCAAAGACGGCCTTTCAGGTCATGCCCAGCTCTGCACGCCTGCCACATCATTAACTTGACTCATGGCAAAAGGCTGCCGGCAGGCAGCTTCACACAAAGCTTTAATGATTTCCCTATAAATGCTGCATTAGCTGAGGAGAACTGACATGCATGTTCTCGCCACGCTGAGTTGCTGAGAAGGAACCCTCCATCTCCCAAAGCACAAAGTTATTTTGATCCCTGAAAATTCAGTGTATCCAACTAAAAACCTTGTAAATTGCAAATGTGCCTGTGATTCATTGGAACAGAATTAGAACAGTTTACAGGTAAAACATATTTTAGAGATTTCTGATCTTAATTACCTAGTAGAAGTTGTATGAAACATATTCCATGATCTGTAACAAAAATTGCTGGGAATAACTGTTTTATTTATAGACTCTGGTGTCCATGGCAACCTAGTTTAAGTGGAGAGGTCATGGGGTGAGCTGGGCCTCGATTTCACACTGCTCATGAGGGAGTTTGGTCACACTGCAGTCTGCAGATTTTCAAGCCAGGTGGTTATTTGATCCTGTGAGCAGTGTTGACCCAAGAAGACGTGGCTTTTCTGCATTATTCGGAGAAAAATGCATGTGAAGTAGAACTTAAAATGTATTAATTTAGATTTCAATTAGCTAATACTTCTTGATATCACCGGTGTAATCAACCCTGGCCAATTTGGAAAGAAACTTACAAATACAAAATACGCAAGTTTTAAGTCGGTACTTATAATGATTAAAGTCAACATTTTAATGCTGATAACTTGTGCATTGGTAGAGCAGAGTCGACCGAAAGGAAGGTGCCAAATACAAGGACATTGTGCAAGTGAAGTCATGGGGGAAAGCAAGGTGTGTGCATTGTGACTAACAATGATAATGGAGCTTTAACTCTTTCCAGCCAAGTAGTTCTGCTTTCTTTGATCTCAGTGTTGAAGAAATTGATATATGCTGCACTGATTTTCTGACTGCAATAAAACACAGAGCTCAGTAATTTAACAGTGCATAAGTTGATGCCCATTTGTTTTAGGTACTGATTCAATTGTTAATTTTTAAGTAATTTTTCTTTGTATCTTCAGTGACACCTTTAGCCTTAAATGTCTACTGCTGGACATACTTTCAAAATTCATAGTTAATTAGCAGTGCAAAGTTTGGTCTTTTACCAATCAGTATTCTTCAGTAGACCCTATGATACCAATAAAAAGCAAGTAATGAAAAGAATTGTGTTATAAAACACCTCTGCTTAAGGCAGCAGAAAACTAGTTAAGCTATTAACAATGGGCAATCTTTCCTGTTTTCTATGTAATAATTTTCTTTAAAACCTTTATACAATAAATAGGTGCTGTATTTTCTAAAATCATCTTGATAACAATTAGAACAAAAGAACGTAAGGAAATTGGAGCAGGGGTAGCCCTTTGGTGCTGCTCTGATATTCACTATACTATCATGGCTGCTCTGCCCCAATCCTTATCTCCTCTTTTGTGCCAGTTTCCCATAACCTCTAATTCCATGAACTTCCAAACAAGCATTTACATCTTCATTAAGTACATCCAGTTATCTAACCCCCCCCCCCATAATCTTATAAGAATTGCTAGCAAAGTTTAAAACTCAACACAATGAAAATGAAGGTTTGTACACAATGTTATTCCCCAAGTATCTGATTTATATATTTATCTAAATGGTTCTGACTATAGGGCTGTTCAGGATCTTCAAGGAGTGGTGCCTCAGAAAGGCAGCATCCATTATTGAGGGCCCCCATCTCCTAGGGCATGCCCTCTTACTGTTACCTTCATGAAGGAAGTGCAGAAGTGACTCAGGAACAGCTTCTTCCCCTCTGCCATACAATTCCTAAATGGACATTGAACCCATGAACACCACCTCACTTTTTTCCCTATTATTTCTGTTTTTGCACTATTTTTAATCTAACTATTTAATACATACATGTACTTATTCTAACCGGTTTACTTCTTTTTCTTCTATATTATCATGTATTGCATTATACTGCTGCCACTAAGTTAACAAATTTCATGACACATGCCGGTGATAGTAAACCTGATTCTGATTATCGAGTTAGTCGTGTGAAGGTGAAGGCTATACGGCCTATTGGCCTCTTACTGTATTTATGTAAGAGCAATCCAGCTAATCTCATTCCACGGCCATTTCTCTCTTTCTCTACACCCTCAGAATATTTTGTTTTATCTTTCAGATATTTATGTCCTATATTGTGTTTCAACTCTGGACATGTCTCAAATTTCAACTAAAACCTCAAAGTGGAAATAATAACCACAGACCACTGAGCTGATTGGAAGAGCAGTTCTGCATGAGAAGCAGGGTCACTGGATGAAACTGGGTTGGCTCCCATTTCTACCCTTTCATCATTTTATTCAATATCGTAGAGTCAGCATTAGGCCAACATTTACACTCCCACGTGTCTATGCACCGTAAAGATGTCTAGGCCTTTATCTGACAGATGTCTATGTGGTACTCCCTCAGAATTTCACTGAAGTGCTACCTTAATATGTGCACTTGAATCTCTGGAGTGCCTCTTGAATCAGCAACCTTCTGATATGGAAGTAAGACTGTACTTCTCACTGAATTATCTTGCAGGTAATGAATTAACCCCACTCACAGTGTTCACCAGCTCAGGAACATGTAGGAGTATGTTAGCCAGACGCTGACTCTTTGAAATTGAATACAGTAATATACTTAAAAGGGAAAATTGTATATTTTGCTACCTAATTGCTTTTGCCAGGATCTTAATGCTGTGTTTTTATTTAATTTAGAGCCTGTACTAACAATGAATTAATGAATGGTTGCTCTCATAAACATTCTGTGTGATGTGCCATTGATTCTGATCATACAAGGACAACACTGTCGCAGAGCAGACACAGCGTTGATGATGCAGAGTAAAGCTCCCTTCCCACTGGCCCCCTGAACATTCCTGTAGTCAATGATCAGTGCCATCGTACACTATGGGGGAAGGGACAACTGGCGGGCAGAGTGCACAAGGCTGCAGTGTTCAACATCATGATCAGTGTACGCTCAGTCAACACTGTATCTGGTATCTCCTATACCTGATAAAGTGACCACTGACTGCATATTCGTGGTCTTCTGCTATTGTAGCCCATCCACTTCAACGTTTGATCTGCTGTGCAATCAGACATGATCTGAACATCATCGCTTTACATGTGTTATAATTAAATTACTGACACCTTCCGGACAGCTTGAACCGGTCTGGCCATTCTCCTTTGACCTCATTCATTAACAAGGCATTTTTGCCCACAGAACTGGGTATTGTTTTGTTTTTCACACCATTCTCAGTAAACTCTAGAGAGAGTTGTGTGCAAAAACGCCAGGAGGTCAGCAGTTCTGAGATATTCAAGCCACCCCATCTGGCACCAACAATCATTCCATGGTCAAAGTCACTTAGGTCACCTTTCTTTCCCATTCTGATGTTTGGTCTGAACAACAACTGAACCTCTTGGCCATGTTGGCATGCTTTTATGCATTGAGTTGCTGCCGTACGATTGGCTGATTAGATATTTGCATTAACGAGCAGGTGTATAGGTGTACCTGTTAAATTGACCACTGAGTGTAGGTGCCATTCCATTGTGTATCTCAGTGAATGCTGATGATTTGCAGTTGGCCTGTCTCTCTTGCTGCTGTGATGTACGAAGTCAGAGAATGAGGTGTAGATTGTGCAGTAACATGGGGGAACGTGTTAAAATGGTCTTCATGTTGAGGGGCAGGGGGAAAAGCAGAAGACAAAACTGTTCAAATGAGGCAACCAAAAATGTAATATGTATTTTGTTAGTTTGCTCATCTGACATTTCTCCATTTAGGAGTTCTGGTTAGGTACTATTAGCTGGTCAGAACAGATCATTCAAAAATTAAGTAAGAATTCTGTGAAGAAAAACAATGTGCAATATTTGCTTTGGTGAATCAGGATTAGTGGTGAAAACCCATAGGCCCAATGGGAAAGTAGTAAGTGTGCAGAAGAATGTAGTATCATGTAGAAATATTGGGTATATAGTTACCCTCCCAAGCTACACAACTAATTCAGTATCATACCTTATCTTGTTTTCACAATGTAACAGAAGGAATCCAAGAAATAATTTTAATCCCAACCTCACTCTCCTTATTTTCAATTCTGATGAAGTTTTCGATCCAAAACATCGACTAACCATTTTCCTTCACACACGCTGCCTGACCTGCTGAGTTCCCCAGAGTTCGTGTGTTGCTGCTACAAACTTCCAGCATCTGCAGTCTTCCTCGTGTCTCCTTATTTTCCTACAGTCAATAACCTGTTTCCTCTCATGTGTTTATTAAACACACATTAATTTACAATGCCAATTAACCAATCAGCCTTCAGGATGTGGGGGGAAACTAGAGCACCCAGAGAAAATCAATATGGTCGCAGAGAAAACAGGTCAACTTCACAAAGAGAATTCACCTGAAGCAATGAGGAAACATCAATAACCATTGCATCATTGTGCCATTCTTCAGTTGAAAAATTGAGATCCTAGTGAGCAGATACAGTATGTCAGTCAGGGTCATGTATGTTTTCGTCCTTTTCGACCCAGTGCCGAAAACTGATTTTGAATTCCATAGTTAATGGTGTAGAAACAAATCCTGAGGCACTTCAGTTTATTGCAGTCATCTTTGTCACATTGCGAAGTCTACTCCTTTTTCTTCTTCCTTTTCTTTTACACTCCCCCAGCCATCATTTCTTTGTTTCATCTACATTTTTGTTCATTTTACATCTCACCAAAATGAAATCAAATTAAAATCTGAAGCAGAAAGGAAGCAATGTTTTGAGAGCATTTTCTGCATTTGAATGTCTGGCAATTGAGCAGCGTTTTATAATATTTAATAGGTAATAAAATAAGCATTTGAAGAAACAAAGTAAATCATTTGGGAAAAGATTGGGAGCTTGCACTGAAGAACAATAGATAAAATCAAATTAAACTACCTCAACTAAATCTCCATTTCAAACATGACACTTATGCATCAGCCATTGACAATGTCAGGAACACGGTAAAGCCCAGTTAATATAATTTGTGGCTAAGAGTATGGAAGTGAAAATAAAAATCACTATTGGAAGTGATAATAAAAAGTTCCAAGAAAGTATAGTTATCAGATTCAACTCACCAGACATTAAGTTCTGATGCTATCGTTCTGGATACAATGATGAGTGGAGATGTTTGAGTGGGTAAATATATGTAAAAACCTATCGGTTTCTTAAATATATTTAATGAGGAAGCCTCAACTGCTTCCCTGGGCAGAGAATTCTACAGATTCACCATTCTCTGGGAAAAACAGATTCTCCTCATCTCCGTTCTAAATATTCTCCCCTGAATCTTGAGGCATTGTCCCCTAATTCTATGTCTCAACTACTAATGGAAACAACTTTCCTACTTCTATCTTATCTATCCCTTTCAGAATTGTGTATGTTTCTATAAGATCCCCTCTCATTCTTCTGAACTTCAGAGAGTGTACAGTCCTAGGCGCTCAATTTCTCCTCATAGGTTAACCCCTTCATCTCTGGAATCAACCTTGTGAACCTCCTTTGCACTGCCTCCAAAGTCAGTATATCCTTCCTCAAGTATGGAGACCAAAACTGGACACAGTACTCCAGGTGCAGCCTCACCAGTACCCTGTATAGTTGCAGCATGACCTCCCTGCTCTTCAATTCAATCCCTCTAACAATGAAGGCCAGCATTCCATTTGCGTTCTTAATAACCTGTTGTACCTGCAAGCCATCTTGTTGCGATTTTTGTTGGAGAAGTCATTAGAGTCAACAAAATGACTGAGTATTGAAGGTAGTTGCTGGATGATAGCTGGAGACCAATCATACACTTCAGATTTAGACTGATTTCAAGGTTTAGGCCAAAACCTCTATATAGCTGGTGAGTGAAAATGCTGGGAAGATGAAAATTTTGCTCCCTCAGTTTCTAAAAAATTAGAGAACTAGATGTTGGTTGGAAAGGATGAATTGCTGCTGGAATTTTGTACTCCTGGGTTAAGTGTCTTTTCCTTCCATATCCCATGTGGTATAACATTTCTAGTTCCTGATGACCAAGTTCTTCATGCAGAAATAGATTTTCACATATCCTAGGCCATTTTGACAATCAGGTCAATCAGTGACCATTATGAAACTTGTATATGCATGCCTGGGCACAAGAAATAGCAGTGGCAGTACACCATTCCATCCAATGTGCCACCTCTGCCATTCAGCAAGATTGTGCCTGATCCACTTACTCAACACTGTATTCTGGCCTACATCCTATATTCCTTGAATGTTCTAATACACAGAAATCTGTTAATAATGGTTTTGAGAACAATCGGCAACTAGGCATCCAGTCCTCTATTGCAGAAAGTTGTAAGGATTCATTCCGCTCAGTGAAGAATTTTCTCTTCAGTACAGCCCTACCCTTTAATTTAAGATTCTGTCTTCGAGTTGTAGATTCTTCATTCAGAGAAAACACATTACCTGCATCTATCTTAAAAATGTTCAGGAGGTCTTCCCACATTCTTCTAAGTTCTAATGATTGAGCTCTAATTGCTCAATGTTTCCCCATGTGACATATCTGCTACCCCAGGAACCAGAATGGTAAAACTTCATAGCCCTGTT
The DNA here is from genome assembly GCF_048418815.1 of Hemitrygon akajei. NCBI lineage: Eukaryota > Metazoa > Chordata > Chondrichthyes > Myliobatiformes > Dasyatidae > Hemitrygon > Hemitrygon akajei. The sequence goes on from NC_133138.1 coordinate 50,957,976, forward strand.
AGGTAAGGAGACCAAAATTATACAAAATACTCCAATGTGATCTAACCTATATAACTGTGGTCACACATTTTTACTCTTGTACTCATATCCTCAAGCAGTAAAAATTAAGGCATGTGTTACATTTTCCTAGCATCGGATTTCAACTAATGACTTCATCCAATGTGCAGTGCCCATTTCTGCATTTGCTAACAGAAGTCAGCTGTTAAATGTGTACCAACGCCCTCTGTTTATAATTACCAAAAAACAAGGAACAATCCAGCAGTATGTTAGCATGGAGACTTGACCTAAAGGGTCCCACTGCTCCATTGATGTATTCCTCTCAGCACCTGTCAGCCTCAATTTTTATTGATCGGAATATTTCTAAACAGCATTGCTGGGTTCCCCATAGCTTAACGTATGAGCTTGACACTTCGCAGCTACGCGCAGTTTCTCTGCCTGTGTGATGAGCCCATACCTCTCAGTGGAGTGGGTCCACTTGTGACACTGAATTTGATTTGTGTTGAGTTCATGGAAGTGGTGGAGGGTAGTGGGGCAATGGTGACAAGACACTCTAAAAACACTGCTCCTCCTCCTCACCACCAAATCTTTCCTCTAATACGTGGTGGCCTCCCAGCAGCTGTTCTGTGGCTGCCATGGCAAGAGGTTCTTTTAGTCTCCCACGCCTCTTAGCAGCAATGACGTGGCAGCTATGAGCTCTGCAGGCAGCTGCCATCGGGAACCACACAGATGAAGCTTTTTTTAATGAGAGTATCAGGATGGAAAACATTCTGTCTTTTAATTTCCATCTTCCCCTGTTTATTGTAGGTCACTCAATCACACACAGGTGGTTCACACAGCACCTTCTTAGCCAAATAAAAGATAGTAAACTCCAAGGTTTTGCAACTCCATTGACAATTAGCTAATTTGTCACTTCTCTCAATATGATTCTGCAAATATACTCAATCTATACAATTGATTTTTAAATGTAAGTTATAAGGCTGAATATTTTTCTGAAGTAATCTGATTTTAGTCTTGTTCTGAGACTCTGTAAAAATACTGTTATTTTTAAAAATAATAGACATTTTTAAAAATGAACACAAAATGCTGGAAGAACTGATGGAGGGTCTCGGCCCAAAAAGTTGACTGTTTATTCCTTTCCATAGATGCTGTCTGACCTGCCAAGTTCCTACAGCATTTTGTTTGTTGTTTTGGATTTCCAGCATTTGCAGAATCTCTTGTGCCAAGAAAATTTAAAATATATATTTCTACTGGATTTACTAAATTTGGGTGTTTTATTTCTAATAGTCCTTTGTACCAAGAATGTAATGAATCACTCATTACAAGCAACTAAAAACACAAGCACCTTATTCAATTCTGTCTAGCTGTACCTCACATACACTTACATTGTAGGTACACCGAACACACTTGTCAGAACTACATTGGAAAGCCTACTAAAGAATGCCACTTGGTCTTTACGTTTCTCCTCCTCACAATGTCCTACATCATGTTGGTTCCATATAAGTTCCACAGAGTTCAGGTACTTCATTCAATTCTTGATTGTGTTCCTATTCGACCTTACATAAGTACTTTTCAGCCAAAGCTTCTGGTTAGCATTCCTCTGCTTTAAATCAAATCTGCCCAGTATATATACATTAGTTCTTATGCCGAATCCAAATGCAGAACAGGAAAGTTAGCACTACAGAGAGAAAAAAGGTGCAAAATGTTAAGTTGTGCTTCTCTGTGCTTAATGCAGAAATTGAAGACTGTCCAATGTATCACCTGCACATCTCACTCCACCATTGGCAGTATCTACAAGAGGCACTATATCAGGAAATCAGCATCTATCATCAAAAATCCCCATTATCTGATCCATGCCATCTTTTCACGGCTACCATCAAGCAGAAAGTTCAGAACCTTGAAGTCCCACATCACCAGGTTCAAGAATAGCTACTTTCATTCAACCATTTGTTTTTGAACCAACTGGCAAAACACTTGTCACTACAATCCAGCAAATCTATGAAAACTATTACCACATTGCGCCAAAATGTACTTTGATTTTTTTATCTACTTGCATTTCCTTGTAAAATTTGTGTATAATTTATGTTTAATTTATTTATTTTCTTGTGAATTTTGCTTATCTGAAGCTGTGTGCCTGTGACGCTGCCAGAAGTATATTTTTCAATGCACTTGTACATATAGCAATAAGCTTGACTTTGAATATGTATATTTGTGTCCCTTAACTTTAACTTCTTAATCATCCCTTAATTTTATCATTCATTTATTGGTGCCAATGTTTTCAGTTGCCTAGATCCAAGTTCTAGATTTCACTCACTAAACTACTCACCCCTCTATCACTCTTTTCTCAGCCTATACGCTCCATAAAACCTTGACATATTCATAAGTACCATCTCGGATCGCAAGACCCTGCAGCGGATAGTGAGGTCAGCTGAGAAGATCATCGGGGTCTCTCTTCCCACCGTCACGGCCATTTACACTACCCGCTGCATCTGCAAAGGAAACAGCATTATAAAGAATCCGACGCACCCCTCATACAATCTCTCCTCCCTCCTGCCATATGGGAAAAGGCTCTGAAGCATTCGGGCTCTCACGACCAGACTACGTAACAGTTTCTTCCCCCAAGCTATCAGACTCCTCAATACCCAGAGCCTGGACTGACACCTTACTGCCCTATTGTCCTGTTTATTATTTATTGTAATGCCTGCACTGTTTTTGTGCACTTTACGCAGTCCTGGGTAGGTCTGTAGTCTAGTGTAGTTTTCTCTGTGTTGTTTTTTTTTTACATAGTTCAGTCTACTTTTTGTACTGTGTCATGTAACACAATGGTCCTGAAAAACGTTGTCTCATTTTTACTATGTACCGTACCAGCAGTTATGGACGAAATGACAATAAAAGTGACTTGACTTGACTTGAAGTGTCCGTGTAAAGACTCAGTTGGTAATACTTCTGTAAAGCATAATTGAATGTTTATCCCCATTAGAAATACGAGATGTTAAGAAAAGTCTTTATCAATCCTGTTTTTTATATATTTATATTCCTGTTCATTCTGTGTTCGTGACCACTGGAGCTTTGACAACTTTGTTTAGAAGTGACCAGCATTATTGTTTTCAACACAGCACTAGAATAGAAACCTGCCAAGAAGTCAGTAACTTACCTTCAATCCTCAAGATAGCACCAACCCTCACTATTCCCTCTGACTGTCACCTAGTGATACCCTTTCTTCATTATCGAATCAACTTAGCCAAGGTTCCAGTTCTCTGTTTAAATGCTTCCAGTCCCAATCTCCCCATCTACATATCATAGCCAGTGTCCTAAAGCCATTCTCTTATTGTCTAACCTTCAATATCTGTCCCTTGATTTTCCCTCCCCATTCCAAGCCCTGATGCACCTATACCCACTCCAGTCACATCACAAGCCAAATGTGGCTAATGGCAGCTGGAACCTTGAACATGGCTTCTCAAGGAAGTACGTGCAAAATATTTTCAATGGGCCTAATTAAGGTTTGCAGCTGGGAACCCTCAACCAACTTGACTTCTGTCACCCTGCTGCAGTGAAATCTACCACACTGATACATTACATGAGAAATTCTAGGCTCTGCATATCTATAGCTCAATCCAAGCAATGAAATCATGAGTAAAAAGTTAAGGAAAAGCAGCTCATAAGACTAAATCCATCCAAATAAATTAAGAAATTCCACAGGCAATAGATTATGGGATTGTTAATCTGGAAATTAAGAGATTGCACCGAGGATGGGGCTATCAGAACATCCAGTAGTTCAGCAGATCCAAATCTTATCAGTTAAGCATCATCTCAGTAAATGACGCCTCATGTATATTTACTTATTATGTATTAAAAATGCATTTTAAAATAATTTCCTCCTCACAGGCTACCTTCAGGAATGATATAGAATTGTATACCAGAATTCTCTGATCTTCACTGAAACAGTGTATAAGATTGTTTCCATAAATTGGCAGGTAAGATCTCACTTTAACATCTCTTCCAAAAGACCACTCTTTGAATGCTGTAGAGAGATGTCAATCTAGATTAGGTGTTCATGTTTCTGGAATTAACCCATAACCTCTTAAGACAGAAGCAAAAGAGTTACCACTGAATCAAGACTGACACCTGAGAATTGACAGACAATTCATGCATGGAGGCGTCATAGCTGAGCCTAATCCTTCAATCCTCACATAAGTGCACATTCCAGTAGGGCATACTTGGTCACATTCAGGAGCAAGACTGCGAGAACTGAATATAGAGCCGTTGCAGTTAATTATAGTGCTTCTACATCATCCATCAGAGGTCGGCTAATTCACCACAGACACAGGAGATCTAATCTCTGAACTCAGTTATCCTTAGGAGAATCTCACTAAGTCATATGATGAGAACTCCGATATAAAAAAGAAATGTCTGCACATTAATTTCTTGTTTCATAAAGAAAGGTTTTATAATCTATAGTCTGATAAAATATTATTATAGATTTCAGTAGGATGGAATTTTGCTTATGGTAAAATTATCGGTTTCTATATTTCAAGAAAAAATTTTAGGCGCTTATCTTGACACTAGAATGGAGTGGTGTCACAGCAACAACCTTGCACTCAATGTCAGTAAGACGAAAGAGCTGATTGTGGACTTCAGGAGGGGTAAAATGAAGGAACACATACCAATCCTCATAGAGGGATCAGAAGTGGAGAGAGTGAGCAGTTTCAAATTCCTGGGTGTCAAGATCTCTGAGGACCTAACCTGGTCCCAACATATCGATGCAACTACAAAGAAGGCAAAACAGCAACTCTTCATTATGAGACTGAAGAGATTTGATATGTCAACAAAAACACACCAAAACTTTTATAGATGTACCATGGAGAGCATTCTGACAGGCTACATCACTGTCTGGAATGGGGAGAGGGCTACTGTACAGGCCCAAAAGAAGCTGCAGAGGGTTGTAAATTTAGTTGGCTCCACCTTGGGTACTAGCCTACAAGGTACACAGGGCATCTTCAAGGAGTGGTGTCTCAGAAAGGCAGCATCCATTATTAAGGATCTCCATCACCTTTTCTCACTGTTACCATCAGGTAGGAGGTACAGAAGCCTGAAGTCACACACTCAGTGATTCAGGAACAGCTTCCTCCCCTGTGCCATCCGATTCCTAAATGGACATTGAACCCATGAATACTACCTCAGTTTTTTAAGATAAATTATTTCTGTGATCTTCACTGTGGGCTCCTAATACATGGCATCCACCATTGCTTCATTGGCCTAAAGCTAATCGCCACAGACAGACAGGAACCTCAGTATTACAGAGGTCCAATATTGCCACTGGAACATGTTACAGTATTGACTACTGATTGCTTTTGTGAATATTGGCATAAATCAGGATCATGGTCAGAAGAGTCAATCTGTTACTTTTAAGACAACTGCTCAAGTACTCCTCATTCTACTAAACAAGAAATTCAAACTGGCAAATTGAAATTACTAGCGAAGAAAAAACAGGCTACATGAGGAAAAGTTTGCAGACTGCTGTTATCTGAAAAGCTGTGCCTGAAAGATGAATGAAAAGAGGCTCAGTAACACCCTCCAAAAACAATTTATGTAAATACTTGAAGTAGAAGTACTTGCATAACTCTGGGAACAAAGTGGGAAGTGGAACTAATCGAACAGCTCTTCGAAGAGCTATGACACAGGCACAATGAGTGGATTGGCCACCTTCTGTGTTTTTATAAAATATCTTGAGGCATTAACTGAATGTATTGTGTTTTATGATACTCTGTTACTTTAATGTTATATTGAGTTATATTGGGCGGGCTCGTGCTTGATTCACCATCGCCAATACATAAACTTTTTGTGACCCTGGGTATCTAATCAAGCTGGAGGTCTGGCTGCCTTAGCTGTCTCATGAAGCTGACTGGTCAGCGCGGAGAGACTGGTCTCAAGTCATAGAGCCTGAAACCTTTCTCTTCGACCTCCCTCATGGCCTTTTGACATCCTGTGCTCTCAAAGAGTCTCCAATAATCAGAGACTTGGAAGATCAATTGAAAAAGATTAAAATTATCTAAGAAATTAAAAATCATAGGTACATTTAAATGGTGTAAATTAACTAAAACAATAATATGAATTCTAATTAATGAAGCACACTTAACATTTCCATCTGGGATGGTGACCCCCATTTAAATGAAAAGGGAAAGACTAAATGCGCAGCTGTTGGGGCAAGGGGTAGGGGTGAGTGGGAGGGTGTCCAGAGGTCCCTCAGCTCAAGATGCTTGTACACCACCTTGGACTCAGTGTTATGCCCATAGGTGTACCATGAAGTCAGATGCTTGGTTGGGCAAGTCAGTAATGTGATGACAAGGAGTAATTTGACAGTATTTCTCTTGCAAACCATTGAAAACAGGTGAGAAAAAAATAAATATATTAAATATCTTTCAAAGAATACTGCCAATAATAAATTCAAAGTTAATATAACTTGTAATTTAGAATCAATATTCATGTCAGGTTAGCTTGACTTGGGAGTCAATGACTCAAAAATTGTGAATAGAGTTAGTAAAGACGGCCAGCTAGAATAATATAATTGCCTGAAAACGTAACTCTCTAATAATCAAACTCAAACTGGTGAGATGAGGAAATTCAACAATGGAATTTAGGAATAGGAGTAGGCTATTTAACCTTTTGAACCTGTTTCAGCATTCAATGAGATCCTGTCAGATCTGCGTTCTAACTCCATTACCCCATATTCCTTAATATCTTTGGCTAACAGATGCTTATTAATCTTAGGTTAAAATTAATGATTGCCCAAACATAAATTGTTCTTTAAGGAAGAAATGTTTCCTTCTTTGTATGGAGACGTTCTTCCAAACTTCTGCTCTGTATTTTCAGATGAAATCTCATGTCATTTATTCTCCAATTAGTTGATATCATTTCCCACCAGTGGCTTTTCTGACAGACTCTAAATCATGGTCTCTTTGGGGGGGTTTTGCCATTGCTTACACTGTGGGTGGTGGGAAGCTGACGCAGGTGGGGGGGTGCTTGATGCTTGCTACTGCTTGTGTGTGGGGAGGGGAGAGGAGCTTTAGGGTTCTAAGATTTTTCTGTCATTCATTCTTCGGGGTTCTTCATCTGTTTCATGGATGTCTGTGAAGAGTAAGCATTTCAGGTTGTATACTGTATACATTCTCTGATATTAAATGGAACCATTTCACCATCTAATATAATTGCACTTAATAGCATGGAAACTAATCAGATTACTCTTTGACCATTACAACTCAAACGAGTATAAACCTAGTTTATTTAATCCCTTCTAAATTTAAGTTTTATCTTGGGTATCACTTTCATTGATAATGCCATGAAAATTCCCAAAGCTGCAAAAAAGTGGCACTTTGTTAATTTTAAATACAAGAAATTCTGCAAAAGCAACACACACAAAATGCTGGAGGAACTCAGCAAGTCAGGCAACATCTATGGAAATGAATAAACAGTCAACGTTTCAGGCGGAGACACTTCGTCAGGACTGGAAAGGAAGGGGGAAGACGCTAGAGTAAAAAAAGGTGGGGGCAGGGAAAGGAGGATAGCTAGACGGTGACAGGTGAAGCCAGGTGGGTAGGAAAAGTAAAGGGCTGGAGAGAAAGGAATATGATAAGAGAGAAGAGTGGACTGTAGGAAAAACGGAAGGAGGAGAGTACCCAGGGGTAGGTGATAGGCAGGTGGAAGAGGTAAGAGCCAGAGTGGGGAATAGAAGAAGAGGGGAGGGGGAGGGAATTTTTTTTTTACCTGAAGTAGAAATTGATATTCATGTCTCAAGCTGGAGGCTAGCCAGGTGGAATAAAAGGTGTTGCTCCTCCACACTGAGGGTGGCCATGAACCGACATGTCAGAACAGCAATGGGAATCAGAATTAAAATGTTAATTTTATTTTTCCCAATGGTCTAATATTTCAAGCTTTCCTTATTAATGCTGTACAAATGTAAAAATCCACCACCCTCCATCAAATCAAGTCACAAAAGCAATATTTCCAAGCAAATAAACACTGTGACTGCCACAGTGCAACTAGGCTCAATATGGCATCCAGTAGCCTTGTTTCCATGGAAACGTAGCAGATGTTAGGTGTTGTAGGTGAAGCAAAGGCTACTCGTGTTGCTCAGGGGAAGTGGCAGCAACAGATAGACTGCTTGTATTAACTCGCCCATGAAAACACAGCTGAAGTCATTCAGTATTGGTGTGGAATTCTTGGCCAGCATCATTGTATAAGTATTACACATAATCATGGTGAGCTATACAATATACCTGTTATTCCACATTAGGTATAAAAAGTGCAGTGCTTAATAGGAAGCATACCTACATATCATTTCAATATATTGTAGGAATTTTCTGTCTTTTTTAATTGATTAAAGCATCCCCAAATTTAACTAAGTTTGAAAGACCCTGGGAATGAATGCAGGGATAACGTTGTGTGATTAACCTGTGGCCATTATTATCAAGGGAAGCAGAATACCAATTTAATGCTGCCTGTTCACTGTAATAATAGATTTTTTGACATTTGAATCTAGGGATAAGGGGATAAGAATAAGAAAGTGATGTTGAGGTAAAAGATTAGCCTTAAACCTACTGAGTGGTGGGGTGGTTGCAAAGAGCAGAATGGCCATAACCTGCTTATGTTTCCCATGTTCTTATTAACATTGTTTTATCAACCAGATAGCATAAATTTCATCATGGATTAGCCAGACATATCAATATGGGATAAGACTTTAATTTGCCAGCATTGCTTAAACCTAGCCTGCACAATTATATGCAGCTAATTATATGGATGTGCTTTGTGCCAGGAACTGGTGCTGATGGCTGTCCCATTGGTCATTCTGACCCAGTAAAGAAAGAAAAAATAGTATATCATTGATGATGCATGGAGTAAAGATGTGAATTGGACAAGTTCCTGTGGCTGCAGGAGACCAGGAGGTGCTCCAGTGGATGCTCAGGCTGCTTTGGGAGCAGAGAGCCATTGAAGTCAATGTCAGGAGTCAAGTCCTGAGAACCTAATATAGAACATAGAACAGTGAGGGCTCCTCACTCCAGGATGTTTTTCTGACTTTATACTGTAACCACTCCAAGTTCAGTCTAACGCATCCCACCCACATAGCACTCCACTTTGGTTTTGTCAATGTGCCTGTCTAAGAGTACCTTAAATGTCCCTAATGTATTTGGCTTTGGCAACAGCACCCACCAATCTCTGTAATAAAAAACTACCTCAGACATCCCCCTATACTTTCCTCCAATTACCTTAAAATTATGCCCTATTGTATTAGCCATTTCTTCCCTGGGAAAAGGTGCAGGTCTCCACTCTATCTATGCCTCTTATCACCTTATACACCTCTATGAAGTCACCTCTTATCCTCCACTCCAAAGAGAAAAGTCCTATCTTACACAACTTTTCCTCATAAGACATGCACTCCAATGCAGGCAGAACCATGGTAAATCTCCTCTTCACCCTCTCTAAAGCTTTCACATCCTTCCTGTAATGAGCTGACCAGATCTGAACACAATAGAGTCTAACCAGAGTTTTATAGAGTTGCAACATTACCTCACAGCTTTGAATTCAATCCCCCAACTAATTAAGGCCAACACACTATATCAACCACCCTATCAATCTGCACAGCAACATTGAGGAATCTGTGGATATGAACCCCAAGTTCTCCATCTTCCTCCACACCACTGAGTATCCTGTCATTAACCCTGTACTCTGCCTTAAACTTGAACCTTCTAAAGTGAATCACTTGACACTTCTCCAGACTGAACTCCATCTGCCACATTTCAGCCCAGCACTACATCCTATCAATGTCCCATCACAACCTTTTACACTATTCACAATACCACTGACCTTTGTGTCAGCGACAAACTTATAAATGAAACCTACCACCTCCTCACCCAAACCATTCATTAAAATCACATGGAGCAGGGGTCCCAGAACTTCACTGATCACCAACCTCCAATCAGAATACTCTTCATCTATTACCACCCCCTGCCTTCTGTTGGCAAGCCAATTCTGAATCCACATAGCCAAATTTCCCTGGATCTCATCCCTCCTGACTTTCTGATTAAACATACCATGGGAACTCTGTTGAACATCTTACTTGTATCTATACACACCACACCCTTTGCTCTACCTTCATCAATTTGTTTTATCACCTCCTTAAAGAATTCAATCAGGCCATGAGTCATGACCTGCCCATCACAAAGACATGCTGACTATCCCGCATCAGACTATGCTTCTTCAAATGATCGCAAATCCTCTGCTGCAAAAATTTCAAGAACTACATATAAGTGGTTAAAATCAAATATCATAACCCATCAGCTGCACCATTATCCTTCCAAACTTCTACTGCTTACTTACTAACAGTCCCCATCAATAGAAATTATACTCAACAGATTTATGTTCCAATGCACTCCCATGTACTTAGCACCTATATCCAAGAGCTTGCTCATGCTGCCAGCTATTTAACTGTGAAAGTCATTCCTCACAAATAGGTTGCTTAACACCTGCTTATGCATTTTGCTCTCTGTCAGATATAACTTGAATGCCATGTATTCACCCATAAGGCCAAGATGAAACCGACCGTGATTGGGAAGATCCTGACAATGAGGAGAAAAGTCATTCAAGCATGTAAGTAGCCAATGAAAGGAAGAAGATGGTAATGATAAAGATACACCATCACTCAATTTCATCCTCACAGCTTACGAACTAACATTGTGTAAAATTATTGAGAATTGAGAATCCTGCCGGGAAACATGTAGTAAATCTCAATACACGTGGTATTGGAGGAGATGAGAATCAATTTGGCACAGGGCTTTGCCCGCAACCTGAAGCCCATCATTTTTTAAGAAAGAAAATGTTTTCTAAATCTGTTAGCAAAATGGTGGACCAAGCAGAATGAAATTTTCCAGCATTTTCTGTTTTTATAATGAACTATCTGATGTCAATGTTGCGGCTTCCAATGCAGCATAACAGGCAGCAGCTGTCTGATTGCTGTATTGGAAGCACAGAATGCCATCGTGCAATTCATTTTGCTGCCAAACAAAACATTCCTTCTTCTTAAGCCCTTTACCCTTACCTTTTCCACCTATCCTCTTCCAGCTTATGACTTCATTTCCCCTCCCCCACCCACCTACCCAACACTTGGTCACACCTATCACCAGCCAGCTTGTACTCGTTCCACTCCTCCCCCATCTTCTTATTGTGGCCTCTGCCCTTTCCTTTCTAGTCCTGACGGACGGTCTCACCCTGAAACATGGACTGTTTATTTCCCTCCATAGAAACTACCTGACTTGCTGAGTCCCTCCAGCATTTTGTGATGGTTATTCAAGCCATGGCTGCTGGTTACCATGCACATGGGTGCTTGTAGGTCTCAAAACACACTAACAATTTGTCCTCCCATAAAATGAAAAACAGTCGTAAGTAAGTGGTTAAGGGTCTATGCAGCAGGAGGCTGCTCTCCTGCCATCTTTTCCATAGGATGTGTACTCAGTTCCTCGGTCTTGTTGCTCAACTGGTAAGTCTATCCAGACCTAGCTAAAATAATTCAGTCAAAACTTTAAGAACATATTGTCAGCACTCTTCTATCAGCCATGCTGGAGCCGCTAAGCGGTTACTTGGGAGGACTGGGGCGGGCACCTACTAAAAGCACTGCCCCAGGAAAGCAGTATCCATCATCAAGGACACCCACTATTCAGGCCATGTTCTCTTCTCGGTACTACCATCGGGCATGAGGTACAGGAGCCTTAGGTCTCACACCACTAGGCTCAGGAACAGTTATTACCCTACAACCATCAAGCTCCTGAGCCAGTGTGCATAACTTCACTCACCTCAACTCTGAACTGAACCCAAAATCTAGTGACAGACCCACTTTCAAGGACTCTACAAGCCATTTCCTCAGTATTTTTTTTTGTTTGGCACACTTTGTCTCCTTTTGCACTTAGGCTGTTTGTCAGACTTTGTTTATGTATAGTTTCAAAAAATTATATTGAATTTCACAGTGACATATACACGTGTACTTTGATAATAAAATTACGTTGACTTTGACTTTGAGAAGTACTTACTGTAGAAGATGCCAGAACATGCACAGGAGTAATTGCATGCAACATGGCATGGCTTCATTAAAGTTTGCTTGGGGTGCTTACTTTACCACAGCTTTTACTTCTGTCATATTGCTAAGCTGATGCTGTCATCGTTAATTATAGTAGGAAGTAAACAGTAGGATCGTGATAGCATTTACTTGTTCTCAGCTTGTCTGAATTTCTCACAGGCAACTCAAGCAGAGAGGCACAGTCCCAAGTTTCCACCACCTTTCCTTTTCCTGTGTTACCTCCCCTTGCTGATTCTCCTCCATATGTTTCTGAAATCCAGCTCCATTCCACACAACTGCTGTTGATAGTGACATCATGAAAAATGGAGACGACTGTTCCAGATGTCATGCTGCCAAACACTGCCACATTCCTAAGCCCAACCAATATTTAACACTGGCATACAATAAAAAAAAGAGTAATTTCAAGAATCCCATACACAAGGTTAGAATAACATGTGCCGACTGCAGTCATGCTGCAAGTCTTAAAGGAAAGATATTCATTGTTGGGAGGTATTCCACAATTGCATTGGAAAACATGGATACAGAGAGTCTGCAGCTGAACATTCAGGTTTCAGGAGGTCCTTCCTGATTTATTTGAAGCTGGAAGCTGCCAGGGAAACCTTTGCCAGACGTGATGTCACAAGGAGATGCAAAAGACTGCAGATGCTGTAAACTGGAAAGAAAGACAACAAGCTGCCAGAGGATGTATCGAGAGGCATAGGCAAGGATGGTAAGGACCCAAGTGCTGGAGTATCCAAGACTAGAATCAAGACACGATTTTGAGACTAAGATAAACAGGGTTCTTGACGAGGTGCTAGACGAGAACCTAACCAGACTAAATGACAATCCAAATGAAACAGAAATCCTAAACACAATTGCAGACTGAACCAAATTTGAGCAGACATGTTCAGATGCTCCTGAAATATCCAAACCTTGGCACCAAAACATGGCCGCCAATTAACAGAATGGGCCAGAACCTTTAACAGGACCGTGCCAGCAATCCATAGTCTGGGGTATCAGAGCTTCTTAACCCTGTAGGCTGGTGCAGTCGAGTGCATACTATAACAGAGCACCTCAGAAGGTCAAGCAGCATCTGCCTCCACTGATACTGCTTCATCCTCTGGGGTTCTGAAACAGCTTGTTTTCTTACAATGCCACAAGAACTTTGGCTCTTTGTCAAGAGAAATTTAATGCTTGACTATAGAACATTACAGAACAGGAACAGGCCTTTCAGTGGCCATGTTGTGTCAAATTAATTAAGATATTTATTGCCTTGTATACCAATGGGAATAAAGACCCCTAATCCTTTCTTCCTGCACATGATCCATATCTCTTCATTCTTTAAATATTAGATATTCATATGTCTATCTAAGATCCTTACAAATGCCCCCATCACATCTGCCTGTACCATCGTCCCTGGCATTCCAGGCACCCACAACTCTCAGGACCCAAACATGTACCTGGCTGGATACTGGAAACTTGTGCTGATCAACTGGCTGGTGTGTTCAAAGGTATCTTCAACCTTTTATTTACTGAATTCCCAACTGCTTCTAAAAGGCAATAATCATATGGGTTCCCAAGAAGATCAGGGTGAGCTGCTCAATGACTACAACCCAGTAGCACTCACACCTACCATAATGAATTGCGTCAAGAAGTTCTTTATGATTAGAGTTAACTCCTGTCTGAGCCAGGGCCTGGACCCTCTTTAACTTGCCTACCGCCACAACAGCTACAACTGACACAACCTCAATGGGTCTCACTGTGTTTTGGAGCACATAGGCAACAGTAACAAGTATATCAGTCTGCTGTTTATTAATTATAGCTCAGTGTCAATACCATCATCATCCCCTCAGTATTGATCACCAAATTCTAAAGCTGGACCTCAGTACCTCTTTCTGCTACTGGACCCTCAGCTTCCTCATGAGGAGATCACAGTCAGTATGGATTGGTGATAACATTTAACTAACAATCAAAACAGGCACTCCTCAAAGATGCATGTAGAAACATAGAAACATAGAAAACCTACAGCACGATACAGGCCCTTCGGCCCAATGCTGTGCCGAACATGTACTTACTTTAGAAATTACGTAGAGTAACGCATAGCCCTCTTTTTATTTAAGCTCCATGTACCTATCCAGGAGTCTCTTAAAAGACCCTTCCACCACCATCTCTGGCAGCACATTTCACACACTTACTACTCTCTGCTTAAAAAACTTACCCCTGACATCTCCTCTGTACCTACTTCCAATCACCTTAAAACTGTGCCTTCTCATGTTAGCCATTTCAGCTCTGGGAAAAAGTCTCTGACTATCCACACGATCAATGCCTCTCATCATCTTATACACCTCTATCAGGTCACCTCTCATCCTCCGCCACTCCAAGGAGAAAAGGCAGAGTTCACTCAACCTATTCTCATAAGGCATGCTCTCCAATGCAGGCAACATCCTTGTAAATCTCCTCTGCACCCTTTCTATAGTTTCCACATCTTTCCTGTAGTAAAGTGACCAGAACTGAGCACAGTACTCCAAGTGAGGTCTGACCAGGGTCCTATATAGCATGAACATTACCTCTTGGGTCTTAAACTCAATCCCATGGTTGATGAAGGCCAGTGCCTTATTAACCACAGAGTCAACCTGTGCAGCAGCTTTGAGTGTCCTATGGACTCAGACCCCAAGATCCTTCTGATCCTCCACACTACCAGAGTCTTACCATTAATACTATATTCTGCCATCGTATTTGACCTACCAAAATGAACCACCTCACACTTAACTGGGTTGAACTCCATCTGCCACTTCTCAGCCCAGTTTTGCATCCTATCAATGTCCCGCTGAAACCTCTGACAGCCCTCCACACTATCCACAACACCTCCAACCTTTGTGTCATCAGGAAATTTACTAACCCATCCCTCCACTTCCTCATCCAGGTTATTTATAAAAATCACAAAGAGAAGGGGTCCCAGAACAGATCCCTGAGACACACCACTGGTCACCAACCTCCATGCAGAGTATGACCTGTCTATAACACCTCTTTGCCTTCTGTGGGCAAGCCAGTTCTGGATCCACAAAGCAAGGTCCCTCTGAATCCACAAAGCAATGTCCCCTTGGATCCCATGCCTCCTTACTTTCTCAATAAGCCTTGCATGGGGTACCTTGTTAAATGCCTTGCTGAAATCCATATACTGTAGCGGTGTGCTACACGCAGCGCTGAAATAACGACACATAGTCGGTGAGCTGCAGTTGCAAAAGAGGTTTATTCAAACTTCGCGGCCTCGCTTTAAAGCCTTCCTGATCCCACCCTCCCTGGGCGGGAATACTGTAGGGGGCGCGTATTCACAGTCCTGTCCCGCGCGCGGGCTTTTCCCCTTGCTGGTGAAGCAGACTTGGCGCCCTTTTTGGGACCGGCCTCAATGCCGGCTCGCGCCACTTTGTGAGCCGGTTCGAGTGCGCTGGGAAGTGGGTCGCCACATTAAACCCCCCCCCCCCCCAGAACCGGTGATACACCCCCCAATATCCACAGTCTGGGTCAGTCCCTGTTTGGGAGGTCTGCCTCTGCACCGCGGTGCCGGAATCTCGACCGGCTGTGCCAAGTCCACATGGGCTGGTTTGAGTCGGTCCACCGTGAAAACCTCCTCTCTCCCCCCAATGTCCAGCACGAATGTGGACCCATTGTTTCTGATCACCGTAAACGGCCCCTCGTAGGGCCGCTGTAGCGGCGTCCGGTGTCCGCCCCGTCGGACAAAAACAAACTTACAGTTTAGCAGGTCTTTGGGTACGCAGGTCGGGTTCTGCCCATGCTATGAAGTGGGTACGGGGGCCAGGTTACCGAGCCTCTCATGTAGTCTGTCCAGGACTGCTGCGGGTTCTTCCTGTTGCCCCCTTGGGGCTGGTATGAACTCCCCGGGGATGACCAGGGGTGCGCCGTACACCAACTCGGCCGATGAGGTGTGCAGATCTTCTTTGGGCGCCGTGCAGATTCCGAGCAGGACCCAGGGAAGATCGTCCACCCAGTTAGATCCTCTCAGGCGGGCCATGAGAGCCGACTTCAGGTGACGGTGGAAACGCTCCACCAGTCCGTTTGACTGTGGGTGGTAAGCAGCTGTGTGGTGCAGCTGTGTCCCCAAAAGGCTGGCCATAGCTGACCACAGGCTGGAGGTGAACTGGGCACCTCTGTCGGAGGTAATGTGGGCCGGTACACCAAAGCGAGATACCCAGGTGGCGCAGGATTCGGAGCTGGTGTCGGTGAGCGGGACCGCCTCTGGCCATCTTGTGAACCGGTCCACGATAGTCAGGAGGTGCTGCGCTCCTCACGACACTGGCAGGGAGCCCACGATATTCACATGAATGTGGTCGAAACGCCGGCGAGTGGGGTGGAACTGCTGCGGCAGGGCTTTGGTGTGCCGCTGCACCTTGGCTGTTTGGCAGTGCATGCACGTTTTGGCCCATTCACTGACCTGCTTGAGGAGTCCATGCCAAACGAACCTGTTGGCCACCATCCGGATGGTTGTCCTGATGGAGGGGTGCGCCAAGTTGAGAATGGAGTTGAAAACGCGCCGCCGCCAGGCTGCCGGGACGACGGGGCGGGGTTGGCCGGTGGTGACGTCACAGAGTAGGGTCCTCTCACCTGGGCCTACGGGGACGTCCTGGAGCTGCAAACCAGAGACTGCAGTCCTGTAACTAGGGATCTCCTCGTCTGCCTGCTGTGCCTCCACCAGCGCTTCATAGTCTACCCCCTGGGACAGGGCTTGGATGTTAGGGCGGGAGAGGGCGTCCGCCACGACATTGTCCTTTCCCGAGACATGCTGGACATCCGTCATGTATTCGGAGATGTAGGACAGATGGCGCTGCTGGCGGGACGACCAGGGGTCGGATGCTTTTGTGAACGCAAAGGTAAGCGGTTTGTGGTCCGTGAACGTGGTGAAGGGCCTACCTTCTAAGAAGTACCTGAAATGCCGGATTGCCAGGTACAGCGCCAACAGTTCCTGGTCGAAAGCACTGTATTTGAGCTCGGGTGGTCGCAGGTGTTTGCTGAAAAACACCAGGGGTTGCCAGCGACCCCCGATGAGTTGTTCCAGCACCCCACCGACTGCCGTGTTAGATGCGTCCACTGTGAGGGTGGTAGGGACGTCTGTTCTGGGGTGCACTAGCATCACGGCGTTTGCCAAGGCTTCTTTGGTTTTAATGAAAGCGGTGGCGGACTCCTCGTCCCAGGTAATGTCCTTGCCCTTACCCGACATTAGGACGAACAGGGGACGCATGATTCAGGCTGCTGAGGGGAGGAAGCGGTGGCAGAAATTCACCATACCCATGAATTCCTGAAGGCTTTTGTTTGTGTTGGGTCGGGGGAAATGGCAGACTGCGTCTACCTTGGCGGGCAGAGGGGTTGCCCCGTCTTTAGTAATCCTGTGGCCCAGGAAGTCGATGGTGTCGAGCCCGAACTGGCATTTGGCCAGGTTGATTGTTAGGCCGTATTCACTCAGTCGGGCGTAGAGTTGACGGAGGTGGGACAGATGCTCCTGACGACTGCTGTTGGCTATGAGGATGTCGTCCAAATAGATGAAAGCGAAGTCCAGGTCGCGTCCCACCGCATCCATTAACCGCTGGAACGTCTGTGCGGCATTCTTTAGGCCGAACGGCATGCAGAGGAACTTGAAAAGGCCGAACGGGGTGATGAGAGCCGTTTTGGGGACGTCGCCCGGATGCATCGGGATTTGATGGTATCCTCGGACGAGGTCTACCTTGGAGAAGATACATGCGCTGTGCAGGTTTGTTGCAAAGTCCTGAATGTGCGGCACAGGGTAGCAGTTCGGTGTTGTAGCCTCATTCAGTCTGCGGTAGTCGCCGCATGGTCTCCAGTCCCCTGTTGCTTTCGGCACCATGTGCGGGGGGGAGGCCCATGGGCTGTCAGACCGCCGGATGATCCCCAATTCCTCCATCCGCTTGAACTCCCCCTTCGCCAGTCAGAGCTTGTCTGGGGGAACCCTTCGAGCACGGGCGTGGAGGGGTGGTCCCTGGGTCGGGATGTGGTGCTGTACGCCGTGTCTGGGCATGGCTGCTGTGAACTGCGGTGCCAGAACTGATGGGAAATCCGTCAGGACTCTGGTGAAGTCGTTGTCGGACAGCGTGATGGAGCCGAGGTGTGGGGCCGGCAACTGGGCTTCACCCAGGGAGAACGTTTGAAAGGTCTCGGCGTGGACCAGTCTCTTCCTTGGCAGGTTGACCAGTAGGCTGTGAGCTCACAAAAAATCCGCTCCCAGGAGCGGTTGGGCTATGGCGGCCAGTGTGAAGTCCCACGTGAACCGGCTGGAGCCGAACTGTAGCTGCACCGTATGGGTGCTGTAGGTCCTTACTGTGCTGCCATTCGTAGCCCTCGGGTGGGACCCAGTCCTCTGTTGCGGGTGTCGTAACTCGTCGGAGTTAAGACGCTGATCTCGGCTCCAGTGTCGACCAAAAAGCGGTGTCCCGACTGCTTGTCCCAGACATACAGGAGGCTATCCCGATGGCCAGCCGCCGTAGCCATCAGCGGCGGCTGGCCCTGGCGTTTCCCGGGAACTTGCAGGGCGGGCTACAGCGGCGGGCTTCTGTGCCCCACTGCTGGTGGTAGAAGCACCATTGTTCGTTGGTCTCCTCAGCCCTGCCTCTGGGGTTAGTGGGCTCTGCGGCCGGGCCTGGTCTGGTCTGCTGCCGGAAGTATGGCCTGGTGATCTGTGCGACGGATGCCCCACTCTCCTTTTTGGCTTTCCACAGCACGTCCGCTCGGGCTGCCACCTTCCGGGGGTCACTGAAATCCGCATCAGACAGCAGCAAGCGTATGTCCTCGGGCAGCTGCTCCAGGAACGCCTGCTCAAACATGAGGCAGGGCTTGTGTTCCCCGGCCAGGGACAGCATCTCATTCATCAAAGCCGACGGCGGCCTGTCTCCCAAACCATCCAAGTGCAGTAAGGGGGCAGCTCGCTTGCGTCATGAGAGTCCGAAAGTCTTTATGAGCAGGGCTTTGAATTCTGTGTATTTGCCGTCCTGCAGGGGCGACTGTATGAACTCCTCAACCTGGGCAGCTGTCTCCTGGTCGAGGGAGCTCACCACGTAGTAGTAACGTGTGGAATCCAAGGTTATCTGCCGAATGTGGAATTGGGCTTCTGCTTGCTGGAACCATAGGTGAGGTCGCAGCGTCCAGAAGCTTGGCAGTTTTACCGAAACTGCATGAACAGATGCGGCGTCGTTCATCTCTGGTCCAAATATCGTTTGGGCCTTCAGGGTCACCAATTGCAGCAGTGTGCTACACGCAGCGCTGAAATAACGACACGTAGTCGATGAGCTGCAGTTGAAAAAGATTCAAACTTCGCGGCCTCGCTTTAAAGCCTTCCTGATCCCGCCCTCCCCTTGTGGGAATGCTGTAGGGGGCGCGTATACACAGTCCCGTCCCACGCGCGGGCTTTTCCCCTTGCTGGTGAAGCAGGCTTGGCGCCCTCTTTGGGACCGGCCTCAATGCCGGCGCACGCCACTTTGTGAGCTGGTTCGAGTGCACTGGGAAGTGGGTCGCCACAATACACTACTTCTACTGCTCTACCTTCATCAATGTGTTTAGCCACATCCTCAAAAAATTCAATCAGGCTCGTAAGGCACAACCTGCCTTTCACAAAGCCATGCTGACTATTCCTAATCATATTATGCCTCTCCGAATGTTCATAAATCTTGCCTCTGATGATCTTCTCCATCATCTTACCAACTTCTAATGTAAGACTCACTGGTCTATAATTTCTTGGGCTATCTCTACACCCTTTCTTGAATAAGGGAACAACATCTGCAACCCTCCAATCTTCCCGAACCTCCTCCTTCCACATTGATAATGCAAAGATCATTGCTGGAGGCTCAGCAATCTCCTCTCTCGCCTCCCACAGTAGCCTGGGGTACATCTCATCTGGTCCCAGTGACTTATCCAACTGAATGCTTTCCAAAAGCTCCAGCACATCCTCTTTCTTAATACCTATATGCTCAAGCTTTTTAGCCCACTGCAGGTCATCCCTACTATCGCCAAGATCCTTTTCCATAGTGAATACTGGAGCAAAGTATTCATTAAGTACCTCTACTATCTCCTCCAGTTCCATGCACACTTTTCCACTGTCACACTTGAGTGGTCCTATTCTCTCACATCTTATCCCCTTGCTCTTCACATACTTGGGGTTTTCCTTAATCCTACCTGCCAAAACCTTCTCATGGCCCCTTCTGGCTCTCCTAATTTCATTCTGATGTGTAGCCCACTGCTCTTCTAAATATGCACTCATGACTGTGTGGCCAATCACAGCCCAAACACCATCTATAAATTTGCTGATAACACCATTGTTGTTGGTAAATCTCAGATGGTATACAGGAGTAAGATAAATTGGCTGTTTGAGTCGTACCACAACAACAACCTCATACTCAACACCGGCAAGGCCAAGGAATTAATGGTGAACTTCAGGAAGGGGACTAGCCCTCATTGCAGAGTCAGCAGTGGTAAGGGTGAACAGCTTAATGTTCAAGGATATCAATACCTTGGAAGAGCAGTCCTATGCCCAGCATATTGATGCAGTCATGAAGAAGGGGTGCCAGTGACTCTGTTTTGTTAGGAATTTGAGGAGATTTAGTAAGTCACCAAAGACTCTTGTAAATTTCTTTAGATGTATGCTGGGGAGAATTCTGACTGGTTGCATCTGAGCCTGCTATGGAGGCTTAAATGCATAGATTGCAAGAGGCTGCAGAAGGTAGCGGGGTCAGCCAGCTCTTTCAGAAGCACAACCCTCCCCTCCAGAAAGATGATATCCTTTTCATTCGGTACCCTCATTATCTGAGGCACGTTGTTCCTTTTTGCGCCTGGTGGCACATCGGGCAGCACTTTTTGCCATTTCCTTGCCTGCTTTTTACAAGGTCGAGTTGCTAGCTCGACGCTTAACCAAGCACAGCTGGATTCGAACCCGGGTCCATCAACCTTGAAGTCTGGTGCAGATGCCACTGCACCACAGCCAGCTATTACCTGGTACCTGCCTTCCCATTACTACCATCATGGAGGAGGTACAGGAGCCTGAAGCACTGCACTCAATGATTCAGAAAGAGCATCTTCCCTTCCACTCTCAGATTTCTGATTGGTCAATGAAACTACTTCTTTGTTCTTTTATACTCACCAGTTATTTTGTAATTTGTGGTAATCTTATGTCTTTGCACTGTACTGCTGCGGCAAAACAACAAATTTCTTGTCATATGAGGCTGATAATAAATCTGTGTCTACTTCGCTGTGTAAAGAACCTGCCTTGCACTTCTCCTTTGAACTTATCTCCCCTTGCTTTAAATGCATACCTTCTAACATTAGACTTTTTGATCCTGGGAGAAAGATATTGGCAGTCTACTCTATCTGTGCCTATCATCATTTTATAAATTTCTGTCAGATCTCCCCACAGTCTCTGCTACTCCAGACAAAACAACACTAGTTTGTCCAACCTCTTCTTATAGCATTTACACAATCCAAGCAACATCCTGGTACACCTCTTTTGCAGCTTCTCCATAGCCTCAATGTTCTTCCTACAATGGGCTGATCAGAATTGAATCCAATACTCCAGATGTGGCCAAACTAGAACTTCATAAAGTTTCAGCATGGCTCTTGAACTTTGACTAATAAAGGTCAGCATGCCATATACCTTCTTTACTACCTTATTGATTTGTGTCACATGATGTCATATGCATATCACGGCAGTAACTTTGGCAAAAAGAGTTAATTCACTAATACTGTAAGTGAAAAAATGTCAAAGAAAATACTGCAGATGCTGGAACTCTGAAATAAAAATCAGAGAAACTACTAGAAATCTGCCCACCTGTTGAGAGTTTTTATTATTTCCTGTTTTTGTTTCATCCAATAGTAATAGGATAACTACCCAGTCACACTGCTGCATGCTTTTAAGTTACTCACCTAACAACAATCTGCAGCAGGTGTTACTCCTGGCTAGCTTAATATCCAACACACACTCAGACATAGCCCATATTCAACAATAGCACACACGTCTGCAGACACCTTGTAGGGTATTCCCAAACTTACTTCCCTTTCTTTTATAAAAGAAGAGAACTGAGCAACTGAAGACCACTGCAAGAGACAGCCGAGGGTCCTCACCGTGATCAGACACTCAGCTACATAGAGGCAAAGGATCTTGCAACCGTGGTCATGGCTGCAGACGTTTAGAGACATTAAAGCTGGCAATATTCTCATATGTCAATCTTTTCACAAATGTTTCCACAATCTTTACTGCATAAAAACACAATTATAAGAAAATAGGAACACGTAAAACTGACCATTTGCATTTTTAACTTCTGTAAATCTCCTGATATTGACTTGTGAGCTTAATCACTTAACAACAGAGCCCTGAGTGGAGGCAGAGCCTTGTGCGTTATACAGTAGTCGCATCATCTGGTCAGACTAGACCATGTCTTAATCACAAAATGGCAGAAAATAATATAGACAGCCAGTAAATCTCTGTCCCAGACTCCAATAGCTGTTCAGGACAGTAAATGCTTCTGAGTATCACTGACATTCAGAAACATTCTGTAACAATTTTTAAAAGCTGTGCAACAATAAAAGATATTTATTAGAAACTAAATCACTGTAAAGCATTTAAACACTTTTAAATAATTGGAACCATTAAGCCAAGCAGAATTAATGAAAAACAGTAGCCCTTCTTTCACTTTTCATCCTCCCTACAACTGTTGTAACGAATGCGCTTGCTGTTGCAGCATCGATTCAGCACACAGATTCCCCAGGGTGAATGCTGAGAAATTCTGCGAGTTTGTACTCCACTGCCTAAGGTTAGCACGCAGCTGGGAATCTGCAGACGTGAGCTGGGCAGCATAGGTGAGATCTCTTTCATTCGGGAATCCCAAATAGCCAGGGAGTGAACAACAACAGCTCCATGTTAAATTGCTGCCATTTCCTATAAAGCTATAACCCAATAATCCATACAAGCACAACATTGATCATGGTGGTGGTCACAAATGAGTTACTTCTCCTTGGAGTGAGAACCATATTCAAAATTCAAAGTTCAAAGTAAAGTTATCATCAAAATAATATATAATATACAACCTTGTGAGTCATTTTCTTGCAGGTACCCTCAGACAAACAAAGGAATACAATAGATCCACAAGAAACCACACATAACAAAGACCGACAAACATCCTCCCGCCACCCTACCAGGGATAGGGTTCCTCTAGTCCTCTCCTACCACCCACTGACCTCCAAGTCCAGCACATAATTCTCCAAAACTTCTGCCATCTCCAAAGGGATCCCATCACCAAGCTCATCTTTCCTTCCCCCAACATTCGACTTTCTGCAGGAATTGCTCCTTATTGGACCCCCTTGTCTATTCACCCCTCCCTACTGCTATCCCTCTTAGCACTTGTCCTCCTAAGTGGAACAAGTGCCACACCTACACCTACACATCCTCCCTCACTACCATTCTGGGCCCCAAACAGTCCTTACAGGTGAGGCAACACTTCTCCTGTGAGTCTGTTGGAGTCATCTATTGTATCCGGTGCTCCCAGTGTGGCCTCCTGTATATTGGTGAGACCCAATGTAGATTGAGAGACCACTTTGCCGAGCACCTATGCTCCATCCACCAGAAGAAGTGGGATCTCCTAGTGGCTATCCATTTTAATTCCACTTCCCATTCCCATTTCAATATATCAATCTATGGCCTCCTGTACTGTCACAATGAGGTCACACTCAGGTTGGAGGAACAACACCAGTCTGGGTAGCATCCAACCTGATGATACGAACATCAATTTCTCAAACTTCCAGTAATGGACCCACCCCTGCGCTCTCTTGCTCAGTCCCTATCCACTCTTGTATACACTGAGAATTCACAGTTTGTACACACTGGAATTTAGAAGGATGAGAGGGGATCTGATTGAAACATATAAGATTATTAAGGGATTGGACACACTGGAGGCAGGAAGCATGTTCCCGCTGATGGGTGAGTCCAGAACTAGAGGCCACAGTTTAAGAATAAGGGGTAGGCCATTTAGAACAGAGACACGGAAAAACCTTTTCACCCAGAGAGTGGTGGATATGTGGAATGCTCTGCTCCAGAAGGCAGTGGAGGCCAAGTCTCTGGATGCATTCAAGAGAGAGTTAGATAGAGCTCTTATAGATAGCGGGGTCAAGGGATATGGGGAGAGGGCAGGAACGGGGTACTGATTGTGTATGATCAGCCATGATTACAGTGAATGGCGGTGCTGGCTAGAAGGGCTGAATGGCCTACTCCTGCACCTACTGTCCATTGTCTTCCCTCTCTCACCTTATCATCGTTTCACCTGTCCATCGTTTCTATCTGGTGCTCCTCCAGCCCTTTTCTTTCTTCTGTGGCCTTCTAGCCTCACCTATCAGACTCCCCCTTCTCTATATGTCTTTCACCAATCTGTTGCTGGAAGCCTTCTTTCCCCTCCTTTCCCCTCCTCCTTCCTCCCTTAGAGTTTGAACAACATTTGTGAAATCCTCTGGCCTTGTTGTACTTTAAATGGAATACTTATCAATACATCCATGACTGAGGTTGACTAATCATTAACATCCAGAAATGTTTATCCTGTTTCATTTTCCACCAAAGTTATCCAGCCTACTAAGTGTCTCTCACATTTTCCATTTGATTCCTGAGATCAACTGGCTTGGTTAGTATCCTTGAAGTCAAGACAAATTCCTTCAGCACATCTATCCAGTCATTCCTCAATTTCTACAACTCAAAGGAACTAAAGAAGGCCAGACTCTTACAGCCAATCAGTGCATTCTAAATTATTCACTTACATAACTATGACAAGAATGTTTCCCTACCGCTTAGAGATGTCACTGAGGGGAGAACTGATGTCAATGAGTGTCTTGTTGGCTTTAATTTAGCTTTGCACATTAGTTAATGTCATGTAGTGTCATGAATGTGAATTGTGCATTAATGTTCTCACCACGTGACAAATGCTGTGTACCCACATATGTGCAGATGACATTGGTCATTTTGAAGTTCTAAGGGCACTAAGAGGCCCAAAGCATGGCTATATATAAATCCACGAAGTTTATCCAAGAAAGAGTTGAGCTATATATTTGTAAAAGACTTGTAGGCTCTGGGCCAGAGAGAATTATAAGTTTTCTTCTGATTATTACCATTGGAAGTGTGTGTGTACCTAAGTATTAGATGAAGAACACAAGCGACTCCAGTACAATTATTACCATTTCTCACACATTTACTCTATGCACGGTAATTTAAATATTTATATCTGAGAAAGAGGCCCAAGTGTCCAGAAACACTCAATATAGTCTTCTTATAATATTAACTTGAAGGAGAAATTACTACTGAATGCCAGTACAAACATATTAATTCTTGTGCAATTGAATCAAATATAACTTAAAATACTCAATAGAGAGAAATATCATTTCCAGCATCATAAGCAGCAGGATCAAAAACTTCTGCAAAGTCTGATGCGTAGTAACTCGTCACAGCCACAGGATACTTAGCACCCAAACGCACGTAATATTTGTACAGGGGCAAAATCTTATGAGCAGTGTTTACTTATACATATCTCATCTGTGAAAGGACAAGCTATGTAATGCATCTGATTAGTGAATAGAAACTTAGTTGGGTAGGGATTTGCAACTGTTTCAAGACAGTGAACAACGACGGCATTCTGTGGGCTGTGGACAATACTTCGATCTTTGATCATATAATAATCAAGTTGTATAGGCTAACAGCCAACATTGAATAGCTGCCTACACTTGGAACCACAAGAAACTTACTAACTGATCCAAACTAAACTTGGATTTGTTAACCTTGAAAGCAAGAGACTGACAAGTGACCCTTTTGAGACATACTCTATAAACTAGTAAACCGTACTTTAAGGTCCAGCTTCACTTTAAACTAAACATGACAGTAGGACTGACTAATAAAGCTCAAAAGCAGGCAAAAGCTAGCCAGGAAATACTTCACATGTGGTGGAATTCTTGAAAGGGTGGGGGAGGCAAAATGTCTGGCAGGGATTTGTTAGATGATGCATTGGAGGACAGAAGTCATGAGGGATTTATAACAGCCAAATTGCTTTCTTCAATCCCATGATCCTCGAATCTTGCAGAGATAATGAATTAAGATTTAATGTTATCATCACAACCTGTATATTTACGGTCTCAATTTGTGGTATGTTGTTCACTTTTTTTTAAGAGGGTGTGCAATTTACCTCTACTTTTTGAAAACAGCATATAAATGTATATCTCAATTATTATTACTCTCACAGTAATATTTAGTAATATTGTAAACATGTTGTTTGATCAAGCACTTTTTTTTACTTACGTAATTCATTATGGATTATATGAAAAAAGTTTGTGCATGGCATATGTCATTACACCACCATATCATATGTCAGCGCCTCACTAAAAAAAGGAAAGAAAAAACCTAAATAGCCAAATATCCTGGCCCTTGTGGTTATTTTTATCAATTAGTTTCTGAGGTTACAAAGCATAACAGTGGCAACAAGAAACTTTTAAGACGAAGCTAGAACAACAACCTACCATGTTGAAGTGCAGCATGTTTTTCTGCAGAAGAGGAGAGAACCATTCTATTTAAAGAAAAAGGTAGAAAACAGACGAAATTGCAATTCCCTACCCAACAAGCAACAAAATGGCCATAGCTTCATAAACAGTGAATACTAGGTGATAATAATAATAAATTTTAAAAAGATAGACTCATTCAATGGCACAACAGAAAACTGGATGATTTACACTGAATGAATTGAGCAGTGTTTTGAAGCCAATGAAATAGCCAATGACAAACTAGTGGCAGTGTTGCTGAGTACAATGGGTACAAAGGCACACAGTTTGCTCAGACGTTTAACTGCTCAAACCAAACCAGCTGAAAGAAGCTTTGCTGATATCCTGAATGTAATGCAGGACCATTTAAAACCAAAACGTTGTTGATTGCAGAACACTTTAGGTTTCATAGCTGGAATCAAGAGGAAGTGGAGTCCATTTCAGCTTACATGGCTGATTTGAAGAAATTGTCTGAGTATTATCAGTTCAGTGATGGGCTTAATAGTACACCGAAAGATTGTTAAGTTGGTGGAATCTTACAAGAAAGCTTTCAAAAAAGGCTCCTAACTGAAGAACAACTCACATTTGAAAGAGCAGTTGAAATTGCTGTGTTAATGGTAACAATAATCAGAGATGCACTTATTCAGCTACGGTCATGAACGGAAATGAGTGTGAACAAATTTACATCTAAACAGAAACCTGTTTGGCCAAACAAAGTACGTTACCATTGCAGCACAGGCTCACATACACCAGACCAATGCAAGCTTAAAGGCAAAGCTTGCAGAAAATGTAACAAAGTAGGACACATACAAAGAGCATGACGGGCAGACAAAAATAAATGGAATGCACAGGGAGGCTAACATCAAAGGATATACTTTGTATTGAAAGGACAGGCAGGAAGGTGGTGTGGTTCTATTGGTAAGAGAATGAATTACATCTTTGGAAAGATCGGGCATTGTATAATAACCCAAGTCTTATTAGGGAGCTTAATGTAAAGGAACCCTTAGGAGACAGTGATCATAATATGACTGAATTCATTCTGCAGTTTGAGAGAGAGAAGCGCAAGTTGCATGAATCAGTACTGCAATGGAATAAAGGGAATTACAGAGGCATGTGAGAGGATTTTTTCCAGGTGTATTGGAGGAGGATACTGGCAGGGATGACAGTGGAGCAGATGTGGCTGAAGTTTCTGGGAATAGTTCACAAGGCGCAGGATAGATATGTCTCACAGAAGACGAAGTTCTCAAATGGCAGGGGTAGGCAAATGTGGCTGACATTGGGGACTGCATAAAAAAACAAGGAAAGGGTAGCAAAAGTGAGTGGGAAGTTGGATGATTCAGAAGCTTTTAAAATCCAACAAAGGACAACAAAAAAGCTGTAAGAAGGGAAAAGATGAAATATGAGGGCAAACTAGCCAGTAATATAAAGCAGGATATCAAAGGTTTTTTCAGTTATATAAAGAGTAAAAGGGAAGTCAGAGTTGATATTGGACCACTGGAGATGATGCTGGTGAGGTAGTAATGGGGGAGAAAAAAATGCCAGATGAACTTAATGGGTACTTTGCATCAGCCTTCACTGAGGAAGACACTAGCAGTATGTTAGAGGTCTGTGAGTGTTGGGGAGCAGGAGTGAGTGATATTCTATTACAAAGGAAAAAGTGCTAGGCAAACTAGACCAGATGGACTATATCCTAGAGTCCTGAGAGAGGTTGCTGGAGAGATAACGGATTCATTGGTCATGATCTTTCAATAATTACTTGATTCTGGCATGGTCCTAGGAGACTGGAAAACTGCAAATGTCACTCCACTCTTTAAGAAGGGAGGAAGGCAAAAGCAAGGAAAAAATATCCGGTTAGCCTTGCCACAGTGGTTGGGAGTCTATTATTAAAGATAAGGTTTCAAGGTACTTGGAGACTAATAATAAAATAAGTTAAAGACAATATGGTTTCTGTAAAGGGAAATCTTGCCTGGCAAATCCGTTAGCAATTTTTTGAGGAAGTAACAAGCAGAATGGACAAAGGAGAGGCCATCACTTACTTGGATTTTCAGAAGACATTTGATAAAGTGCCATGCATGAGGCTGCTTAACAAGATAAAATTCTATGGCGTTACAGGAGAGATACTGGCATAAATAGAAGAATGGCTGACAGGCAGGAAGCAGCACGTGGGAATAAAATGGGTCATTTCTGGTTAGCTGCCAGTGACTTCTGGCATTCCTCAGGGGTCACTATTGGGACCACTGCTTTTTACATTGTTTGTCAATGATCCAGATAATGGCTTTGTTGCAAAGTTTGTGGATGATACAAAGATAGATGGTGGAATATGTAGTGCTGATGAAGCAATATGATTGCAACAGGATTTAGACAAATTGGAAGAATGGGCTGTAAGTGGCAGATAGAATACAGTTGGGAAGCGTATGATAATGCACTTTGGTAAAAGGATCAATAGTGTGGACTATTATCTAAATGGGGAGAAGGTTCAAACATCAGAAGTACAGAGGGACTGAGATAGGACTCTGTGCAAGACTTCCAGAAGGTTAATTTACAGGCTACGTCTGTGGTAAAGAAGGCAATTGCAATGTTTACATTTATTTCAAGTGGAATAGAATAAAAAAGCAAGGAAATAATGCTGAGCCTTTTATAAGGCACTCGTCAGTCAGCACATGGAGTAATGTCAACAGTTTTGGATCCCATATCTCAGAAAGGACACGTTGTCATTGGAGAGAGTCCAGAGGGGGTTCACAAGGATGATTCCAGGAATGAAGGGGTTAACATATTGAGGAACATTTGGCAGCTTTTTGCCTGTACTCACTGGAATTTAGAAGAATGCTTAGGGATCTCATTGAACCCTACCAAATTTTGAAAGGACTAGATAGGGTGGATGTGGAGAGGATATTTCTATGGTGGGGGCACAACCTCACGATTGAGGGGTGATCTTTTAGAACAGAGGTAAGGAGGAATTATTTTAGCCAGAGAATAGTGTATCTGTGGAATACTCTGCCACAGACTGAAGTGGAGGCCAATTCTGTGGGTATATTTAAGGCAGAAGTTGATTGTTTCCTGATCAGTGAGGGCATCAAAGGATATGGCGAGAAGGCAGGTGTATGGGGTTAACACACACAAAATACTGAAGGAACTCAACAGGCCAGGGAGAATCTAGAAAAAGAGTACAGTCAATGTTTCGGATCAAAACACTTCAGTAGTCCTGCCAAAGGGTTTCGGACTGAAATATCGACTGTACTCTTTTCCTAGATGCTGCCTGGCCTGCTGAGTTCCTCCAGCATTTTGTGTGTGTTGCTCAGTTTTCCAGTATCTGCAGATTTTCTCTTGTTTGAGGTGTATGCGGTTGAGCAGAATCTGGGATCAGCCATGAAGGAATGGCAAAGCAGATTTGATGGGCTGAAACCAAGCCTCAGCTTCCTGTGATCACACCATTGATGCACAAGGATTGCACAAGCGGGCTGTGAAAATTCAAGAAGTGGTGAATCCCACAAGGTCAAAGGACATGTCACAGCCTAATTCTGCTCTTATGGTTTTATGGTCTCAGAGATAAAAAGCCAAGTTGAAGTTTTTTAAAAAAGCCCTAATCTGCATGCTGGTGATAAAAAATCTGATAATGATGAGTGTGATACAGGACTAGGTAGCCTTAACATTTACAATGTGAAAACTAACAAGAGACAGTGACTTATATCTGAAGTGAATGGCAAATTATTTAAAATGGAATTGGACACTGGCTCAGCTGTTTCAGTTATTGCACAAAATAAGTTTGAATGACAGTTCAAAGATACTGAACTGAAGCCTGCAGATTTCCAGCTAAGAGCTTATACTAGAGAAAAGATTACTCTTGTGGGAAAGACACTTGTAACAGTGAAATACAACAACCAACAAACCACATTGAGTTTGAATGTGGTAAAAACAGGAGGGCCAGCATTGTGGGGCTGTGACCGGCTAAGACAACCACACTTGATTGGAGATCCATCCACCATTTGCATGCCACATCCCCTGCAATAGAGTCAACTGAAAGTGAATTGGGAAAGGTACTGGGTGATGCCACAGCAGTGCTCAAGAAAGGCATTGGAAAACTCAAACATATCAAGGGTAAAATAGTTCTAAATGAAAATGCCACACCCAAGTTTTAAAAAGCCCATCTGGTTCCTTATACGATCCGTGATAAAGTAGCCAGTGAGCTAGATTGCATGGATGCTGAAGGTATTCATGGATGCTGAAGGTATCCAAGGTTGAATGGAGCCCATGGGCAACACCAGTGGCCCCAGTAGCCAAGAAGGATGGGTCTGTCAGGATCTGTGGTGATTTTAAGGTCACCATCAACACAGCACTGAAAGTAGATCAATACCCTTTGCCCAGTATAAAAGATGTCTTTGGAAACCTTTCTGGAGGAAAACACTTCAACCAAGTGGACAAAGCTGAGGCCTGCCCACAGATGGAGATAGAAGAGTCCAAAGTATTTCTCACCATAAACACTCACAAAGGGCTTTATCACTATAATAAGCTTATTTTTGGAGTACGTCTGCACTTGCACCCTGGCAGGGAACTATGGACTAGGTGCTGCAGGGCTGCCCAAGCACTCGGAGTTACCTGGATGACATCATTGTTACCGATGTGGACGACAAGGAATATTTCCAAAATCTCAAGACAATGCTAAAAAGTTTTGAAGATCATGAGCTTAGAGTATGAATTGACAAGTGTGAATTCTTTAAACCAAGCCTCAGCTTCCTGTGATCACACCATTGATGTACAAGGATTGCACAAGCGGGCTGTGAAAATTCAAGCAGTGGTGAATGCCACAAGGTCAAAGGACATGTCACAGTCACAGTCTTTTTTAGGATTTGGCAATTACTGAAACAGGTTCCACCCAAATCTGGCTACTGTGCACCATGCCTCGAACTTATCACTACTGATCAGGAAGAACAGCAATGGACAAAGCAATATTAGGTGGCTGTCCAAAAGGCAAAGGGAATGGTCAAGTCAGACACATTACTCACACATTAGGATGTACATCATCCAGTGAAGTTTGCCTCACCTTACACTGTAGATGCAGTCGTGTCACACAGTATGAGTAATGGAAGTGAACGCCCCATAGCATTTGCGTCACTTTCCCTTACCGCTGCAGAGAAAACTTACGCACAGATTGACAGTGAGGCCTTGATTCTGCTTTGGGGTGTAAAACGTTTCAACCAGTACTTGTATGGAGAGAGTTTACCCTCATTACTGATCATCAACCACTAGTGTCCATTTTCAATCCACAGAAGGGTGTTCCACTAACAGTATCAGTTTTTTGAAGGACACAATTACAAGATTGAATTCAAGAGGACAACTAATTATGGAGATGCTGATAGGTTGCCCCATTTACCCTTAGAAAAGGAAGTACCTGAAAAAGTTACAAAAGAGGACACTACTCTTGATGTACTCTCATGAATGAAAATCAAATGTCTCCCTATTACAGCAGAGATGATCCAAAGGGAAACCAGAAAGGACCCCACACTGCCTCTAGTCTACATGGGAACCCAAAATGACTGGAATGTACAGCTGAAATTCCATTTCTTCCATTTTTACCAGCGCCGAGATGAACTTGACCTTGACAGTGGTTGCTTTATGTGGAGATTGACAGCTGTTGTACCATCCAAGCTGAGAGCAAAAGTGCTGGAGGAGCAACATGACAGTCATCTAGGCATAGTCAAGATGAAAGTGTTGGCTCGAAGCTTTGTCTGGTGGTCTGGGATAGATCAGTAGATCGTGCACCTTGCCCTGCACTATTCTGGATGCCAACAGTAACACCTTTCCACCCCTGGCAATAGCCTACATCGACCTGGCAGAGGATTCATGTTTATTTTGCCAGACCATTGATGGGCAGAAATTTCTTAGTAGTAGTGGATGCAGCAGGAAAGTTGCCAGAAGTGTCCCCAATAGCCTCCACTACAGTCTCGCACACTGTTGATGTGTTGTGAAGCCTCTTCTCAACAACTGGTGTTCCAGAACTCTTAGTCAGTGACAATGAACCACAGTTTGTTGCAGAACAGTTTCAGTCATTCCTGAAAATGAATGGAAAAAGACATATTACGTCTGCACCGTACCACCCAGCTACAAATGGTTTGGTGGAAAGGTTTGTCCAGAGTCTAAAGAAGGACTGCAAGCAATGTAGCAGAACACACTTCACTGATGCAGAAGATCACCAATTTCTTCCTTGCATTTTGCAATGCAGCGCACTACACAACCAACAATTCACCAGCTATGCTGTTCCTGGGTCATCCCTTGCACTCATGCCTGGAGCTCCTCAAACCCCATCTCAGAAGGAGTCTGCAGGACAAACAGAGGAGCAAAATTGAGGGCTCTTCACACGAGGAGGTTCGATGTTTTACTCCTGGACAAACAAACCTGGCGAGGGAATACAGAGGCGATCAAAAGTGGGTACACGTGGACAGAACTGGACCGACAGTGGAGGTGCATCTGAGGTCATCTGGAGAGGACACATCAATCAGCTGAGGACAGCAGAGTCAATTGTTAGAGAAGGAAGGTGTCCAGAGAAGTCAGAACCAGTACTACAGTCTCAGACCGCAGACTCATCTCCTACAACCATTATGGAAGAAACCCCACAGCCACAGTTCTCACCTGCTAAGCAAAGTGACAGCACCCCAACTTCCCACCCCCCACCCGGTCAGGAAGGATGGTATTCAATAAGAGTAAGAAATCCTCCACAGTGATTAAATCTTTAGGTCTGTAGGGGACAATTTAAAATTTAATAGCAGTGGATGTCTGTATAGTAGCTGTATTGTACAGTATTCTGTGTATATAAGATGACTAGAGAGAGATTTGTTACATATTTGAATTGAGACGCATTCTATATTAAGTTGGAGTTCATAGCTAAGCAGTGTGTAGTGTATTTAATATTTCAGTAACATTTGAGTAATATTGTAAATGTATAGTTCGATTAAGCATTTTGTTTATTTACATAATTCATGATGGGTTTATATGTAAGGAGTACACAAATGGCATACGTCATTACGCCACCACGCCACATGTGAGTGCCTCACTAAAGAAAAGGAAAAGAAAACTAAGAAGACAAATATCCCAGCTCTTGTGTTTTTTATTAGTTTTATGATTTGAAGTTACAAAACATAATAGATACTGCAGGTGAATTGCCACGATAAATAAAATAAACCAATTCTCCATTGAAAATTTCCATTTAACAAAGTCCTACCATATTTCAGACTAGGGTTTTTCCAGCTCAATGATTTAACTTTAATGGTTGGAACTGTCAGTTTGCTCTTAAATACAGAATCCATGAAGTCAGGAGTTAGAGAAAGACATGAAACAAAAGGTTAGAATTGGTTAAATGTTTGCTCTTCACTACAAGGTAAATGCAGAGAAACTTAGCTAAGATTAAAGAGGTGTTTTCAGCTCTGTTAGGGAATTATTGAGTAAAACCACTTCCTGGAACCACTTGCTCAGAAAACCCTGCTGATACAACTCTGCAGGCAATTTTCTTTCCTGCTCGGTTTTGTAAAGGCAGAGTAATGGAGCAATACCAAAGCTCTAGTGCATAGTCCTCTGTTTATTTTCAAACCTGACATTGCTCTCCACAAGGCATCAATTTGGAATATGAAAACATCTGCTCTACACCTGCATGCAGCATAATTACGGTATCATAGGCCCCTGTCTCGGAGATTTTAATTGGGAGGCTTTGGCACCACTGATGTCATGATACCATTGGCATTGTGGCATTAACTGTATGCGCATGCGAGGCCTGAAGCAAAGTAAATAAATCTGGCAACAGCTCAAAAAAAAATCCCTGAAAATATGGTTCTCTTCTGTCATTGGAACAAGGTACATTGGGCCATTTATATTTATGAGTGCAGCTGTTTGTTCTCGCTGTCAGCTGTGCTCCTGTAATGGAAAAGAGCTTTGTGTTTGCTGCACTGACCAATTCACACTGGAACAGCTACCATATTTTGTTGTAGCTAATTAGTCTGTCTCTCCTAAAGGTGTAGTTAATAGTTCAACAAGTGGTAACTATCCTAGATCCATTTTACCTAAATATTAATCTTCTAACGTTAGTCTGGGTAACAAATGTCAGCAAGTTCCCCACATCATGAGGGCAAATAGCAATATTGCCTTTCCATCCACACACCTCCTCATAGGGACCAGAAGAGGGGTGCGTTTCTTTCTTCATTTATTATTTGATTACCTTCTTTACAATCTTCTGTTTTGAAATACAGACAACTTATAATTTTTACTCAGCAGGTCAGCATGAAATCACTTAATACATTGATTTACCAAGTTAAAATTTTTAATTATAACTAGATTAAACTTTACAAATGACTATCTCTCTTAATAATGCATCACTCTTCTCTTTGTGCCATGAAGTATTATAAGATTTTTTGGGATTTAAGCCTCTGTCATTTAAATAAAATTAGCAATCAGACATTTCCTCAACACCACTTTCAAAACACTATACTTAATGGGGAAAAAAAATTATATTTTATCGGGGCCAAGTTCAACAGTGTCAAAAAGATGAGACAGGGATCCTGTTGTACAATTTATCTGATCCACCAATTACTGATCAGAGATATATACCAACATTGTGCCTTCTAGTAATTACTGTGATTGCAACAAGAAAGCACATAAATCTGGGCAGTGGGTTGACTGCACAACTCCTCGGGGGCCCAATATTGTGAAGAGTGGATCACACTCTTTGAAGCTAAGGTATAGCTTTTAAAGAGAAAGAACCATCTGCCTGCAGCTAGTAACACAACACATTCTGATGTGTTGAAAGATGAGCTGATGTCATATAACCAGCTACAAAATTTTGAAAGCTGCTATGGCATAGGAGATGTGAAAGAGGAGAAGATGCATAAAGCACCAGGAGAACTTGCAAATAAGCAATATAACAGTCAAAACATTAAGCTCAGTAATGTCACATGTCCAAAGTCACCAAGCACAGCTTCAGACCTACTACATCCGCATTTCAGCAGCCAGCCAATCTCCAAAAACCCAGTATACCAGCAATCTCTATAAAACTGGATTCAGACTCAAACACAACTGCACCTAATCCTCACACAGCTAATGTGGTTGTAGGCCCTTATCCACATCTCAGACCGCATACTCTGCAATGTACTCGGACACTGGAGATAGGCCCCCTAATTACAAGTGCGTGCTTCGTACTCTGTTTGGAATTGGGATGGGTTTATTAGTGTCATTTGTACCAAGATACAGTGAAAAGCTTGAAAGCTTGTCTTGATTATAGATCATACAGATCAAATCATTACACATTGCATTGTGGTAGAACAAGGTTTAAAAAAAAATAACAATGCAGAATAAACTGTAACAGCTACAGAGAAAGTGCAGTGCATGTTCAAAATAAGATGTAAGATTATAATGAAAAAAATTGCGAGGTCAGGAGTCCATTTTATACTAGGGAAATATTTTATAGTCTTAAAGCAACAGGGTAGAAATTGTACTTGAGCCTGGTGGTAAGTGGGTTCAGGCTTTTTTTAATCTTCTGCCCAATGGGAGAGGGGGAAAAGAGAGAATTTGGGATTGGTGAGGTCTTTGATTAGTCCCACTGCTTTACGGAGGCAGTAAGAAGTATATAGACAGAGTCCATGGAACGGAAGCTGGTTTCTATGAGGTACTGAGCTGAGTCCACAACTCCGAGGTTATTTGTGCTCAGTTGAAGAGCAGTTGCCATACCAAATAAATATTCATTCACATTGGATACTTTTTCATGTTGCCACCATAAAAATTGATATGGGTCAATTGGGGGGGGGGGAGGGTACATGCCAAATTTATTTAGCCTCCTGAAGAAAAGGAAGCATTGACGAGTTTTCTTGGCTGTGGTGTCTAATATTTGGAATAGGAAAGGCAATTAGTGGCAAAGACAAGATGGCAGGTCATCAGGAACACACAAATTAGCTCTTGGGTTACAGTTACATATGCATTTCCTTCCTCCTATGAATGAGCTGATGCTCAGAATTAGGAGAGTATTCCAGTAACAGATTCCAGTAGAATATCGTACACTTTCTGAAGATGCAGCCGGAACAATCATTCTTTCCCTTACCATAACTCTACATTTACACCTTTCTGCATAAAAGTATCATGGAAATACTGCCTTGGCAGGCAGCAATGGAAGAGAATACCACAACTATTTGGCACATAAAACCAATTTAGAGCATAGCACAGAGATGGCAATTACAAGTGGTAAGATAGCAAGCACAAATAGTTCATAGCCAATGTAGTCAAGTATAAATGCCAGTTTCCCAAAGGGTAATGTTACATCAGGACTGCAGAAGGCTCTGATGAATACTTGTTGGGAAGGTTATAGAAGAAGCCTCATGAATATGCAGAATGAAATTTGGGTGACAGAAAGTTTCTGCGAAATGCCAAGGTGCATGGAGGAATCTAATCAGTTTAGTGTGGGCTTCAATCTTGCATGGAACCAGCGTCAAATACTTCAGCTATGTACCTGACATCTGCATGCTGTGGGGGAAATACAGATAGAGGGAAGATAAACTGTGGGATTGTTAATGTTTGGAGAATTGTTTTCCCACATCCCAGCCAGATGAAATGCTCATGAGTTTACCAGCCATAAAGTATAGTATTAATGGTAAGACTCTTGGCAGTGTGGAGGATCAGAGGGATCTTGGGATCCGAGTCTGGAGGACGTTCAAAGCAGCTGCGCAGGTTGATGCTGTGGTTAGGAAGGCATACAGTGTATTGGCCTTCATTAATTGTGGAATTGAATTTAGGAGCTGAAAGGTAATGTTGCAGCTATATGGGACCCCACTTGGAGTACTGTGCTCAGTTCTGGTCGCCTCACTATAGGAAGGATGTGAAAGCCATAGAAAGGGTGCAGAGGAGATTTACAAGGATGTTGCCTGGATTGGGGAGCATGCCTTATGAAAACAGGTTGAGTGAACTTGGCCTTTTCTCCTTGAAGAAACGGAGGATGAGAGGTGACAAGGCCAACATTTATTCTACCTCCCTAATTTTCATTGAACTGATTTGCTTGATAGGTTTATAATCAATATTATCAGTGGATCTGGAAACAAGACCAGAGAAGGAGATTAGTGAACCTTTTGGTGTCACAATGGTTTTGATCCACACAAGGGCTACAGGTAGATAAGCAATGTGTTGGGATTGCTGAACTATATCTAGAATCATGCCATCAGTGGATAATCATTTCCCTATAACCCTCCCTTAGCGTATTGTGGTGGGTCAAATATTGATTCACCATGGAATGCTACCGAATCCAGCTAGTGTGACTGCAATTATGGTTTCAGGTTTGACAGACATGATTGTCTAATTACCAACCAGAAGAGCCAGAATCTCTATCCTTCATCTTTTGCCACAGTTTTTTCAATCTCCAAATGAATGATGCTCCTCTTCATATTGTAAAGTAACAGCTAAATACATACAACTAAACACAATATGCTGGAAGTCTGAAATAAAACCAGAAAACAAATGGGAGAGAAGTATTCAGTGGGTCATGTAATTCCCATGGTTTAGGCACAGAATTAATGTCTTATGCCATTTACCTTCAACAGAATTGGCAAGTGTCAGGACAATGCAGGTTTTAAGATGCAAAGTACAGGGAGAAGGGAGGAGAGAATAAAAGAGAAAAACAATGGAAGGTGCAAAAGAAGGATAACAATGCTAGATTTAAGAGAGTGGTAAATGCTTCAGAGAATAACAAAAGGCAGGCCTGCAGAAGTAAATAAGAGAAGAGGAATAAATGGATGAAAGTACCTTTTTTCTGATTTGATTGTTTGATTATCAGCCATTTCTCTTTCAAGAATGCACACACTGAAGAATCTCTGCATTCTACTAATTTTATTTCTTTATTCACAGATACTGCCTGACCCACTGAGTATTTCCAGAAATAAATAACAATGTCTTTCTGTAAAAAAAAGGTGTGCTGTGCATTTACCATTTGGTATTTCATGCAGGGTAATTCTCCTTCGTGAAAATGTATGGTCCACTTTACCGTTTAACTTCCCTCAGCTCCTGGCTTCCTCTCCTATTCCCAACATGACTTGGAAGAGCCTACGGGCGGTATTCATGGGCCCTCTTACCAAGATATCTATGCCCTGTTATACTGAACCAGCTTGTCCTGAAAGCAGAAAGCTGATGGTGGAATCAAAGCATGCATACATCGTAAAGAGGACCATCGAAAATTTCACTTATTACTCCAGTGTGTGTATTCCTTCTGCGATTCTTTGCCGTTTGGAAGCTTTGCAGGATAAAGTCCATTTTAGTTGTCAGAGTGTCAAGGGCTTCAATTATAAATTGTAGATTGAACGTGTAGTATGAAGGATTACGATCATATATGCTAATCAAATATAAAATAATCAGAGGGTTTTGCACTTCCAGCAATAAATGCAGCTGCTTGATAAGCCAATACTATGCAACATTGGTATTTGCAGAGGCTATTTAATACTTATTCTACAAAAGCAGGTTTAATTCTGATGCTTTTTTTGGGCTGTATCACATATTTATTTGCAGGTCCTCTGGGTAATATATACATGGCAGCAAGTTACCACGTTCTGCCAAATATATAACATTATTCTTCTTTGGAGAGGACATAGCAGGGGGCCTAATGAT
This sequence comes from Hemitrygon akajei, assembly GCF_048418815.1. Lineage (NCBI taxonomy): Eukaryota > Metazoa > Chordata > Chondrichthyes > Myliobatiformes > Dasyatidae > Hemitrygon > Hemitrygon akajei. Next base: position 50,997,256 of record NC_133138.1, read on the forward strand.
GCAATCCTCCTCACAGCTAGCTCACACAGTGCAGCCTGTATTTCACCATCCAGCAAACAAAACCAGGTTCTCTCATACTCCATCATTTTCTCAGGATACATTTTTGTGGTTTGCTTTTTTTTTTGTTGCCAGTCACTTCTTTCCACTATTCGTTTCCACTCAAATAAATGTTTAACTCCTACATTTATCTAGTTATATATAAATAGCTGCTGCAGCATTTTAATTACTACCAGAGCGACGCTGGTTATTCTGCTTCCCCACCTCCACTGCCTCACTTATTCATGGATGAACTCCCAGCAGTAGTTACATTCAGTGCTGGGAGCTCTTGCTGAATGACTGGCTCAGCTGACCTTGGAGGCTTTTGCACAACGTCTGTGCAGAGTACAAATGGGTGCATGGTTTTTGCTGCGTGAAATGACTGCCAGCAGCGCATGGATCCTGCAAAATCCATCCAAGGAACGTGATGGATGCTTTCCTTTCGGTAGGATCAACAAACAATTCATGCAACTTGGATTTTAAGTTTCCGATATGCTGGGAGTAGACAGGCCCAGAAAGCGAGCTGCAAACTTGGAAGCAAATGCAGCGTTTCTGTTAGTAAGGCTGGAGTAGTGTGCTATCATCCATTTTGAACTTACAAAAGACATAAAATCCGAAATTTTCTGTAAAGATTATGCAGGAGTGAAATGATTTAGTTGTTCAGTTACACAATGGCATTAATATACAACAACAAGGCACCACTGCAATCTCCCTTCTGACACTACACCCCTACCACAGCCAAAGTAGTAATGGAAATAATTCAATCCATCCTGACTCGAGTACTGGCAGATAACATGTAATGAGCAAGATAATGGAGTTGCCAATCTACTGGAGTTCACAAAGAAACAAATTCAAGCCTGTGTCTTATTTGGTTGATTGAAAATATCTCGATTACATGCAGGAGTTCTGCTATCTGGATAAAGTCGATGTAAAAATAATTGTTAGTAATCCTATATTTAAAGTAAACTGCTTTTCATAATTTTAGCTTCCTTTGCTCTACTAAATATAACTGAAACAGACCAATACTGGACTGCCCTGTTTATATATATAAATCATTTCCTCCCTCCCTTCTCTTGAAGGCAGTAACTGCAGCAACAAAGTCAGGCTCCACAGTTGCTGACAGCTTTCCAGGATCGCCCACGAGACTGTTCTTAATCCATGAGCCTGGGGACTGATTGTTGCGATGGTCATTCAAGCATAGAGCATTACAGCTGAAGCCAAGCATTCGCTACACATACACAAACACACAGAACATTGACACTGCTGCAAAAGCACATACAAACACTACACACACACACACACACACACACACACACACACACACACACACACACACACACACACACACACACACACACACACACACACACACACACACACACACACACACACACACACACACACACACACACACACACACACCCCTTCCTTTTATTTCTCCTCCCTAGTCAGGGGGATTCTGCATTGCCGATCTGTTCAAAGCATAGACTGGACTTGGAGCTAAACATTTTTGCTTGCTTCAGGGTTTCAAAGGATCTATCACAAATGTAAAACTGTTCATTAAACTTTTGCATGTACTTAAACCAGTAAGTGTGCATTCATTGCCCTTCTGTGAATGCACAGTCATAATGTATAAAATGTAAAAAAGTAAGATGATACAAAACTAACTTATTGAATGTAAAATTGCCAGATTTTAGCACTATGGGAACTTCAGGGGCAAATACATATGGAGAAAAATTCTCATAACGGTCAGCTTTTCATTCCAGCCAAGTAGAAAAAGAAGCCCAACCAATAATAACAAGGCCTGATATCTCATGGGCAAAGGAAAGCAGCATTCACTCGCAAACCACATCTCCAACTGCCTTGATAGATCTTTCTTTGTCCAGGAGTCATTTGTCAAATTTTGGTTTGATCAACTGCTGTTATGTATCTGAGAATATTCCATTATGTTAGTGTTGTTATATTATGGAACTTATTGATGTTGTTTGATGTGATGCAGGGATAGTCTGGCACAATTGTGTAAAAGCTAACGTTCTCCAAATCACTGACAGGATTAGATAATGTACTGCAAGTGAATGATGTGCAACAAGAGAAAATACTAGAATTGCTGGAAATTTAGAAAGAGAAAATACTAGAAACCGATCACATCTGTGGAGGAAGAAACAGAGTTAATGTTACAGATCAATAATAACCCTTTCACAGAATATCAAACTTTAGTGAAAGAGAAATATTGCAATGCTACATTCGGGACTAGATCTGTAGAATGGTGTGTGCACAGAAAGAGGTCATTTGGCCTTTGCAACTGCACTGCAGCTAATCCCAATCCCTGACCTTTTCCTAGAAAATCCAAGGTCCCACTATTCATCCATAGAGAACTGCTTGCTCCAATCCGATAAATTTCCCTGTATGAATTACTTTACTCCCCTAAGCCAAATTCTTATCAATGCCAGTATTGGTCATTTTTCTTTGGATGTCATTATTGTTGACATGTACTCCATTAAAGTTCTTCACAAAGATCATATAAACATTAAATACATGAGGGTGGAAAGTTTTTAGGAAATCCCTCGCTAACTGTAATGAGGGAGTCCCATCTCCAGTGTCATCTTCTCAAGAGCAATAATTTAAAGCCTGACCAGCAACACCCACATTTTGAAAATTCAATTTTAACAAAGTACACACGAAAAGGACAATGGCATATTCTGGTTAATTAATACCAAGAGCAGCAACTAAAATGGCATTGTCATAGCCATGAATGCAGCTGCTCAGTTAATTCCATTGACAACATTGACAACCCTGAACATCCTCTACATAGCACCATCCAGAGACAGAGAAGCAGTTTCAGCAACAGGTTGCTATCGATGCAATGCTCCTCAGACAGGATGAAGAGGTCAATACTCCCCAATGCCATTAGGCTTTACAATTCAACCGCCAGGAGTAAGATATGTTAAAGTGCCGGGGTTGATTGTATTTAATGTATTTAAACTACTTAAGAACTTTTTAAAAGCTATTATTAATGCTTTTTGAGAGAGTGATTTAGATGCATATCATATTTTTACTAAGTTAAGTATTGTATGTAATTAGTTTTGCTACAACAAGTGTGTGGGACATTGGAAAAAAATGTTGAATTTCCCCATGGGGATGAATAAAGTATCTATCTATCTATCTATCTATCTATCTATCTATCTATCTATCTATCTATCTATCTATCTATCTATCTATCTATCATTGGTCAAAGGATTCATACTGTCATGACTCATGGTAATCACAGTATTAAGAATTGAATGCTAACTTTCTCCTTATTAGTTTTATTGCCTTGCAGTGTCCTATAACTGATGGTTAGAAAAAAACACTAATTCAAAAACAAACAAATAAAAGGAGAGGACTTGAAATTCCACAACTTTAAATACTTCCAGTAGATAATAACATTGACAGAAGATGTTGGAAATGAGACTCACCAATTTCCTCTCCTAGAGCAGCTAGTGTTGCTGTGGTTACGATACACATTTGTGTTTCTAGCCTTCAAGGATTTGCAGCTCTTGCTACTGAGTCAGAAATAGTAAAACTTCTGCCTGTGGTAATATTGCACAGCATAAACATGTTGAATCTTTTCCCCAAGAGTAAACATTCACAACTTGCCTCCCATTTTTCATCCTGACTTTTCTGAATACCTCAGCTATTGCTGTAGCGTCTCAACGAATATTCAACATATTTGCAACAACTTGATTTCTGCTTGAATTTAGATGTTGTGCATAAGGTTTGGGTTGTCATAATTTAACACCATTACTGTTATCTTCAAGAAATCACATCTTCTCACAAGTTTCTTTTTTTCATAAATCTGTGGCACTATTTTTTTGGGAATCAAAATATGTACACCTGTTAAGTTGTATTAATGCATATAATTTTTAGTCACTAATTACATACTATTTGCCTGATGATATTCAAGATTGGACATTTTTAGTCACACTATGTGGACAGATTGTGGTTGTTTTTCTTGGAAACTGTGTCTAATTGAGGTGTATGATGTAATGAAGGGGATAGAATAAATTGCAAGAATGGATTTTCCTTGCTAGGGGTGTCAAAAACCAGAGACCATAGACTTTGAAGAGTATTTTCTTTTATCCATTCCACATGAAGGTAGGAGGCTGGAAATCATTGTCCGAAAGAAACAGAATCTATCAACATATGGGCTATATCTAGACTTGAAGAGCTATGACTTACAAGGCTACAGACTGGGTGCTGGTAGATAGGATTACAGCAAGTAGACTTCTTCAACTAACATACAAGTGACTGGCTGAAGGCCCCCTTTGATGTCATAGGCTTTCCATTAATTCCTGTTTCGGGATTCTGCATGATTGATCATAAGTTGCATGAATGGTCTTCTGTGGAATATAGAGAGAGTAGGAGAGAACACAAGAAAAGAATTAAGAGAGCAAGAGCAGCCTTGAAGGATCCTTAGCAAGTAAGATGAAAGAATATCCCAAAATATTCTGTTAGGGTATCTGAAGCAAGGGGTAACCAAAGAAAGAGTGGCTTTATTCAGGGACCAGAAGGGGATCTAAATATGCAGGCAAGTGATAGGCAACGTGAGCAAGGTCCTAAATAGTTCTCATCTGTTTTCACCAAGGAGAAGGATGTGAAAGGTACTGAGTTCAAGGAGAGGTACATTGATAGAAGCATTGATTCATACAAGTATACAGAACAGAAAACAAGCCTTTCATCTCAATTTATCCATTCCAACCAACCAAGCTACCAAACTAACCTAGTCCCATTTGGCTCATTTCCTATCCATACATTTTAAATGTTGTAATTATACTGAACCTGCCTTAACCACTTCCTCTGGCTGCTTGCTGCATACACATGCCAGCCTCCATGTGAAAAAGCTGCCTCTCAGATCCCTCCCACTTTAAACTTATAACCTCTACCTGAGGGACAAAACTGTGATTATTCACCTTATCTATGCCCCTCAAGGTTTTATAAATCTCTACTAGGTCACTGTTCAACCACCAGAAAAAAAGTCCCGGCCTATCTAGCTTTTCTTTATAATCCCGACCTTCCAGTCCTAGTAAATTCATAAACCTTTTTTTTCTATGCTTTAAGAAACAGGATGACCAGAGCTGCACATAGTAGTCCAAATGTGGTCCTAACAATGTCTCATACAGCTATAATATGACATCACAACTCCTAATCAATGAAGGGAAGTCTGCCAAATGTCTTCCTTATCACTCTGTCTGCTTATGGCCCCCCTTTCAAAGACTGTGTCTTGTCCATACTGAACCAACCGCCACCACTGGGCTATAAACGTGCAGGAGCCATGTGTGGTTAAATGCCTTGCTCAAGGACACACACGCTGCCTCAGCTGAGGCTCCAACTAATGACCTTCAGATCGCCAGCCCAAAGCCTTAACCACTTGGCCACGCACCAACACTTGTACTTGCATTTCTAGACTTCTATGTTCTAAACACTCACCAGGCCCTGCCAGTCACTGTGTATGTCCTTGCTTTGGTACCAGGATCCAACACATTGCATTTATTTGAATTAAATTCCATCTGCAGTTCCTCAGCCAATGGCCCAGTTGATCATCTGGAGCATGTCAGCATTAAGAAGGGAGAAGTATCTTGGAATACAAAAGGGTTGACACATCCATAGGGTCAAATGAGATCTATCCCAGGATGCAATGGGAAGCAAAGGAGGTGACAGCTGATGGAGATGTTTGCATCTTCATTAGCTGCAAGTGAGGCACCATAAGAGTGGAGGGTGGATGGATTTTAGAAAGGCATTTGACAAGGTTGCCATGGTTATCTGGCTTGGAAGATTCATGCATGTGTGATCTAGGGTGAACTGGTGAGCTGGATCATGAATTGGTTTGGTCTTGGGAGGTGGAGAGTGATGGTAGAAGGTTCCTCTTCTAACTCTTGGAAGTCTGTGACCTGTGATGTACCACAGGGATCTGTGGGGATCCTTGTTGTTTGTGATATAAAATAATGGTTTGGATGTAATGACTATTAAGTTGTATCCTATTATAGGATACATAGAGTAAATTGTAGGGAAATAAAGAATATTAATGTTCAGAGAGGCATTAGCATTCAGAACCATATTTCCCTGAAAACGAGAACCCAGGGAGGAAGGATGATGAAAAAGTCATATGCCATACTTTCCTTCATAGAAATATAACTTCATATAAATTGAAGTGTAATGTTGCAACTTCACAAAACAATCATTGGGCCACACTTGGAGTATTGAGTTCAATTCTGGACTTCACTCTTTTGGAGAGAACGCAGAGGAGATTCACCAGGATGTTTTCTGGATTGGAGGCCTTTAGTTATGGGGAGAATTATAGGATCTCTAGAATTATAGAGAGGTATAGCATCGCCCACCAAGTCCATCAACACCGGCCATCAACCACCCATTTACACCAATCCCACAGTAATTCCATGTTTTTATTCTCTCCATGTTCTTATCACACCCCCAAATCTATCACTCACCTACCGAATTCATAGGAGCCAACCTCCATGCCTTTGGGATGTTGGAGAAGGCCAGAGCACATGAAGAAACATACACAAACACAGGAGTATGCGAACTCCGCTCGAACTGCACCTCAGGTCTCTGACATTGCAAGCCAACAGCTCAACTGCCTGTGCTGCTCTGCCATAAGCTGTCTTTATTTTCACTGGAACAAAGGAGGCTGAGGGTGATCTCTCATAGACGTACATAAAATAATAAGGTATTGGTCAGGTAGATAATCAGAATCTTTTTATCATGGTTGAGGAGTCAAAATCCAAGAAGGCATGGGATTAAGGTGAGAAGGTGGCTTAGAGGGGATTTGAGGAGCAATTTTTATTATATACAGAGAGTGGTTGGCATCTAGAACTCACTTGCAATGGAGGCGATTGGAGTCAGATACAGTCATTCTGTTTACGAGACGTTTAGACAGCACTTGAATAAGCAAGGCAAGGATGGGTATAGGCCCCTAATTTAGGCAACTAAGATTATTGCAGTTGAGCAATAAGATCAGCACGGATACAGTGGACCAAGGGGCTTGTTTCTGTGGTACAACTAAATGCCTGTGTGACTCAATAATACCCTGCAACCTGCACAAATAATCACTAATTATAAATTTACATATCCACAGCAAGTAAGCATTTCCCTATTGACAGGAACAGACAAAGTCATTGCCACGTCCCCTATAACAATCTTCAGGTATCCAATGGCAAAACAATTTATGAGTATCATAGAAGGAAGCATCGTTGAAACAGCACCATCAACCCACCAAATCCACGCTATCTAACGCCCATCTTAGAGAGAGAGAAGAAAATATGCTAGAAGTGGATTTGAGGAGATTTTTTTTATTATATACAGAGAGTAGCTGGTATCTAGAACTGATTTCCATTGGAGGTGATGGTGAGAGAGAGAAATGGGGAGAGAGGGATAGAGAGAGCAATAGTAATCAATGATGGGGGAGAAGATAATAGATTGAGAAGAGACTTTCTTCTAGAGGCACAAGTGACTTGGAGAATTATTGTGGTGAGTGGGGTATGGACCCAAACTAAAGAGCCCAATAATGAGGTGAGTGAAACCTATAAATATTTCTGTGTAGAGAGACAGAGGATGTAGTTACCATTGAGCAAATGAGAAACAAAGGAGGGGGACTTGGAGATTCTCACTGAAGGAACTATGGGAAAAAGGATGAATACAAATCATTCTGGTATGAAACAGCATTGAAGGGAAGTGATTGTGAAGAATTAATTAAAGAGCTGGCTTGAGAGCGGTGTGTTCTGCCATTCCCCTAGAAAACAGCCCATTGTCCTTCATGTACTTTTACGAGGTGTTTCAGGTCAGTCTGCAACAGATGGAGTGCTGGTACAAGATGTACTCAGACTGAGGTTCCAGTTCATGTTGCTAACTGCACCTGCACTCACCATGCAAACCACTCTATCCCTGCAGCTGATTAGCTTTTATTTTTCCTTCAAAAATCTACCCTATTTACTTTTGAAAGTTGCTATTGATTTTACTGCCAGCATTCTTTTGCCCTGTGTATTCCAGGTAACAACAATTTGCTGTGCAGAAACACGTTTCTTCATGTCACCTCTGGTTCACTTAAATCTATATTCTCTGTGATGCCCAGTACTGAACACAGTACACCAACTGAGGTCTAAACACCATTCTACAAAAGTTTTAATATTTTCATCCCATTTGTAAATTATAGTTCTGTTCATAAAGCTATGGATCCCATAGCTTTCTTTGCTTTTCTAGCCTCTTTTACATTCTGCATCCCCTTTTAAGTTGTTATGTTTAGTTTATGATAGACCTTCCATGTTCTTATAACAGAATGCATTGATTTATACAATACTATACCCGCTCTGCCTCTGTCTATTTCACTAGATCACATTCTCCTCTGAAGTCTGCCAACATCCTCACTATTGCTTAATACTTCTTTTAATTTTGTATCTTCTGCAACCTCTGAAATGATTCCTCCTGAAACCATTCAGAAGAACAGTCGTCACTATACTTCGCCCTGGAAAATATCACTTTTTACGAGTGTACCAAATCCAATTTAGAGTATCTTGGAATTGTCCGTCAGTAGTGAAGGGGATTTGAGTGCTCATGGTCTTGCTTTTAATTACAAATGCAACTCCAGCAATTGTTATTGATTGTTAGTGGTACCATTTTTCCTTCTGCCTCTCGTTTCACCTAGACATCCCTTCACAGTCCTTAAATCCTCTGTGGTTGCTTGCCTGCTATTCTCACAGCCTTCCACACACAACAGCCATACAAGGCTAAAAGGCAAAGCGGTAAGGGAAAACAGGCAATATTGTGGAGAGAGAAACACAGAGTTAAGTGTATTGAGTTGATGATCATCTGATGAAAGGTAATTTCAGAGTCCCGATGGCTGTGGTCTCCAAACCAAACCAGCACTGTCCCTGCTGAGTCCAGCTACAATAGTGCTGCCTACCTGCTCTCCAGAATTTAGTCAAGATCCTTGTCTCAGACATCACGTATAAAGACCACACCAATGTAGAGCCTAAATTGACACCGGCCTGCACAAATCATATAGTCTAATGCAGAAGCAACACTTTGTCTAGAGGTTGTAAATTACTGGCTACTACTGCTTACTTCACATTTGAGAGATAAGACCATAAGACATCGGATAGAATTAGGCATTTGGCCCATCGAGTGTCCTCCGTCATTCAATCATGGCTGATCCTTTTTTTCCCCTCCTCAATCCCATTCCATAGCCTTCTTCCCATAACATTTGATGTTGCATCCAATCAAGAGCCTACCAAGTTCTGCCTTAAGCACACCCAGCAACCTGGCCTTCAAGGCTGCTTGTGGTAACGAATTCCACAAATTCACCACCACCATCCGGCTAAATTTTTCCACATCTCTGTTTTAAATGGACGCCCCTATATTCTGAGGCTGTATGCACTTGTCCTAGACTCCCCCACGATGGAAAACATCCTTTCCACATCTCCTCTGTCTAGGCCTTTCAACATTCGAAAGGTTTCAATGAGATCCCCCCTCATCCTTCTAAGTTCCAAATGTTCCTCATATGATAACCTTTTCATCCTCGGAATCATCCTTGTGAACTGCCTCTGAACTTTCTCCAAGGCCAGCACATCTTTTCTTAGATGAGGAGCACAAAACGGTTCACAATACTCAGGATGAGGTCTCACCAGTGCCTTTTAAACCCTCGGCATCACATCACTGCTCTTCTATTGTAGACCTCTTGAAATGAATGCTAACACGGCATTTGCCTTCCTCACCACTGACTCGACCTGCAAGTTAACCTTTTGAGTGTTCTGCACAAAGACTCCCAAAGTCTCTCTGCATCTCAGATTCCTGGATTTTCTCCCCATTTAGCATATATTCCACACATTTATTTCTACTACCAAAATGCTTAACCATGCATTTTCCAACACTGTATTTCATTTGGCAATTTCTTGCCCATTCTCCTCATGTATCTAAATCTTTCTGCAGACTACCTGCCCCTCTACCAATCTTTGTATCATCTGCAAACTTGGCAACAAAGCCATCTATTCCATCATCTAAATCACTGATATACAGCATAAAAAGAAGCCACCCCAACACCGTCCCCTGCGAAACAACACTAGTCTCTGGCAGCCAACCAGAAAGGGATCCTTTTATTCCCATTCGTTGCCTCCTACCAATCAGCCAATGCTCAAACCATGTTAGTAACTTTCCTGTAATACCATGGGATCTTAACTTGGTGAGCAGCCTCAAGTGTGGCACCTTGTCAATTCAGCGATCAGGGTACAGGATGGAACAGCAACCCTTTTATCCCTCAAATATTATATGATGCTCAAGTGAATCTCATACATCCATTGTTTTCAAGGCTTAATTGATGCTGCCTAACCTGCTGAGTTCCTTCAGTAGTTTTTGTGTGTTACTCTGAATTTCCAACATTTTCAAAATCTCTTCTGTTAATCTGTCAACATTCTCTTTCCTGCTCTCTCCTTATACCTGTAGGGTAATGTAATGGGTGACAGATGGCAAATATCGTTCATAATAGAAACTGTTGCACAAAATTCACAAACACCGTCATTGAGTTGCGTTCATTTAAGACAAGGTGTCTGATGTAACGACCTCAATGTAAGGTAACTGCTTTTAGTTTGTTCATAATGGAAGTAAAAGGCTGAGGCTTTTGTGGAGCACATAAAACAACTCTCGTATGTTTTATTTGCAAAATCCTACATTGGTGACCCCAGTGCTCTCGGATGATTTCAGATTTACTCAGCGACATATCAACCAATGCAGTTTTTTTGAAGCATCCTACTGCATGGTTGGATAGGTGGGAGCCCAGTACACGCTGTGAGAAGTCACCGTGGACAATACCAAATTTTACAGTGTCATAGCATCACTAAGTAGTTCCACCACAGACAGAGTGGTGAGTTTACTAGAAGACCTGCCTGCACATGATAAATACGTCACTCTGAAAACTCACCTGTTATAGTACAGACTTCTGGACTGTCTTGAGTCTGAGCCTGCTGAGCAGTTGCTGTCCTTGCCCAGCTAGTGTGATGCTGGAACTAATAGGTCACATGCTATGTCTCCTGGGCAATCACCATCCTTGTTGTCTTTTTCAGGAACTCTTTATTCAAAAAATGCCTGATCAATACATGCAAAATGCTGGAAGAACTCAGCAGGCCAGGCAGCTTCTATGGAAAAGAGTAAACAATCAACATTGACTGATTCCTCTTTTCCATAGACACTGCCTGGCCTGTGCAGATTTTCTCTTGTTTGTCTAATGCCTGATCAAGTTTGCATGGAAGTAAAAGGTTGCGGCTTTTGCTAAGCACATAAAATGACTCTAGCATATTTCATCCACAAAATCCTACAGTGCTTTCCCTTTTCCCCAGCCCAATTTCTATAAAGTGTCCTAGCACTTGGTAGTTATTTCTTATATCCTTGGTTCCCCAACAGAATTGTTCATTCAATCACTCAGTTCTTACCTATCCAAAGGTCTCCAAAGCCACTCCATATTGACACTTCCCTTCCTGTACTAATAAATCATCTAACCAGCATCCAGGCTTTTCAGCCACTCTCAGTTCTCATGTCATACTCTGAAGCTCATGCATCCAGAAGTTGTCTGTGGGTATTTAACAAAGAGCAAACACAAACAAATGAAATAATCTGGTAGGTGCTGAAAGTGAATCTGGAAGTGTTAACGGGAGCTTAATTTTTTCAAAATAAATCTACTGCACTATTTTCTGGCATTCTCTCAGTTCACAAGTCTCTTCTGCTACAGTGAAACCTTTTACAATTTGCCAACACAGCAAGAGGCAAACTCTGCCATTTCTATGACCATGGAATCACTCAATATTCTGGCTATACTAAGCCGCTGTTTATACTGAGGTTGCATCCTCTGACACCTAGAAGAATAATTGCTAGAGGGCATGCATTTAAGGTGAGAGGGGTCATTTTAAAGAAATGTAAGGGGAAGTTCCTAACAGAAAGAGGGTGGGGGTGCCAGGAATGTGCTGCCTGGGGTGATGGCAGAGGCAGATACATTAGATAGATAGATTATTGATCCCAAAGGAAATTACAGTGTCACAGTAGCATTACAAGTGCACAGATATAAATATTATAAGAGTAGTAGAAAGAATAAAAAATAAGTTACTACAACAGTCTAACAGTTGGGGGTCATCACTTCCCCAGCTATAGGTTGACTCATTATAGAGCCTAATAGCCATGGGTAAGAATGACCTCATATAGCACTCTTTGGAGCAGCATGGTTGTCTTAAATTGCTCTTCTGTTCAGCCAAGGTGGCATGCAGAGAGTGAGAGACGTTGTCCAGAATTGCTAGGATTTTCCGTAGGGTCCTTTGTTCTACCACAGCCTCCAGTGTGTCCAGTTTGACTCCTATAACAGAGCCAGTCTTTCTAATCAGTTTATTGAGTCTTTTGACATCACCCGTGTTGATGCCATTGTTCCAGCACACCAGCATATAGAAGATTGTACTGGTGAACTGAGTGGTAGAACATGTGAAGGAGTGGCCTGCATACTCCAAAGGACCTTAGTCTCCTCAGAAAGTAGAGGTGACTCTGGCCCTTTTTGTACACAGCCTCTGTATTGGTGCTCCACTCAAGTCTGTTTTCCAGGTGCACCCCAGGTACTTGTAGGTCCTCACCACATCCACATTCCCACTATCAACAGTAACAGGGAACAGTGCAGGCTTATTCTTTCTGAAGTTCATCACCATCTCCTTTGTCTTACAGATGTTAAGCTGTAGATAACTCAGCTTGTACCATTTGACGAAGTCCTCCACCAGGGCTCTGTATTCATCCATTCATCCTCCCTTCATACACCCAACTATTGCTGACTCATCAGAGAATTTCTGACTCAGCGTTGTATCTAAAAGTCCAAGGTATACAGGTTAAACAGGAAGGGAGCCAATACAATCCCCTGTGGAGCCCCAGTGCTGTTTATAGCCATGTCTGTCACACAGCTCTGAAGCCACACAAACTGTGGTCTGCCATTCAAGCAGTCCATTATCCAGGATACAATGGAAGTGCCAACCTGCATTGAACAGAGCTTTTCCCCCAGAAATGAGCACTGTATAGTATTGAAGGCACTTGAGAAATCAAAACTCATGATCCTCACAGTCCCTGCTTATCAAAATGGGAGTAGGCTCTGCTCAGCAGGTAGATGACAGTATCGTCGACTCCAATATGCTCCTAGTAGGAAAAGTCCAGGGGATCGAGGGCTGATCTGACCAGGGGTCAGAGGTGAGCCAAGACTAACCTCTCTAGGGTCTTCATGATGTGTAAGGTCAGGGCCACTGGACGGTAGCCATTCTCGACTTTTAGTTGGCCCTTCTTGGGTACTGGGACCAGACGATGTTTTCCACACAGTTGGGACCCTTTCCAGGCTGAGACTCAGATTGAAAATACACTGGAGAACTCCACACAACTGCTCAGCACATTTCTTCAGGACCTTGGGGTTCACACATGGTCCCATATGCCATGTCTGAGTTTCCCAGAGTCCTTCTCACCTGCTCAGTAATGAAGGTGAATCCATGATGACTGGGCTCTTTAGAGACTTTTAAGAGATGCTTGCATAGGAACATAAGTATGAGAAAAATGGAAGGATATGGACTTCGTGCAGGCAGAAGAGATTAGTTTAGTTGGCTATTTGACTACTAATTTAATTAGGTCGGCCAATTGTATATTTAGTCAGTGGGACTAATTGCTGGAACTTCCAACAACTTCCATCGAAAGGACCACATCTCATTATTATCTTCTCAAGGGCAATAAGAGGTGGGTGTTAAATGTTGGCCTTCATCATATAAATAATAAGAATATGCGGGACCCCATCACATCTGCTCCTGTTCCTGTATGGAAATGTATTTTGAATATTGCAGATAATAAAGTAATTGTCAGCCTAGTAATAGAAGTATTTCACACAATACTTGCTAAGGATTTAGTTTAACAAAACTAATCACATCTTTGTTGCACTGTGGCTAGTAGCCTGCAGGAAATTCACAGCAGTTCACAATGAAGAGAGAGTGCAGTGAATGATTGTGACAGGCCTGTCAAAATTAACCCAGCAATAAACTGAGACAAACGTGGTGGAGTACCAAGGAGCCTGTTCTTACTGGAACACATTTGCTGGTGGGTAAAACGACACTCTTAAAGAAAACTTGCTTTATGAAATTAAGGATAAAAGTGAAGAAGATAATAAACAACTCCGAATTTATAACACGTGATTCTCTCAACATCAAAGATGGTAGATATTAACAAAAATTGATTGCCAACAAAATATACTGGGGTATATTTGAACAGTGAGTCAAATTTAAATCTCTTCAACCAACATCTTTCCACTTCAAGGCAGAAAATTTCATTGCTGGGAAACTATCTGTTGGACACTAATATCAGACTCTGGGCAGTCATCAGAGAACAGGTTCGGGCAAGGTATGTATCGGGTAAGTTTCTTCTTCATTCCTCATCTGTTACTACATAGAGCAGTCAGGATGGCTCCAGGGACAGTGTTGTGTTCTTTGTGTGAGATTTGAGAGGTCTCTAAGACCTCCAGCCTCCCAGATAACCACATCTGCACCAGGTGCACAGAGCTGCAGCTCCTCAGAGAACGGATTAAGGAATTGGAGCTGCAGCTTGAGGACCTTTGACTCATGCAGGAAACGGAGGTCATGTTAGATAGGAGCTACAAGGAAGTAGTCTCCCCTAAGTTATATGAGGCAGGTACCTGGGTGACTGTCATGAGAGGGAAAGGAAATGGGTAGTCAATGGCCCATGACTCTATGGCCATTCCCCTCAATGATAAGTGTACTGTTTGGATACTGTTGGGGTGACGGACTACTTGCAGAAGGCGCAGCGGCTTGGTCTCTGGTACGAAGTCTGGCATTGTGGCTCAGAGGGAAGCGGAAGAGGACTGCAGTCCTGATAGGGGATTCCATAGTTAGAAGAGCAGACAGGAGACTCTGTGGATGCGATAGAGGCACCTAGATGGTATGTTGCCTCTCAGTTGCCAGAGTCAGGGACATCTCAGATCAGGTTCACAGTATCCTAAATGGGAGGGTAAGCAGGCAGAAGTCTTGCTAAATATTGGCACCAATGACAGAGGTGGGAAAGGTGAGGATGTCCTGAAGAGAGAATTTAGGAAGCTAGATATAAAGCTGAAAAGGTAGTTACCTCTGGATTGCTGCTTGTGCCACACACTAATGAGGGTAAGAAAAGGATGATTTGGCAGGTGAATGTGTGGATGAAGAACTGGTGCAGGGGGCAGTGTTTCAGAATACTGGATCACTGGGATCTCTTCTGTGGAAGGTATGAATTGTATAAAAGGGATGTGTTACAGCTGACCTGAAGGAGAGCAATATCCTTGTGGGCAGGTTTGCTTGAACTGTTGGGAATGACTTAAATGAATGTGGCAGGGGAATGGGAAATAGAGTGATAAGGCAAAATTGCGGTTAGTGGGGTGAAATGCTGTGTAACAAGGGGACAAAATCGAAAAGGCTGGTGAGTATGGGACTGAAATGTTATATTTGAATGCACACAGTATACGGAATAAGGAAGATTATTTTGTAGTGCAGTTAGAGATTGGTAGGTATGATGTTGTGAGAATCTTTTAAAAAACAGAAGGTAACTAAAAAAGCTACAAGGAGGGAAATGATTAAATATGAACGCAAGCTGGTAAATAATATGAAAGTGGATACCAGAAGTTTTTTTCAGATATATAAAGAGTAAAAGAGAGGTGAGTGTAAACATTGGATGACTGGAAAACGACTCTGGAGAGGTAATAATGCAGGAGAAGGAAATGGCAGATGAACTGAATAAGTATTTTTTCATCAGAGTCCTCTGTGGAAGACACTAACAGTATGCCGGAAGTTCGAGAGTGCTTGGTGCTTGGGAAGTTGAAAGGTCTAAAGTTAGATAAGTCACCTGGAACAGAAGGACTACACCCCAGGGTTCTGAATGAAGTAGCTAAAGAGATTGTGGAAGCATTAATTACGATCTTTCAAAAATCACTAGAGTCTGGCATGGCTCTGCAATACTGGAAATTCAAATGCCATTCGGCTCTTCAAGAAAGGAGGGAGGAAGAAAAAAGGAAATGATTGGCCAGTTAGTCTGACCTCAGTGGTTGGGAAGATGTTGGAGTTGATTGTTAAGGATGAGTTTTCAGGGTACTCGGAGACACATGATAAAATCAGCCAAAGTCAGCATAGTTTCCTTAAAGGAAAATCTTGCTTGAAAAATCTGTTGAAATTATTTGAGGAAATTACAAGCAGGATAGACAAAGGAAAATCAGTGGATTTTCAGAAGGTCTTTGACAAGGTGCTGCATATGAGGCTGCTTAACAAGATAAGAGCCCATTGTATTACAGTAAAGCTACTAGCATGAATAGAGCTGTGCCTGTTAAGCAGAAGGTAAAGAGTGGGAATAAAGAAAGTGTTTCTTGATTGGCTGTCAGTGGCAAGTGGTGTTCCACAAGATTGGTGTTGGGACTGTTCTCATGCAGGATTCCCTTAAGGATTAACTCGCAGTTGGTGAGGAAGGCAAATGCAATGTTAGCATTCATTTTGAGAGGACTAGAATATAAAAGCAAAGATGCAATCCTGAGGCTTTTTAAGGCACTGTTGAGGCCTCACTTAGAGTATTGTTTGCAGTTTTGGGTCTTTTATCCAAGAAAGGATGTACTGACTTTGGAGAGAGTTCAATGGAGGTTCACAAAAATATTCCAGGAATGAAAGGGTTAAAGTATAAGAAACATTTGATGGATTATATTCACTGGAAGTTAGAAGAATTGAGGCAGAGGGCATCTTATTAAAACCTATTGAATATTGTAAGTCCTAGATAGACTGGATGTAGAGACAATGTTTCATACAGTAGGGGAGTCTAGGAGCAGAGGACTCAACCTCATAAGAGAGGAATGTCCATTTAGAATGGAGATGAGGAGGAATTTCTTTAGCCAGAGAGTGGTGAGTCTGGGGAATTCGTTGCCACAAGTCACTGTGGAGGCCAGGTCATTGGGTGTATTAAAGGTGGAGTTTGGGTGTGGATGGTTATGGGGAGAAGGCAGGAGAATGGGGTTGAGAGGGAAATAGAACATTTAAATGACGGAACAGATGATGGGCTGGATGGCCTAATTATGATCTTGTGTCATATAAGGGTCCATATAATCAGGATTGGGAACAGAGTGGTAGCAGGAATGAGAAATCTTTGAATATAGGTTAACCAGTCTTGATCCTTTGGCACAATAGCTTTAAGACATCATTGTGGGTCTTTTCTCATTTAATTTTTAATTGCTTAACCTCTTCTTCCAATATAATGCCATTTAGTTCTCCGCCACCAAACCAGAGGAACTTGCATCTCCTTCTCAATCTCTCAGAATCTTGAAGGCCTCAATGTGATCATGTCACCTTTGTCTAAATTCCAGTAAGTGCACACCAGTCATTTACAATCTCATCTCTTTTGTTCACATCTATTAGTTTTGGGAGATCTGTGCACCATTGGGAAAGTCAGCATTTATTGTCCTTCCCTCAATGTCCTTGAAAGATGGTGGTGTGCTGCCACATTGAACTGTTGAGCTTAAGGTCAAAGATGAGCTTTATTTGTCACATGTACATTGAAATATCACAACATACAGTGAAATGCATTTTTTGCATCTGAGGATAGCCCACAAGTGCTGTAGTGCTTCCACAGCATACCCACAACTTACTAACCCCAACCCGTACATCTTTGGAATGTGGGAGGGAACCGGAGCATCTGGAGGAAACCCATGCGGTCACAAGGAAACATACAAGCTCCTTACAGACAGTGGAGGAAATCAAACCCTGATTGGTCATCACTGGTTCTGCAAAGCAATTGTGTTCATTGCTATGCCACCAAGCCATCTTTCTGATGAAGTTACTTCCATAGTGTTTGAGTTTAGGGGTCCAAGACATAGTCCAAGAATGAAGATCCAGTAACATACTTCAAAGTCAGAGCATTGTGCAACATTGGCGGGGAGGGTGGTAAGGAGTAGAAGGGAGATATGAATCATGGTGTTCCTGTGTACCAGTCGCCATTCGCTTTCTTGGTGATATTAGTCATTGGTTTGGTACATGTGGCTGGAGAAATCCAGGCAATTGTCTGCATTTTGCAAGCACAAAAGACCCTGCATATGCTGGAAGACACACAAAATGCTGGTGGAACTCAGTAGGTCAGGTAGCATGGATGGAAATAAACAGTTGATGTTTCAGGCCGAGACGCTTCATCAGGACTGGAAAGGAAGGGGGAAGAAGCCAGAATAAGAAGGTGGGGGAGGGGAAGGAGGACAAGCTGGAAGGTGGTAGGTGAAGCCAGGTGGGTGGGGGTGGGGTGAAGTAAGAAGCTGGGGGTGATAAGTGAAAAAGACAAAGGTCTAGAGAAGGAATCTGATAGGAAAGAAGAGTGAATCATGGGAGAAAGAGAAGGAGGAGGGTCACCGGAAGTAGGGGATTGGCAGTTGAGGAGAATAGGTTAAAGAACAAAGTGGGCAAATGAATCTGCATTTTGTAGATGGTTGTCACTGTAGTCAGGGTCTGCCAACAAGTTTGGGATCAATGTGCAGAATCAAAAATGTTGTCCCAGTCAAACTAGCTGCCTTTCTCTGGTCAGACCACAAGTCGGAGGATCATGAAATACTTTCCATTTGCTTGCACGGGTGTAACACCAATAACTTCTGAGAAGATGCATGCTATTCGGGGAAATATAGCTGGATTCCACATTTTATCCTAAACACTGATCATCTTCACACTGACACACCATGGAAAGGAAAACAGAGTATACACTTCCGGTCAAAGACCCTTCATCTTAATTGACACAGAAAAGCTGCCAGTCATGTTGAAGAAGATCTCTGGGCTGCATTGAAGATGGTGAGTATTTGGAATGAGGTACTGTAGTGGTGGAGTCAGATACTATTATAATAGTAAAAGGCATTTGGAACAGATAAACAGCAGAGGGATACACACCTGATGTGGGAAATGGAATTAGCATACATAGACATCACGGTCAACATGGACAAGGTGGGTCATATAGACCACTTCTGTGTTGCATGCTTCTATGATCTACAATTTAAGTACCACACAAAGGAAGCTTCACCTGACATCCAACGGCAGAGTGAACTATCAGGTTTGAAGCTCTGAATCTTTGATGAGGTTTTGCATTTCTGGGTTTTGCAATACATATAAGGAAGTCTGAGACTCCGATTTCAATGTCTGAACACCAGTGGTTTCAATTGTATTGAGTAAAACAATCTAGCCAATGAATTATAAGCTCACAAGCCCTTATATTAAGCCACATTTTTGAAGATTGCCACTACTAAATGCCTTAAAAAGACCTACATGCTTTGAATGGAAAAAGCATCAGGTAATTTGCTGCCTGCGTTTCCAAGACAGGTTGATTTGAAATTGTTTCAGATTCCATCCTTGGTGTGTCAAGGAAACTTCATTGTGCACTGGGTGTGGAAAAGATTATTTCTTCTACAGTTCCATCTGGGGACACTAGCCGGAAATGAAGGTTTGAGATCTGTCACTTGTGTTTGCCAGACTCCTTCAAGGTATACTACATCTCCAATAAAGCTAAATGTCAACTGCCCACTTGATACATGTATTGATTGGTTAGTACCTGCTATGTCAATCTTGACAATAAAATCTTGACAAGTTCCTCTCCTTTTGTGTCAGTACCCCTTCTAAATGCAATCCTTCTTGTTCTCACCTTCATTTCCCTGAAGATACGTTAACCCTGCCCTTACAAGTAGATGTAGTGTGAAAGGAGGCTGTTCAGCTCATTCAGACTTTACTGTCACTATGTAAGACCATCCCAGACAGCCCTCCCACCAATACCCTGCGAATTATTTCCCTTAAGGTACTCAACTACTCCCTTAGTATTGTGCTCCAGGCTCCAGCCACTCACTATGTCAAAAATATTTCACTTGACACTTCTGATTCTGCGCCACAGGGGTCTTAGCTCTTCATCAATGGGAACTATCTCTTGATTTGTTTTCAATACACTCTTTTAAATACCTCACTACCCCTTCTGTTCCAAGGAGAACAACCTCATATTCTCCAGTCTGTCCACATTAGTTCGGGAATCATTTGAATCAATACTTACTGCACTTTCTATAAAGGATAACATTTTCCCACAAAGTATGGCACAGAACAACAGAAGAATTATATCTGAATCAGTGTTCGATAAATATTCACCATTTTATTGTTCTGCTTTGACCCTGCTTTTATAAAGCCCTGAAGACAATATGCTTTTCCAGGCTTTTTCAATCAGCCCCACCACTTTCAATAAACTATGCACATTTACCCAAGATCTTTCTGCTGTTGTACTCCTTTTAAACAATGCCCCTTAATTTACATTACATCTCATTCTTCCTGCTACACAGTATACTTCACATTTTTCACCATTAAATTTTGCTACATTTCCATCCATGTAACAATCCTGTCTTTATATATCCTTTATGTCTGTCACTACTCTCCTCAAAGGTCAGTTTGCATCACCTACCCTGTACACCTACAGTAAGTATATATTATTTTTATACTGTATATTGAGAAAAGTTGTAGTTCTAGTATTGACTCTTGGAAAATTCCATTATATGTTTACCCCTATTCCACGCAACAGCCTTTCACTTCTATTCTGTGTGTTCTGATATAAGCATGCTGGCTATAGCCTCTTTTATTCTATGGTCTATGACTTAATCACAAGCTTACTTACCGTCTTTCTGTACATATTTTGAAGTCCATTCATACCATGTCAACTGGATTTTCTTCGGCAAGCTTTTCTGTTACTTCATTGAACAACTCCTATCAATCTAGTTAGATACAATTTGTGTTTTAACAATTCCAAGCCAGTTTTCTCTTATCAATCTGCACTAGCTCAAGTGATTGCTAATTCTGTCCCACTTTATCACTTCACCAATTTTGAACACAGTTGCATTCCTCAAGTACACTATTCTGCATATTCCCATCTCAGGGTCTATCTTTCCTAAAAATTCATGGTTAGTCTCCCCAGTAGCTGCTCCTATTGTAGTAGAAAAACAGCCAAGATCAATGTTACAATGACATCTCTGTCCTTGACCTCTCTGGAGTTATTGAAAAAATTGACCATATTCCCCAATACTTCTCCTACATTGCACAGCCAGGACTAGCCTCATTTAGTTCACTTGCATCAGTCCAAAGAAAGCAGAATATCACCATCATTACTATTAGAAACTGTTGAGGATCAATCTATGATGTTTGTCTCTGCCTTACTTGCATTACTTGGAGATATCACCAAGAGGCGCAGTGTTGTGTTTTAAAATTTTCCAACACACGATCACCTCTTTCAGCTACCCCAATTCCCCAAATCTGCTTGAATTTTCAACAGCTGCCCATTTACATACTACATTTCCCTTGATCAAACATTAGCAAGAGCATAATGTACTCTTTCAACCAATTCCGTTGTCCTTAACCTCAAGCTGAAGTTGAAAAAGCATTCTGAACCCATTCACTCTTCCATAGAAATGCTGCCTATCTCCACCACTGCAGTATCACTGGGGTTCCTCTCTGGTTCCCTTGTATCCATTTGCATCCTTAAGTTAGCAAAAAATCAACAAATAAGCAACCACTTAAGTTTGCTTTTGATGGGCGAACTTCCACTCTGCTATCCGCTTTGTGTGAAGAGGCATTTCTACGATCTCTCTCAAATGGCATGTTCCAGGTTAGGTTCTCTTGACTCCTTTCCCATGGGTTTCAAATCCGATGTATGTCAAACATACATCTCAATGCATTTTAAAAGGCTAAAACCCTCAATTATTTCACTCCTTAATCTTTTATATTCAAAGAATAGTCACCTCTTTCACATAATCCCTCATAATCTAACACCTGCAGCAATAGACCTACTCAGAATCAGAATCAGGGCTAATATCATTGGCATATGTCATGAAATTTGTTGTTTTGCAGCAGCAGTACGTTGCAATACATAATAATAAAAACTATAAATAACAGTAAGTTTATATACAGTATATATTTTTAAAAATAAATTAAATAAGTAGTGCAGAAAGAGAGGGAATTATAAGAAATACTGAGGTAGTATTCATGGATTCATTGTCCATTCAGAAGTCTGATGGCAGAAGAAGCTGTTCCTGAAAGGTTGAGTGTTTGTCTTCAAGATCCTGTAGCTCCTCCTTGATGGTACCAATCAGAAGAGGGCATGTCCTGGGTGGAGGGAATCCTTAATGATGGATGCCTTTATTTTGAGGCATCACCTTTTGAAGGTGCCCTGGATGCTGGGGAAGCTAGTGCCCAAGATAGAGCTGGCTGAATTTACAACTTTCTGCAGTGGCCCCTCCATACCAGATGGTGATGCAACCAATTGGAATGCTCTGCACAGTACACTAGTGGAAATTGACAGGAGTCTGTGACATACCAATTCACATCAAACTCCAAATGAAATATAGTCACTGCTGTCCCTTCTTTGTAACTGCAGTACGTTGGGCCCAGGGTAGATCCTTAGAGATGCTGACAACCAGGAGCTTGAAACTGCTCACCCTTTCCACTTCTGATCCCTCAATAAGGATGGGTGAGCTCATCTGGGCATGAAGCATCACAGCATTCATGATGTTTGGTAAAGGAAGTATTGGCCTGCAAGCCGTCAGAGCAATCGTGCATCAGATTCCATCTCTAATCTCAATCGCAATGAGATTAGCCTTCTGTAGGTTGTTCCTGGACTTATTGTATAGTTCTCAATCACCGGTCTTGAATGCCACAAACCTAGCCCTCAGCAGACTATCAATCTCCTGGTTTATCCATGGTTTTGGGTTATGTTCTCAAGGGCACAAACTCATCCTCAGGGGTCTTGATGAAATCAGTGACAACTTCTGACTTGAAAATGAATTCCTGAATATTGTCCAGTCCATTGACTCAAAATAGTCCTGTAAGCACTCCTCTGCCTCCCTTGACCATACTTTTTTGTTCCTCACCACTAGTGATGTGGTCTTTAGTCTCTCCCTATAGAAGTACAGCTGTTTCTTTAAGGTTGTTATAACTGGGGGAGGTAATGAGGACGTTTCCACTACCTACTAAATGTTCCCAAAGGCTTTAATCTCAAATAGCCTCTGACAACCAAGGCCAGCTCCTGTCCTACATGTGTGGCCTAGCTACTAGGTCCAGCAGAACTATTTCTACTGACAGAAGAAGGGTCAAAGGCAGGTTACTAGTGCTTTAAAACCAGTAGCTCCATGAAGATGGGGTTCATCAGCTATGGTTTGCAGCTCATCTGGAAGGAAAACTGATTGCAAACCTTTGCTGCCCACTCATGGGGAAGGCTTTGGGAGTTAAACCCCCAAGGAAAAATATGGAGCTGGAGTCCCTAAAGCAGTCCTATGTTGAGTTCAACACTGACTGACAACTCTTGCAAAGCTGCTGGTGCCAAATTGTATCAATTTCTGCTGTTCCTTCGGCTGCGTGGAGAAGGGGAGCCTGCTATGTGGGTGTCAGCTTACTCTCTATATCATACTGATTTGGCTTGTGTATCACATGGACAGCTGGGATGCAAAATCCATTGTCGGCACCAACCTTAAGCATGCCTCAAGAAGTACAGCCAGGTGACAAACTGTATGACATTTCATTCACTCTCCTCACTTTTCCAATAGCTGCCTAGCCTTCAAGCTGTCCTCCAACCTGAACATCTGGGACTCTGCAAATCTCTATCTTTCAAGATGATCTACCTTCAAATCCACATCTCTAAATCTTCAAATATGTTTCCTTAGAAATGGAAGGCCATCAAGTGCACAACTGGAATAACCAATCTCAGTCTAATTGCACATGTGAGGCACACCAAGATATTTTTCTGCGTTAAAAGCGATATATAAAGAAAGTTATTATGACTCCAGGCACGATATTTTGAATCAGACTTTCTATAGAGATTTCAATCAGGAATATAAACAGCACAAATACATAATGAAAAGGGATAGAATGAATGAATGCTTTGGACTGCTTAATTCTCTCTCTCTCTCTCTCTCTCTCTCTCTCTCTCTCTCTCTCTCTCTCTCTCTCTCTCTCTCTCTCTCTCTCTCTCTCTCTCTCTCCCTCCCTCCCTCCCTCCCTCCCTCCCTCCCTCCCTCCCTCTCTCCCTCTCTCCCTCTCCCTCTCCCTCTCCCTCCTGAGAGCTCTTCACATTTGAACATACGGATTAGGAGTAGTTAACCCAGCTCATCTAGAATATTTCACTATTTAATAGCTGATTTGACTGTAACCTCAACTCCATAATTCTGTCTACCCAGGGTAACCTTCGTGGGATTTCTTCCACAATCAGAATAAGTGCTGTTAAGTTAACTGGCTAATGTAAATCACCCCTTACTGTAGACTAATAGCAAAAAGACTGAAAGGGGAGCTGATAGATGTGTGTATCAGAGAATAAGTTGCAAGGGTATAGGGAAATATGGAGATTTAGAATGGGCATACTGAGATTGGAATTGGAATTGGTTTATTATTGTCACACGTACCAAGGTAGAGAGAAAAGCTTGTCTTGCATTAGAATTCATACATTTCAGATGATTACATATCACATTATTGAGGAACAGCAAGGTAAACTAATAACAGAGTGCAAAATAAAGTGCAAAAGCCACACAGAACGTGCAGTACAGTTAGACAGTAAGATGCAAAACCATAGGGAAGTAGATTATGAAGTCTAGGGGAATCATTTAATAGTTTTATAACAGTAGGATAGAAGTTGTCTATGAGCCTGGTAGTACATGCTTTCAAGCTTCTGTATTTTCCACTCGATAGGAGAGCGAAGAGAAAATGGCTAGGGCTACAGGCACAAAATGCTGGAAGAATTCAGCATCTATGAGGCAACATCTATGGAAAAGAGTGGATCGAGACATCGACTGTCTGCTCTTCTCCATTGATGCCTGGCCTGCTGAGTTACTCCAGCATTTTGTGTGAATTTTCTAACATTCGCAGATTTTCTATTCTCCAGTGTCTGGGAGAAGCTTGCATCCCCTCTTTGGAGCTGGCAAAGATCAGTTGGACCCAATGACCTCCTTCTACTAACCTGTCATGAATTATGCACAAGGACAATTAATTAACTCTGCATTGCACAGCTCATCAATCTCTCACCACTGAGATAATACATTTTATGTTTCCTGCCACAAAAAAAAAGAATTTTCATAATAAACTCTTCTTGGGCTTCCAGCGGGTACCAGAGAAGAGTATTTGTCATTTATGCTTTTTTCAAAAATTGTATGTTCCCTCATAGATTTTTAAATGGGCAGAGATCTGATAATTGAACTATTCATTCCTTGAGCCGCTTCACAGCTTGCTACCTGTTGTTAAATCAGCAAACTAAACAGCCATATCTTCAGTATTTTCATCTAAGACATTTAAGAAGTTGAAGTCCTGGCACCAATTCCTGTGGCAAATGACTTGTTACATTTTGCCAACTAGAAAAGACCTATTTATACCTCATCTCTGCTTCCTGTTAGCCAACTAATCTTCCCTCCATGCCAAATGCTGCCCCTTATAACAGGTGTGTTTATTTTCCTGCCATAACAAATGATGATGTCCCATATTAAGTCACTTCTGACAGCCTAACTATGGTATGAATACTGGTTCCCTTCTTCAAAGAACTGCACAAAATCAACCAATGCTCTCACAAAATGATATTTACTTTGCATGATTACCTTAAATTTTTGAATTTTTGTACCTGCTCTTTTAAATAGAAGTTACAAACATTTTTCCTGTGATAGATTCTAAGATACCTGGCCTGTAGCTTCTTGCTCTTTTTGCCTACTGTCTTCGTGATTAAAACCTGCTACCTATCTAGAGAAGCTTAGAACATTAAAACAAATACATGAACTCTCCCCAGCCACATCTTTTAAGTTTCTATTATGAACTTCTGTCAGGAAATGCTGAGGAAACTTGACCCAACTGCAGAGCAGCAAAGACAATTTAGTGGTGAACGATAACCTCAATAATACACTACAAAGTAGTAAGTCACAAGAAGCCACGAAACAAAAGGGTACAGGTACTAAACACCTCAGGCAACAAGGCAATTGAAGACCAGAAGCAACTGGTTGAGGTCAGTTGGTTCAATGAGTGAACAAGGGCTGTGGATGAGAGATGGCTTTAAGTAGGCAGCAAGTGATGAGTTGGAAACGGGTGGAGGGTGCTTCCTATCACAAACAAGAGAAAATCTGCAGATGCTGGAAATCCTAGCAACACACGCAAAATGCTGGAGAAACTTAGTAGTCGAGGTAGCACCAATGGAAAGGAGTACAGTCAACGTTTCAGGCCAAGATCCTTCATCAGGACTGGAGAAAATAAGATGAGGAGTCAACGTAAGAAGATGGGGGAGGGGAGGAAGAAACACAAGGTGATGCATGAAACCGGGAGAGGAGAAGGAGTGAAGTAAAGAGCCTAGATTTTGATTGGTGAAAGAGATTTAGGGCTGGAGAAGGGGGAACCTGATAGGAGAGGACCAAAGACCATGGAAGGAAGAAAAGCAGGAGGAGCACCAGAGGGAAGTGATGGGCAGGTAAGGAGATAAGGTGAGAGAGGGAAATGAGAATGGGGAATGGGGAATGGTGAAGTGGGGGGGGGGGGCATTACTGGAAGTTTAAGAAATGGATGTTAATCCTACACTACATCGACAACTGCATTGGTGCTGCTTCCTGCACCCTTGCGGAGCTTGTCAACTTCATCAATTTTGCCTCCAACTTCCACCCTGCGCTCAAATTTAGCGGGTCCATTTCTGACAACTTCCTCCCCTTTCTCAATCTTTCTGTCTCTATCTCTGGAGACAGCTTATCTACTGATGTCTATTATAAACCCACTGACTCTCACAGCTGCCAGGACCATACCTCTTCCCACCCTGTAAATTGTAAAAATTCCATCCCCTTCTCTCAATTCCTCTGTCTCCGCCACATCTGCTCTCAGGATGAGGCTTTTCATTACAGCATGAAGGAGATGTCCTCCTTCTTCAAAAAAAGGGGCTTCCCTTCCTCCACCATCAACCTGCCCTCAAACACATCTCTTCCATTTTGTACATATCAGCTCTCATTCCATCCTCCTGCCACTCCATCAGGGATGGAGTTCCTCTTGTCCACACCTACCACCCCACCAGCCTCCATGTACAGCGCATAATTCTCTGTAACTTCCACCATCTCCAACAGGATCCCACCACAAAGCACCATCATTTCCTCCTGCACCACACCCCCCCCCCCACTTTCTGCTTTCCACAGGGATCTCTCCCTACACGACTCCCTTGTCCATTCATCTCTCCCCACTGATCTCTGACCTCGTATTTACCCTTGCAAGTGGAACAAGTGCTACACCTGCCCCTGCACCTCCTGCTTCACTACCATTCAGGGCCCCAAACAGTCCTTCCAAACATAGACTGGGAGACCGCTTCACCGAACACCTATGCTCTCTCTGTCAGAAAAAGTGGGATCCCCCACTAGCCAGCCATTTTAATTCCACTTCCCATTCCTATTCTGACATGTCAGTCCATGGCCTCTTCTACTGTCGTGATGAGGCCACACTCAAGTTTGAGGAGCAACACCTTGTATTCCGTTTGGGTAGCCACCAACCTGATGACATGAATGTCAATTTCTTGAACTTCCAGTAATACACATCCGTCCTTCACCATTCCCCATTCCCATTTCCCTTTCTCACCTTGCCTGCCCATCGTCTCCCTCTAGTGCTCCTCCCGCTTTTCTTTCTTCCATGGCCATCTGTCCTCTCCTCTCAGGTTCCCCCTTCTCCAGCTTTGTATGTCTTTCACCACTCAAATTCCCAGCTCTTTACTTCAATCCTCCCCTCACCCTCCTGGTTTCACCTATCACCTTGTGTTTCTTCCTCCCTTCTCCCTACCTTCCTATTCTGACTCCTCGTCTTTTTTTCCAGTCCTCATCAAGGGTCTCGTCCTGAAACATCGACTACACTCGTTTCCATAGATGCTGTCTGGCCAGCTGAGTTCCTCCAGCATTGTGTGTGTGTGTGTGTTGGTAGGTGACTCCTGTTAGCTGGGTGGAGACTGGGAGGTGACTCTTCCTGAAAGATTGCTCAGGGGTCTGTGCAGACCTGACAGGACCATTCTCCCCCAAACGGCCAGCAACCGATGGTCCAGAGCAATCCAGATAGCTCTGGTGGAGCTTCTCGATGAGTGATGGATCCAAGATGCAACTGGCAGCACCCTAGACCTAGAAATTGCAGTAGGAGTTTCAGATGAGCGATGTAGCTGTTTAAGGGAGCACGGTGGAGACCATTCAATGACAGCACACACTTTCTCTGGGTCCATGGTTATGCCTTGGGATGAAAGGATGTAATTCAAGAAGGAGTGCATGACTGGAATAATAAATAACATGCATGAATAAATAACTGGAGTGCAGAACTGCCATTTGTCTAACTCGCAGTATAGCTGGTTTCTGAAGAGACGCTGAAGGACTGAATGGATATCCCAGATGTGGTCTTGGAGAAGAGGGGGATGTCCTCGAGGTAGACAAACACATACCTGTGTCGCATGTCTCATAGGATTTTGTTAATGAAGGGTTGGAAAACAGCTGGACTATTGGAAAGTCTGAATGGCATCACCAAGTATTCGCAGTGACCAGTGGGTGTTATAAACACTGTCGTCCTTTCTTTCTTCTGGCAGATGTGGATCTGGTTGTACACACTCCACAGATCCAGTTTGGTGAAGATCTGGGCCTCAGAGTGTTGTCAATGCACCACTCATTAAGCAGAGAGGATAGTGGTTCTTACGGGTGATTTTGTTGAGTCCTCAGTAGTCCATGCAGGGATGAAGACCCCGCCATCTTTTTTTTTTTGACAAAGAAGAATCCTGCACTGGCTGGGGCCTGGATTGTCGAATGAAGCCATGCTGTAGTACTTCAACAATGTAGTCATTCATAGTTTGGGTCTCGGGGAGGAGAGGGAATACAGATGACCTCAGAGAGGGATGGAGCCCAGGAGGAGGCCGTTAACACAGTTGTATGGCCTATGCAACAGCAGGGTGCTGGCTTCCTTCTTACTGAAAGCAACGGCAAGATCATGGTATTATTCCTGTGGGAGCTTGGTGAGGTCGAGGGTTTCCTCCATCTCCACTGATTTAAAGGGTGAAGTCATTTGAGCGAGCAACTCCACTGTGAACCAGATGACCAAGTGAAATGAGGATTGTGAGTGGAGAGCCAGGGTAGCCCAAGATGAGAGAAGAACTTGGATGGTCTCACGGTGTTCTCCAATGCTCATCTGCACGAGCTGTGTGTGCGGTCTGACCATCCCAGACCACAGAAGGGGTGACAGTAGGCTCATTAGGAAGTCCATGCTGCACACACAGAGAGTCTGGTTGAGAAAGTTGCCTGCTGCACTGGAATCCACCAGAGCCCGTGTGTGTGTAGAGCTGTCAAAGTGTGGAGGAGGACAAAGAGTGGGTTGGGTTATGGTGCTGGAATGAGAGGCTGGGGGAGGCTACCAGATAGAAGACCCCTCATCTTTCCCTGGTGGTGCAGACTCCCAAGTTATCCACTGACGCACACACTCTCAGAGTGCTCAGGGAGATGAGCTCTCCCTAGCTCTCTGGGTTCTGCATGCGTTCCTGAGGAGGGTCCCGCAGTCTGGAATTGTTCTAGGAACAGAACTGGAGGTCTAGCTGACAATCTGGAAGGCTGCTCCAAGACAATTGTCAATATAGAGGGCCAGTGTGATGATGCTTTCAAGGTCAGTGGATATCTCTAGGGTAGACAGCTGGTCTTTCAAGCACTCCAAGAGGCTGCTTAGGTCAGCAGTGTTTCCAGCTGGAGTCTGCCCTGAGGGTCCTGAATTCCACAGTTTAATCCAGCACCGAGAGGGAGCCTTGACGCAGATGAAGAACCTGATCCACTTGCCAAATGGTCAAACACATGTCACATCTCAATGTGAAATCCTCAGATATGTTGCAAATGGGGGCCTTATTGTCCCAGTTTCTGGCGTAAGTCAGATCTCACCCAGTCAAGAGAGGGATGACGAAGGCAATCTTGCCCTGGTCTGTAACATTCAGAGATGGCTGGACCTCGAAGTGCAAGACACATTGGGACAGGAAGCTGCAACACCGAGTTGGGGATTCATCAAAGTGTGTGGCCACTGAAATCTGGGGTTCTGAGGACGGAGGTTTACAGGTATGGGGTTGGGGCGGAGATGGAGAGTTGGTTGAGGGTGGCAAGGAGATGGTCAGTGGTTTCCTGCTGCTTTTGGATCATTTGCTCATGTTGATCGACAAATTCCTTTAGGCAAGCAATCTCTGCTGGTCAATCACTGGTTCACTCAGCCTGTCAGGAAATGTACAGCAGGCTTGACCCAAAAGCAGAGCACTGGAGACAGTTTAGAGAGGGTGATAATTTTACTAATAAACTACAAAATCATAATCCTCGAGGGGCCACGAAACAAGAGAGAACAGGTACTAACCACCACAGGCAACAAGGTAACTGAAGGCTAGGAGCAACTAGTTGAGGCTGGTGGGCTCAATGAGTAAACAAGTGCTTTGTATGAGGGCTGCGTTTAAATAGGCTGCAGGTGATGAGTTGGAAATGAGTGGCAGGTGATTTCTGTTAGCTGGCTAGAGACTAGGAGGCACCTGACTGTGCAGGCCCAACATGTTTGACAGGACCTGAGGACTTCTCAGTCTGCAGTACAAACAATTTGCTCAGTGCCATTTACTATTAGTTGCAATTTGCCCTCTCTTCCAGTTTCTAATCTTTAACTGTTTCTTTAATGGTCTTGTAGCCGATGTAATGAAAACTGATGTAAAGTGCTGGTTAATTCATCTGCCATCTCCTTGTTCCCGATTACTAATTTCCTGGATTCATCTTCTTCAGGACTATTCACACTTTGCAGACTTTTTTTTAACTGTCAATCCACATTCATTATCTGTTTTGAAATTGCTGTATTTCTTTATCTGATACTCATCTTTTCCTTATTTTTTTTATTAATGGTTTGCTTTTTCATGTATTCTATGCAATTTTCTAACCCGCTGCTTATCTTTGTTTAACTGTATTCATTTCCTTTAGGTTTAATACCTTGTTTGACTTTTTTTAAAATTAGGATGGTAGATACATCTTTTATACGTCCTGACGAAGGGTCTCGGCCCGAAACGTCGACAGCGCTTCTCCCTATAGATGCTGCCTGGCCTGCTGTGTTCCACCAGCATTTTGTGTGTGTTGTTGTTTGTACATCTTTTATAATCTTGCTTTCTCTTTGGAATGTAACTGCTCCATCCATTCTGAAAAATCTCCCTTAACACCCCCCACTGCATTTCCACTGAGCTATCCTTCAACTTAATTTGCCTCTTGACCTTAGCCTGCTTTGCTTTCATGTCCTCATAATTGCAATTACTAAGTTTAACATAATAGTTTTGGACTCATTCTTATTTCTATCAATGTAAACCAGAGATGCAGCCTGGAATTGCACAGACCTGGAACCAGAACTGTTTCCTTCGAAGCCTGTTTCTGGAGCACCGCCTGGACGGTGTTTACTTAGTTCTCACTGGAAGCGTTCTTTACCACAATCATAATAGGTCTTAGATCCTTGCCATGCTTCCCATCGAATGGAATAATGTCTTAGTTGGTTACAACTTATTTATTTAAGTTTGCTTGTTCTGACATTGCCTGCACTCAGGAAATCCTTCTATAAAGATCATCTACAAGTAAACATTTATTTATTAAGTTACAAAGACGAACAGGCCATTCTAGCCCTTCAAGCTGTGCCACCCAGCAGTTCCATTTTAATCCAAGACTACTCACGGGACAATTTCCAATGATCAATTAACCTACCAACTGGTACGTTTTTGGATTATGGGAGGAAGGAAGGATTGTCACAGGAAGAACGTACGAACTCCTTACAGGCAATGGTGGGAATTGAATCGTGTTGCCAGTGTTGTAAAGCATTATGCCAACTGCTATGCTACCAATTGTAGGAGAGTTCCATCGAAGTTCAAATTAAATGACAAAACCATTACTTACAATTCCCCATCACATAGATACTTTCAGCCTGAAAATCAATTCTGCTCCTATCCCAACCTGTTTTCCTAATTCTTGATTCCTCAACCCAAACTCAAAGACCTAACAATATGCACACGAGTGAATCTGCAGACGGTGGAAATAAATAAAAACACAAAATGCTGGCAGAACTCAGCAGGCCAGACAGCATCTATCGGAGGAGGTAGTGACGACGTTTCGGGCCGAAACCCTTCATCAGGAGTGAAGTAACATGGGATGGTCGAGGGGGGATAAGAAGTGGGGGGAGGGATAAAGTAGAGAGCTAGGAAGTGATAGGCTGGAGGGAAATGGGCTAGGGGGAAGGTGGAGAATTATGGGAAATAAAAGAGAAAGAAAGGTAGGGCTGGGGGGAGATTATAGTGAGGGGGGAAAAAGAGAGAGAAAGAGAACCAGACTAAAATAATAGATAGGGATGGGGGTAAGGGGGGTGCAGGGGTATCAACGGAGGTCCGTAACTTCCGCCACCTCCTACGTGATCCCACCACCAGCCACATCTTCCCCTCCCCCCCCACTCTCGGCTTTCCACAGGGATCGCTCCCTACGCGACTCCCTTGTCCGTTCATCACCCCCCCCCCCATCCCTCCCCACCGACCTCCCTCCGGGCACTCATTCCTGCAAACGGAAGAAGTGCTACACCTGCCCCCACACTTCTTCCCTCACCACCATCCCAGGCCCCAGACAGTCCTTTCAGGTGAGGCACCACTTCACCTGCGAGTCAACTGGGGTGATATACTGTATCCAGTGCTTCCGATGTGGCCATTTATACATTGGGGAGACCCGCCGCAGACTGGGAGACCGTTTCGCCGAACACCGGCGCTCAGTCCTCCAGCAGTGGCGGGATCTCCCTGTGGCCACACACTTCAATTCCACAGACCACTCCCACTCCGACATGTCTGTCCATGGCCTCCTCTACCGTCAAGATGAGGCCACACGCAAGTCGATGGATCAATACCTTATCTCCTGCCTAGGTAGCCTCCTACCTGCCGGCATGAACATCCAACTCACAGACCTCCATTGATACCCCTGCCCCCCCTTACCCCCATCCCTATCTATTATTTTAGTCTGGTTCTCTTTCTCTCTCTTCCACCCCCCCCCCCCCCCACCCACTATAATCTCCGCCCAGCCCTACCTTTCTTTCTCTTTTATTTCCCATAATTCTCCACATTCCCCCAGCCCATTTCCCTCCAGCCTATCACTTCCCAGCTCTCTACATCATCCCTCCCCCCACTTCTTAGCCCCTCTCCACCATCCCATGTTACTTCACTCCTGATGAAGGGTTTCGGCCCGAAACGTCGTCACTACCTCCTCCAATAGATGCTGTCTGGCCTGCTGAGTTCTGCCAGCATTTTGAGTTTTTATTTGACCTAACAATATGTTCTGGAATTATAAGAATTAACTTCACTTGACAGCACATGATGCTGCATTGGATTCAAGGTTAAATATCTAGACAACCTTATATTAAAGAACTAATCATGGAAAAATTTGGGAGTCAGTGGAAAATTTGAATTTAAACTTTATTCCAGAAATAATCTACAGATATTTTCTTGAATGAAAGCCATTGAATGTAATATACGGTAAAAAGAAAAACTTCCTGCAAATTTTAGGCCACATTTGTCATAGCCGGAAGCAATTTCAATACATTCACCACCCAGATATATAATTTATTATATTTGATAGCCTAAAGGCAATCAATACAGCCTACCTTAATATCTCATGATGATTTTATAAAATCGATCTATTCTAATCTCACTTCTAGTGTAACCTGAAAATATTTCAAATGGCTCTATTAGACCCTCTTAGTTCATATGCACTATTACCAAACTTTCTTAATGACTCTTCCTCATATTTTAGCTCATCTCTAATTAAAACCCTTTGTTATTTCCAGAGCTGACTACTCCATCTTTCTGCAGTGGGTCTCTCAATTTTTAACTCCTCCAAATTTCAGGTCATCCAATGTTACACCGTCTACTATCTAAATCATACCAAATCCAATTTCTGCAAGATATTCAGCTCTAAGTCATTGAGGAACCATGGATGCACATGGACAGGACCAAAAGTGGAGAATTTGGTGGTAAGGAAACATAGATTGTGGAGGAAAGGGAAGACAGTGCTTATTTCCCTTGCAATGTTTGGTTGGAGGAAATTCCTGCTTGTTGGACATCTGCCATAGGAAATTCATAGCCATGCTGTAGACAATAGAGTGGTGGAACTGAAGACAGAAATATATCAGATACTGAAATAATAATGAGTGCTTTCTGATTATTTATTATTTTCACTGAAGAATTTATTAAAATTACACATAGGTGCAGAACAGGTTTTTTTTTGCCCCAAAATGGAAAAACACACTTGATAAAATATTTCTACACCTTTGGTGTCCTTTCTCATGTTACATTAATATAATGAGGGTTCAGAGTGTGGGAGAGATGGATTAGATGAGAAAGCTGGAAGCTGAGGGAGTCTTTAGCCTCATGGAAAGGTGGGAAGTGTTAAATAAATAAGAGCAGGGGCAAAGTATTCCATGAGTAGTCTTATTGGAAGTGATGGAGTAGATTAAGACTGCAGTAGATGGGGCCAGTTAACTGAGATTTGAGACTGTAACAGGGAATCATTGTGCTATCCACAATCCCTGATCACAGAAAACTGAGCAGTGTTGACCCGAGCATAGAACCTAATGATAGTTCAATCTGACTAATATTTGTTAATGCACATTTTGGGCAAGCTTAACAACAATTATTTGAATTATTAAAATAAGCAATTATTTTGAATAAATATGGGGGGGGGCAGAATTCAGTAGAATCCATGTTAAATTTAGCTTCAAGCCTTACTGGATTAGAGGTAGAAAAATAGTGTCTAGTATCTATGTCCTTTGATGTTGATTACATTTATATAATTTGCATTTACTTATGATTTTTACTTTAGTCTCATATATATGACTATATTGATTTATGTTTATCTATATAAGGCACTTTGAGCCTGGATTTTAATGTATGAACAGTGCTATAAAGTTATTATTAAAGTTATTAAAGGTATAAATAAACTTATTTTTATTATGTCCACTTAAATACAATTCATATTTGTTCAACTTACAATTAAAAGTTTTAGTAGTTAATTGATTTTTTTTCCAGAATGTGGAACTCCAATGAATTGTGCTCCAAACCAAATCATTGTAGAACATTACTTGGTAACCAGGATCAAAATCAATAAGTATGCAATCTACACACAAGTATACTAACCTGCACCATTCACCTTTATTTTCCATCAAATGGAGAGCAAAAGCTATAACACAGAACAAAGAGAAACACAATACATGTCAATCTGTACTTCCTATCAAAGAAAAATATCTTGAAAAGAAATTATGTATTCAATGTGATTTTCATTCAGGTACATAGAAGTAATGACACGCTTCAATCTAAGAAAAACAAATGAGGAAATGTTTTAATAAGCCTTTGGCTACAATCACACAGACTGGGAATTAAGTTATTGCTGTGTATTGATTTAGATTAGTTGCATTAGATACTACCCATTTCGTTCACAAATGAAACATAGTTTAAGGAAAATAAACACAAAAGATAAATGACTCAGGAATGAACATTTATACACCATCTCTGTTAAACTCTTTGACATTCCAAAGCAATTTCTCATTACTTCTGAAGTGCAGACAATGTTGCAATGTACAATTACTTGCATTTATATAGCACCTTTAAATTAGGAAAAAAAACATCCAAGGCACTTCGGAGAAGTATTATCAAATGCAGTTTAACACAAGGTACTTAAGGAGGCATGAAGGGTAATTTAGGAAAAGGTTAGCTTAATGTGATCAATTTTAAGGAGTGTCTTAAAGAAAGAGAGGTTGGAAGATAAAAGGAATGGTAATTAAAATTGCTCCCGGCAATTGGGAAGTGACAAGAGTTTGTAGAATTGCAAGAGGTTATAGAGATAGAGACAGGCAAGTCCATTTAGGGATTTGAAAACAATGAGAATTCTAAAATTAGGGTGCTGTCAGATCAAATGCTAAATAGAACAACCTGCATTGACTATGGTTATGAGTGAGCAGGCTTGGTGCAAACTTGAACATGGACAGGAACATTTGAATGTGCTCTCACTTGTGGAGGATGGAATTTGGGAATTATCTTGGAGTTCATTGCAAATACCGAATGTAAGGATATGGATTTCAGTCACTCAAGCAAGAGTAGGGATGGAACTTTGAGATATGTGGTTGTAAACACTTCTCACCTTCAAGTATTATTCAAATATTGTGAACAAATGAACTGATCAGGAAACCAGGTTGCAAGAATCAAGACAATGATGTCAGCTTTTCCAATAATTTGTTGCAAGAAATTACTACCTTTTACAAACACCTCCTCTGATTTTGAAAGTCAAAAAATTATTTAGTATTGGAAAGGTGGGTTAAATAAATATTTTGTTTAAAAATTTGCTTATTTCATGTATTAAACAAGTTGGTCCTAATATTTACAGGGAATGAGCAGAACAGAACAGTGTTTTTGTAAGCCATTTTAGGTTTCAGTAATTAGGGAAATGGACAAGTTCTACTGACTTTAATGACAAGGCACACCATTTATTTTAAAGTGCTTCCCAGTGAAGAGATGCCAAGATTCAGGATATACCTTGGCATCAGTAAAAGTCTATATTTGGCACAGTCTCCAGTAACCAGGAAATTGCTGTAGAGGTTTTGGGCTGAACTGAACCAAAATTGGAAATTAGGAAAGACTGCAGTCGAGGTGAGAGTCATCTGCCTATTGACACAAGGGAACCTGGAAATAATGTAGAACTGACAATAAAATTAGGAGAGAGGGCGACCGGAAAAGACAGGCACAGATGGGAGGAGTAATAGCATTAACCAATCTGGATACAAGAGATGTTTAGGGGACCAGGAAGAGCACATCTGCTCCTTTCCCTTTATAAGGAGTGCTACAATAAGCACTTAGCTCTGAAGCCGCTTTCTTTTAGCTGTGTTCTGCTAATACCCTTTAACAAGGCAGAATAATATTTTTTTCGTTGAAGAACAAAACTACAAAGAGTGATTTCAACATACACAGGCTTAACCCTTAGATATCCGAAAACCTTACTACAAATTTGTAAATATACGTTTAATTTAAAACCTGCTTAAAAGGGGCTAATGTGAAATTCAGGGAGCTGTGAATAATAATATATGCCTCTTGAAGGACAAAGCCTTAATCACTATCACCCTGGTAATGTTGTTCCCCTGAGTTCTGACAACTTTAACAAGATCACCAATATACAGAAATTAGTAATTAGTTTTACAGACACAGCAGTTCAACTTGAACTCACCGATTGCTTGCTTTTATTGTCAGTACTGGACTTTGTACGCCTCTTCACATTCTACTCAAATGTTTTAAACACTGAATTCAAACCATACAGTTGTTAAAATGATCAAATATAAGAAACTTACTAAATTTTACAGTACTTATTTTATTTGTATACAGAATCGCTACAGACAAGACACCATATTGCTGATGCATATATTTGTTCCATTTTCTTTTGCAGTTTTTGCTTTAAACATACCAAACCTTAAGACCAGTTTACAACACTGAAATGAATTACATAACCAGAAAAAACTATATCCATATATTTTATGAGTTTCTTGGCAAATCATATACAATGCTATTTCACAATATCTGGAAAGTATTTTCAGAATTAATAGAAAGAAAAAAAATCAGTGCTTAAGCTGAAAAAGAGAACCGATGGTTTTAAGTATTATTTCAAATTCGTACAAACCTATCTTTATAACAGAAGGTTCAATCATGTTATCATATAAATGACCTTGAACCAATATTTGCAAAAATTAATATTTAAAAAAATTGTGCATTGCATCAGCCATTCTTTTATCCTCTAACTTATCATTCTAAAACTTTTGTTTCTGGGGATAATGTTTAGTGTCATATATTTGTGCCCACCTTTTACTCAAAAATGATAAGTTAAAACATAGCAATTACTTTGGATAAGGCAGATCAGCAGTGATTGGTATTATTAATCGACAGTCACTACACCTTTGCTCTTGTCAGAGATCATTTCCACCAGTTCAAATTAGCAGCTATTTGTAACACCTATCAGCCAGCAACCGTTCTTTGTTTCAAACATATTGAACAATGGTGAATTCCAAAAGTGTTGTAGATTCTCCTGGGAGGTAGCAAAAAAAACACAAACAACAGCAAGTGGCCAGCTGGTTATACACCTCACTATTTTCTTTCACATTTTATCTGCTTTGCCTGGTTTGTCCTACCACATAAGGTTTTCGTTCCCATTCAACCTACCATCCCAAAAGCCCTGTGCTTCAGACAAGATGCTAATATCAGTACTTTCTCAAATAAGAATTTTGGCTCTTTAAATAGAGTAAATGCATGTGTTAAAAGGGCGTGTTAATATCGCATATGCTGCGAGTTCATTCTTCCCATTTACATTGCCTGACTTCATTCTTGTCTGTAAATTCATTTGTCCTGTCTAAATCAGAGCTCAATGTATGCCTAAATGTATCCTAATCTGGAGCGCTCTTTCAATAGTTGATCACCTGGAGAGAGGAGAAATGTCCACTCTAAACTCTAATTGAAGAATGAACCCATCATGGACTTCAGTTCATATGACGATAGGGGGAACAGCATGAGACTAAACAGTCTCTGACCATTTTGCACTGGTGTCAGATTGGAAGCAGCTTCGAGATGTTTACCTCATAAAGAGTACTAGCAACAGCAGTTTGAAACAGGCTGCATTTATACGACATAAATAATGTGAATGTAGCTTAAATATATCCAATTTAAAATTCATTGAGTCAATTAATTAATTATGCAATTTTATGAGGATAGCATTGATAACACATTAGGAATTCAGAGCTTGGTTTGGTGAGGTGCAATTAAGTTGCTCAGAAGCATTATATTTAATATGTATTAATTGTTTTAATGTCCTGTAAATCAAAAATTAAAAAGCTGTTCTCCTCTCCATAATCATGAATGTTGTTGCTTGCTGTTTTAATCATCAGATTACCATTTACTGTGCTGTAAAATTTGATAACTGAAAATCTCCTGCTTTGTTTCTTCCAAGTACAGTACAATAACTCCCTGGGTTATGTGGGGTTCCGTTCCCGAGAACTATCCATTTACCAATTAATTAATAAGTTGGATATGAGCAATTTTTCAGGAAGGGAAAACAAGTGGGTGCCAGCAATTACAGAAATTCACTCATTTTCAGCCAATCCCCACAGATCCAGTCGTAAGAGAGACAGATGCCATCAGAAGCAACAAAATTCTAACAAGAAACTTCTTTTTAATCAAGCCATGCAGACGTTTTCAGCATGAACTATTGAATGTTATTTTAAACTTTGAGGACTCTATAACCGACATCGATGATCAAGTACAATTGACAGGTTTGTTTTCACGGAGACATTGTTTGTACGTCCTTAGAACTCAATGTAAGAGAATGCATAATCTTGGATTTACAATACATTAAACTAATGCTTTTTGTAACCCAGGGAGCCCCTATTATTTTTTATTGTTTTTTCTTAAAGAAGGTCTGTTATATGTAGCGCTCCTAAAGTTATGTGCTTTTTCTGATCCTCATAATTTTCATAATACTCATACTTCCTTCTGATGTAGTTAAGGTACCATTCAGTCCATCCAGCTTATATCAGCTCTCAGAACAAACCCTCTGATCGCATTTACAGACTCATTTCCCTGTATGGTATTGTCTCATCCATTAACAACCTCCGATTCTTTCATCAGTCACCAACACTGAGGCTGCTTTGGATAGCCAATTATCCTGATAGCCAAGATGTCTCTGTGATGTGAAAGAAAACTGAAACACTGGGGGTGGTGGTGGGGGGGGGGGGGG
The DNA here is from genome assembly GCF_048418815.1 of Hemitrygon akajei. Taxonomy (NCBI): domain Eukaryota; kingdom Metazoa; phylum Chordata; class Chondrichthyes; order Myliobatiformes; family Dasyatidae; genus Hemitrygon; species Hemitrygon akajei. The sequence goes on from NC_133138.1 coordinate 51,037,163, forward strand.
GGGGAACCAATGCTATTACAAGAACATGCAAGCTCCACACAAGCAGCAACTGAGGGTCAGGATCAAATCCAGGTCGCTGGTGTTGTGAACCAATAGCACTCCCTGCCACAATGAGTTTGAGAGATCAACTAAACAATGATTCCCGAGATTTACCATGGATAGACGTTAATGGGACACTGTCTCTAATCTGTAGGCAAGTAAGAGAATTGTATTAAGTGTATTTTTGTAGCAATGAGAAATTTGCTGGATCATGAAAAACCAACTTCCCAAAACAGCATTTCCAGAAATCAGTCTGCTCATCTTAAGGGACGCCAAGTGCCACATGCAAGGCTATGTGCCCCAAAATGAAATTGGACACACAAAAGAAACACTAATTTTCTACACAAAACAGCCAAAAACAGCCAAATCATTACAAAATGCACCATGCAAATCGGTGTGAAGCTGGTGATTTTACATGAAAACCAGTGGTAAAAGAACCACCACAGCAGTGATGTTAAATCAGTAATTTACAAAAACGTTTACAAATAAAATATAAAAATCATATTCTAGTGCCTACTTATGTGTTCAAGTTTCCAATGCCAAGAGGTGTCATTATGCAATGGCTACCCCGTGACAACTGGGGAAATATGCATTAAAATAGAGGGGACAGGAAAAGTAGATTGGAAAAAGGCATGTAATTGAGCCATTGTGCTATGTCTAGAACAGTGTGTTCAACTAGTCTTAAAAGATATCTGTAAAATTAACTTCCTAAACAGTCCTAGCACCTTCCAACATACATAACAGACATCAACATCAAATACAAATAAAATCTGATTGTCCATACTCTGCCCATTTTGTCTTGGTACTGTATTTTACAGATTTGTTGTAATAGCACTGACACATTGTACAATGACTAAAGATATTTATTCTTACAACATAAAATTCACCTCCATAAAAACTGGAATGAAAGTTGCAGAAAGAGTTTTGGTTCTAAGAAAACACAGGGTGCGTCCATTTACTTTAGCCGACAATGTTTGCCTGAGACAATACAAGCAAGCAGACACATTGCACTTAATGACACAACTCTGGGAATTGCGTGCTCACATCTATTGGAACCATCGAAATGCTGCTCCTGAAGGAAGAATCACTTTCTGCAATCAGAAAAGAGGGAAATAATTATTTAATATAAGAAATAAACTGTCGTAAATGTACATGCATGAGCGTTACAAAGCAAAATATTGTTACCTGCAACTGGTTATAGAGAGAAAGCACAAATAAACTACAGAATGTACAATGAGGCTATGCTACTTCTCTGAATAGCTACCTGATTTTGGAGGATAAAAGGATATCAGTACATCAGATGTACTCCTTTCAGAATAGGCAGCAAGAACAAGCGTGGCAACAATTCATTATTGGTTCAATGTGTGGAGCTTCTTTCTCACTGCTCTTTAGGTTTCCAAAGCAAGAAAGTGAATAATGTGTCAGTACTTTGATTGACTCACCCTCCTTTGATAAGTATTCACTTTCTGAGCTCCACAGTTCACAGCTCTGTAACATCACTTCCAGTTATTAACAATAAGAAAACATTACTGCCCATGGCAACGGTCTTTATTATGAATTTCCAAACTGTCCAGCCTCTTGCCTCTCTCATTCTCCTCAGGAGGAGATTGTGCTTCTTGTCAGGGGGAAGAGTACCATTCCATAGTAATTTGTCATAAATAATGCTTCTTCACACAATATCCCTACTGTTGCAGAGATACCACAGTTGAGGATCCCTCTGACCAAACACCAGTGGCCTCAAATAGAATTTTCTGCGTAACTATTCGAAAGTGAACTGTCCTGCTGATAGTAGTTTGCCATCTCATCACAACACTGCACAATGGGAGCAGCTAAGGCAAGCTGGCCATTTTAAAGTCAGAATTTTACTTACGTTGAAACAATTGGATTCAACCACTGATTCAGCTACTTTTGCACTTCTGAAGAAAGCCTAATGCATTGATCAACTATAAAGCTGTTGCGGAGAGAACGGGTGACCCCAAACGCCGGACAATGACACGGAGGCAGAGTAATGCAAAGAGTGTTCATTAATGGTTGCAGGGAAGGCCGGGGAGTGAGGATTAGGCAGAGGAAGCCGAGGAGTGAACGAGGCTTGACCGGGGATCAAACCCGGGTCGCTACGGTGGGAGCGCGGTATTTAACCACCGAGGAAAACGGAGAGTGTAGGCGGGCGGCGAACGAGGCAGAGCAGGGATGCAGACCAGGGTGAAAGCGTGGCTTGAGGAGAACAGCAAACAGGAGATTGAACAGAAAGAGAGGCGGCATGCAATGCTCCTAGTAACACGGAGAGACAGAGTTAACCCAGGCAAACAACAGCGCGGAAACAAAACTTAGAATACACAATTCTAAGCGGCCTAGAATGTGAACAACCACACTGGCTGAAGCAACAATCTGGCCGGGGTATTTATGTTGCAGGTTTAGATGAGAATCAGGCGCCACAATCAAGGAGCCCAGAAGACCATGGGAAAACAGGAATTCGGAGAATATGAGGTATCAACAGTCAGGATCGTGACGAAAACACCCTTTTAATCTTAAATATGATAATCAATCATAAATTAACTCCAAAGTATAGAACAAATATTTAATAAACCTTCATTATATTTTTAAGCAAAATGATAATGTAACCCAGCCTTTCATTAGAATGAGGTGCCTCCAAAACTTTTAAAGTATTTGCTAGTGAGATAACCTATTAAAGTAATCCCTCCAAAAGAGACAAACTCTACATTGATAAAGAACATGTATTTTTATGAAAGGCACTAAACATGGCACTAAATTGTGTCCAATCAGCAATGTTTGTCTAAATATACCACTAAAAAATGTAAAGCCACTCTGCTATGGATCACTGTGGGTGATACAGATATCATTTGCTCAAGGACACAGCCAGAACTCTGTGTTTGGCTTTAAACTGCCTTAATAAGCAGATATACTCTTTGACAACAGCAGACAGTAATGGGTATCAGTAGTCATCTGTAAACTTGGTGATGAAATAAATTGGCCTCTTTATCGAAGATGAACCGGCCCAGAGGTCTGAGTCCAGATTATCGACATGCAGCAAAATAAAGTACACACTTTAATATCAGGTTGCTCTGTCCAGAACATGTAAAGAAATGCTGTGGTCTCAAAGTGACCATTTATAAAATGAGTAATTACTCAATGATCTATGTCTAGCATGATATGAAATAATATCCTTTAATTAATTTGTTCACGCTGCAGCATCTATCTTGCAAATAGAAGCAGCTGACCATGCTGAAGCCTGAAGGGAAAAATATCCTCTCTTCTTCAGAGGACCAGGGAACCATTTTGAGCCTGACTTAGCTACTGGAGCAACCTATTATGACATCCAAATGTAACAAAATTAGCCAAAAAGGAAAACTTCTAATGCAACAGAAATTAACTTATTGCAGCACAAATATTCAAGTTTTCTTTCCGAGTGCTGCCTAAAAGTGGTATGGATATAATTAGCAAGGTATTAATGCTACTGCATTTCTGACAGTGCCACAACACGGAAGGTACTTTGACAAAAGACATTGCAATTTCCAGAACATAATTTAAGTATTTATTTTGTATCAACAGCAAAAGATCTGTGACAGTGTGAGAGAACAGCTCAACCAACTGCTCCACAATGTCACCTTGTTCCAAAAAAAATTAATGAAATATATATTTTTAAAATAAGTTGAACATATCCACTTATCTAATCCAGAATTCTGCCCATTTATTGCTTGAGGAGGGGTAATCGTAAGACAACTATTTTATACATAACCCAAATGTGATATTTATTCTAGACAACCAAAAAGCAGGAATAGTATTTTCTTCATCTATTGATGAAATAATTTAAATTTTTATGATATATTGCAACCATAGATTTCAATGTTCTTTAACACACATATTTGACTGGTTTAATAGGTCAAATTAGTTCCCATTATCAACTCCTCATATTCCTACAAGTGTCACGATACTTGAATATGAAATAAGAACATGCCCAGTTGTGAACCATAAAAACAAAATCCGAAATACATTCTGGCAAGTGAATACTGCATGAGATATGTCACAGTATTAATCTATTACAAGCCACTCATCATTTTTTTGGGATTGAAATGTTGTCAATGAACTAGCACACGTTAAAATTACCGTTTGTACTTTTATTTACTATAAAGTACAATTACTGATTTTGCTGCACAATAATTAGGTTTTCTTTCCTCATCTGTTGTCTCTAAACCTTCCATAAATTCAGCTTTCATTTTTGTTTTAAGAATCTGGATGAACATGGCCTCATTATGTAACTCAGTGGCCTCCACTAAATTCCCGACAGCAGAGATTAACACTGGACTAGCCTGGGGGCTCACAGTTCTTGCTTTGTTCTCTGTGCAATTCACCCAAAATCAGCCTAAAGATATAAAAGGTAAAATTTCAAATGCAAAATTAGATTCAAAAAATTCAAGTTTCCATGATGGTTTGTGAGAGGTCAACCTTGCCCACAAGCATGGTTACTTTTCAAATCAAATTCGCACCTGATGAAGGGTCTTGACCAAAATGTCGACTGTTTATTCCCCCCCCCATAGATGCTGCCTGGCTTGCTGAGTTCTTCCAGCATTTTGTGTTTGTTGTTCAAGATTTCCAGCATTTGCAGAATCTCTGGTGTTTATGAATTACCACCATTTTGTTGGCTGTGATTACTATGAAGCATAAATCTTCCATTGTTGAACACAAGGGGCTTGAAGCTCTACTGCATATCCCAATGTTTTAGTGTACTAAGTAGTAGAATTTAACAGAAGACTTTATTGTTGCATATGCTTGATTACTTTCTGAATTCCCTCTCAGTTTCCCATGCATGTCACATGCATGGCCATGGAGCCACAGGACACATACAGCACGGAATTTTACAATATATACATTACTTATGAGAGGCTCAGACAAAATACATAAAGTTAGGAAGGTCGGACTTGTACATAATTCTATTCCTTCTATTTTATTAACAAAAACCATAATTACATGAACTTCTTATTTAGTTTGATGCTTTCAATGAATAAATCTTTAAATCGAAGCAGTAATTAAAAAACACAGCTAACTAAACAAAATAGGATACTTACGCAACAGTATTCAACCAAAAGGAGGGTTTAAAGTAAAACTTTTAAAGAATACTAATATACCCGTTTCAAAGAATAATTGTTCAAAACATCAAAAGCGTATCATATATTCTGCATGATTTTCAATGAACAGACCAGATTGTCAGTTCAATGATACATGGTAGCTTTATAACAGTTAAAAGTAATCTCAAAGAGAATTACCTGTATTTTGTACAAACTGATGAAAGGATTAAGTTTTCTCTTAAGGAAAGTATGCTTCAAAAAGAGCAATATTATAATCACATAATTGCCAGGGATGACTGTTTGATGATAATAACAATCTTGATGTGCTGAGGATTGTAAAAATCATTCAAGGATAACCATGAAAATTTACCACCATGTACATCAATAATATTCAAATTATTTCTCCTCATAAGTTGATGCATCTTGAAATCTTTCACCTTTTTCTCACTCTAAAGAAAGGTATTTGAGGAAAAGCCATGAGTAGTTCTTACCTCCAATGCTGCTGTAGGCTTTTTTTTAAGTTCCTCACATTTTCGCAGTTTGCAAATTTGGTGGCCCGTTTTGCGATTTCTACAGCTACTGCATTCCTCACAATTTAATCTTCTTCTGCAGGGTTCACACATGCCACATCTCTTTCTCTTCTTCTTTCCAGAATGTATAGCGGAAGCAAGGTCATTCTGCAAAGGATATTCTACCAGACCAGCCATCTGAAGTGCACTATCTGCCATGAATATCCCGGCAGGAGTCATAATAAAAACACCCGGATTCAATGGAATGCCACTCATGAAAGGCAAATCAACAGGACTGCTTATTGCTTCAGCTGCTGATACAACCTCCATGTCAGAAATACCAGCTTCTCGCTCACTGGAGAGGTAAATGTGCTCAGGTTCCACCTGCTTTTGATGATCTGTAGAAGGAATGATGTGCACTTCATTCTGTGCCTCTGACGAACTTTCCAGTGATCTATCAGATTTGTCTAACATGTGAGAGGCCCTTTTGTGCTTTGAGGTAGTACTGTTTTGAAGAACTGTTGAATCTTTTCCATTTACTAAGATATTTCCATTTTGCAGTTGCCCGTTCATTGAGCTGCTACTGCCAAACGTTGGAAAGCGTGTTGAAGAGCGAGGTTTTTTTAGAACTTTGCTTATCGGTTCATTTATTATACCGCTCCTGCTCCGTTTCTCTAAATCGGCCGTAAGTTCATCGTCCTTGTGAAGATCCTTTTCTGTTGGGTCTGTGCTCGGAGTGATTTGTTGCTCAGTAAGTTGGCTGGCATTAGACATCATTAATGATTCGGCAGTGTATTTTGCAAACCACAATTATGTCGATTCTATAGGAATCAGCTTTCTTATCAAAATGTGCTGGAAAATTGTAGTAAACCTTGATCAACTCCAAAGCTGATCTGAAAACTGCTGTGTACCTTCTGTTTGGCACCTCTGCAGATAACCGAGGGATCACCAGGCTCTTTAAATAAAGGAAATAAATAAATGGTTAACTTTGGCCTTACATTTATTGGAAGTCTTAAGAATAACTTTTGCTAGTGTGTTACATCATTTCTGGTGTGAAACAGTAACTCTTAGAAATCAATTGTCAAACATTACATGATTATTTTAAGAACAATAGGCCGTTGATGCACCATCAATAACTCTCAGAGACGGGGGGCAAAAGATAGGCTTTTATTAGCTGCAAGAAACCACCACACAACATCCTGGAAACTGAGTGGCGGAGCAGTGCCTCCAACCGCCTTTATCCAGGGGTCTGTGGGAGGAGCCACAGGAGCAGTCAGCAGAGGGGCATGTCCAGACAGGTATATGTAGTTCACCACAGCCGTAAAATATGAGAGCCCAGAATTAGGCCATTTAGGCCATCGAGTCTGCTCTACCATTCAATTATTGCTGATTTATATTCCCTGTCAACCCACTCTCTTGTCTTCTACACATAACTTTTGATGCCCTTACAAATCAAGAACAGATTGACCTCCTTTTTAAATATGCCTGACTTGGCCTCCATAACTGTCTGTGGCAATAAATCCAACATATTCACCATTCTCTAAAAGAATTCCACTCTAAAGGAATATCCTTCTACTCTGAGGCTGTGTCCCTGGTCCTAGATTCTCCCTCTATCGAAAACATCCTGTCTATGTCTACTCTGTCAAGGACTTTCAATATTCTGTAAGTTTCCATGAAATTTCTCCATCATTCTTTTAAACTCCAGCGAGGACAAGCCCAGCGCCATCAACACTCCTCATATGTTAACCCTTTCTTTCTGGGAGCTATTCTTATAACCCTCCAATGGACCCTATGCAATGCAAGCACACTGTTCCTTACATATGGGGCCTAAAACTAATCACTATACTCCAAATGTGGTCTGACAACAGCTTACAAAGCCTCAGTGTTACATCCTTGTGTTTATATTCTAGTCCTCTTGAAACAAATGCTAACATTGTATATGTCTTCCTTATTACCAACTCAACCTGCAAGTTAACCTTCAAGGAATCCTGCACAAGGACTCCCAAGTACCTTTGCATCTTTAATTTCTAAATTTGCTCCCCCTTTAAAAAATAGTCTACACCTTAATACCTATCAAAGAGGATAACCATACATTCCCTATGCTTCATTCCATCTGCCACTTCTAACCTGCAGACTCCCTGCTTTTTCATCCACCTGCCACTTTACCTATCTTTGTATATTCTGCAACTTGGCCACAAAGCCATCAATTCTGTCATCCAAATCATTGATATATATTGTGAAAAGGAGCAGTCCCAACACCAACCCCTGCAGAATGCCACTAGTCACCGGCAGCCAACCAGAATGGCTCCCTTTATTCTCACTCCTGCCAATCAGTCAATCTTCTATCCCACGCTAGTATCTTTCTTGTAATACTATAGGCTCCTATCTTATTTAAAAGTTTAAAGTTCCAAGTAAAATTTATTATCAGAGTACATACATATCACCACATTGAACCCTGAGATTCTTTTTCCTGTGGGCATACTATTGAACAGTAACTGTAAACAGAATCAACAAACAACAAACTGTGTAAATGCAAACATAAATAGATAGCAATAAATAATGAGAGCACGAATTAACAAGATAAAGAGTCCTTAAAATGAGACCATTGTTTGTAGGAACATTAGAAATAGAATGAGTATAGTTATCCCTTTTTATCCAAGAGCCTGATGGTTGAGGGGCTGTAACTGTTCTTGAACCTGGTGATGAGAGTCCTGAGGCACCTGTACCTTCTCCCTGAAGGCAGCAGCAAGAAAGGAACATGGTGAGGATGATGGATGCTATAGCAACGTTTCATGTCGGTGTGCTCAATGGTTGGGAGGGCTTTACCCATGATGTACTGGGCCAAATCCACTACCTTTAGTAGGATTTTCTGCTCAAAGGCATTGGTGTTCCCATACCAGGCCATAATGCAGCCAGTCAGCACGCTTTCCACCACACATCCATAGAAGTTTGGCAAAGTTTTTGATGACATGCCGAATCTTCGCAGACTCCTGAGGAGGCAGAGGTGCCTCAGCAGCCTCTTATGTGGCACCTTGTCAAAGGCCTTCTGCAAATCCCAGTAAACAACATCCAGTGACTCTCCCTTGTCTCTCTTGCCTGTTAATTCCTCAAAGTTTTCCAACAGATTTTCCCTCAAGGAAACCACGCTGACTTCGGCCTATTTTATCATGTGCTTGCAAGTACCTTGAAACCCTATCCATAATAATAGACTCAAACATCTTACCAACCACTGGCCTATAATATCCTGTTATTTGCCTCCCTCTTTTTGCTGATTTTACATGCCCTTTCTATCTCCCATTGTAATTCACATTCCACATTCTGACTATTCAGAGGCCTGTATCTCCCATCAGGTTCTCTTTACCCTTCCAGGTTCTTCACTCTACTCAAAAGGATTTTAGACCTTCTGATCCTATGTCACTTCTTTGCAAAGATTTGATTTCACTTTTTACCAACAGACTCACCCCAATCCCTCTGCCCACTTGCCTGTCTTTTTCGATAGGATGTGTATCCTTGGCTGTGATCTTCTTTCAGCCACAATTCTGCGATGCTCACATCATTCCTGCAAATTTCTAGCTGTGCCATAAGTGCATCTACCTTGTTTTGTACACTGCATGCATTCAGATATAACACCTTCAGTCCTGTATTCACCACACTTCTTTTGAAGTTTGTCTTCATTTTGCCTGAAGTTAAATTCATATCACTTTCTAAACTTTCTGGCTTATTATTTATTCTGGAAACTTCAGTAAACCTCCTGCACTCTCTTTACCTTTTACTTTATCCACACTTTCCAAGCTGTTGAGGCCACCCTCCCATTATTTAGCTGAAAGCTTATCCATGGCCCTAGTTATGCAATCCATCAGGACCTTGGTCCCAGCATGATTCAGGTGCCTGTGCCATTGGACCAGCTCCCTCCTTTCCCAATACTCTACCATCTTAATGCATTGCAATGACAAGATTTAATCCTAATGAGTTTATGAGACTTCTATGCATTTAAATTTCTCTCACTTGACCACAAACATTATCTTATCCTGTTTTATAAAAGTAAAATACCAAACATGTTAACGTGGCATGAATTGAATTGTCAACTCAAAAACGAGCATCTCTGCAAAGAGTCTCAACCACTTGTTTCAGACTATTACCTCAGACCAACTTTTGACATTGTACTGTAGAACATATAAACTACTTCATTCTGATGAATTATGAATTAATTAATTTATTTTATTTGTTACTTAGAGATACAGCATGGTAACAGGCCCTTCCTAATGTGGTCAATTAACTTACTGACCCATATGTCTTTGGAATGTGGGAGGAAACCAGAGCACCCGGAGGAAACTCATACCCTCACAGGGAGAACATACAAGTTCCTTACAGACAGAAGCAGGAATTGAACTCCCGGTTGCTAGGGCTGTAAAGCGATGCACTAACCACTGCGCTACCGTGCTGCCCACGGTGAATACACTACGTGAACGCGAATATTCATCACTAGCTACTTATGAATGGCACAATGAAACAGCACCTTAGGTCACCAGTACATGGCATCAAATCACCTCAATATACATGTTTTTATACAAATGTCTTCAGTCATTCACATAAAATTTGGTATATCGCTGCATGCATTAAATCCACAACATCGTTACGTATCTGCTTAAAAATGTTTCTGAAATTCTGAACCAAAACTCAATTCATAAAGTTTACTATGCAGCACAATTAGCATAGGAGACTGAAATTCCAGCCCAGGTTTAATTTTTACCTCTTTAACCTCTAGAATTTTTTATCCTTCTTAGAAATTGATCTTAAAAAGGAAAAAAATGACCTTGAAATAAATATAATTATACTGGTTAGAGTTAAAGTCTGTCCCAAGCCTTATAGGCTCATCAGGCCAGTGCTTATGCTGGTTTCCGTGGCGTGAAGGACACAGATAGGACACCAGTCTATCGCGAGGTTAACCCCCAGCATTTGGCCGGTACCTATTTTCAGCTGGGTGGACTGGAGTAATGTGTGGTTAGTGCCTTGCTCAAGGACACAACACGCTACCATAGCTGGGGCTCGAACTCACAACCTTCAGATTGCCAGTCCAACACCTTAACCACTTGGCCACGCACCACACATAATTGTACTGGAATGAGTTTTAAACTGGTAGAATGCATTTTGAGTTCTTGTTTTCCACCATGTTGCTCTGAATGTTACTGGACTCAAGGCTATTCTCCCCAGAACACATGGCATTAAAGGTAAGGTATAAACATTCCCTGGAAATAGACGCATGAACAAAGTTTGCAGATGAGTATGTCTGATTTTTTTCATTAATAACACTGTTCTTATTTTAGGTTTCCAATATTGGCTGCTTATGACTTGTCAACAGGAGGTAACAGAATGGCAGCATGAATGTACCCATTAATATCAATGAAAAAGCAAAACTGGGCAAAGCATATAATGAGCATCTGATCTACTGTCACCTATTTTGTGGCCCTGCTAAACTGAATTAAGCCCAGATAACTTTTTTTAACAGTTGACTTTTAAAGCAATCGGGAATATATAAACAAAAGAACCAGGAGCAGGAATAAACCGTGTGACTTCTTGAATTTACTCCACCATTCTGTTAGATCATTGCTAATTTTTGGCCAGTTTCCTTTTCCTGCCCCGTCCCCATTGACCTTGCTTTCTCTGGCGTCCAAAAATCTTTCTACCTCAGCCTCGAGTATATAGTTAATGGCTCAGCATCCAGAAAGTTGCCTTCCAAAGTAGAGAATCCCAAGGATTTATGAGTCTTCTGCCATTCTCATGCCCCCAGCAGACTTCCCCTACCAGTCCTATTCAATCAGCAAAAGTTTATTTTTTAAAGAAATACAGATGCTGGAAATCAAAACAGAAACAGAAAATGCTGGAAAAACTCAGCAGTTCAGGCAGTATCTGTGGAAAGGAAAACAAAGACATTCAAGGTTTGTTACAGGATCAGTATGATTCAAGTAACAAAAGGACTACATTCCTTGAATAAAAGGCTTCAAGAAATATATTTTGCTATGATTATATCACAAAAGAATAATGGACATTCTTCTGAGCTCATCCATGATGGTTTCACCAGTGTAGAGGAAACCACAGCACGAATACCAAATGCAGTATACTACACTGAAAGAAGGTCAAGTGAATTGCTGCATCAGCTGGAATATACACTTGGGTTACTTGATAACAGGAAAGGAAAAGGTAAAAGGGCAGCTATTACATCTCCTAGAGTTGCCTTGCAAGGTGCCAAGAGGTGAGTGTTGATGGAGACTGATCAGTGAATCAAGGAATTATTGCAGGAATGGTCCATCCTGAATGGATAAATGGGAAGGAAAAGGAAAGATGTGCTTTGTGCTAAGGAAATACGGAGGGTGACCTGCTGAATGTGGAGAGTGGCGAGGAGAAAGGTGAGAACAAGGAGAGTCAGCACCAGAGGAGGAAGAGAGAGGCATGTTGTTAACTATAGTGGGGGGAGAAGCCATAGATAAATCTGAAATACCCTCATTGGCATCAAGAGTGGGAGAATGGGATGGAGCCTTTAATGGAAGTAAGGAGAGTGAGGGGAGGAGGTGCAAGTAAGATAGCTGTGGGAAGTCTGAGACTTGTAAAGAACACTGGTTGCTAACCTATTCCCAGAAGTGGAAAGGAAAGGAAGGGAAGTAATTGATATAAACCACATGAAAGAGCAAGCAAGGTGGAAATTGGCAGAGAATTCTACACGAGTTAGTAAGCAGCATCGGTAATGTACTTAGTGCTCATGACGTGATCTCCTCTGAGGAAACCAAATTCAGACTGGGTGACCTCTTTTTAGAATACCACTATTCAGTTGAGATGGATAGCTCCAAGCTGCCTACCTTAATTCCCCAGTCTCAATCTCCGACCTCTTGGTCTTTACACTATTCGAAAGACCAAACTAAGAGCAAGGTACTGGCCAAATCTGATGAAGGGTCTGTCACTTGTAATATTAACTCACATTTTCTCTCTCCACAGTTGCTGCCTTAAGATCTTCTGCAATAAACAAACATTTGCCACCTTCAATGGCCCAGCAGAACTATCACAGCTCTCCCTTGGTCTTTACCTGATCCCTTGAGTCTGTTCACTCCTCCTCTTTGCTGTAACTTAAAGCATGAAGTTTTTCTAATTTTCGATGAGAGGTCATGACCTGAAATATTAGCAGTCTCCCACCTCACATCTGCTGACTTACTGGAATTATATTAAATATTGTTTTAAACATAGATAAACATACAAAAAAAGATATGTGCGCATCCTTTAGTCTGTCTAACCACAGTCCTACTTTAAAACAACAGTTACATCAATGTCAATAAACTTGAATAAACTGTCATATTCTTCACTGTGCTTGTTGTGAAATGGGGAAATAGTTCTTATATTTTCTAAGTATGTGATATGGCATTGTTTGCACATTGAAAATTAGATCGTTTAATGTCAATGGGACAAAATTTCAGAGGCAGAGTTCAGAATACACATGTAGAAAGTGTACTCAACAGGATGAATAATTACCCTGTCAAGTTTATGATAGGCATTTTGAATATTTTACCTAGAAGGAAATTATAATTATCCCAGGTAAAGAAATTGACACTGGGCAAGCCATTCCACAGAATCCTGCTGAGGAACTTCAGATACAAGAGCCAGCGTGATTGTTAAACAGTGTTTTCAGGGGCTGATATTGAAAGGGTCATCTTTGATCTCAATTTCTTATGTAGTGGAGTCCAGTTAATTGGGCCATTGGTTAATCGGGGCAGCCGCTTATTTAGGACAATCAAAGAACCAAAACTAATTGAGAAAATTGCCAGGATTTATTTGGGACACTATGCCGCTTAATTGATACAGGAGACTGTTGCCGATCAGTTTCTATTAGTGTTAGTTGTGAGTACATGCGTGGCCCTTAGATACCACACTGTGCTTAGAGCAAACAGTTTTTAAATGGTGTTTGAATGTTTGTGACTTTTGTTATTCAGAGTTAGCAAGAAGTAAGCAGTAAGATAATTCAGAACTGTTTTGTTCACTATGGTTTCAAGCATTCAGGCTTGGAGATATGAAAAATGGCTGGAAGTAAAAAATGAAGCAATTTCACTAATTCAACTATAGGAACTATGAAGAATTTGAAGCTGTTAACAATCATCTTGAATGTTACAATTAAACTGAAGATTTGGACGATGCAATCGCCAAAAGGATTGGATGAAGGCAGTCCACTATCTGCTGTAGATGTCTGCGCTGATCTTGTTCATTTACAGTCAATCAAAAGAACACATCAACGTACACTGAATTCCTTTGTCAATAACAATTTGGATCTAATATATCGCTTTCTGGTCCTGTAGTGTAGGGGTAGTGTTCTAATTTGTTCTGTATGTCATTTAAATACAAAACTTGTTACTCAGTTGAAGTTAGTTTGTGTGGTTATACCTTTTTAACTACTTCCATGCAATTCTGGCTTCTTGGGGCAGCCATTTTAATGAATACACTTGGTGATTTAGTAGTGTCAGCTACCTGTTGTCTACTTCTAAAATTCAGCTTGGAAGCAAAGTTCAATCTGAACAAATATTACATATGCGTACTTATCCCAAGCAATGGGGGATACATTTCAATCTCATTGTCTCCAAAAGAAGATCAAAAAAGCTGTCTTCAAGGACTGACAGTGAAAGGATCATCTCTGATCAAAATTTCTCATATTGTAGGCATGTAGGATTGTTGAAAACCACAATTTCAAAAGGAAAGAGGACAAACACCAGCAAAAACACTCTACAACTTGGTTGATTCCATCTTTACATAATTATATCTTGCTATTTTATCTAAAAAGTAATAATTGTGTGAAGAGGGCATGGTTCAACACAGGGTTATTTCATTTTAGATCCTTGACAGAAATGCCTCAGCTGTCTCATTTGGCAGGTAATGGGCATAAAGATCTGGACAAAATCTCAGCATATATTATCACATACCTTTCTAATTTAAAGAGCAGAAAGTCAAGCTAAATTTTAACTCCTGATTGCTATTTCATGCTCTTTGGTTGAAGCCAGCATTGGGTTTGGCATAATATTCCGTGTCTAAATGCAATCAGCCAACATCTGCAACCTAGAAACAGACACAACCCTTTGTACAAAACCAGTGGATCCACTCCCAGCAGGAGTCATTTGAGCAGAAGCTCATTCACAGCCACTTTAATTTCTGCTTCAAAATCCAGCTTCATTTATCAATCTTGGAAGCAAACTTCAACAAGAACAATTATTACATATGCATGTTTATCCCAAGCAATGAAGGATATATTTCAATCTCATCATCTCCAAAAGAAGATCAAAAAAGTTGTCTGTGTCTATTTTAAACTTCAACAATAACTTAAGACTTCTATTGTTATGGAAGAATATAGGGTCGTAGAATCATACAGAATCAAAATTCTATGTTTTTCTGGCCACCTTATCCAAGGCAACCATTAAGAACCCATCTATAGTAATTCCATTTTATTCACCCATGTCCATTATCAGTTCAATTTGGTTTTCATAGACATTAGAAACAAGGTTATTATGCAATATTTAATACTTCTATAATTAAGCATATATTGCTGCTTATACAGGATATGATATGCATATATCTTTGTGGATTCCGATGGATATTAAATATTTTATATATATATATGAAACAAATGAGGGAATCTTCATTTCTTGTTTCATAATTAAATCAATGACACAGAGGTTGGATCTGGAAAAAAGAGAAGCTATTGAACAATGAATCTCAGAGTTAGGTCATTTATACCATGTCTCAAGGATGAAAACCTCTGCAAGAGAAACAAATTCTCTTCTACTAGCCAGCACTACTTTTTTGCTTGATGCTGGTTTCATCTATATCAGGGATCCCTAAACTTTTTTGGGTCACCGCTCCCTTGGTTTCCAGACCAGGTCCCCAACGACCCCCTTTCCCTTTCCGGCCTTTACAAAACAACTATAAAGAATTTTGATTTACGATGCACAGTGCAAGATTCCTGCCGCTGCCTGTAAGAAGATTTTATGTTCTCCCCTGACTACACGGCTTTCCTCTGCGTGCTCCAGTTTCCTCCCACATTCCAGAGACATGCCAGTTAGCAGGTTAATTAGTCATTGTAAATTGTCCTGTGATTAAGCGAGGGTTAAGTCAGGGTTTGCTGGGCGAGCTGTCAAAGGGCCGAAGTGCCTGTTCCGCGCTGTATCTCAATAAATAAACAAAACATAGGAACTGCAAATTCATTGCAGTGACAAATAATTGCAAACATGTTCAAATCTATTTAAAGCTACAAATACAATTATCTCTTGATTTAATTACAGTAAATACAATTTTCATCAACAATTTTAGAGGATACTAGTAGTCCAACTATTCACTACTTCGTTGCTCTTTCATCTTTCAATGTGATAGATGGGCTTGGTACTGTGATATCAGGCTGAACATCACTCAAAAGGAGTCTCAGATCCCCAGATTCAGTCATTTGGAGTCTGTTTCGTTGCTTTTAAAGAAGTTAGGCGACTGTACTGAAACCATGCTCCACTAAATTTAATGTTGGAAAGGCAATAAAGAACATCTTGACTCTTTTACCACAGTACAGGATAGTGTTCAGAGATTTCTTTCTACAACCAAAAGTCTTAATATGATTTTTTTTAACCTCAGCTTCAGCTCAGAGCCATTTTGTAATGAGATCAGCTCTTCCTCCATCCTTCCTGTTAATTCATCAGGAATGGATTTGTTACCCGATCTGGAATTTGGATTCAGAGAAGATCCTGAAATCTCTCTGACATGTCTTTCTGCAGCTCGCCCAGTTGGGTGCAGTATACTTGAAGATTATCATCTGGCATTTTTAATTTATCTTCCAACTCAAAGAGGCTCAGAAATTGACTCTGATAAGATTCACTATATTTTCTTTGCAATTGGAGATTGATTTCACTAAACTTTGCAAGGAATTCTGATAAATAAGCAATGTTATGCCTAAAAAAACACGAAATGCTGGTAGAACTCAGCAGGCCAGACAGCATCTATGGGAGGAGGTAATAACGACGTTTTGGGCCGAAACCCTTCATCAGGAGGCCTAATATTCTTGAGCTAACTACTGAATGAAGCATTTGAATTTCAAAGAATTTTATCACAATTTTAAAAAAGCACATAAACATGTCTCAGATAGTTTCCTTTTGAGAGCCAACTGACTTCAGTGTGCAAGAGCAAGCATTCAAGCTGGTCAGCATTCTCAATACAAAGCTCTCAAAATAGTCAAGAATTGAGAGCATGTGATTTGACTTTATTTACTGCTGTGATAACAGTATTTGATGATTTATGCAGGGTGTTTGCGACAAGATGTTGTCTACATGAAAGGTAAATATTTTAGGTCCAGTTTTTTTTCAAGGAAGTAATAACCCCACGGTGGCGTCCTGTCATTGCTGGTGCCCCATCAGGCTACAAGCAAGAACATTGATGAGCAGAGTGTCCTTCTCTTTGGGTTCTTCAACAACCCAAAATATTGACTCCTCCTTCATACCTGTTTCTAATCCCTTTGCAATACTTGAACCATGCCTTCATCTTTTATGAAGCAAACCTAAGAAAGAAGCAAAATTGACTCATCCAACTGCAGAGCAAATTCCGTTGTCCTAAGTATGTTGCACAATATGTCTTCCACATTCTCAACATTTCATCTGTTTAGGGTTATCACTGAGTGAAATCAATTTAATTATTTGGTCTGGTGATTTATGCAAATCTGTACTCAGAACCTCCCTTACTGCTGGCAGAATCAGTACTTCTCCAATCGTACGATGCTTTCCAGATTTAGCAATGAGGGTGTACGAAGCACATAAACTGTCACTGTTTGTTGTGAAGTGCTGGCAAACATGTTTTGAAGTGTTTTCCATTTCGTAAAGTTTTCATGAAGTGACTGAAAATAAACCAGAGTGCATTCTCTTCAAATGCTCAGGAAGCCTGGACGGCTTCATTGCCTCCTTTGACAAATCCGTTTCACACAATAGGCACATTGGCTGCTGTTGGCTGCATGATTTCTGGTGTAATCAATATTTCAGATACTCCACACTTCTTTTTCGTCCAGTCTGCTTCTGGCATTTTCATTATGGATTAACAACCAAGGTCTATCACCTACTGCTCAAGTCCATCCTCAAGTGCTGCGGTCAATAAAGAGGAAAGTTATGATGTCATCTCAGCTCAGGTAAAACCTGACTCTCTGCCTGAAGGCACATAGGTGGGGCAGCTATCTCCCATTTGCACCACGGGCCAGAGAAATGTGCTCAAGACCATTCGAAAGGGTAGATTTTAAGCTTTATCTCAATGAACGCCAAACCCTAATACAAGTTCAAGGATCTCATCATGAACTATTACGGGAACTTCAGACTGAGAGTCATTTCTGGAGCTATGACATCAGGCTGGCATAGGCTGGAGAAGGGGATTATAACTGGGTGCACAATCTCCATTATTCTCTTAGCCCTTGCCATGAATATGATAGCCAAGGCAGAGTGTAGAGGCCTGCTGACCAAGTCTGGTGTTCGGCAGCCCCCCGATCAGAGCCTTTATGGATGACATCATTGTCATGACAACATCAGTTCCTGGCAGCTGGTGGATCCTCCAGGCCTGGAAAAGCTCATCACATGGGCAAGGATGAGCTTCAAACCAACTAAATCCAGGTCCATGGTGTTGAAGAAGGGCAAAGTGATGGCAAAGTTTCAATTCACCTTGGATGGCACTACAATTCCATCTATCACCGAGAAGCCAGTCAAGAGCTTGGGGAAGGTCTTCGACTGTAGCCTCAGAGATGCAGCTGCCGTCCAATCAAGGAGCTTGAGAGCTGGCTCACCACGGTGGACGAGTCAGGTTTACCTAGAAGGTTCAAGGCCTGGATTTACCAGCATGGCATCCTACCCTGAATCCTATGGCTGCTACTGGTATACGAGGTGCCTGTGACAACTGTGGATTTACAGGAGAGAAAGGTCAGTAACTACCTTCGAAGGTGGCTGGGTCTACCTCGTAGTCTGAGCGGCGCAGCGCTGTACAGAAGGTGCAATAAACTGCGGCTTCCCTTCAGCAGCCTGGATGAGGAGTTCAGGGTTTCCCGCACAGGGATTCCGAGGACCCTAAAGTGGCAGCAGCAGACATCCAGGTACGGATGGGAAGGAAGTGGAAGGCACAGGAAGGGCTGGTGGTAGCAGAGACCCGGCTGAGACACAGGGCTCTGGAGGGGACAGTGTCAACTGGGCGAGCGGGGCTGGGCTCCGTTTCACAACCTCGCTGTGACAAGGCCAAAGGCAAGGACAGACGCCAACTAGTCCTGGTGGAAGTGCGGCCAGGCATCGAAGAGGAGAGGAATAGCAGGATAGCGGACATGCGGCAGCAGGGAGCATGGACAAGGTGGGAAGGTGCGCTGGAGGAGGAAAATCCTCCTGGTCTGACATCTGGCAGGCAGAACCACAGCGTATTAAATTTATGATCCAGGCCGTCTATGATGTCTTGCCAAGCCCTGCAAACCTGCATGTCTGCGGCAAGAGCGATACACCAGCATGTCCTCTCTGTCCAGGAAGAGGATCACTGGAGCACATCCTTAGCAGCTGCCCTAAAGCCTTGGGGGATGGTCACTCCTTTGTCGGAGCCGGAGCACAGCCCCTACGTCAGCCCCGACCAGCATCGTCATCGGGCCTGCTTAGCGCCACATCAGATTGGCAGCTTCAAGTTCACCTGGGGAGGCAGCTGAAGTTTCCCGACCAAACAGCAACAACTTCACTGAGGCCAGATGTAGTCCTTTCTTCAGTTTCCTCGAAGCAGGTTGTCCTCATCGAGTTGACAGTTCCCTGGGAGGACTGCATTGAGGAGGCAAATGAGCGGAAGCGGGCCCGGTACCGAGAGCTGGTGGAGCAGTGCTGGACGCAAGGCTGGAAGGCTCGCCGCGAGCCCATTGAAGTGGGGTGCAGGGGTTTGCCGGCCGCTCACTCTGCAGAGTCTACACCCTACTTGGCAGCACTGGGGCTGGCAAGAGGAAAGCGATCAGGACCATCAGAGAGGCCGCTAAGAGAGCCTCCAGATCAGGAGGGGTGGTCCGTGGGCCAAGGCTGCTAGGACACAAGCCAGGGTCTGATCAACCCCGGTTGGGTCACCTGGGCAAGGGTGTATGATGTTGAAAGACCCTAAACACCCGACGACCACAGGTTACATCACTGATGATTTGTCCTAGTGCATCCGCAGGATGTATCTCAGAATCACAGGAATTGTATCACTGCGTGCCTGGAATATGGGAATCATACTAGCTAATACTGTACTACAATAGTGAACGGCAATAACGCATGGGCTAGGCCTAGAAATAACACGGTTTCTTCAATCCAGATTTCTCATAATATGTCAAAGTGCAGAAGTGTCATATTGCTTTTCAACAACTATCATGCACTTCGAGCAAAGTCTAAGAGAACGGTGGGTTAGAAAGTGATGAGGTGATTACGTGATCATTGTAATCAATTATGAGGCTCAAATTCTGTAAGTTAAACCTGTAATTCCTCAGCTGCCCCCCTTGCTACTGTGCGCTCCCCACCACCCACTTTATCTTTACCGTCCCCTTGGAAACTCCCACCACCCCCAGGGGAGGGATGATATCATCCACTTTGGGAACCACTTGTCTATGTTCATCACAAATTCCTTTGATTAAAAACATTAAGCTAAAGGAAACTCAGGGAAAATCTAACAAACAGAAAACATTTTTAAATAAAATAATTAATACAGGATATTTATAAGTACAATAGCCCTGTAAGATCTTTCAGTTATTATCAAGGCAGTGAAAGCCCCAATAATGCAAGTTCAACGGCATCCAAAAATGATGTTAGGATCATAACACATACCAGCTTTGAAAGTTAGCCTGCAACTCTAAATGAGCAGATCAGGTACCAGAAGATGTTTGGGCAACACAGAAAGGAGTAGACTCCATGATTTTTTGATGTTGTATTACAGGCCTTGACAAAGAAGGCAGAACTGAGGAGATACAATCAGAATGGCTTGAGAACAGATGACCTTGGGAGATCAATGCCAGGAGCCAAGTGCTGAGGACCTGGTTGCAAGAGTTGAGTGCTTGATGACAAGATGACAATTTGGTGAAGGTCAGCAATGGAGCTGTGAGTATCAGATGTAGTACAAAATGCACTCCATGTCCCAGATGATACTCACACCACCATCATCCACGTACAGCCACTGAGAATTATGATTCTCACTTGACATTCAGAAAGTCCCATCAGAATCTCTCTGATCTTTACTGTCCATGTGAAACGTACTATCAAACAGAATAGATGAAACAAAGATTATGGATACATTTAAGGGGAAGCTGGACATGAACATGAGGGGAAAGGGACCAGAAGGTTGCACTGATGAGGAAAGTTCAGAAGAAGCTCATCAACTCTGGAGTGGACTGGTTGTGCTATGCTTGTGCCTATGTAATCGTACGCATGAAGACTTGCACTTCACAATCATGCCAGCCACATCACCCAAATACATTGTGTGATACTTACTAACAGACTTCCTTACCCCTTGCGCAATATGGTTGAATGGAGACATCAGCAATTCATGACCACCATTGAAGAGATGGTGCCAGCTATCACTGGAACGCCTCCTGTTGAAATCATAGCATCTTCTTCCGATAGCCTCCTCCTGGTAACCCCCTAGCTGTCAAATCCGATTTGCCAACTGGTTGGTGCATGCTAACTGCCCTCCGCCCTCTTGAACTTTTTATGCTCCCTCTCTGGCTCTCTGAGAGGGAACCACCTCCTGGCCAGGGACAGGAGTAAAATGACAGAGATGAAGATACACCATCATCTGCTCCCAGTGTAGATACTGACAACATGCATAACTTGGGAAGAGAGCAGAGGCAAATCTGTATATGGAAGACACTGAACATATTGGCCCACAGTCATCATAGGAGGCACAAACACTGGAGGGTGAAGTTGCACAGAGTTCAGCTGCAGGGGACTCAGATGATGACTTGAATTTGGCAGTTAATGGAAGGAAGCAGACAGGGAATACTTGGTACTCTGGAAAAAATGCCAAGGAGCCCAGTCTCAATGTCAGAAAGCTGGAAGAGACTGGATGTCAAGTTGGCCCGGGTCTTGAGCAAGATTTTGAACTTGTTCATTAAATCACAGAAGTGCTGGCCAACTCCATCTGCAGTTTTGTGATGCAGTGCCTCGCGGCTGATACTGCAACTTTTATTTCAGTGTTCACTTCATTTCAGAGTGGTGCTGTGGAAGCTCAGTCTGCTGCCAAATAATATCTGGCTGCCACCATCGGAGCTGTGGTGTAAAGGGACTTGTAAGCAGGCAGTCTAGTGACCTTATTGCCATTGATATTAATACTGATGAGGCACTGCCCAGGGGAGCAACACTGCCTCCCTGAGCCACATCCTTGTCTTGGGAAGACATCATTCATGCTCACATCCTTTGCCTTTCAACTATAGCCTATGCTACTACCTGTCAGAGCAATAAAACTCCACAAAAATTGGCTGATATAGCCCAGTCTATTACAAGCAAAGCCCACCCCATCATTGAACACATCTATAAGGCATGCTGCTGTAAGAAAGTAGCATCCAGCATCAAGGGCCCCCATCATCCAAGCAGGAGGTACAGGAGCCTTAGGTTCCACACCACCAGGTTCAGGAACAGTTATTACCTCATAGCCATCAGACTACTGAACCAGCATGGATAACTTATTCAGTCATTCTCCTCAATGCTGAACTACTCCACAACATATAGACCAGCTTTTATGGACTCTGCAGCTCATATTCTAAGGATTATTTATTTATTTTTAGTTTACTATTTGCACAATTTGCCCTCTTTTGCACACTGGATGTTTGTCAGTCTATGTTTTTTTTTAATAAATTCTATTGCATTTCTTTATTTCCTTGTAATTGTCTGCAAGTAAATGAATCTCAGGGTAGTATGTGCTGACATATACTTACTTTGATAGTAAATTTACTTTGTACTTTTTACCTTTGAAGAAGTAGTAATGCATAGCCAGGCTTTTAAGGTCCAGAGAAACTCTGTGTAATCTCCCACTGCCATTTCACTCTCCTCAACTGAAGTCTGCAATGTTCCACCAGCTGATTGGCAGCAACTGGCAGCATTAAAGCAAGGGACATATAAAGCCTCTAAGGGTTGCTTAGTTAAAATCTTTAAGTTTGGATTGCAATGTTCAATGTGCACTTGCTTTTATTTTTCACCGTCGTCAAGCTGTTTGAATGGGCAGTGATAAGGAGGCAAGAAGGAGGGCAAGAATCTGATAAATACGTGCACTTGAGTGAGTTCTTCATAGACAGCCATTTCACCGGTGGGTGGGGCAAGGCCAAAAGAAATCTTGCAAATGGCATAGGGCCAAAAGACTTGCAGTTAGCTGTCAGACCACCAGAACTTCACTTATTCCTGAACATCTCTAATATTCAGAAAGATAAATAACATTCAAGATAAAATGTCTATTTGCTAGAAATTAAAAATAAACATCACACACTAAATTAAACATCACAATTTTGCCAACACTGTAAGATAAAAATCAGGCATTTTTTTTAAAAAAAATGTTTAATTGAAATTAAATTCAAACTGAATCTGAAAGTCAGAGTCATAAACAAAGCTCTGCAACAAATTATGAATGGATCCTGATTCAGATTAAGGTCAAGGCTTTAAAAGTCCAAATGCTACTTCAGGCACAACACTGAGTTTCTTGTTGAAACTGTTGTTGTAGAAAGGCAAGAGCTTTTACAACTGGAAGTGCATTAGGGCGCTCAGATAAGTATACCTTATCTTCTATGAACCACATATCTCTCCCATTAAAGATGTTGTTCCTTTTCATTCGTGTACTGTGACACACAACTCAAAAATGCTTCACAATGCTGTCTTGCCTTCAATATAATCTACATTATCAGTCTGCCAAAACAGCTTTTTTGATTACTTATTTCCCCAAAATATCTTAAGAAGGTCATAAAAGTGAGGAATTATCTCCTGTGATGCAAGGCTTCAGGTGTTTAGAAAAGTTTAAAACCTTACTCAGACTTCAGCAATGAATATGAGAAAAAGCATCAGCTCTGAATCCTACAAAAACAAGAAAGGTAAGAGGCTCTCTCTTATTTCTTCAGCTGCATGTACAACTAACCAGGTAGTAGAGGTCAGTGCAAAATGAATGACAGTCAGTGGGAAAGATGGTGATGAAGTCACAGCAACCCCAACAGTATACAAAGGCAGACGTCCTGTAAAATCAAGAGACAGATGCTGCAAGTTGCAGATCTATGGTTCACTTATATCTATGGTTGTTAAATAGTGTCATTTTCATAATTGTATATATTAGCAACATATTTGATTTAACTTATGCTCCTAAAATTAAATTTGGAGCTGAATTACAAATGTCTCATTTCAGTTAGCCATTATTTGAACATAAGAGTATGTTAAACTCCCACATTTCTAAATCACATTCCATGGATGACACTCTCACATAATCCATCAATAAGCACTGGTCTACAGCAGCCATAGCATAATGTAGAACTACTCCAGATAACTCAACAACCGAAGATCATTCATGGATGCAGAGAACCTTATTTTAATAAAAAGTTTAAATCAGTTTTCCACTATTGTGACCAGCACATTAAAATCTCACCTTCATTTCTCTTGCCTCTGCATGCTCGTCTCAGTAAATGGGAAATATTTATAGTTTGTAGACAAGGTAAAGTTACCACCAGTGGGTTAAACTTTCTTGATCAACCCCAATTTCCCTTTTTGTTGCAAACCATGGAAGGGAAAAGAGAATAGGGTGTTCAAGAGTTTGGTTAATCCATTACTGGCAGACTTGTCAAGCTTTGAGGAAAATGTTTCCCTCAATATTACACTGATTTAATACACCATTTCTTTATAGACTACAAGATTTCCTTTGTAAGAGATTATTTGTAGATATAGAATTCTGAACTGCAATTACTTTGAACACACACACACACACACACACACACACACACACACACACACACACACACACACACACACACACACACACACACACACACACACACACACACACACACACACACACACACACACACACACACACACACACACACACACACACACACCTAATTGAATCCTATCCACAATATTTGTATTCCTTTCTGAAAGCAGCGACTCATTTTGAGGTTGAATCACATGAACTTCTGCTGCACTCCAGCAGCACATTCATATAGCACCTTTCACTTGCCACCTGAATATCCACAAGGCACTCAAACTGTTTAAAATGGAAAGATTTTTTATGGAAAGGGGGAAGTATTTGCAATGAACCACCAGAATCATGGAGCCTGACTCCTGCAATAAACACAAAAGGTAACAGCTTTCCTTGTGCTTCCTCTGCTGCACAAACCACCAGGCAGTCGCGGAGGTCAATGCAAGATGAATCACACCACTGGGGGAAATGCCTGTGCAGTCACAGCAACCTCAATATTCAGGCATCCTACAAAATTACTTATCTGGCATCCATACATATGCTTTTTGCAAAAGAAATCATTGTACAGTTATCAGGAATGCAAATATTATCATTTTGTTTCCTATTCCACCCCAAAGTATCACTTCTATTGCTGCCTCAGTTGATAGAAGCCAAGTAAGCATAATGCAGTCCTACAGCAGATACCTACACAGTCAATTGATATTCAAACTAACCATCTCTCATACACTGAAAGTTTTCAAAATTCAGTACATTTTTAAAGTTTATTTATGAAATCTTACACTATGAATTATCAATAATTTTCAGCATGTCGTTGTCAAAATATATTACCCTGATGTCATTAAAATAATCAATCACATCTGATAGACTAATTAACTCTCCAGTAACTTATTTAATCACATTTAAACCAAAATATGCATTCATATCATGATGACATTGGATATCTGTTTTGAACTGAGCAGTTTTTATTAAACATTTCTGTATCGTTTGCCGTACAAAGTAGAAAAATATATGGATAAACACACACCTGCATTTCCTACCCCATTACCTGGCAGATATTAGCATTTTACCAATCGTTCCCCTAACGACTGTTCTGAGACATGGGGGTGATGTCATTCAGGACCCTATAAAGCCAATCAGAAATCCTCCCTCTTCCTATCCAAGAAATTTATTCAACAACTCTGTTGTAAGGCACAAATATCCACATTATCTGCACAGTTCCTGCCATTTATTCCAAATTTTTGTTTTATTTAACTTCCCATAATCACTACGACTGTAATCTCGCGAACACTTCTTAATTCACACCAAAGGGTGTGCTTTAAAAGGTGGCATTGCCGTTTTACAGTTACTCAACAAAACGCAGCTTTGATCCAAAGCGCTATTCCCATTTATCAAACTGTCGTTAATATATTTACTCTGTAGCACTGAGCCATAACTGAAGTCCAACAATTAATAGATACTTGTCCTGTGTGTGTGTGTGTGGGGGGGGGGGGGTCCCCTAGTGAATGTTGGCTTAGAAAATAAAACATAGATGCATATTGTCAATGATAATAGCCATAACTTCTCGATTAATGGTCGCGTATCGTTTGAAAGAAAAGCATTGTTTAACAAAACACTCTATTGACAAACATTGCTCTCCATAAACTGCAAAGGATAAAAATGAAAAAAAAAGGAAGTGGAAAAGAAACAAATACACACGATTCGCTTTAAATTTGTAAACATGCCTTCGCCAATTTACAAACTACACGGGTCATACGGTAGGCAGCGTGGACTAATATCCATGCTACAAATTCACATCAAATACTTTTGTGTGTTTTCCTTTTTTATATATAATTTGCACCAATGAACGGAACCCCGTATGTTAACTGCGACCAACACTACGATAATTCACTACCGGCACAAAACCAACTACTTTTCCTCCCCACCGGCCATCCAAAATATTGCAATTTTTTTGCCTCATATCCAGTACAGCACACTAAGATTTCGGTATGATAACATCTGCATATTTGCAAACACAGGCCCTTTTTCCCCGCACCTACCAAAGCCAGCTCCAGCGGAGGGAGGGATGTGCCTGTCCAGCCAGTGTCTAAGAGCTGCACCACTGAAGATCAAACAAACCCAAAGACACAGATCACAATCACACTTCAAAGCAGCAATAACAATCTCATGTAAAACTGTGCTGTAAGGTAACTGTGTTGCAAAAACTCACTTAATAACACAAAGTGAGGGGCTACAACCTTCCGATTCCTGCAAGCCTTCCTCTACATCCCAGATCGCTCTGGAAGTACATGCAAACACATTTCATAGATTTTTGGAGCGCGCTACAAAAACCGAACTGGATCTAGGTGAACCGATGGCTTAACCTTTTGAACTAAAATATAACTCAGCGCAACTGCTAATAAAATTTCGCACTTTTCCGGGCTCGCCTTTAAATATGACATTCAGCAATGTGTAGCCGTACAGAAATCGCCGTGAGAAGTTTCACAATAAATGGCCAGTTTTATTTTATATGCACACTTCCCATATGAATATGTCACTGGCGAATGTTCCTGTATTTTGTAGAGCCGCTTGTAGTATTTGCAACATGTTGAAATGTGCGAATTCGCGCTCTGGGAAAGCATTTAACATTTATCAGATCCCCCCGTTAGACTACAGTCCATCTTTTCGGTGTGCTTCTTGGATTCGGCAGATTGCCAAGTGAAGTGTGTAGAAACGACACCGCCAGGGCGGCAGAGATTTTCCTTAATTTCATTTTTCCCCCATCCTGGCTAGCCGGAGACAGGCTGACATTGGTTGGAAAGTGGAGCAGCTCGTCAGGGACAATCAATGAGCATCGATCGGGCTGAGCTTCTGCAACCAGCAAACAACACATCCACACACAGTCACCACACACTGACTGCCTTAATCTTGTGTTTCACAGTCGGACTGTCGAATCCCACCCCCCCCCCCCCATACACACACACACACACACACACACACACGCTCTGCATTCTCGCTTCAGTCTCCATATTTTCCCCCCGAACTAACTCCAGTTGCACATAATGTGTGCACGGTTTATTTTAAAAATAAAACCTCAAGCCCACTAAATTGAGGTTAGCTCGAGTGATCACATCTGAACCAATCGCACATCCGCATATTTGGATTTAAGGGGGAATTAAGCAAAAGTCTCAAGTCCGGCACAAATGTGGAAAATTGATTCAACAAGCCTTGAGCATTATATTTAATATTAAAACTGATGACAGTAAGCGATAACTGAAGTTTATTTTAAATTTCCATTTCATAAAAATAGTGATTCAACACTAGATTTGCTTTTGAATTACGGTGATGTTTTATTGACTTTTTAGTGGATTCATACTTGGGTATAATATACCGTTTTCCCACGACTTTCTTGATAAAAAAATTTTGAACAAATTTGTCACCAGTCTGTACCAGGCAGGCAGCATAACGCTGATTAAGTGCTTTTATTCAATGATTTCATCTACACAAGGTCTTTTGTCATTGATTTAAAATTTTACTCCTGTGACTTTTGATAACTATTTTTACCTCTGGAATGTACTCCCAGGACTTCCAAGTTTCGAAGGGAAATTTTCAAGTGGCTCTTTTTCTTTCCTGTCATAATCATTTTAGCAATTGAGTGCTTAGTGGGGGTGCGGGACTAATTTTTCTCACGTGGACGTTTGAGGGGTATTTTTAAAGAGCAGGTTAACAGAATTCTGTTTTAGCTGCCCTTGATATGGATACACGTGCTTTAAGTATTGGATTGATTTGGAGAATTCAAAACTTTGCAAAGCTGCTATTTGCTAGCTATTCAGAAAAAAAGATGAGAGTTGATAATGCGTCAATATAAATGTCGTTAACACTATTGTTACCGGTTCTGTGAAATACAGGGCACTGAGTTTTGTTATCTGTTCTAAAAGACGTATGAAAAGTGCATTCTCAAAATATTCTCTGAAAATCTTGTACATTTAGCTTTGTTAAACCCCTGAGAAATATATATATCTATAGCATCAGAGTTCAGATGCTCAGCAACCATAAAAAATGAACAACACACACAAAATGCTGGTGGAATACAGCAGGCCAGGCAGCATCTATAGGGAGAAGCGCTGTCGACGTTTCGGGAGACCAGGCAGCATCTATAGGGAGAAGCGCTGTCGACGTCTCGGCCCGAAACGTCGACAGCGCTTCTCCCTATAGATGCTGCCTGGCCTGCTGTGTTCCACCAGCATTTTGTGTGTGTTGTTGTTTGAATTTCCAGCATCTGCAGATTTCCTTGTGTTTGCTCTATAAAAATGAACACTTGGCTTTTGCATTAATGTTCCTTTATTTTTACTTTTTAAATGTTTTGTTGCTGTTCAACAATTTTTCTACAGAACCAAACTTAAAACTTCTAAAAATTGGACTCCCTTTTCTAGCTCTGCCCATTTTGAATGGAATATACGTTTAGTGGGTACTTCCGGTACCTAATAAAGGGGCCACTGAGTGTATTCCATGGTCTTCTGCTGCTGTAACACATCCACTTCAAGGTTCAACACGTGGTGCATTCAGAGATGCTCTTCTGCACATTGCTTTTGTAAAGTTACCGTCACCTTCCTGTCAGCTTGAACCAGTCCGGTGATTCTCCTCTGACCTCTTATTAACAAAAAGGTTTTTGCCCACAGAACGGCCTCTCACTGGATACTTTTGTTTTCCGCACCATTCTCTGTAAACCCTAGCGACTGTTGAGCATGAAAATCACAGGAGATCGTCAGTTTCTGAGATTCTCAAACCACTCTGTCTGGCACCAAAAATTATTCTACAGTCAGTCATTTAGATCATATTTCTTCCCCATCCTGATGTTTAGTCTGAACAACAGCTGAACCTCTTGACCATATCTGCAGGCATTTGTGCATTGAGTTGCTGCCACATGATTGGCTGATAACATTAACAAATATTGGTCCACCTAATAAAGTGACCACAGAGTGCATATGATTGTGCCAAATCTCCGATGTACAATTTTATGTTTACAATTTAGTCTCAAGATCCACCTTTATTCTCATATGTCCAGTGGGCCAATTAAACTATATTTGCTTATATTTAAAAAAACACATTTTCAATTGTGTAAAAATTACTGTCCACGGAGGCTGTCACTGTACTGTGTTTTGAGCCTTATCTGAAAAGTCAGTTTCAGGATTACATGGATGATCAACTGCAGCTTCTTGAACATAAACACCATTGAAACCTTCTCTGCAACATCATGAATTCCAAGCTGAGTTCGAAGTGGCACCATTCCAGGAATGGATACCCACCAGCCAATCTCAGTCTGGAGGAACATTGCATTTTGAGTTGCCGGTCATTTGGAAATCTGGGGGAAAATATATAATGTTAGAAAATGGCCCTAGGCCACCAACTATTTTTAGCTCAAAGGCATTACACTTCTCTATGCAGATCACCTGACGACAATCACACAATTGTGGTGATGTTTCAAAGTGACTTAACTTTAGGCAGGTAGACTTGCTTTCATTCCTGGAGTCATCGGGCCCAAGATCCATGGCAATGGGAGACCAGACCAGATGTACATGCCCTTAATCACATTCTCTCCTCTTTCTCAGAGTCTCTCTCACACTTTCTCTCTCTCTCATAATTGTCTCCCTCCATCAGCCAACCCTCTCTCAGCAACCTCATTGCTCACTCATCCACCTGTCATAGCTGCTTCCTCTTTCACTCTAGTTCAGCTTGTTCCCTTTCACTCAGCCCATCCCAGCACCCTACCCCTTTACCCAGTCTTCCCTCTCAGCACCCAATCCTTCATTCACCCCACTCTCAGCTCATTTTCCTTCACCCATTACCTTTCTTCTCAGCCATTCCCCTTCATCCATCCCATCTCCTCTGCACCCCCCTTTCTTCCAGTGTCCACTTCTTTCCTACAAGCACCTTCACCCATCACTCAACATCTTCATGGTCCCTTCAAATCCCTACCACTCAACATACTCCCCTTCTCTCGCCCCCACCCGCCTACTCAACACCCCTTCATTGATTTCCACTTCAGCTCCCTCTCTCTTCACAGACCCTCCCCTTCCAGCACACTCATTAATACTCCTCTGACTTCTCACCCCAGAACAGATTTAATTTCAAAACTACTTCCATTAGTTTCTTAGAATTACTGAAACCTACCCTTGAAGGCAAGGTGACACAGAAAAAAGAATTTAGGCAACTAAATAACATTATGTGAAAACTATTTTAAAAATCAAGGAAGCAAATAGCTACCAGAGTCCAGAATCCATAAGACAAATGAGCAGAGTTAGGCCAATTGGCCCATCAAGTCATCTTTGCCATTCCATCGTGGCTGATATATTATCCCATTCTCCTGCCTTTTCTCCCTAACCTTTACTAATCAAGAACCAATCATTGAGGGGTTCATGACAATGATTTCAAGCTTAGCCTAGACAGGCCTAAATAGAGTGGATGTGGAGAGGATGTTTCCTATAGTTTAGGGAGTGTAGGATGAGAGGGTGCAACCTCAGGATAGAGAGACATCTGTTTAGAACAGCCATGAGAAGGAACGTCTTTAGCCAGCGGCTGGTGAATCTATGGAATTCATCTCCACAGATGGCTGTGGAGGCCAAGTCACTAGGTATATTTAAGGCAGAGTTTAATAGGTTCTAGATGTGGAAAGGTGTCAAAAATTACAAGGAGAAGGCAGGGGAGAATGGGGTTGAGAGGGATAATAATAAATCCAATCAACCATGCTGGAATGGCAGAGCAGACTCGATAGGCCAAATGGCCTGATTTTGCTATTGTCTTATGGCCTTATGGCATAAAAGGGTTAACTTATGAGGAAAATTTGATGGCTCTGGGCCTGTACTCGCTGAAATTTAGAAGAATGTTGGGTTATCTCATTGAAACCTATTGAATGTTGAAAAGCCTGGGTAGAAAGGACGTGGAGAGGATGTTTTCTATTGTCTAGGACAAGAGGGGACAGTTTCAGAATACAAGGACGTTCATTTAGAACAGAGATGAGGAGGAAATTCTTTAGCCACATGGTGGTGAATCTGTGGTATTGCCACAGATGGCTGTGGAGGCCTAGTTATTGGGTATATTTAAAGTGAAAGTTGATAGGTATCTTAATGAAGCAGACCCATTGCCATCTTAAAGCAAATTTCTCCAGTAATTCAAGAATGTCCCAGATAATAGGTGGATTGAAATATCCACCTATTCTGAGGAATCCAACAAGGGAGGAGATGCCTGAGTTTAGAATCTTACCTATGCAGCAGGAGATGTGTATATATTCTATATGGCCCAGTAGTGACCACATACACCATTGCCTCCGGAAGCTTTGTCAGATAATGCAGCACATAGACCTGAACTTCCTTACTTAAGTGTCTGTTGCTTGGAAACTCTAAAGTGGCTGCATGAATTGTTGCTACTGACTATAACCTATCAACTCATGGGCAGGTCCAGTGACCTCGGCAGCTCTGGGGTCAATAGCTGCTGAAGCCCTTAAGCTAATCCTCCAGCCAAAGAATTTCAGCATTTAATTCCAGACATACCGGTACTTGCAACATGTGCTCCATTCTGCAATACACTTCATCTCCACTGCGTGCTTTAGCTCATCACTGAGGGTCTGTGTGATCAAACAAAGTGACTTTATTGCTTCTACACACTTGGTCATCAGCCCAGCTTTGGTGCATCGAGAAACAGGGAACATATTTTAGAATGCCAATTGTAAATCGGCCCTGCAATCTGAACTTTTCACAGTGAATTGAAAACAGTGCTAAATGAGATACTGCACCAATCTCAAAACAGTTGAGGACATTACAATGAAAGACTAACTGATTACCATAGTTTATAAAATAAATTACATGCCAATTTAAGGCTGTCTACCCAGTTTAATGATTTCTGATCACATCCAACACAAAGCGTGATTTTTATTGGCTACACACAATGCCGAGAAATCCAAAATCATAACTTGTAAGCATAAAATACAGCTAGACTGCCATACTTGCAGTCCTTAACCGAGTTCACTGTATGTGGTTGAAGTAAATGTTGACAATGTCAAATGAATTGAATCTTACTGGGGAAACACCAGAGCCTGATAGAGAACCAGGCTTATTGACAATGTCCTTTGTAGAGGAGGTACAAAATAAGAGCAGGAGAGTCTCTGTGAACGTGGTCAGAACCCACTATAAATGAAGGGCCTGTGGCGACCCACTTCCTAGCGCACTCGAACCGGCTCACAAATAGCCAGCTCGCAGGCACAAAGGCCAGGTCCGCAACAAAGGGAAAAAGCCTGTGGGGGTTTGTGAGTACGTGTCCCTTAGAGCATCCGCGCCCGGGGAGGGCGGGATGAGGGAGGCTTTATAGCAAGGCTGTGAAGTTCGAATAAAATTATCTTTGATTGCAGTTTACTGACTCCGTGTCGTTATTTTAGCGCTGCGTGTAGCACACCGCTACAATTGGTGACCCCGACGGTCCAAACGGTTTTTGGACCGGAGATGACCGACGCCGCATCTGTTCATGCGGTTTCGTTGAAACTGCCAAGCTTCTGGACGCTACGACTTCACCTATGGTTCCAGCAAGCAGAAGCCCAATTCCACGTTTGGCAGATAGCCTCAGAGGACACCCGTTACTACTACGTGGTGAGCTCCCTCGACCAGGACACAGCGGCCCAGGTTGCGGAGTTCGTACAGTCTCCCCCGGCGGACGGCAAGTACACGGAATTCAAAGCCCTGCTCCTAAGGACTTTCGGACTCTCACGGCGCGAGCGGGCTGCCCGCTTACTGCACCTGGATGGTTTGGGGGACAGACCTCCATCCGCTTTAATGAATGAGATGTTGTCTCTGGCCGGCGGACACACACCCTGCCTCATGTTTGAGCAGGCATTCCTGGAGCAGCTGCCCGAGGACATACGCCTGCTGCTGTCCAACGCGGATTTCAGCGACCCCCGGAAGGTGGCAGCCCAGGCGGACTTGCTGTGGAACGCCAAGAAGGTGAGTGGGGCATCCGTGCACAGATCACCAGGCCACGCTCCCAGCAGCAGACCAGACCAGGCCCGGCAGCAGAGCCCACTAACCCCAGAGGCAGGGGTGGGGAGACCAACGAACAATGGTGCTTCTAACACCAGCGGTGGGGTGCAGAAGCCCGCTGTTGCTGCCCGCCCTGCCAGTTCCCGGGAAACGCCAGGGCCAGCCGCCGCTGATGGCTACGGCGGCTGGCCGTCGGGATAGCCTCCTGTATGTGTGGGACAAGAGGTCGGGACGCTGCTTTTTGGTTGACACCGGTGCCGAGATCAGCGTCTTACCTCCGACAAGTTACGACACCCACAACAGGGCAGCGGGTCCCCTCCTGAGGGCCGTGAACGGCAGCACGGTAAGGACCTATGGCACCCGTACGGTGTAACTACAGTTCGCCTCCAGCCGGTTCACATGGGACTTCACGCTGGCCGCCATAGCCCAACCGCTTCTGGGCGCGGATTTTTTGCGGGCTCACAGCCTGCTGGTCGACCTGCCGAGGCAGAGGCTGGTCTACGCCGAGACCTTTCAGAGGTTCTCCCTGGGAGAAGCCCAGTTGCCAGCCCCACACCTCGGCTCCATCACGCTGTCTGACAACGACTTCACCAGAGTCCTGGCGGATTTCCCATCGGTTCTGGCACCGCAGTTCACGGCAGCCATGCCCCGACACGGCGTACAGCACCACATCCCAACACAAGGACCACCCCTCCACGCCCGTGCTCGGCGGCTTCCCCCGGACAAGCTCCGACTGGCGAAGGAGGAGTTCAAGAGGATGGAGGAATTGGGGATCATCTGGCGGTCTGACAGCCCATGGGCCTCCCCCCTGCACATGGTGCCCAAAGCGACAGCGGGCTGGAGACCATGCGGTGACTACCGCAGGCTGAACGAGGCTACCACACCGGACCGCTACCCTGTGCTGCACATTCAGGACTTTGCAGCAAACCTGCACGGCGCACGGATCTTCTCCAAGGTAGACCTCGTCCGAGGATACCATCAAATCCAGATGCATCCGGACGACGTCCCCAAAACGGCTCTCATCACCCCGTTCGGCCTTTTCGAGTTCCTCCGCATGCCGTTCAGCCTGAAGAATACCGCACAGACGTTCCAGCGGTTAATGGATGCGGTGGGACGCGACCTGGACTTCGCATTCATCTATTTGGACGACATCCTCATAGCCAGCAGCAGTCGTCAGGAGCATCTGTCCCACCTCCGTCAACTCTACGCCCGTCTGAGTGAATACGGTCTAACAATCAACCCGGCCAAATGCCAGTTCGGGCTCGACACCATTGACTTCCTGGGCCACAGGATTACTAAAGACGGGGCAACCCCTCTGCCCGCTAAGGTAGATGCGGTCCGCCATTTCCCCCGACCCACCACGATCGAAGGCCTTCAGGAGTTTGTAGGTATGGTCAATTTCTACCACCGCTTTCTCCCTTCAGCTGCCCGAATCATGCGCCCCCTGTTCGCCCTGCTGTCCGGTCCGGGCAAGGACATTACCTGGGACGAGGAGTCCGCCGCCGCTTTCATTCAAACGAAGGAAGCCTTAGCGAACGGCGCGATGCTAGTGCACCCCAGAATGGACGTCCCTACCGCCCTCACAGTGGACGCATCTAACACGGCAGTCGGTGGGGTGCTGGAACAACTCATCGAGGGGCGCTGGCAACCCCTGGCATTTTTCAGCAAACACCTGCGGCCACCCAAGCTCAAATACAGCGCTTTGGACCGGGAACTGTTGGCGCTGTACCTGGCAATCCGGCATTTCAGGTACTTCTTAGAAGGTAGGCCCTTCACCGCGTTCACGGACCACAAGCCGTTTACCTTTATGTTCACGAAGGTGTCCGATCCCTGGTCGTCCCGCCAGCAGCGCCATCTGTCCTACATCTCTGAATACACGACGGATGTCCGGCATGTCTCGGGTAAGGACAATGTCGTGGCGGACGCGCTCTCTCGCCCTAACATTCACGCCCTTGCCCAAGGGGTAGACTTTGAGGCGCTGGCAGAGGCGCAGCAGGCAGATGAGGAGATCCCGAGTTACAGAACCACAGTCTCCAGCTTGCAGCTCCAGGACCTCCCCGTAGGCCCAGGTGAGAGGACCCTACTCTGTGACGTCACCACCGGCCAACCCCGCCCCGTTGTTCCGGCAAACTGGCGGCACCATGTTTTCGACTCCATTCATAACTTAGCGCACCCCTCCATCAGGACAACTGTCCGGCTGGTAGCCAACCGGTTCGTTTGGCACGGACTCCGCAAGCAGGTCAGTGAATGGGCCAAAATGTGCATGCACTGCCAGATGGCCAAGGTGCAGCGGCACACCAAAGCTCTGCTGCAGCAGTTCCACCCCACCCACCGGCGTTTCGACCACATTCATGTGGATATCGTGGGCCCCCCTGCCAGTGTCGTGTGGAGCGTGGCACCTCCTCACTATCGTGGACCGGTTCACAAGATGGCCAGAGGCGATCCCGCTCACCGACACCACCTCCGAATCTTGCGCCCGGGCACTGATCGCCACCTGGGTGTCCCGCTTTGGTGTACTGGCCCACATTACCCCCGACAGAGGCGCCCAGTTCACCTCCAGCCTGTGGTCAGCGATGGCCAGCGTTTTGGGGACACAGCTGCACCACACAACTGCCTACCACCCACAGTCGAACGGACTGGTGGAGCGTTTCCACCGTCACCTAAAGTCAGCTCTCATGGCCCTTCTGCGAGGAGCTAACTGGGTGGACGAGCTTCCCTGGGTCCTACTCAGCATCTGCACGGCGCCCAAAGACGATTTGCACGCCTCGTCGGCCGAGTTGGTGTATGGCGCACCCCTGGTCATCCCCGGGGAGTTCATACCAGCCCCAACGGGGCAAGAGGAAGAACCCGTAGCGGTCCTGGGCAGACTACGCGAGAGGCTCGGTGACCTGGCCCCCATACCCACTTCGTAGCATGGGCAGAACCCGACCTGCGTACCCAAAGACCTGCAGAACTGTAATTTTGTGTTTGTACGACGGGGCGGGCATCGGCCACCGCTGCAATGGCCCTACGAGGGGCCGTTCACGGTGCTCAGGAGCAACGGGTCCACGTTCGTGCTGGACGTTGGGGGGAGAGAGGAGGTTTTCACGGTGGACCGACTCAAACCGGCCCATGTGGACATGGCGCAACCGGTCGAGTTTCTGGCACCGCGGCACAGAAGCCGACCTCCCAAACCGGGTCCGGCCCAGACTGTGGACATTGGGGGGTGTATCGCCGGTTCTGGGGGGGGGGGGGGGGGTTATGTGGTGACCCACTTCCTAGCGCACTCGAACCGGCTCACAAATAGCCAGCGCGCAGGCACAAAGGCCAGGTCCGCAACAAAGGGAAAAAGCCTGCGGGGGTTTGTGAGTACGTGTCCCTTACAGCATCCACGCCCGGGGAGGGCGGGATGAGGGAGGCTTTAAAGCAAGGCTGTGAAGTTCGAATAAAATTATCTTTGATTGCAGTTTACTGACTCCGTGTCGTTATTTTAGCGCTGCGTGTAGCACACCGCTACAGGCCTACATACAGTGCATGAGATATTAATGATTTAATATTAATGGTCAAGTTCAGTGATACAATCTGTAAATGCTCAATCCCAGCAAACGCATCATAGTCTCAGGTACTACTCATTCCACCACTTCTCATCACTCTCCTGCCAATAATCTCTATCAATCAGAATTCACCAATAATATTTATATATAACACCACAAGTTCACCCACTTAGCCCTGCTTCATGTTTCACACTACTTCTCACACCTTGCTCATAAAACAAGCTATTCAACCACAACAGCTACAGTATATCAGCTAAGTACATTACATGACACGCATCATCACATCTGCCTCCTGGTAGAACTAAGCAGGACTCACGTGGAGCATCAGTGTGTAGAAAGCAATGGATCATGGAAGGCAGACACCCAGACACTCAGCCAATGCAAAAGCAAATACTGGGGTTGCTGGAAACCCGAGGTAGAAGTAGAAAATGCTGGGAACGTGCAGCAGGAGAGCTGGCATCTGTGGAGAGAGAAACAGAATTAATTTCTTATGTTGATGGTCTTTCATCAGAACAAAGAAAACACGTGATTAGTTTACATATGTATACAGAACACCAGAACTGCATTTATAGTCAATTATAAATTTGGTTTGGGGTGTTTAGTTTGTGTTGACCTTTACATTTGCATTGCAACCAAACAGTGTAATGGTCAGTGACGGAGGGAAGGTAAGACATGAGGAATGCTGGTTATTCATCCCGTTGTTTCATTCTTGACTAACAAAAGACTGTCAGTGCTTCCTCCCTTTTTCTCTAGTTCTTCTTCCACTTTCCAGCTCAAACTCCTGTTCTTCAACTGATTGTCATACAAAACGAGGCAAGTAATGTTCCCTCAGCATAGAAAAGCTGAACAGCATGTAATAAACAGCCAAGAATATTGACAACCACTTTGCCAATTATTGCAGAGTCCCACTAACAAATAGAAGTTTTCTTTCAGCACTTCAATGGTCTGCCCTTTCACTCTTGTGTGTCTTATTCCAGTCTGTGTGCACACCTTAATGCATGGCATGATCTGGCCAGATTACTGTATCCTGGAACATGTGGCATTGTAAACCAATGGCTTACCAGGGAGCTCTATCATCAGTGGACAGCTCTGCTGGTTTAATATCCAAAGACCAGCTTGCCATGGTAACCCATGCAGATGGGAAGTAAATTAAAACAAAACCTTGGCACTATGAAACAGGGACATTTAAGAATCTCTTAGATAGGCATGTAGATGAAAGAAAAATGGAGGGTTATGGTTTATGTCAGATAGAAGGGTCAGATTGTCGCGGAGTAGGCAAAAAATTTGACCCAACATTGTGGGTCAAAGTACTGTGCTGTACTGTCCTGTGTTCCACGTACCTTGGGAAATGAGCAACACAATTTGTTATTTTTGATCACACATCCTCTAAAGTTGAGGCATTTCTACTTCTTTCAATATGCAATGCTTCTAAAGTGTTATACCTGCAATAACTGGCACTCTGCACCTTAGGAGATCAACAATATTGCAAAGCTGCATTCTGTCTGCATATGCCAATCTTTAGTGAGAGTGAATTAATTATATTTAACTTTTGAATTCAGAGCCTTGTACAAGTATAAGTAGCAACACATTTCATTTCCTGTCTGGAAGAAGGCAGAGCTATGAACATCATTGCCATGTTCACCTCAATGGATCCCTTAACCTGTTCCATTGGAACTACAGCTCTATACACTTCCTTTCCATTTTAATTACAAGCCTACCTGTGGCTGCTGCCATCACAACAGGCACAACTACCTTCTGTTTCCTTCTGGTAGCAGGTGCAAGGAATGTGACTCCTTTGCTGTTTGCTTTCATATTTCACAGTTGAGCCACTTCTGTGCACACACACTAACAGTTCAAACAAGCTGCTCAGCAAAGCAGGAGACCTCGATGTTCGAAAAAGGAGAAGAAGCCTTGCAAGAAAAAAGCTGCATTTTTTGAAAAATCATTCCAATGATTTCAGAAAGCCTGGCCTTACTGAAATGCAATAGATTTACATTCTTCCTCACTGAGTTAAGTTGGATGCCCGAACACCCTTGATCAATGTGACTTTCTGGTGATACAGGTGCAAAGAAAAAAAATCTTATTTGCTGGTGCAGGTTTTTCATTGCACCTGTGCATACATGTACTTGTGCATATAAAAATAGGCACCAGTTTGACTTTGACAACATTTTTTCCCCTCTTCTGTGAGTCTATGCTCCCTCACTGAATCATGCTGTCCTGCAAGGAGAGTGCACACCCGTTCACCAATATCTGGCGGTAGCTGGCCTGTGCAGAAGACAAGGAATCAGGAGAAAGCCACTCAAGATCTGGCACACAACTCACTGTAAAGATCAGCACCCTGAAAAAGATACAATTAAATGAGCCAAGTAATTGTAAAACCATACTGACAGCCAGAAAAAAATATTAACAAAGAAATAAACTAAGAAAAAGATAAAACAAGAGATCCTGCAGATGCTGGAAATCCAAAGCAACACACACAAAATACTTGCACTGTTAACATACATCAGTATGCATCGCTGATTTGTTGAATTAGTGAGAACCCAATAATATAGTTAAAATGTTTCTTAACCGTGTATTGCTGAACACGCGTGCAGCCACAGGAAAAGCATGCATCCCTCCTACACCACTCCGGTGATCACCATTAGCACCATTTAATGGGATTGACTTCCCTTATAACACAAGCAAAATGCGGCAGAACTCACCGGTTCAGGCAGCATCTACGGAAGTGAACAAGTTGATGCTTTGGGCCGAGACCCTTCCTCAGGACAAGAAAGGAAGGAGTAAGAATAAGAGGGCGGGGGAGGAGAGGAGGACAAGCTCGAAGGTGAGAGGTGAAGCCAGGCGGGTGAGGGAGAGTGGAGGATGAAGTAAGAAGCTGTGAGGTGATAAGTGGAAGAGGCAAAGAGCTGGAGAAGGAGGAATCTGATCGGAGAGGAGAGTTGTTCTTGGAAGAAAAGGAAGGAGGATTGGCACCAGGGAGTGGTGATGGGCAGGTAAAGAGAAGAGATAAGAGTGTGGAAATGAAGAGGGAAATGGGAGGTGAAAAAATTACTGTAAGTGGGAGAAGTCTTGACTAAACCTCTTCCCACCCTGTCTCCTGTAAACAGGCCATTCCCTTTTCTCAGTTCCATCGTCTCTGCCACATCTGTTCCCAGGATGAGGCTTTCCTTTCTAGGACATCAGAGATGTCCTCTTTCTTCAAAGAACAGGGGTCCATGCCTCCACCATTGATACTGCCCTCACCTGCATCTCCTCTATTTCCTGGACATTAGCACTCACACCACCTTCCTGTCATCTTAACAGGAATAGAGTTCCTCTTGTCCTCACCTACCACCTCATGAACCTCTGCATAGAACACATCATTCTCCACAGCTTCTGCCATCTTCATTATGACCCTACCATCAATCATATCTTTACCCACCACCCCCCACCCCCCACTCTCTGACTTCTGCAGGAATCCGTCCATGATTCCCTTGTCCTCCCATCCCTCCCCACTAATCTCCCTCCTGGCACTTACCCTTGCAAGTGCCAGAAGTGCTATACCTGCCTATTCACCTCCTCCATTCAGGGCCCTAAACAGCTCTTTCAAGTGAGGCAGCACTTCATATGCAAATCTGTTTGATGCACCATCAATAACACTTGGAGATGGAAGGCGAACGATAGGCTTTCATTAGCAGCAAAATGGAGCACAGCATCTCGGAGACTGAGGGGGGAGCAGTGCCTCCAATCGCCTTTATACAGGGGTCTGTGGGAAGAGCCACAGGAGCAGTCAGCAGAGGGGCGTGTCCAGACAGGTATACATAGTTTACCACACTGTTGCGATTGCCTACTGTATCTGGTGCTTTTGGCGCGGCCTCCTCCACATAGGTAAGACCCGGCATAGACTGGGGGGGCAACTTTGTTGAGCACCTCAGCTCCATCCTCAAAAAGCAGAATTTGCCGGTGGCCAACCATTTCATTTCCTATCCCCAAACCCATTCCAACATGTCACTCCATGGCCTCCTCTTCTGCCATAATAATGCCACTCTCAGGTTAGAGGAACAACACCTCATATTCTGTCTAGGTGCCTCCAACCTGATAGCATGAACATTGATTCCTTCCACTCCTGGTAAATTTTCCCCCTCCCCCTCCCTATTCCTGACTTCCCCACTCTGGCCTCTGCGCTTTTCTCCTCACCTGCCTATCATCTCCACCTGGTGCCCTTCCTCCTTCCCCTTCTTCCAAGATCCACCCTCCTCTCCATCACGTTTCTCCTTCTCCAGCTCATTGCCTTTTCCACCGGTCTCCCCTCCCCCAACTACCTGGCCTCACCTAGCAACTCCCAACCTGTCCTCCTCCTCCTCCTCCTCCTACCCACAACTTCTTTTTCTGGCTTCTTTCCCCTTCTTTTCCAGTCCAGATGAAGGGTCTCAGCTTGAAACACAACTGTTTATTCATTTCCATGGATACCGCCTGCCCTGCAGAATTCTGCCAGCATTTTATGCGTGTTGTAAGGAAAAGATAATCCCATTACAGTTAATGGTAATGCATCGTAGAGGGGTAGGATGGGTATGCCTTTCCTGCTGCTGCACTCTTATTAAGAACCATTTTAACTGTATTATCGAGTTCTCAATAAGACAGCAAATGACACCGATTCATGTTAACTATGTATGTTATGTACAGTAGAGGCACCTTCAGCAATGTGACATCTGGTATGGACATGCTCAGAAGTACTGTATGTGCACAGATATTGATGGTTTCTTGATTCCAAAAAAACATCCTGGTACCCAAATAATAGCTCCTTCTGAGACTAATTTCATGTGCTGTGCTCTTGTTATAATACTGCAATTTATATTTCTACCTGAGGAAGAAAGTATGAAGACCAAAGAATGGGGGGAGAAAACATTCTAGGATGGCTGAAGGGAATTTTCAAACTCTTCCATCCATGTCCTTATGGAATCCACATCCAGAATTTCCAGAGGCCTTCTCAAGGAGTCAGGGGCTACAAATTGCTTTCATTATCTCCAGTAGTCATGGACTGATTCTGATTTTGATAGTGTGTAAACAAATGAAATACCAATATAAGAGAATGAGTATGTTCTAAGTGCCTGGATCATGCAGTAATCTTGGAGTCTACTCCTAGGTAATCATTCCCAGCTCTGAGGCCAAAGGTACACTAAATTGAATATATTGAGTAGGCTGGATCATCTGGCACTGGACTTCTGAAACAGATACTCAGTCTTGACCTCCGTCATGGAAGATATTATCAGGTGGACTGAGAATCAGATTCAAGGAAATGCAGCGTTCCCTGGGAATCTTTGGCTCATGACCGCTGAAGGTGGAGAAGGACTATTTGGATGCTATTGAGAATTTTGAAGCAGTGCCAAGCCCTCTGTAAAAGGCAGAAGGAGTTCACACGTCACAACCCACCCACCAGTCTTCCTTGTCAGGGGGTATCTAATAAAGTGGTCACTGAGTGTATGTACAGATACTCTATTCGCCACATTCTTTCAGGCAATGTAAAATAACTTATGGAATATGAGAATGTGCCTGGAATGGTTAACTCCAACTGCTCCTTTTCTCTTACCAGAGTTTGAATCAGGACTGAACTTCCCTGATGCCCTACAGGGTAATGATACTGCCAGGTGTGGTAGGACAGATTAGGAAGTCTCATATTTCATCCTTTGATCTCAATCAGGGTGGTAACTGGAGCGCTACAATTGACCTCAGTGAACCCAGACTAAGAAGGGATAAATCAGGTTGTGATAGAAAGTGATAGAAAATGCATGTGTGTCAAGACCCGATGAGAACAGAACCATGCTTACAAGGAAAGAGTTCTATCATCAAATCAGCTGCTGACCCTTATTATCTGCTATTTATTGAATGGCTATCAGAGAACATTTGGAATAGCTTCCAGACACCAATTATGTATAGTCCAGGAAGAGTAAATGCCTTCAGGGGAAAACACCAGGGAAAGAACATTCCTCCTGAGTTTGATTCTTACTGCAATCATTAAACTCGATTTTTTTCAAGCGACTTTTATTTTGCAAGGCATTTTCTCTCTTTCCTTACAACTATATCTCTAGCCTTTTTTTGGGCAAAACATTAGAGCTGTGAACAGAGTGCACAAAAGAGGTTCAACTGTAAAAATATGTAAGCGTTCAGTACTTTTTTTTTTGCAGTAGTTACCAGAAAGAAACAGAATGTAGTTGCGTCTGTTGTGCGGGCAGCAGCTACAGGTGAGTATGTTACTGAAATGGACGAAGAGAGCACAGAGCTCTCTTTTAACATACTGCAGTCCTCCAGTACTCTACACATTCTGCCTTTGCCTGAAGTGACAGTTAGGGGAGGGGAGGAGTTTGAGAGTTAAGCCAGGTATACTATGGAAAGCTCAAGGGAATTATTTGCATTTTACTGCATTGTTTCATCCTGGACTCAACATAATTGGTGTCTGGA
Source organism: Hemitrygon akajei (assembly GCF_048418815.1). Classification (NCBI taxonomy): domain Eukaryota; kingdom Metazoa; phylum Chordata; class Chondrichthyes; order Myliobatiformes; family Dasyatidae; genus Hemitrygon; species Hemitrygon akajei. The sequence goes on from NC_133138.1 coordinate 51,080,716, forward strand.
AGGAAAAGCAAAAAACTTAAAATAAACAACAAAATAAAAACTGGGCGCACATCAAAGATAAAATTAAGTTTTTTTTGGTTTAGCATTATAAGGACAGATACTTACAATATCTAAAATAAACAGAAAATTATATACTTAGATTATTTTAATGAAAAAGCTACTTTGCTTATGGGAATGTTTAGCATTGTCAAATGTTGATTATGGGAAATGTGATTTTTTTTTCAGTGACGACATTAAAGTTATGACTTAAGTGCAATATTTATCATTACTTATTTCTGGACTAACTACTGAAGAACCTGATGACTATAATTTTGAATAATCAGTGTACCCAGTCCCAATATAGAAGATCCATTCTCAATCTTTATTTTACTCATAAGGAATAACTTCTTGATCTGGTACATTTCCAGGGCTGGTTTAAGTGCCTAAAATGTTATTCATAGGTGGGATTAAATGGTGCAGTGTGGTTGTTTGCTGAGTCTGATATTTTCATTATCTGATATCCTCATGTAAATATTTTAAGCAGGAATCATTGGAAGAAAATGATCGATGGGAACATCAGCTGATTTTAGACAAGACCATAAGACATAGGAGCAGAATTCAGCCATTTGATCATGGCTGATTTATTTTCCCTCTTGAGCCCATTCTCTTGCCTTCTCTTCACAACCTTTGATGCCCTTACTAATCAAGAACATCAACCTCCACTTTCAATATATCCAATGACTTTGCCTCCACTATTACCTGTAGCAGTTAATTCCACAGATTCACCACCATCTTGCTAAAGAAATTCCTCCTTATCTCTGTTCTAAACAGATGTCCTTCCATTGAGGCTCTGCCCTCTGGTCCTAGACTTTCCCGCAACTGGAGACAGCTCCTTCATATCCACTCTATCTAGGCCTTTCAATATTCAATAGGCTTCAATGAGGACCCCCTCATTCTCCTAAACTGCTGAGAGTCCAGGCCCAGAGCCATCAAATGCTCCTTATATATTAACCTTTTCATTACTGAGATCATTCTTATAAATCCCCTCTGGACCCTCTCCAATGCCAGCACAACCTTTCTTAGAATACAGGCCCAAAATTGGTCACAATATTCCAAGAGTAGTCTGACCAATGCCTTATAAAGCCTCAGCATTACTTCCTTGCTTTTATACCCTGGTCCACTTGAAATGAATGCTAACATTGCATTTGCCTTCCTTAATACCAACTGAACCTGCAAGCTAACCTCTAAGGAATCCTGCACAAGAACTCCCAACTCTCTTTGCACCTTTGATAACTGAATTTGCTCCTCATTTAGAAAATAGTCTCTGCCTTTATTCCTCTACCAAAGTGTATGAGCATACACTTTCTTACACTGTATTCCATCTGCCACTTCTTTGCTCACTCTCATAATCTGTCCAACTCCTTCCTCAGACAGCCCTCCTCCTATCTGTATCATCTGCAAACTTGGCCTTCAGTAGCAGCATTATGTGCCGTATCCTATAATGTGGGCAATCATGGTCTCATGACCATGATTGTTCTTAACAAATTTTCCTACAGAAATGGTTTGCCATTGCCTTCTTTTGGGCAGTGTCTTTATAAGATGGTTGACCCCAGCCAATATCAATACTCTTCAGGGCCCGTTTCTGTGCTGTAGTGTTCTATAACTCTATGGGTTGTATATCTGCTCGTTAGTACAAATATCTAATCAGTCAATCACGTTGCAGCAATTCCATGCGTAAAAGCATACAGATGTGCTGCTCAGACCAATGATTGGAATGGGAAAGAAATGTAAGTGTCTTTGACTGTGGAATAATTGTTGGTGTCAGATAAGATAGTTTGAGTATCTTAGAAACTACGGATTTCCTGGGATTTTCACACATTACAGTCTCTAGAGTTTACAGAGAATGGTGCAAAAAGCAGAAAAACATCCAGTGAGCAAAATCTGTGGGTGAAACCGTCTTGTTAATGAGAGAGTTCGGAGGAGAATGGCTGAACTGGTTCAAGTTGACAGGAAGGTAACAGTAACTGAAATAACCACACATTACAAGTGGTGTGCAGAAGAGCTTCTCCGAACAAACGACACATTGAACCTTGAAGTAGATGGGCTACAGCAGCAGAAGATCACCAACGTATACTCTATTTCCACTTTACTAGGTACTTCCTGTATAATAATGAATGTTGATCTGAAAGCATTTTCTATAACGCTTTCTTTGGCATGGATGCATTCCTCAGATATGAAGGAGATAAAGCAATTGAAGTCACTGTTTTACGGATCTATTGCAATGAAACAGTTCTCGTTAATGCATCATACAAACAATGCAAACTCTTTATGTTTTAAATCATATATCCAGACTTTGTTCTATAGTTAACCAGGAGAAAGAGTTGCTATGTATTTGGAAGCCTACTGAAAATGTGATCTACGATCATGTTTAGATTTGTGCCAAGAACATAACCTTCAGAAATAGAATACAAGGGATGTACAGAAAAAAGGAGTTTATAAAATATCTTTGATAATGCTTTTTCATTGAGCAACTTTTTTAGTTGTACAAATCATCAACACATTTATTGAAAGCCTGATCAATTGTGGTGAGCAGGTCTCTGTAAGAAAATTGGTGATATGCACCAGAATAAGCATTGATATATGGCCTGAAAATTCAGTCAGAGCAGAAAATCTGTCAGTTCCTTGCAGGATGAAGATGGTGTGGCCAGGCCAGCGTGCAGATGTTGGGTGCGAGGGCATGGTTGGGAAGAGTACCTAATGGCAGGTGAGAGTTGTAGCAGTCAAGGCAACTGAGTATTTACTGAACTTGAATATTTTTCAGAACATTGCTCTGTCCAATTATTTACCTGCTCTAAATTCATTAGAATTGGTAAACTCATTAAAAGAAGTTAAAAAATTAACATGACTTCTAAATTGGTAAAATATATTGGTATTATTTTTGAGATGATGCTGGTTACCAGAAAGATCACATTAAGCTAGGAAAAGAAAGTTAATAGTAACTTCTATTATTAATTTTTCATCTCAGTTCACTGAAAAATATTTGACAATGAGATGGAAATTGTCTAATCCATGCTCAAATAATATTTTTGTGATATTTGCAATTTAAAACAGGCATTATGAATTGTAAACATCATACTTTCCATTTCTAGTTAAACTTGCAACCTCTACAAAGCATTGTACGATAATCAATGGATGATCAGGCATATACTGTATTAAAACAATTATATATGCACTTGGAATTTTATTGTAGATTCTCATGATCAGAACTTTTCAGGAAATCTTATTTGGAGCTACAAAAATTTTCTGAATATTTTATGCCATTAGTTAGAGTCGTAGAGCACTACAACACAGAAACAGGCTCTTTGACCCATCTAGTCCGTGGTAAACTATTATTCTGTCTCGTGATGTTGACCTGCACCCAGACCATAGCCCTGCATTTTCTTCACATCCATGTACTTATCCAAACTTCTGTTCAATATTGAAATCAAACCCACATCTACCACTTCCACCGGAAGCTCGTTCCACCCTCAGAGTGAAGAAATTTCTCCATGAGTCCCTCTTAAACTTTTCACCTTTCACCCTTAACCCATGACCTCGCGGTCCAGTCTCAACCTCAGTGGAAAATACTTGCTTGCATTTACTCTATAACCGTTGTAATTTTGTATACCTCTACCAAATCTCCCGAGTCTTCTACACTCTAGAGAATAAAGTCTTAACCTATTCAGACTGTCCTGATAACTCAGGTCCTCAAGTACTGGTAACATCCTGGTAAACTTTCCATGCACTGTTTCAATCTTACTGATAGCTTTCCTGTAAGTAGGTGACCAGAAATACACACAATACTCCAAATTATGCCTCACCAACATCTTATAGAGCTCTGGAGAGAAAGCAGAAGAATCACTGAGGGGACAACTACACAGCTCATGAAGAGGTGTGAATATGGGCAATACATGGCAGACTGTCAAACCTTCTATATAAGGTTTGTAATCAATCTATAAATTCTATAGCGTTCAAAACCCAGGGTACTGTGAGATCCAGAATAGGTCTTGCAAATCCAAAAGAGAAGTTCCTTTCCATAAGAATTCATTGCAAAATGTTCAAAGCAAAACCAGCAAGTAGTTAACCTGGATCAGGGTTGTGGAGCCTTTGTGGGAAGAGGGGACAGTGTGGCAGGATTTGGAGTATTAATTTGGTGGAAACTGGAATCTCTAAGGTTGAGTTTTCAGGAGGGGATGGGTAGAGATCAGCTACTGGGGACATTTCTAGTGACATAAGGACTGAAAATCATTGAGGCTGTAGTTTATAAGGATACTGCCTGGATTGGAGAGCATGCCTTATGAGAATGGATTGACTGAACTTGGCCTTTTCTCCTTGGAGAGGCGGAGGATGAGAGGTGACCTGACAGAGGTGTATAAGATGATGAGAGGCATTGATCATGTGGATAGCAGAGGCTTTTTCCCCAGGGCTGAAATGGCTAACATGAAGGGGAATACTTTTAAGGTGCTTGGAAGTAGGTACAAGGGGGATGTCAAAGGTAAGTGTTTCACACAGAAAGTGGTGGGTGCATGGAATGCACTGCCAGCGATGGCGGCAGAGACAGATACAACAGGGTCTTTTAAGATACTCTTAGATAGGTATATGGAGCTTAGAAAAATAGAGGGCTATGCAGCAGGGAAATTCTAGGCAGTTTCTAGAGTAGGTTACATGGTTCGCACAGTATTGTGATTCAAGGGCCTGTAATGTGCCATAGATGTTCTGTATTCTATATTCCTAGAAAGGAGGACTTTGCCTAAAGATCCACAAGTGACAGGAATTGTTTCAGAGATCTATGGCAAGGGTTTGATGAGAACTCATAGAGAAGAGGGTGCAGAAGGCTAAGTGTAGGCAATGAACACATTCACAACAGACATGGAATTGTGAGAGTGAGTTGATTTACCACAGGCAAGTTCCAAGAGACTTCACAGTCTGGAACCTGCTCTTTGGAAGGACTGATGAAACAGATCTCACAGCCATGTTCTGCATAAGTGGTCCAAGCAATCTGGATGTACAGTGACGAAAACAACACTGGTGACACCCAGGGATGCATTGCACAGTATGCAATGACATTCCACTCCACAAAGTTTCTGCCTGAGTTAGCAGGCCAATCACACATGTGACCCAGAAGGAAAATCATTACCTCCTACATGGAAATCACAGGAAGTCTATGATTTTCTTCTACAGTTGACTTTTTAAAAAAAAAGATGAATCATGTTGAAAATAAAGTTGTGCGTTCTAGATACTTGGCACTAGATCTTGTCTGTATCATGGATCAGGAAAACAAAACTGTTAATTTGAGCTGGTACTGCTCCATATAATCTGAATGAATTAAATTTAACAATTTGCTTGATAAGGATGCATCTTTACTATGCTGTATTGGAGTATAAAAGTTGCATTATTTGCTGTGTAACCAAAACTATATAGACAGCTTTGAAGCTTGCTATTTGCTATGCATGTATCCAATTCTGTAGGAGAATGAAATCTCAAGAATGTAGAAGACAATGGTGTGTTAATGAGAGGTAGCTAAGAGATGTGGATTATGTAGTCTGAGTTTGCTATTTGCTATGCATGTATCCAATTGAATGTAGAAGACAATGGTGTGTTAATGAGAGGTAGCTGATTAAGTCAATGGGTAGAAACAATAGTGGTGGATGTACTTGTGATACGCAACTGTAGACCGATTGCATATACTAATGCAACTAAACCAGGAGATTGCTATAAAAAATGCTATGTCCAAAGATCGGTGGGCAATCAGCGACTAGCTCAATGACTGTCTCAGCTTTGATTTGCAAATTAAAGTTTAACCCTTCTTGAAGAATCTTCTGCGTCTCCTGGTCATTTGTGGGGCACAAGAAACCACGACAGCTGTAAGATATTTTGTTTATCACATCCTATTCTTTAAAATCAATGCAAACTGCCAGTGTTTTATTCATATGTTTCTCACGTACTTCTATCAAGATTTTATTTATAATTTCTTGGAAGGATTCTTAAATCCAATAATTTCTTGTGAAACATGGTGCATCTCATTGTTATGAGGACACGCATACTGTTCCTCTACTGAGCAGGTGATTGGGTCATCCTGTTCTGGTTCAGCATCAATGCTTCTCAGTACTAATGAGCAAGAGCTGCACAAGAGTAATCCAAGTCAACTTACTCATTTTCTACTTTTTTTCCCAGAGAAAATACCTGATGTCGCCTCAGCAACTCTTCCCAACAGACTAATTGAGACCAGGCACCCGCTGTGAGTAAAATCATGGTTCAAATTAAAACTTTGCCAGACTGTGAAAAAGCATATCTTCACAGTAACATACAGTATCGCTGTGATCAGTATTGATCATGCACCCTGCTTTACTGGGTTTGATAATTAATATTTCAGGAGTTATTTATTTAAAGAAAATAGTATTTTGCTGAAATGGTTTCTTTTGTAGTAGAAACTTTTCCTCTTTCCATATAAGCTACTCGACAGAGTCTAACTTACCTTATCTGTGAGTTCACAGCCACACTAGCAAAACCGGTCTTTATATATCAAAATCAATAAGCTTTCAGTATCTCATCTATATATAATTCAATCCCAAGTATGAAAGCTCAAAATACACAGTGGAGTTCATTCCTCATTCAGAGATGGACTCCAATCAGTGTGCCTGAGCTTAGAGATAACCCCTTCCCATCAGATCCACCACACCACTCTCACACCTACACCAACTAATGGTGTTGTGTAACAGACATTTAAAACATTTTCTGTAGTTTTGATATCTTAGTGCATTTTGAATTTCACTAGATTTTGCCACTAATTCAAACAGGAATTCTTGCTATTCTCTCTGGTATTAGACCTATAATCTACCTTCTCCATTCTGTAGTTTTCCTTTAACTATATTCTCTCTTATGCAGATCAATACTATTTACCTTTATCACCATGCAGGCAGCTTACTGACTGTACTGAGCATTTCCCGAAGTCTCCCAGTTTCATCTGCACTCTCACTTCTGCTAATCATCACGACAGACTGTGCAGTCCTGATCTCCACTGTTCAGTCTACAACACTCTTGTGCAGATCAAACATGTTTACCAATTTCAGGCAATACTGGTGTGGGACTAACAATACCGGAAGAATATTAAATGTCCAACTGCCATGGGATGCCAAAGATAATATTATAATCAATGAAGTACGTATTTTGAACATGATGGGTCTGATATACTGGATGTGGAGATTGAATATGATGAAAGTTGTGCTGTGCAGAAAATATGGAATTATGTGGAGCTGCTCTGTTCGTGCCGTTTTAACACATCCATTGCATTAATAATTTGCTTGAATGAGCATGAACTAATTTGAAATCTGGTATTTAAAGAACTCTCCAAGTATTTCAGTTGGAGCAAGTGGCCTTGTCTCAGAGATGCAAAGCAAAGGTGGAATGGAGCGTAAATGGGTAAAGAGAGCATCTCACATGGTACTACCTCTCTGTAATTTACACTGTCAAGGCCCATCGGGTGATCTTGGGGCAGCAACTGTCCTGGGTTATTGTACTTGATAAATTATGGTTGAAATCTGAAATGAAAGTTGCACGTACTGGATAGAGGTACACGGCTAAATAGCCATAAGATTGATAGGGGTGAAAGGTGACATAGACATGTTGTCTCAGCTCATACTGCATCTTTGGTAGCTCTTCCTCTTCTCCCTCAGTGGTGCTTCAACTCCCTCCTCTCTATGGTCTAAAAGAGGGTATTAACAAAGAGTACCTCAGCCCTCTGTGGAGTAGATCTGTTGAAACCAGATCTGTGTAGAAAACTGTGTACAATGGAACATCAAAGTTCTGTGCTTGTACAAAGGTTTGCATCCACATGGTTCACACAATGTTAAATTTCTGTTTCATATCATCGATGAAGCATTGACTAGAGGTCCAGCTGCTGGAATGTTTCAATAGGATGAGAGCTAACCAGAATCCGAATCAGAATTAAAATCAGGATTATTATTACTGACTTGTTTGGTGCCAGCAGTACAGTGCAAAACATAAAAGAGTTACAATAAGCTTCAATAAAAATGTAATAGAAATAAATAGTGCACAAGAGAAATAGCGAGCTGATGTTCATGGGTCCATGGACAGTTGAGAAATTTGATGACAAAGGGGAAGAAGCTGTTCTTAAAACACTGAGCGTCATTCTTCGGGCTCCTGTACCTCCTCACCAATTGTAATAATGTTCTGGATGGTGAAGTCTTTAATAACGGATGCTGCCTTCATGAGGCTGTGTCCTTTGAAGATACGTATCTGTGGAGGGGAGGCTTATGCTCATGAGGACTCTCTCGATCCTGTTCATTGGAGCCTGCTTAGCAGGCAGTGATGCAACCAGTCAGAATGCTCTCTATGTAATCTATAGAAATTTGCTAGAGTCTTTGTTGACATATCAAATATCCTCAATCTCTAAAGGAACTATAGCCACTGGCATGCTTTCTTCATGATTGCATCGATGTGTTGGGCCCAGGATAGATCCTCTGAGATGTTGATGCCAGGAACTTGAAGTTGTTCATTCGTTCCACCACTGACTCCTCAGTGAGGACTGGTGTGTGTTCTCTCCACTTCTCCTTCCTGGAGTCCACAATCAGCTCCTTGGTCTTGTTGAGCCCATGGAGACAATGGAATATAGTCAGATCAAGGAAGGTTATTGTCTTAAACAACACACACACAAAATGCTGGAGGAACTCAGCAGGCCAGGCAGCTTCTATGGAAAAGAGTAAACAGTTGATGTTTCGAGCTGTGACCCTTCATCAGGACTGGAAAGGAAAGGGGAAAGAAGTCAGGGGGCGGGGGGGGGGGGGTAGTGGCAAGTGATAGGTGACACTAGGAGAGGGAAATGGAGTGAAGAGCTGGGGTTGATTGGTGAAAGAGATAAAAAGGATGGAGAAAGGGGAATTTGATAGGAGAGGGTAGAAGACCATGGAAGAAAGGAAAGGGGGAGGAGCACCAGAGGAAGGTGGTAGGCAGGTAAGAAGAGAAGGTGTGAGAGGGAAAAAGAATGGGGTATGTTGAAGGAGAGGAGGGGGCAGTTATTGGAAGTTTGAGAAATCTATGTTCATGCCATCAGGTAGGAGGCTACGCAGATGGAATATAAGCTGAATGGGGCAGTAGAGGAGGCCATGAATTAGCATGTCAGAATGGGAACAGTAAGTAGAATTTAAATAGGTTGCCAATCTACATTGGTTCTCACCAATATAGAGGAGGCCACACTGGGAGCACCAGATACAGTAGATGACTCCAACAGACCGCAGGTGAAGTTTTGCCTCACCTGGAAGGACTGTTTGGGGCCCTGAATTGTAGTGAGGGAGGAGGTGTAAGGGCAGTTGTGAAACTTGTTCTCCTTGCAAGAATAAGTACCAGGAGGGAGATCAGTGTTGCCTTCTTGCCAAACATTCTCTGTGGTAGGCATGGTTTTCAATGATTAACACCTCCCTGCTGGTACAGCTCTTGCTGGAGCGGCTCCTGATGATGGTGATGGTCCACTTCTTCAGAGTTGTCAAAGTTATCTCAACTCTGTGTTAATGAACTCTAAGCATTAGCCCTGTGGACAAACTTTCTCATGTGAACAGTCAAGAAACAGCAATGAGATTTTACTACATGTTTACACATTTCTCCATCAAGACGTCAACCTCCCAGTTGTCATGTTTTTGCTTGATTTCACTGTTGAATTTCAGCAAACCATTGGGAAAAATCTACATTAATCTCAATCTAAGTGAGCTACACAATGTTCAAATTGGAAATGACAATGCTCCTTGCTTTAGATGGGTATTTGCATGCAAAGTAATTCCTGGAATTAAACATGGAAGTCAATGAACTGGAACTGCTTGAAATTGGTTCCCCCTTTTCAGTAAGTAATGAAATCTCACAGCTTTCTTGACTGACCCGTGTGAGGAAAGCTTTGGTCACCGATCTTACTTCGGGTGCGCCTGATAAAATTTGAGGTGACTGGAGGAGTGGACGAGGAGCAACAACAGCAGGAGAACCAGCAAGAGCAGCAATTGCAGAGAGGCATCACTCACTGAAGATCTGTCTGTAAGAGAATGCTGCCGAATGCCACTATCCAGTGCTGCTGGACTAAGTGCTGAAGAATGCACTGAAGCATGGTGCAGCCGATGGAAAAGGTTTGTGGGAAGGACCATAGTCTGGTGAACTTCTGCACTTGGACATTGAGGAGCTAAGGTAGGTGGGGAAGCGCCTCGAGCAATGAAAGGGCATTTCGCCCCATGGAACCAAGGGTGCTACAGTTAAGAAAAAGTGTTAACATTACTGAAATACTAAGAATGTGAAGAGTTCTGCACTGTGATTTTCATTTTGTGTATGTACGGTATTTTATTATGAATGTAGTTTATTTTTCAAATAAAAGGAGAGGCATAACCACAATACAGAATGCTAGGCAGACAGACAATAAGCTACTCGAACTGACTGAATTCTAATATCTCTAGGCTCATTGCTTATCACCTTATTCTTGCTGGACTGAAACATTCTACCAACAGGATCTGCAGGTAATTCTTTATTAGTGGAAAGTTAAATGTGTAACATAATTTAAAACACATACTTACAAACCTTTGCAGAGCTAGGACTCTTTCATGTTCCTTTTCCAAATCTTCTGTGGCCTCATCAGACATAGTGCTCAGATTCCTGAGCTGAGTGCTGAGATGCTCTATGTCAATATTTTTGAAGATTTGTTGGTTTTACTCCATAACCTGGTCCCAAAATCTCCCCAAAGACTTGGCAATTTCATCTGAGAATACAAGGTGCTCCCTTTTGGAGAAAAAAGAAAAATCTGCTTGCATCACCACTACTGGTTTCTATCTAGTCATCTGATTGTCAAGGCTAGGGAGCAGAGTTTAGCTGAGAGAATCTCAAGAAATGGCAGGAAAATAAACATTCAAAAATATTTTAATTCAATTTAGTTTTAAGAAGTTGTATATTCGATAATATTGCAATTATGACACAAAATAATTGTAAAGAATCGATTACATAAAAATTATAGGTAAAAAGCATTTATGGAGGAGAGATACAACTTACAGCAATCTTCGCCTGTGGATAATGCAGGCTACTGCTTTGCCAAACACTAACCATAATGCAAACTGACCCCTATTTTATTTTTAAGTATAGAATAGCATATATTCTAAGGTATAATATCTTTTATGCAATATCTTTTCTTGTTACAGTTCTTCTTGCATGGTTGAGAGTTACTGTGGAGGATATTTAATGGAAGTAACATCCCAAAAATCTTAATATTGATTAAAGAACACTATCAACATTCAGTCCCCAGTTCCAGCTTAATTTATCATTTCATCCGCACTATTAAGAGATAATTTAAATGCATATCTTCCACTCGAGCATTGAAAAAGTTGATTGAAAGCCTGATTACATCATATTGCGTGCTGCTGTTCATGCATAAATTAAAAACCTTAAAAATGAGGGCGTTTTAAATAAGGCAAACATTCTATGAAAATATTTGAAACTCCCACATTTCTATAACACATATATAGAACTATTTGTTGGTGCTGTAAAAGTAGAAATAACAACATGTAAGATCAAAATGACCCTGGGCAATGTGGGTACTGCATCGCTGACCCTAGTCATTTTACAAAAATCTCTTAGGTACCTGGCTTTGTGTTTACTTGGACATTGTCTCAAAGTTTTCAGGGTGCAGCATTTCAGTTTGTTAACTGAATTTAAACTTCATAACTGCCACAGTGGGATTTGAGCTCAGGTCTCTAGATTATTAGTCAAAACCATGGGATTACCGATCCAGTAGTTATACCACTTCATCAACATTTCATCCATGTCTGATTCAGCAATGATTAGGCTGTTAAAGTTACAAATGAAGCAATTTCTTTGGAGTGAAACAAATTTAATTTAATATCGTAATATGTGATCCATTTCTGCCAATCTTAAAAACATCACCTTTCACTTTGTAGCAGTTATTCAGAACTGTCTGCACCCAGTTAAAGAACTCTATTCCCAACTCACTAATGTACAGGTATAGTTAGATTTTAAAAACACTCTTCCCTTTATTCATTCATTGGTATTGGTAATGTCAGCACTTAATGTCCATCTCTAACTACCTCCAAAGTGACAACACAGTTAAAAGTCCATTGGTGGATTTAGAGCAACTTATAGGCCAGAATGAATGAGGGGGGCAAATTTCCACCATATAGGCATCAATGAACTAGAGGAGACTTATAACCATCCAGCATTTTTTAAAATTCCTAGTTTATTTACTTACTGATGCCTTCCTGTCAGTTCGAACCAGTCTAGCCATTCTCTTCTGAACTCTCTCATTAACAAGTGTTTTTGCCCACAGAACTGTCATTCACTGGATTTTTTTTTGTTTTTCACACCATTCTCTGTAAACTCTAGAGTCTGTTCTACATGAAATCCTTGGAAGATCAGCAGTTTCTACGATGCTCAAACCACTCCGTTTGGCACCAATAATTATTGCATGGTCAGTCACTTGGATCACATTTCTTCCACATTCTGATGTTTGGTCTGAACAACAACAACTGAACCTCTTGACCATGTTTATCATGTAAATACCATTGTGACCCAAGAATTATGTGGTGTGGAGCCATCACTGTTGTTTAGATGTGATTATAATCACAATTGCATCGGCCGTTTCTAGGAATGTGGATATAGTAACTTATTAGTGAAATATAATGTGACAGTAATTTCTTATGTTTTCTAACTCCAGAAACTAATCAGAAGAAAAATACAGAAGATGGGAATACGTGTCTACTTTGTTTCTTTTTCTTTAGCGAGGTGCTCACGTATAACACAGTGAAATAGTAACATAACCCATTCATGTACTGTTATATATGACCCATAATGAACTATGAAAACAAAGAAAGATTGCTTAATCAAACAATATATTGTTATGATACCAGCCCCCTCCTTTGTGAGAATCGCAAGAGCCCTAGTGAAGGGGGGGGGGGGTCAATGACCCAAGAGAAGAGAGAGACGTGCTGAATAGACACAGGAAATGGGAGAGAGAGAGACGTGCTGAATCCTGCGTTCCACCGGGATGCAGATTAAGGCGACCTTGACTATTGTCTCATGAAGACCATGTGTAAAGCCCTCGGGCAAAGTGGGCTGGTTGAGAGAGAGGTTGACACCTGCAACTTGATTGACACCTGCGATCCCGTGAGGAAGTATAAAGGAGGGTCTGGGGGGGACGACCCCTTCAGACACACCAAGGAGACACGATAGCGATCCGGTCGTAGCGGGAAGCCATTTTGAAGGAAGCCACGTGCGTTAGATTCCGAATCGGGAGTCTGTGGCTGGAATCACGGAAAACTGCTTTTAACTAACAACAGGGAAGCCTGCTCCCTTGATTCCATGGCTTTGCTTCGTAAGGACCCGGGCTAGTGTTCCTTTTCTCATCAATCTCTCTCTCTCTCTCCAACACGGGAAACCCAGCGGTTCCCACAAGGCTGAAGCCTGCAGACTTTTGAATGACTTTTGTATTTCCAAATGGACAAGATATTATCCCCTAGACAACAATAGAGCTTATTTCTGATTGATTATTACTATACCTGCGCTTTAGATTGAATATTGACGACGTATGTTATCTGAATGTTTGTATTAACCTTACTTTTGTGCCCCTTTATAAATAAAAACGTTTGAAAATGGTACCATCAGACCTCAGCGGACCTCTCTATCTTTGCTGGTAAGTGATCCAGTTACGGGATACGTAACAATATTTACAATATTACTGAAATACTAAATATACTCCTCCCTGCTTACCTTTACATTCCAACTCAATATAGAATGCATTTCAACTCAAATATGTAACATATTGCTCTCTAATCATCGTACAGACAGACACACATTATATACATATATATCTATAGTATACCATGCCTCAGGTTCTGGGGCCTCCTCTTTGGTAATTATGGGAGATGACTATGCTATTGCAGAAAGTGGTTCTGGACACCATTCTTCTCAAACAGCTGATTGTATTCTCCTCAAATGATCAATGTGTCATCTCCAGATGACATCAGATGCAATCGTCACTGTGTAGGAGAGTGATCCAGTTCTGTCCTTAATCTTTCCAAGAACCCACTTTTGATTACCTCTGTAGTCCCTCACCAGTATGCTTGACAAGGAGTGAAACATCAAACCTTCTTGTTTGAGGAGCCCTCGTTTTGTCCCAATTGCATGATCTGCATACTCATTCTGAGATTGCATTTGAGGACATTCAAGTGTAAACACAAGGAATGACCCAGGAACAGCATAATTAGTGGGTTAGTTAGTGTTGGTTGTGTAGTGTGACGCATTGTGATATATAGCTCCTCCAACACTTTAACTCTTAGCTTGGATGGTACAACAGCTCTCATTCTCTGCATTGCTTGCCTCCTGTTAGTCTTCACATTGTAAATCTCAAGGCTACCTAGTCCTGCGTCACTCTCATCATTATCAGAATTTTCATCAACAGCATGCAGATAAGTGCTCTTTTTGAAACTGCAACTTGACTTTTTATCTTTACCTCTTCCCTGTACAGTGCATTTATTTTAGTCTACCTTATATGCTCTTTGGATGTGTCCTACTTCATAACATTTTCTGCAAGTTTTACCTTTAAATCTTCGATGTTCTGGTGTATGCAAGCCCCTGCCACAATGATAAAATAATTTGTTTGGCCAGATCTTCTTGCTTTAAAATACTGCTCAATTTGTTCAGTATACATAATAATTAACTGTTGTGCAATTGAATGCGTCTATCTTTCCAATGTAGCTAGCCATTTCTGTTTTTTAAAAATTTGTTATTATCACCTGGTACTCATTGTTTATGAACCCCTGAATTTCATCCATTTTCTGCCTTTTTTTTAACTCAACTGTCTCTCTCCCCTTGTGAAGAAAAATGTACTGTGCTTCAATGGGTACAGAGATAATTCAGGTTCATTTTAAAGCTCCTTTGTCACTACTGTTATTATTTGTAACTCCAGAAAATAATCAGAAGAAAAATATGGAAGATGGGAATTTATGTCTACTTAGTTTCTTTTTCTTTATTGAGGTGCTCACATATGATGTGGTAGCATAATGATGTATGTCATTCACGTACTTTTACATATAATTCGTAAGCAAACAGAGATCACTTGGTCAAACAATATATTTACAAATATTACTGAAATATTAACTACACCACTTAAGTCTGCTGCAAATTTTAAACTCAAGGACAGGTGGATTTTGGGCAGGCTGAGGTAGGTAATTATGTGGGGAAGTAAGATTCATCAAAACTTTCAGCACAATTGCTTACCAACTGCTCATTTCTGGGATTTTACAAGTACTCTACTCACTGGAGGTGAGTTGGGCATTAGCCAAGCCATGTCAAGTATTAGCACTTGGTAACGGTTTCAGCAGTGGCTTGAAATTTGCTAGTGAAACAAAGATGAGATTGCGACGCATTGCCATGGAGATGTTGAAAGTTCAGGCTTCCTATTAATATTAATGGATCAAATGCTTAAAGTTGATTTGACAGTTACTTCAGCAGGGTTTTGAAAAGAGCTCTTGTGAAGATAGCAGTGTCTTCAAACATTGGATGCATTCAACAAATGGAGGAACAATTACACAATTTCTCTTTGGTTGTGGGTGTTCTGGGCAGGTTGGCATTTATTAGCCATCCCAGATTATCCTTGAACTTGGAGGGAAGTTCAGAAGCACATTTTGGCCAGTTAGGACAAGGAAGATAGTTTACCTTCCCTGAACTACAGCAGTGAAACAGATGATTTTTTTTTAATGACAATCTGCTAGCTTCATGACCACTATTATTAGTATGCCAGACCTATTTATTTAACAGAACTAACATTTTCCACTTGCCTTTGTTAGATCTGAACTCATTTGTCTTTTGCCAAGATGCCAGGATTAGCATAGTTACATACATAGAAATTTTCATCACTGGTGTTAGCTTAAGCCAGAGTTAGTCTTTTCTGCCTAGCTGCTGCTTGCTCATATTGCCCCTGTGATGTTCCAGTGGACCTTTCAATAAGTTTAAGAAGCTACTGTAGCTTGATATTCCACAGGCTTTAAGGCTGGGATCACAGCCACTAAACAAGTAATGGATTAATCCAGGATCAAGCACAGCAGTTCCTTTCCAATGAATGGGAGAAATCAGCTGCTGGGAGAAAGTGAATTTTTTAAAAATTTGTTTCTATATTTCAATTGTAGCATGTGCATTTGTACTTAGGTTGTTAAATGCTCATAAAATACTTTAATATTTGTAATTTTAATTTTTTTTTAAACTTTCCCCAGGATTTGCAAAATGCTCGGAATGCCAGAGATATTCATAAACATTCAACGGTGCCAATCGTGTCGACACATTTCACAGTCTGTGGGCAAAGCTGTTCTGAGAATCTGATGGGATCCCAGTGGAAGATTACATCAGAAGCCATGCTACAACAAACAGAATTGTACACGAGCAGGCAGAAGAGGATACTGAAGCAACCGTCCTTCTCACTCTTTGGATTACGAGCCAGGTAATCGAATTGCTATACAATAGGGAATCGATTGTTGAGAGCAATCATTATTCATAATAATAATAGCAGTCATCTATGCTGGGATCTTGCGAGTGTGAAGTGGAAAGGTTAGCTAGAGAGATATATACAAGGGATCAGGAGAACCCAGTTCTGAACAACAGAATGGAAAACAACACAGTGGAGTCAGCATCACAAGAGAGATACCACCTCTATGGGAGCGACTAAACAAAACCACAGATTCAGCTTCCTTGACACGGGCTTCTGAGAAAGACACAGCAGGTTGTCAGGCACATCTGAGGCATTCCTCAGGAAGAGCTACTCTCTGCTGGACCACCGAACACACACTGCCAGTCACCATGGTGATCATCATTCCCTTGTTTTCTTTGCTCTAGCTCCTTCCAATTTGCCACGAGAGGTACAGTGTATCAGGATCCTCTCAACTGGCTGCACATAAAGCGTAAAAGGAAGTTTGGAAATAGATTGTTACCATGACAACACCTTAAGTTAGAAGGAGTAGTGCATTCAAAGTTGCTTCTCTGGCTGGTTTCCCACAGGTAAAGAATGCCATTGATTGTGCACACACGGCTGTACAAGAACCTCTACATCAACTGGCAGATTTGATCAATATATGTCTGTTAATGAATCAATTGGATTCCATTAATATGGAGCTGGTGTGCAAATACAGACAAGGTTCATGTCAGTGTGTGTGATATCCTGGGAGCTGTTCTGATGCCGTCGTACTGCAACATTCCAAAATTACAGAGTTCTTTTATCGGGTGCCATTGGAAATAAAACATACCTTCTTTAAAATTTGGCTCAGAATATCAGTCAGGAATCCCACACATTACAATTGAGCCAGATTTAAGACTTTTGAGGAACAGATTTCCAGGTTTCCACTGCACTTTGTAGCTAAACATGCTCCATAATTTGAACTCCAGAAGGTATAACTCTGCTCTTACAATAATGTCCCCTTATCTACCCCCATCAAAGAAATTGGGTTTCTCTGCCTCCACACCATAAAATACCTTTATTATTTTAATCACCTCAGTTGGATTATCCTTTGTCTTTTTATTTTTTGAGGAATACAAACCAAATGAATGCAAACAATTCAACTCTATTCAACTTTTGAATCCCACTCTCACTGTTGTAGTCCAATCTCCTTTGGAAAAAAAATGTTGCATTTAATAGGCATACTATCATTTGTGCTTCGTGTATGAGGGCATTCAAACCCTTTGCTTCTTCATGTGCCCTAATTCCTCTCTTTGTAAAATTCCCATTCCCATTCTGACATATCAGTCTATGGCCTCGTCTTGTGCCATAATGAGGCCCCCCTCAGGGTGGAGGAGCAACACTTTACATTCCATCTGGGTAGCCTCCAACCTGATGATTTCTCCTTCTGGTAAAAAAAATTAAACCCAGTTCCTTCCCCCTCTCTTTTTTTCAGGCCTCTTACCTATTCTCACCTGCATATCACCTCCCCCTGGGTCCCCTCCACCTTCTGTTTCTCCTATGGTCTGCTCTCCTCTCCTATCAGATTCCTTTCTCTCCAACCCTTTATCTTTCCTGACCATCTGGCTTCACCTATCATCTTCTAGCTATCCACCTTCCCCTTCCCCCCACCTTTATATTCTGCATCTTCCTTTCCAGTCCTGAAGAAGGGTCTTGACCCAAAACATTGACAGTTTATTCATTTCCAAAGGTGCTGCAGCAGTTTGTGTGGTGTTGCTTTGGATTTCCAGCATCTGCAGAATCTCTCATGTTTATATTCTGATTTGTTTTTCTCCTCCTCAGTGTTGACCACCATTGTTACAAATTTGACCATAACCTGGCAAATCTTAAACTGTAATTGTTTACACTCTTCAATTCAACCAACTTTGCTTCTTAACTTAGAACCATCCACAGTCTCAGAAATGTGACTAGTCTTCTTTCTCAAAGTCACTGCAGAAACCAATGAAAAGCTGAGACTGAAGCAAGTACTCAGGAAAAATGGCTTAGTATAGTTCACCAAACCACTTAAATTTTCCAGTTTATCACGACAATTAGTCTTCCCTCCAATGACACTAATGACCCTTCATTCTGCCTTGGGAAAGCAGCATACATAATCAAAAGACTTCTCTCTTCACCCCCCCGTCCATAAGATCATAAGATATAGGAGCAGAATCAGGCCAGTTGCCCCTTCAGATCTGCTCTGCCA
Organism: Hemitrygon akajei; assembly: GCF_048418815.1. Classification (NCBI taxonomy): domain Eukaryota; kingdom Metazoa; phylum Chordata; class Chondrichthyes; order Myliobatiformes; family Dasyatidae; genus Hemitrygon; species Hemitrygon akajei. The sequence continues at coordinate 51,099,411 of NC_133138.1, forward strand.
TTCAATCATGGATGATCCTTTTATCCCCTCCTCGGCCCGACTCCCTGGCCTCCTCCCTGTAACATTTGACGCCATGTTCAGTCGGGAACCTATCAATCGTTTCCTTAAATACACACAATGACGTGACCTCCACAGCTGCCTTTTGTAATAATTCACCATTCACCACCCTCTGGCTAAAGAAATTTCTGCACATCTGTTTTAAATGGACACCCCCTATCCTGAGGATTTGTCCTTGTGTCCTAGACTCCCCATCAAGGGAAGCATTCTTTCCACATCTACTCTGTATAGGCCTTTCAAAATTTGAAAGGTTTCAATGAGATCCCCCCTCATCCTTCTAAATTCCAGTGAGTACAGACCCAGAGTCAAACATTCCTCATATGATAACCCTTTCATTCCCAGAATCATCCTTGTGAACTTCCTCTGAACCCTCTCCAGTGCCAGAACATCTTTTCTCAGATGAGGAGCCCAAAACTGTTCACAATACTCAAGGTGAGGCCTCGCCAGTGCCTTATAAAGCCTCAGCATCACATCCTTGCTCTTGTATTCTAGACCTCTTGAAATGAATGCTGACATTGCTTTGCCTTCCTCACCACCGACTCAACTTGCAAGTTAACCTTTAGGGTGTTCTGCATAAGAACTCCCAAGTCTTTGCAACCATCCACAAAAACAGACAATAAATGACAGCTAAATGTTAGAACCCCGAAGTCCCCCCAGATTCCCCCTCCCGCGCGTAAGCAGCAGCAAGCAACAATCCCCCTCCCCCATCAGCAACAAAAAGCAAACATCAGCAGTGCCACCGAGCACTCAAGCATGAGCAAAGCAACAGCAAAGGCACAGACTTGCAGCTACCCCAAAGGCTTTGCATTTCACCCGGTATTCGACATACTGCAGGTTCTCTCTCTCCCCTGATAAGGGAGAAAGAGGTGTCTCCATTTTCCCAGTGAGTGTGAAGATATAATAAACAACTTGCTGGTTTATGATGTTATGCCCATAATGTCGCTTTTTTCGAGCTCTGTGCCTGAAAAATCGCAAAAATCCTGTGTCTCCAGGAGCACAGCAGATACTCCGACTCCCCCAACGACACACGGGTCTCCTGTCGTAACACCGACCATCGATCTGCCCATTTCCAGAGTCCTGAGATCCTAGGCTTCCGAATTCCAGCTGGACTCTTAGGCTGGGCCTTTGGCAGGCCGAGAAACGGCCAGTTATGGAACCCCGAGAGCAGGTCCCATTCCTGAAAAGAACCATAGTCAGCGTGTAACTCCTGATCAGGGTCTTCAAAAGAACCCTGAAAGGGAAAAATAGAGATATTACAGATATTCCATCATCCAAATCTTTTATATATAGTATAAAAAGAAACAGTCCCAACACCGACCCCTGTGGAACACCACTAGTTACTGGTAGCCAATCAGAAAAGGATCCTTCCCCCCCCCCACTCGCTGCCTCCTACCAATCAGCAAATGTTCCAACCATACCAGTAGTTTTCCTCTAATGCCATGGGCTCTTAACTTGGTAAGCAGCCTCATGTGTGGCACCTTGTCAAAGGCCTTCTGAAAGTCCAAATATACAGTAACGACTGCATCTCCTTTATCTATCCTACTTGTCATCCCCTCAAATAATTCCAACAGGTATGTCAGGCAAGATTTTCCCTTAAGGAAACCATGCTGACTTTGTCCTATCTTGTCCTTTGTCACCAAGTATTCCATAACCTCATCCTTAACAATTGACTGCAACATCTTACCAACCACTGAGGTCAGGCTAACTGGTCTATAATTTCCTTTCTGCTGCCTTCCTCCTTTCTTAAAGAGTGGAGTGACATTTGCAATTTCCCAGTCCTCTGGCACCATGCCAGAGTCCAATGAAAGATCATTACTAATGCCTCAACAATCTCTACCACTACCTCTTTCAGAATCCTCGGGTGCAGTTCATCTGGTCCAGGTGACTTATGCACCTTTAGGTTTTCCAGCTTTTTGAGCACCTTCTCCTTTGTCACAGTAACTGCACTCACTTCTCTTCCCTCACACCCTTCAACACCTGGCATTCTGCTAGTGTCTTCCACAGTGATGGTAGAAGGTATAAAAATTTAAGAAAGTGTAGCACCAGACTTAAGGACATCCTCTGGCCATTTCTAAGGCTCTTAAACAAACCCCTTACATGATAAAGATTAACTCTTGATCTCAATCTACCTCATCATGGCATCTTATTTTGCTGACCTGCTCTGTAATTTGTCTGCAATTATAAAACTATATTCAGCATTGTTATTGTTTTTATTTAATATATTTATGTTTGGAATGATGCCTTTCACTGTACCTTAGTACATGTGACAATAATAAATCAACTCCCAATTCTTTCTTTCCACCTCTCAAACGATTCCCAAACTAAGCCTCAAAATTATCTACAGTTCTTGAGTAATTTTTGCTGATTATCTTTTTCACATGATTAAATCCCTTCTGTCAAACTATGCAGGCAACATCCATTATAACTCTATCCACCATACTAATGACCTCAAAAATCACAGCCAGGTTTGTCAGAGATCCACTGCACTTCACAGTTCATTATGACCTCTTTCATAACTTTACACTTATCCATCTGCTCAGTTATATTGATAGATTCCAGTTACAGGTCCATATTAAGGAAGGATGATCACAAACAAGAGAAAATCTGCAGATGCTGGAAATCCAAGCCACGCACAGAAAATGCTGGAGGAACTCAAGCAGGCCTGAGAAAAGTACTGCCGATGTTTCAGGCTGAGACTCTTCAGCAGGACTGGAGAAAAAAATGCTGAGGAGTAGATTTAAAAGGTGTGTGGAGGGGAGAGAGAAGCACAAGGTGATAGGGGAAACCAGGAGGGGGAGGGATGAAGTAAAGGGCTCAGAAGTTGATTGGTGAAAGACAAGCTGGCGGCAAGCGGCGAAGACATGGTAGTGGGACTGGATCAAAGAATGAGAGGGTCGCAGAGATCACAGAAGGGGAGCAGTGATAGAGGGTTTCATTGAACTCCCATCGAAGGGAAAATTTAAACTTCCTCAGGGTAGGCATGCCTGGAAAAGACTTTGCCATGTAGTAATCCAATCACAAACAAGAGAAAATCTGAAGTGATGATTATTTTTAGGTGATTTCAAAAGACAAGGTAAAATTAAAAGAAGAAATCTTAAACAAATTCTCACTCTTAGGTATACTGTAACTTAAAACCACTGCAGCACTGTTCAGAAGCTTGGAAGGGAAATAGCTGTAAGAGAAGAAATGCACTTTGCAATCTCTGTAAACAGCACCACTACATAAAATATTTGGAGGAGCACCTGTTATACAGAGTAAAAATCTTGGGTTTGTGAGACTGGAGAAAAACAAGCAAAGAAATCAACTTTCCAATGCAAAAGGGAAGTAGTCTGACAAATGCAGGTTGACGGTGATGCTTGTGATGGTATCGGCAGGGAACTAAAAAGCATTAGTAGCAGAGAGTGTGGGTGTTGCAGTTATTGTCGTTGGGAGTGACAAGGCAAAATTCTTGAGAAGCGGTTTAATCCTATTTTAACTTCTTGCACAGATTGCGCTCCATCTGCTTACTAAATCCAAATCTACAGGAGCAGTATGTGGTTGCCAAGTGTGTACAAATTTGCTGCTTGGAAACCCTTTGGAAATGTGTTCTCCAGGGGTTTCTTTTTGAAAGTAGGAAGCTATTGCCATTATGGATTAGTGCATAGTTTTAATAAATTTCAGAGAACGTAGCGTCGCATTGCACCATCGGAAATATGTTGATATTAATGTCATGGATTTTTGCTGAAACTATTTCTGAAATACACAGTCCACAAAAAAACAAGTTCAATGCAAGTGATGCATACTAGTGTTATGGCAAGATGCAAACAATCGTGACTGCTTAAAATTAATGCACAAAATTAACAGTGCAAATTTTTGGGGCAGATCGTCCCTGGTCTAAGACCATGGCTGACTACCCATAAGCCACACTGTTTCTTCCAGCACAGTACTGCATTTAATCTCCCACCAGAAGGCCAGCTCATGGATTAGCAAAGCATTGAAGACTGCTGGGCAATTTCCTATACAAGGCAAGGCTAGACTCACAGAATGGCTTTGAGAGTCAATGGGACCCTGACCCCATTATCACCAAAAAAAACTGAATGTTTCTTAGTGTTTTTTGACATTCAGAAGCATTTAAAGTCACTGGGAATCTATTTAAAAAATGGTCAAAATTGCTGTTAAAAAAAACATTAGAGACCTAGGGGTACCACAGACTGAAAAATTGTTCTTAAAAATTAAACTAAGTTAATTAAATCAAATAAAAGTCTCTTACAGCTGACTTCTCCCATTGATTTCAGTGAGTCTGCTGCACTGGGCACAGGTTCAAAGGCTGGAAACCTGCAGTTTCATCTGCGGGAGACCTGCAAAAGTTTTCAGTTCCCTACTGGCACAGTACAGGTGAAGCAGAATGCTGCCCTTCAGCCTGCACAGGGCAAAAGCCCAGTTTTGGGATAATCGGGTGGCAGATCCAGAAGGATCTTTGCAGAAAATAAGCTATGATATACAGTATATCATAATGTAAAGCAATGAACTATCTGCTGGAAGAATTCATAAACACAAGAGACTCTGCAGATGCTGGAAGTCCAAAACAACACATATATAATGTTAGAGGAACTCAACAGATCAGGCAGCATCTACGGAAAGGAATAAACTGTCAACTTCTGGGGCTGATACCCTTTATCAGATTTACTCTGTTTCACTCATGATACCTCAGAAGCCTAAGTTAATAAAGAGATATCAAAAATTATGTCTACCTTCTACTTTTCAGATGTCTGGTGACTATACATCATGGTGCTCATTGCTAACCTTTGTTGCCCTACAAACGCTGAGCAGCAAGAACCTCTGACAGAGAGAGAGAGAGAGAGAGAGAGAAAGACGTAGAGGATGAGAGATAGAGAGGAAGAAAGCAAGGAAGACATGCCAGGAACAATATTGTTTAAGCATGAAGGAATCTTTGTATACAGTCAGTGAAAGCTAAGTACAAATGTTACCAAGTGCTCTATGTCCTCAGTTTTAGTTCTCTCACCAGTAACTAGGAGATTGGGGGGTTCAAATTCCAACACAGAACTGTGCGAGTGTTGTACTATTGAAGGTGACATCTTTAAACACAGACCAATTTTCCATCTCTTGGCCCTGGATAGTAATTATATCTTAATTAACAGCATTGTAATAAATTATCTAGTCACTGTATATTGCTACTTGTAGAATCTTACTCTATGATGTAGCTTGATGGCTGCGTTGATTGGCTACTAGCATTGTATAAGAGGTCCTCATGAAGAGCCTCAACTCAAAACATTGACTTTTTATTTCTCTCCATAGATGCTGTCTGACCTGCTGAGTTTCCCTTGAATTTTGTGTGTGCTGGAGGAACTCAGAAGGTTGAGCAGCATCTGAGGAAGGAAGGCAGTGGACAATGTTCAAATCAAAACCTTGCATCTGAATTGGATTGATTACCTGTTGTTTTTTTAAAAAATTCTCCACCTTCTCCATATGAAGATGAACTGCAAGTAAATTCCAGTTTTAATCCAATAATCTGTATCTTTGATATTGTGAAGGGACTGAAGATTTGGGTTGGATCGGATTGCATCATCACATTTTCTAATGTAAAAAACAAGTCATTTTTTAAACCTATGATTGAAATCAGATGCAACCTCAGAAAATAAACTGTTACAAAGTTTATTAAATCACTTCCATTACCTTCAGAATCATCAGAGACTCTGTCTCCTTCTCCTTCTTACTGATATTTTGTCCATGTCAATAACGTTTATAGACATGGTGACAGTTTCTACATCAATGGCATATAATTGCTTCTTCATCACTTCCCATGCCTTTTATTTCTCTTTATGGTTATGGTTTTATATTGCTATATTTCTTCACTATTCTTGGTTGGTGCGGCTGTAACGAAACACAATTTCCCTCGGGATCAATGAAGTATGTCTGTCTGTCTGTCTGTTCTGATGAACTTCCTCCACTGTAGTATTGGGAAGGCAAAGTTCCAGTGAATCACAGAAAAGTCACAGCAGGCCAGTCAGCCCAGCGAGTAGGTGAGTCTATACATGAATAATGCACAGTCTCCATTCTTCTTTCTCCTCCAGAAAGTCTAGTACTTTTATTTCTTCCAACAATTTATCCTTTTGAATACCAGTACTCCACTACTCCATCCCACCTCCAAAGTGCATTCTAGATCCCAAACACTTATGCCTAATTTTTTTTCTTCTTGTCATTTTATTTTCATTGGTAAATCACAATTATCCTTTGTTCTCTAGATCTTGGCCATTCCGCCAATGAGAGGAGTTGTCTCTATCTACTCTGCTTATTACCTTTGAGATTTTAAGCATCGTTGTCAGATCCTCCCTCAATCTTCTCTATTCTGAAGAGAATTCCCAGCTTCCCCAGCGATTCATCCAGTACATCTCCTCTCAAAGGCCCCTCAGCTTTCCTAAAGTGAGATGCCTAGAACAGGACCACAGTAGCACAGTTTTATTGCTTCCTTGCTCTTTTAAATTCCTAACCACCTTCTCAATCTGCTTTGTCTCTCTAAACAATTGAGACATTTAAGCTCCAAATCTTCCTGATCCTATACCCTTTCTACAACTTGCTCCATCATTTTCCTCCAGCAATGATGTATTCCCTTTAATCAGAACTACCAGCACCCTCCTCTTTTCCTCCCTTTCCACCTTTACTGAATTTTGGGATATTCTTTAGGTCTCAATTATTGCAACAAGTTCATAATCCGTGTGATGAATTGTGCCCCCAATTCTCCAACTTCATTCATGTTCCTGTCATGAAATGTGATGCTTTGTGTCAGTACATTGCAATACATCATTTTTTTAAAACTATAAATTACAATAAGTATATACAAAAAAATTAAATAGTGCAATAAGAGAAAAAAAAGTGAGGTCATGTTCATGGGCTTTTTGAACTTTCAGAAATCTGACAGCAGAGGGGAAGAAGCTGTACTTGAAATATTGAGTGTGTGTCTTCAAGCTCCTGTATTTCCTGTTTGATGGTAGCAATGAGAAGAGGGCATGATCTAGGTGATGGGTTTTTTTTGATGATGGATGCCACATTTTTGAGGCATTACCTTTTGAAAGTGTCCTTGATGCTAGGGAGTTGGTGCCTATGATGGAGCTGACTGAGTTTACAACTTTCTGCAGCTTTTTATGATCCAGTGCAGTGGACCCTCCATACCAGATGGTGATGCAACCAGTTAGAATGCTCTCTTCAGCACATCTTGCAAATGCTTTAGGGGCCGTGCCAAGTCTCCTTAAACTCCACATGAAATGTAACCACTGTCATGCCTTTTTTGTAATTGCATCAAAATATTGGGCCAGGGATAGATCTTCAGAGATGTTGACAACCAAGAACCTGAAACTGTTCACCCTTTCCTCTGCTAATCACTTGGTGAGAACTGTGTGTGTTCCCTTGACTTCCCCTTCTTGGTGTCCGCAGTCAGTTACTTGATCTTACTGACAATGAGTGCAAGGCTGTTGTTGCCACATCATTCAAGCACTTTATCTATTTCGCTCCTGCACACATCCTTGTCACCATCTGAAATTCTACCGACAATTGCTGTGTTGTCAGTAAATTCATGGATGATGTTTTATCTGTGCCTAGCCATCTAGTCATAGATGTAGGGAGGGTACAGCAGTGAGCAAACTAAGCATCCTTGAGATCAGTCCTTGCTTTCCAAACACAAATAAATACTACCTCCCAGAATCCACTCCAACAACTTTGCGGTCTTGATTTAAAGCTCACTGACCTATTTCATTGCTACTAACCTTTTTAAATAAAGGTGCAACATTAACTGTTCTCCAATATTCTGCTACCCCACCTATGGCTAACAAAATTACAAAATCTCTGCCAGGACCCTAGCAATATTATATCTTGCTTCCTATGACATCCTGCCATCTACCTTTAAGTGTTTCAAGGCTTCCACCTCCTCCATAATGTTGATGCACTCCAGTCCAAAATATCACTATTCCCTCCTTTCAATTCTCAAGCTTCCATGCCTCTGCCAATATGAGAACAGTACAGCACAAGAACAGGCTCTTCAGCCTACAATGTTACTTTGACATCAATCTCCTACCCCGCAACACTAGCAAATATTTCTACAGAGACAATATCTCACCATCTATTGATCTCACTCCCCTATAAATAATTCCAAAGCCTTGGAAATCTGAAGCCCTTATCCTTACACCATCTCTCCAACCACATATTAATTTGCCCTGTTGTCCTACCTTTACTCTCTCTGGGATGTGGCATTGGGAGTATTCAGAGATTAGTACTCTTGACATTCTGCCTCTTAAGCATTCATTACTCCTTGAAATTGTTCTATATAATTAGTGCTGATAGACTTCACAACACACTGACTGTGCCCCCAGCCTCTCAAAATTTTTTTGCAGCCTCTCTGTGTATATATATTTGGCCCTGAAACCAGGAGACAACATGCCACATATGCAGTGCAGAAATTCCTGTCTACACTCCTAAATATAGAATCATTGATAGCTGACACTTTCTTGACATTTCTCATCTCTCACTGTACTGCTGAGCCACCATGTTGCTGTGGTTTTGGCTCTGATTTGACTCCTCAAGGTCATTCTCAGAATTAAATCCTGGTTAGGGCAAGATGGCCTAAGGTACATCCTAAACCAGGTGCCTTCTCTTTGTTGACTGTCTTCCGGTTCCTTTCTTGCACCTGGAGTGAAGACCATTGGAAACATTCATTCCACAGACAATCAGCCTTGTGAATAGATGGCAGTGCACCAGCTCCAGAACTTCCACAACCACCCTCTGACTCAATTTTCTCCAGCTGGAGACATTTACTGCCATGTGGTTGCCCAGGATACAGGAAGCATTCTGCATTCCTTACATGCCACAAGTTCAAGTCAATTCAAGTTTATTCTCATTTAACTATATACATGTATATAAAGTAGATAATCATATAATGTATATAGAAACAAGACAAGGTTTCTTTAAGCCAAGGTGTAAAACATAGTACACATAACACGTGATAACTTATGAAGGTAAGGATAAAATCTTCAGATGAATCACACATAAATAACAAACTAAAGTGCATAAATTAAATATTGTAAGGTACGGAACAGATTAACCAGTGACACTTTGAATATGATGCGGAGGGAGCCTGATGGCCTGAGGGAAGAAACTGCTTTCCATCCTGACCATTCTTGGTTTTGTGCATCATAGTCTCCGGCCTGATGGTTGAAAGTCAGAGAGGATGCTGGATGGATGGGGTGGGATCCTTAACAATACTAAGGGCCCTGCATATACAGCGCTCCTGATAAATGTCCCTGATGGATGCTAAGGAATCCCCCGTGATCCTCTCAGCTGTTCTCACAGACCTTTGTAGGGACTTCTGGTCTGATGCTCAGATGCACCCATACCAGATGGAGAAGCAACTTGGCACGACACTCTCAATGATGCTCCTGTAAAACGCAGTTAAGATGGGGTGGGGGGAGGGGAGCCTTGCTTGCCTCAATCTTCTTAGGAAGTCGAGATGCTGTCTTGCTCAGGGAGGTGATAATAAGGGATCAGGTGAGGTATTCCATGGTGTGAATGCCCAGGAACTTGGTGCACTTAACTCTTCCTACAGAGGAGCCATGTATTTTCTGAGGGAGATGGATTGTCTGCACCTCACAGTTGTGCTTTCCATGGGTCCAGGGTGCCCAACTATGCCTCAAGTTATTATCTTAATTTCCCTAATCAAAATAAATGAAGGTCTTTTTTATTAAATAAAGGGGACTCACCAAAAATTTGTCCTTCCTTCATCATGATGTCTATCTTGACTCTCGGCATCAACAAATCCTCTTTTATAACGTGCACCCATCCATGCCAGCTTTAGATCTCTAACTCCCCTGAGTATGGATTGCTGGTGTGGCCTGTTTAACGATTCCGGACAGTCCCACTAAGGCACCAAGGATTTAAGGAGCACCTGAACTGCAGTTCAGTGCTCAATCATAAGCCTACTCCCCTGATTCCGTCTTGTGTCGGTTTTGTGCTCAGATTCTCGATCCAAATTGAAACCATGTCTCGCTCCTTGTTGTGGATACTCCAGCATTTGGTCTAAACCATTCTCATCAAGGACTCTCGTTACATCCTCTTCCCCTGGGCCATTACCATCTTCTCCCTCCCCCTCCCCCCCCACATTAACCATTGACCAGATTGACCTCACGTGGAATTTCCTTCATTTCCTGCACCATATCCTTGTCTTCACAGTGATCATCCAATTTCACTCTTGGAACACAATGCCATCCAAATCTAAACATTTTGTATAGTATTTGGCATGCCAAGACTTGATTTTCACCTTCCCAGCTCTTTACCTCACCCCTCCCCCTCTTCCAGTTTCACCTATCACCTACCACTTCATACTTCCTCCTCCCCTCCTTCCACCTTCTTTCTCTGACTTCTCATCCTTTTTTCCAGTCCTGATGAAGGGTCTTAGTCCAAAATGTCGACTGTTTACTCTTTTCCATTGATGCTGCCTGGCCAGCTGAGTTCCTCCTGCATTTTGTGTGTGTTATTCCAAAACCCTTCCTGGTCTTCTGCATTTCTTAAGATCCCTTAGATGGCTATGGAAAGAAAATCCTGAGTGATGTAATGGGGTTGGCCCACTCATTATCATGTTTTACAATTGTTATCGCTGTCTCAAGTTGTCCAGCGTCATTGTAAAGCAGTTTATGATGCAAGCTAAGTCCCAGTATACTTATGGCGCATATACAGCTCTATTCTACTGTTCTAATTAAGAAAAGATTATGATCTCAAAGATACCATCTTCTGCAGAATGAGTAAAGCTGCAACTCTGCTGGAGCTTTTGTATACAGCCTCTCAGCAAACAAAAGACAAGGAAGCACATTTCTGACATTCCAGACCCAAGGACACATATTTTAAATTCCAGTAGCTCCAAGCACAGATTTTCTCCAGCTACTGTATCTTTGACTACCCCCTGCAAAGTCAGTGAATTTTAATGAGTAGAATCACTTCAGTCTTCACAGACAGATATTATTCTGTTTATTAATACCATACTGGCACATACCTTAAACTTGAGGTTTTCTATTCAATGTTACAAAATTATTGCTGTATGAATGACAATAAGTTATTTAAATACTCTCCTAACAAATAATTAAGCTGACAAAACAAAATTTCAGAGGTATTATAAAGTAGTTAGTCTGTGATACATACTCTAATTACTAGTACTAACCTACTTTCAGCAAAAACTGAATGTAAACTAGTAAATATTTTGTTTTTCAATTCCTTTGCTTCAGATAATGTGAAGCGTTTCCCAAGACTGCAGCCTGAAATTCAGAGCAGAATACAAGCTGCTGAAGGAAATCAACAGATCAGACAGCTTCAGTGTTGGCAAACGAACAGTCATTGTTTCAGTTGAGTTCCTGAATCAGAGTCAAGTGTATAAAAGGGAGATAGCCACTATAAAGAGGTCTGGAGTAGGGTCCGGAGCTGGCAGTTTTCAAAGGAATCAAAGCAGTCAGAATTCCTTGGGTAGATTGGAAATTATAATAGGACTATACAGAATGGAGATCCTTCAGCCCAACTCACCCATGCTAATCAACGTGCTTACCTGAAATACTCACATTTGCCTGGATTTCAATTATACTAGTGCCTAATTTCACCCGCTTTCTGTAAGCACTTTGTATGTTCTCCTCGTGACCACTTGGGTTTTCTCCCACAGTCCAAAGAGGTATCAGTTGGTAGGTTAATTGGTCATTGTAAATTGTCTCTTGATTAGGCTAGGGTTAAATCAGTTGTTGCAGGCTAGCATGGCTCGAACATAGTCACTTGCCTCAATGACAGTCATCTAGTAGTGCTTGCATCCTCTGTGCTGAAGTGCCTTGAGATATTGGCCATGAAACGTATTAACTCCTGCCTGTGAAGCAACTTGGATCTTCTGCAATTTGCCTACCGGCACAACAAGTCCACATCAAATGCCATTTAACCCTGAAACATTTGGACAGCAAAGATGCATATATCAGGATGATCCTTATTAACTACAGCTTAGCATTCAATACCATCATCCCTTCAAAGCTAATCGGTAAGCTTCAAGACTTTGGCCTCAATACATCTTTGTGCAATTGTATCCTCGATTTCCTCACTCGCAGACCCCAGTCAGGTCAGATTCGCAATAACATCTCCTCCACAATCTCCATCAGCACTGGTACACCGCAAGGCTGTGTGCTTAGACCCCTGCTCTACTCACTTTACACTTCTGACTGTGAGACTAAGTATAGCTCCAATGCCATATTTAAGTTTTAACACCACTGTCATTGCCGAATCAATGGTGGTGACAAATTAGCATATAGGAGGGAAATTGATTATCTGGCTGAATGGTGCCATAATAACAACCTCTCACTCAATGTCAGAAAGACCAAGGAGCTGATTATTGATTTCAGGAGGTCCATGACACAGTCCTCATCGGGGGATCAGAGGTGGAGAGGGTCAGCAACTTTAAATTCCTCAGGACTATCAGTTCAGATTATCTGTCCTGGGCCCAGTACTTAAGTGCAACTATGAAGAAAGCACGGCAACACATTTTCTTCCTTAGGGGTTTGTGAACATTCCGCATGCCATCTAAAACTTCGACAATCTTCTATAGATTTGTGGCGGAGAGCATATTGACTGGTTGCATCACGGATTGGTATGGAAACACCAATGCCCTTGAATGGAAAAGCCTGCAAACAGTAGTGGATACAGCAGAATCTATAACGGGTAAAGCCCCCTCCACTATTGAGCTCATCTACACGGAGTGAAGTGAGGGCTTTCGTCAGTCAGAGATGCGCATGGATATTGCGTCCTATCGATCTAGATACGCAAGCCTGGGCAGTGCGATATGGAGGATAAGCCAGTGCCCATGTAGCAATCTCCCCTTCTCAAGAGATCTGTTGAACCCAAAGGAACCGCAGATACCAATACAATTTGGTACCAGCAGTATCATAGGATCTGCCAATCAGCATTAAACTCATGTAGGACTGCCTTAGGGACTCCAGTTCTAGATTTTTCCCTCAGGGTTTACTTCTGAAGCCTTCCCCATGAGTGGGTATAGCTGCAAAGCAGCGGAGGTCTGAGATTAGAGTTGCCCTTCTCCTGAATGAGCTGCCAGCCATGGCTGACGAGCCCCATCTGCTCGAAGCAACTGGTTTTAAGGTGCCAGAAACCCACCTTTGCCCCTTCTCCTGTCAGTAGAAATGGTTCCGCCAGGCTTAGGAACGAAGGCACAAGTGGAGGGCAAGAGTTGGACTTGGTTGACAGAGGCTATTCGCGATGCACGCCATTAGAAGCATTTAATAGGTAGTGAGAGCTTGTCCCCATTACCACCCCTGGCTATAACAACCTTAAGGAAAGCAGCATCCATCATCAAGGAGCCCCACCATCCAGGCCATGCTCTCTTCTCACTGCTGCCATCAGGACAAAGGTACAGGAGCCTCCAGATCCACATCAACAGGTTCAGGAACAATTACTATCCCTCAATCATCAGGCTCTTGAACCAGAGGTGATAACTTAACTTCACTCACTCCATCACTGAACTGTTCCCAGAACCTATGGACTCACTTTCAAGGACTCTTCATCTCATGTTCTCGATATCTATTGCTTATTTTTTTATTACGCAGATTTTTGTCACTTGCACGTTAGTTGCTTGTCAGTCCTTTTGGGTGTGGACTTTCACTGATTCTGTTGTGTTTCTTGGATTTACTGTGCATGCCGGCAAGAAAACAAATCTCAGGATTGTACATGGTGTTTCTTTCCACCAAGCCAATCTTGTATCAAATTGGCTATCTCACTCTGGAAATCACGTGATCGCACCTTCTAGATGACCATCATGTGGGAACTTGTGAAAGACCATGTTAAAATCCATGTAGCCAAAACCTACTGCCTGGCCTCATTAAGCCTTTTGTTCACCCTGTCAAAAACCACAGCTACATTTGTCAGACATATTGTGGTGGTTGACTATTTCTTGATCAGTCCTTGCTTCAAAGTTCAAATTAATTATATTATCAAAATACAAAGAGGTTATCATCCCTCAGCAATTTCTTCTTTGGCTCCACAAACTTTCTCCAGACTCAAGGGGTAGCCATGGGCTTCAGCCATACCTGCCTTTTTGTAAGCTATGTAGAAAAGTCCATGTTCCAAGCCTTCACCGGTAATGCTCCCCAACTCTTGCTCCACTACACTGATGCTGCTTCATGCATCCATGCTTCGCACATCAGTTTCATCAACTTTGCTTCTAACTTCCACACTGCCCTCAAATTCACTTGGCCCATTTCTGACAGTTTCTTCCCCTTTCTTGAGCTTGTCTTCAGCTCTGGAGACAAGCTATCAACCAACATCTTTTATAAATCTTCCGATTCTCATGGCTATCTTGACTGTACCACTTCCCACTTTGTCTTCTGTAAAAATGCTATTCGTTTTCTTAGATCCTTTGTCCCCCCAGTATCAGTTCCCAGGATGAGGCTTTCCTTTCCAGGACATCCTTTAAAGAACAGGATTTCCCTTGCTCCACCCTTAACCACATCTCCTTCATTTCCTGGACATCTGCACTCACTCCATCTTCCCGCTGCCTTAACAGTGATAGAGTTTTTCTTGTCTTTATCTACCAAGCTGTGAGACTCCGCATGAAACATGTCATCCTCAGCAACTTCCACCGTCTTCATTGCGACCTACCATCAAACACAACTTTACCTCTCCCCAACTTCCTGCAGGAATCACTCTGTCTATAATTCCCTCGTCCATTCATCCATCCCTAGTAATCTCCTCCCAGCACTTATTCCTGCAAGCAGACAAAGTGCTGTATCTGCCCATTCACCTCCTCCCTTACTTCCTTCCAGGGCCCAAACAGTCCTCCCAGGTGAGGCAGCACTTTACCTGTGAATCTGCTGTGGTTGGCTATTGTATCCAGTGCTCTCGATGCAGCCTCCTATATGTTGGGGAGACCGCTTCATCAGGCACCTCCGCTCCATCCTTCATAAGTGGAACTTCCCAGTGGCCCAACATTTTAATGCTGATTCCCATTCCCATTCCGACATATTGCTCCATAGCTTCTTCTTGTGTCAAGATGAGGCCACTGCAGGGTGGAGCAGCAACATCTTGTATTCCATCCCAGGGAGCCTCCAACCTGATGGCATGAAGATCAATTTCTCCTTCTGGTAATTTTTTTTCCCCACTCCTCTCCCTTCTTCTTCTGTTCCCCACTCTGGCCTGTAACCTCTTATCATCTGCCTATCACCTTCCCCAGTGGCCTTCCTTCACTTTCTCCTATGGTCCACTCTCCTCTCCTATCAGATTCCTTCATCTCTAGCCTTTTACCTTTCCCACTTAGCTTCACCTGTCTCCTTCTAGCTATCCTTCTTCCACTTTTATTCTAACATCTTCCCCCAACCTTTCCAGTCCTGAAGAAGGCCTCAGCCTGAAACATCGACTATTTGGTCATTTCCATATATGCTGCCTGACCTGCTGAGTTACCCCAGCATTTATTGTTTGTTGCTTAGGTGATTATATACAGACATGAGATTCATTTTCTTGCAGGCATTTACAGGAAAATACAGAAATGCAATCAGAAATTATGTAAAACTACACATCAACAAAGACTGACAAACAACCAATGTGCAAAAGAAGTCAAATTGTGAAAATAAAACATAATACTGAGAACATGACTTATAAAAAGTCCTTGAAAGTGAGTCTGTAGGTCATAGTTGTTGTGTGTGAAGTGATCCACATTGGTTCAGGAGTCTGATGGTTTTAGGGTGGTTCCTAAACCTGGTGGTGTGGAACCCAAGTCCTCAGTATCTTCTGGCGGTAGCAAGAAGAGGGCATGGCCTGGATGGTGAGGTCTCTGAGATGGATGCTTCTTTCTCGAGGCAGCAGTCCATATAAATGTGCTCAGTGGTGGAGAGGGCTTTGTCTGATGCACAGGGTTACATTCAGCATGTTTCCATACCTGGTCGTGATGCACCCAGTTAGGATATCTGTAGAAGCTTGGCAAAGTTTTAGATGACATGCTGAATCTGTGCGTTCTTTGTGATGGCACTTACGTGATGGTCAAAGGACAGATCCTTTGATATAATAATGCCAAAAAATTTAAAGTTACCGACCCTCTCCACATCTGATCCCCAAATGAGATCTGCCTCATTGACCTTTGGCTTTTTTCCTGCTTTAGACTTTGGTTTTGCTGGCTTTGAGTGAGAGGTTGTTGTCGTGGCACCATTCGACCAGATTTTCAATCTCCCTACAATATGCTGATTCGACACCACATTTGATTCAGCCAACAACAGTGATTTCGTCAGCAAACTTAAATATGGCATTGAAGCTGTACTTAGCCACACAGTTACAGGTATAAAGTGAGTAGAGCAGGGGACTAAACACACAGCCTGGTGGTGCACTTTTGCTGGTGGTTGATTATGGAGGAGATGTTTTCGCCAATCTGAACTGACTGGGCCTGTAAGTGAGGAAATTAAAGATCCAGTACCTCAAGGGGGTATCAAGGTCTAGGACTTGGAGCTTATTGGTAGCTTTAGGGGAATGATAGTGTTGTATCCAGAGCCATAGTCAATGAAGGGCATCCTGATGGAAGATGCATCTTCCAGGGCCGAGTGAGGAGCCAATGAAATGGCATCTGCTGTGAGCTGCTGTGACATTTGGCAAATTGGAGTGGATTTAAGTCACTCCCCAGGCAGGAGTTGATATGTTTCATGATCAACCTCACAAGGCACTTCATCATGGTGGATGTAAATGCTTTTGGATAATAGTCATTGAGGCAGGTTACCGTATTCTTCTTGGGCTCTGGCATGATTGAAGCTTTCTTGAAGCAGGTGGGTACGTCAGAATGCTGAAATAAGAGGTTGAAGATGTCTGTAAGCACTGCACTGTTCTTCAGTTCTTGGCCAGTTACACGGTCTGGGCCAACTGCTTTCCATGGATTCACCCTCCCGAAGTCTGCTCTCACATTGGCCGCAGAGACTAAGATCACAGGTTCACTGGGGGCTGTGGGGGTTTGTGAAACTGCCTACATGTTCTGTCAGTCAAAGCGAGTATAAAAGGCACTGAGTACATCTGGGAGCAAAACACTGTTGTTATTTATGTTGTTTAATTTTGATTTGTAGTAAATGATGGCATTCCCACAGTTGTCGAGCATCCCTCTGTGATTCTTTAGTCTGGAATTGTCACCTTGCCTGTGAGATGGCTTTCCAGAGATCAAACCTGACTCTCTTCTTCTTCTTTCCTGGACAGCCTGTACTAACGGCACCGACCTAGCTCTCAGCAGATTTCAAATTCATTGGTTCATCTGGGGTTTCTGATTGGGAAAGACTCTGAATAATTTTGTGGGGCTACACTCACCCACAATTGTCTCAGTGCCGCAATATCCCATCAGACTGGATTCCCGAATCCTGGCAACCTTGCCTTTCATTCAATTCTATAACAACTTCCCAAATTAACAGGAAACAAAGGCTGGCTGTATAAAAGAGTCATCCTTTCCCTTGTCAATTTGGATTCTAAAGCTAAGACAGAAATCTTCAGGTTTTCAAGTTGACCTCTTGCTCCAGAACCTCAGGGATGTCCTATTTGAAGCAGAAAGGTGAAAATCAGTTTAGAAACCAATCATCAGCTACACCCAGGCTGGTATCATTAATGTTTATCTTGAAAATTGAAACTGCCTGGCTATTCAGCTGGCAAGTCAGGTTTCACAGAATTCCCTTCAACTGTTTTATCACCATGGCAACAAAATTACCTTTACAGTATAGTGGCAGTACAACAAACTTGCCTCTGGTACGATGCTGATGATTGGTTCCTATCTATTTCTAGATGTTCACTGAAAAGTTAAGCATGCCTCTTAATTTTCTGGCATTTTTCAGCTAGAGCTATAGTTTGACTTTGTATCATTCTTGGGCTCAGGAATACAAAGTCAGGGTGGTACCCATCAGCCATCGCATCAAACTTGGTTGCACATTCATTTGACTATGATGCCACACTAGCTTAAGAAGAAACACTGGGGACTGACACAGAAGACATTTGACAACTAACACACTACAGCAAGTTTTCACTTTTCACACATTGTATTAAGAACATAAGAAAAATAAATCAGAGCATGAGGAGGACTTCTAGCCCACTGAGCCCACTTCATTATTCAATAAGATCGTGTCTCATCTGTTAGTGAAGTCAATTCCACCTATCTGCATTTTTCCCACAACTGTTAATTCCAAGTCAATCCAAAAACTGTATGGTCTTAAATTTTACCTGTCTCATTGCACAGGATCAGATATATTCTCTTGTAGGTTCAGTAACATGCTGTTCAAAAGAGCTATCATGGATGCATTCCATGAAGTCCACTTCAAGATTGCCTCAACGAACTAGATTCACCTAATCTATGTTCAAGTTAAAGTCCCCCTTGACATCTGCCATTCCATTCATATGTGCATCAAATATTTCTTGGTTTATTGCCTGTGCCACTGTACTTGGTGGCCTAAAGACAACTGCCCCCGTGATATTTTTCCCTTTACTATTCTGATCTCTAACCGGAAGAATTGAACATCTTACTCCTTAGATCTTATATCGTCTGTCATTAACACTCTGATATCATCCTTAATGAAGAGCGCTACCTCATCTCCATGACCTTCCTGCCTATATTTCCAGATTAGCTAATACACCAGAATATTTA
Source organism: Hemitrygon akajei (assembly GCF_048418815.1). NCBI lineage: Eukaryota > Metazoa > Chordata > Chondrichthyes > Myliobatiformes > Dasyatidae > Hemitrygon > Hemitrygon akajei. Next base: position 51,118,123 of record NC_133138.1, read on the forward strand.
ATTCCTGATCATCTTCACCCTACAAACACATTTTGGTAATGGCCACTTATCATAGCCCTTCGGATGGATTTGCACTGCAAGTTCACTGACCTTGATTAGACTCCTACTGGCATTCAGGTAAAGAGCTCAAACACTCGTACTTCTTCATATTCCACTTTTATTTTTCTCTATTCTAATTTTTCTTTGGTCCCTGCATTGCTTCCCTCTGTCTTCTGCATGGATTCCCATCCTCGTCATATTACACGCTGAAGCACTCTGTATTTTTACATAATTTTTTTTGCATTGTCACCTATGATTTCTTAACCTACTGCAACTTCAACCTGATGGATTAAGGTGCTATAGGACCACTGTCTTCTCCAGCCTACCTATGCTTGTTTTATTTTAGTTTTGAGTGACCAAAGGCTGTGCAGAAGTCATGATTAGGGATTAAATAAATGCCATGACAGCATAATTCTTTATTCTCTGATGATACAGCTTTACCCGAGGTTAAAAAATAAATGTAACCTTAACAATACAATTAACACCGTGACACCTGTCCCTTAATCTCAACCCCTGTGTTTTCTGTGTGGATTTCCCAGAGGTCAATCTAGTGACTCATCAACTCACATGTTCCCAAACTGCAGTACACTGACTAAAATGTTTTACAATTGAAATAAACCTCTATTAGCCATTAACATTTGTAATGGCAGGTTTGTTTCTGATATAATACTAAGATTCAAGCTCCCACCCTCACCATATTATCCTGGACTAAGCAGACTAATTTTCATTGCCCTCCTTTTTTTCCCTCTGTGGCATCTGAGCTAGCTTCCTGATAAATTTTAATCGGCCACAAAGACAAAATGTTGAATCATATGCTGTGTCCAGTCGCAGTTTCAATAATTTTAGTGGGGTCGCGCTCCTACAGGACTTCAGGTGGGGAAAACATTTTAATGGAAATGCATAATTAGAGTAGCTTTCTTAGGTGGGAAAATGCAAACTTTGAAATTTCCCACTTGAGTCCTTCTGTTCAAATAAGCCAACTATATATTGTCATAAAATATTTCAGACACAAGGCAGAGCTCCAACATAATAGGTTCTTACTTTTTTATTTTGCATAGCTGAAGTGCTCTTTCTAATTTTTTTTAAAAAAACAGCTTCGAACTACAGTATTCACTAGTTAGAAGCTGTTGTTCCAAAAAAAGCTATAATTCCAAAAGCTCTGGGTATAGAAGTCAAACATTTAATCATGACTATCTTGTGAACTTGTAAAGAGTCAAGATCACAAGGGGCAGAGAAGAAGAGGCGTGATTAATTTTTAGCAAATACACGGCTTTAGAGCTGGAGAGAGCGCAGAGGAATTTAACCCAGGTGTTGTCTGAATTGAGGAACTTTTGTTGTGGGAAGAGATAGGTTGGGGTAGGCTTGCTTCCGCAGAGCCAAGAGGCCTGAGGGCTGACCTAATGGAAGTCTATGAGATCACAATACATGGATAAGGTAGCTGGACAAAATCTTTTTCTCATTGAATGGATATCTAAAACAATGATAGGGTGAGAAAAAGGGAACTTTGGGGTAAGTTCTTTTCACACAGAGAGTAGTTGATATCTGAAATTGATCCTGGCAGCCAAATCAGTGGCAGGTAGCAGGCCACTGCAACGAGGTTTGAAAAGAGACCTTGGCGGGTGTTCAGGTTCATTCTGACGGCCCAATCAGTGGCAGTTCACCTCGACGAGGGATTAGGTTTCTCGCAGGTCAGCACTGCTTGTTTAACAGTAGAGAAGGGACAAGCGGGGAAGGTATTGTCGGGGCAGTCATTGTTGGGTGTAGGTTAGTGGTGAGAGTAGGAGTGTCAGACTTTTGCTCAAATGAGACTTTGGCTAGAAAGAGGCGTTCGCTCTGGGTAAGCTTCTGTTAAGGTTCCTTTGTTTCTCTCTCTTACTGTACCTAGTGTAGTAAATAGCTGTGTGTTGTTCATGCTGGATGTTGGAGTCCTGGAAGACCCAGAGTCTCTCAGGGAACTACATCTGCATGGTGCATCCAGCTGCAGCTCCTTGAAGACCATGTTAGGTATCTGGACCAGCAGTTGATGACCTTTGGCTTGTACGGGAGAGTGAGGAGATAATCGATCATAGTTATAGGGAAGTAGTCGCCCCTAAGTTGCAGGAGGCGAGTAGCTGGGCATCTGTCAGGAGAAATGGAAGTATGAATAGGCAGTTAACGTAAACTACCCCGTGACCATTCCTCTCAATAATAAGTATAGCATTTTGGACACTTTTGTGGGGGTTGACCTCCCAAAGGAATGTTGTGGAGATGGATTTACTGTCACTGATAGTGATACAGTAGTGATAGGGGACTCAATAGTCAGGGAAACAGACAGGAGGTTCTATGGAGGTGAACAGGACACCCAAATGGTATGTTGCCACCCTGCAGTCAGGGTTGGGGATATCTTGGATCATGTCCACAGCATTTTGGAAAGGGAGGGAGAGCAGCAAGATGTCTTGGTGCATATTGGTACCAATGACATAGGAAAGAAAAGCAAAGAGGCCTTGAAAAGAGAATTTAGAGACCTAGGTAGAAAGTTGAGAAGCAGGACTTCCAGGGCAGTAATTTCTGAATTACTGCCTGTGCCATGTGCCAGTGAGGGTAGAAACAGGATGATTTGGCAAATTAATGTGTAGCTGAGAAGCTGGTGCAGGGGGGCAGGGTTCAGGTTCTTGGATCATTGGGATCTCTTCTGGGGGAAGGTATGACCTTTTCAAAAGTAACAGGTTGCACCTGAACCAGAGGGGGACCAATATTCTTGAGGGTAGGTTTGTTAGAGCTTTTGGGGAGAGTTTAAACTAATTTGGCAGGGTGGGGTTGGAACCAGAGTGAAGGAACTCAGGATAGGAGGATGGTAGAAAAAAAAACAAAGATAGCGTACAGTCAGACTGTCAGGATTGGCAGGCAGATGATAGGACACAATTATAAACAGCAGTTTGAGTATCAGCGCATTCGGGATGCAGAATCAGAAAGGATAGCAAATACAGTGTTATATCTCAATGCATGGAGTATATGAAATAAGGTGGATACTCTTCTTCCACTATTACAGGTTGCTAGGTATGTGTCCATCACTGAATCGTGGCTGAAGGATGGTTATAGTTGGGAGCTGAATGTCCAAGGTTACATGTTGTATTGGAGGGATAGGAAGGGAGGCAGAGGGGGTGGCGAGGCTCTGCTGGTAAAGAACAGCATCAAATCAGCAGAGTGACATAGAATAGGAAGATGTTGAATCCCTGTGGGTTAAGTTAGGAATCTGCAAGGGCAAAAAGACCCTGGTGGCAGTTATATACAGGTCTTCCAACAGCAGCTGGGATGTGGATCACAGATTACAACGGAAAATAGAAAAGGCATATCAAAAGGGCAATGTAATGATAGTCATGGGAGATTTCACCATGCAGGTTAATTGGGAAAATCAGGTTGGTAATGGATCTCAAGAGAGTGAGTTTGTTGAATTCTAAAAGATGGCTTTTTAGAGCAGTTTGTCATTGAGCCTACTAGGGATCAGCCATACTGGATTGGGTGCTATGTAATGAACATGAAGTGATTAGGGAGCTTAAGGTAAAAGAACCCTTAAGAACCGGTGATCACAATATGATTGAGTTCAACTTGAAAGCTGATAGAGAGAAAGTAAAGTCTGACATAGCAATATTACAGAGGAGTAAAGAAAATTACAGTGGTATGAGAGAGAGGTTGGCCAAAGTAAATTGGAAGGAGCTGCTGCCAGGGATGACAACAAAGCAGCAATGGTGTGTGTTTCTGGGAAAAATGAGGAAGGTGCCAGATAGACATATTCCAAAAATGAAGTAATGGTAAAATAGTACAACCGTGGCTGACAAGGGAAGTCAAAGCTAATATAAAAACAGAAGAGAGGGCATACAACAACACAAAAATTAGAGGGAAGACAAAGGATTGGGAAGCGTTTAAAAACCTACAGAGAGCAACTAAAAGAATCATTTGGAGAGAAAGATGAAATATGAAAGCAAGCTAGCAAACAATATCAAAGTGGATAGTGAAAGCTTTTTCAAATATGTAAACAAATAAAAGAGAGATGAGAGTGGATATAGGACTGCCAGAAAATGAGGCAGGAGAAGTAATAATGGGGGACAAGGAGATGGCAGATGCACTAAATGAGTATTTTGCATCAGTCTTCACTGTGGAAGACATTAGCAGAGTGCCAGATATTGAAGGGTGTGTGGGAAGAGAAGTGAGTGCAGTTACTATTACAAGGGAGAAAGTGTTCAAATGGCTGAAAGACTTAAGGGTACACAAGTCACTAGACTAGTTGAACTGAACCCTAGGGTTCTGAACGAGGGAGCAGTAGAAATTGTGGAGGCATTAGTAATGATCTTTCAAAAATCAGTGGATTCTGGCATGGTGCCAGAGGACTGGAAAATTTGCAAATGCACTTCACTCTTTAAGAAAGGAGGAAGGCAGCAGAAAGGAAATTATAGACCAGTTAGCCTGACCTCAGTGGTTGGGAAGATGTTAGAATCAATTGTTAAGGATGAGGCTATGGAGTTCTTGGTGACACAGACAAGATAGGACTAAGTCAGCATGGTTTCCTTGAATTTAGAAGGATGAGGAGGGATCCCATAGAAACCTTTTGAATGTTGAAAGGCCTAGACAGAGTAGATGCGGAAAGGATGTTTCCCATGGTGGGAGAGTCTAAGACAAGAGGGAATACTCTCAGGATAGAGGGGCGCCCATTTAAAACTGAGATGTGAAAAATGTCTTTAGCCAGAATTTGTGGAATTTATTACCATATGCAGCTGTGGAGGCTAGGTCGTTGGGTGTATTTGAGGAAGAGATTGATGGGTTCGTGATTGAACGTGGCAACAAAGGTTATGGGGAGAAGACTGGGGAGTGGAACTAAGAAGAAAAAGGATCAGCCATGATTGAATGGTGGAGTAGACTCAATGGGCCAAATGGTCTAATTCTACTGCTATGTCTTATGGAAACATGCTGCCAGAGAAGGTGGTGGAATCAGGAACATTACTATATTCAAGAGCCATTTTAAACAATGGCTAGAATAGTGGTTTATTTCTGTGTATGCCTCTGAATCTTTCTACACCCCCCCCCCCCCATGAGAGATCGAGAGAAAGGCAAAGACAGAAACAGAGAAAAAAGTTATAAAGTCATAGCGTTATACAGCACTAATATAGGCCCATTTTGACCATTTGCACTAATCCCATTCGCCTGCACTAGGACCAAAGTGGGCCTAAATGTTAACTACTTGCATAGCAGCTTTTTCAGAATTACCTTCTAACGTCTGGTGTGTTTACTGAAATAGAGGTGAAAATGAGGTGTGCAACAAATTTGGAACAAAGAAGCAGTAAGATTTTGTATATGCCTTAAAGGTCATTGCTGGTGATGGTCACTGTCTTTACTAAAAAGGTTATGCTGACAGTGGAAAATGTCTGTGTACAACCAATTTTCAGGCATAAAATGGGACATAAACATATCAAACTAACACTGGGGCAAATTTGCCCAGCTTGTGCAGGCACTGACTCCATTACTAAATAGGTAAGGTAATTGCTTAGGCTTCCAGTAAGGATGTCTGATATTTGTCTTGACAAATTCGGAGTCTTGAGTTGCCTGAGTCTTTTTATTGCTATGTGTCAGTACATTTGCAATCTGCCATCCACATCATCACACACAAAGCTTCTCAATGGGAGCAAATTTTAATGCATCATTTTTGGTGGAAATGGACTGGGAAGAAGGGCCATTTGGCTTTCTTACGTCATTTGTGCAGGAATCCTGCTGAGCAACATTTTAATTGCACTCTCACTGCTGTAAATCCAGAATAGGAGTACTCCTTTCACCATACATCTTCCAGTCCTTTCCATACATCCCACAAGATTCTAATGTGACTTTCCATTCAAATTATCTGCTTACCAGCAAGTCTCCTGCTGGTGAAACCTGTGAGCTTCCTATTTCTTGTATCATTTTTCATCTCCTCTTTTCTGTCCCTTTCAGACAGGTATCTTGTCTTTGTCTCATTCATTCCCACGTTAAGGCTATTGCAAAGCCAGTACTTTATCTTAGAGCACGTGCTTCAGAACGAACCGTTTTAAAAATCAGAATGAGCAGCAGAATCAGATTTAATATCACTGGCATACGTTATAAAATTTGTTGATTTGCAGCAGCAATACATAATAATAATCTATAAATTACAGTAAGTAGTGTATGTATATATGCAAGTAGAGCAAAAAGAATTTTTAAAAGTGAGGAAGTGTTCATGGGTTCATTGTCCATTCAGAAATCTGATGGTGGAGGGGAAGAAGCTGTTCCTGAAACAGAGTGTGAGTGTGTGTGTGTGTGTGTTTGTTTTAAAGCTCCTTTGACTCCTTGTTGATGCTAGTAATGAGAAGAGGCCATGCCCTGGGTGGAGGGGGTCCTTAACGATGGGTTCCGCCTGTTTGAGGCATTGCCTTTTGAAGGTGTCCTTGATGCTGGGGAGACTAGTGCCCATGATGGAGCTGGCTGAACTGACAACTTTCTGCAGCTTTTTCTGAATCCGTGCTGTGGCCCCTCCACACCAGACAGTGATGCAATTAGTTGGAAGGCTCTCCGTGGTTTATCTCAAAAGTTCAAACTTCAAAGTAAACATTATCGGAGACCATACATGACATCACATACAGCAATGAGATTCTTTTTCCTGCGGGCATACTTAGCAAATCTATAGAACAGCAACTGTAAACAGAATTAATGAACTACAAACTGTGCAAACGCAAAAAGGGCCAACTGAAAGTCTTGAATGACTACCATCCTGACCCTGACCTCACTCGCGATGAAGACCCTAGAGAGGCTTGTTCTTGCTCAATTGCAACCCCTGGTCAGATCAGCCCTCGATCTCCTGCAGTTTGCCTACCAGGAGCACACTGGAGTCGACAATGCTGTCATCTGCCTGCTGAACAAAGCCTATTCCAACACGGATAAGCAATGTGAGGATCGCGTGCCTTCAATACCACATAGCGCTTATTGCTGGGCTAGAGTCACCTCTGCTTCCTGAGGAGACAGAGGTCATTTGGAGTATGCTGGCCTCTCCTTCACGTGTTCTACCAGTCTGCTGTCGCCAGTACAATCTTCTACGTGGTGGTGTGCTGGGGCAATGGCATCAACAGGCTCAAAAAAACTGATTAGAAATGCTGGCTCTGTTACAGGAGTCAAACTGAGCACACGGAAGGCTGTGATAGAACAAAGGACTGGACGGAAAATCCAGGGAGTTCTGGAAAATGTCTCTGCATGCCACCTTGGCTGAACAGAGGAGCACACTCAGCTGTAGACTAAGACAACCATGCTGCTCCAAACAGTGCTATATGAGGTTATTATAGAGCTTTAGAGCCTCGGCTGTAAGGCTCTATAATGAGTCAACCTATAGTCGGGGAAGTGATGACCCCCAACTGTTCGAGTGTTTAAGGTAACTTCTTTAAAAAAAATTATTCCTCTTACTTCTCTTCTAATATTGTACATCTGTGAACTTGTAATGCTACTGTGACACTGTAATTTCCTTTGGGATCAATAAAGTATCTATCTATAAATAAATAACAAAAAATAACATGATATGAAAGAGCATCAAATAACAAGATAACGAGTCCTTAAAGCAAGACCATCAGCTGTGGGAAGACCAGAAACAGAATGAATTTTGTTCAAGAACCTGATGGTGCCAGTCCTTGTACCTTCTATCTGATGGCAGCAGCAAGAAAAGAGCATGGCCTGGGTGGTGAGGATTTTTGATGATGGATGCTGCTTTTCTCTGGCAACATTTCATGTAGATGTACTCGATGGTTAGGAGGGCTTTACCTGTGATGTACTGAGCTAGATTTTCTGCTCAAAGGCATTGGTGTTCCCATACTAAGCTGTAATGCAGTCAGCACACTTTCCACACATATGTTGAAGCTTGCAAAGGATTTTGATGACAGCCGAATCGCCACAGACTCCTGAGGAGGTAGAGGCACTGTTGTGCTTTCTTTGCAATTATATTTATATGACGTCCAGGACAGGTCCTCTGAGATAATGACATCCAGGAATTTAAAAACGCAAACACAAGGAAATCTGCAGATGCTGGAAATTCAAGCAACACACACAAAATGCTGGTGGAACACAGCAGGCCAGGCAGTATCTATAGGAAGAAGTACAGTCGATGTTTCAGGCCGAGACCCTTTGTCAGCAGCATTGTATGTGTGTTTCAGGAATTTAAAGTTTCTGACCCTCTCCACCTCCGATCCTCCTATGAGTACTGGCTTATGGACCTCTGGTTTCCCTCTCCTGAAGTCCACAATCAGTCCCTTGGTTTTATTGACATTAAATGAGAAGTTGTTGGTATTACACCACTCAGCCAAATTTTCAATCTGTAGAAATTTACGAGTCTTTGGTGACATACCAAGTTTCTTCAACTGAAATATAGCTGCTGTTATGCCTTCATTGTAATTACATCAATATGTTAGGTCCAGGATAGACTTTCAGAGATGTTAACTGCCAGGAACTTGAAACTGCTCACCCTTTCCACTTCTGAACCCTCAGTGAGGACTGGAGTGTTTTCCCTCAACTTTCCTCCTGAAGTCCTCAATCAGTTCCTTGGTCTTACTGACAGTGAGTGCAAGGTTATTGCTGCAATACCACTCAACCAGGTGATCTGACTCGATACTGTATGCCTCTTCATCACCTTCTGAAATTCTGCCAACAGTATTTGTGCTATTGGCAAATTTATAGATGCCATTTGAGCTGTGTCCATGTGTCCAGCCTCACAGTCCTGGGTGTGGAGAGAGTAGAGCAGTGGGCTAAACACACATCCTTGAGGTGCACCAGAGTTGATTGTCAATGAGGAAGTTTTATTTCCAATTTGTACAGACTGTGGTCTCCTTGTGAGGAAGTAAAGGATCCAGTTGCAGAGGGAGGTACTGAGGCTCAGGGTTTGAAACCTGTTGATTAGAACTGAGCGTACGATTGTGTTGATTGCTGAGCTGTAACCAATAAACAGCAGCTTGAAATAAGCATTGCTATTGTTCAGGTGATCCAAGGACGAGTGCAGAGCTAGTAAGACTGCATCTATTGTGTAGACCTATTGTGGTGATCCAGGTCCTTGCTTAGGCAGAAGTATGACCATGACCAACCTCTCAAAGCACTTCATCACAGTAGATGTGAGTGCAACTGGGCGATAGTGCAGAAAAATGAACAAGAGAAGCAGAACTATGAGACCTCAGTGATTAGTCTTTTGGTTTATAGGAAGTGCACAATAGACCATAAGACCAAAAGACCATAAGAGTTACGAGCAGAATTAAGCTATTCGACCCTTTGGGTCAGCTCTGCCAGTTCGTCGTGGCTAATGCATTTTCCCTCTCAAAGCCACTCGCCAGCCTTCTCCCCATGTCCCAACTAATCGTGAATCTAACAACCTCAGCTTTAAATACACCCAATGACCTGTCCTCCACAGCCACTTATGGCAACAAATTCCACAGATTCAGCACCCTCTGCCTAAAGAAATTCCTCATCTCCATTCTAAATGGACATCCCACTATCCTGAGGCTGTGCCCTCTGGACCTAGACTCCACTACTGTTGGAAACATCCTCTCCACAACCTTTCTATCTACAGCTTTCAATATTCAAAAGGTTACAATGAGATCTCCCTCTCATTCTTCTGAATTCCAGCAAATACAGGCCCAGAGCCATTAAACACTCCTCATATGATAATCCTTTCATTCTCACGAACCTCTCCTGAACCCTCACCAATGTCAGCACATTCCTTCTTAAATAAGGGGCTTCAAACTGCTTACAATACTCCAAATGTGGCTGAACCAGTGCCTTACAAAGCCTTAGCATTACATCCTTGCTTCCATATGCTACAAATGATCTTTTATGGACTCCTGCCGCAAGGTCTCCCAAGTCCCTCTGCACCTCAGATTTTTTAAATTTTCTTCCCATTTAATAAACCATTCTTGGGCTTCTAGCTGGGTACAGGTATCAATTTTAACCAATGTTTTGATGAGAAATTCTGCCACCTTCATCAGGGATAATGCCTGGGCATGTCTAGTCCAGTGTATTTATTCCCCCCTTGTCCAACCCTCCTGATTGGTTAGTCCTCATCCAATCAGGTGTCTGCTGTCTCACCTTGTTTACAGTCAAATTCCAGTTCAAGTAGAGTGAGACATTCGTCTTTGTTAAAATTCTTTACCTCTAGTTTTAGTTCAATGGCTTCCTTCACCAGGTGGTCCTAAAAGTCACTGGTATGACACAGTAGTTCTGTGTTGTCAGAGTCAATCCAATGGCCATTGCAAGTGCAATGTTCTGCTACTGCCAATTTCTCTAGGTAATCCAACAGATACACTTCCTGTACTCCTTGATGTGGATTTCCACCAAGCATCCTGTCTGGCCAATAAACGTTGCTCCGCATTCACAGGGAATATCGTCCTGAGTACCAGGTGATCTTTGACCTGCATAAGTTGTAATTTGAGTTTACTTATGGGTTTACAGATGGTATTAATCACGTATTTCTTCAGGATCCTAATTGGATGAGGACTAACCATTCAGGAGGGATGGATGATGGGGGTATAAATGCTACTGGACTAGACATGCCTAGGCATTATCCCTGATGAAGATGGCGGAGTTTGTCATTGAAACATCAGTTAAAAGCTATACCTGTACCCATCTGGAAGCCCGAGAAAAGTTTATTTGTCATACATGCCGGGAAAGCAGTAGATCCTTTTTCAGTCTATGCTTTTGTTATTTCTACCGAAGAGCATGATCATACACTTCCCAACACTGTATTACATCTGCCGCTTCTTTGCCCTTCTCCTAATCTGTCCAAGGGCTGCTGCAGACTCCCTGCTTCCTCAACATTACCTGACGCTCCATGTATCTTTGTATCTTCTGCAAACGTGGCCACAAAGCCATCTATTCCTCAATCCAAATCATTGGCATATAATGTAAAAAGAAGTCCCAACACCAAAACCCTGCAGAGCACCACTACTCACCAGCAGCCAACCAGAATGGGCCCCCTTTATTCCTACTGTTTGTCTCCTGCCAATCAGCTGATCCACTATCTGTGCTTGCAGCTTTTCTGGAATACCACGGGCTCTTAAATTTTTAAGCAGCCTCATGTGCAGCACCTTGCCAAAGTCCAAGTACACAACATCCACCGATTCTCCTTTGTCTATCCTGCTTGTTATTTCCTGAAAGAATTCCAACAGATTTGTCAGGCAAGATTTTCCCTTAAGGAAACCATGTTGACTTTGGCCTATTTTATCTTGTGCCTCCACGTACACTGCAACCTCATCCTTAACAATCAACTCCAACATCTTCCCAACCACTAACGTGAGGTTAACTGCCTATAATTTCCTTTCTTCTGCCTCTCTCCCTTCTTGAAGAATGGAGTGAAAGTTGCTATTTTCCGGTCAAGAACCATGCCAGAATCTAGTGATTCTTGAAAGATAATTACTAATACCTCCACAATCTGTCCAGGTGCATCTTACAGAATCCTGGGGTGTAACTACCTTCAGACCTTTAAGCTTCCCAAAAATATTCTCCCTAGAAATAGCAATTGCTTTCACTTCTGCCCCCTGACACCCTTGAACTTCCAGCATTCTGCTAGTGTCTTCCATTGTGAAGACAGGTGCAAAATACTTTAGTTATTCTGTCATTTCCTTGTCCCCCAGTACTACCTCTTCAGCATCATTTTCCAGTGTTCTGATATTTACTCTCACCTTTTTTTTTTATTCTTAATACTTCGTATCCAAAAAAGTTTGGATATCTTCTTTGATATTATTGGCTAGCTTACCTTCATATTTCATCTTTTTCTGTTGGTTTTTAAAAGCTTCCTAATCCTCTAACTTTCCACTTATTTTTTGCTCTATTATATGCCCTCTCTTTTGGTTTTATGTTCTTTTTGAATTCCTTTGTCACCATGGCTGTGTCATTCTGCCTTGAGAATACGTCTTCTTTGGGATGTAGCTTGGCTTTCTCAATTGCTCCCAGAAACTCCAGTCAGTGTTGTTCTGCCATCATCCCTACCAGTGTCCCCTTCCAATCAACTTTGTTCAGCTCCCTTCTATAATTCCCATGACTTCACTGTAATACTGATACATCTGGCTTTAGCTTCTCCCTCTCAAATTGCAGGGTGAAGGCAATCGTATTATGACCACTGCCTCCGAAGGGTACCTTTACCTTAAGGTCCCTAATCAAATCTGGTTAGTTACACAATACCTATCCAGAATAGCCTTTCCCCTAGTGGGCTCAACTGCAAACTGCTCTAAAAAGGTATCTCAGACGCATTCTACAAATTTCTTCTTTTGGGATCCATAATCCGCACCAACCTGGTTTTTCCAATCTACCTGCATATTGAAATGCCCCATGACTATCATAACATTGCCCTTTTGCCATATGCTTTCTATCCCGTTGTAGCCCACATTCTGACTTCTGTTCGAAGGTCTATATATAACTCAAATCAGGGTCTTTATATCCTTGCAGTTTCTTAACTCTACCCACACACATCTTCCATTCCTATGTCAGTCTTTCTAAGTATTTGATTCAATTTTTTACCAAAAAGTCATCCCAGGCACTCTACCTACCTGTCTGTCTTTTTGATACAACGTGTATCCTTGGATGTTATGCTCCCAAGGTATGACCTTCTTTCAGAAATGACTCGGTGATGCCCACAACGTCACGTCTACCAATCTGCTGAACTGTGCTGAATCTGCTGACCTACGCTCTCTTCTCATTGCTGCCATCATTATGGAGATAAAGGAGCCTTAGGTCCCACACCACTAGGTTAAGGAACAACTGTTGTTACACTTCAGTCATCAGGCTCTGAAACCAATGAGGATAATTTCACTCACCTCAACACTGAACTGATTCCACAACCTACCGTGTCACTTTCAAAGACTACAACTCGTGTTCACAGTATTATTTATTGTTATTATTATTTTCTTTTTTCATATTTGCACAGTCTGCGCTCTTTAGCACATTGTCAGTTTATATGTATATTTTTTCAATGATTCTATTGTACAGTACTTCTTTGTTCTAATTGAATGCCTGCAGGAAAGTAAATACGATGGTAGTATTTGGTAACATTATAAATTTACTTTGAAGTAAGCCACAGTTACTATTTTAAGGTATATTCCCTTCACACCATGGAAACTATTTCACTTTAGAGCACTTGTACCACCACATGGTGACTTCAAATATTGCAGTTTGAAACATCAATCATAATCCACATGGTGGTGCTGTAAGCAATAATATTTCAATTGCTATATAAAGAGCAATCATGAATACGAAATCAGTATTTAATGAAACTATATGGCTCTGTGGAGAAAGCTAAGTGCTCCATCAATTACTCAAAAATTATACCTGAAGTATCGAGATACTGCAAAACAGTATTTCATTTCCTGTCAGTTCTGATTTCCAATATAATTAAATTAAATTGAAATATAGTTACTCTGCACATCTGATAATTATATTATGTTACAAAGTAAAAGTAAAAATGCACTCAAATAACAGCTCATGCAAAATACATTCAGTGGCCACTTCATTACGTACAGGAGTCGAACTCAGTGTGGTCTTCTGTAGCTCATCCACTTCAAGGTTCAATATGTTGAGCATTCAGAGATACTCTTCTGCACACCGCTGTTGTAACACATAGTTATTTGAGTTACTGTTGCCTTCCTGTCAGCTTGAATCAGTCTGGTCATTCTCCTCTGACTTCTCTCATTAACAAGGCATTTTCACCCACAAAATTATCACTCACTGGTATCTCTCTTGTTTTCACACCATTTTTTGTAAACTCTAGAGACTGGGTGAAAATCCCAGATCAGCAGTTTTTGAGATACTCAAACCACCCGGTCTGGCATCAACAATCATTCTACAGTCAAAGTCATTTAGATCACATTTCTTCCCCATCCTGATGTTTGGTCTGAACAATAACTGAACATCTTGACCATATCTACATGCTTTTCAGCATGGTGTTGCTGCCTAATGATTGGCTGATCAGATATTTACATTAAGGAGATGTACAGGTGCACTGAACAAAGTGGTCACTGAGTGTATGTTGTTCATTAAATGTGCATGTGTAAGTATACTTGATAAATAGTCATTTTATAGAAAACAAGCTGGTGAGTCCTTTGTTTCATTGCAGGCTAGTGATGTTTTCCAATCCTTTCATTGCAGTTTATCTAGTACAAAATAGCCAGACATGTTTCACTTATCAATCATTGTATGTCAGACTAATTCATTGGCAAATTAATGAAAATGGATTCCTGTGGATGTGCTGTATAACTACATTGAAAACAAAAAATGCTGAAAAAACTCAGCAGGACAGGCAGCGTTTGCAAAAAAAGTAACAATTAATGTTTCAGGTCTAATTGTTTCTCTTTTCTGCCTGAGTTTTCCCAGCATTTTGTATTTAAATTTCTGATTTCTAACATCTATAGTGCTTTTTATATTAATTGGTTTGTCTCTGTCCAACCTTGATATCTCATTTTTCAACAGTCCAATCTGATTTTCATTGATAATCACTGAGTATCCTCACAGCAAAAGTAAAGCACTTTGTTTGGTATATTAGTGACAAATGGGGATTTATTCTGCATAAATTATAAGAATTTGAACATTGTATTGTCCCCATCAACTATTAATTGAACTAGTTGGAATTCCTTCTGAACAACAACATATTTGAAGACTGGAAAAATAAAAGTCACTATGAACCTTTTGAAAGTATGACTTTTCAACATATACTTTTGCCAGCTTGTGAACCCCAGCATTGTCGGGTTTCTTATTTTTTACACAATGGGTGCATAATTGTTGAGAAGAGACAAAATTTAGAGTGAAGAATTGTAGATCTGTATAATAGCACTAGGTGCCTACCTAGCTAAGTGATCTTAACACAATTGCAATGCCAGTATCTAACCAAAAATAGGAAAAAAATTACCATGTATAATCTTGCAGGAGGAAGAACGAAGGGTCTTGGCTTAAACATCAACTGTTTACTCTTTACCACAGATGCTACCTGGCCTGCTGAGTTCCTCCAGCATTTTGTGTGTGTTGCAAAGCACAGCAGAATCACATTCAACCAATCAGTAGACTGTTCTTCCTGATCAAGAATAAATTGATGAAGAGAGTCAGCTGGTGTGTCATCACCAATGGCCCACCTAGTGACTCAATGCAGAGTTTGCTGGATTATTTCTAATGAGGGCTGCCCACTAAAATAGCAAGCATAGAATACAAAACCTCTTCCTACCTAGAAGAGCAGCAGTGAACTTGAAAATTAACTCAAAAGACGGCTGACTGACGATGATTTGGCCTGTCTTTTGCTGTTTTTTTGTGTTAGAGAGCTACCCTAGAAGGACGGGGAGTCATTGAATGGTTTATTGTACATAATTTTATTTTTGAATAAAGTATATTTTGATTAAAAAAAGAGAGCTACCCTAGAAATGGAGATAGCACTAACTACATTTATGACCTGTGTTTCAGGTTTCTGGACGCTGCTCATCAGACTTCACTGTAATGTTCTCCATGCAATTCTGACAGGCAGGACTGCTCACCACAGTGGGTCTCAGACATGGTCATTAAAATCAACTTCACTTAAGCAGAGTTATAAACCACAGTTGTGGTATCTAAAGGGGTCTTCCATCTGCACCCTGAAGTCATTACATGATATAGAAAAAAGATCCTTACCTAGGAACTGCAAAAAGGAATGGCTGAGCAACCTTGACTTCATATTAATAGCTTTTTCAAATGTGAACTTTGCCAATAAAAGGCTAAAAGCTGTTCAAGCATATGCATGTTTTTAAAATCATGACGTAAATTTATAATAGTTAACTTGAAATAAGCTGTCAAGCTACCCTATCATGTTACCTCCCGTATCTTAAGGACAGCAAAACATTGTGCAAGCTTACAAGTTACTTCCAAGACTTCTGGGACACTTTGCCAGAAGTGGAAGTATTTATAAAACCCTTTTGCTTTCAATATTGAGCGCCCAGTACAAACACAATCTATGATAATTGAACTGCAGTGCAGTAACGCAATGAAAAGGAAGTGAAGTCTGATGTATGTCAGTATCCCACAAGCACTTGAGAGTGGAATTTGGAAGGCCCAAAGTATCACACCCAGAACAGGCTGTTATTAGGAAAGTGCATACTGCATTGTAATGCCTTCACATTTGCAGAAACTGAAGTTTGTTAAAGATACAAACTGGATGTTTGTAATATATTTAACACTGCAAATGAATAGCTTGGTGAAGCATTGCAACCATAAATGCTATATTGAAAAAAAATATAATTATTATTATGCAAGAAAATGTTAGCTAATAACCTTAACTATATTCTTTGTTGATTTAATGCTTATAAACTGCTAATATGCACAATGATTGTGAATAAATGTTCAAATTTCTCTTTAGAAAATGAAAATGATTACCTTGGATATGGTACTTCATGATAATTCTATTAGTTTTAACTATTATAGCTGTCAGATTCTGGTAAATGGGTAGATGTTAGATCCTGTCTGAAACAGCTATTTATTCAAGATTCAGAGACCCAATTTGTGTATCAGTTAGACTTTAGTATTAATTTCCTGAGTCTGCCAGCTTCCAGATACATTTTTTTCCTCGTAATAAACATGTACAGTTTAGCACAGAATATATGGTATGTAAACATGGAATCTATGCTATTGATTAACAGATCAGAAGATAATTTAAAAATAATCCAACAAAAAAAAACAGGCCAATTAACTCATCATGTTTATAAGCGGTGCAAAGCAAAGTAATAATTCAGGAGAAAGTAGATTATGAAATCTGTACTTTGGTATGAGGTCAAACAGGCTATAAATTGATCAGAAAGACCAAAGGATTCCTATCCGGTTACATTAAACTTTAATCACTGTATTTATTATTCACCAAATGACACTTATCTTTGGTCATTAGCATGAATATTAATCATTCAGTACAATTGCTTGTGCATTTTAGTTAGTCGTCAGCATTTATTTTTGAGTCACAGTGCCTTGATAATGCTTACCACGTTTCATTCTAATACTAACTATGTTTTATTCTAGTGCTCCATTGTAAAAGTTCCAAGGTTGTCAAGCCAAGGAGTGGTAGTGGGGACAAGCTCCCACTACCTAAAAATGCTCCTCATGGCATGTGCCTCAAATGCTTCTGATAACCAAGTTCAACTCCTGACCTCGTGTGGCTTAGCCTCTAAGCCCAGCGGAACTGTTTCTACTGACAGGAGAAGGGACAAAGACGGGTTCCAGTGCCTTAAAACCAGTGCTTCGGGTAGATGGAGCTTGTCAGCCTGGGAAGGCAGTCCATCTAAGAGAGGGAAAACTCTCATTTCAAACCTCCGCTGCCTTGCGGCCATACCCACTTATGGGAAAGGCTTCGGGAGTAAACCCTGAGGACAGAACCAGAGCTGGAGTCCCTAAGGCAGTCCGACGTTACCTTCAACCTCGTTCTGGCAACTCCTGCGACAACACTGGTGCCAAGCTGTATCGGCCCTTGCCCTTCCCTTGGACACATCGGTGGCATGGAGAGGGGAGACTCACTGCATGGGCAACTGCTGGTCTTCCATACAACCTTGCCCAGGCCTGCACCCTGGAGCCAGACTGAAGCAAAACTTTCCAGGTGCAGATCCATGGTCTCGCGAGACTAACGGATGCCATTAATCATTGTAAAAGTTAGTAACAGAACATGTTCCATAAATCCATTCAACCCAGGCAGATGGATAAGATTTTACCTACAGTGGCTGTTACAGGACAGAAGAGTCAAGAATTTGACAGAGTTACTAACCTTGCTCCTAACAAATTTGAATTTCAGCCCTACAGTACCACAGAGTGACATTTCACTAAATGACGTTGCTTTGTGATTTTGTGGGAGTCCTGAGTTAAGGTGCTGTGGTACTGTGAGATTAAGAGTGATGCTGAAGAACAATATCTGGTGTTGATAAACAGAGTCACAAGTGGCATAGGAATATTTAAAATAGTAACTCTGAAAGCATTTCTGAGATGCTTTATTTTTTTATTTGTTGCCAGACTTCTCTGTCAACTCTGCAGATTCATCCAACGGTCTCGATACCTTCTCTACAGCTTAGGTAGTCCATGGTCACTGTGTTCTTCACCTGTATTTCCCTTTTGAATCTCTGTCCAATTACATAAATAACGTGCTTATTTTAAAATTTTATCATTCGAATAAAGTTCGTTCACTTGAAGTGGGTTTTTTTTCAGCATCATTACCATATTGACATTACCAACTCACCTCTCCCAAGGGCGACATGAGGTGGGTGCAGATGCCAGTGATTGGTGGCAGGTTTCTGATGCAGCTTTACTTTTAATGTATTTAACCCTAAACCCACCCACCTGCTCACAGGACGTACAAACTTCCTCCACGTACCAAAAACCTAACAGATAACAAAGAAGGAACATATAACATTACCTGGAATCCTTCAATATATTTTGGAGATGAAAGGCATCATGGAATTGAAAAAAAAAGCACAAATAGGATAATTTTGCTTAAGAAAGGTAAAGGTTGATCCCATAGGTTAAATACCATTTAGTGGTAGTTTAAACATCTAAAAGTTCATTTATTATCAAAGTATACAACTCTGAAATTCCTGTGCTCCAAATAGCCACAAAACCAAGAAAGGAAAGAATGGCAACACGATCATCAACCCCCAAGTCCCTCTTCCCTGCACAAAATATGAATAAAAATGGAACAGGCATATTGACCCCCAGATTCCCCCTTCCTTGCACACAAAAAAAGAGAGTGATCGGGCAGAAAACAGAGAATGTAAAAAAAACCATAAGACTGAAAAAAAAGTCTTTCGTCCAAGTCCGTATCTAAAAAGCCGAAAGCCTGGGTAACATTCTCTGCGCAGAGCAGCTGGTCTTTCCCTCTCCGGTAGCAGAGCGACCCCACCAGCGATCAAAAGGCAGTCTCCCCTCTCCGGTAGCAGAGCGTTTCCACCAGTGATCAAAAGGCAGTCTCCCCTCTCTGGTATCAGAGTGAAACCACCAGCGATCAAAAGGCAGTCTCCCCTCTCGGTAGCAGAGCGATCCCACCAGTGATCAAAAGGCAGTCTCCCCTCTCCAGCAGCAGAGTGATCCCACCAGTGATCAAAAGGCAGTCTCCCCTCTCCGTAGCAGAGCAATCACACCAGCGATCAAAGGGCAGTCTCCCCTCTCCGGTAGCAGAGCGATCCCACCAGCAATCAAAAGGCAGTCTCCCCTCTCCGGTAGCAGAGCGATCCCACCAGTGATCAAAAGGCAGTCTCCCCTCTCCATAGCAGAGCGATCCCACCAGTGATCAAAAGGCAGTCTCCCCTCTCTGGTAGCAGAGCAATCCCACCAGCGATCAAAAGGCAGTCTCCCCTCTCTGGTAGCAGAGTGACCCCACCAGCGATCAAAAGGCAGTCTCCCCTCTCCGTAGCAGAGCGATCCCACCAGCGATCAAAAGGCAGTCTCCCCTCTCCGTAGCAGAGCGATCCCACCAGTGATCAAAGGGCAGTCTCCCCTCTCCGGTAGCAGAGCGATCCCACCAGCAATCAAAAGGCAGTCTCCCCTCTCCGTAGCAGAGCGATCCCACCAGTGATCAAAGGGCAGTCTCCCCTCTCCGGTAGCAGAGCGATCCCACCAGCAATCAAAAGGCAGTCTCCCCTCTCCGTAGCAGAGCGATCCCACCAGTGATCAAAGGGCAGTCTCCCCTCTCCGGTAGCAGAGCGATCCCACCAGCAATCAAAAGGCAGTCTCCCCTCTCCGGTAGCAGAGCGATCCCACCAGCGATCAAAAGGCAGTCTCCCCTCTCCGGTAGCAGAGCGATCCCACCAGCAATCAAAAGGCAGTCTCCCCTCTCCGTAGCAGAGCGATCACACCAGTGATCAAAGGGCAGTCTCCCCTCTCCGTAGCAGAGCGATCCCACCAGTGATCAAAAGGCAGTCTCCCCTCTCCGTAGCAGAGCGATCACACCAGTGATCAAAAGGCAGTCTCCCCTCTCCGTAGCAGAGCGATCCCACCAGTGATCAAAAGGCAGTCTCCCCTCTCCATAGCAGAGCGATCCCACCAGTGATCAAAGGGCAGGCAGCTGGCGTGCACCATCTGCAGTCTCCCTTGCCGCTTTATCAGCGAAATGGAGTCGTACATCAGGTCACAGTCTTCTTGCCACGAGTTTTGCACACGCTGCCTCTGCCTCCCGGAGACTGCAGAGGGCTGAAGCACCCAAAGGATCTCCAAACTGCAAGTCACAGACTCCAATAGTTCCAGGTTCACATTTAAAATGATAAACAAACATAAGAGACATAAAAGAAGTGACATATATGGTTTCATGATCTATCCAGAAAATGAAGACCGAAGGAGTGATGTATGCAGGCACCATCGTGACTAGAAGAAATTCATTTCTCAATTTTAGTTTTTTTTTGTAATTTTTTTATTGAAGTTCATCAAACAAACATTTCCATAAGATGTATTTCAGATATTGTACATATATATCATATATATCACAAATCTCCACAAAGTATTTATCTGGGGTATACACTTATAGAAAAGTGTGGAAAGAAAAAACAAGCAAAAGGAAAGAACTATGTACAAGCAGGGAATGATCTTTTTTTTACAACAGATTCAAGTCTAAGCTTGGTTGTAATTGTAAACTTAAGTCTCCCCCACATATCAGAAGACTTTCTGTTTCTGTTACCATAATATCAGTAATTTTCTGAAAGAAACCAAAATCACTTATTTTGCTTTAGTACTCGCTTTACTTTGGAGTATTCTTTGTGTTTCTGGAGGACCGCGGGGGGGGGGGGGGGCGGTAATCTTGGTCGAAATATATTAATTTATCCTCTAAAAACACTCTCTTCTTACCCCAGATCCTTCGTAGAATTTCCGCCTTGGTGCTGTACCGAAGGATTTTAATTATTATTGAGCGTGGCTTTCTATCCTGGGTAGGTTTCGGGACGAACATGCGGTGGGCTCTTTCGACTTCCAGCTCCATAGCTGGGGGAAGATCCAGCGCGTCCCGCAGTAACTTTCCGACAAACTCCGTCATAGATGAGCCCTCCGCTCCTTCGGGAGCATTGTAGATTCTGATATTTTTCCACCGTGATCTTCCCTCCAGGTCAAGCATTTTACCTTCTTGGTGATTTAATATTTTTATTGTCTTACTCAGTATCCGTTCCACGTTTTGAACGCGATCTTCCACCTTCTCAATTCGAGTCCCTGACACCGCTATATTTTGATTGACCCTGGCGAGCTCCAATTGTGCCTCTGGTAGATTTGGAACAAATGCAAAATCCTTTTATCACTTCGCATTCCTTTTATTCCTTAATCCCTATTTAAAAATTAGGGTTTGGCCATTCCTCCCAAAAGCTTTTGTGGTCTTCTTTCATGGTTTTTATGAAGGTCATTGCAACTGTTTTCTTTTGGTTAAAAATAGTAAATAAATTGAACTTTACCATTTCATAAGGTGATTTAATATTATTAAGTTCATGAACTCAGTCTGTATGAAGCTGTACTTCCTTATCAACACTCTTGCTTAATGAAACCAGAGCACTGATGTAGTTTCTGTCAGTGCCACAATAGTGCCTAAAGATTCCTTTAGCGTCACTAAGAGCAAGGCAGAACTAACAATAGAACATTATGTAATGAGGACAGTCATTCTCACAATGAATATTTGCATGATTATCTTCGTGTATTTGAAGTGTAGTGGTTAGCACAATGCTGTTACCGCTCTGGGCATCGGAGTTCAGTGTTCAACTCCCAGGAGTTCAATCTGTAAGCAGTCTGTACATCCGCCCAGGGAAAACGTGGATTTCCTCCAGGTCCTCTAACTTCCTCCCACAGTCCGAAGACATACCAGTTAGTAGGTCAATTTGTCATTGCAAATTGTCTGTGAGTAGGCTAGAATTAAATCGAGGCTTGCTGTTCCACGCAGCTCCAAGGGACTGTTCAGCACTGTATCTTTAAATAAAAATAAGTTTTAGAAATGATATTCTCGGGACCACTATATGAATGCCAAATTATTTGTTTTACACAGTTTGAAAATTCTTAACACAAACATTTAATAACTAATTAATAACCACAAAATACAATAATTTAGGTACAATTCTTGAGTTTCCTTTTAGAATTTTTTTCCTGGCTCAACTCTCACACTACCAGTCTTTCTTTTGTCTCCTCCAATTCCTAATCCATGCTCTTCCACTTTTTGATTTTTCCTCACTAGTCATGCCTACCGCTAATTTCCCCTTGATGTACCTTAGGCTCCACCCTCAGCAGAAAACTCCATCTTCAGTCTTGTTCTGTTGGGGCTAAAACACACTAGTCACCCAAGGTTTGATCTTTTATTGCCCAGAAACTAAAAGCAAAAAATGCTGGAAATATACAATGGGCCAGACAGGATCTGTAAAAGAAAAATTAAGTTACTCTGTTGGAATTAGAAAAGTGAAGAAATAAGTTAGATTTATATTGGGGAGGCAGTACCACAGGCATGGATAGGACAGAGTTATACAGGTGATCAGAGTGATCTGGTTAGACTGAAAAAAGTGCAAATCAATTACTGTGAATGAAATGGTTGGGTCTTAATTTCACTTGCTGCTTCTTATGTAAATATGTGTCCTCTGATTGAAGTTGCCCATGTAAAACTGAGTACGTAGATATGTGTGACAGAAAATGTGAATAATGTGAATCATGGTCCTTGATCTTTGCAAGTTGTCTTTATTTGCTCAACATCTGTCTGCAGTTTGCACCTTCATCAGCAACTTTTATTTACATCCAAACATCAGAGCTGACTTTCTGAATCCAGTTTTAGTTGGCTTTAGTCCACTTTCACAGATCATGTTGCACATCTGTATGTTTTATCATTGTGCCAAAACTTGCCATCTTCGATGTCTATGTCTTCACATTGAAAATACTGTCAATGAGATGTGCCCTCCAACTCCATTCCTAAGTTCCATTCCACAGCCATTACATTCTCAAAGTCAGTAAACATACTCATTTTCTAGGCCTTCTTGATGTCCAAAAAGGTTCAAATCTTTATGGCATCCGTGAAATTTTCCTTGGTATCAGACAGCATAATTTTGTGAGGGAGATCTTTAGCAATGTTTTACAAACACTCCCTGTATGGTATGCCTTCATCAATTTTGGATCAGTAGCACAGCTTACAGTTTCTTTGTGTGCAGTTCCTTCAGCTTCACTGGCTCAAGTTCATTTAAATGATACTTCAAAGCATCATTTTGCTCTTGCACCACCCCACATTGTTAAAAGTTCTTATCGGAAGATTACTTCTTTTCCATCCACCTGATAGTACACCTTGCATTTCCCAAAGAACGGCTAAGAACATACACAAAAAAATAATTGGAATTGGGATTGAAGTCGGTTCATCATTGTCACATGTGACATGACTGCACCTATGCCATAGAGTGGGGCATCACAGGTACGCTTCACTAGAGGATGTGGATCACAATGTGTTTGAACATTGTCTGAGATCATCATTTCCTTTGTCCTTTGGAAAGCCACCTCACACTGCTTTACCCATTGCCATTTCTTCCCAAGCTGTAGTAATGAGTTCAAGGACTGGAGTACAGTAGCTAAGGCTCATTTGATGCCCCTGGGCCTGTACTCACTTGAACTTAGAAAAATTGGGAGGCGGATATCATTGAAACCTATCGAAAATTGAAAGGCATTGATAAAGCAGATATGGAGAGTATATTTCCTATAGCAGGAGAGTCTAGGGCCAGAGGGCAAAACCTCGTAATAGAGAGGAATCGATTTAGAATGGATATAAGGAGGAATTTCTTTAGCCAGAGGGTGGTGAATCTGTGGAATTCATTCTCACAAGTGGCTGTGGAGGCAAAGTCATAGGGTGTATTTAAGGCAGAGGTTGATAGATTCTTGATTAGTCAGGGTGTAAAAGAAAGCAGGAGAATGGGTTGGCAGGGAAATTGGATCAGCCATTAATGAAATGGCAGAGCTGACTCAAAGGGCCAAATGACCCTTTTGCTTCCATCTTTTATGGGCTTAAAGATCTACAGTTTGGCAGGTACCTGTTTTAGTAATTGGCAAACCCTTTTAAAGGACTGCAACTGTAACATGTCTTTTGGCCTTGGAGCATCCACCACTGCATCCAGTATACTTGTGTAATCCTTGTGTGTCAATGGTGTGACTACAGAAAAATGCTTGGTTTAAAGAATTCTCACTTGCATTGTGCTCTGAGCCCATAACCTTATTTTTTAACATGGTCTTGAGATTTTGGAAACGTTTCTTATCATCCTTACCACCAACAACGATGTCCTCCAGGTAACACTGAGTGCCTGGGCAGCTTTGCAGCACCAGGGCCATTGCTTTCTGCCAGAGTCTAAGAGCAAATACTACTCCAAACAAAAGCCTATTATAGCAATAAAGCCCTTTATGAGTGGTTATGGTGAGAGTCTCCATCTCCATCTGTAAGCAGGCCTCAGCTGTCCACTTTACTGAAGTGTGTCCCGCCTGAAAGGTTTGCAAAGGTATCATCTATCCTAAGCAAAGAGTATTGATCTACTTTCAGTGCTGTGTTGATGGTGACTTTAAAATCGCCACAGATTCTGACAGACCCCTCCTTCTTAGTTACTGAGACCACTGCTGTTGCTCTTCAGTCTTGATATATTCTATCTTTATCAGGGAACGTATAAGGAACTGGATGGGCTATATAAAACTTGGGTGTGGCATTTTAATTTAACACTATTTTACCCTTGATATGCTTGAAGTTACAATACTGTTGTGGCATCATCCAGTGCCTTTTTAAAATTACTTTCAGTTGCCTCTATTGTGGAGGATCTGGCATGCAAATGGTGGAAGGATTTCCAATGAATTTGTAGATATCTCAGCCAATCACAGCCCCACAATGCTGGCCCTCCTGTTTTTACCACCTATAAGCACAATGTGGTTTGTTGGTTGTTGTATTTCACTGTTAAGAATGTCAATCCCACAGGTAAAATTCTTTTTTCTTTTTACCACTTTAAGCCTTTAGTTAGATATCTGCAAGCTTCTGTTCAGTTCAACATATTTTTTGCACGTTTTGAAAGGAAGAATAAAACTACAGCTCTGTGAATCCCTGCAGCATCTGGTGACCCTGTAATCTCTTCGGAGGCCACCGTCAGAGCTCCTTTCACGAGAGTGAATGCTCGTAAGGCATCAGGTGCTGATGGTGTACCTGAAAACCAGTGGCAAATAACTGGCAGGAGTGTTCAAAGACATCTTCAGTCTCTCACTGTGCAGTTGGAGGTTTCCATCTGCTTCAAAAGGGCGACACTCATACCAGTACCCAAGATAAGCAGTGTGAGCTGTCTCGATGACTATCACCCAGTTGCATTCACATCAACTGCCATGAAGTGCCTTGCTAGGTTGGTCATAGGCAGAATGAGTTCCTACCTAAGCAAGTATTGGACCTACAACAATTTATCTATTGCCACAATAAATCTACAGGGGATGTAATCTCACTGGCTGTCCACTCAGCCTTGGATCACCTGGACAATAGTAATATTTATGTCAGGCTGCTATTTATTGATTACAGCTCATCAACAACATCATACACTTAGTACTATTCAATAAGTTCCAAGATCTGGGCCTCTGTACATCCCTCTGCAACTGAATCCTTGACTTTCTCATTGGGAGACCATAGACAATGTAGATTGGAAATGACATCTCCTCCTCATTGACAATCAACACTGGTGCACCTCAGGGATGTGTACTTAGCCTACTGCTCACTCCTTCTACACCCAGGACTGTGTGGCTAGGAATAGCTCAAATGCCACTGATAAATTTGCTGATGACAACTATTGTTGGCAGAATTTCAAACAGCAAGGAGGAGGCATATACAAGTGAGATAGGTCAGTTGGTCGAGTGGTGTCAAAACAGCAACCTTGCACTCAACGTCAGTAAGACCAAAGATTATTGAAAGGAAAGTCACACCATTCATAGTCAGGGGATCAGCAGTGGAAAAGATGAGCAGTCTAAAGCTCCTGGGTATCTACATCTCTGAAGATATATCCTGGGCCCATATTGATGAGATAGAGTAGACCACCCAGTTCATCAAGCCTCATTCACCACATAATAAGATCACAACTGATTTGTTTGTAAACCTCTGGCAAATCTCCACGGATGTACCATGGACACCATTCTAACTAATTGCATTGCCGTCTGCTGTGGAGGGGCCACTAAGGAAAAAACAGCAGAAAGTTGTGAACTTAGCCTGCTCCTTCATGAGAACTAGTCTCCCCAGCATCAAGAATATCTTCAAAAGGTGATGTCTCAAAAGGACAACATCATTAAAGACCCCATCAACCAGGTCATGCCCTCTTCTCTTGCTACCATCAAAGAGGAGGTACAACAGCCTAAAGAGACAAATACTAAATATTTTAGGAACAGCTTCTTCCCCACCACTATCAGATTTCAGAACAGACAGTGAACCCACGTACTGCACAGCTTCATTATCTTTTTCATCTCCACCAGAGAAGGTGTAAGGCACTCCTTGCTCCGTTAGCCTGTAGGTCACCCTTAGGCAAGGTGTAACACCTGCTTAGCCCCCGATCAGGGTCACATGAAGCCATGGGAGCAGGGGGCGAATGGCCGTGTGAGCAAGTGGTGCGTATCACAAGTCCTGGTTATTCGACCACTGACACTAAGGCAATCTCTGGAGTGTATTGATAATGGCTGGGGTTGCCCATCTTGTAAAGATACTGTGCACAAGAAAGCAATGGCAAACTTCTTCTGTAGAAAACTTTGCCAAGAACAATCCTGGTCACAGAAAGACTACGATTAGTCACGTCATTTGACATGGCGCATAATTGCAAAGTACTGCTGCAGCAAAACAACATTTTTCACAACATATGCCAGTGATACTAAACCTAATTTTGATTTTGCTGTTCCTGCAAGGCAATCTCACATTTGCATACGCCACAATCAGAGCCTATTTTAATAAAAATCACATTACAACAAAATAAATAAACATATATTTTGGTCCTGAACTAATACCATTTCTAAAATTATTTTTGTTTAAAAAACAGGCACAAAATTTTGCTGATCCTGCTACCATTAAGGAGCTAAATAAGTTCATTTTGTGGTTAGTATGAAGGGTAATATTTATATTTATACGGATGCCAAATTAGATCCTTATGATTCTTTAGATATTAAAAATTGAAAGATGGTTGTAAAAGTTGAATTTTCTGCAGCTAAATGAAAATTTTGATGGACAAGGTAATCTTCTTTTATGATCTGGAGAGATGAAAAATAATTGAAATATCAGTATTCCCAGGAAATATTTATTAAGTATACTTGATTTGGCAGTAATAACTTCAGGGCCTTTGAAACTACATTCACTATGTAGTGTGATATGGAGTGGCAAAACATGATTCTCAAAGTAAACAAACTCGAAAATGTACTAAAATATAGATCACATGGTGGAAGGAACTGTAACTTGGTTAAAAAGGTAGATTTTATGTGGACAATGAAAAGAATTCTAGAAAGAATCAACTGGCTTGCGAATCTAAAATGGGAATAGATCATGTATGAAATTCTGAGCAGGTCTTGCAGCTTTTGTGGAAAAAGAAGCAGTATTAATGTCTCTGGCTAGAAACCTTGCATCGGAATAAAGTTCAATATGTTAATCTTCCATTCAGAAGGAATTTACACTTTAACTTCCTGATCAAGAGTTTCCTGGGCTCCTGGATCTCACCAGGATTGAATGCAAGAGCCATGAGGTAATGCTACAGCTCTGTAAAACCCTTGCTAGACCACACTTGGAATATTGTGCTCTGCTCTGCTTGCCTCATTATAGTGTAACACCCTGGGAAAGGGTTCACTGCTAATGGAATGGTTTCTCTGTAGCTACATGTGCCCGAGAGAAGGGATTTCATGGGCTTTAGTCGGCGAGAGATGAAGAGAGAAGACGTGAGTGGAGAGAATTGGTAGACCACAGGATGGAGTAGACTTGGAGTGAGTGTCTGGGAATTGATGACGTTCGAAGGAGGTTGATGGGGAACAAATGGACAGAAAACTGTGAGCTCCAACGTGTATATTAGACTGTTTCATTAAAATGGGCTTTTTTCTCTTTTTGTTTTCTTTACTAACCCTATAGTCAAATTAAGAATTATAAATCTCAGTCGTTTAATTGCATATGGTCTACTGTCTGATATTTTGTGGCACAGATTTGTAACCGGGCAACACATCACGCAGCATCCACAGAAACCATATTTCTCAAGTTTGGCTGGCCGGAGGCTGTCTTCCCCTAGACAAGCACATGCTGGCCGAACCTGTGGGTTACACACTTGCAATATTGTGCTCTGTTCTGGTTGCCTCATGTTTGGAAGGATGTACAAGCTTTAGAGAGGGTGTAGAGGAGATTTATTAAGATGCTGCCTGGATTAGAGATCATGCCTTATGAGGATAGATTGAGCAAGCTAGGGCTTTTCCCTTTGGAGCAGAAGATGAGAGAGGTATTCAAGATCGTAAGAGGCAGAGATCAAGTCAATAGCCAGAGACTTTTCCCAGGGCAGAAAGGGCTAATATGAGGGGGCATAATTTTAAGGTGATTGGAGTAACGTGTAGGGGAGATGCCAGAGTTAATTCTTTACACAGAGAGTAGTGAGTATATGGAATGCCCTGCCAGGGATGGTGGCAGAGGGAGATCCATTAGGAGTATTTAAGAAGCTCTTATACAGGCATGTGGATGATAGAAAATTGCAGGACTATGTAGGAGGGAAGAGTTAGATTGATCTCAGAGTATGTTAAAGAGTCAGTACAACATTTTGGGCCAAAAGGCCCATATTGTGCTTGATGCACCATCAATAACTCTCGGAGACGGGAGGCGAACGATAGGCTTTTAGTAGCAGCAAGACACCACGATTAGCAGCAAGAGACCACCACACAACATCCTGGAGACTGAGGGAGGAGCAGTGCCTCCAATCGCCTTTATACAGGGGTCTGTGGGAGGAGCCACAGGAGCAGTCAGCAGAGGGGCAAGTCCAGACAGGTATATGTAGTTCACCACAGTGCTGCAGTGTTCTACATTCATCAGGGCTTCAAGATGGCACGACAATGAAGTATGTGAAAATGAGGGAGAGCAGCAGCCCACAGTCGCCTTTATACAGGGGTCCGTGGGAGGAGCCACAGGAGCAGTCAGCAGGGTCTGTGGGAGGAGCCACAGGAGCAGTCAGACAGGTATATCTAGTTCACCACAGTATGCCACCAAATACTCAACTCACACACAGCTTCTGTGTCTGTTAAAAAGTTTTCTCACAGTACTTGTACTGAAAGGTTACTTTATTTACTTAGAAGCTCGAAGGTCTGACGAGAGGAAACTTGATCCACTTGTTTAGCATAGGTGCACAAACTGCATTCCTTTGTACCTCGGGTGAGGACAAAGATGATTACATCTGCACTGGCAGACACATTTGGAATGAAGCCAACAGATCCTTGTGATACAGGAACAATCAGAGAAGTGCAGTTCAAAGCTGGCTGGACTTTGCACTTCTGTGCTAGTAGCTGCCAATAAGCTTCTCCCCCATCTGGTGTCTCCATAGTCTCGGAAACTAGCATCAGGACGTGAGAAGCATGCTGAACGTGATCTATTGCATACTGGTGGCTGTGCTTTATCAGCAGCTGTCAATGTAATCACTATTTCAATATTTTGACTCTGGATTTCTTCAGGACTCTGTCAAACAGTTGCAAGGTGAGCAGCCCACAAATCTAAGATCAGAAGATCAGAATCAGGTTTAATATCCCTTGCAAATGTCATTAATTTGTTGGTTGTTGGCAACAATATATTGCAATACATAATAATAAAAATATGAATTACAATAAGAAATATATATTAACAATTGAATTAAGCAAGTAGTGTAAAAATAGAGCAAGAAAAGAAAATAGTGAGGCAGTGTACACAAGTTCATTGTCCATTCAGAAATCTGATGGTGGAGGGGAAAAAGCTGTTCCCAAAACATTGAGCATGTCATCAGGTTCCTGTACTTCCTCTTTGATAGAAGCAATGAGAAGAGGGCATGTCCTGGGTGATGGAGATGCTGCATTTTGAGACATCGCCTTTTGAAGGGGCACTTAATGCTAGTGTCCATGATGGAACTTCCTGCAGCCTTTTTACATCCTGTGCAGTGACCCTCCATACCAGTCAGTGATGCAAACAGTTAAATGCTCTCCACAGTACATCAGCAGCCATTTGTGAGAATCTTTGGTAACGTATGAAGCTTCCTCAAACTCCTAATGAAATATAGCTGCTGTCATACCTTCTTTGAAATTGCATCAATATGTTAGGCCCAAGATAGATTCTCAGTGATGTAGACAACCAGGAATTTGAATCTGCAGATCCCTCAATGAGGACTGGTGTGTGTTTCCTCGACTTCCTCTTCCTGAAGTCCACAATCAATTCCTTGGTCTTACTGACATTTAGTGCAAGGTTGTTGTTGATCTGTCTCACTCTTGTAGGCCTCCTCATCACTATTTGAAATTCTGCCAATAGTTAGTTCTGTTATCAGCAAATTCATAGATGGTGTTTTACCTATGCCTAGACACACAATTGTGGGTGTAGATTAGAGTAGTGGGTTAAGCGCACATCCTTGAGGTGTGCCAGTGTTGATTGTCAGTGAGGAGATGTAATTTCCAATCCATACTGAATGTGGTCCCCCTATGAGGAAGTCAAGCTTCAAATTGCAGAGGGAGGTACAGAGGCACACACACAAAATGCTGGAGGAATTCAGCAGGCCAGGCAGCATCTATAGAAAAAAGTACAGTCGATGCTTTGGGCTGAGACCCTTTGGCAGGACTGGAGAAGAAAAGCTGATGAGTAGATTTAAAAGGTGGAGGGGAAGGGAAAGAGAAACACAAGGAGAGAAGTGAAACCTGAAGGTGGAAAGATGAAGTAAAGAGTTGGGAAGTTGATTGGTGAAAGAGATACAGGGCTGGAGAAAGGGGAGTCTGATAGGAGAGGACAGAAAGCCATGGAAGAAAGGAAAGGGGGAGGAGCACTAGAGTGAGGCAAGGGGCAGGCAATGAGATAAGGTGAGAGGGAAAAAGGGATGGGGAATAGTGAAGGAGAATGGGTGGGGGGGGGGCATTACTGCAAGTTTGAGAAATCGACATTCATGCCATCAGGTTGGAGGCTACCCAGATGGAAAATAAGGTGTTGTTCCTCCAACCTAAGTGTGGCCTTATCATGACAATGGAGGAAGCCATGGATTGACATATTGGAATGGGAATAGGAAGTGCAATTAAAATAGGTGGCCACTGGGAGATCCCGCTTGTTCTGATGGATGGAGTGTATGTGCTCAGCAAAGCAGTCTCCCAATCTACATCTGTCTGACTGATATACAGGCGGCCAAACCAGGAGCACCAGACACTGTATATGAACTCAACAGACTGACAGGTGAAGTGTCACCTCACCTGGAAGGACTGTTTGGGGCCCTGAATGGTAGGGAGGGAGGAGGTGTAGGGGCAGGTGGAGCACTTATTCAGCTTGCAAGGGTAAGTGCCAGGAGGAAGACCAGTGTGGAGGGACGAATGGACAAGGGAGTCGATCCCTGCAGAAAGCCGAAAGTTGTGGGGGGGGGGGGGGGAGGGGAAATGATGTGCTTGGTGATGGGAACTCCACTTCCCAGTCCCTTTCCAAAATGACCTCCTCCAGTGAAATTACATCCACTGTGGATCTATTGTAGTGATAGGCAAGGTCCAGGTCCTTACTTAGGCAGGAGTTGATTCTGACCATGACCAACCTCTCAAAGCACCTCCTCACAGCAGATGTAAGCACAACTGGGTAAATGAGACAGTTTATCCAGCTCTTCTTGGGCATAGTATGAAATCTATACAGTACCTGCAGAGAGTGTGCCCAGCTGCAATTTTACTCTCTATGGTGCAGCCAGGTGCAGAGCATCTTGTGGATAGAACCTATTTTAGTAATGGATATCCGCTTCCTGAGAATGTTGCCTAAGCTTGCTTTCTAAACTCAAGCAGCTGTCACTTGAAAGATCAATATAGATGTAGGTAAACTTCCAATTAACAATTTGTTAAGTTTCTGGTTGTAAAATGAAGTCAGTCTTCAGTTCTTAAAATGGAAATAGAAAGCTGTAATCGGCTTGAATTTGAAACAAGCACTCTCTATAAAACAGTTTTGCAAACAAGCTCTGTATATATGCAGACATTGTGTCTGTGAGAAGTGGGACGTAGCTCTCCACTCCTGTTTTATTACTGCAAGGGTATAGTATAAGACAATGGGTTGTTTAATCTGGGTTGCTTCAAACAGACAAGCTGACTCTTAAGAGAAAATCTGCAGAT
Source organism: Hemitrygon akajei (assembly GCF_048418815.1). Taxonomy (NCBI): domain Eukaryota; kingdom Metazoa; phylum Chordata; class Chondrichthyes; order Myliobatiformes; family Dasyatidae; genus Hemitrygon; species Hemitrygon akajei. Next base: position 51,150,409 of record NC_133138.1, read on the forward strand.
TGTGGAAATCAAAACAACACAAGTCTCTGCTGCTGAAAGGTCTTGGCTCAAAACATTGACTGTGCTTTTTTCCATAGATGCTGCCTGGCCTGCTGAGTCCCTCCAGCAATTTGTGCATGTCTCTCCAGCTCTGCTGAAGGGTCTTGGCCTGAAATGTCAACTGTACATTTCTCCATAGACACTGACTGGCCTGCTGAGTTCCTCCAGCATTTTGTGTGAGGAGCTGACTCTTAAGTTGTTTAGCTCAAGGAAGCTTGAAGAACAGATGCATAATATCATTCGACATATCAATAACTAATGTGTTTATAGCTGGAAGATTTACGTGCAAGTTAGCTTTACAGTATTAATGATAGCTCATTGAGATCTATGTTTCAAAAATTCTTTCAGACTAATTGTGTAAATACAACATCTGCTTGTGAAGTCATCCAAGTGAGAGAAAAGGGGTAAGTATAAATGTATAAAGTATGTTAGGCTTATTAGGAATGGGGCAAGGAACATCAAAAAACAAGAAAGTAACACGGGCTGAACAAGAATCCATTCTTCCAGCTTTGATTTTTGCGACAGATTACTTGTTCATCTGCTTCATGGTATGTCTTTTTAGTTTATAGGAAATGTACCTGTGCATTGAAAATCCTTAATCCTTTATCCGCTGTGATTTGGAAATGCTTTGTGCTTTATGCTTCGAGAATTTGGAAATGGCTTCTCTTAGTGGGGTGTGTCAGGAATGGACAGGAGGAGGAGTATAGGAAACTGATACAGGACTTTGTGATATGGTGCAACTCAAACTACCTGCGTCTCAATATCACCAAGACCAAGGAGATGGTGGTGGACTTTAGGAGATCTAGGCCTCATATGGAGCCAGTGATCATTAATGGAGAATGTGTGGAGCAGGTTAAGACCTACAAGTATCTGGGAGTACAGTTAGACGAGAAGCTAGACTGGACTGCCAACACAGATGCCTTGTGCAGGAAGGCACAGAGTTGAATGTACTTCCTAAGAAGGTTGGCATCATTCAATGTCTGTAGTGAGATGCTGAAGATGTTCTATAGGTCAGTTGTGGAGAGCGCCCTCTTCTTTGTGGTGGCGTGTTGGGGAGGAAGCATTAAGAAGAGGGACGCCTCACGTCTTAATAAGCTGGTAAGGAAGGCGGGCTCTGTCGTGGGCAAAGTACTGGAGAGTTTAACATCGGTAGCTGAGCGAAGGGCGCTGAGTAGGCTACGGTCAATTATGGATAACTCTGAACATCCTCTACATAGCACCATCCAGAGACAGAGAAGCAGTTTCAGCGACAGGTTACTATCGATGCAATGCTCCTCAGACAGGATGAAGAGTTCAATACTCCCCAATGCCATTAGGCTTTACAATTCTACCACCAGGACTTAAGAACTTTTTAAAGCTATTATTAATGCTTTTTGAGATAGTGATTTAGATGCATATCATATTTTTTTTACTGAGTTAAGTATTGTATGTAATTAGTTTTGCTACAACAAGTGTATGGGACATTGGAAAAAAGTTGAATTTCCCCATGGGGATGAATAAAGTATCTATCTATCTATCTATCTATCTATCTATCTAGAAATAGTTTGTTGTTTGGAAATATTCAAAATAGAAATCCTCTGTGAGTTTTAAATGCGTCTTAGGAATGTTGTTTGGATTTAACCATGTGTCACCAAATATAAACTGTTATAAACTTGGTTAGCTGGAAGTATCTTCTCCTCGGTAGAGAGAGGGGTCACACTGCTCGAATAATGGGTATTGACAGTTAAACTCGCCATGCAGAATAAACAGGGAAGTAAACTAGTCTTTGAAGATTGGGTAGTTACAATATAATCTCCTTTAGTGAGAGTACTCCTGCCTATTTATATCAATAAGGCTTTCGGTCTTTGTTCAAGTGCAGAACTTCGCAGTTAGTAAACACAATGCCATCACATAGTGAGCTGGTCATACTACAGGTACAAAAAGAATGAAGGTGGCTGAGCACAAGGAAGGACAGGAACCCCTGTAATCATTAACCTCTCAAATAGGCACAGTTAGCCCCTGCATTATGGTGGGGTAGCGGTGGTTTGTTGCTCTTAGAAATGGACCATATCATAACTTACTGTAACATGAAACTGTGGATTATCAGTGCAGGTGTCAAGGTAAGGCAGGTTATTTACTTTCTTCTGCACATATTCCATGAGAGTGAATTCTAATTAACAGACAAATGCTTTGAGCCAAGAGTTAGCCAGCATCTATAGAAGGGAAGAAACAGTTGAAGTTTTGGGCCTAAACCATCAACTGTTTATTCCCCTTCATAGATGCTGCTTGACTTGCTGAGTTCCTCTGACATTTTGCATGAGTTGCTCAAGATTCCCAGCATCTGCTGAACCTCGTGCGTAAGGGTTACCTGCATGCTGTTTGATCTACCGCTTGGGAAATTGTCTCCTGGGTGAATGTAGCAGCAGCTGTTGAGTTAAAGACCGTGGGTGGTTCTGAGGCACTGCCGGAGAGAGGAAAATGTAGGTGACCAGAAATGGTTGGGGGTTCATTTTTGATTGGATAAGGTACAGAATATTCTGAAGGGGGAGCGAAAACAGCAAAAAGTCACAGAACAAAATGATACAAACAGCATAAATAGGAAGATGGATGAGGTCTGCAAAATGGATTTAGAAATTTAAAAAGGTTAAAAAGCAGAACGTGTGTCATGTGCCAGTGGAGGTAGAAATTGGGGGAATAGGGCAGATGAACTTGATGATAAGGAATCAGTGTGGTATAAAGGGTTTTAGATATTGGAGTATTTAGATAATTTCTGCACTAGTTGGTACATGGACAAGAGGAATGGTTGCCCCTAATCTGGAGGGGGACCCATGACTTCACAGGGTGATTTGCTCAGGCTACTCAGGCGAGTTTAAACTAATTTTGCATGAGAGTGGGGAGCATAGCAACAGGTGGGGATCAAATTGTAGATGATAAAACAGTGCACAGAGCAGACGGAAGCAAGTTAGAAAGCGTAAGAGGGCTGACAGGCTCAGATATATTTACTTTAATGCAAGGAGCCTCATTGGCAAGTCAATGAACTTAGAGCCCAGACCAGCACTTTGAATTATGATGTTATTGCAATCATATAAACATGATTAATGGAAGTTTTAGATGTGACAAAGAGGATTGCGAAGGAGACATAGTCAAACTACTCATTAGAAAGAACATAATTGCAGCACTTAGCAATGATATCCTAGAGAGTTTGTCAAATGAGACCATTTCCCATAGTAAAGGGAAAAAATCACTGGTGGGTGTTGTTTATAGGCCACCTAATAAAAATATTGCAGTGGCAGAGGCGATTAACCAAGAAATAACTGAGGCTTGTAAGAACGGAACGGCAGTTGTCATGGGGGGATTTTAACTTCCACATAGATTGTGTGAATCATGTTGGTCAAGGAAGTCTTGAGGAGGATTTCATAGAATGCATCCATGATGGCTTTCTTGAGCAGCATGTTAGTGAACCTACAAGGGAAAATACGATCTTAGATCTAGTCCTGTGCAATGAGACAGGTAAGATTAACGATCTTGTCAGGGATCCTCCTGGAAAGAGTGATCATAGTATAATTGAATTTCGCATTCAGACGGAGGATAAATAGTTAGATCTAAAACTGGAGTATTATACTTGAACAAGGGAGACAGGATGAGGGAGGAGTTGGCTAATGTGGATTGGGAGCACAGGCTATTTGGTAGGACAGTTGAGGAACAGTGGAACACTTTCAAAGCGATTTTTCACAGTGCTCAACAAAAGTATATTCCAGTCAAAAGTAAGGACAGTAAGTGTGGGGAGAGCCAGCCTTGGATAACTAAGGAAATAAAAGATAGTATCAAATTAAAAGCTCATGTGTACAAAGTCACAAAGAGTAGTGGGAGACTGGAGGACTGGGAAAACTTTAAAAAGCAACAAAGAACAACTAAACAAGAAATAAGGAAAGGGAAGATAGAGTATGGAAGTAAATTAGCACAAAATATAAAAACAGATAGCAAATATTTTTATAAATATATAAAGCGGAAGAGGGTGGCTAAAGTCAACATAAGTCCCTTGGAAGACGAGAAGGAAAAATTGATATTGGGTGATAAGGAAATGGCTGAGGCACTGAATGACTATTTTTTGTCGGTCTTCACGGTGGAGAACAAGTCTAATATGCCAAAGAAGGATGTTATGGATGAAATGGGAGGTTAGGATCTTGATAAAATCACTGTCACTAAAGAGGTAGTGATGAGAAAACTAGAGGGCCTGAAGGTAGATAAGTCCCCTGGTCCTGAGGGGATGCATCCCAGGGTGCTGAGGGAATTGGTGGAGGTTTTAGTAGACCCATTGGTAATCATTTTTCAAAACTCTCTAGATTCTGGGCAGGTCCTGGTGGATTGGAAGACAGCAAATGTCACGCCACATTTTTTAAAAGGATGTAGACGAAAGATGGGCAACTATAGACCAGTTAGTTTAACATCTGTAGTCGGGAAAATGCTTGAAGCTGTCATTAAGGAAGAAATAGCGAAACATTTAGAAAGGGGTGGTTCCATTAGACAGACGCAGCATGGATTCAGAAAGGGCAGGTCCTGTTTGAAAAACTTACTGGAGTTCTTTGAGGACATAATGAGTGCAGTGGATAGAGGGGAACAGGTGGATGTCGTATACTTGGATTTCCAGAAGGCGTTCGATAAGGTGCTGCACAAGAGACTTATAAATAAGATACGAATGCATGGAGTCAGGGGAAGTGTATTGGCATGGATAGAAGGCAGAGAATTGGTATAAATGGGTGTTTCTCCAGTTGGCAGTCAGAGGTGAGTGGGTTCCCGCAGGGGTTGGTGCTGGGCCCGCAGCTGTTTACCATTTACCTTGATGATTTGGAAGAGGGGACTGAGTGTAGCATAGCAAGATTTGCTGATGATACTAAACAGAGTGGAAAAACAAATTGTACAGAGGATGTGGAGAGTCTGCTGAGGAATATAGATAGGTTAAGTGAGTGGGCCAAGGTCTGGCAGATGGAATACAATGTTGGTAAATGTGAGATCATCCACTTTGGAAGGAATAATAGAAGAGCAGATTATTATTTAAATGGTGAAAGATTGCAGCATGCTGTTGTGCAGAGGGACTTGGGAGTGTTTGTGCATGAATAGCAAAAAGTTCACTTGCAGATACAACAGATTATTAAGAAGGCAAACAGAATGTTGGCCTTCATTGCTAGAGGGATTGAATTCAAGCCAGGGAGGTCATGCTGCAACTATACAGGGTACTGGTGAGGCCGCACCTGGAGTACTGAGTGCAGTTCTGGTCTCCAGACTTGAGGAAGGATATACTGGCTTTGCAGGCAGTTCAGAGGAGGTTCACCAGGTTGATTTCAGAGATGAAGGGGTTAACCTATGAGGAAAGATTGAGTTGTCTGGGACTATACGCTCTGGAATTCAGAAGAATGAGAAGGGATCTTATAGAAGCATACAAAATTTTGAAAGGGATAGATAAGATAGAAGGAGGAAAGTTGTTTCCATTGGTAGGTGAGACTAGAACTAGGCGGCATTGCCTCAAGATTCAGGGGAGACGATTTAGGATGGAGATGTGGAGAAACTTCTTCCCAGAGAGTGGTGAATCTGTGGAATTCTCTGCCCAGGGAAGCAATTGAGGCTTCTTCAGTAAATATATTTAAGATACAGTTAGATAGATTTTTTACATAATAGGGGAATTAAGGGTTATGGGGAAAAGGCAGGTAGATGGAGCTGAGTTTATGGACAGATCAGCCATGATCTTATTGAATGGTGGGGCAGGCTCGATGCGCCGGATGGCCTACTCCTGCTCCTATTTCTTAAGTTCTTATGTTCTTATTTGGAGAGAATTTAAGCATTAGAGAGAGGTGATCACTTTGGTGAGGTAGTAAGATCAGCCTGCCAATAATCAACAAGAATTAGAAGAACAGATATGCAGAATTGCACATAAGAGCATGGGCAATAAGGTTATAGCAATACTGTCTATAAAACGTTCTCAATAGTAACTTGTGTTTCCTAAGTGCAAGGGGCTTAATGTGGGTGAAATTTGTGAAGTGCATCCAAGAAAAGTTCTGAAGACAATATCTAGACTGTCACACTAGAGATAAGTCAGTAATTTATCTCATCTTAGGAATTGAAACTGGGCAGGTAGTTGAATTATTGGTGGGGCAATGCTCTGGGAACAGTGACCACAATTCTGTAAGTTACAATGTAGTAATGCAGAGGATATGATTAATCCTCAGGTTTAATATTACTGTCATATGTCATGAAGTTTGTTGTTTTGTGGCAGTAGAACTATGCAATTAATTTTTAAAGAACTATAAATCACAATAAATAAAAATTAAATTAGTAGTGTAAAATGAGAGCAAAAAATAGTGAGTTAGCATACATGTCCATTCAGAAATCAGTTGGTGGAGGCATGAAGATGTTCCTAAAATGTTGAGTGTGTTCCAATGTTTTAGGAACAGCTTTTTCCTCTCCACCATCAGATTCCTGAATGGACACCGAATCAATCCAAGAATACTACCTCACTATTTTACCTCACCTCACTAATCCTCAGGTTTAAGTCTTGAACTGGGGATGGTTGATTTCAATAGCGTTAAGTGAGGAGTTGGTGAACATAGATTGAGAGCAGATTCTAGCAGGTGAAATGACAGCTGAAAAGAGGATTCTTTTAAAAGAGAGATAGTGAGGGTACAGGACCAGCATGTTTCAGGAAGGGCAAAAGGCTAATTAGGAAACTTTAGATGATGAAAGATATTATACGTTTGATCAAGAAAAGAAAAATATGACAGGCATTGACAACTGGGTTCGAGTGAGTGTATTGAGGAATATAGAGTCTTTTTTTGTAATTTATTTTTTCATTGAAGTTCATCAAACATTTCCATAAGATGTATTTCAGACATTGTACATATATATCATATAATCATATATATCACAAAATCTCCACAAAGTACAGAGTTTTAGAGCACATTTAAAGTATGTATTATTATTGAAGTTTGCAGGAAAGAACATAAAAGTAATGGGAGTGGGGTAAGGAGCAGGTCAGAATTAAGAAGAAAGAGTTATTAGTTACAGTGGCATGCATAAGTGTTGATAATCTCCAGGGCTGGATAAGATTTAACTCAGGTTGCCATGGAGAAAGAAAGGGAGGAAGTAGCAGGGGACTTCTGTATCCTTGTTTTATTTAGAGATGCAGCAGCCTGAAACAGGCCTTTCCGGCTCAATGAGCCATACCGCACGGCAACCCACCTATTTAACCCTAGCCGAATCACAGGGTGATGCACCATCAATAACTCTCTGAGATGTGAGGCGAGATATCGGCTTTTATTGACTGGAAGAAAGAACAAGCAGCAATTGACCACCATGCTACATCCTGGAGACTGAGGGCAGGGCTCAGGCCTCAATCGCCTTTATACCGGGGTCTGTGGGAGGAGCCATGGTCAGTGGGAGGAGCCACAGGAGCAGTCAGCAGGAGGGGCATGTCCAGACAGGTATATGTAGTTCACCACACAGGACAAGTTACAATGACGAATTACTTACTGACCGCTATGTCTTTGGACTGTGGGTGGAAACCGGAGCACCTGGAGGAAACCCATGTGGCTCACAGGGAGAAGGTAAAAACTCCTTACAGACTGCGCCGGAATTGAACTTCAAACTTCGAGCTGCAATAGCATCGTGCTAACTGCTATGTTCTATACCCACAGTTTAGCCACAGTTGCAGTGCTGACTGACTGAAGGATATCTAATGTTCTATCTAAATTTTTAATCTAAAATTAGATTGCATTTGTGAAAGAGTCTGAGGGGTGACCTGATAGAGGCATCAAATTATAAGTGCCAGATTGAGTAAAAATCTAATTTTTTTGCCTATGGTGGGGATATCAAAAAGGAGGGCCTTGGTTTAAGAGAGGAAACTTTTACACAGAGAATGGCTGATACCTGGAACTCACTGCCAGGAGAGGCACTGGGTCTTCTTCTTCATGTGCCTTGTGCGTTACACGCTTGGGCGATCATGGCTCTCCACATCGAATGATCCCTCGCAGCGTCAATGATATCACGCATATTTAGATTTGTTATTTCTTTCACAGTGTCCATATATTTTCTTCTTTTTTTGCTTCTGGTACTGGGTACATAATCATTATGTTTAAGGGCCAACAAACAGGCAAGGTATAGAAGAATGCAGACTTGTACAGGCAAATGGAATTAAATAGGCAAAAAGGTTGGCATTTGGGTTAAAAGGGGCCCACTCTATAAAATGCAAAGGCCATTTAAATCTTTCCTTCCTGTGCTAGTACACTATTATAGACGTGAAGATATTTGGTTGTTTATAATCACACTAATGACAAGGCCACCTGTCAACCACTGAATCTCATACAACTATAAATATTCATTTGCACTTTCTACATAGGACAAGCATGGAGGCAACCTTCTCAGATCTTTGCTCTGATTAGCAGACATCTGTTGGCCATTGTTCTCTTGTTTGGTCTAAATTTGATAGGTGGAAAGTTATCTACAGTTTACCACCACAGCCATTTTTTATATATCTCAACCATGTCTCCTCTCAACCTCCTTCCTGGAAAGGATCCCTCTTTTCTAGAAAGAACAGAGCTGGCTTCTCTGGCTTAATTGATGTTCCATTCCAGGCAATACCCAGTGACTCTCATCAGTACTGACTCTTATCACATTGTTCTTACAGAGACTGCAGATGAGGCCTAACCAAAGCTTTGTAAGATTACAGTTTAAGTTCCCTGCTTTTGTATTCAATGCCATAACAAATAAAGAACAGAATCCTATGTCTTCCTAACCTCACGATCCACTTGGACTGCCATATTCAAGTTCCAAGATCAAAGTAAATTTGTTATCAAAGTACATCTATGTCTCCATGTACTACCCTGAGATTATTTTCTGTGGGCATTCACAGTGGATATATAGGAATACAACAGAGTCAATGAAGAACTACACACAAAGAATGACATACAAATAACCAATGTCCAAAAGGTGACAAGTTGTGCAAATACACTACAAAATGAAAAACAATAAAGATAGATAGATAGATAGATAAATAAATAAACAAATAAGCAAGCAAGCAAGCAATATTGAGAACATGAGTTGTAGAGTCCATGAAAGTGAGTCCATAGGTCGTGGAATCAATTCAGCGTTGAGGTGAATAAAATTATCCACTTTGGTTCCGGAGCCTAATGGTTGAGGAGTAATCTAGGAGCTGCTCATTAATGCTCTTTAAGATTCTACCATGCATGGTATATGTCCTAGGTTCATTAGTAATCCCAAGTGCATGGAAGATCTTTTTTTTATTGTACTACCACTTATTCCGTGAACATCCAAAAACCTATCAATTTTCATTCTGAACATATTCAGTGATGGAGTCTCCACAGCCCTGTTGGATGGAAAGTTCCAAGGATTTGCCATCTTCAAGATCCAGACTTCTTGACTTCTCTTGACCACCTCTTGGCTCCTCATCTCAATTCTGAATGACAAACTCGTGATTGTAGTCACACTGTCAAGGGAAACACTGCCTCTGCATCCAGCCAGGGAAATATTGTCCCCACATGCATTCCAACAAGCCCTTTAAGAATTTTGCATATTTTAACTATATCTCATTTCTTTCTTCTAAACTTTAAAAATTTTGGGTCCAATTTTTTTGTCAGTTGACAATCCTGCAATCCCAGGAACCAACCTTATGAAACCCTGTTGTACTCACCCCTTTCTTTATTTTGTAAGACATAATCAGTTCATCCCATTATTGTTGCAGGATCTTGACCTGAAATGTCCACAATACATCCCATCATTGGTTCCACTGTCCACAGGTACTACTGACCCACTGATTTCCTGGAGCAATTTATGTTTTTACTTCGTTTTCCATTTTCTGCAGTCTCTTATGTCTGCTTATGTAATTTCATGAGGTTACCTTCACTTTTGTACCTATATTCCCTAGAAATAAAAGCCAACTTTGTCCTCCCAATGACATGCTGTCTCTGCCATTAATTTTCAAAGATTCATATATAAAGCTACCCAGGTACCCTAGAGTACCAACTCCTTTCAATCTTTCATCAGTTAAAAACCTGGATTTTTCTTTTTTTTATTGAAGTGAATACCTCTCTTTTTATGTATTATATGTAGTTCAGTTTATCTGCCATCACCTATTCCCTTTGCCTGTCTAGAGCCCCCAAAGCCTCGTTGCATCAACCTCTTAACCCAGAACCATTTTTATCATTGGCAAACTTAGATATAATACATTTCTGCTGCAAAAACATTGTTTTAGTGTGTTAACAGCTACACCCCAATAAGCATCCCATGTGGCATTCTACTGGTTAGTCACTTAACTTGAAGAGATGGCTTAGGAGACTAACCACTGTTAGGAGTTACAAGATTGTACCAAGCAACAGCGAAGGAACAGCGATATATTTCCAAATCACGGTAGTGTGTGATGTGGAGAGCAACCTTCAGGAGGTGGGGTTCCCATGTTTTCACTGCCCTTGTGCTTCTCACTGATAGAGGAAATGCGTTTGGAAGATGCTCTCTAAGAAGTCTTGATGAGTTGCTGCAGCGCATTCTGTAGATGGTGCAGGTTGCTGCTACAGAGAGTCAGTGGTGAAGTGACTGAATGGTTGCCAATGTTTATGAAGCTGCAATCATTTAGGCGAGTAAATCCATCATACTGCTAATTTGTGTTTTGTAGACGAAGAGCAGACTTTGGTGAATAATGTGAATTAATCACTGTACCAGTGTGGTAGCCTTTTCCTTTAACCTCTCTTTTAAGCTGTTGTTAGGCTACTTTGCATTAGAGATATTTCTCTATATACAGTATATATATATTGTATCAACACATTTTTTAAAATACTTGCATTTGTTAGTGTCCATTGTACTTTTTAATGAATATTTTACATCTACCTTTCAGCTCTTGACTCTAACAGTGCCTTGGTATTTTGCATTGTTTAGGTTTAAGACACTGGTTTTAGTTTGAAGATAACTTACATTCTTAATCTATGCTCAATGTAAGTAATTATCTAGCTGGCTCCTCAAGACACTGATCTAACAACTATCTCATATACACTCCTTGAATTTGTCTTCCACACTATTACTGCTAATTTGCCCAGTTTCCATGTAAACTCATAAGTTAGGTGTTAACTGATGATCTCGATACCAAACCATCAGGATTTCAAAATACAAACAGGAGAAAATCTGCAGTTGCTGAAAGTCCAAGCAACACACACAAAATGCTGGAGGAACTCAATGGGCCAGGCAGCATCTTTGGAAAAGAGTAACCAGTCTACGTCTCTGCCCGAAACATCGACAGTTTGCTCTTTTCCATAGATGCTGCCTGGCCTGTTCAGTTCCTCCAGCATTTTGTGTGTGTTGCTAGGATTTCAAAGCAGTTGGATTACTGATGCTTTGTGCATTAATGTGCACTTAGTGAGGGATGCAGTACAAAAAGAAAAATACTATAGACTTTCCATCTATTCTTACAATACATAACAAACACTAACACTGAATATTTTGTCAGTTATTGGTCAATATTGGAGGACAAGTTATTATACTTGTCCTCTATTAATCCTAAGCATTAAATTACTGCTAGGCATTGGTGACAATAGCATAGTAAGGAAATTATATTGTTTTTCTCAATTTACCTTTAGCTGTTAGTTGCACACGTTCAAAAAATCACAAGATATTAACTTCAGCTGTGTTGATTATCAGGATAGTTTGTCCAATCACCTGATACTATCTACACACTCATAAGTATATTCCACTCATTATCATTTGATAGGAAGATATTGCAGATGTTCTTTGGAATACCAGACTTTATTTCATATTCTCTATTATCTGAACATGTTAAAATTAGTTTATAACTAGACAACAGGGTGACCCGTTGGGGCACACTTTGAGAGAAGTGTAGTGCAGTCTGATGTGACCAGAATGAACATTAAATTTTCCTGAATGCTATTGGTATTGCTTTGCTTTGGAAATTGAAGAAGAAAAACCAGTTTATTAAAGAAGAAAGATGTGTAGCAAGGCAAATATAGCTCCTCCTCGTTTAACGAATGACATGTCTGGTTGATCTGCCACCCTTGTGACTCTCGTTGTCATTCTGGAGATATGCAGCTCTTTCATGCGCCGTCTCTTCATCTCTTCTGCCGTTTGTTCTTTGTCTCTGATATTGGAGACGTGCATTTCTCAGCTCCTTTGTCTCTTCCTCTCTCATCCTCCTGTGCCTGTTGTTGTCATTCTGGAGACGTGCATGCCTCTCCTCCTCTGTCTCTTCTTCTCTCATCTTTTTTGTCCTGACTCTTTGATCCTGGAGTCATGCGGCCCTGGCCTCATCCGATTCTTGTTCTCTCCCCCTCCTTGCCGCTTCCCGACAACATTTGGCGTCACCTCTTGACCATAATGTCCCCCCTCTCTTTCCACACGGCATAATTAGGCTGACCGTAGTTTTTTACCCTAATGCTGGATAGAAGATAGGAATCAGTAACACCAAAGGAAGCTGATTATTCTTGATGATGTGGTTGGCACTCTCCTAAATGAATATGATATAGTCACCGCTGTCCTTTGACTGCAGCAAAGAGTTTTGTGGGTGTCTCGAAGTACGTCATTACAGGCTACAGGATGTTATGTCATGCTTAAATTTAGAGAAGATCCGATGTTCAGTTTTTGAATCTGGACAAGACTTTTATATATTGTGGGGACCATTTTTGAGTTATTTTCAAAATCTTTGATTTGTTGTAAAAGTACAGATGGTGGCTAATATATTTTATTATGATAAGGGTTTTTTATTCCCTTTTTTTGCTTTTCCTAACAGCTCCGACTTTGGTAGTGGGTTTAGATTTTTTTTCTGTATAACAAAATTATTATATTTCAATATTACAATTTAATTTAATTTTTTATGAATACAGGGTTTGTGATTGTAACTGTATTTTTAACACAATGTATTTGGTACTTTTTTGACTTATAATATATAGCTTCTTGTACTCTATATTCCTTTATGCAGAAAGTAATAAATATATTGAAAGAGAAGTACGTCATTACAATAAGATTTAACGATAAAATCTCTTAATGATGGGTGGCAGTTAGATCTGTCCCAATCCTACACATGCTGATGGTGATATGTGACGGCTCGAAATAGAGCTGTCCTGCCCTTTTGCGCCAGTTGGTGCCGCTGCTGAGGCTGGCCAAGCGCATGCGTCATGGTATCGCGTCCCGATTTCTCGGGTGAAAGTGATTTTGGCGAATGAGCAATTTTATACGAATATATAACTCTGAACTTTGCCCGCATTCTGTAAGTTAGTGCATTTTAAGTCGATTTAGCAAAAAAAAAGTGCCGCTGTAATGCACCGTTTGCGCTAATTGGAAGTCACAGTCAGACAGACAGTGCACGAGACTTTTAGTAGTATATAGATAACTAATGATGACATGCTAAATAACATTGAAAGTAAAATGTTTTTCCCATCCAATTTTGTGTACGTACACAGACAGCACATACCTATGTATGTCCTTCAATTATTTTGCTGCTCCTTATGTCACTAATCCCCTTTAACCTTTCAATCATTCAAGGTTTTGTGCTTTTTCACAACCGGCCTTTTCCACATCCCCGATTTTCTTTGTCCACAGCTAGTGTGTACTTTTTACAACCTGTCTGAGATCTAAACTCTGGAATTCATACCTTAACCCTCCCAACCTCTCCTAAAGGCACTCCTTGAATTCCATCACTTTGATAAAGTTAAACGTCATGGAAATGTTGACACTTTAATTATAGATGCACTGCATACGTCATATGCAAATATTTTTTAAAACATACTGCATTAATGCTATCCTGATAAACGTCTTGATCTAGTAGCAAGTGGAGATCAACCTCAAGTTAACATTCATATATAAAGGTAGACACCTCCTTTCACTCTCACGGAACAAGATTAGCAGGAAGACAGAGAAAGATTCAAGGCTGGCTTATATTGGAGAAGCAGCATTTCAGCATTGCTGAGAAGCTTAAGGTCATATATTAGGAGCATACAGAAACCTTTCATTAGTAGTAGAAGGAGCTCACAAGCTCATAAACTACCCACTGGCCTGGCCCATCAACCACTTCTTGCACCTTCTGAGGAAGAGCTTCATTAATCACCTCAAACTCAAAAAACCAGCGAGGAAGCCTGTCATCCCTGAACCTGAAGGACTGCTGAGACAGTCACTCACGCCATGCTTTCTTCATCTTGTGTTTTCCCTTGCTTCTTGTAGATAAATACAGTGTATCCTTGATAATTGAGATAACATCAGGAACGGTACATTTCGGCCCAATTACACGGCAGCCCCAATTAGCCAATGTTTCATGGTAATATTTTAAAAAAGGTATAAAAAGACATAATACTGTTTAACTGAGTAACAAATTACATATTTAAATGAAATGCAGAATAAGTTAAAACAATATAAAAACTACTACAATACGTAAAACTGTATTAGTTCCTAATAGTTATCAACAGAGGTATTCAGTATATGCTGATGTGTTACTTTGATTGACTGTAAAATAACGAATCAGCAGAGACATGTAGTCCAGATAGTGGACTGCCTTCAAACAGTGCTTTCAATGATTGCAGCCTCCAAGTACTCATTTTAATTGTAACATTCAAGATGACTGTTAATATCTTCAAATCCTTCATAGTTCCTAATTTGAAGTAGTGAAATCGTTTCATTTTCACTCCCAGTGTTTCTGGCATCTCCAAGTCTGAATGCTTGAAACCACAATGAGCAAAACAGTTCTGAATTATCTTACTGATTATTACTTGCCAACTATCAGTGACTAAAATCATTACTTTTGAACAAAACACACAAGTGATGTACAAACATTTGTAATTTAAAAACCATTTACTCTAAGCACAGTGTACATGTGACTGATGCTAGTTAGAAAATGTTCAACAACAATCTCTGTTCCAATTAAGCAGCATGGTGTCCTAAATAAACAAAGGGAATTCTGGCTATTTTATCGATTTGTTTTTCAAGAGTTGTCCCAAAAAGCAGCTTTCCTGATTAACCACTAGTCCAATCCACTGTATATGTGTGTGTGTATGTGTATATATATTTAAACCTTCACTTTTGCAGAAATAGCAAATGAAATATGATAACTTTAATGTTATAATCAATTTGCCCATTCTCTTCACAGTGAGTGAGTATTTGTTTAAGTGCTCTGCATTAAGCCGCAGGTGTTTGAGTAAATAAGGGTCAGAGTCTGAAGGACACACTAGAAGCTGAACCCTAAAATCAAGGTGATTGTGTAGGGTAATGTAATGGTCCGAAATACACGCATAATTCACAACCACTGACATTGAGTGGGGTTCACCTTTAGTGGCTACTCTGAAGAGATGACATAATTATGGGAAGTTTTTACTGCACTTTATTTTGTATTTGGAGGACAATAAAGGAGCTGTTATGGTTTCCCTTAAACTTAAAACGCCTCAACCATTTTATTTACAAAACCTACAATAAACATGGAGATCAGCAGCAGAGACTAAAATATTTTTACTTCTTTTTCTCTTGAATACAGCATCTATCATAAGACCATAAGACATAGGAGCAAAATTAGGCTATTTGGCCCATTTTGTCATTTTATCATGACTGATTTATTTTCCTTTCTCCACTTCTCCCACCTTCTCCCTGTAACCTCGGACACCCTTACTAATCAAGAACCTACCTATTTCAGCTTTAAGTATACACATTGACTTGGCCTTCAGAGCCTTCTGCGGCTATGAATTCCATGGATTCACCGCTCTCAGACTAAAGAAAACCCTTGTCATCTCTGTTCTAAAGGGATATCTTTTTATTCTAGGGCTGTGC
Source organism: Hemitrygon akajei (assembly GCF_048418815.1). NCBI lineage: Eukaryota > Metazoa > Chordata > Chondrichthyes > Myliobatiformes > Dasyatidae > Hemitrygon > Hemitrygon akajei. The sequence continues at coordinate 51,166,237 of NC_133138.1, forward strand.
CTTCTCTTTCTGACTCCTGTTATATTGGAAACATCCTGTCTGTGCCCACTTTGTGCAGAACTTTCAAGTTTCAATAAGTTTCAGTGAGACCCGCCCCCACTTCATCTTCCTAAACTCCAGTGAGTACAGGCCTAGTGCCATCAAACATTCCTCATTCATTAACCTTTTCATCCCAGGGATCTTTCTCATAAATCTCCTCTGGATCTTCTCCAGCACCAGCACACCCTTCTTCAGAAATGGGGTCCAAAACTGCTAACAATAGTCCAAATGTGGTCTGACCAATATCTTATGAAGCTCAAGCATTACATCCATGCTTTTATATCCTACTCCTCCTGAAATGAATGCTCACATTGCATTTGCCTTCCCAATGATCAATTCAACCTGCAAGTTAATTTTTAGGGAATGATGCATTAGGACTCCCAAATCCCTTTGCACCTCCGATTTCTGAATTCTCCCACTTAGAAAAGATTCTATGTCTTTATTCCTTCTTCTTATGGTCTTATGGTTTTCTGATAAAGTGTATGACCATATCCTTCCCCACTGTATTCCAATTGACAATTCTTTGCCCATTCTCTCAATCCGTCCAAATCCTTCAGCAGACTCCCTGCATCATCACCATTACCTGTCCCTGTAAACTTGGCCACAGAGCTATTAATTCCATTATCCAGATCATCAACGTATAATGTGGGAATTAGCAGACCCAAACACATCCCTGTAGAACATCACTAGTCATCAACAGCCGATCAAAAAAGGGCCCCTTTATTCCACTCCTTACCTTCTGCCAGTCAGCAAATCTTTTGTCCATAATAGCACTTTGCCTCTAACCTCATAATGTATATGGTGGCACTTTTGAAACTAATTTCTATTTGTTACTATTTTCAAAGCAATGTAATGTGTATATCCACATATATTATCTGCTTCTATTGGCAAAATGCCTTTAAATAAACTTTATATGCCTGCAACATGCTGATACTCCAAAGCTTTTCTGGACACCAATAGTATTGTGACGTTCTTGCGGGGGGGGGGGGGGGGGTATGGTCGACAGCCTGCCCCTGCATTTCTAAAGACCAGTACTGTTTATTATTCTTGTATTAAAATGCTTTTGTGGGATTATGGTGAAAAGTTTCAGTTCATTTATTGTTACATTTTAGCTCATGTTATACAGTTATTTGTTTGTGTATTTGTGGGTCACCCTAACTGTAACCAGGGTGTGTGATGGTCACCTCCCCCGTCTGTGTGAGACTGGTTGGGTTCACTTTCCGGGTCATGGTGCCCAGTCTGTTTTGTGTCTATCACAATAAAAACTGTTGTTGAGTTAAAGAACTTCCTCATCTGATATTATGGACCAAATGCTCACCACATTGGAGTCAGGAGTGGGATGCGAGATCGATGATGAGATTGAAGAGCTACGACGTTGGATAAAGTGCCTTAAGACCCCGGAGTAAGGTGAGGGACCGAGCAGCACACCTCCCCCGCACCCTCGGGCAGCGCTTGTGCAGACGAGACTCGGAGGGAGGACCTGGGAACCGAGCATTGTGCCTTCCCAGAGAGCCCTGACGGAGCGAGCGTACCCAGGCTCCCCAACCTGGGGTAACAGAGTGGAGTGCATCACTCGCCTCCATAGTGACCTGCACTGGGGAACCTGAGATGCCGTAGCCATGGGAGGATGGACAACATGGCAGATGCCGCTGGAGCAAGAGGAAGACCAAAGGGCCTTGACGATTTGCGCCTCAAGGTCTACCCTGAAGCTTCCCAGATACGACGGTACCAACCGCCTGGAGCCTTACCTGGCGCAAGTAAAACTTGCAGCATGGTACAATGGGGGGAGCCCTACCGAGACGGCGGTGCACCTTGCCTTGTCACTGGAAGGGGATACCCCCAACCTCATGCCGGCAGAGCAGTGTGAATACAGGGCCCTCATAGTGGGTTTCAAGCAGAGACCGTGGGTGGAAGCAATGAGGGAAGAACTGGGCAGCAGATGGCGCCGTATGGGAGAAAACCTGGGGGCTCTTGCTGCAGGTGGCCTGGCTACCCCAGGAAGAGCTTGCCCTCCACGCCTTTGTAAAGGCGCGATGCCGGTGCACTTTGACAGCGTGCTCACCTGATGTCGCCATCATCACTGGACAAGATGCTGGCCAAGGCAGAGAGAGCAGAAGCGATCTTAGCCCCCAAAGTATTCCAGTATTACCTCGCACTCAGCGAACCCGGGCTTGTGTCACCGAGGTGGAGCAGGAAACTGACAAGGAGGAGTCCGTGAGACAGTTCCTACCAGCACTGCGCCGACCCCATCGCGGGCCACGATGCTACCAGTGTGGTGAGGCAGGTCATGTGGCCTGGGACTATCCCACACCGGCACCACGCCACACCTCAGCGCGGCCATTGGGAAACGCCGATCATGCAGCATCGCCTGAGTCCTCCAGCAGAATCCCTCTGTTGTCACCACTCCAGGTGGGCCGTTTGGGTGAAGAGCAAAGCTTATACGTGGACTGTATCGTGGAGGGCGTCAGATGCCATGCATTAGTGGACACGAAGTCAATCATCACCAACATTCATCCAGGGTGGACAACGATGACGGTCCAACTGGCGACGGTCACCGGTGGCTGTGCAGCAATGCGAGAGAAGAGGAGATTGTGCATCGCAGTGGGGAGAAACACAGTGGAGCACGAGGTGTGGCTCGCCGACATCCGAGAGTCCTGCATCCTTGGCCTGGGCTTGCTGTCCCGCTGGGGGACCCCTGTGGATGTGTTGGGGGCAACACTCTACCTCAGTGCTGAAGCTGTGGCTCTCCGGCAGGGCAGCTCCAGTGAGCGGTCCCCCCAGGGGAAGCAACCACCACCGGTTACACAGCGGCCTGGGGCAGTGCAGCACACCCGGCAGAGGCCCAAGCCAACACAGCTGAGCAAGCGATGGTGACAGCACTTCAGGGACAGCCAGCGACGACCTCCCCACGATGGACCACGAGCAGCTGCGCAGCAAACAGCTGAGCGATCCCGTGTTGGCCCAGGTGAGGGATTGGCTGACTGTGGGACGAATGCCGGAGTGGGCAGAGGTCTCCACCCTGGACCCAGAGACCAAAGCCCTGTACTCGCAGTGGGGAAAGCTGGAGGTTCACGACGGGTTGCTGTTCAGGCGGTGAAAGTAGTCCGATTGTGACAAACTCTTGCAGCTGGTGGTCCCCAAGGGCACCGCGCTGCGGTGCTGCAGTCAGTGCACGGGCTGATGGGGGCCAGCCATCTTGGAGTGGCAAAGACATTGGGAAGACTGCATAAACGTTTCTACTGGCCTGGGTACAGGCAGGATGTGGAGTTGTTCCTGCACAGCTGCGACACCTGCATGTCGCAGAAGGGGTCTGGCTGACAGTCTGACATGCCAATGCAGCAGTACATGGTGGGGCCCCAGTATGGGTCTACTGCCCCTCTCCGAAGAAGGGACTATCTCCCAGGCTTGGAAGTCACTGGAAGGGGCCGGGCGAGGTGCTTGACTGCATCTCCGATGTGGTATATTGGATACGGTTGCCTGAGCGACGGAAGGCAGTCGTGCTGCACCAGAACCAGCTGGCACTGTTTTAGCCCTTGGCCACCACTAACCCAGCGAGGCTGAAGGAAGGAAGTGACACTCTGAGTGCCCTGCCTGTTGCGTCACACAAACAGGCGTCAGTGTTGATGTCCACCAGGACTTTTGGACCTTGCTATGGACTCTGGGGTTGCCGGGGACAGCTGACCCCTTGGGTGGGGGCAGCGTGATGTTCTGGATGGGGGTATGGTCGACAGCCTGCCCCTGCATTTCCAATGACCAGTATTGTTTATTGTTCTTGTATTAAAATGCTTTTGTGAGATTATGGTGAAAAGTCCCAGTTCATTTATTGTTACATTTTAGCTTGTGTTATACAGTTATTTGTTTGTGTATCTGTGGGTCACCCTAACTGTAACCAGGGTGTGTGATGCTCACCTCCCCCATCTGTGTGAGAGGTTGGGTTCTCCGGGTCATGGTGTGCGGTGTTGTGTCTATCACAATAAAACGGTTGTTGAGTTAAAGAGCTTCCTCGTCTGAAATTATGGACCAAATGCTCGCTACAGTATATTACACTGACACTGCTTCCTCTGTTAATTATTGCTACATTGTGCCAAGTGAATTATGACATTATCAGGGATCATGTATCCAAAATAAAGTTTCACCTCAGCCACCAACAGTTGAACACTGTTAAGTTACTATACAAAGAGTCCATTAACCTTCTCCAGGATAATAGGCAAAATGGCTTTGATCATATCACAGCATAACAATTAGTTAACATGACAAATATCATCAGGTAGACTTTAAGCTCCTTCATTTTAACCAGATGATATTGCTGTTCGATAATTCATTATGTTCTGATTTTTTTCATTTGTTTAACAAGATTCAAATCGTAAATTTGCTTCATTGATGATCCATTTCAAAATCTTTATGGCCTGTTAATCAACTTTTGTTTGTTCACAATAAAAACCAACCATAACGCTAAGATTGTGTTCTAGAGTACTCATTTAAATATACTTTATTTCTTTGTAATAAGATTTGGACCCAACTTAAATCTGCTGTCACCTTTTACCGTCTTTATTAGCACAAACAAGAATGATCTCAATATTCTTCTGCCACTGTATTTAGATATTTAATTGATGATAATAAATGTACAGTGGCAGAATGGCACAAACCTTCAGTCTTAATTTCATTTTTTCCACCCACAAATGTAGTAACATTTAACGTCATTCCGGCAAAGAAAAAAAATTCTGATCAATGAACTGGCATTGTCATAGTAACGATCTATTCTGCAATGACATTTTTTATCATGTGACCAACAAAAAATAATCTCTCTTTATTTGCCATTCATCATATGTATAATGATTCAAAACATTTCACAATAAAAAGAGGAAAGTGAGATCAGAAATACATTGTGGATTGGGGGTGGAGTAAGATGGGAAAGAGGATTTCAAGCACTGGTCTTTCATAAGATAGGGATCCAAGGCAGGAGACTCTGAGAACAGGAGGAGGATCTTTGAAAAGACAGACATGCAGGTTTGAACACAGATATGGAACAAGGTAGCAGCAAAGAATAAATGTTTAAGTGGTAGAGTTACTAATGTACATTGGAACAAGGACACAAAGTATTTGAAGATGATGATGGAAGCAAAATTCATCCTTTTTTGTTCTGGAATTATTTAATATAATTTCTTACTTGGACCATTCTTTTGGATAAATGTCTAATATCTTGACGAGAGTCAGCCAGATCCTGTATAGAATGATTGATCAATGAGTGAGTTGCAATTTGCAAGTTAAGAAACTTGCTGAAATGGTTAGGTTTTAAAGAATATTAGAGATCATTGAACATATATCTTTAAAGCTCCAAAAGCCTTCAGACATGTTTGAATAAACATAAGAGCCAGGAGAATGCATGAGCATATGGACTGTCCAGTTTCGTCGATTATTCAAGAAACTTAAAGCTGATGTGATTGTTGGCCTCAACTCTATTTTCTGACTGAATACCTTTGTTTCCCTTGATTCCCTTCTAGTATAAAATAATGTCATCTTTCACCATGCACAATGACTCAGCATCTACATTTCTCTAATTGATATAGTTCTTTCTGATTTTTTAAAAGACTCAAATGTACAATCCAAAAGAATGATTGGTATTTGTGTTGTTTAAATGACATTTCTACTTAAATTCAAGTTTCAATTCTTTGTCATTCAGTCTCTAGTGAGACTCACTGTCAAGTCCATGTCTTAACAGTTGGACTGCAATGCAGATGTCAAGAGACTGCTGTGAAACAAGGTTGAAGGGATGATTAAATTTGAAACTGTGTGCTCAAAACTGCTGAGAAAAGGCTATTCAAATGTTTTTAAATTATGGAAAGGATCAAATGTACATGCATTGCTTCAAAACAGATTTTCATTTAAAAATGGCTAGAGCTGCAGTCTGAAAAAAAAGTATCAGTTACAGCAAATCAACTTGCATATTGACAGAAAACACGGTGCAGTGACTAGGAAACTGATCAAGACAGCATCAACGATTCACAACAGCAGACCAGCAGGATCAAACTGACTGCAGAAACAGGTTAAGGCTGTAACTGTAGTAATTGTAATTGTTTTATTTCCATTGCCAACATTTGGAGGCCTCCATTTTTGATTGTCAATTGTTCATTTGTTTTGTGAAAAGAAAATAACATTTCCAGCATCTAGAATGTGATATTCTAATAATTTAAATTACAACAATTCCATCATTTTTGACAAAAGTACATTGTAAAGCAAGTTAGTCTGATACCTCTTACATTCTTCTTGGAAACCAGTTTAATTGGGGTTTCTTGAAGGACAATCTAATATTTTTAAAAATCCATATTTTAGCAGAGGTGCTCTTAAATTTCTGGGTAGTATATGATGACATATATGTACATTGACAATGAATTTACGAGGGGTGATTGATAAGTTTGTGGCCTAAGGTAGAAGGAGATGAGTTATACAGCTCCCCTTACATGCACATGCAGTTCAACTCTTTGAGTGATTATGCAGAAAGTTTGAAGTTAATAACTCAGTCGGGGTGATTGATAAGTTTGTGGCCTAAGGTAGAAGGAGGTGAGTTATTAACTCAAGAACATCCAAGAACAGTTTGGATCTGGAAAAAGTGAACTGAATATCATTTCAACGTAAACCTCAAGTCATAATTCAGCCTTCAGCCCTGCATCTTGATCAGGCTAGGAGATCAACCTTGATTCCATTTAAAGGGCAGGCAAGGAGAAGTATCAGGCACAGCTTGGAATGAAGTTTCAAATAACCATAGATACTTCATCAGCATGACTTAGGCTACAAGAGGCAATCAGCGTACTATAGCAAAGCTCTGCAAACCAACATCCAGCTGTGATAATGATTGAAGAAATAGCAGATAAAGGGTGAATAAATATCCTACATTTCTAATGTAGAAGCTCAATAGAAATGCTAGAGGTATAACTATGGTGTTAACTAGGAGGTACTTACAGTCAAAAGTCTCAAGTGGACTTCATGCTCAGCCTCCTCCTAAAGAGTTAGCATGACACAAATCAACATTTTAAACAGTGAGGAGGGAGCACACAAGGCATGAATGTTTCCATTACGCATGCACATGAGCAAGCCATTCCTCCCATCAAACTGCTTCAAGAGAGTTAAGGTATTTAAAAGAAACAAAACAGCCCCCCTCCACACACACACTCATATCCATTGAAATAAACAAACCTCAGGATAACTGTTATCTAGCCCATTATAAACCCATTAGGGCTTTCACAATCTAGTTTAGTGATGCAGGGTTATCAGCAGGTTATTCAGGCAAAACATACTTCATTAATAATTTGCTTTTTATTTTCAGATCACATCACAGTTTTAGTCAAGACACATCACATGAGATAAATGCTGGAGGATAGAATACTGACCTTGAACAAGTATTGCACTGAGAGGCCCATGGAAAGCTGAGATTATAGGAATCAACAGGAAAATTCTTCAGTAGCTGATGTCAATGTTTGACACAAAGGATAACCATTTTTGCATTTTTCAGGAAAAAATCTTTCAGCAAAAACATCTTCAACAGATTTATCAATGACTTTTCTCCAGCTTTGTTGACTAGACCAGTCACTGATATTATTCTCAAGTTCTCATGGTTTGCACAATATTCAAGTGGCAAGCATTCTACAAAATTGCTTAACACTGTTCATAACCATCAAGGGCCCAACCGGTACCCCTTCAACCATTATTGGCACCATGGAATTTCAATGTTCAAAATACGTTTATTATAAGATCACAGCACCATAAGAAACAGGAGTAGAATTAGGCCATTTGGCCCATCAAGTCTGCTCTGCCATTTCATCATGGCTGATCCAATTTTCCTCTTTGCCCCAATCTCTTGCCTTCTCTCCAAATCTCTTCATGTTCTGACCAATTAAAAATCTATCAACCTCTGCCTGAAACATACATAAAGACCTGGCCTCCACAGCTGCCTGTGGTAAGGAATTCCACAGATTAATCACTCTCTGGCTAAAAAAATTCCTCCGCATCTCCATTCTAAAAGGATGCCCCTTTATTCTGAGGCTGTGTTCTCTGGTCTACCACCATAGGAAACATCCTCTCCAGATCCACTCCATCACGCCTTTTACCATTTGAAAGGTTTCAATTCTTCTGAATTCAAGCAAAAACAGACCCAGAGCTATCAAACGCTCTTCATATGACAAGCCATTCAATTCTGGAATAATTTTCTTGAACCTCCTTTGAACCTCTCCAGTTTCAGCACATTCTTTCTAAGATAAGGAGTCCAAAACTTCACACAATACTCCAAGTGAGGCCTCACCAGTGTTTTATGAAGTCTCAACATTACATCCTTGCTTTTATATTCTAGACCTCTTGAAATGAAAGCTAACATTACATTTGCCTTCTTCACCACTGACTCAACCTGCAAATGAACCTTTAGGGTATCCTACACAAGGACTCTCAAGTCCCATTGCACCTTTTTTTTGTATTTTGTATTTTCTCTCCATTTGGAAAATGGTGAACCCTTTCATTTCTTCTACCAAAGTACATGACCATACACTTCCTGACACTGTATTCCAACTACCACTTCTTCGCCCATTCTCCTCATCTGTCCAAGTCCTTCTGTACCCTCTCTACATCCTCAAAACTACATGCCCCTGCACGTATCTTCACATCATCTGCAAACTCTGCAACAAAGCTATCAATTCCATCAACCAAATAATTGACATATAACATAAAAAGAATCGCTCCCAACACAGCCCCTGTAGAACAGCATTAGTCACTGGCAGCCAGTCAGAAAAGGCTCCCTTTATTCCCACACTTTGCCTCCTGCTAACCAGCCAATACTTTATCTATGCTAGAGTCTTTCCTGTAATACCATAGACCCAGAGCTTGTTAAGCAGCCTCATGAGTAGCACCCTGTCAAAGGCCTTCTGAAAATCCAAGTATACAACATCAGCTGATCGTCTTTTGTCTATGCTGCTTGTTACTTCTTCAAAGAATGCCAACAGATTTGTCAGGCTAGATTTCCCTTGAGGAGACCATGCAGACTATGGCCTATTATGTGCTTTCAAGTATCAAGACCTCATCCTGAATAATCGACTCCAACATTTTCCTAACCACTGAGGTCAGACTAACTGGCCTATAATTTCCTGTCTTCTGCCTCGCTCCCTTCTTGAAGAGTGGAGTGACATTTGCAGTTTTTCAGTCTTCCTGAACTATTTGTGACTCTAGTGATCGTAAGATCACTACTGATGCCTTTGTGACCTCTTCAACCACTTCTTTCAGAACTTTGGGGTGTACATCATCTGGTCCAGGTGACTTATCTACCTTCAGATCTCTCAGTTTCCCAAGATCCTTCTCTCTCATTATGGTAACTTCATACATTTCATGACCCCTGACACCTGGAACTTCCAACATACTGCTAGTGTCTTCCACCATGAAGGCTGATGCAAAATACTTACTCAGTATATCCGCCATTTTGTTGCCCCCATTATTACCTCTCCAGCATCGTTTGCCAGTGGTCTGATATCCACTCTCGCCTCTCTTTTACACTTTTTTTTGGATCTGAAACTTCTGGTATTTTGGTATCCTCTTTAATATTATTAGCTAGCTTACTTTCATATTCCATCTTTACCTTCTTAATAACTTTTTTGTTGCCTTCTATTGGTTTTTAAAAGCTTCTGAATCTTCTAACTTCCCACTAAATTTTGCTCTATTGTATGTCCTCTCTTTGGCTTTTATGTTGGCTTTGATTTCTCATTAGCCATGGTTGTGTCTTCTTTAGAATATTTCTCTTTGGGATGTATATATTCTGCGCCTTCTGAATTGCTTCCAAAAATTCCAGCTATTGCTGCTCTGATGTCATCCCTACCAATGTTGTTTTCCAGTCAATTCTGGCCAACTCCTCTCTCATGTCTCTGTAATTCCCTTTACTCCAGTCTAATACTGATAGATCTTACTTCAACTTCTCTTTCTCAGATTTTGGGATGAAATAGATTATATTATAATCACTTCCCTCTAACGGTTCTTTTAGCTTAAGCTCTCTAATCAATTCTGGTTCATTGGACAACACCCAATCCAGAATACAGTAGCTGAACCATGAGCTGCACTAAAAAGCCATCCAGTAGGCACTCTGGAAATTCCTCCTCCAGTAATCCAGCACCAACCTGATTTTCCCATTCTACCTGCATATTGAAATCCCCCATGACTATGGTAACACTGCCCTTTTGGCGTGCTTTTTCTATCTTCCAATGTAATTTGTAGGCCACATCCTTACTACTGTTTGGGGGTCTGTATATAACTCCCATCAGGGTCTTTTTACCTTTGCAGTTCCTTAGCTTTATTCACAATGATTCAACACCTCTTTCAACACAATGATTATCACCTCTTTCTAATGATTTAATTTCATTTTTTTTCAACAAAGCAACACTGCCCCCTCTGCCTTCCTGCCTGTCTTTTCAATACAATGTGTATCCTTGAACATTAAGCCTCCAGTTATAATCTTCTTTCATCCATGATTCAGTGATGCCTGCAACATCATACATGCCAATCTGTAACTGTGCTCAGGTTCATTTACCTTATTCCAAATACTGTATGCATTCAAATGCAACACCTTCAGTCCTATATTCACCCTTTTCGATTTTGTCTGCATTTTACACTGCAACTCATCCTGTAGACTGCAGTTTTTCCCTATCAACAGCCTCTCCTCACTACACATTGCCTCAGTCTGTGAACCAGCTACCTCACCTTCAGCATTATTATTGGCCTTTCCTACGATACTTCTTGCATTGAAATATATGCAGTTCAGGACACTATTTGTACCATGCTCAAAATTTTGATTCCTAACTTTCTCTGAGGCCTTACCAACATCTGCCTCCACAACCTCTCCACTAACTGTTCTGGCACTCTGGTTTCCATCCCCCTGCAACTCCAGTTTAAACCTTTCCCCTCCAGTTCAGGTGCAGATCGTCTCTTCTGTACTGGTCCCACCTTCCCTGCAAGAGAGCCCAATGATCCAAAAATCCTATGCCCTCCCTCCTACACCAACTCCTCAGCCGCATATTAAACTGTATAATCTTCCTAGTTCTGATCTCACTAGCATGTGGCATGGACAGCAATCCTGAGATCACAACCCTAGAGGTCCTGTCCTTTAATTTAGCACCTAAATCCCTGAACTCACTATGCAGAAGCTCATCACCTGTCCTACCCATGTCATTGGTACCTACATAGACTATGACTTCTGGCTGTTCACCCTTCCACTTCAGAATGCTGAGGACTCGATCCAAGATATCCTGAACCCTGGCACACGAGAGGCAAAATGCCATCCAGGAATCTCGTTCCCGCCAACAGAACCTCCTGTCTGTTCCTCTAACTAACAAATCCCCTATAACCACAGCACACCTCTTCTCCCTCTCCCTTCTGAGTCACAGAGGCAGACTCAAAGCCAGAGAATCGCCCACTGCGACTTTCCTCTGTTAGGTCCTCTTCCCCAACATTATACAAAGTGTTCTACCTGTTGTTGAGGGGGATGGCCACAGGGGTCCTCTGCACTGGTTTCTTAACCCCTTTCCCCTTTCTGACTGTCATCCTGCACCTTGGGTGGAACTACCTCCCTGTATGTTCTATCTATCATCTCCTCAACCTTCTGAATGATCCAGATTTCATTCAATTCCAGCTCCAACTCCTTAATGCAGTTTTTAAGAAGCTGCAGCTGGATGCACTTCTTGCAGTTATAGTCATCAGGGACACCGGAAGTCTCCCTGCTGCCTTCCCACATCCCGCAAGAGGAGCATTTTACTGTCATGCCTATCATCCCTACTGTCCTAGCTGAGCAGATATAAAGAACAGAATGAAAAAAAAAGATATTTTCTTTCCTTTAGACCATAAAACATAGGAGCAGAAACAGGCCATTTGGCCCATTGGCTCTGTTCCACCATTCAATCATGGTTGATGAACCCTCTCTTCACTGAAGCCTCAAAGAGTTAAACCCTTAAGATCACCACTCTGACTATGTCTACTCAGATAACAGCCGCTGCACTTACTCCTACTTCCTTTTAATTTGCTTTTACTAACCAATCCCAAATGTCAACCGGTTGGCTGGTCAAAACTCTTATTACACTGTTGCGATCTGCTCCTGCTTTATATCCTCGTACAGTGGACCTGATTGAAGTCCCCATCTCTCCAAGCTTCCGATGTCCGGATTAGCCGCTGGTCAAAGCTCTATTTATTATCAAAGTATGTATACTATATACAACCTTGAGATTCATTGCCTTACAGGCATCCACAAAACAAAGAAACCCAATAGAACCCATTAAAAATAAGACTGTCAAACACCCAGTGTGCATAAAAAAATTGTGCAAACAGTAAAAAGTAAGCAAATAACATTTAGAACTAAAGTTAACAAAAATGAATTCACAGCCACAAAGCCAGTTAACACTGCAGCTGGTCCAGAAGCCCATTTGTTGCAGGGCATGACCTCAGTTCAGCACAGAAACGAGTAAACCTCGCTAAGCAGTGAGCTGAACACTGGCCCCAACACACTGATCTTTGCAATCTGGCCTGCCACCAAGTGTCCCACTCCTAATGTTCTGGAGATCACCTTTGATTAGGTAGGTAGGTTTGAAATACTAGCATGTAACTGTGCTTCAACTACAAGTATTTATCTGTGCAATATGGAGCTAATCTGATAAAAAAAAAAGTATACCATTTAAGACTGTATTTTCAATAGATGAACAAAAATAGTGATAAAGCTAACTTAATCAGGAGTAACTAAATTTTTAACAATGTTATTTCTTCTTTGAGACTGATAGATTCTGTTTTGAAGCCTCAAAGCTTGTTCATTATTAGACAATGCTATTACTTTTGCATTCACATAAAAACTGTATAATCAGAAATCTGCAAATGTAAGACATTTCTCATTGGTTGAGAAACACATAAAATCAGTTACAATAATCACATTTCCCTGCATAACATCATCTACATTTTCCATTGATCATTTTGTAAAATGCATTAAAAAATGAAGTCAAATCCTGAGAAACAGTTGACATAGGATTGGAAGATGTAGAATTCTTTTGGATAGAGCTAAGAAATTGCAAGGGTGTAAAAAACTCTGATGGGAATTATATACAGGCCTCCAAACAGTAACTAGGATGTGGAGTACAAATTACAACGGGAAATAGAAAAGTCATGTTAAAAGGGCAATATTACAATAGTCATGGGCACAGGATTGCTGCCTTTGCCATGTGACAGTGAGGATAGGAATAGAATGACGTGGCAGATAAATGCATGGCTGAAAAATTGGAGCAAGACACAGGGAATCAGATTTTTGTATAATTGGGACCTCTTCTGGGGCAAGTGGGACCTGTACAAAAGGGAAATCCGAGGAGGACCAATATCCTTGTGGGCAGATTTACTAGAGCTGTTGGGAGTGGTTTAATTTAATATAGCAGGGGGATGGGAACTAGTATGATAGAGCTGAGATTAGGCCAGTAGGTTTACATGTAGATGATGGGTGTAACACAAATTTAGGGATGAACAAGCCAATGACTAGGTACAAATGCAGACAGAGTAAATTGTACCACAGAGGCAAAATTCAAAAATGCAAAATATGCAGGACTGAAGGTGTTGTATTTAAATGTACATAGCATTCAGAATAAGATGGACAAACTCATGGTGCAATTAGAGATTGGTCAGTATGGCATTATGGGCATCATTGAGTCGTGGCTGAAAGAAGGTCGTAGTTGGGAGCTTAACATCAAAGGACAGACAGAAAGGCATAGGTGGTGCTGTTGGTAAGAGATGGAATTACAGTTTTAGGAAGAGATGACATAGGGCCAGAGAATGCTGAATGTTTGTGGGTAGAGTTAAGAAATTGCAAGGGTAAAAAACACATCAAATATAGACTTCCAAATAACAGCCAAGATGTGGGGTTGAGATAGCAAAGGGAGCTGGAAAAAGCATGTAATAAGGGTAATGACACAATTGCAATGAATGGGGGACTTCAGTATGCAAGGGGATTGGGAAAATTAGGTTGGTATCAGATCACGAGAGGGAATTTGTTGAATACTTACAAGATGGCTTTTTAGAGCAGTTTGTGCTTGAGCCTACTCAGAGAACGACTGTCTTAGATTGGGTGTTGTGTAATAACCCAGATCTTATGAGAGAGCTTAATGTAATGGAACCCTTAGGAGGCAGTGAACATAATATAATTGAATTTATACGGCAATTTGAGAAGGAGAAGCATAACTCACATGTATCTGTATCAAAATGGAATAAAGGGAATTACAGAAGCACAAGAGAGGAACTTGCCCAGGTGCATTGGAGGAGGATATTGGCGGGAATGATGGCAGAGCAGAGTTGCTAAAGTTTCTGGGAATAGTTCACAAGGCGCAGGGTAAATATGTCCCACAGAGGAAGAAGTTCTCAAATGGCAGGCAACCGTGGCTGACAAGGGAAGTTAAGGACTGCATAAAAGCCAAGGAGAGGGCATGCAATGTAGCAAAAGTGAGTGGGAAGTTGGATTATTGGGAAGCTTTTAAAATCCAACAAAAGACAACTAAAAGAGCTATAAGGAAAAAGATAAAATATGAGGGCAGACTAGCCAATAATATAAAGCAGGAAACCAAAAGTTTTTTCAGTTATATGAAGAGTAAAAGGGAGGTGAGAATTGATATTGGACCACTGGAAAATGATGCTGGTGAGGTAGTAATGGGCAACAAAAAAATGGCAGATGAATTTAATGAGTACTTTGCTATTTGTCTTCACTGTGGAAGACACTAGCAATGTGCCAGTGGTCTGCAAGTGTCAGGGAGCAGGAGTGAGTGACATTGCTGTTACAAAGGAAAAAGTGCTAAGCAAACTGTAAGGTCTTAAGGTGGATAAGTCACCTTGGCCAGATGGACTACATCCCAGAGTCCTGAGAGAGGTTGCTGAAGCGATAACAGATGCATTGGTCATGATCTTTCAAGAATCATTTGATTTTACCATGGAAGATTTCAAATGCCACTCCATTCTTTAAGAAGGGATGAAGACAAAAGAAAGGAATTATAGGCCAGTTAGCCTAACTTCAATGGTTGGGAAAGTGTTGGGAGACTATTTTAAGGATAAGATTTCAGGGTACTTGGAGACCAATGATAAAATAAGTCAAAGCCAGCATGGTTTTGTTCTCTTACTGCTGCAGAGAAAATGTTATGCACGGATTGACAGAGACGCTTTGACCACAGTTTGGGGTGTAAAATATTTTTACTAGTAGCTGTATAGGAGAGATTACCCTCATTATTGATCATCAGCCTCTGGTGTTCATTTTCAATTCACTGAAGGGTGTTTCACTAATAGTAGCAGAGATGGGTTCTGTTTCTTGGAAGACACAATTACAAGATGAAATTCAAGAAGCTATCTAATCATATAAATGTTGATGGGATTGTCCCATTTACCTTTAGAAAAAGAAATACCTGAAAATGTACAAAAGAGGACTCTCCTCTTGATGTATTATCCCTAATGCAAATCGAAAGTCTCCCTATTATGGCAGAGATGATTCAAAGGGAAACCAGGAAAGACCCCACACTGTTGAGCCACTGGAATGTGCAGCATAAATTCCAGATCCATTTTTACCAGGGCCAGGATGAACTTGCCCTTGAAAGAGATTGCCTTATGTGGGGATTGTGAATTGTACAATTCAAGCTGAGACTGAAAGAGTTGAAGGAGCAACATGCCGGCCAACTAGTCATGGGCAAAGTGAAAGTGTTTCCCCGGAGCTTTGTCTGGTGGCCTTGGAAAGATCAGCAGAACAAACAGCTTGCAATGTACTGTTTGGGATGCCAGCACGTTCAGAAGATGCTAAGACCAGTGCCTCTCCATTCCTGGCAGAAGATTCATGTGGATTTTGCCAGGCCATTAAAGAGTAGAACCATAGAACATTACAGCACAGAAACAGGCCTTTTGGCCCTTCTTGGCTGTGCTGAACCATTTTTCTGCCTAGTCCCACTGACCGGCACCTGGACCACATCCCTCCATACACCTCTCATCCATTGTACCTGTCCAAGTTTTTCTTAAATGTTAAAAGTGAGCCCACATTTATCACTTCATCTGGTAGCTCATTCCACACTCCCACCACTCTCTGTATGAATTCCCCCCCCCCCAATGTCCCCTTTAAACTTTTCCCCCTTCACCCTTAACCCATGTCCTCTGGGTTTTTTTCTCCCCTAGCCTCAGTGGAAAAAGCCTGCTTGCATTCACTCTATCTATACTCATCATAACTTTATATACCTCTATCAAGTCTCCCCTTATTCTTCTACACTCCAGGGAATAAAGTCCTAACCTATTCAACCTTTCTCTGTAATTCAGTTTCTCAAGTCCTGGCAACATCCTTGTAAACCTTCTCTGCACTCTTTCAACCTTATTAATATCCTTCCTGTAATTGGGTGATCAAAACTGCATATAATACTCTAAATTTGGCCACACCCTATACAACCTCACCATCCAGTCCAGTACCTGAACTGGAAGTAGTGGATGCAGCTATAAAGTGGCCAGAAGTGTTCCCAATAGTTCCACTACAGCCTTGCACAGTGTTGATGTGTTGAGAACCCTCTTCTCAAAGACTGGTGTTCCAAAACATTTAGTCAGTGACAACTGACCACAGTTTGTTGCTGAACATTTCAGTCATTCCTGAAAATGAATAGAGTAAAACATATTACATCTGCATTGCTCCATCCAAATACAAATGGCTTGGCTGAAAGGTTTGTCCAGAGTCTAAAGAACACACTTTTAGCAATGTCAATTGAACACACCACACTAACAGTGAATCAGAAGCTTGCCAATTTCCTCCTTGCATAACACAGTGCAGTGCACTCTACAACCAACAAAATCCCTTGCGCTCACACTCTGATCTCCTCAAACCTTATCTCAGAAGAAGTATGCAGGACGAACAGCTGAGACAATTTGACGGCTCCACAAACAAGGTGGTTTGATGTTTCATTCCTGGACAAGCAATCCTAGCAAGGGATTATAGAGATGATCAAAAGTGGTTACTTGGAAAGATAAATGACAGTACTGGGCCACTCTCCTACACAGTTCAGATTGTGTCTAATGTCATCTGGAGACAATGCAAAGATCAGTTGAGGAAAGCAGTCAATTGTTAGAGAAGAGTGGTGTCCAGAGCAGTGAGGAGCACTTCCTGTGGCCAGAATCAACTCCTAAACAACACAGAGGAAGCCCCAGAACCTGAGTGTTTCAATGTCACAGGTCTCTCCTACCAAGCAGAGTGACTCCACCTCCCCCATCCCCAGTCAGGAAAGATGTTATTCCACAAGAGTAAGAAATCCTCCACAGCAATTAAATCTTTAGGCCTGAATAGGACAACTTAAAAGTTACTATGCTGTGGATCTATGGATGTCTGTCTAGTAGTTGTAACATATAGTCTACTGTGTGTATAAATAAAAAAGAGAGATGATAGGGAGCAATAGGTTACATATTTGAGATGAGATGTATTCTATATTGAGTTGGAGTTTATAGCTAAGCAGGGAGGAGTGCTGTGCATTTAATATTTGAGTAATATTGTAAATATATTGCTGATTAAGCATTCTTTGTTGTTTACATAATTCATTATGGGTTATACTGTATGTAAAAGTCTGTGAATTGACATACACGTTAAGTCACCACACCTTACGTGTACACCTTACTAAAAGTAAGCAGAAACATTTATTCCCGGCTCTGTTTTTCATTCAATTAGATGTTATATTTGGAGTTATAAAACATAACAATAAGAGCCCATGGTATTACAGGAAAGATATTAGTATGGACAGAAGATTGACTGTCTGGCAGGAAGCAAAGAGTGAAAATAAAAGGGGCCTTTTCTGGTTGACTGCGGTGACTACTGGTGCTCCATAGCGGTCGGTGTTGGGACCGCTTCTTTTTACATTGTATGTCAATGATTTGGATGACAGAATTGATGGCTTTGTGACAGAAAGATTTAGAGAGATTGGGCAGAAGGAACATATTGTAGGGAAATGTATGGACATGCACTTTGGTAGAAGGAATAAAGGCATGAACTATTTTCTGAATGGAAATTCAGAAGTCACAGGTGTAAAGGGACTTTCGAGTCCTTGCAAGATTCCCTATAGGTTAATTTGCAGGTTGAGTCAGTGGTAAGGAAAGCAAATGTAATGTTCTCATTCATTTTGAGAAGATTAAGGTGTAAGAGCAAGGATGTAAGACACTGGTCATACTACAGTTGGAGTGTTGTTAGCACTTTTGGTCTTCTTATCTAAGAAAAGATGGGCTGGCATTGGAGTGGGCCAGAGGTGGTTCACAGGATTGATTCCATAAATGAAAGGGTTAATATATGGGAAGATTTTGTCAGCCTGGGTCTGTACTCACTAGAGCATAGAAGAATGGGGGTGGGGGGGATACTCATTGAAACCTATCAAATACTGAAAGGCCTAGATAGAGTGGCTGTGGACAAGATATTTCCTATAGTGGATGAGTCTAGGACCGGAAGGCACAGCCTCAGAATAGGGTTGAGAGGGATAGAGAATCAACCATGATGGAATGGCAGAGCAGACTTGATGGGCCAAATGGCCTAATTCTGCTCCTATGTCTTATAGTTTTATAATTTTAATCATCCTTGTATAACTATGCCAAAAATATTTAAAAAACAATAACACTAAGAATGCAAAATATTCTTCAGCACTCCTAAAATGGCAATCTGTTCGAAATGTCTCCCCTCACAGTCCTCAGCAGCCCTGTGTCCACCGTGGAGAACTTCAGGTTCCTGGGAACCACCATCTCTCAGGATCTGAAGTGGGAGCAGAACATCAGCTCCATCCTGAAGAAGGCCCAGCAGCGGATGTATTTCCTGCGGCTCTTGAGGAAATACGGTCTGCCTCAGGAATTGCTGCTGCAGTTCTACACTGCAGTCATTGAGTCTGTCCTGTGCACCTCCATCATTGTGTGGTTTGGAGCCACCACCAAGCAGGATAGAACCAGACTACAGCGCACAGTGAGGACTGCCGAGCGCATCATTGGAGCCTCCCTGCCCTCTATTGTGGACCTGTACTCTTCCAGGTTGAAGAAGAGGGCGGGGAACATCATAAAGGACTCCTCCCATCCTGCGCACGGACTGTTTGATCTGCTTCCATCTGGTAGGCGCTTCAGATCCCTCCAGACTAAGACTAATAGGCACTGGAGAAGTTTTTTCCCTACTGCGGTCACTTTGCTGAACAGTTAACTGCCGGTTAACTGTCGGCTATTACTTGGATTGCACTACCTGTATGTATAATCTATATTTTCATTTATATTTATCATTATTATTGTTATGAGCAGAGAGACAACATCTGCCAGAAGTAAATTCCTTGTATGTGCATAGGTACTTGGCGATTAAAGTCTGATTCTGATTCTGAAATCTGAGAGTGAATTTTCTTTAAATGAAGTAGCTAAGATTAACAGATAGATCATTCAACAAAAGTTTATTTTCAAAATAACCATTAAACTTTGAAAAGTCAAAAATTACACTACATTAGTTTGTGAAATATAAAACTTCATGCGCATTGAACCAGACTCAAATATTTTCCACTTTAGTGCTGGAGAAACAGAGTATGCTCTGACCCAAACGTTTTTGTTATGATCAAAGGTCCAACGTTATCTCTGGCTATTGAATTATGTTTCCTATGAGAACCATCACAGTAAGGGAACTGCAAAATATAAAATCACAGATCATTAGTCAAGATTAACTCATGCATATATTTTTCCAACCCTCAAACTAGCCATGATTAGTTAAGCTTCACAGACCTTAATGTTAAGGTATTGCAGACATGTAAAGGATAATGAATGTATCTTCAAAAAAAGTTGCTGCGTTTTTTCCATCATCACAGATCAATTTAGCAAGCCTGTGCCAATACCTCATACTCAACTATCAAGAGAACAAGCATGACATATTGTACTTTCCTACTAATCCTTTACTCTCCTTGTTGGAAAGTCTTGGTTCCAGTCTGTACCTACCTTATTTAGAACTCAATGGGTAAGTACATATATAAAAAAATTAGTCATCACATTGTTTTTGTTGCAATCACATTATGTTATTCATTAATTAAGCTTGTTACTATAACATAATTGCTAATGTCTTTATGACAACTGTACAATTATAATGATTTTGTGAAGTCAATTTAAAATATTTCAGATGCCATTAGAAAAGTAACTTCTAGAAACACTAATATTTTATATCAATAATGAGAGACAACAGTAATATTTTATAAAGGTTACATTAAAATATATGCTAATATAGAAATTAATATCATAGCTAAGTTAGATCCTGGACAGAGGACAGGTGTAACAGTATTCAGAATCCTATCATGTTTAATAATAATAGCTAGAGAATCAATCATTTTAAGTGAACAGATTAATTTTTGATCATTTGATTATTGATTTAATATTGAAGAAGTAGGATGTTGGTATTGCTAATAGGTCTTATTGCAGAGACAGGTAGGTTGCTGTCCTGAACTGCTCCAGTCATTGTACTGAAGTTGTTCCTAAGGAAGCTCCAGCGTTATGGAGCAGCGCACATGAAGGTGAAGTTCCAAGCAGTACTGTCTGTGTTTGCTGCCCTTATTCTTCTAAGCAATACAGACTGGGTTGAGAGAGACTACTAAGAAGTCTTTGTAAATTTCTTCAGTACATGTAACATCCATAATGGTTTAATGTTGTGGATGAATCATTTTAACTGCACAAAGGTGAAAATAATTCATCAATTTGTTGGTGTACCTTTAAGCTCAATAAGGCTTTGTGGGATGGGGGTGGTGGGGTTGGGTGGGTGTCAAGCAGTGAATCAGTCAAATCAAAATACCCAATGCCTATAGCAAGTATTTGTGCAGCTGGTTCAATTCAGTAAAACTAAAAAATTAGCAAGAAAATGTTAAATATAAAAGAAAGTAACAAAATAAAACTAGGAAAGGAAGTAAGATTAATAACAAGGATCTAATGGGAGAGATTAAAATAATGTTATTAATCAAATTTGTAGTATTAACTTTCTTTCAAAGGCTTCAGCCTCCACATTTGTAAACCTAATTTATTAGCATCAGAGCAGTAAATATGACTGACTACACCATTAAAAACTCAATTGCTCCTGACAAAATGAGACCCAAACTTTTCATCAGCTTTTATTAGGATAATAGTGTGTAATCGGCCTCATTTAAAGCCATTACTATGATCTCTCTGCAGGTTCAATCTCCAAAGACCAACAATAAAGTCTATAGAAAGACATGTTCAAATTAACAGCAGTGTCTGGAGATTTATGTTTAATTGTACATGTGCGGACTCCAGAAATTTACTTGGCAATTCCTGGAAATGCCATTTTAATACTGCAAAATCCAAACCTATAAAAGTTTATCTGACTCTTGATACATTACAGTCTTAGAATTTAGAGATGACTATAGATTTATTTATTCACTAGTTACAATCAGCATGTATAACTGTAAATATTAATATACTATTAGTATACAGGAGATCTCAGATTTTCTCATTTTTATCTTCAGCCTGTTATTTACGACATCAACGATGGTCCTATAAGTCATCAGTTACCTTTAAGCCAAACAAGCAACTGAATAGTATAATGATCACAAACCTTCCTCTGGGGACTAATATTTTAGATGCTTATGATCATAGGACTAAGTTGACAAAAATCAATTTCTACAGGATGAACAGCTGCTCAGCTTTCTTGTGTAAGTATCACTGTGGATAAGTTACAGTGTGTCATAACTAATGACACAACTCATACCTAGCACACAAGTGCCATTGTGAAGAAAGCATGGCAGTAGCTCAGCATTTTTTTAAAAGAAGTTTGCAAAGATTCAACAAGTCATCTGGAACTTTGACAAACTTCTATAGATGTGTGCTGGAGAGTATATTGACTGGTTGCATCAAGGCCTGGTATGGAAACACAAATGCTCTTGAACAGAAAGGGCTACAAGAAGTTATGGACATGGCCCAGTTCATCCTGGGTAAAGCCCTCCCCACTACTGAGCACTTCTACATGGGAAGCAGCATCCATCTTCAAGGAACCCACCTTGCAGGCCACGCTCTCTTCTTACTGCTGCCTCCAGGAAGGTACAGGAGCCTCAGGACACACACCACCAGGTTCAGGAAGTTATTAACCCTCAACTATCAGGCTTGTGAACCAGAGGGGATAAATTTAATCAACTTTACTTGCCCCTTCGCTGAATTGTTCCCACGACTTAAGGACTCACAGTCAAGGACACTTCATCTCATATTCTCGATATTGATTGCTTATTTATTATTATTTCTTATTTTTCTTTTTGTATTTGCAGTTCGTTGTCTTTTGCATATTGTTGATTGTTTGCCCATTCTGCTGGGAGAGGTCCTTAATTAATTCTATTGTGTTTCTTATATTTAATGTGAATACCTGCAAGAAAATAAACTTCAAGGGTATACATGGTGACATATATACTTTGATAATATATTCACTTTGAACGTACTCAAACTTCTTTACCTTAATTGCATTAATCACTAACACTGGTGCAAGTGACATGGAAGATTTCAAAAAGTTCAAGCTCAGTTAATTATAAGAGGATGTAATTCAAAACAAATCAAACAAAGACAATTAAGACAAAAACTGGAGAGCAGGAGATTTAAGATCAAATTACCACATTTCAGACAAAATTTATATCTTCTAACTTGCTAAGGAATGCAAAAGAAACACTGAAAGCATTTATTTCCTGGTAAAATGTACATTCAAATTTTGGGCACATTTCAAATTTATGGACTTTTGATGGATAAAAAAGTTGTTTGTTAAAGTTAGGCAGTGAATGATGAAGCTGGGAGAATTCTACTTGATCTGACAATAACTAAAATGACCAAGAATAGCAAGAAATAAAGGATGAAGCATTGTGATCAAAAGGTAAGAGGCAGCAGCATCACAAAAAGATTAGAAGATAATATGGTTATAAGTCATCAAATTGTAAATGGAATGTCGGTCACCTAAATCTTGACATTGTAGTCTGGACAGTGAATGTAGAGAAACAACTGGCAATATTGTGGATATGGTGGAAAATTGATATATGAAGAACACATATATTGAGAAAATAGAGAGAATGAGCCACAGACTGCAGCATAGTTCTGCAGTAAGGTCACCAAATGCTGTGCACTACTGCATGATAAACAGAGAGAGCCAGTGTGTCTGCTAACTCTTGAAATTTCATCACCTGGGTTAAGTCCAGTCCATTAATCTTTCTTGATGTCGATAGGCTCAAGTTTCAGCCCCAATTGATGAACCTTCAATGGAACTGTGGACAGGCAAACTGTTGATCAATTGTTGGTAGGGTTAAAGCTGTTTAAGTTGTAAAGACCATGTTAGCATTCAAGATCAGATGATTCTCAGAGCATTGATTTATTATCTTCAGCCATATCATTTGTAATGTTTGCTTAGCTTTTATCATCTTTTCACTGGTCTGTGTACTTGATTAGTTTTATACCACCTTGCCAGGTTTAGGCCAAACTCAGAATAGGCATACGAGATCACCACCAACAGATTTGATGGCCAACACGATACATGACAGAGGAAGAAAGGAAGATTGGGTCCAGCTATATTTGAGTGATAAATTCAATCTGAGGAATAGCAGGCATCATTGCAGCTATCACAGCTGAGAAATGGAAGGAAATTCCTGTGGCTAAAAAAAATCAAAATGGGTAAGGCATGATTAGCTATTGTTATGTACTAGGAAACAAAGTAGTTTCTGCTGGAACCCAAGGAAAAAGATGTAAAATTGCCTGAAAGGATGATAGGTTGCAGGAGAAGGATGTAATTTTAGCAAGATTGATGGAAGGAAATAAAATAGTTGGAGAAACAAAGACAGAACAACTATTTAGTAGTTCTACGACATCAGACTGGAAAATGATCTGAACCAGTTAATGATGAAAGAAAATAAACAAGGTGCAGTGATTTAAGGGAAATTTCCAGGTGCTGAAGCGTAAGGAAAGGAATTTGGTTTGTGTGCTGGCCATTCACCACACAAGGAAAAGAATGAACTACAAATTATAAGTTATAAAGAGGTACAATTTGTGCTAATCCAGAGACCTTAATGGGAAAAAATATTTTAGACACAGGGTGGAAAGACTAGAAGAGGAAACTGTGGATGGTGAATGGAAAAAAAATGTGCAGTGTTGATTGAAGAGTAATGAGCCTGATAAAGCAGACAAAAGCAATTCAATAAACTGGAGGATATCCCATAGTCTCACCTTACATTGAACTAATACACCTGTATAAGTAAGGGAAACTGCAAGAGATCAGCAAACCTTCATACAAGAAGGTGATACAGAAGATCACTTTTCTTGTTCAGAAACGTTAATTTTGATACAAGGTTTCGATCAGAAAACTGACACTAATTTAAATGGAGCAGTGCTGGCTGGGCTATACCAAGACAACTTGCAACATCATTAACAATACTGTGGATAGTGCCAAGCTTGTGGATACAGAACAGGTGATCTATTTAAAATAATGACACAATGTACAGGTGAATCTGCTTGACATAAATTGAGGGTAATCTGAAATGCTGCCTTTCCTAGAATGTTTCTTTCTTTAAAAAGTTAGTCATAATGTTTGCCATTTTAATTTTCCAGTCCTGGAACTCTTTTGGGGAAATAAAAGGTTTTGGTTCAATTAGAGTGATGAACAGCTTTTGTCTCATAAAATGTCAATTAGAATCAGAATCAGATTTAATATCACTGGCACGTCATGAAATTTGTTAATGACAGCACTACAATGCATGTTAAATATAGAAAATAAATAAATAACAGTAAGTATATATGTATATTAAAGAGCTGTGTTCATGTGTTTAATGGACATTTAGGAATTGGATGGCAGAGGGGAAGAAGCTGCCCCTGAATTGCTGAGTATGTGCCTTCAGTCTTCTGTACCTCCTTCCTGACAGTTACAAAGAGGGAATGTACTGGGTGATGGGGGTCCTTAGTAATAGACGCCACCTTTCTGAGGCAGTGCTCCTTGAAGATGCCTTAGATACAGTGGAAGCTAGTATCCAGGATAGAGATGACTAATTTTACAACTTTCTGTAGCTTCTTTCCATCAATTCAGTATACCCCCCCCACCCCCATACCAGACAGAGAAACAGCTTGTCAGAATGCTGTCCACTGTAGAAGTTTGAGTGTTTTAGGTGACAAACCAAATTTACTTAAATTCCTAAAGAAATATAGCCACCATCTTGTCTTCTTTATAGACGCATTGATATGTTGGGACCAATGTTCCCTCTAATTTGTAATGACCAGTGGGTGCAAAAATCTTGTGCTGTGCAAATTTTTTTGCCCAGAGACAAGGACATGTTCGCACTGAATAATTTCTTCAATAAGAACAGTATAAATAAGCCAGTTCTAAAGTCCGCAGACAAATCATCACAAACTCCATGTCGTGAACACCGTCTGCATCAGAAAACGGAAAAGGAAACATGATTGTGTAAGATCGTGAAATACACTTAACATGCTAACAAGATAGAGAGTGGTAACCTTTTGTGTACAGTTATATTTCCTTTGTGCGTCAGTAGCAAAAGATGAGTGCGCGCACACCTTAGAGGGAACGTTGGTTGGGAATAGGTTAGATCCTCAGTGATAATGATAACCAGGAACCTGAAATTGTTCACTCTCAAATGGAACTCAGTTAACTCTGCTTAATACAAATATATATTAGAACTGTTTAAGTTTGTAACCAGATTATCTCGAGGCTGGCTGGCTACAGAACAAAAGTCAGTTTGTAAAGGAATAAACTGAGAATGGATAACAATTTACAGCTTGTTCCAGTTCTCCCGCCAACTATAAACTGAACAGGATCCAAAAGGGTCAAAAAGTATAATTGGAGCACATGCTTATCTGAAAAAGGAATTGGACCCATTGCGTAACAAAGGCCTGCGTCATCACACAACAGCAAAAGTAGTCATGACAAACAAAATTTTCCTTGTGTGTTTTGCAGAATATGTAACCTCGTGAAGCTGTGGAGAATTCAGAATCCGGTTTATTATCACCGCATGTGTCGTGAAATTTGTTAACT
Organism: Hemitrygon akajei; assembly: GCF_048418815.1. Taxonomy (NCBI): domain Eukaryota; kingdom Metazoa; phylum Chordata; class Chondrichthyes; order Myliobatiformes; family Dasyatidae; genus Hemitrygon; species Hemitrygon akajei. The sequence continues at coordinate 51,192,308 of NC_133138.1, forward strand.
TAGCAGCAGCAGTACAATGGAATACATGCAAATGTAGAAATAAATTACAATACGTATATGTATATAAATAGTTATATTAAGAATAGTGCAGAACCAGATTTTTATATATATAAAAAGTGAGGTAGTGCTCATGGATTCAATGTCCATTTAGGAATCTAATGGTAGAGGGGAAGAAGCTGTTCCTGAATCATGAAGTGTGTGCCTTCATGCTTCTGTACCTCCTTCCTGATATTAACAATGAGAAGAGGGCATGCCCTGGGTGATAGGGGTCCTTAATAATGGACAGCCGCCTTTCTGAGGCACCACATGTTGACAATGACTTGGATACTACAGAGTACTCAGGATGGAGTTGACTAACTTCACAACTTTCTGTAGCCTTTTTTTCAGTGGTCCTGAGCAACAGCTCCACCTATCCCAATACCAAACAGTGATGCAGCCTGTCAGAGTGCATGTAGTTAGTGTATGTGGGTGAGACAACCCAGTATAGACTATTGTGAATCCAGAGTCATTTAATCAACTCCATCATGGCCAGTCCCAAACCCTACTGCAAAAGCAGGAGAGTTGAGCATGGGGCTAGCAACCCCATGCTGTAAAAATACAGAGCTACCAAATTGCCAATAAAAGCTCCAAAGATCTCATCCCTGAAAGAGGACGGATCTTCGCCTAGAAGACATATGAGGTCGTGTGGTGAAAGTGGAAACCACAGGGCCAATCAAGCTTCGGCCATGGACAGAGGGCTCTAGCAAGTTGCTACTGGTAGCCTATGCCCTAGTAGGGGTGATGAGCTTAAGAAAGTCTTTTAGTTACTTCTATGGAGCCCTGTTCTATACACACTGGACCCCTTATGATTTGTCTACCAACACAACCGATCGTAACAGCCACAGCTCTACACACCATCCTTACACATCTGGAGAAGAAGGATGCATATGTGAGAATGCTGTTCTTGGACTACAGTTCAGCATTCAACACCATAATTCCCTCCAGGTTCAACAAGAAGCTCAGAGACCTTGGCCTTCACCCTGCCTTGTGTAGCTGGATCCTGGACTTCCTGTCAGATCGCTGAAAGGTGTTAAGAGTGGGCTCCCTCACCTCTGCCCCTCAGGGCTGTGTCCCAAGCCCCCTCGTTTACTCTCTGTACACCCATGACTGTGTCACCACCATAGCTCCAATCCGCTAATTAAATTTGCTGACGATACTACATTGATTGGCCTAATCTCAAATAATAATGAGGCAGCCTACAGAAACGAAGTCATCAGGCTGACAGAGTGGTGTCAAGAAAACAACCTTTCCCTCAATATCACAAAAACAAAGGAGCTGGTTGTGGACTACAGGAGGAATGGAAGCAGGCTAACCCCTATTGACATCAATGGATCTGGGGTTGAGAGGGTGAACAGCTTTAAGTTCCTCGGCATAAACATCATCGAGGATCTCACGTGGTCTGTACATACTGGCTGTGTGGTAAAAAAAAAAGCACACAGCACCTCAGACAGTTGAAGTAGTTTGTTATGGGCCCCCAAATCCCAAGAACTTTCTACAGGGGCACAATTGAGAGCATCCTGACCGGCTGAAATATTACCTGGGATGGGAACTGTAATTCCCTCAATCGCAGGACCCTGCAGAGAGTGGTGCAGACAGCCCAGCGCACCTGTAGATGTGAATTTCCCACTATTCAGGACATTTACAAAGGCAGGTGTGTAAATAGGCCCGAAAGATCATTGGGGACCTGAATCACCCCAACCACAAACTGTTCCAGCTGCTAACATCCAGGAAATGGTACCGCAGCATAAAAGCCAGGACCAACAGGCTTTGGGACAGCTTCTTCCACCAGGCCATCAGATTAATTCATGCTGACACAACTGTATTTCTGTTGTATTGACTGTACTGTGGTACACACTATTTAATATAAATTACTATAAATTGCACATTTAGATGGAGATGTAAAGTTTTTTTTACTCTTCATGTATATGAAGGATGTAAGTAATAAAATCAATTCAATTCAATATGGTGGACTAGAGAAGTACCCTTGCAATCAGCAAGAAAAATCTTGATAGTCTCCAATCACTGTTTAACAATACGAAAGGTAAGGTTTTTGTGCTAGGAATGGGAAAAATGTAGTTAAGTGTTGTGCAGAAGACAACAGAGCCAGCTGACATAATTTTGCATTAAGTTCCTTATACTGTACAAAATTGGGAACAATGTTGGTACCAGATGGTAGAACTGAAAAGGAATCAGTACTGTGTGCTGTTATAAGCCATTGTGTATCAATAAAGTCAATTACTTGTCCAGCACATAAACAGGCTTGTGGCTCTTCAAGTCCATGCCGACCATTTTGTTCTACACTAATCCTGTGCCATCATTATGTCTATTCTTATTTAACTGCCTGTCTAAATATCTCTGAACTGTAATGATAGTATCTCATTCCGTCACCTCCTCTGGCAACAAGCTCCAGATGTTAACCACTCTGCCTTAGATGAAAAAAATTTTAAATCCCCTTTAGAACTTTTTCTCACTTTGAGTGAATGGCCTAATGTTTTCAACACAATTTACACTAGGAAAAATTGAATGAACCCTATATATGCCATTTACATTATATCAGCCTTTGGCTTCCTTTCGTTCAGAAACACAGACATAGTGTATCAAATTACTTCTTATAACTATAAGTGCTTGAATCTGGACAACATCCTTGTGAACCCTTTTTATATTTTCATTAGGGAAACCACACCCTTTCTATAGTGACAGCAAAGCACTAGTCTGTGAAGTTGTAATATAATACTGCAATCAAAGACAAGCATGGCACAGAATTGTGAAAAAAGTGTATCTACTTGTGTTGCCACTTTCCGGGAACTCTGGACGTGAACCCAAAGGTCTCTGTTCATCAATAACCCTTGATGCTATACCCTTTGTTGAACATGTCCTATCCCCACCTGACTTCCGCAATGCTTCACCTTGTCCTTGTCAGGATTAAGTTCCATCTGCCAACACTACCTATCTTTTTATCTGAGACGATGTTGCTCGCTATCCACAAGATCAGTTTTCATGCTATCTGCAAACTTTCCAATCAGACCATCTACGTTCATATCTAAGCCACTAATACATATCACACCACGCTGGTGAAGAATGCTACACCAACACGGATTCTGAGAGACATTGATCCCTGGCATTTTACCATAAACGGTAAATGCAGCACAGGACCTACTTGGTTATTGAAGGAAAGTGCAGTATTATATAACCATAAAACAATTACAGCACGGAAACAGGGCATGTCGGCCCTCCTAGTCCATGCCGAACGCTTACTCTCACCTAGTCCCACCGACCTGCACTCAGCCCATAACCCTCCATTCCTTTCCTGTCCATATACCTATCCAATTTTACTTTAAATGACAATATCAAACCTGCCTCTATCACTTCTACTGGAAATCATCATAACCTTCGACATCCAAGGTTCTCTTACCTTGCTATCCTTGTCCTTCCTTCTAACTGGAACGTGCAATACCAGTCCTGTACTCGGTTTAGTTGGTCTTTAAACACCTTCCACATGTCAGTTGTGGACTTGTCCACAAACCGCTATTCCCAATTAACTTTCCCTAGTTCCTGCCAAATGCTCTCGTAATTTGCCCTGATCCAATTTAATACTCTCCTGCAGGGTCCATATCTATCCTTATCTACAGCTATCTTAAAACTTAAGGAGTTCTGGTCACTGATTGCTGCTTTAATTTTTGCACTTCTATTTTCATTTTCAGTTTCCTCTGAATAACAATTGAGTTGATCCTTAAAAAATCCATTGTTATCTCTTAAATATTGTGAAATATAACCATATAACAATTACAGCATGGAAATAGGCCATCTCAGCCCTTCTAGTCCATGCTGAATGCTTACTGTCACCTAGTCCCACTGACCTGCACTCAGTCCATAACCCTCCATTCCTTTCCTGTCCATATACCTATCCAATTTTACTTTAAATGACAATATCGAACCTGCCTCTACCACTTCTACTGGAAGCTCGTTCCACACAGCTACCACTCTCCGAGTAAAGAAATACCCCCTCGTGTTACCCCTAAACTTTTGCCCCCTAACTCTCAACTCAAGTCCTCTTGTTTGAATCTCCCCTACTCTCAATGGAAAAAGCCTATCCACGTCAACTATATCTATCCCCCTCATAATTTAAAAAAACCTGTATCAAGTCCCCCCTCAACCTTCTACGCTCCAAAGAATAAAGACCTAACTTGTTCAACCTTTCTCTGTAACTTAGGTGCTGAAACCCAGGTAACATTCTAGTAAATCTTCTGTACTCTCTCCATTTTGTTGACATCTTTCCTATAATTCAGTGACCAGAACTGTACACAATACTCCAAATTCAGCTTACCAATGCCTTGTACAATTTTAATATTACATCCCAACTCCTATACTCAATGCTCTGATTTATAAGAGCCAGCATACCAGAAGCTTTCTTCACCACCCTATCCAACATGAGATTCCACCTTCAGGGAACTATGCACCATTATTCCTAGATCACTCTATTCTACTGCATTCTTCAATGCTCTACCATTTACCATGCATGTCCTATTTTGATTATTCCTACCAAAATAGAGCACCTCATTATGGATAACATAATACTGTAAACTAAGCTTATTTTGCTCTACTTCATTTAGACCTGTAAGACTTGGTGCATGAACTTTATTAAACAGGTATTTACATGGGTGGATTAAAAGAACATTTAGTTTGCTACATAACATGGTTCAGATATTGTATTTTATTTTTACATGAACAGCTAGTCGAGGTTATGAAAGATTCACCAATCACAAAAGCATTATTTTATTGTACATATAAGAAACAAATAATCCCTAAAGACGGGCATGGGTGGAATCCCAGTGAAATGTTAAAATCAGTATTGAAGTACATCCATCAATTGGAATCTTATTGAGTCACACTACTGCTCAATGGTGCCTGTTGTTAATTAAGCTCCATTGTTAATGTCAAAAACATAAATGATCAGATTCATTGTAAAAAACGACTCAGAAGTTAATTAGATAATACAATCAAGGGAAAATGTACAGCAAGCAAGTTGTCACAGGTGTGATTTTTGCAATATAAAAAACATGTAGGAAAGACTACCGTGCCAACTAGTAATGGAACTGCAAGTTTAATGTAAATATAGATAATGGGTTACAGTTAACACTTGAAGGTATAGTGCAGTACCCTATGGTAAAGTCATTGTAGCTTTCCATGCTGCTTCTTTGAGGCCAAATAGCTGGTTCAATGTTCAACCCAGCATGGAAAGCGTGCAAGGAGCCAGCCGGATTTGAACCATGAACCACTCGCCTAAAAGGCCGGTGTGGATCCCACACCACCACTGCTTTTATGGTAAGGTAGAGGGGTTATATTCATGAATAACAGTTCATAACATTTTCTACCTTTTAAATTTGTGAATTTCAAAATATTTATGTCATATTATTTCTAAGGTCTATACTTATTTGTAACATTTGCACAGCTTTACTATATTTTGTAAAATTGTAAAAAAAAAACTGCTCTGTAATCCTCAGCTGGTTTACCCAACTTGGGTTAAGTTCAGGCTGAATTCAAAATACAGGACAAGTGAAAACTATCCATAAATCTTTGACAGACTTCAGGTGTTATTTATTAACATTAGGCAAGACAGTGGCTATACTTTATTAGGAGTTTGAAGAGATTTGGCATGTCAACAAATACACTCAAAAACTTCTACAGTTGTACCGTGGACAGCATTCTGACAGGCTGCATCACTGTCTGGTATGGAGGGGGTACTGCACAGGACCAAAAGAAGCTGAAGGTGGTTGTAAATCTAGTCAGCTCCATCTTGGGTACTAGCCTACAAAGTACCCAGGACATCTTTAGGGAGCAGTGTCTCAGAAAGGCAGCGTCCATTATTAAGGACCTCCAGCACCCAGGGCATGCCCTTTTCTCACTGTTACCATCAGGAAGGAGGCACAGAAGCCTGAAGGCACACACTCAGTGATTCAGGAACAGCTTCTTTTTCTCCGCCATCCGATTCCTAAAAGGACAATGAATCTTTGGACACTACCTCACTTAAAAAAAAATACAGTACTTCTGTTTTTACACTTTTTAAAAATCTATTCAATATACAAAATCGATTTACTTGTTTGTTTATTGCTACTTTTATTTTATTTTTTTCTCTCTGCTAGATTTTGAACTGCTGCTGCTAAGTTAACAAATTTCACGTCATATGCCAGTGAAAATAAACCCGATTCTGATTTTTAAAACATTCTGTTCATGAAAATGTTTATCGAATGTTGATGAAATGAGGAAAACAACTAACAGAAAATATAATGAACTTCACAGTCTCAATTTAAAGACACAATCAGAAATATTATGGGCTATTCTGATTTTTTTTTTAAATAGCCTTTTCCTATTTTCATAAAATAAAAAAACTAGTTTAGTTGCAGGAAAGGTTAAAAGGTTAAAAAAAATAGTCAAGCAGCCAGAAGCACTTTTAAAAATAATTATGTTTTTATTATCCTAGTATGACCACTGCTGTGACGGGTAAACAGAGCATCACAATCCAAGTGCACAGTTGCATCAATGCTCTGTCTTTAAACTACTGCTTGTATTTTTTTTTAAGAAAAAGGATAATAGTCTTACATTTACATAGATACTTCCTTAAAAAACACAAACTGAATGGATAAGGCCAAACTCCTCATATTGTTTCAATCAAAGTTAGTGAAATTACTAACAATCTTCACAATTTCAAGAACACCTAAATAATAAACACAATAGTCCAAGCTGTTCACTAACAGAAAACTTTTAGTAGTGTTGTAGATCACTTATAAAGTTAACAAAATCAAATGTAGGCAAAAAGATATTGTGGACCAAATAATCCTTTGCAGTTTGTACTGTTCTGTAAAACTGTCAACACTGAACACTACTCTATCATTTATTATGCACTTTTGCTGGAGCTTAAGCATCAGAAATCACTGACCTTATTTGATCTCCAACACCTGCAGAAGCATGTTTTACTATCCAAATCTTCTACATCAAAGTTGTGAACTACCTCAAAAATGTATTTATCAATTGCTGGGTTCACTCTTCTGTTCTTCATTAATCTACTTTTGATCAGATGATACAGAAAATAGCCACTAACCATTACTCCAATGGTTAGTCCATATGGAATTACTGCCCAGCGAGCTACAATTGGAAAAATATCACAGTAAGGGAACTTAAATTTAACATTGGTTCAGATAATTAAAAATAGTTTTGATTCATTTGCAGATTATGAAATAAATACTATTCTACAATATTTTAGTTAAGGTCATCACTGCAAATATTAAACATCTGTTAATTACAAAACATTGCATAACAATACAACCCTAGAGCAGTGGTTCCCAACCTTTTCTATGCCCCACACTCCTAGGAAATGATTGATTAATGTTCGCACCCCCTACAAAAGTAATATCACATTTGAAGATGAAGTCTAATTTCTAATTTTTGAACCACAAATTGAACCACATACAATACTGTGGGTGAACAAATTGAATTTTAAAAAAATAAGCTTTTAACTCAGTGCATAAAATGCAAATATAAATTGAGCAATTAGATTCTAATTTATTCAGAAGAAATTGTAAACAGTAAAATCAATTCCAATTGTGAACATAAAATTCAATGACTTCTTTGCTCCTGCTTCTCATTCATGATTTTGTCAAAACGTGGAACTTTCTTGCTGACTGCGATCTGCAGGTCTGCCTGTGGATTCAGGCAATTCCTAGATTTTGTCTTGATCGACAAAAGAGAACTGAATCCAGATTCATACAGGTATATTGTTGCAAATGGAATGAGGACACGGAGTGCTTTTCCACCAAGTCTTGGGAACATATCCAGTGCTGCATATCAAAACTCCTCCAAAGTCTTGCTTTCAAATTGCATTTCAAGAGCTTGATTTGTCCGCAAATCAATAAGATCTTCCTTCAGCTCTTCATCATCTGACATTTTCTCCATATTGTAGGAATATGGATTCATGATCCATTCTTCTGAAATTGTCAGGTCTCCAGCAGCAAAATATCCATCAAATGATTCTGACAGCATTTCCAAATGAGCCACAATTTCTTCACACACAGAAGGAATTATGGATCCAGCATCATCAAACATCTCTTCTAGTGAAGGAAAATTTGAGAGACTGCCTCTTTCCATCCTTCGACGCCAAAGACATAACTTTTCTTTGAAGGCATTCAACTTTTCACAAGCCTTCAACATGTTTATCCCTTTTCCTTGAAGAGAAACACTCAGGTCATTCATACAGGTGAAAATGTCAGACATAATTTATTGATCCCGAGGGAAATTGGGTTTCGTTACAGCCACACCAACCAAGAATAGTGAAGAAATACAGCAATATAAAACCATAAATAATTAAATAATAATAAGTTAATCATGTCCAGTGGAAATAAGTCCAGGACCAGCATATTGGCTCAGGGTGTCTGACACTCCTGGGGAGGAGTTGTAAAGTTTGATGGCCACAGGTAGGAATGACTTCCTATGACGCTCAGTGTTACATTTCGGTGGAATGAGTCTCTGGCTGAATGTACTCCTGTACCTAACCAGTACATTATGGAGTGGATGGGAGTCATTGTCCAAGATGGCATGCAACTTGGACAGCATCCTCTTTTCAGACACCACCGCCAGAGTCAGCTAAGTAAGCCAGCATTTGGGCGAATTCCTGTGATTCCATTGCCCCAACCAGATCACATTCACGCTCCTCCAGAAAAACTCTGATTTCTTCCCGCAGTTCAAAGAAGTGGGTTAAAGCTTGTCCTCGTGACAACAAACGGACTTCTGTGTGGAAAAACAAAACTGAATGCTCACTTCCCAGATCCTCACAAAATGATTTGAAGATGTGATGGTTCAAAGCACGCCCCCTGATCCAGTTGATGATCTTCACACAAGTATCAAGGACTTTCTTCAAATTTGGAGGCAATGTTTTTGATGCCAAAGCATGCCGATGAAGAAAACAATGGGTAACTTGCAAGTCAGGAATCTCCTTTTTCATCAATGCAGAAAAGCCAGATTTATTTCCAAGTATTGCAGGTGCCCCGTCAGTGCACACAGAACCAATGACTTTGATATCTAAATCATGTTTGGCAAAGAAGTCTTTCACCAGCTGCATCACATCCTTTGCAGTTGCGTTTGTTTTCAGATCTTTACAAAACAGGAAATCTTCCTTCACAGCACCATCATTGACATACCTCACTAATGTAATGAGTTGACTACAACTGGAGACATCAGTTGACTCATCCAACTAAATAAGAGATTTTAAGAGGACTAGCTCTGACATCTGAGATGACCTGGTCCAAAATATCTTCACTCAAGCCACTGATTCGGTTGTGAATGACATTATTTGATAGGGGCACCTGTTCAAATTTTTTTCTTGCTTCTTTGCCCAGGATAATTGTTGCCATTTCCAGTGCACGTGGCTTGATGAGATCTTCCGCAATTGTATGGGGCTTCTTGGATTTCGCCACTTTATATGCCACTTGGCATGAAGCAAGTAGTAGTGGTTTTTCAACAGAAACGAAACCTAATTTTGGAAGAGTTCCTTGTGAATCAAAACGAGCTCTTTTGATTTTCAATGACCCAACATCATGTCCTTCAACATCAGCTCTACCATGCTTGTTCTTGAAGTGCTCTTGAAGCTTGGCTAGCTTCAGATTTGAGTTGGAAAACACAACACTACAAAGTACACACTGGGGTTTTTGCAAGCCATCATTTCCTGTTGTGCAAGTGAAACCAAAGCACACATAGTCATCATTCCATTTCCTTCTTTTTGACATGATGATGGGTTAAGGGTAAAGAGAAAAATATGAGCTAATATAAGAAAAACTATCTGACTAAGTCAGGGATGACCACTTTACACATCCAGACACGCCTATAGCAAAGTATCACGAAGAATACGCTTTTGAATATTCTATTACGGTATTATCTGTGGTTACACCATGATAAATCGTCAGGTGGAAATGCTACGGGGACACGGCACGACTTATTAGGCTATTCTCTACTGAATTTACACACCTATTTCCGATGACTACCGGAGATTTTGGCATTATGAGATGATTTTTAACTCTGAGATGTAACCTTCTAGCTAACCTTCTGGTGTAACTCCCAGGTAACACTGATGAGACTCAACTCTGAGGTGTAACTTCCCAGGTAACACTAATGAGAATCCTCAACGCTGACTCGGTCAGCGGGAGACTGGAGTGTGTTTGGGACAAACGTTACTACCACTTCTCAAGGCACACTGGCAGCTGGCTGAGTGATGACTTATGACTCGTCACTCAAGGACACAAGCCACTCTTTGTCGCACGCCCTGAAAATTTCATCTCGCACCCCAGGTTGGGAACCCATCCTAGAGCAAGTTGCATAGCGTTTATTTCTCACATTAAATGCACAGTACTTTGCAGCAAATCATAGAGTTGAAACAAATAGTAGATGATGAGTATTGTTTTGCAACAGGGATTGGAACTAGAAATTCGATGCTATTATAAACATATCGAATTCATTACAAGTTTTCGATACAAGGTGGGTAAATAGATTGCAAATATTAGTTTCATCGTGAATTTTAATGAATATTATTTACTTAAGAATATTAGTTCAGTGGCACTACTTAATCTGGTTTAGGAATGACAATACCGAAAAAGATGGCTTTAGAAGCTTCGCTTTCATACAAATAATTCCCCCCCCAACGCCAGTTTTCAAATTGTATTGCAACAAATTAAAATTAAATCATTTGATCGCAATTCTACATATTTAAATCCGCATCTTATGAAACTCCAAGCTAATGGCCTCAGGACAAGAGTAACGTTGCCTGCGTGGGGAAGGCTTCATCCTGCAGCACTCGGGCACATCGATCCAACCACGCTTTCTCACAGCAGGCAACACCTTAAGCTTTCTCGAAGCCTGGCCGACCACCCGGGCGGAATTGCACGTTTGAAAATAGGGGCAAGAGCCGAGGAAACCCCTCCCCAACACGCCCACGTATCAGGCCGCAGCAGGCCCTACCTCCCCGTGCCGCCATTGCAGAGCCACCCGTCACCGAAAGAGGTCGCATTTGCCTTCCCACCGCACCTTTAGTTCCGCAGAGCTTTCCGCCATTCCCCGTCTCCACGGCAACTCGTCAATCAGCGACCGGCCAACTTTTTGCTTCCTGGTACGAGCATTTTGGGAGATATACGGACTCGTTTATTCACACTTTCCACATAGCAGAGGGGAAAATGCAGTTTATTTATTCTAAGGATCAGGTTTAAACTTATGTGGCTTCATTTTTAAAATTTAAAAACAAACGACAAAACTTGTAATGCAAAACATCCTCTTGTTTCGGGAGCAGGATCAATCGGGAAGCTCAAGGAACGTTAAGAAAAGCGCTGGAGAGCGAGAGACAGCTGAAGTTATCGCTTTCACTGGCAGAACAACACACATTTTAGGTACAACAGCCAAAACGCACTAAGCAACCAGTGGCAGCTGTATTTGCAACCAACTGGAAATTAAGGCCCACGAAGTTGTATGGACCTTTTAACCTACTCGAAGATCAATCAATTTTCTTTCTTCTATGTGCCATTCTGGAAGTCTCTTACATGTCCCTACCACCACCCCTGGCAGTATTCTCTATGCATTTATCACAATAAACCTCTGGTGTCACCCACCCATACTTTTCAATCACCTTAATATTATACCCTCTTGTATTAGCCCTTGCCACTGATTATATTCCTCAGCATCTTATACACCTCTATCAATTTATCTCTCATCCTCTTTCTCCCAAGAGAAAAGCCCCGAACTCACTCAACCTTTCCTCATAAGACATGCACTCAAATCCCAGCAACATCCAGGTAAATCTCTGCCCCCTCTAGTTTTCACATCCTTTCTATGAAGCAACCAGAACTGAATGCATATGCCACATGTGATCTAATCAGTTGTATAGAGCTGCAACATTACCTCACAGCTATTGAACACAAATTTCCCGACTGAACTCCATCTGCCACTTCTCAGCTCAGCATTCCTTTCAATGCCTGCAATATCATGACACCTCTTGTCACCTCTTTCTAAAAATGTTACCAAACTTAGACTATTTCTTCCCCTTTTGTCCTGCTTAGATACAAATAGTTTGTTTGGAGCTCACCTACCTACTTCATTTCCCTGTGTGCACACTGGATATTTGAAATATGGATTCCAAATACCTATACATCAAGACTGCACTTTTGCCTAAAATAGCAGGGAAAGAAAACAGCCATTTTGCTGAAGCTTATTTGATGACTCACCTGTCACCCTTGCAGGCCTTTTGCAGCTTTAGTTACGCCCCAGGGTCAAAGACAATTTCGTTACAGCCTTTGGATTTTATGGCACCATTAATTTCACTAATTATTTACATAACTATGAACATTTTAGTGTCTTCTTTCACAATTAGAATTGTGCTTCATAAATATTGACATTTGCACCTTAGAATATAGCAAAATTGTCTAAGGATACAGCAATGAAGACATCTTAATCTGTTCCACTAACACTTTACACTAGTTTCATGCTTCTGGCATCGAGAGTATTGAAACATTCATCAGTTCAGGTATGCTGTGATGGCTAAAGCTTAGTGTCTACTACAATGCAGATGTGATTGGTCTAGTTCTAAACCAAAGAACTGATAAGGCTATTTGCAGAGTTTACAATGAACATAATGGTCTTACGATATTGAGTGGGAGGATATTGCGATTTAATCAGGATATGATTGCTGTCATGTTGAATAGCTTTTCAGTATCCATTTTCCATACCCTTCTATATTATTTAATAACTCATCTCCTTCTAACTTAGGCCACAAACTTATCAATTACCCCTCGTATGTCACCATCTACAACCTTGAGATTCGTTTTCATGTGTGCACATAAATAAATCCATAATGGAATCAATGAAAGACTGCACCAACTAGGGCATTCAACAAGTATACAAGACATTAAACTATTAAAATGCAGAAGGAAATAATAAATAAGCAAAGAAATATCAAGAACATGAGACGAGTCCTTGAAAGTGAGTCCCACAGGTTGTGGGAACATTTCATTGATGGGCAGGTAAAGTTATCTCCTTTGTTTCAAGAGGGTTAATAACAGTTCCTCATGCTAGTGGCGGGACTCCTGAGGCTCCTGTACTTTCTTCCTCATGGCAGCAGCCAGAAAAGATCACATCTTGGGTGGTGATGATGGACGCTGCTTTCCTCATGTAGAGGTGTTCAATAATAGGGAGGGCTTTACCGTATCCTCCTGTAGGATTTTCCATTCAAGGGCATTGGTATTCTCATACTAGGCTGTAATGCAGCTGATCAATACACTTTCCACTACTCATCTACAGCAGTTTGACAAAGTTTTAGAAGTCACGCTGAAACATCAGAAACTCCCAAGTAGAAGCACTGTGCTTTTTTAGTAATTGCACTTACACACTGGGCCCAGGGTCCTTTAAAATAACACACAGGAATTTAAATTTGATGACCCTGCCCACCTCTGATGGGGAGTGGCTCATGAACCTCTCCCCTAAAGTCATTAGGGGAGACTTGGCCTTGTTGACATTGAGTAAGAGGTTGTTATGGCACCACTCAAACAGACTTTCAATCTCCTTCCTACAGTGCCTGTAAAAAATATTCATTCCCCTCCCCCCTTAGAAGTTTTCATTTTTAAAAACATTGAATTACAGTGGATTTAATTTGACTTTTTGACACTGATCAACAGAAGACTAGTCATAGTAAAAACAGATCTCTACAAAATGATCCAAATTAATTACAAACATAAAACAATTAATTGCAAGTAGTCACCTTCTTTAATATTACACACAAAATTACTGGTACAGCCAATTAGCTTTAATCACATAATTAGTTAAATGGAGATCACCCGTGTGCAGTCAAAGTGTTTCAATTGACTGTAGTAAAAATACACCTGCACCTGGAAGGTTCAACTGCTGGTGAGTCAGCATCCCAGCAAAACACAATACTATGAAAAAAAAGAACACTGCAAGCAACTCTGCAAAAAGGTTACTGATAAGCACAAGGCAGGAGATGGACACAAGAAAATCTCCAAGTCACTGAATATCCCTTGGAATACAGTTAAGTCAATCATCAAGAAATGGGAAGAATATGATACAGCTGTAAATCTGCCCAGAGCAGGCTGTCCTCAGAAACTGAGTGACTGCAAGAAGGGGCTAGTAAGGGAGGCCACCAAGAGACCTACGACAACTCTGGAGAAAAATTACACGTAACAACTGTTGCCTGGGTGTATCAGTTTCAGCTTCATGGGAGAGTGGCAAAGAGAAAGCCACTATTGATTAAAAAAAACCTCATGAAATCTTGGCTAGAGTTTGCTAGAAGGCACGTGGGAGAATCTGAAGTCAGATGGAAGAAGGTTCTGTGGTCTGATGAAACCAAAATTGAGCTTTTGGCCATCAGACTAAACACTATGTTTAGCGCAAGCCAAACACCACACATCAAAAACACACTATCCCTACCATGAAGCATGGTGGTGGCTGCATCATGCTGTGGGGATGCTCCACTGCAGCAGGCCCTTGAAGGCTTGAAGGTAGAGGGTAAAATGAATGGAAGAAAACCAGATGCAGCCTGCAAGAGAACTGTGACTTGGAAGATTTGTTTCCCAGCAAGACAGTGGCCTCAAACATAAAGCTAAAGCTACACAGGGATGGCTTAAAAACAAAGTTAATGTCCTGGAGTGGCCAAGTCAGAGTACAGACCTTAATTTAATGGAGAATTTGTGGCCGGACTTGAAAACTTGTTCACTCATGATCCCCATACAATCTGACAGAGCTTGAGCAGTTTTGAAAAGAATTGCTGTGTCCAAATGTGCAAAGCTGACACAGACCTATCCACACAGACTCAAGGCCATAATTGCTGCCAAAGGTGCATCCACTAAACACTGACTTGAAGGGGGTGAATACTTATGCAATCAATTACTTTGAGTATTATGTCTCTAGTTAACTTAGATCACTTTGTGCAGATGCTCCCACTTTGACACAAGTATTTCTGTTGATCAGTGTCAAAAAAGCCAGATTAAATCCACTGCGGTTCAATGTTGTAAAAAAGAAGATAACATGAAAACTTCCAGGCAGGGTAAATACTTTTTATAGACACTGTATATGCTGATTCATCACCACTTTTGATTCAGCCGATGACAATGGTGTCTTGGCAACATTAAATATGTTATTGGAGCTGTGCTTACTCATACAGAAGTGTAAAACAAGTCGTTCAAGGGGCTAACTATGGAGCTTTGTGGTGCACCTGTGCTGATGGAGAACATGGAGATGTTGTTGCCAATCTGAACTGACTAAAATCTACAAGTGAGGAAATCTAGGATCCAATTGCACGAGGTATTCAGCCAAGATCTTGGAGTTATTGATTAGTTTTAAGGGGATAATGACATTGAATGCTGAGCTGTAGTCGATAAAGAGCATCTTTTTTTATCCAGATGTTCCAGGGCTGAGTGAAGAGCCAATGAGATGGCATCTACTGTGGACCTATTGCTCTGATTGGCAAATTGGAGCAGATCTAGCTTCTAGGCAAGAGTAGATAGGTTTAATCATCATTATCTGTGGTGTTAAAACACCACTGTGGGTGGTAAGTGTCACTGGTCATTGAGACGTTACCTCAGACTGCTGAAACGAGAGATTAAAGGTCTCAGTGAACACTCTTGGTCAGTTGATCAGCACAAGTTTCTAAGTACCTGGCCAGTTACCCCATCAGGGCCAGATACTTTTCATGGTCTCACCCTTCAGCTGCTGCTTGCACATCTGCCTCAGAGACTGAAGTCACAGGATCACCCAGGATTGTGTGAGTTTGTGATGGTTCCTCCACTATGTTTTGACAGTCAAAGCAAGCATAGAAGGTATTGAGCTCATCCGAAAGTGAAGCCCTATTGTCACCCATGTCACTTGATTTAACTTTACAAGAAGAGGTGATAGTATCCAAGCCTTTGCACAACTGCCAAGCATTTTTCATTGATTCAAGTTTGGGACAACACATTTTCAAAACTTTGGGAGGTTGGATTTGGATGGGTAATCTAAAATTGTGTTGTTTTGTTCAGGAGACTATTTTAAGGGACAGTGAATTTGCCAATTTTAAAAGCGAATCAGAAGTAGTTTGGTACAATTTGGCTGAGGGAGTAGGAAGTGAACTTGCAACAATGAGCTTTGAGTCAGCAAATGAGTCAGAGAAAGCAATGAAAAAGATGCAGATTTTATGTTAGGGCTGGGTGGGGTAGAGCTCAAGATACAAGAAATATTAAGTTTTTGTCTTTCAGTAAGTTTCAAAATGAAATGCATTCAAAATACATACAGGATCCTGTATATCCTTGACATTGCTCAGTGAAACAAGTTATGATTCAGACCTTTTAATTATATTAATAAGCCACATTTAATTAATTTTTACTCTTAAGTGGATTAAGTTTGTAACTTCAAGCTGCAGTATGAAAACTAATCCCTTTCAATACTACCTTTCCCTTCAGTTTTAATGATTAAAATAGAGCATGTGGTACCCCAGAATAAGTATTGAATATGTCCATTTGTAGGCAAAGACAGATATCAAGAGTAACCCCATAGTAGTCCCTCAGCTTCATAGCTCAAACTGAACTGGGGTGCCATCTATGTCTGATTGCAAGTTTCATTTTGTTGCTCTGGTTTGTTTGCACACGCCAAGTAGTATGCTGGGAGTGTAGGCTAAATAGCAAAGGGGAGTTGATAGTCATGTACAACAAAGGGACGCTACAATGGCATTGTTTCTCAGTGAAACTGGTCAGGACCAAATGGGATAAATAGATGGCAGCTGCAGTTTAAGCAGCATGTGCAGGAGAAAGAAAGGAACTTTTGACATTTAAGTTGAAACCATGCATTGGGACTGCAGCTTTTACAAGATACAACTGCAACTGTTTACGTTCCTGGGCTTTTGAGAATTCATCTTCAGTATCTCAAGTCTCTTAGGTAAAAGTCAAGCATCTAAGTCTTAAAAGTGGCAGAAAAAATATTGGTCTTTCAGTTTTATACATGCAAAAGTTGCTTTATTTTTAACATCTGTAACATTTGTTGGAAAATGCAGAGAACAGGATGTTATCCATGGCTCAGCAGTAGAATACTGCTTGAATAAAGGGAATTAAAAGATACAAATGAGATTTTTAAATTGATACACAAGATTTTAAATGCAATATTTATGCATATGAAATTAGTTTATAAATGAAAAAATGGGAAAGCAAGATAAATTTGCAAACAATGCCACCCAGTGACCAAAACTTGAAACTACAGAAGCACAAACTCAAATCCAATGGGAAAATGAGTGCCGAAATCAGATAAGAAAAATTAAAATGAAAATTAAAAGTACTGTCTATATTGAGTTTCAAGAGTGAGAACATTTTAATTAAACTACCAGACTGATAGTTGTACTACTGCTCACTTTCATATCAAATTATTTTTTAACTATCTAGAAAGAAGCAATTTATTGTCCCAGTATTCCAGTAGACGTGGATGATGGATCTGTAAATTTGGGAATGATGCTGGAATTAAGTGTTAATGAAGCAAAGTTAAAAGATACAGACTAATTATACAAATAGTCAAAACTGAGTAAATCTTTTACTTTGGATTGGGAAAGGGTAGATCGTGTTTTTTTTGCAAAACAAACCCATGGCATATCCACATCTATATTAACAAATTAAAAACTTGGCTGATGGAACACTGGCCATGATTCTTCGAGATCTGGATTACATTAAGTGAAGTTGTGTTTCAATTGCATGAAGGTCAGACCCCCATGAAAAGGATTGAAGAACAATAGTGACTTTGAAATGGGGCATTTAATAATTTTACTGGAAAAATCAGATTATATCAGTTTTGTTCTTAGACTTCAAAAATGTTGAGGTGGTTAAAGCAACAAAGACCCAAGCATTCTTAAATACTTTCCACTATTGAGTGAATCCAGTACAAACAAGTACCTTGACAGTCAAATGCTATGGCCAAGAGAGGCAATGCATTATTCTGCAGCAAGTGACTCATTTCCTGCCTATTCACAAGCAAGGCACAAATCCAGGAGTGTGAAGAAAAACTTTTGGAGTTTAAATACTGCATTTCAATTGGTATTTTAGGCTTGCTAAATTTGGAAGCAAACAGGAAGATAAACAGGTCCAGCAATCTTCTTCAAAGACGTTCTTCATTGCTGGGTCTAATTACAGTACTGGAGCTCCTTATCTAACAGCTTTTCATTACATGGACTGCAGCAAATCAAGATGATTGTACATTACCTTCAAAGACTTGGGAATCAGCACTAAATGCTCAGCTCACCAGTCATACCTGCAACTACTTGAGATTTAATCATGAGCCAATACACCCGAGATACACGTCTTAGCTACTTTATTTAATTAAAATTCAAAACTCAGTACATTTAAGCAACTATGCATATGTCACTAAGTTTGTTTCCAAAGGGAGGGTAGAATGGGGGAAATTATACAAAGTTTGAGCAGTATAGTGTAAACACATGCAGGCTTCACCCCCACCCCCACCCATCCAAGGTTTAGTGAGACTAGAGCCAGAGCAGCATCTATGAAAAGGAGTAAACAGTCAACATTTCAGGCTGAGACCCTTCATCACTCTTTCATAGATGCTGCCTGGCCTGCTGAGTTCCGCCAGCATTTTGTGTGTGTATGTGTTGCTTTGGATTTCCAGTATCTGCACATTTTCTCATCTTTGCAGCATGGACTAGATGGACTGTTTGTGCACTGAAACACATTTGTGCATGGTTGGTGAAAACTGATAAAGCTTCTGTATTTAGACATGCTTGGAAAGTGGACTGTAGTTTTCTGAATTAAGCTTGACTCTTGCCTCATAGCAAGCAATCCAATTGATTATTGTTCATACCACTTACAAAAGTTGAGAAATGATACAGGCAGAAAATCTAACAGGTAATCAAAATTACCATGAAACTGGTTTAACTGTTCACTATATTCTAATTATCTACACAAGTTAGTGATTACAATAGGTTAAATATGTTAGGATTTTATTCATTGGACTGCAAAGGAATAAGGAGATCCTTTAGAAGCATACAAAATTATGAGGGGTATAGATAGGGCGAATGCATGCAGGCTTTTTCCTCGCGTCGTTGGGCGTGATTAAAACTAGAGGTCATAAGGATGAAAAGGTGAAATGAGCTGCTAGTGGAAGTTGTAGATGCTGGTTCAATTATAACATTTAAGAGAAATTTGGTTATATACATGGGTGACAGGTATGAAGATCTACAGTCTGTGTGCAGGCTAGAGAGCAGAAAACATGGCCAGAACAGACTAGATACTTGAATTCTTGTGATTTTTTTTTTAAAGTAAATTTTTTTGCCCAAGAAACTATTTTAAAAATAAAGCTACATCAGAAGCAGAAACACTGCCAAATTTAGGAAAATCAATTAGTTTCCAAACTGATGGAGGGAATAATAACCACAAATTTATGGTCTTAGATGGTGGAAAATCATTGTACATACAAGGTTGAACTATTACTTAGGAACTCAAATCCGCATAATGCTCATTATCTGGAGTACTATGAAAAACAGTTCAAAATTTCAAAGTACATTTATTATCAATGTATACAGAATACAACTGAGTTGCACCACCTTCACTACAAAGGCACAATTCTGGTTTGATTCCAGTACTCACCATCACCAGAAGCCCAATATGTTCAAGGCAAATTAGTTTTACTACATCTTCATATGTAATATATGTTGGAGAAGGAACACAGACTGCGCCACAATAACATATGCATGTTCAGGCCAGATTCCAATTTAAAATGGATTGCATATACCGAAGCCATATGTTGCATTGAGTTGGCACTGGCAGCATAGTTCACATTGATTGGAAACTCAATCGGCAAGATTGCTTCCAGTACATACGATAGACTACAATGTGACCAAAAATTGCAAGACAGAAGCACGAATGTGATTTTGACATTTGAGTGAGTGGACAAATACCTGGCAGAGTGTAGATAATTTATATTGATGGAGGGAAAAAAAGGCAAATTACTTAAAGGTGAGATTGGGAAGTTGTTATGCTATTAACAGCAAGCTGCTAGTATATGAACCTTTATTGTAATAAAATAACCAACCAAGGTCTTCCAGAATTATTTCCCGATTCTATACCCAAACTATTGCTCAGTTTTAGTCCCCACAGAATAATTATACTCCTCCTATAGGAAGGAATAGTACACCTGATTGCCAAAATTACAATACTATCAGGACAGACTGGTACTCTACAGTTAATCAGTATTCATTAGTTTTAAAAAAACCTATTTAGAGATACAGTGAGAAACAGGTCCTTCTGATCCTTCAAGTTGTGCTGCCCATCAACCCAATGAGTTAACTATAGCCTAATCACGGTAACATTTAGTGACCGATTAACCTATTAACCACTATGTCTTTGGACCTTGGGAGGAAGCCCACATGCACACGGGAAGGAATGTACAAATTTGTCACACAGAACGCCAGAATTGAACTGACAGCCCAAGCTGTAATAGTGTTGCACTAACCACGAGGTCACTGTGGTTTTAAAGCACAATGCAAATGTTTGTTTTTTTATTAGGGGAGAGGGAAAGAATGGATGGCAAAGAGGAAGGGGACATATTTTCAGGATAAAAGGGAAAAACATTTAGGACTCAAGTGAGGTGAACCAATCTTTACCACAAACACAAGGTGTCCTTCAGCATTCTCTTCAGGAAGAGATTAGGGACTATAGGACATCAGTTGCAAAACCGCATAGGAAATGAATTATATTTTCTGATCCAATTATGTTTAACACTGCATTTCAAAACAGAACTGTTCAACCTGACTAGTAATCCATTTGGGTTGAAATATTCATGTCTCTTTTTAACATTGGCTGGTCTTAGTAGATTCTTTATCTATTTCATAAAAGGAACCACTTTAAAATCATCTACATTTCTTCTAAGACCGCCCACATCTCAAAGATGTGCACATTGAGAGCTTCAAGTTCCTATCAGTGAACGTGACCAATTTCATTTCCCAGTCCAACCACATAGATGCATGGCCAAGAAAGCTCACCAACACCAATTTCTTCAGGAGAATATACTGACCCTCACCAATACATTTTTAAAAAAATATAGAAACCATCCCTGAAACTAAGCACATCTCCACCTCTCCCCCACTTTCTCCTTTACGTAGGGATTGCTCCCTGCATGACTCCCTTGTCCAGTTATCCCTCCCGGCACTTATCCTTGCAAGTGAAACCTGCCCCTACACCTCCTCCCTCACTGCCATTCAAGGCCCCAATGATCCTTCCAGATGAGACAACACTTCACCTGAGAGTCTGTTGGGAGTCATCTATTGTATCCAGTGCTCCCTGTGTGGGCTCTTGTATATCAGTGAGACCCGACATAGATCAGAAGAGCACTTCGCCGAGCACCTATACTCCATCTGCCAGAATAAGTGGCATCTCCTAGTGACCAACCATGCCTCTCCGTTGCCACTCTCTGGTGCTCCTCCCCCTTTTTCTTTCTTCCATGGCCTTCTGTCCTCTATTAAATTCCCACTTCTCCCAACATGATCTCTTACAACAACTTCCCACCTCTTTACTTACCCGCTCCCAGCTTCACCTATTATCTTGTTCCCACCTCCCACCTTTAAACTCTACTCATTTTCCCCCTCCAGTCCTGCTGAATAGTCTCGGAAATGTCGACTGTACTTTTTTTCACAGATGCCTGCTGAGTTCCTCCAGCATTTTGTGTTGCTTGGATTTCCAACATTTGCAGATTTTCTCATTTATGATAGAAACCATCCTGGGTACATCTCAGCAGATCATGAAACCAGCCTCCCTTCCATCATGCCTACACATCACACTGCATCAAGAAAATAGCTAGCAATCTACGACCCCACCCACCCAAGACATTTTCTTCCAACTCCATCCAAGACGTACAAACTTGAAAAGCTCGAGGACAGCCTCTATATCTGTTTTATGACTAATAAACAATTGCCTCATACTAGATTGATTCTTGACCTCAGTCTACCTTGTCATCATCTTACACCCCATTGTCTGCCTACACAGCACACTGTTACTAACATTTTATTCTGCATTTGGTTATTTTCCTTTTTACTATCTCAATGGACTGACGTGCTGAAATGTTTATGTATTGAATGCAGGTTTTTCCATTGTACTTCAATAGTTGTGACAATAATAAATTAATTGATCAATGCAGCTAGTTTAACTGGCTGATGTAAATTGCTCCTGGCTTGAGTATGATAAAAACTTGGGCAGAATTTTGAGAGAATAAAGTTTAGAATTAGTGTAAATGGTCATTTGGCTGCACAGACGTTGCATGCAAACAGCCAAATCCCTTGCTACCTCATTGGAAAATATAGACATTAACCATTATAAAACTAATTACATTCAATAGAAATACTTCAGACAAATGGACAATTAAATTCATTATTACAACCTATATGAACTGTTTGGATTTTATTTGCCAACATTAACCAAGCATAAAGCCAGAGTGGCTTGGAACCCAGAATGGGAAAACTAGTCCATGTAGTGTCATGTTAGCTCCATCTTGTGTTTCAACTGAGAATCTACAGCTCTGATAATGATTTAAAGTACCGGGTATTTGGAAGCTAACAAAATATATTAAGCACAGCAATGGAATTGAAGATTGAATTTCCATTTAGACATTTGATTCTCTTAAAATCAGTTATTGTTTAGGTCATACAGAAACTGGACAGTTTAACACAGCTCATTGCATCCATTTTTGGAGCTCAAATGCCTTTTAGTACAAATGCTGACTATCAGTACATTTGATAGCCTGGTTATTTATAACAAAGTAATAAATCGATTAACTGATTTCAAGAAATTATGACTGCTTCAAGCAAGACACTTGTACATTTTAAAGGGAGGTGGTAACAAAAGTCTGGTAGTAAACGTTCCTGAAATCGGACAATTCATATTGCTGTTTTTTAAAAAAATGGATTGATGCTTTAAATATGGAGAGATCAAAGTAGTTCAATCATCAATAACCAATCAATCCCCTATTGCATTATTGCACCCAACGCTGGGCACCACACTTCAGGAATGATATCAAGATATAAGAAAAAATAGTTAAAGAGGACTCACAAAAATTGAATAGAAATTCACAATTTACAAATCCAAGAGAAAAAAGAAGTGTCCTTGTGGTCAGAGGCCTGGAAGAGGCCAGAGTTAAAATCAATAATCAATGTAAAAGAGAATACTGGATTACATGTTTAATTACTACATACAATGGCATTTATTTGATTAGTTACCAATTACTGGGTTTTAAATTGACATAATATACAATGGTATTTAAATATATACAAAATTCAAACAATGCTGATTGTTCATATGTAAATACATAATTACTGTTTAGTAACCAGAGGAGGATTTGCATTTACTCAAAATATTTATCATGGCTTTCAAGTCATGTTTCACTTCTTTACAGGAAGGGATTTATAAAAACAGGAAATTTGACCCATTATGGCAATCCATGAATACCACTGTACCCCCAACCCCCATGAGAACTCTGCTCTCAAACCTCTGCTGCCCTGTGGCTATACCCACTTATGGGAAAGGCTCTGGGAAAATCCAAAACTGGTGTCTCCAAGGCAGTCTTACATTAACACTGACCAGCAATTACTGTGATGCCACTGGTGCCTTTTGCAGTCAGCTGTGTGGAGTGATAGAGCCTGCTGCTGAGGCAACAGCTTCAATGCATTATCCATGGTCAACCCTGACCTACGGGGGGGGGGGGGGGGGGGGGGGGGGTTGGAGAGAGGGCGGTCACTTCTTACCCCCCAAACACTATTTGCTTCTTTTAAAAGAACCACTCCCATGTTTATTTTGTATTGGTTTCTAAATCTTTTATGGCTGTATGCTCATGATCATTGCTCCACCTGTAATTAATTTTCAATGCCACTCATTTAAACCTATTATAAAAATCTTTTGGTAAAAGCCATTAAACATGAAGTAATCAATATTTTGCTTTCAGCAATATGCAGAATTCAAATTGAGGTGAATGGGCTCTCCAAATCTACACAAGCAGAGAAGCAATTCTCTAGTAGCAAGCATTAGACCAACTGCAAGTCTAGAATTTAAAATTATAGCATAACGGGAAAGGCTGAATATATATTCCCGTTCAAGCTCCCAGCTGCAGCCCAGAAGACTTATCCCATTAAATCAATTATACCTAGTCTAGCATAACTTCCTTACATTATGATGCTTCTGAAAGTCAGGAACCCCATACATCTGCAATGCCCACTAGATGTCTCTGATCCAGTATACCCTTTTTATTATACTGAAATTCTTCTTAAAATTTATATCACCCTATTCTTCAGGACAAAATGAATCATCATATTTTGTTAAGCATGTTTTAAAAAAAAACTTTTGCATGCTCCTATTAATTACAAACTATCAAAACCTAGGTGAATTAATGATTCCATTGCCTCTTTGGGAACATACCTGCACATTTTCCTCTAACCCGTAAAACCATAATCTGTTCCTTGGAAACTACTGAAATCTTGATATAAAATTCTATTAATATTTTATACCCTGAGCACAGAACTACAGTTGCAAGAAAAAGTCTGTGAACCCTTTGCCATTACCTGGCTTTCTGCATTACTTACTCATTAAATGTGGTCTGATCTTCAGCCAAGTCACAATAATAGACAAACATAATCTGCCTAAACTAATACACAATTGGACTTGCAATCACAGTCTAGTTAAAAAAAAGTATGTCAATCTCCAAGGTTTTGCCGTCTACAAAAGCTATCTGGAGTCAGGTTTTCCAATCAATTAGATGAGATTGGAGGTGTGGTTTGTAGAGGTGCCTCATCCTATATAAAAAAAAAACAAAGGTCACTGAGAGCTTGGTCTTCAAGAAAGATCTGTTTATGTGCACCATGTCTTGTTCAAAAAGGATATTACAAGAATTGTAGAGATGCATAAAGCTGGAAAAGGCTACAAATGGAGAAAATTCAGTACTGTTGCTACTCTCCCTAGGAGTGGGCATCCTGCAAAGATCACAGCAAGTGCAAAATGTGCAATGCTGAGGGAAGTGAAAAAGAACCCAAGGATAACAGTAAAGGACCTGCAGATACGTCTAGAACTTGTTCATGTGTCCACTATAAGAAAAATATTGAACAAGGATGGTGTTCATGGAAGGACAACATGGAGAAAACCAACAATCTCCCAAAAAAAACATTGCTGCATGTCTCAAGTTTGCAAAGGACTACTTGGATATTCCACAACACTTCTAGGACAATGTTCTGAGAATAAATGAGACAAAAGTTGAACTTATTGGCAAAAATGCACACCACTATGGTTGGAGGAAAAAGGGCACTGCACACCAACACCAAAACCTAAATCTCATCCCAACTGTGAAGCATGGTGGAAGGAGTGTCATGGTTTAGGACTGCTTTGCTGCCCTAGGGCCTGGACAGCTTGCAATCGTTGAGGGAACAATTAATTCAAAATTGTATTAAGACCCTTTACAGGAGAATGTCAGGGTAGTGGTCCGTCACCTGAAGCTTAATAGAAGTTGGATGATGCAACAAAACAATGATCCGAAACAAGAGCAAAACAGTAACTTAAAATTTGTGTTTTGAAATGGCCAAGTCAGAGTCCAGACCTTAACCCAATTCAGATGCCGTGACATGACCTGAAAATGGCTGTTCATGCAAGGTATCCTAAAAATATTGATGGAACATAGAAGTTTACAGCAATGTTGTGCTGACCATGTAGCCAACTCTAGAGACTGCCTAGAATTTCCCTCACGCATAGCCCTCTATGTTTTTAAGCTCCATGTACCCATCCAAGAGGCTCTTAAAAAACCCTATTGTATCCACCAAACTGAAAGTTTTGTGTGAAGGAATAGTCAAAAAATTTCCTTGCCATTGTGCAAGTCCGGAATCAGCAGCTTTCAGGAATGTTTGGTGGAGGTTATTGCTGCTAAAGGAGGTTCTACCAGTTATTAAATACAAGGGTTCAAATACTTTTTCCAGCCTGGACTGTGAATGATTAAACAATGTGTCGATAAATACATGAAAAGTACGATTGTTTGTGTGTTAGACGAATTGTGTCTATTTTTGTGTCTTCACTCTTCTGTAGTACCAATTCACTTTGCCCTAAATCGATATCTGAATATTTTCCTCATCAACTCAGTGACTAGATTAATTTTTTCCAAAAAGGGTTGCAACACAATTCTTCATTACTCTCTCAATATAGCCAAGATTGGAAGTTTGTAGCAGATACTTCCTAACATTTATCATTTTCCTTAGGAACTCAGGTTGTACCCAATTCATGAGGTGATGTTTTAACACATGGGTACTGAAATTAGTAAGTTGTTGCAAGTTTTCCTTCTAATCTGTCTATGTTATTAAGGCAAATGCAAAACAATCATTTACTGCAATCTGCCCAAAGTACCCTTTTTTTGATATCCAAACTATTCCAACCCTTCCTGCTCATTCTTTCACCATTTGAATGCTTAAAATAGATAGGAGAGCTATTGCTAACTCAAGTCAGCACATAGCATAATGCAGCATTAATGTTGACAGTAGGGAATTCTCACTTGATTGTATGAGCTGGTAATGATGCTTGCCAGCGCCAATCAGGAGCAGTGGCAGCAGCAGCTGATCTCCAAAAGCAGCCAGAAATGTTGAGAAGCAGCTATCAGTTCTAGGCAAGCTGTTTAGGGTTGTGATCATATGATAAATACCCAATTAGCCAATTAGAAACAGAAGACTTTGCTTATTGCAGCCCAAATCAGCCTGGATCTTTTACCTATTCTACCTAGATATTTAGTGCACGTCTTGTCTATTTGAAGAATTAATCCAGTAATAGCTTATGCTTTTACCCATTTATTGTGCTTTCAAATAAATTGTTTTGCTTGTTCCATTCCTCCATCTGCATTATAAAATCAGTCATTTGCTGTCAAAATAAAAATGACCCTCGAAAACAATGCTACAGCAGAAATACATTTAGAGGGAAGTGAAATAACCGGTGCAGGCATTGGTTAGCAGCACTAATCTTCAAAGGAATAAAAGGCTCATGTAAAAGGCTCTCTCAACAATACATCCCTTCTAAAACAATTGGTATACAAAGGAACGCTGATTCTTAATGAAGAATGGAACACCACCTTCAACATGGTATTCTAGGATTTGACAGTTTAAATTGAAAAAACCTAGATGACAAAATATTATCAGCTTACTAATATGAAATCATATTTCACATTTCACACCAAGGTTGAAAAGTTTAAAGTGAAACAGATATTTATCATCTGCTATTTGCTTGAAATACTCAAGCACCATTGATGGGAGTTTAACAAGGAGTTAACATGAAGGGTCATTGGTCTGACAGGACAACTGTATATTCCTCTTCAGGTGCTGTCTGATCTGAGCATTTACAGTATTTTTTCCCCACTGATAGTAGATTTAAAAGTCAGCAAATATCTATGGCAATACAAATGAATTGAAATAATGCTTACGGATTAAATAAACGTCCTTTCTTCTGATGTTTAATAAGACATGGCTGATTATTTGAGAACATGAGAAAGTGATAGTTACATGGAAAGGAACTAGAAAATTAAGATTTAACAAAATATTTAACCTCTTAATATATTCATAACATCAACACTTAGAAGGGAAGTTTTATCATGAGTGTGCAGAAAAATTCGAAATCAAGAGCAAGGATTGGTTTATCAGAGTTGCACCATTCAGCATAAAACCAGTCCGACAGCAAACTCAACCATGCATTCCTAACAATTATGTTCCAACTCTCTTTGAACTACTTCTAAATTCTACTACAAAAGATGTTTTCACACCCACGCATAGGATCTCTTCCAGTCAAGTCCTCATTCACATTAAACACCAGCAGACACAAAGCCAATGTAAACTTTTTTCCACAATATAATCTGCCTATCTGAATAACTAAACAGAGAGAGCAAATCAATATGCTGTTGAATATCTAGTGAAATAGCAGAGACTACATCACAGAAGTTGGGCGAGCAAGTAACAAGTAAACATTTAAATTTAATGTTATAGATGACTGATGTGGCAAGTATTAGCATGGAATTTTTGTTTGCAAGAAATGAAAATGCCAATGCTGAAATATTTAAACAATTTTGATTTAAGCCACAGAGCTGTCTGACAATTTACAACAAAGGTGCTGTGTATAAACAATGTTACCTCCAAATGAAAAGATCAATTAAAAAGACAATTCAAGCAGTGTGAACATTGAACAAACAGTACAGGACAGGAGCAGAAACAAAATTCTTACCTGCCAGTTTGTGCTCCTCCCCTTACCTTTTTATTATGGCTTTTGCCTCTTTCCAGTCCCAATGAAAGATCGACCCAAAATGTTAACAGTTCCTTTCTTAGATGCTGCTTGACCCACTGAATTCATCCAGTATTGTGTTGCTCAGCATAGGAAAAGGCTCTTCGGCCCATAATGTTGTGCTGAACTAAGTAGCAATCAAACACCATATTTCCTGAACATTCATCTACTTAAGAACTCTGAGCACCAAATTCGCTTGAACCACTACCTCACGGCAGCACATTCCAGTCACGCACTCTTAAATAAAATCTTGTCTCGCACATCTCCTTTGAACTTACCTGACTAACCTTAAATCCTTCTCTTCTGGTATTAGACATTTCAATCCTGGGAAAGATACCAGCTATCTTTCAATTTTATAAATCACTATTATATCACTCCTCAGCATCCACTGCTCCAGAGAAAACAAATTTGTCCAACTTCTCCTTCAAGCATATACCTGCTAGTCCACAGTACCCTGGTAAACCTCTTCTGCATGCTCTCCCAAGTCTCCACACCCTTCTTATAATGGGGTGTCTAGAATTAATTGCAATCTAGATTCAACCTAGAGCTTTATAAAGCCACAACATTGACTCATGAAATAGATTTCTCTTCCAATCAAGTCAAGCATGTCATATGTCTCTTGTTAAAAAAAACACAGCCCATCAACAAAGTAGATAATTTCAGCGAGTTTTTGGTTTCTCTTTTTAGTTTTAAAAAAAGAAAAATCCCAATTAGCACAATGTTTCTGCAAAGGGTAATGTACAGTTCTATTCAAAATTCAAAAAGGGCAAGTACAATTCTATTGTACTTTGCTGAATCCTATTATATTCACCTAAAAAGATCCATTGCTTCATATGGTCACTTCATCACTAGCAAACATCTGCATTTCACTGCACCAACCAAAATTATTGCTTACTCTTTGCTTACCACAATAAGCGAATGACATCTTCAATCCAAAATTCTCAGCTTTGAAAATTTGTAATACACTCAACAGAAGTAAAAACACTACTTAAGTGTTTAAACCATCCATTTTTCCAATTCTGGTAGACCTCTAACAAAGGAAAGATGCACTAGGCTATTTATTCATGATACGTGAGCACCACAGCAAAAGCTAGATTTACTGTTCTGTTCCCAAATGCTTTGAAGACAATAGTGGAAATTCACCATTCAGAACTGCTGCAGTCCTTCTGGCAAATACAAACCATGTTGATTAGCAAGATCCTAATTTAGATTCAATAAATGAATTCAGAAAAGTAGAAAAGCATGGGAGAGGTTCATTTCTTTGTAAATATTGCACTGAAGGTCAAGGAGCCAATTATTTAAAATGGTATACAGAGTGCCAATCAAGCAAACAGTCATGTCTTGGATGACACTTAGTTTAATACTGTTTCAATAGCTCTCATTTATACAAATGGGGAGCATTTCACCACACATCTATCATGGCTTACAGGTGCGAAACAGATTTTGGGAAGTCAGTACACTTATTGCAGGGTATTCTGCTAACCTCAAGATGAGAAAACCCTTAAAGGAGATACATGCATTGACGCAAGTCAGATAAATTAATAAGGTGGAGATAGACTGCACATGTTTGACATCTGGAGCAACACAACAGGGCAGGCATCAATGGTAGGAAAAGGACACAGCTTCAGGCTGAGGCCTTCCAGACTTTTACATTCCTCTGACCTCAGCTTCAACCCCTACCATGTCACTATCATCTTCTGAGGGAAAATGCCCGACCCACCGAGCTTCTCCACATTTTTGTGTTGCTTCAAGGTTAATCTACTTTCTTACCTGCAATATAAAATAGAAAACAGCAATCAAACCAACCCTTTGAGCAGCAAGCTCCTACTGCTGCTCAAGAACTATTTAGTAGAATGTTCCAACGAAGTCGCTTTTACATTACAGCCAAATATAACTCTAAAAGGTTTTCAAGCACTTTACGCAAGACATTTTGATATTACAAATGTTGGTGTCAAGTTCAAAGGTATGAACGTAGTGAAAACAGTCATTGGAAAAGTAGAGAATTCACCACTTAAGAACTGTGGAGCAACTATTTCCTTCTTGACAGGAAACACCATATTTGACTGTGATAGAAAATTCAGTAAACAAGATCAGGACCACTCAAAAAACTTAAAAATTTCTAGCAGCAGGTTATAATTACTGCTGAATCACTCTTGGGACTCAAACCTAATTTGATAAAAAATTACAATTTTCAAAACTCTGCACTTCTGAATTTTACAATATTTTAGGTTCCATTCATATATAATTTATGTGCTCCATAAAATGTTAAAAATCAAATTTAACATGGTTTGCTGCATGCAAGATTGAGATAAACTGCTTGGTCTGAATTGTTGACGGGACATTAGGAAGTGAAATCCACACTGCAGGTCATTAAATTTTTGTGGACATATTTTGCTTAAAAAAATACAATAGCAAACAACTTAGTAGGCTAATTACAAGATCTCAACCAGTTGAAGTTAATTTCTAACATGGTTGCATTCCAAACCTTCTAAATAACAATTTCCCTTGCATGGAGAATACAAAGTTTGTCAACATTACTTCAAGAATAATCCATATCCAGGTGACCAAGTAGTAGTGAACACTGCCAATTGTTCACACTGGTACACATTTCAATCATAGAACAATCTCAAAGTCCACACTAACCCATCTAAAAGGAAAAACTGATTCACATATTACTCCATCCAGATAGTAAATGTCAGGTCTGCTCAAAAGCAGATGATATTTTGCATCAAACAATGCTCAGGTTGTATAGCTGACTTCAAAGTTACAGTACGAATAGTGACAAAACACCTCAAGATGAAAGCTAGTTTGGGCTTAAAATGGCATACAGATACAGAATTTATGAAATAAACAGTAATTAAAAAAGCCTCAAACTACCAACAGTGCTAGATGATTCAGTTTTCTTCTAAAGAGAAGAATCAAAAATAAATTAATGTTAAAAGCACTTCAGATTTAAGTCTCTAACAGTAAATATTTAAATGCGTGAATACCTGAATTTTCACGACTTTTAAAATGTCAGTATATTGCTGCTAGAATCTGTCCATACTGAGTGCTCATGCCTTTACAACTGACTAGTACAGTTGCAGAGCTAACTGGACATTAGAATTAACTGCCTACAATTGTTTGAAAGTTTAACCACATTAAAGCAATTTCACCTTGTTTGGACATCCGCATTCCGTTTAAGTAGAACAGGATAAGAACATTTACCATTTGGATTTGATTACATCACTAGACAGTATATGCAAACGTAACTTAGCTTTACCCACATGTGATTTGGCCTTAGAACGCTTAGCCATTGCTTTTCGAGAATCTAATATTACTGGTATTCTAAGGAGAGGGACTGCTCATAAAGTTTCGCTTTATGCTGATGATCTACTGCTTTTTATTTCTAATGTCAAGACTTCACTACCTCCTATACTTTCTCTACTTTGTTTTAGCCAGTTTTCAGGATACAATCTGAATTTACGCAAGAGTGAACTATTTCCTCTGAATAATTTGTCATCAATTAATACTAACCTTCCTTTTAAAATTGTAAAAAATCAATTTACCTATTTGGGTGTAACAATTGCCAAGATTTATAAACACTTATTTTTCTTACCTTACTGAATTTTGTTAAAAGAACACTATCGAACCGGTCGCCTTTTTCGTTATCCTTGATTGGCCAAATCAACTCTATTAAAATGAAAATTTTACCTAAATTTATATACTTTTTTCAGGCATTACCTGTTTTTATTCTGTACTGTGCTGTAATGTTCTATGGTTCTCTTCTTGGATCCTCACTCCCTTTATCTTTTGGTAAACTAACTGAAAATTTGGTAGTTTTGGCACAATTTAGGAAATCCTTTGGTCTATTAAGATTTTCTTTGTCTAGTTCCTTTTTTTAAAAAAAAACCTTTGATGACAGATTCAGTTTTTAAGGAATGGGATAGATCGGGTATTAAATGCTTCCAGGATTTGTTTGTTGGAGGAAGTCTTCTTTTGTTTGAGGAAATGTCAGCTAAATATAGTTTACCCAAAACTCATTTTTTTCGTTATTTACAAATTAGAGAGACTTACTGCATTCTCAACTATACACATTTCCTATAAAAATCCGATAAGGACTTATGAGATGAAATATTTAATTTGAAACCTTTTTATAATGGTTCAATATCCAACATTTATGGTATGTTGTTAGGAATGAGAAATGTTCCTATAGACAAAATTAAAAATCTTTGGGAACAAGATTTACAGACTTCAATTTCTGAGGAAACTTGGAATGAAATTTTAAAATTAGTTATCACTTCATTATGTGCCCGTCATTCCCTTTTACAATTTAAAGCTGTTCATAGAGTTCACGTCTAAAGATAAGCTCTCGTTTTTATTCCGAAGTATCTCCTTTCTGTGATAGATGTAGCAATGGAGAAGCTTCATTAATTCACATGTTTTGGACATGTCCGAGCCTTGTAAGATACTGGAAGGAAGTATTCCAAACTTCCTTGGTACTTTTCAAGGTAAATTTTAAGCCTAAACCTTTGACCACATTATTTGGTATTGTTGGAGGAGAAGACTTTATTTTGGAGACACCTGATTTGCATATTTTGGCTTTTACTTCTCTTATAGCTAGGAGAGCGCTCTTGCTTAAATGGAAGGATGCTGGTCCGCCTACTCATGCTCAATGGTCACGGGATGTTATGTCATGCTGAAATTTAGAGAGATCCGATGTTCAGTTTTTGAATCTAGCCAAGACTTTTATACATTGTGGGGACCATTTTTGAGTTATTTTCAAAACCTTTGATTTGTGGTAAAGTACAGATGGTGGCTAATAATATTTTATCATATGATAGGGGGTACCCCCCCCATTTTCTTGCTTTTCCTAACAGCTCCGACTTTGCTAGTGGGTTTAGATTTTTCTGTATAACAAAATTATTATATTTCAATATTACCATTTATTTTTTATGAATACAGGGTTTTGTGACTAACTGTATTTTTAATACAATGTATTTGGTACTTATTTTTCCTTTTGACTTAATATATATCGTGTACTGTATTCCTTTATGCAGAAATTAATAAAAATATTGAAAGACATGTTAAATTAAAATAAACCTGTGTTTCTTTCATACACAGAAGAGGTGACAAACTAATCAGCACATCTACAAAAACCATTATTTCAGTTGAGTTATATGGAAATGCCTTCAAAACATCTCAATATTATAAACAGATACACTGTAAAATCCACTATGTCTCCACTATATAATATTCCATTAAAAGGTGTTAATACTGACAACTTTAAAGCCAGCCATAGAAATTTTTGATGGAGGGTCAAGTACAGTTGGCAGGAGAAATGAGGGACACACATAGAACCAGTTGCAAAAAGAGAAACCTCATGTCTGCAGACAGGTTTAAAGAGGAAACGAGGCCACTAAATTAGTGGTGGATTAATGCAATCTGAAGTACCTGTAAATCATGGCTAGACACAAGCCTTCCAGTTCACGAAGAACCCTAATGGTATACTTGCAGCCCACAATTCCAAATGCTATACATGATAACTTTAGAAACACTTTTCACTTGCTTTCAAGAACAGTTAAGATTGAATGTAGGACCAGAAATAGAGGCCAATCTTTCAATATTAACACTGACAAACATTGCAAAAGGACAAAGCATCTAGTAAGCATATGCCAGTCAATCAGATGCTTCTGACAGAAAACTAGAATGTCATTTGGAAGCTCATTAATACCAGCATGTATGTTGTGTGTTTTTTTTTCAAATATAAACAGACAGAACTTGTTTGGTTTCCATTTCCTTTTAAAACCACAATCTAATAAATGTATCTGATTTGTTAACATAATCAAAGCCAAGGATTAAACACAATGTTGGTTGATGGATGGAGAGCAGATTACAATGAGTAACTGCAGTTGAGAGGACTAGTATTAATTTTGCTTCTCAAGGTATTATAATAGCAGTTCCTGCAGGTGGGGGAAGAGAGAAAAAAAAATCAGAAACCTGGTTTGAGTAAAAATTTCCAAGTTTCCATGAGCTGGCTAGAATGAAGCAAGCAGGAATGACAACTGAGTTCAGGAGGCAGAAACAAGTGGCCAAAGGCAATTTGAATTTGGAAGACTGACATTGGTAGAAAACAATAAAAACTGTTTAAACTGCACACAGGTGCAAGAGCAGAAACAGCGCCTTCAAATGCCAGGAAATCTTAATTTAGTACAAGAAAACCCAGATAATCTGGCATTTGTTTGTTTGAAAACCCTGATGGCTTGGCACCATTGTAACTCTTGGTCCAGAATGCAGACCAAGGATCTACAATGAATGGGATGAGAGGCCAAAGCTGAATCAGAACTTATCAGTCAGGAACTCAGACAGAGTCAGGCATGGGAACAGGAGCTGATTTGAAAACAGAACTTCAACTTGAAACCCAATGAGTGCTAGCTTGCATTTCTCACTCAGTTTAAATTCACCTTATTCACTTGAAAATTACACTACACAAGTGGTGTTTTTGATAGGAATTATAACATCTAATAGTCTGGAAAATAAACACTAGGTCTAGCCCAAGGGTACCAGATAGTGATTTTTTTAAAGTCAGAATTCAGAAGTTGTATGCTAGTCTTAAATTACTGGTTGGATTCCATCTGGAAAGACATGCCACTTAGCCACACTTTCACTAAGGTTGTCAGGACAGCGTGGAGGAAAAATTAAGTTTAAAAAAAAAATCAGCAGGGATGTAAAAGTTCAGGTTACCCAGAAGGGTGGTAGGATGGAAAGCACACTGGAGAGAAACATTCTTAGTTTATTAAGGTTTCATCCTTTGAGGAAAAACATTTCCAGTGGCCAACAGTGCCAAGAGACGGATGGTTTGTGTAAACACTGGAACGAGTTTAAAACAAATACATCAAGTTATGATCTAGAAAGTACTGCTGGAGGACATGAAAATTCACCTAATCCAAGAGATGGGGTAAATACTTCAAAGACCAAGTTTATAGGAAAATGGTAATATTTGGATAGCTTGTTCAACAGGCCTACGTGAACCAAATGAAAATCACAGTAATTCTTAAATTTTAGAAAAACTGGAGGCAATTTCTGCCCACTGCTCTTCTCGAATGGTCCACCTTCCAGGAATAAAAGAACAAAGTAAGTAGCTGAAGAATTCAGATTGAAGTTTTATCTGAAGGACACCAAGTTCAGAGCACTTTAGCTGAAGAATATCTAATAATAGGTGAACATGCAGGGTACATATGGTAAAAGTCAATTTCTGATGCAGATCAGTTTTACAAAAAACTGGATCATTCCATAAGAGTTCCATATGCAGCTGCAAGATTAGTGCAAATCACTCAATTACTTCATTATGAAGTTCTCCAATGCAAGTCTCAGGCAGTGTGCCCCAATAACATCTACTATGCAATATTCAAAGAAAAATATAATGGAGAAGATCCAGTGACCAAAATTTAATAGGCTAACTAACTCAAAATAAACAGTTTCAGGTACCATATTTTAGCTGTTGAGATACAAATCTTGATCATGTAATAATCAAACTACAGATAGGTGGTTTCTAGCAAGCAGGGTACTGCAAACAATCTTAAATTACAAATGTGGACATGATCTCAAATGCCAGTTGCTAATTTTTTAAAAAAAGAAATGCTCAGTATTGCCAGCAGGTTATAGCACGGTAATGCTTAGTTTGTCTTGTACCCTGTTCAGAGAAATACTTAATGACTTTAGTAATCAGTTTATTACACAGATTAATCATTTTGAACATACAAGCTCCAGGAGAGCCTTTGGGTCATTAAATATACACAAGTTCAGTCATGAATTTTTATCCTTACATCCAGGTGAGGCTAAGATTAGTTAACAAAAACAAAAAAAAAAGAAAATTAGAGTTATTAGCAAGTCATTCATTGCAAGCCAAATATAAACCAAAGAGGTGTAGGAAAATTGAATGATTGGCTAACTAATAACTCTAATCCATTTAACTGTTGAGGGAGACAATTCAAATGACCATTTAATTTCATAGGACAAGTATGCTTTCAATTTTCCATTCCAACGTTTAACTAGAATGTAGATTTGCATTCTTCAGCATAAAAACTGCAAAACATTTAACAAATTAAAGTTCTTCATTCTATTATTCATAACCATTATGAGTTTAAAAGAATTCCAACATACATTTATAAAAGGGAAAGTTCCCATCCTCGGAAGCACTCAAACCCTGAATTTTTAAACAATCTTGTTACAATGAATAGGAATGCTTTTAGTCTCACAAAACTGTTATGATTGAAGAACTGGACATTAACACTTGCTTTGTAAGTAGTCAGAATTTCAAACAATTGAGAGGGGCATTTCTATCAGCTGTTCCAAATATGTACACAAAACAACGCAGCACTGCTGGATCAGGTGAACATGTGCACAGGGGAAAGAGGCGTGGGCTCAAAGAAAGCAGTCAAATGGAAACCAAAAAAAATTGTTTTGCAAGTTCCCCCAGCTGTATTTTAAGAGGTTCGTCAACATTTTTATGTAATCACATTGCATACTTCTGAGTCCATTCCCGAGCTATTCTGTTGTACCTGGAAGTAAAAGAGAAAGATTATAGAAGTAAAAGCAAAAAAAAAACACTTGTTCAACTTAAGATGCACAGGGAGTAGGCATTCAGATCACTGTGTCCATTCATCAAAAAACCCTCAAATCAATCCTAATTTTTTTTGTGCCCAATGGGTTTTATAAGTTACCATCTAAAAAACACAAAACAGACAATTGGCTAAGGTGAAATATCCACATTACCAATTGTGATATAATGTTTCAGCATTTACTCAGTTGAGAATGTCGTTCACGAGAACAAGCAAGAATAAAACAGCTCAAATCTCAAATACCCTTAAGTTGCTGATTTGATGGCAGCTGAAGAGGGCAACTAAATAGGAATGGGTATCCACTGGTCAGCATGGAGGTGATGGGCTCCAAGCTGTACAACTATCACTACACTTTACAAAAAATTTTAAAATACAAGTAATAGGTCAAGAAGAAATTCATGATTGGAGCAAAATTCACAAACTTTCACCACGGATTGGGAATTATATTAGTATGTAACTGGCAATCTGAATGGATGCACAAGCAACAGCTTACTTCAATTAAAAACATTTCAAAATTCAAGGCCACAAACTATTTTGCTCAGGTAGCACAATAGAACTTAAGTATTTAAAGAATTTACTCACTTTTCTCTATCTGTTTTGTAGATACGTGCAATCTCAGGCACTAGGGGATCATCTGGATTTGGATCACATAAGAGTGAACAAATGGACAAAAGAACTGGAAAAATAAAAGTTAAAATGTAGTTAAAAATGCTTACAATTTCATTATCCATGGCTAAACTACCATTCACAAATACCATAAATGCATCCAACTGTGGCTAGATAGGTGTTACTTCACCTAAAACAGTACCAAGTTCCTATGCTATTATACACCAACAAAATTTAGAGCAACTGAATAAATCATGACCCAGTGGCAAATTAAAAATATATTTCTGGTAAAATATTGTGAAAAGGAAACTTCGACGCAATCAATTAATTAATTCAATTGCCCGAATAGTTACAGCTCATATTTGGCTAGCTGCACTCCCAAAATTGGCAAGTACAGAGACACTTGCTGTATTGGTGTTACTAGTTCTACTGAAACTACTCATTTACCAGAGGCTGAGCCCTTACAGTGAATGGTTTCCCGTTGTACCTTCACCTGGGATGACTGCCACTCCAACATTCAAACAGCACACCAACACTGAGGGCAAAGTGGTCCACTTAATTAGCATCTCAATGGAAATTTATTTGCTTCTCAACCAGCACTACATAGGATGTTATATTGTACCTCATCTATAAAATCCAATGCCGTTACTCACTGGGATATTCAATGTTCCTCCCAAACCCTTATATTTGCAACCAATGCACATTAGGGTTTCAGGTACACAAAAACACTGCTTATTCACCCAGTCACAAAACATACGCAGCTGATAGATAGCCCTCAGTGCCTCACAGGGATCCAGCTGAGCTATGAAATTATTCCAAAATGCATCATATTTAGCACAATTGTCACAGAATACAATTGTTTGACCTCAGTAGGAACAAAGGACCATCCCAACATGTTGGTCAGCAGTACCTGTTACCATCTACATATAGATGCATCTGCAATATTTTCATCTAACTTTCTCCTTCCTGGCATTCAGACCTCCATGAACCAGACAAAACATTGACAGTACTTAATAAATGCAATTCTGTTTCCAGTGTAGAAATGACTACAAACTGATTGAATATTTACTTTCAATCAGCACTACTCAGTCTACAAGCTTTTGGTATCTACTTTCATCAAGCACAGAGGCAGAATTTGAAAATTTTAATCTAAACAGTATCTCATGCTTTGACTTAAGCACTTTACAGGCTTCAGAATTAACATGGAATTCAGCAATTTCAGATATCAACCATTGCACCCATTTCTCTCCAACAGCCAAAGAGTAGGTGCTGGCATTCGGTTTCATAGTATTAAGTCACAGTTTCACAAGACTCATTGCTGCTTCTTGCTTGTTTCATTTACATTAATCTTTTAATTAGGTCATCATACCAACAGGTCTTTTTTTCCTTCAAAACAAGCTCTTTGCTTGTTTATAAACTTGTGTCCAATTATACCTGAACTAGCATTATTTCTAGTAGACGACTGATCAGAGTACTTCCAGCATCTCTAGGTCTTTACTGCATACTAGCTTATTGCTGGTTCTGCAAACAGTTAAAAGGATTCTTCAATTCACAAAAGGCATCAATTCTTGGAAAACATCTTGGTAAGTAAACATTTGTAACTTAAAAACAGATAAATGCATTGCCAGTGTTTCAGTGTCTGTAATAGCTAATGTTATTCGTTAGTTTAAAAAACATTCATAAATAAAACATTGTTATAGTGAAAACTTGTAAAGCAAATAATTTTAAATTCATAAGAGTGGGGCATATCAACAACCTATTCTAGCTAAAGACAGATCTCAATTAGAAAGATGTTTCATTTCTAACGCTGCATAAATAGTAATAAATAGAAATTTGCTGCCACAAATTTCACAACATGTGGTAATATTAAACCTGATTCTGAATATGAATATTTATATAGGATCTTCAATATTGGCTATTAATATACATGATTTCTGGTAAAAAGACATGATAGCCAAATTAAATGCTGTGCACCACTTTTGAGGTGGAAGGAATCAACAAAATCTCACCATTCATGACAGCTATGGCTCTAGTTTCTTTTGGAACATGCAGTAGGTATTTTTTTTTTAAAAAAGCCTAATCATTGTTGTAAATAATCTTGGAGAAAGCCTAATGACGTATACTGGGTTTATATCACTGTCAATTACTTTCCAACATTGCACAGGAAAAAAAGGCAGAAATTGAGGTAAGACTTCAGGAGATTGTGTCTTTAAATTTTCAGAAATACAGAGATTAGACCTTTATTTGATAGTTACTATAGGCTCAAAGAATCAGACAGTCGTCACTTTACAGGGTGCCATCATTAAAAGGCTTAATTTTCAGCACAGATATTTTGCAATCAAATTAAACGCCAAACTTATTGCATTCTACACAAGTAACACTTCAAGTGTACCAGAAGTAAACAGTCATGTAAAGTTTCAAATTCTAAGCCACCTAACTGTATAAAGTTTTCCAGGTCACATTTTTATTACACTAAAACTAATTGCAAGGACATATTACAACATTGACACTGGGATTCATGACAGTACTTGTAATAGCAAAATTGGAATGTCATTCAATTCAAAACCCAAGAATATCAGGTAATTGAAATCAGAATAGTGGCTGGGGGAGTAATGGGTTATTATTATCTAATTCTGACAAAATCAAAATATTGCTAACTGTAGATGTGCTTGTAAATAAATGAGTGAACAGATCCTTTCACAGAAGTTTGCCAATAAGTAATGCACATTAGTTAAGCTATTAATCCACGAATATGCATATTGGAAGTAGTTCACCTCATTTTGTGCTGTTACAGAAGTCAAAGGCAGTTCTCAGCAGTCCCATTCCTCTTGCTGCCTCCCAAAAAAAAATTGTCACATGCCTATCGACTCCCACCAATTCACCTACCATCCACCAACACTAATGGGCAGAAAATATAGAAGCCTGAAAGCACGTACCACCAGGTTCAAGCTCAGTTTCAGTCCCAATATTATCAGGCTCTAGAATAGACTTGTATCACTAGATGAACTCTTGGCCTCAGTCTACCTAGTTATGATCTTGTACTTTATCATTTACCTGCATTGCACTCTCAGTTGCTTTTACACTTTATTCTGCATTATTACTTTACCTTATTTTAGCTCAATGCACAGTGTTATGATTTGATCGGTATGAACAATATGAAAACCAAGCTTTTCACTATCTTGGTACATGTGATAATAATAAACCAGTAATTGCTCCAAACCGTGTGGCAGTAGCACGAACTGGTAGGCCACTGTGCTCCTGATAAGCATTCCATATGCATACAAGGATTAACTTAACTTCTAAGCAACAGCAAAGCAATGGAATGTTTTGTGATTTTTTTTTTGCATATACTGTCAATTTTAGTTTAATAAACATGGGACAAATTTAGCATTAATATTTTATATACTATGAAGGTCACCATGGTAGCATAGCAGTTAGCACAAAGCTATTAGAAGTTCAGATTTCAATCCTGGTGCCTTTGTAAGGAGTCTGTACAAC
The DNA here is from genome assembly GCF_048418815.1 of Hemitrygon akajei. NCBI lineage: Eukaryota > Metazoa > Chordata > Chondrichthyes > Myliobatiformes > Dasyatidae > Hemitrygon > Hemitrygon akajei. The sequence goes on from NC_133138.1 coordinate 51,233,379, forward strand.
CTCCTCATAGAATGCATGGGTTTTCCCAGGGTTCTCTGGTTTTAATCACACGGTCCAAAGAGATATAGTGTGGGTTAATTGGTCATTTTAAACTATACCTTGATTAGGTTAGGGTTAATTTGAGGTTATCGGGGGTTGCTGGTACAGCGTTGCTCTAAGGGCCTAGTCAGCGCTGTATCGCTAGAGCCCATAATATACCTAACAGTAATTAACTCATGAGCAGCAACTTTAAACTTTCTTTTAAATTATTAAAGATCGCAATTGTTTCCGGGCTCCCACTCATGGCAACTCTAGCAAATAACAGCATCTGAAGGTGCCACTCTGGGACAGCAACCCTAATTAAATACATACAAGACAGAAATACAAACCCCATTTCCAGAAAAGTTGGGATATTTTCCAAAATGCAATAAAAACAAAAATCTGTGATGTTAATCCACGTGAACCTTTAGTTAACTGACAAAAGTACAAAGAAAAGATTTTCAATAGTTTTACTGACCAACTTAATTGTATTTTGTAAATATATACAAATTTAGAATTTGATGGCTGCAACACTCAAAAGTTGGGACAGAGGCATGTTTACCATTGTGTTACATCACCTTTCCTTTTAATAACACTTTTTAATCGTTTTGGAACTGAGGATACTAATTGTAGTAGATTTGCAATTGGATATTTTGTCCATTCTTGCTTGATATAAGACTTCAGCTGCTCAACAGTCTGTGGTCTCCGTTGTCTGATTCTCCTCTTCATGATGCGCCATACATTTTCAATAGGAGATAGATCTGGACTGGCAGCAGGCCAGTCATGCACATGCACTCTGTGTCTACAAAGCCACGCTGTTGCAGCCCGTGCAGAATGTGGTCTGGCATTGTCATGCTGAAATAAGCATGGACGTCCCGGGAAGAGACATCGCCTTGATGGCAACATATATCTCTCTAAATTCCGAATATACGCCTCAGAGTCAATGGTACCTTCACATACATGCAACTCACCCATGTCGTGGGCACTGATGCACCCCCATACCATCACAGATGCTGGCTTTTGCACCTTTCACTGATAACAATCAGGATGGTCGTTTTCATCTTTGGCACAGATAACTCAACGCCCGTTTTTTTTCAAAAACTAGCTGAAATGTGGACTCATCTGACTACAGCACACGGTTCCACAGTCTTTCGGTCCATCTGAGATGAGCTCGGGCCCAGAGAACTTGCCGGCGTTTCTGCACAGAGTTGATGTACGGCTTCCTCCTTGCGTAATACAGTTTCAAGTTGCATTTCTGGATGCAGCGACGGACTGTGTTAAGTGACAATGGTTTTCCGAAGTACTCCCGAGCCCAGGTGGCTATAATTGTCACAGTAGCATGATGGTTTCTTAGGCAGTGCTGCCTGGGCGTTCGAAGATCACGCGCATTCAACAGTGGTTTCTGACCTTGTCCTTTATGCACTGAGATGTCTCTGAATTCTCTGAATCTTTTCACAATATCATGTACTGTAGATGTTGAAAGACCTAAATTCTCTGCAATCTTGCGTTGGGAAATGCTTCTTTTGAACTAACAATTCTCACACGAATTTCGGCACAAAGGGGTGAGCCACGACCCATCCTTGCTTGCAAAGACTGAGCCTTGATGGATGCTACTTTTATACCCAGTCATCATACCTCACCTGCTACCAATTAGCCTGCTTAATGTGGAGTCTTCCAAACCGGTGTTACTTGAATATTCTGTGCGCTTTTCAATCTTATTTTAACTCTGTCCCAACTTCTTTTGTTGAGTGTGTTGCAGCCATCAAATTCTAAATTTGTGTATATTTACAAAATACAATTAAGTTGGTCAGTAAAACTATTGAAAATCTTTTCTTTGTACTTTTGTCAGTTAAATAAAGGTTCATGTGAATTAACATATCACAGATTTTTGTTTTTATTGCATTTTGGAAAATATCCCAACTTTTCTGGAAATGGGGTTTACACTGCAAAATAGTTTGACAAGAATATTAACTCTGTAGAACTGATGAAAGGTACACAATGAATAGTTTTACATCTGCTTTACTAAGAAATGCACTATGACAAAGCAAAATGTCATGATTTATCATATTTATAGGTAGAAACAATTTATCATGAGTGAAGAATTGTTTACTTATGATTGAGATTTTCCATTTGAGGAGCATGTATTAAGGTTAATGCAGATTGTAATCAAAAAGATCAAAGTACCTTTTGAAATAGTTAATGCTGGGGACCACTGTGACCGTAAAATATCAAGACAGATGCTGCCATTACTGTTAATATTTGGATGATAGATTCTTGTTGTAAATGCAACCTGGAGAGAGACAAACTGAAGTTACTCTCAATGCAAAACCCACAACATAATAAAAACTTACGAATTTCAAAAAAACTTACCTTGGGCGGTTTGAAGGGATAATCTGTGGGAAAGTGAATGGTCAAGAAAAATACACCACCCTGATAGGGGCTGTCGTTCTGTTAAAGGAAAAGTTTCAATGAGTTCAATATAGTTCCAAAGTTGCAACTTCATTCTTTAAGGTCAAAAGGTAGTAATATTTCAACTTACCGGCCCCATTATTGTGGCTTGCCAATGGAACACTGCAGACAAAATTAAAAATCTTAAGTCATATATTAGTGTTGCTGTAGAACAAAATCGAGACAAGTTTAAAAACTGCTTATGATCGACTTACAAAATGTACTTACTGTCATCACCAACCGGACCTGCTGAACACTGTGCTGGCGGATCTCGGGCCAAATCATTCAACTCCTAAAGATCAAATAGGAAATACTATTGAATGTTTGCATTCCAGAAGAAATGGTGCCAAGTTTGAAATATGAAAGTAATTGTCAACTGTGTGAAATAATCAATTAACTTCCAAGTTATATTGAAAAAAATAGTCTATTTCTGACCACTGGATATACAGTCGGCCCTCTTTATCCACGGGGGATTGGTTCCGTGATCCCTCGCGGATACCAAAATTCGCGGATGCTAAAGCCCCTTATTCAACCTGTTTAATGCGGTGGACTTTAGGACCCAGCAGAACCCCAGACCTTATTTAACCGGTCTCAGTGTGGTGGACATTAGGACTCAGCGCCAGAACTCTGAATGCACAGTGTTTCTGTTCACGAAAATAATCATGATCGAAAATAAAGTGGAAATAATAAAGCGATCGGAAAGAGGTGAAACACCATTGGTCATTGGAAAAGCATTAGGCTACGTCGGTCAACGATCAGAACAATTTTAAAGGATAAAGTGAGAAAGGCTCTGCCCCAATGAAAGCTGCAATTATTACTAAGCAACACAGTGGTTTAATTATTGGGTTTTGGGGTTTTTGATCCTCCACATCAACCCAGCACAGTGGAGAGCACACTCGACAGCAAACTGTCCCCAGAACTAACGTTCCCGAGCCCGGCACTGAAACATACGTTCTTAAGTGTTTTATGTGCATAGAAAGGTAAAATATATACTAAGACAAATGTTTAACTAACTGACACTAAATAATACCGGATGTACCTGTTGCGATTTACTTAGTAACAGAACTTCCGATTTTTTGATCCCGATCCACGATAACCCACGTATATCCTCCCATATACTTTAAATCATCTCTAGATTACTTACAAAACCTAATACAATGTAAATGCTATGTAAAATGGTTGTTATACTGCATTGTTTAGGGAATAATGACAAGAAAAAAAAGTCTGTACGTGCTCGAACAACAAGTGCTGGAAGAGTACTTCCGGGTTTTTGCGATTCACGGTTGGTTGAATTTGCGCATGCAAAATCCGCGGATAAGGAGGGCCGAATGTACCACGGGGCTAATGCAATCAGTCAACATTCCAGCTATGATCCCAAAAATCTGCATTTGGAACAAAGTCTCTAACCAAGCTGTTCCATTTGAGTTACAATACTAGTATCCACCTAAGTGAGAACATTGCCCAGATAGGAACTTTTCACAAAAAGGTGCAACAAATTCAATCTACCGTAGTTAATTACTGCTCTACCAATAAACTGATGGAAGCTATTATTGATAACACTATCAAGCAGAGCTTACTCAACAATCTACTTGCCAATGGACAGCTTCAAATTTCACCACTGCCATAATCCAAGTATAAAAGCAAAGAGCCAAATTTCATGTGCAAGTTGGGAGGAATGGCTTTGGACATCAACGCAGCATTTTGACTGCATGGCTTTAGTAAAACTGAAGTCGATGGGTAACTAGTAGGAGGAATCATACTTCATGGAAAGGAAGATGGCTTAGTTGAACCTCGGAGCACTTCTACAGGATGGATCACTGACATTTCTTCCATAACACTTAACTTTCTGATGATTATGAGATATTCAATTCCATTTACAACTCCCCAGTAAATTAAGTAGCCAATGCCTGCATGCAACATGACCTAGAAAATATTCGATACAGATTAAGTGACGCACCTTTGCCTGACATCGACATCACCAAGTCTAAACGCCTTTGACATTACTACCAGAGTATACTATCATCCAGGACAAAGCTGCCCACTTATTTGCCAACCCGTTACCCCAAAGGGACCACCCACCACCAATACAGTGGCTGCACCTTCAAAACCTGTTATTGAATTTTAGCACATGAAAGATACCAGGAACCTGTAAACATTACCATCTGCAGAGTCTGATCCAATGCACACACCTTCGACTTGGAAATGCAGTTACTTTAAACCATATGAACATATGGTATTAGAGCAGAATCATGTCGACTCCACCATTTTCTTTTCTATCTCAACCACATTCTCCTACTTTATCCCCATAAACTTTGATATCATTACAAATTAAGCTATTAAACTTAGGTTATGTCCACACTAGACTGGATAATTTTGAAAACGCTGGTTTTGCGTAAAAACAATAGGCGTCCACACTAAGCATTTTAAAAATTATCTCTGTCCACATTAAAACGGAGATTTCGGCAGATCTCCTCCTACTGCGCATGCACAGGACACATCTACTGAAAACAAGCAACATGTTTGGTGTTGAATCTCACCGTGAAAGTGCGCATTTGTGCAGTTACAGACTAGAAAAACGTAAATGACTGACAGCTGTTGGCTCTCACGCAGGAGGACTTAAAAGTAAATAAAAACTAATACTGGAGCGTATGGAGGCAACTGACAGGGAGTTCACAGACAGTACCACCCGGCTGACAACCAACATTGAAAAACTGACCAACACTGTTGCATTAATAAAGCCCCTCGTTAAATGTATTAAACATATCTGCATCTATATTATCTTGTATTTTCATATAATGTTACATTAGGCTGTTACACATCTATTATCAGAGAAGTACTTGCTTCTTGGTATGAATTGGTATGAAGTAAACCACATACCAGCAAGGACAGAAAACAAGGCAAAGTGAGTACACTTATTTATTCAGTAAGTTATGGGTCAAAGTATTTGGTGAGTACATTTCTAAGTCTTCTGGCTTCAGTCTCGTTGCCGTCAGTTCTGAAATTGTTAGGTTGCATTCAAGAAAACAATGAAATGATGCGCTGCCATCATCATCTGCTCCGGCACGTCATGACAGTGTTTTTAGATTTCTCCAGTTAGCCTGTCCACACTACTCCGGCCAATCCGGCGTTTTCAAAATTACACACCCTGGCAAGGGTTTCTGAAAATCTCCGGTTTCGGTGGACGAAAATGCCATTTTAGTGTGGAAGGAGGGTAAAAATGAAGAGAAAAAGCTTCGGTTACGGATTTATCCAGTTTAGTGTGGACGTAGCCTTAGTTTAAATATACCCAAAGACTCTGCCTCCGCGGCCATCAGTAGCAATGAATTCCACAGGTTCAACACATTCTGGCTAAAGAAATTTCTCATCTGTTCTAGAAGGATTTCTGTTCTGAGGCTGTGTCCCTTTGTCTTAGATTCCCCCACTCATTCTTCTAAACTCCAGTACAGGCCCAGAGCCATCAAATGCACCTTATACATTAATCCTTCAGATCCCAGGATATTCCTCCCCATCAGCCATGCAAACACACTTGCCAGAAAAGTTTTCAAGTGATTCAAGGCAGTGGCTCACCACCACCCCTAGTAAATGCTGGTTTTGTTAGCAATCCCATAATCTAAAAAATGACAAATATAGACAATTATAGTGTCAGGCAAGCACTGGTATTCATCCTCCCCCCCCCCCCCCCCACCCCCCCAACCCCTCACTAACATCCTCATGCTAGTCTCATGGCTGGCTATAACCTGGAGGCATTGCAACCTCTTCCACTGTTTAAGTGCTTTGAATCAGAAATAATTCAAATATTTAAAACAAAATTATCAGTAGCATTAAAAAAAAATTCATTGAAGGAACTGAGTTGGTTCAAGTTACTTAATGGCAGAGCAGGCACACGGGACAAGAAGGCTTTACCCTGCTCCATCCAACTTGGTAACCTCATGAGCACAAAAACGCTCAGTTGCCAGATTAAAAAAAACATCAAGCCCTCAGTTTAGCCTGATAGGAAACAAACCCCAAAATCACTGGCAAGTCCAAAGCTAAATTTGTTAGCACCAGACCTCAATAAGTTCTGTACTTCATGCTGCAGTGCAAATAAATTGCTGGCTAGTGGTCAGTGTGATACATCCATAAAATGCAGATGAAAAGGTTGGCCCACACAAAAATTATACAAAGCCAGTACTCCAATACAGTAGATCCTGGGACACACTGGGACCAGTACATTTTAGCTAATTGGGCCAAAGTTTCATGGAAACAATAAAAATGTTTAGAAATAAACTACAGAACAAATTAGAGCACTACCAATACCTCTCCATTACTATAAAACTGTATTAGTGCCTGATAGTTATTGAAGGTATTCATCCAGTGTACCCTGCTGTGCTCTTTTGATCAAATGTAAATAAATAAAATCAGCACAGACACTGAGTGCTGTCCATTGCTTCATGCAATCCATTCGATGATTGCAACCTCCAAATCTTCATTTTTACCATAACTTGCAACCATCAGGCTCTTCAACAAAAGGGGATAACTACACTCATTCTATTTCTGGTGTCCCACATCAATGGTCTCGCTTTAAGGACTCTACTTTGTTATTTCAGGCTTGTTATTAATTACTCTATTTATATTTGCACTTGCAGTTTGTTGTCCATTGATCCTATTTACAGTCTCTGTTCAATCGATTTGTTAAGTATGCTCGCAAAAAACAAATCTTCAGTTGTATGTGGTGACATGCATGTTGTCTGATAATAAACTTTGAACTTTCAAGATGGCTGCTGACATTTTCAAATTCTTTATAGTTCCTAACTTGGAAGTAGTGAAATTGTTTTATTTTCACTCCTGGCCATTTCTGGCATCTCCAAACCAGAATACTTGAAGCCGCAGTGAGCAAAGCAGTTCCAAATTGCCTTACTGTTTATTTCTCACCAACTATGACTGGCAAAAATCACTGCTTTTCAAACAACCACAAGCAACTGGCAATATTTAAAAACCGTTAGCTTTAAGTACAGCGCAGTATCTAACAGTCACGCAAGTGCATGTGACTGACACTAGTTAGAAACTGTTCACCAAGTCTCTTGGAAGTAGGTACAGAGGAGATGTCAGGGGTAAGTTTTTTTTAAATAGATAAACGCGGAGAATGGTGAATGCATGGAATAGGCTGCCGCCAGCGGAAACAGTAGGGTCTTTTAAGAGACTTCTGGATGGCTACAAGGAGTTTAGAAAAATAGAGGGCTATTGGTAAAGCCTTGGTAGTTCTAAGGTAGGGACATGTTAGGCACAGCTTTATGGTCCGAATGGCTGTATGTTTTCTATGTCTCCTGTCCCAATTATGTGACATAGTGTCCCAAATAAACAAAGGCAAGCCCAGCTATTTTTTCAATTAGTTGTTTAAGAACTGTCCAACAAGCAGCTGCCTTGATTAACTGGAATCCACTGCCTCTGTAAAATAACTGGAAAATGTGGGTTGTAATTAAAACTTCAAGTTACATTTTTAGGCAGTCCTTCAGGATGAAGATTAACATATTCATAATCTGGTTTTCTGGGTTTTGAGATGGCTAACGATATGGGAGCCAGACTCTTCCACAGATAGAGCAGGGAATAATCTGAGACTTGAATGTGCTCAAAGCCATACTTGAATATTCATTGTCCTAAGAATCAGTTAAAATGTTGCATTTTTAAATATTAAAAAATGGGCCTTGTGGACTTTCTGTAAAGAATGCAAAAGATCCCATGCATCAAATCTATAAACAACAAATGTCCTAAGACTTCTAAAAGGTTATTTGATGTTATTTTTGGTGTTTGGAAATTGCTGGATGTACCTGGGAACTAACCTTATAATAATACCAGATTTTTCTTCTGAAAATAGCTGTATAAAAGGGAGATTCTCTTATTTACGGTGAAATACATTAGAGGAGAACATCGATTATAAACTTCAGTTTTGACCAGGTAATAAAAATTAGGACAAAAAATAGAGCAAGAGCATACGGAAGGTTAGAAAGAGGCATCATAAATGCCAGGAAACAACTGTAAGAAAAAGTAAATGTCAGAATCAACTTGAGTTTAGAATAGATGCTAAAATTTATGAATGAAGAAATCACCTTAAAAACGAGACAAATTTTACCCCCCCCCCCCCCCCACCACCTCTAGACCAGTCGCAACAAGAGAACAATCTGATGTTCTAACAAAAGCATTCAATAAAATCAAATACACACATGGTCAGAGTTCTCCAGTTACAATATCTGCAACTGCGGAAAAACAGCAAAATACAAATAAAAATTAAAATTAGCCCAAACTCAGGTTCTTTGTATACCAACAAGCTTCATACTTAATACAAATAATATAGAATTCTATAAATGGTGCTCAAGGAGTTAATTCACAAGACCAAGAGCTAGGTCATTTCAACTCAGAAGGATGCAGAGGTACTCAAGGAATCTACGATGTCTATATTGGCCACAGCCATCTCAGACCGCCACCCCTTCCAAAAGTCAGTCATCTGTAATCCCAAAGGATTGCCCAAGGCAATGCTTGTGTATATATTTAGGTTGAAGGGCTAAGTATAGCAACTTCAAACTTGATCAACTTCTCAGCAACACTAAGAATTCCAGGCAGAGTATGCAAGTTTGGATTAGTTATTCTTTATATATGAACTGTAGTTTAATTCAGTGTCATTTCATGTCAAATGAATTTTACAATATACAATGCCATTCTTTTTAATTCAAAACATATCTGTCATTACAATAAGTGAATTTAGTTAAAACGTTGATTTTCTACAAAATTATTAAAGCTGTGCCAAAGACCCCCTTTCTCTACTATAAAATTCTAAATTGACTGATTTTATTTTTATTGCAATGAGGTGCTTTAAGTGCAAGGACAAATTCTATCATTCTAGATTCAGTAATTTATCAGTCTAAGGGACTGGTTCAGTTACTAATTCATGGTAGATACAGAGAGAGAAACCTTGAAATCGATAAGGGAAATCCAGTTACCGTAGATGTCGGATTATAAGCCGCTACTTTCCCCCCACATTTTGAACAGCTTTGAACACTGCGGCCTTTACTACGGTACGGCTAATGCATGATTTTTTTTTCATGCCGCCAAAAACATTTTGCCTCGTAACAGTAGACCAATAAAATTGATGAGTAGTTCACAGAGGTCCAATGAAATTGTACGATAAATCAAGCGCACTTTCACAATTAAATTATTGTAAATCAGTCATTTGTACTCACCCTCATCAACATGGAAAACACTCGAAGAAAAGCATTGTGCTGCCTTTATGGCAGTTATTTAGTTTATAATATTTTCGCTTAGTAATTCATTTGTTAGTATTTTCTAGTTAAAGTTAGAAGTGTTTTAAGTATATTTGTTTTCTGTACTACATCCCGGGATGCTATGACGTCACATCCGGTTTCGCCGCGTCTTGTGGGAAATACCGGTTTGCGATAAACGGGAAGGTGGGGGGGGGGGGGGGGGAGAGTGCATTAGACCCGAGCGAACGCTGCTTTTAAGTTAAAGGCGATCAATAACTTTTCCTGGTAGGCTGCAGTATATATATTTTTTACCAGTCATTAGGAGATATTGGAATGTTGTTCGTGCACTGTTCAGTAAAAAAGTATACGCAACGTAATTTGTGTGTTACCGATACGTATGTATATTTAAAAGTAGCCGCGTTACAGGCACGGTTCGAAAAAAAGCATTTGCAATATGTATTTGTTTATGTTACCATATGGATTTAATTAAAAGTTAAAAAATCCTCATGTGTAATATCTTTCTGTGTAAATATCTCATATTACAACGTGGGACACCTGCGGCCTAAAATCCGGTGCGGCTTTTAATCAGGTGCGCTCTGTAGTGCGAAATCTACGGTAATCACAATTCAGCAAAATAACAGCTTGCAGTATGTAACATTTTGTAGAGAATTGAAGAAACATCAAGTATGCAAAATACAATATAGCCCTACTGCAAAATACCTTGAAAATTTGTTGGGAGTTATTAAAATGGTACACATCACAATTAGTCCCAAGCAAACCTCCCAGCCTTAACTGCACTTTTCAATTAAAATCTCATGTAAGCAAAAGTTCTAAAGTTATTAGCTTCTGCCTTACTATTGCTTTTTTTTAAAAAATGGCACTCTATATAAGAAAGTCAATTAAAAATTCATACTGTGATTCCAAAATTGAGAAATTTACCACTGACAGGGGATCCCCAGTTGAACTGATACTTGTATAAAAATGTTGTTACAGAAATCCATATTTGGGGATAAAGGGGAAAAGGAACACTTTTCTTCTAGAATAGTAATGAGTACCACTGCTTTGTTACTGATTGACAATTCTGAACTATGGCTTCACTTCATGTAATTACATTTCCACGCTATGTCAATTAAACCTAAGGTTCTCGCCTATAGTTTGTTATCACATGTGGCTAGATCATGATGAATTAAGATCAGAGATCATTTTGCATTTTCTTACAAAGTTGAGGCAAAAATCTAATGAACAAGGATGGTTAAAATTTGGCCGGCATAACTGACAAGTACAAATTATGTTCATGATTAGTAACAAGGTGTCTGCAGACTTCTACCACTCCAAAGAGCCCATACTAATTTTCACATTTATGTACAAGTTAAATTGTAGATGGTATCACTAATTTTTTTTGGATGGGTAATCTTAAGTAGTGGCATCAGCACTGAAATTAAGAGGATGGTCCAAAGTTCAAATCTGGCTTGGTCCCAACCTGGGCAGCAGCAGTATCTGCCTGGAAGACAGACCTGGCAATCTACCTTCATAACTTGCCACAGAAACCCCAAGGATAACTACACTATCGATCCATAGGTTCACCATGAGTTGACAATGACTTGACAACAATCTTAGGATACCTCCTGGACAACCAAGGAACCAGTCAGCTTGAAAGACAACATGAAATAAAGAGGACACCAATTTCTATGGATATTGAAGACTTGCAAAAACCCTGCTTAAAAGCAAGCCTTTGAAAATAGTACGTCCAATTGTAAATTCTTAACCTTTATGTATTATTGTTGACACCACAGTTACAAGTTTGGCCATGCTGTCAGCAGCAACTGTCAACTATTACTGAAATCATGGGCAAGAAATGAAAACCTAAGATTCTATACTGAAGGAAAACAAGCAGTCTAAAATGTAAGCACAAGATTGCCATTGGATGCAAGATGACAATTACAAACATATCCATTTTCATCTGTGCAATTTATGAATAGTACAGATTATGAATAGTATATTCGTCAAAGTACATTCAAATTAAGAGGACTGCAAAGCTTTATCTATGACAAGTAAACAATTCCAATTTCTACAAAGGGGTAGCTGGCTACTACTGTCCAAAATTACAATCAGGTTTAATATCACTGAAATTTGTTGTTTCGTGCAATCTAGAGATTAAAAATTACTATCATTGGCCATTGCTAGCACAATGAAAGTCAACCATATTTAACAGAAATTCCTTGAAGTATCTGCATACATCAATAAGTGATGATCAGAACAAACTCAAAGTTTAAAAGGTGTTGAACTGAGAAAGAACGGATCCAGTTAAAAAATGACTGCTGTTGACAGAGGCCTCTACTTAGCTGCAGGGGCAGCCTACTCCTCTTCAGCACCTTCAGACCTGAATGGAAACAACTTGCTTAACAGGCCAGCTGAATCTACTCGAGGACTGCCTTTGAAGCCATCACCACTTTCCAGCCCAAGTGATTCCACTTAAGGACTAACCAGATGCAGTCACTTAATCTTGGAAGCTATAGCTGTGTTCAAGGTACACACCTTCCCAAGCAGATGAGTAGTTAACATTTAGGCCACTGAGAAAATTGATGAACTAAAAGGCAAGACTGATTTAGCAAAGAAAATTGACGGACTGCTATGCACTATGTCTCATCAAAACATAGCTTACACCTGCTTCACATGACTCTGCTATCCTACCCGAGGGCTTCTCAATTCACTGGATGGACTATACAGCACCCTCAAGCAAAATTAGAGGTGGAGGGGTTGCTCTTAAATCAACTCCTTGGACATGACAGTTCTGGGCAGCTCCTGCTCACCCATTCCAACTACCACAGTTCACTTCTGCTCACCTGATGACAGAATATATCCCACCTCAGCAGGACATGAAGCTAGTACTCAATCATATATACTCTGTGATGAATAGTCTTGAAACAACATGATTCCTAGACACCCCCAATCACTGCTATACAACCAAAGATAACAAATCAAGCCAAGCTGCACCACTGCCTCCCCACGTTCAACGACATAGCTGCTGGTCTAGCTGAGTACATCACCATCAGGGAGTTCACAAGCATGTTGATGACTGTGCACCAAAGGATACTCCAGGTATTCCCAAACTAGAAACCATAGATGAAATGGAAAATCCGCACCTAATTGAAGCTTAAATCTACAGCATTCAAATCAAGTGACTTTGACCTTTATAGAAAATCTAGATACATTCTCCATTAAGTTAGAGATGTCATAAGGCAGTACCAGTCCAAAGAAGGGTCCCAGACAGTCCCTGCATTCAGTTGTGGCAGGTTTACAAGTTATTTATTACGGGATACAAAGTGAAGTCGGGCAACATCACCAACCACAGTACATCCCTTCATGAACTTTAACACATTCTATGCACATTTAGAATAGAAGGGAATAGTGTATCACCACACACTTCAACAGCCTCCAGTGCAATTGAATCCACAGTCAAAAATGCAGACACAAGCAGTCTTACTGACAGCAAACCCACAAAGCATCTGGCCCACCTGGCTATGTCCTTAGATCCTGTGAGGATGGTGGGAGTATTTGCAGACACTTTTAAACGTGACCCTGTGTCAGTTCATTTCCCACCTGCTTTAAGCCCACTAGCGCCATGAAAGATAATGTGCCTAAATGATTACTGCCCAGCAGCTCTGACATCTATCATGTGCTTCAAGAGGCATGTGATGGCACACATTGCCCAACCTTGACCCACTACAACGCTTCTACTGCCAAAAACGGCCTATGGCAGGCACCACCTCCTTGGCCCTACACTCATCCCTGAAACACTTGGATACAAAGTCAACCATTTCAAACTATTGTTTATTGACTACAGCTCAATCTTCAACACAATAATTCTAAGCAATTTTATTACCAAAATCCAGATCCCAGCAGTCAACACCTTGCTGTGTAGCTAGATTCTTAACTTCCACACCAACAAACCAGAATCAGTAATGATAGGCAGCAACATCTGGACCACTAGTGGTCCACAAGGATATGCCCTCAGTCCCCTACTCTACTCCTTGTACACTCATGACTGTGTGACCTATCATCTATAGGTCTACAGATGATACTTGCATCTGTGGGCTATGTCAAATAAGATAGATTCAGGCACAGGAAGGAAAGAGCGTTCGAAGTAAATTTATTACCCAAGTACAGATACGTCACTATATACTGAGATTCATTTTCTTGCAGGTAATTACTGTAGAAATACAGAAGAAAGTCTGAGAGGCAACCAGAAGAAACTCTGCAGATATAAAATAAAAATTAAAACTGAGAATATGAGTTGTGGAGTACTTGAAAGTGAGATCACATGTTGTCCTTAGTGATCAGTCCAGCATTGCTTGAGTAAGTTATCCACATTGGCTCAGGAGCCTGAAGGTTGAGGGTAATAAGTGTTCCTGAACCTCCTTCACAATGTTAGCAACAAGAAGAGAGCACAGCCACACTTTCTTGTGGCAGTGGTCTTTGCAATTGTGTCCAATGGTGGGAGGGCCTTTCCTGTGATGGACTGGGTTAAATTCACCATGTTTTGTAGCCTTTTCAGTTCCTGGGTATTGGTCTAACCATGCATACTCTCCACTGAGCATCTATAGAAGTTTTTCAAAACTTCAGATGGCATGCTGAATCTGTGCAAACTTCTCAAAATAGGGGAGCTGGGTTGCAAGTCACTGACCGTCTCCACCCCAATCCTCATGGACCCTGGTAGTATGGTGTTGAGATAACAATGCTTCCCTAACTGTCAGCAAAGCAAAAAGAGTTGGGGAAAGGGGTAATGCACATTTTCCTATCTACATCAACTCTGTTAAGAGTTGAAAGCTTCAAGTTCCTAGGAAGGAGCATCACTGATAGCTTGTCCTGGTCCAACCATGTAGATATCACAGCCAAGAACACTCACTAATGCCGATACTACCTCAAGAGCTGAAGAAATTTGGCACTACCCCATTAACCCTCAACAATTGTTAATTAATGCACCATAGAAAGCACCCTATATCTGGATGAATCATGGCTTGGTATAGCAACTGCTCTGTACATGAGTGCAAGAGACTAGAGCTGAGGACATAGCTCAGCATGCCACAGAAATCAACTTCCTCCATGTACTCATATATACACTTCTTGCTGCCTCAGTAAAACAGCCAAAGACCCTACCCGCTCCCATCAGGCAGAAGATACAAAAGCCTGAAAGCACATACCAGGCTCAAGAACAGCTTCTGCCCCACAGTTATAAGAGCTGGTTACCTTGTACAATAAATTGGACTCTTAACCTTAATCTACCTGCACTGCACTTTTTCCTGTAGCATTTCATTGGTTTACCTTGTTCTACCTCAATGTATTGTGTGATCTGGCCTGCATGAACAATATACCAGACAAGCTTTTCAATGTGTCACCATAAATGTATCAATAATATCCGATTCTATTTGAATACATGCAGCATCAATCTAATTGCTGCAAAAATTAAAAGTAAATAAACTTAGTTTCTAGTCAACAGCACAAACATTCTTAATTCAGTATAAACAGATTCTCTGTTTTAAGTATACATGTTTAGTATCAGGAAAATGCAGAACAGCTTGCACATTTTTGAAGAACAATCTATTCAATCCGTCCTATCCATGACCTAGGAAAAATCAATACCAGTGAAGTGGGTACATTTGCACTACATTACCTGAATAAACTCTACTATGAAGTTTAAAAAACACACAAATGTTAATAATCCAAAATATTGACTATTTCCCTACAATATGTTTTAATTCATTCAATAGTTTTATTTAGCCATTTTATCCATTTTCTGGGTTTGTTCCTACACTGTATTTTTATTCCTGTTAGGATTACTATGGATTGTTCAAATTTCAACTGCACAGATCATGGATATTATTATATGCCACTTTGCCAAGTATTAATTAAATGATATTCCAAGACTTTGCTCCTTGTCTCAAAAGTTAATTGAAAATTAC
Source organism: Hemitrygon akajei (assembly GCF_048418815.1). Lineage (NCBI taxonomy): Eukaryota > Metazoa > Chordata > Chondrichthyes > Myliobatiformes > Dasyatidae > Hemitrygon > Hemitrygon akajei. The sequence continues at coordinate 51,249,037 of NC_133138.1, forward strand.
TTCATAAAATCTCTGCCTATTAAACATGAAATTTCAAAGTTGCTCATAAATTAGTTAGGACTGCATTCTGGGACAGGCCTGTTCTTGGTCCGCTAAACAAATAGGAAAAATTCAAAATGCTCCAGAAGCTGCCAAGAATAGTCGATAAATTACGTAGATAAATGCTGAGAGCACCAAGTATTTTTCTAAATGGTAATCAATAATTATGCTTCCATTCACTGGGAGTGGTGATATATTTCACCCATCAACCCTGGACATTAGGAACATTAGAAATGACACTTGGAACTTATCTTTTGGTGGCATGATGACAATACCAACAGTTACAGGCTTTTCTAGTCATAATACAAACAGACAGGTGCTTAATGGTGGGAGGCACAATAGTTTGCTGACAATGTTCATCCTAAAGGATGAATGTAGGAAACATTGATCTTAAGGATAATATAGTTTTGCAAACTCCAACCAGAGGTTTAATGGAATCAATTGCAAATAAAATGTAGCTCCTCCCCACAAAAGAAAATTTAGGTCATTGTGCCACAATGACAATCTTAACCATTTCATTTTATTCAGAGGAGCACATAATTGTGAACACCATGTATTCCAAGACGACAAACTTGCATTCTGCAACATAGTACACAATACTTCCCAGAGGCCACCTGCCTTTGTGTCACCAAAAGGTAAGCTTTTATTTTGAATTAAAACATCAAAATGAATAAGGGATGCTTGAGTTGGTGTTTATACTGGGTTGGTGAAAGCTTCACTGCCAAAAGCTACTGTAAGACTGAACCATTCTTGGAAACTGTGTGGTACAGCAGCTGCAATTTGACAGCTGACAAATCAGGGGGTGGGGGGCAATTACTGCTGTCAAAGTCCTTCAGGAAAGTATCCTGTCACTTATGGTCTTAATTGGATATAAGCTGCCTGTTTTGAGTAAACTACATCCAAGTGTACGCTGGGAAAAAAAATGCCCTTTCACTTCTTATACCCACACAATTATTTGAATGAAATCACCTTCTAGCCATCTAAATATTAACTTTTGAAATATTACAATGGAGCATGTAATTTTGATCATCACGTTCTATTTCTTCCACTCTTCAAAACAAAGTTCAAAATTAAACTATCAAAGTATGCAATACATATTGCAGTGAAGCTCCAAATATTTGCTATGCAACCATTTATAAATCAAGCACAATGAAGTCTGCAGATACAGGAAAACCAAAGCAGCATGCATAAAATACTGGAGGAACAAAGCAGAGACTGCATTGGGAGCATCAGACATAATAGAAGATCCCAGCAGATTCACAGATGAAGTGTTGCTTCACCTGGAAGGACTTTTTAGAGCCCTGAATGGAGGTGAGGTAAATGGACAGGTGTAGCACTTTGGCCTTGCAGGAATAGATGCCAGGAGGGTGACTAGTGGGGAGGGATGAAAGGAAAAGGGAAATCACGGAGATCCCTGTGGAAAGCCGGGGGGGGTTTGAAAGAATATATGTTTGGTGGTAAGATCCTTAAGGAGATCATGATAGTTTGGCATCGGTCTATTGGATGCTGGCTCCCATGCTCCCCTTAATGCTCTGGGGGCCAGTTCCCACATGCCCTTAAACTCATCCAGTTTCTACTTTTTTTGAAGCTTACCAAGGTTTTGTTTCTTATACTTCAGTTAATTTACTGGGATCATTAGAAAATTTGTGTATTGCCTAGAAAAAAAACAATTAAATGCTGGAATCCAATCATCCTATAGTCCATACAATCTTCTAATTAGCTGAAGTTTCTTTTCACCTCCACAACATACTTACAATTTATCTACAAGTTTATTTCAGGAAGTACTGGGGTATTTTTGGTTAGAACCTCTGACTTTCACTTTTATGCAGCTTCTTTGCAAACATTGTTTACCTCGCCTTAGTATAACTTCAGTTGGTTCTGCACGTCCCTTGGCTTCTCCAGTGAAGCATGGTGGCCATTTAATCACAACAACACTTATCCTAGCTTACACTAAACAATGAATAAGGAACTACTGAAACAGTTGCACACTCAGGGCTTTGAGACACTTGGATGGGGTTACAAGGAGGCAAATGTTAATATGCACTGCAGAGAGTTCAGCATGTGGTGTACAACACTTACTAAGTGCTCTGTATTAGTTTTCAGATTTCTTACAATTGCTTCATTACAAACCAGAAAATAGTTCTCTACTTAATTCACTAATTTTATCACCAGTCTGACAAATTTACTCACCTTTCACAAACCTTTTTTTCCCCTTTGAGTAGCAAATAATCATAGCCCACACTTGCAGTCGTACAGTATCACAGAAAAGATCAAGTTTACTGGTTCAAGAGCTGATGGTTGAGGAGTAATAACTGTTCCTGAACTTGGTGAGAGTCCTGAAGCTCCTGTACCTTATTCCTGATTGCAGCAGTGAGAAAGGTGCACGGTCCAGGCAGTGGGGGTCCTGGATGATGACTGCTGCTTTTCTGCAACAGTGCACCATGTAGATGTGCTCAATGCTGGGGAGGGCTTTTGCTGTGATAGACTGGGCTTTTTGTATGATTTTCTGTTCAAGGGTATTCGTGTTTCCATACTGAGCTCTGATACAACCAGCCAATATACTCTCCAGCACGCATCTAAAATTTTGATCATATTTTATAGATGTTACGTCAAATCTTCACAAACTCCTATGGAAGTAGAGGCTCTGCTGTGTTTTCTTAGTAATAGCACTTACATGCTGAAATCAGGAATCTAAAATTGCTGACCCTCTCGACCTCTGATGAGGATTGCCTCATGGATCTCTGGTTTCCTCCTTCTGAAGCCAACAGTCAAGCTCCTTGGTCTTACTGACATTGACTATTGACATTGGCACCACTCAGTCAAATTTTAAGTTTCCTTCCTATATTCTGATTCATCACCACTTCTGATTCTGACAATGACAAGTGTCGTCAGCAAACCTGAATATGGCATTGGAGCCTCAGTCATAAATATAAAGTATGTAAAACAGGGGTCTAATCACAGAGCCTTGTGGTGCGTCTGGGCTGATGAAAATGTGGAGATATCAATCTGAACTAACTGAAGTCTGCAAGTGAGGAAATCAAGGATCCAATTGCACAAGGAGGTAGTGAGGTCAAGGTCACTAAGTTTTACAGCTGGAGCATAACAAATCTGCAAGATCAACTAAAACAAGAAGAGTCCCAAAATACTTTGCAAAGCAAAAAGAAAAAAAACCAGAATTATAGGGGAAAGTTGTTTCAAATCTACACTTACCTATAAAGAGCACTCTATGCATCATTTTTAAAGAACATTCATGAGCTTGTCAGCTGAACCAGACAAATTTCCAGAAGCCTTTATATTGAAAAAAAAATCACTTTACATACCACCAAATGCCATTGAAAACCAAAAGCAGCAGCATTAGAATACACTGTTGTAGAAGCTACTTTTAGATCTACAAGAGCTAAAAAAACAAACTCATCTGTATTTTATTGTTTAAGCAAAACTGCTAAATGTGATTTTTAGTGCTACATGACTTCAAGATGAGCCATGTTTTTACACCTAATGAAAATGATATTGTAAACAGTTGTCATGCAAAGAATAGCCAATTTATACAAAAATATCCCATTAAAGCAGAACCAAGATGACAACAAGATGATTAATGTGCTATTAGATAGATTGTGATGCACAGAGCACTCATAACAAGTTAAATGAATAAAGGAACCAAGATGTAATGGGTACAATTTGATACCCATTATGAATATGTAGCTGCAATGGGGATCAATATAAATTTATTATTGAATATGCAACTTTTAGGAAAGATATGCAAGAGGAAAAGTTGACTAGGTAGAACTATTAAATCATGCACCAAGATACAAACCAGTCGCAGAACTCATTTTGGTGAAGTTCAAAGAACTGAAGGATAGGTAGCACTATGGGAATAGTGTATTAAAATAGACTAAGCATACTGCAAGAAAAGGTAGATTTAAAAAAAATTATAAGAGGTATGCTGATAGAATTGTGCAATAGATGAGACTAATCTTCATGAAGATGATCAAGCTGGAAAAAATCAGTATGAGAATTTCAGAAAGCATCAAGGATAGCTTTCCAAAGCAATACCTCATTAATGCCACTAAAAATGTTAGCCACCTTGGACTTCATCATAGTTAAGATAGGTTTAATAAGTTACCTCAGCTAAAGACCCCCAAGGATGTTGTGAGCATAGTGTGATTAAAGTGGACAGGCATGATGGATTAGCAGGAAAAATGTCTGTCACTGCTTGCTTGCTATTCAGAGGAATTCAGGCCACTCAGCAAAAACAAAACACACACAACAACAAACAACAATAGTCCAAAGGGGAAAAATTCCAAGGGAGCAGTAGTTAACTAAGGAAACTCTACAGTACAAAATTAAAAACAAGGACAAAAATGCTAGTGGACTTAAAAGAACAAGATAAATTAAAAATCTAGAAAAGAATGAGAAAACTATTAGGCCAAAGTAGTAAATAGCTCATGAAAATTAACAAAGGGTCCAGGGGATATTGCCTCCAAAAGAAGGAGAATAGAGAAATAGTTATGGGGAACAAGGAAATAGCAAGGGAGTTACAGAAATTGTTTCAATGCAAAATAAAACATTCCATTAATATTGAATACTAGGAACCAATCTATTAAAAATATCAAGCTAACAAACTAAAACTTGACAAGTTTTCTCTTAGATGGCTTATGATCCTCAAAAAGAGGCTATTTAAAATAAATTCTAATTTTCCAAAACAAATTTGGGAAGAGTGGACTGGAAAACTACTTGTGTGACACCATTTTAAAAATGAGGAAGTCAAAGCATGTGTAACTGTATACCAATTTGCCAAATATTTATAATTGGGAAAAGCAGCATATTTGGAAAACTAAACTAATCAAACAGAACTTTGTAAAAAGGAAACATCTCACAAATGTACAATTTTGATTTCAAGTCTTTCCCAAAGACAAGGGAACCATCCACTTTAGTTTGGACTTCCAGAAGGCATTTGGCAGTGTACCTTACCAAGTACAGGTCCACAATCCCTCATCTAAAAACCGAAGTTTTTTTGGCCAACAGCTGATGTCACTCAGGTGTGACGTGGCAGCACTAGCAGAGGCCACCAGACGTCAGTTGTGGCTCAGCACTCGTACTGGTTACACGTGCATTTTGCTGTTCGCTGAAATTTTGTGTTCATTGTTGACTGTGCTTAATTTCACTGTGAAAATGTCAGAAAGAGGTGCATGGGTAACAATGAGAAAAAGAGAAGGGAGCATCTATCATCATCAATAATGCAGAAAGTGGAGTTATTGCAGAAGCTTGATTGTGGTGTGTCTGTGCAAAGTCTTATTGAAGAATATGGTGACGGAACTACCACTGTATATGATTTAAAGAAACAGAAAGACAAGTTACTGAAGTTTTATAGTGATTGACATTCTACATTTATTCCAATAAGTCATTTACCATGTATTTGATTCCATTCGTTCGAAGCTGTATATTTTTATGTATTATTGAATGTTTTTGTTGGAAATAAAATACTTTTCTTGTCATTATTCCCAAAACAATAAAGTATAACAACTATTTACATAGCATTTACATTGTATTTGGTATTATAAGTAATCTAGAGATGATTTAAAGTATACGGTAGGTCTGGAGCTCCGCCAGGTCCTAAAGTCCACCCACACTGAGACAGGTTAAATAAGGGACTTGAGCATATGTGTATTTTGGTATCCGCGGCAGGTCCCGGAACCAATAAGGAGGGATTCTGAAATCCGAAAAATTCTGAATTCCGAAATGCAACTGGCCCCAAGGATTTCGGATAAGGGATTGTGGAACTGTATCAAGTCACAAAAACCCATGGCATTCAAGGTAACGCATTCACATTTGACAGAAAAATAGGTGGGATAGCAAAGTTCACAAGATACTAATAGTGTATTGATAGGTTAAGCAAATTGACAATGGTGTAGAATGGTGTCCTTTTTTGATCTACTCCTATTCCACACTTGTGTCCTTTCTTTTCACATAAACACCTGAACATTAAATGCAATCCCCTGACAGACTGATAACGTGGTATTAAATCTTGACCAAGCAGTCCTTCCAGGTGAGGCGACACTTCACCTGTGAGTCAGCTGGTGTGGTATACTGCATCCAGTGCTCCCAGTGTGGCCTTTTATATATTGGTGAGACCCGACGCAGACTGGGAGACTGCTTCACTGAACACCTACGCTCGGTCCGCCAGAGAAAGCAGGATCTCCCAGTGGCCACACATTTTAATTCTACGTCCCATTCCCATTCTGATATGTCTATCCATGACCTCCTCTACTGTCAAAATGAATCCAAACTCAGGTTGGAGGAACAACACCTCATATACCAGCTGGGTAGCCTCCAACCTGATGGCATGAACAATGACTTCTCTAACTTCCGTTAATGTCCCTCCTCCCCTTCTTACCCCATCCCTGACATTTATTTTCTCTCTCTCTGCCCATCACTGCCTGTTCTCCATCTCCCTCTGGTGCTCCCCCCTTTCTTTCTCCCGAGGCCTCCTGTCCCATGATCCTTTCCCCTCTCCAGCTCTTAGCTTCGTCCCACCCCCTCCGGTCTTCTCCTATCATTTCGCATTTCCCCCTCTCCCTCCTACTTTCAAATCTCTTAGTATCTCTCCTTTCAGTTAGTCCTGACAAAGGGTCTTGGCCCGAAACGTCAACAGTGCTTCTCCTTATAAATGCTGCCTGGCCTGCTGTGTTCCACCAGCATTTTGTGCGTGTAGACGAATTAACTTTCAGCAATGTGCAAATATTGCCAACCCTATGCACCCATCTAAGGAAAAGTAGCCAACTGATCCAAACTGCATTTCCTAGCCAAAGTAGAAAATTAACTCTCATACAATTATAATATTGAATTACTAATGGCTGACATACAACAGCATGCTTTTTAGAATGTTACTCACTAACACTTCAGGTATCAGACAAGCCTCCAAATCATGATTTAACAACTCCATACCAAAATATATTGACATATATCTCTCCTGTGCTCACCTTGAGTTTGCAGAATTTCTCATTTAAAGTATTGCCAGTATTACCAAACATTTTGCTTTAAAAGTGGACCACAGAACATGGCCAATAGACAGAGTGCTCACATTGGGCATAATAGTGGTGATCAGAAATAGAAACAAAATGGATCAGTAAAATAGTTCAAGCGAATGTTTCTGACACTATTTGCTGTCATTACCAGTTTTATTGGTATTCATAGAGAAAATAAAATTGATACTCAGCCTAAAAACCCAATTTTCCTCAAATTACTCGCCAAAGCAATCTGCCAACCCACTGTTGGTATTACATGGTTAATTCTCAAAGCAAGTGCAAGTTCTCAAGATACCAAGAAGCACACTATGACATTGATTTTTAAACAATAGTTCTTGTGGACACAAGCATATATCCTATAGAAGCCCCAATCCCCTGTATTGATGGAAGAATTCAAAAGGTTTATCATTTTTACTAACTTCTGCTAGCATCTACAATTAGAACTCCAGTTTAGTATTTGAAGTCCATGCATAATTTGTTTTCATAGTCCAATTTGTTCTGGCACTTGAGTCCAGAGCATCATGCTGGGTAAACTCCCACACAATTTCAGACCCCAATGATTTAATGCAAAATGCACAATTTAAAGAGGCATAGGGAAGTGTTTTGGCTTAAAAATTATTAGCCATTGGTTTAATGCTGAGCATTTAATTGAAGTTCATAGCTTAAAACTCACTGCAACTTTGTCAGCTTTCAGGAGCATTTCAAGGATAGGGCTCCTAATTTGGGCCATCCAAGCTTGAGTTGCTGCATTCACGATGCTCCTGAATCATAGCTAGGGAAACCCACCACACAATCCAGATAATTTCAAAAAAAAAAGCTACATGTTTAAAAGCATATTTAACAGTATTTCCACTTGAGGTAGAGTACCATTTTACTCAAAAATGCAATATTTGGATCCCAAAGGGTTCAACCAGAACTGTATCTCTAAACCTACTTGCTTACTTTTAGTACATTTCCTCAAAGTCATGCATGTTGCCAACAGATTTATAGATAAAGGATTGGATGTGGAGTGCATAGTTAGAAGTCACTAATTAATCTTATCATGCCTGCAATAATAGCAAATTATCTTCAACTTTTATATGAAATTCAGTCTCTCTTCCCTGTCTTCTGCCTTCTCCCTACCACATACACAAGCTTATTTAATGAAAATACAAAACCTGGAACAAAGCAACTATTAAATAATATTTCTGATTTCTTGGACAAGGTCAACATCATTGTGCATCCTTAATTGGAAGTGTGAGGTAATCGCCAACATTGCAATCTTTCTGGTGACCATATATCCCACCAGCAAGAAAGGGAGTTTAAGATTAGACTAGTAGGACTTTGAGGACACACAGGTTATATCCCTATCTGCCTGCCACTCTTTCTTGTATCTTGTTAATCAACTTCAGAGTATCTTGTATGCGTACAGTGCATCTGGGATTCAGCAAATTCATTAAATGTACCACTAATACTATCCTAACTATTCATTATTGGTGCAAATATAAAATGTTGGAAGATAAAAGTTTTAGAACATACTTCAAAAAACACCTCAAAATCTGCTGTTTCACACATTAATTAACAGAACATTTTAATGTTTCAATTTTTGTAACTAGCATTTCAATATGCTGCTACCTTTTTACCTTATAAACGTATAATCACAGCACAGAAACAGGCCATCTTGGCCCTTCTAGTCCGTGCCGAACGCTTACTCTCACCTAGTCCCACCGACCTGCACTCAGCCCATAACCCTCCATTCCTTTCCTGTCCATATACCCTGTCCAATTTTTTTTAAATGACAAAAGTCGAACCCGCCTGTACCACTTCTACTGGAAGCTTGTTCCACATAGCTACCACTCTGAGTAAAGAAATTCCCCCTCGTGTTACCCCTAAACTTTTAACTCATATCCTCTTGTTTGAATCTCCCCTTCTGTCAATGGCAAAAGCCTATCCATGTCCACTCTATCTATCCCCCTCATAATTTTAAATACCTCTATCAAGTCCCCCCTCAACCTTCTACGCTCCAAAGAATAAAGACCTAACTTGTTCAACCTTTCTCTGTAACTTAGGTGCTGAAACCCAGGTAACATTCTAGTAAATCTCCTCTGTACTCTCCTTTTAACAAAACTATTTGATTAAGATTGTCACACACAGTTTGAATCAGAACCAGTCTTGTTTCTAATCCAGACACAGCCAACAGGGCAGCATGAATTAAGAATTCTGGTTAGCTGTTCCCATTCCTAATATTAAGATGGCACCAATCACCATGCATCCCCCTTCTCTTGTACAGAGACGGGCAAAGCAAACAGCACCTGCTTCACTTTTCAATTTCAGCACGAGAAGTGCTATGGGGAGTAACTAGTGTATTTTGAACTTCAGTCATGATTGACAAGAGTGCCAGCTGAGTGCCTGCTTTGAGCTTCTTAGCACTGCAGCAAATGCAGAGTTCTCATTCCCAACTCAGATAGTGCAAACACTAGTGTCTAGGGAGCATCTTCTACACAAGATGAACTTGCCCAATATTCAATTTAACCCCACAACAAAGGCAACAGGTAGTGCACTGCAATATGAAGATATTTGCACATGCCTTACACCAACCAATTGGCAGACAATTGTTTTATATAGCTGGTCCAAATGTATTTCTTAATAACAAGCATTTCTTCTCCAGAATTTTTCCAAAATCACTGCTCCAACAATTAACTGAAGTAGCAATTTATACACAGAATAGGTTGGACCCAGGTAGAACTTTGTCACAGTATATAAGACCACAAAATTGTATATTTAGACAAATTTAATAGTCAAACTTCCGGCTCGTAAGGCCAGAATAACTTTAGAGCATCCCTACCCAATATTTCTTTTTGAAGTGAAAACAAGTTCATGTCCAAATATTTCAAGTATTTTGTTCTTTATTGTCTCAAAATTCCACAACTTACTCGGCTATTTGATGGCATCATCTTTCTCTACTTTCACAGTATTTGTTATCTTAAGGAGACAGTATCTCAATAGCAAAAAAAAACAAGCAGCAGATTTTATGACAATGCCCTTGATTTGCTGCTGACAGGTTGAACCAAAAAGTTATCCTAAATACCATTTAAGAAATTAAACAAGACAAACTCTCACCCAATAAATTGTGTTTAGTTACCACATTAGAAATGCCCGTATCCTTCCAGTGCCTCCTTCAGCAAAATACAGAAGCACGAACAGGAAGCACCGAAAGCTGTTAATTGGGAATAATCAAGGTAAAACAGTAATTCCATGCCTTCTGATAATAAGACTGATCTCTTATTTACAGATACGCAAAGTATAAAAAACTTGGAATGAAAGTGTCATAATTGAAAAATAAACTTCATTAAAACTCATACAGAGAATAGTCACTGAAGTTAAAGTAATCTTTCTATGAAGGATTCCAATTTGAATATTACTGAATTAGAGGTACTTGGGAAAAACTAAAAACCACTCAGGCCAATACAAATCCTGCAAAAATACTTATTTGCTATAACCCATTACTGTCATACACCTGAAAAATTGTCAATTTGATAATAAATATCTTTCAAGACCAGAGTATAAGAATACAACTATTGCCCAAGAAAATTATCCTGATCTAAACAAAGTACAGAGTTGAGACACTGCAGCATACCTTGACCTGAAAATAAACTTTCTGATCAATTTTCAACTGACTTAAAACCCATTTTATAAAAGATCAGGTAGTGAGCCTCTACAGTGGATTAAAAAAAGTTTTCAATCCATGATCCATGTATCTATTGAGTAAATGGTTAAATGATGGCAAAAGTTTAAAATTAAATCAGAATTAGGCACAAAGTTACATAAGTACTGGTTAGAATTAAAAGAATATCATGAGAATTTATATACAGAAAATTTGAATACAAGGAGGAAGTACTTAGTAATACAAATTCATCAAATTACCACTGCCACGTGAAAGTTGATTTGCAGCAGTAGTACAGTGCAAAGACAATTATCATAAATTACAAGAAAATGCAAAGAAATAACAAGGTAGCCTTCATGGCCGATGTGAATTAAATTGTGATGATGCACTGAGAGCATTATTTGTTGAACCAATTGTTCATACTTTATTTCTATCATGGCTGGTAGAAACACTTCAAATTAGATACATTGACAAATGAAAGACCCAGTAAATTTGTGGGCAAGAAGATATACAATGCATAGTCAATTTTACCAAATCCACTGAAATATTGCATCAGGGATCCCTTGCAAGTTAAGAATTCTATTATTTACTTCCAAGAGCATGATCAAGTAGACTGTGCACCATATCGTAAGTGTTGAAAAGAGCTGAAAGAAGAAATTCAAGGATACAATATTTGTAACGTTCTGAAATAGTTACTTGCACCTTGATGCACTTTGATTGTTCAGCAAAAATTGCAGAATAAATCCACTTTTTCCAATACAAAGGAAAGGCATTTTATCTAATAGTGTAGCAATTAAATATACTGCATCTGTTCAAATCAAAATCCCAGAGGCCACATTTTACACTGGTAAACATGTTAGCCATATCCCAAAACACCTCAGATACACTGAGTTACACTTTGATGCAGGGAAGCAGTATGAAAAGTGATCAGAAAGAAAAAGATGGGAAAGAGCAAGAAAGACATTATTTGGAAGCCTATTCAATACATTTATCAACCACCACTTCAAATAATATTACAGACCTTAGGGCCTTGGCATATGGCAGGGCTTAAAGAAAACCAGAGCTTCTTTGTTTAAAAGGACCCAATAGATACACCAAAAAGGTATGATAAAACTAGGACATATGAAATGATGAAAAGTTTTGGTCCACACTGCTGCAGCAGGAGTCAAAACATAATGGCAAAAAAAAGATGCAAAGAATACCCTATTTTAAAACATGCCCTCACAATTTTGTAATGTGTTGAATTATGCATATACACCAAGATAATTAAACTGGGGAAGTCAGAATGAACAATTAGAAAATTCCAATGATTTGTTTAATATTGGGAACTATACTGACACTTATTCATCTGGTATAAAAATAGCCCAATACCTCACTTGTCAGTGATATCCATATATTTACCAGTGAGTGAAGAATAGTTCAAAAATAACTCTTCATCTGACAAGCTTCCATCATCCAAGTTTGAAATAACTTCAAGAGAAGCTGAATCTCTATCAAACATTGTCTGCAATCAATGGATCTTCAATATTAAATCTCACAAAGTAATACTATAAATACTTCCAGCTTAACAAGGAAACTCATGTACTTAAATATCAGTTGTCTTTCACGACACCCTCTCCAAATTATGTTTGCCTGACTCCTCCTCAGTGGTGGAAATTGTACACAATATTCCAATTTCTTCTAAGGAATGCATAAGGTATTGGCTTTTGCATGGCAGTTCAAACTTGCTTGATCTTGCCAAATGTCAGGAAAAAAAGTGAAACCTACACATTTAAAGATATCCAGTTCTGAAAACAATATTAAATTTATTATTTAAAAGCAATAAAGCAAAATCTTCTTGAATATCAACAAGAGACTCTAAAGAAAGCTAGATAAAGCAGTAAAAAGCATTTCAGTGAAAAAAAATCACTGTTTTCATCCTTTTCGGCTGAAAGAGTAATGCAATCAAATGAAGAGGTACAAGGAGAATCCAGTTTTCACAAAAGCTGCAGATTAAAGGATATGGAGGGCAAGTCGATGGGAGAATTAGATTATTAGAATTAAACATTTAAATTCTATAGATTTTGTTGAGTGACAGAGTTACCAGAAATCCAAGTTTCTTTTTTAAAGTGGCACAGGAACTCCTCTTGATCAAGCAGATTCGATCCAGCTTGAAAAGGTCACTAAGTCAAGACTCAAATAACCATACTTCATGATAATGAAGTACTTAACATGCAAATTCAAAAGAAAACAATCCATTTTTATTGTAATTCGCATTTTGATATTTCCTTGGAAATCGAGGGAACAACCTGCATTCAAAATTATCATCACACAAGTTTCCAGCAAATGATATCAGCCTCAGGGCTGGCAAGAACAAGTTTTGCTGAAAAAATAGTTCTGAAAAAATACTACCAATACTGCCCAAGGAAGAACACCCGAATTTACCAACACAACTTTATTTTTGAAGCCAAACAAAAATCTAGCTTTCCTCTATTACCAATCATAAAATGCGAATACTAGATCCAGAAATAACTTGTTTAAGTGACAAATCCAATCAAAAGCCTATACTTACCATCTGTATTAATCAGTGGAAAATGGAGGTACCGGTAGAAACACATTGGCTAAAACGCAGAAAAAAGGCCAAACTTTTACCTCGAAATGGATGCTTATTCTACTCATCCAACAGCCGAACCCAAACATTAAATCCTCGAATTCACTAGTTATAGCTTGTAAACCAAACCAGCTGTCTAGATGTCCCCCATATCAAAAAGTGAAAACCGAAAACTACCAGCACATTTTCATAAAAGCTGTATCTCACCACTTATTTAAAAGTTACACATTTCCGCCAGGCCGCAGTCGCCAGGCAGGCAGGATCGATTTTGATTTTTTTCCCCTTTCTGAAACTGACAGATCGAGAGAAGTAGCGCACATGGGAACTTTACCGGCGAATATTACACCCATAGCGAACGTGTGTGTGAGAGTGAGATGGGGGGGGGGGGGGGGGGGGGGGTTGTGGAATGCAGGGGCCATCGGTCCGACCCGCAGGATTCACTGGGAGGCGGGCCCGGGGCCTCCGCCGAGTCAGTGGCACCAAGGCCTCGGTCAAGGGCTGCGGGCAGCACCGTGACATTTGCCAATGGCGAGGCCAGCCGCCTTCACCTCCCAACCCTAAACCACCGGGGGGAACGGAGGCCCACTCTATCTTATTTCCCCTCCGACCCATCCACCTACCACTCGACCGCCGCCTGGAGCGGGGTGGCGGTGGGGGGGGGGAAGGGAAGGGGGGGGGGGAAGAAAGGAGATAAGCAGTCCCGCAGAACAGGGGTTACTTTCACTTTTAAGTGACCAGCTCCCTGCCTCCGTTCCGGGTTGAGGGAGGGAAAGGCGGGCCCTGGGGCCCAGCACACACCAAATGTCGGCCATGGCGGACGGGAGGAGGCGACAACTCGGCCGGGCAGACCCGGGTGCTTTTCAGGAAAGAAAGAAAAGGAGAGCAAAAGCGAGCAGGCGAGGCGGGCCGGGCGTGGCTAGGCCGGACACCGCTTACCTTATGGATTCTTTTGAGAGCCATGGCCTGGTTACGCGGGCGGGGTTCGGGGCGGGTGGCTGCGGGTTTCCCCTCTCCGACAATAACAGGGTTAAAGGCGAACCCGGAAAAGCCGCCGAGTCTGCTCGGAGAAGCCGAGAAAATGGAAGGGACCGGCCGCTTTAAAGTAGTCCCCGCGTATCACTCCGCCCGCTGCAAGGGAGGAGGAGAGAAAGTAAACCTGCTCTCAACCCCCCAAAAAAAACTCTCCACTTCAGCTCCAGCCACTTCCACCACCCCTCGTTTCTCTGATTCCACCTCGGCTGTCCTTCCGTGTGTCTGCCTGTGCGCCGCGGGCTTTCCTCGCCGTTCTCCGGGTTGGATTAAAGCAGCACGGGCCGCCGGGAGAGGGGGGTTAAGCGCTCTCCGGAAAGGAAGTGAGCGGCGGATCGTTACCGCTGAGTGAGAGGGTTCGATTGTCTGCCTGCTCTCGCGACACGTCGGGGAGAGGCGGGCAGTGCGCAGGTGTGGTAACCCAGGTGGCCGCGCAGCGCCGCGCCGCGCCGGGACTGTCCGCCGCCGCCGCAGCGAAGGGAGCGGCAGCGGCCGCCGGGCTCGCAGGGAGCCACTTCCTTCTCGGCAATCAGATTCCGGAGCAATGACGCCAGCGATATCCATCGTATACTTGGGCGGCAGGGTGTTTCGAAAGAGTATAGCGTCATGTGTGTCATGTTTCAGGCCTAAAAGTAGATTAAATGCGTAGTGTTGGGTGCTTCATTAGAAATGTAGTGTGTATTTGCGATCGACAGGCATTCCTAGTGTATTTGTTATTTGGGTTTATCGCATATGCACTGCTCAATTATAAGCAACTGAAATTACAAGTCGTTTGGAATGTCTCAATTTATGAGTTCAAAAATGTCCATAGGCTCCAGATTCCAGTATCTCTAGTCTTTTTGTCACGCTGACTTATTCTTCAGGGCGTTCTTGCTTTTATATAGTTAAATAGTTTGCTTATTTTCTACAAATTCAGTATCGACCTGTTCATTAGAATCGTGCTATGTTTTAATTCAGTCGGTAAAACTTCTCCATATAATGTCACCGTTTCGCGATTACCTGCGGCGTTTTGTGCAGAATTGCTGTTTCTGAAATTTCTAAATATTAATTCTTTCATCGCTGTCTAGATTTGCAAAGATGAGCTCTTCTTAAACTCGTCAACCCTTTGGAATGAAATGTTATGGTTTTAAGGGTCCTGTGGTGTTGGCTATAGTTTTATCAAGGTAGGTCTATATTACAGTGGTGAATAGATTTTATATTGTGCCACAAAGTGGTTTGAGATATTCTGTGGTTTTGAAAAGCACTATATAAATTTATTTGAAGAAATATTTTTTTATTTCTCTCTTGTGTTGTTCCTTTAAATATTTATAAATTTGACGTTCCATTTATTCTGTTACGTATTTATAGTCAAACCACAGAGGTATCAAGTATTTAACTAATAACTTTTTTAAAAGAAAAGTTAGTTTTCTTTTTCTGGTCATGCTTTCTGACGTGTTGAGTGTTTCCAGCATTTTGTCCTTTATTTCTTATTGCCAAGGTCGACGGTGTTTTTAGATTTTCATTTAATGGTTTAGTGAATTTGCATGACGACAGTTTTCACTGGCATCATACATTTGAATTCAATTAATATTATGACAGAGAAACAGCAATATTTGATATTGCTGATATAATCCATTTTATGTTGATGATATAGGTTCAGATCACTTGCAATAAAAGGCAATTCAGACACCAGTGATGGAATGTAGGTAATGTGATGTAGGTTCTTGTTCGAAAGCTAAAACTGAGAATAATAGTATAAAGTATTTGGTGATAATGTCACCCACTTATGGCAGTGTTGGGTATTGAAACTAATAGGTTAAAAATCCAGGTAATTTCATTGCTCCAAACTCTGTCATAAGAGTCGTATGAATTGATTTTGTGTGATAAATTTTCCTGTGACAAAATCAATACAAAATAAGACTTAAAAACCAAGCGTAGACCATTCAGTCACTTGTGTCTACACTGCCATACAATAGGGTAATTGCTAATCTTTTATCTTAGTGACTTCCCAGCACTCTCCTGGTATCTTTTGTTTTTCTGATTATTAAAATTATTTGTGTGTGTGTATGGCATTATCATCAAATACTTTGGACTATGATTATTCTCAATTTTAGCTTTAAAACAAGAACCTACATCACATTAGTTACATGAGCATTGGTTCCATCGCTGTCTGAAATGCCTTTTATTGCAAGTAATCTAAATTTATATTCTCAATATAAAATTGCTTATATCAGCAATATAAATATTGCTGTCTGTCTTTAGTAATTTTAGTTGAATTCAAATGAATGATGCCGATCCCCTGCCATCTTTTAGTAAATAAGCTACATGTGAAGTCCAAGGGATGGACTTGGTTGTCAGGGGTGATTCATCAGTCCCATGTGCTTTTGATGCCATTCGTCACAATAATGTTGAGCTGTGGTCAGAATATTCTTGGTCTAAAATAGCTAGCCGTTTATTGGAAGATTGTGACTTCTAGATGTGGCAAATATCACCCTGTATCCAACCTCTCAAGATCCATGAGAATTTTGTGTGCCTTAATGTTGTAACATGCATTTTTCTAAACTTTAGAGTGCATAGACTGAGTCTATATAATTGTCTTCATGAGACAACACACCTCCCCAGGAATGAGCTTAATGAAGATACAATGGGGACATCAACTGCCTGTCTTCTTACACCCCTCACTGTGTTGACTATCTTGCCTCTCCAAAATGATACAGGATTTTAACTTGAAACAACATCATTTTCTTTCCTCCCACTGATGCTGCTTGACTTGCTGAGTTCCTCCAGCAGATTGCGTTACTATCAACTGAATAAATCTTTGTACTCCCTCCATTTAAAAAAAAAGCATATCATTACTTGGTAAAAAGAGCAGATATATGTTTGAGATATGGTTTCAAAATGGCCTAATATACTTCAACTTTTCTACATAAATTTCCTTCTACAATCTGGTTTTGTAACATCAGTTCACTCCCTGTTCAGCTGCACTTAGTCAACCAGTTGACCCTGAATTTCCTAAGGCCTTACTGAAGAATCTAATGGGCCTGAAGCAAGGATAGAAGAATCACATGAAGATTTCTGGAGAAAGTAGTAAAGTTGATATTAGAATGGGTTAAATTAATGAAATGTTTTTGTGTTACAATTGATTTCAGAGCAAAACACTTTTTTCACGTGCAATATTGGTTATGACTCTTCAAGATATTCCTAAGATAAAACCCAAGAGAATTAACCCGGTTTACTCCTGAAGCACTTAGAAATTCTCCTGACTCTTGAGAGCCAGGGTGTAAAACACAGTTGACCAGCCTGCCCCTCTCAATCTCTTGCTTTTGTGGACATTAGTGAATATAGGTGAAGTATTGCCAGTGAAGAGAGGTAGTTACTGAAGTGAATGTCATTACAATCCTAGAATGGCAGAACAGCATAAGAGGTGAGATTAGTTTGCTTGGATTTGTATTCACCAGTATTCACAAAAATGAGAGAGGTTCAGTCAAGATTTTGGCTTATAACACAAGAAATTCAGGACTAAGAGGAGGAAAAGTTTCATTACTTAAAGTGTTGAATTTGTAAAATTTGCTACTGCAGAGCTACACATGACAATTTGTTGAAAATATTTAAAGTAGATGAATTTTCAGATGCAGAGGCATCCAAGAGAGTGTGGAGAGAGTGGAAATATGCATTCAGATAGATGATCAGCCAGTATTGTTGGAGCAGATTGGAAGGACTACATGGCCTCTTATTTGTATATTCTATGTTTCTACATACTGTCGTTCATCACTGAATGACCCCACCCAGAATAAAACATTAAGGAAATCTGTGCCAACATTTAAACTTTTTCAATGTTATGAAGTTTTATAGTGTTTTGCTTTTCTATT
Source organism: Hemitrygon akajei (assembly GCF_048418815.1). NCBI lineage: Eukaryota > Metazoa > Chordata > Chondrichthyes > Myliobatiformes > Dasyatidae > Hemitrygon > Hemitrygon akajei. The sequence continues at coordinate 51,267,211 of NC_133138.1, forward strand.
GTTCAGGACAGTTTGCAGTACTCTATTGGGCAACAGAAAGATCACACAACTGTTAAAATACATTATTGCATTCTCTGCATATGACAAACACATTGCATATGCCCAGAAATACTGTGTGTGTAAAATGTGAATGTAAGCGGGTAGGGGTAACCTAATGGCAACAATGAAGTTGCATGCTATTCAAACTTTTACTGAGTATGCATCAATAATTCCCATTGGCCATTTGTTTTCTGCTTCAACTTAAAAAATGGCGCATCAAGAATTAAGGTTTGGGCAATCTTGAAATACTGTGTTCATTTTTTCAACACCCCATGTTTGTGATTATGAACTTTCAGTGGCCACTATTAACTTGCAGTTAGATGAATCATGTTTATCAAGATTGGTGATAGTTGGGGTTCAACACTGTAGTGGTCTGCAGATAGACAATTTTCAATCAATATTAATAAAGTCATTCCAACTGCACTCATTTCTTTACTGCCAGCCAATTCATTTTGTCTGATGGTAGTTATGGAGCCAGATCTCGGCGTCCCTTGTCCTGGACATTTGATTTTCCATTTATTCTTGCTTCCTATCTTTCTCCAAATATAATTAGGCCAAACATTATGTGACATCATTTAAAACAAAGCCCATGTAATGTAGAAAAAAATGTCTCTTGGATGCGGTGTGCAGTGGATTGAGGATCTGTAATCCAGAACTAAGTGCATCTCTGACCAAACTGTCCTCATACAACTTCTGTACCAGAAAGGACCTACTGAATTTTTTAATGTCCAAAAAACTGAAATCAAATTTCAAGGCAGAAGTAAAATGGAAAATGGTCATAGGCTTGAAAGAGAACAGAACAGAACTTGTGGAACAGAAGTTGAAAGACTGAAGCATTTCCTTTCTCAAGAAGTCCTACACATAGTTGATCATATTATTTTCCAATTCTGAGTGAAACTGAGATCATCTGGTTATTTTATTGCTGAAAAAATTCCTGCAGTTTTTCTGAAGGCTAAGCCAAGTTATTTGCAACCTTGGACCCAGAGCTGAGCCTCTGATTATGTAATTGGGCATCACAAAGAACCCTATTCCAGCCTCATGTCACCACACTGTTCTAACTTATGCAATGTTATCATTTTAACACACTCAATTTTTACTCTCTTTAAACTTTGAAGAACTCTATCCATTGTTTTACTTTTGCACAGTTGATTTACCTATTACCCCGCCCTCCCAGGCTTCCCATTCCCTTGGTTTACCTAATTTCAGACCCCTTGACATGCACCTTCTTTGTTATAATGTTGGTCAATATTGATGACTATGCTACAAACAACATCAACCTCAAGCACTAGAATTTCTTCCCTAAATCTCACTGCCCCTTTGCGTTTCTTTTAATTTTTGTTTCTTCAACTGAGCCATTGGTTACGTTCTCACATGACTTGACGTTTTTGTTATAATTAAGTTAAAGGTGTTCATTAAATGCAAATTGTTGATGATCCAGTTATTTGCAGGTGATCATGACTTTGAATACTGGATTGGATGCTCTGAGGAGCATCTACAATTTCACATTAAAAATTCCTTTGGGATCCTAATATCCACCTGAGCAAAGACTTGTATTCATCCATGAGGCCCATCATGAGTTGACTTCTTGGTCATCTAAAAGTAAGAGAATTAAATGGCAGCAGAAACGATGTGACATATGTTCTGTAGACATTTTAACACCATTCGGTTGTTACCCCAGTTAGATGCATACTTAATTTGCACAGTATTTGTGGATAGATACAAGATACTTGATATCATGTGAAATGCAGAATTGCATTTTAACAGCTGTATGATCATTCTGTCACCTGACAGAGTGCTGGAACATTCATGGACAATGGAAAAGCAGGACACTTAGCTCAATATCATTAGTGTTGTTTAAATACTGGCGTAGAGTGCCTGGGGGATTTTTTGTGCCAGGGTAATGGCAGAATTACATTGCAGAGGGTACTGAACAATACAAAGAAAACATTATAGAGTAAAGGCCTTGCTATTACTTTAGCCAATGTTTAGAAGAAGCAATAGAAGGTCTTAAGAAAGATGTTATAAATTTGAGACGTGCACTCTTTCTTACGTTGTATCTGCAATGCTTTGTTTCATTTCAGATTTTTGAACATTTGATGTACTGTATCTTTTTAGAGGTAATGGAAGTACTCTTGGCTACTTAATAAAAAGTTACTTTCCTACAGAATACATTAAACAGCACTCAATGAACCAGGTGTATTGAAACTAATATAAAAACAAAGTATCAAAAATACTCAGCTGTGATTTCATTTTAGAACTTCTGAAGTATATCATTGAGATTAAAGAAAAACAATTGAGGTTTTCTAATATATCTCGTCATGGTCAGTGCTGTGAGCACCAGTTTTGTTAAACTTTAATAGGATTATCTGATATGAATGTAATAGAAGGAAATAACCTCATAGCGAATATGCTTATGAAGAAATAATTACAGACTTTGAAGTTGTGGTTATATAGGAAATTAACAGCTTAAGCAGTGGAATTTTTAAAACAAATGTTTTAAGAGCCCAAGTACTGTATGCAAGTATGTTTACAAAGATATTGTACTTCATCTTTCATTGATTTAAGAAAAACTTGGATAGGTACATGGATGAGAGGTGCATGGAGGGATATGGGCCAGGTGCAGGTCAGTGGGACTAGGCAGAAAAATGGTTTGGCACAGCCAAGAAGGGCCAAAAGGCCTGTTTCTGTGCTGTAATGTTCTATGGTTCTATAGTACTTGGTTTGCAATCTAAACATTAATAAAGTCTTGCCTATATAGATGGAGTATGCAAAGTCAGCAATGTAGGGTTAGAGAACAACAGCAAAGAAACAGATCCCTCGGACCATCTAGTCCATGCTGAACTATTATTCTGCCTGGTCCCATTGACCCGCACCCAGATCATAGCCCTCTTTACTCCTCCCTTCCATGTGCTAATCCAAGTTTCTCTTAAATTGTAAAGCTGAATGTGCACCTTCCACTTCCACTGCCAGCCCTTTCCATATTCACCCTCTGAGTGAAGAAGTTACCCCTTAGGTTCCACCTTTCATTCTCAACCTATGACCTCTAGTTCTAGTCTCACCTCAACTTCAGTGGAAGAAGCATGCTTGCATTTACTCAATCTATATCCTTCATAATTTTGTTTACGTCTTGCAAATTTCAATTCATTCTCCTACACCTGATCCAACAGGCTTGAGATCGAGTGAGCAGTGGCAAGTGAGAGCCAGATTTAAAAAGCAAATGGGGCCATTGGGACATTCAGCAGATTTGAAATCATTAGGCACTTAGCAAAGACTAATAAAAGTAAGTTAGGTTTAAGCAGAGTAGCTATTGTTGAGTGGGACAAGGTTAAAATGGGACTCTGGCTTTGGCTGAGGAGGCTTCAGCAAGAAGCGGTGTAGTTACTTATTGCATATTCAGAGCAGTGGGAATGGCAGGCAGGACAGTGGAATCCTCTTGCAGGATGTGGGAAGATAGGAAGACATCAGGATGCCTGATGACTACACTAGTAAGAAATGCAGCCAGCGGTAGCTTCTTACCATATTAGGCAGCTGGAACTGGATGAACATGATCATTTGGGAGGCTGAGGGATTGACTGACAATACAGGGAGGTAGCTACAACTAATGTACAGGACACAGGTAACTGGGTAACTATCAGCAGAGGGAAATGGGATAAACAGCCAATGCAGGGTACCCCTGTCGCTGCCCCTCAATAACAAGTATATGTTTAGGATACCATGGGGGAGGGGGTAGATGACCTAGTGGGGGAACAGCAGTTATGTCTCTGGCACTGAGTCTATTTCTGTGATTCAGAAGGGAATGGGGAAGAAGAGGCGAGCAGTAGTGTAGGAGATCTGTTGGTTAGAGGAAGAGACAGGAGGTTGTGATTCACATACTTTATGCTGCCATGGTCAGGAGCATTCTTAACGGGGAAGGTGAGCAGCAAGAGGTCATGGTCTACTAGAATATCAATGACATAGTAAAGGTGGCGAGATCTAGCAAAGTGAGTTCAGGGAGTTAGGTGCTCCTAACCTCCAGGGTTGTTATCTCAGGATTACTACCTGTGCCATGTGCCAGTGAGGCCGGGATTAGGAATATAATGCAGTTTAACACGTGGCTAAGGAGATGGTGCAAGAGGGAGACCTTCATATTTTTGGATAATTGAGCTCTCTTCCAAGGCTGGTAAGATTTCTACAGAAGGGAAGGTTTGCATCGGAACTGGAGAGGGAATGAATGTCCTTGTGGGAAGGTTTGCTTGCTCTGCTCCGGGGGGTTTAAATTAGAATTGCAGGAGGGATGGGAACCAGAGTGCTGTAAGGAAAGAGTTGAATGTGATTCCTCCTTGAAGTATGCTGAAATAAATTAATAGTCTGTAAGACAAAACGGTGTTAACTTGGAGTGGGATTGTTATGAGAAAGTACAAGAGGACCAGTCCATGACAATGTTTTGAGAATGTCAAGGAAGTTCAAGTATGCAGTCATAATGATGGAAAGTGGTGAAAAGACATTTGTCTGGGCTGAAGCTCTTAAGAGATGAGGGAGTGCAGTTGGTACCACCAAGGATGGAAGAGTACTAGTGAAAGGGGTTTTAAACAGTATAGAAAGGGGTACTTTCTTGTTGCAGTGGGAGAGTTTTGTCTTAGACTAGGTCATGGCTAGTGCTAGTGCTAAGAAGATGGGGGCAAGTATGTCAAATCAGAGTTAAGAGAGAGAAAAAATAGACTCTGTAAGATAGTCTGATCTGTGGCTCCCCTCCAACATAGCATAGATTGGCTTGTTTTGTGGATGATATGCAATGTTTTAATTTCTGTACTGTTACTATTATAGATTTTTGTTTTCCTTTCTGTATTGCATTTATGCTAGTTCTAATAAAGTGTTTTCTTATGGTCTTGAACACACATATGTGGTGTCTCCTTTATTTACAAATGCATGTGCGAATACCCTGAGCTAAATAAGAAAGGAACACAGAACAAATTTTAAAGTAATTGTAATTACAAGGGCTAGGGCAAATAGTGAAGTGGTTGTGGGGAACTTTGATGTTAAGTCAACATACAAAGACAGGAACCAAAAGGTTGAGCATGGTGGGAAGAACGTTCTGAGTTTCAATGCAAGAAGTATTGCAGGTAAGGTGGATAAGCTACAACAACAATCAGCTTGTGGAATTGTACTGTAGTCTTTAGTGAGACTTGACTATGGGAGGGCAGGACTGGCAGCTCGGTGTTCTGGGGTTCTGTTTTAGAAGTGATAGAAGGGGAAGGTGCCATTACTAGGAATCAGGAAAAAATGTCACTAATGCTCATGACAGGACGGACTGAAGTGCTCATCTACTAAGGCACTGAGCAATAAGTAGGGGATGGCATGTTAATGAGGAAGCAAGGATGTAAAGCTAAGGGATTGGTCCGATCACACTTGGAGTATTGTGATCTGTTTTGGGAGCTTTTTCTAAGAAAGAATGTGCTAGCATTGGAGAAGGTCCAGAGGAGGCCCCTGAATATGATCCCAGGAATGAAAGGATTAACGTATGAGGAGCATTTGATGGTTCTGCACTCACTGGAGTTTAGTAGGACGAGGGGGGATTTCATTGACACCTATCGAATATTGACAGCAGGTGTATAGGGATGAGTGAGATCAGGGATCAACCATGATGGAATGGCGGAGCAGACTTGATGGGCTGAATGGCCTAATTCTGTTCCTATGTCTTATGGTCTTATAAACCACACAATAGCCAATGGGATTTACAGGAGCATGTTTATACAGTGGTAACAGATAGTTGTAAGAAAAAGATAGTAATAGGTGATTTTAACTTAACACATATTGACTAAGACTCCTAGACAGTAAATGAACTTGATGGGATGGAGTTCGTCAAATATGTTCAGGGAAGTTTCCTGAATCAAAATGTAGGGGGTCACACCTACTGGATCTCCTATAGGAAACGAGACAGGGTAGGTGACTGAAGTGTGTGTACGGGAGCACTTTTGATCTAGTGATCATAAGGGGCAACACCTCATATACCATCTGGGTAGTCCCAGCCCCTTGGCATGAACATTGAATTCTCCAACTTCCGGTAATTCCCTCCCCATCCCAGTTTCACTCTGCCTCCTCCTCCAGCTGCCTATTACCTCCCTCATGGTTCTGCCTCTTCCTCCTACCCATAGTGCCTACCCCACCCCTTGATCTTTCCCCTTATTGGTTTTTCACCTGGCACCTACCAGCCTGCTTCCCACCCTCCTCCCACCTTCTTAATAGGGCCCCTGCCCCCTCCCTCTTCAGTCCTGACGAAGGGTCTTAGCCCGAAACTGCTCGTTTCCACGGATGCTGCCCGACCTTCTGAGGTCCTCCATCGTGTTGTATGTGTTGCTTATTCATGAATAAGCTTCTGCATTTACTATATTACAGGAAATGCACCAGAAAGCAACTTTGAAGTTTTGAAGACTAAGAATTCTCCACCTAAAATCTCTAGGTCCAGTCAGGCCTTGGATCACCTGCCTAATATCTTCTTTTGTAACCTAGTGATAAAACTTGTTTATAACTCTTCTGTCAACAGCCCTCGATATTTTTTTCCTTACTGGTTTATGAATGCAAGTTGTTCCTTATAATTGACCAATCTGGTTTGGAACTATTTTCTCTTGGATACAGTACCATCTAGTGGTAAATGCCTGCATGTTAGACATTGCAGGCCAACAACATTTCACTGGCATCACTGAGGATTGATAAGTAAAAGTAAAGAACAACCACTTCCATCCACCAACATTAAAAATTTTCTTTTGGGCTATGGAATACCTATGTCTATATTTCACACTGGATCTGTAAAGCAGCCAGCATAATCAAAGACCTTAACTACCTGGGGCATTCTGTCTTCTCACTTCCTTCAGACAGAAGGTATAAAAGCCTGAAAGCACATAACACCAGATTCAAGAACAGCTTCTATTGTGCTGTTCTTGACTATTAAATGGTTCCCAAGCATAACAAAATGGACTCAACCTCCCAAACCAGCTTGTAATGTTTGCATCTTGCTGTTTACCTGCACTGCACTTTCACTGCATTGATATTATTTTAACTTGTTCCACCTCAATGCACTGTGTAATCTGATTTGTGTGCAAGAGCAAAACACACAGATCATTTTGTGTGTGTGTTGTGGATTTCCAACAACTACAGAATCTCGTGTTTTTGTATGCAAGATAAGTTTTTCACTGAATCTTGGTGCATGTGACAATAAACCAATTCCAATCTAAAATTCAGCATGGAGAACAAAAGTATTAAGTAAATAATCCAATGAAGGGCATCATAGCTTAAGTACATAAACCTGGAATTGGAAGGTAAATATGAGCAATTTTCCTCAATCACTATTAAATTTACTGCTGAATTTTGCTGGCCCCTTTCTCTTTGCATTACATATATTCAAAATTAATTTGATTAACTTAAATTTACTTTTGCCTGCCATCTGATTTCTCCCATTGATTTCATTGGGATTGCTGATATGTGTTAAGTCTAACCTGCCACAGGTTCAGTGGGTAGATTTCTCTGCCTGAGAGCTGAAGATGTTGCAGATAGCTTGAAATACCGATTGGATTCCATGAAGAGTTTAGCTGTGCAGCACAGCACCAACCAACAATAAGAGCACCAAAATGAAAGATGTCACCACAGTCTTAAAACTATGCTTATAAAGGACAATGCAGCTTCTGAGAATTATGGTATAAATGGTCCATCAGAGCAGATTATCTATAATATTCGTAACAGTGACTGCCAATCTCCCCTTTCACTGTGAAAATGGGTGATACTTTTAGTGAGAGAGAACCTGTGGCACATACAACTGTCGGTAAACAACAGTTTGTGTTGGCTGCAGATCATTGTCTCTCTTTGGGTGCTTTGCTGTTGCTTGGAGGGTGGTGGGCATTGATGATTTATGCTGAAATAGACGGGGGGGGGAGAAGGGGAGGTTATTGCATTGATGCTTTGCTGTAGTTTGCACAGGGGAGGAGGAGGGGGCTTTGGGGTTCTAATGTTTTTATGTTCATTCTTTTGAAGTTCTTTTGTTTTTCATGGATGCCTGCAAAGACAAGCATCTCGGATTGTATACTGTATACATTCTCTGATAATAAACAACCATTTGAAACTTTGCCTTTCTTGACCACAGGGATGTCTAAATGTGCTATTCAAATGTAATCACTGTTGTAAAATGGAAAACACCTTCAAACAACAATGTATTTGATTTATAGAAAAGTTGGGTGAGTGATAAATGTTGGTCAGGATAATAAAATAACTAGATCCTTGGTTTCTTCACCAGGAGACCACAGTGTGTGCAGATCAGAAATAACATCTTCTTACTGACAATGCTAGTGCATCTGAAGGATGCGTGCTTAGCCCACTGTTCTGCTCTCTCTGTGCCCATGATTGGGGGGCTAGGCATAGCTCATACCTACATTGCTGTTGGCAGAATTTCAGATGGTGATGAGGCTTACGGGAGTGGGATAGATCAGCTGGTTGAGTGGTGTTGCTGCTGCAGAGTCCTTACACTCCACATCAGGAATTGATTGTGGACTTCAGGAAGGGAAATCAAGGGAACATAGCAGTCTTCATCGAAGGATCAGAAGTGGAAAAGATAAGCAGTTTTAAGTTCCTGGGTTTCAACATCTCTGAGGATCTATCCTGGGCCCAGCGTATTGATGCAATTATAAAGAAGACACAACAACAGCTATATTTCATTAGGCATTTGAAGGGAATTGATATGTCACCAAAGACACTCATATTTATACAAATGTATTATGGAGAGCATTCTAACCAGTTGCATCACCACATGGTATGGAGGGCCACTCCACGGGATCAGGAGAAGCTGCAGAACGTTGTAAACTCAGCCAGCTTTATCATGGGCACTAGCTTACTCAGCATCCAGGACTTCAAAAGGAGATGCCTCAAAAAGGCAACCTCCATTATTAAGGACCCCATCACCCAGGACTTACCCTCTTTTTGTTGCTGCAATTGAGAAGGTACCGGAGCCTGAAGACAGACACTCAACATTTCAGGAATAGGTTCTCCTCCACCATCAGAATTCTGAATGAGCAATGAGCCCTCATTATTTTCCCTCTCTTTTTGCATTAATTTAATTTATAATATATATGTATTTATTGTAATTTATTTTTATTATTATTGCAATGCACTGCTGCAGCAAATCAACACATTTCATGACATATACCAGTGATATTAAACCTGATGCTGATTATCCTTATTAAAGATGACACCATGGGATATTTTGTTTCCACTTGAGGTGACAAATAGGACTTCTGCTTAACATTACTTTAACACTCCCATCCAGCAGAAGATACAAATGCCTGAAAGAACCAGGCTCAGGGACAGCTTCTACCCTGCTATAAGGCTATTGAATGGTTCCCTAGTACAATACGATTGATTCTTGATCACATAATCTACCTTGTTATGATCATGCACTTTATTGTCTACTTGCACTGTACATTCTCTGTAGTTGTCACACTTCATTCACTTTTTTAACCCTAACCTTAAAACAATACACTTTGTTATTGTTTTTATTTTGTATTGATCTATATGACAATATGCAGTATAAGCTATTCACTGTATCCCTGTATATTTTACAATAATAAACTAATCCTATTTCCAATCATTGGACTCTGGCATGGTGCCAGAGGACTGGAAAATTGCAAATGCCACTTCACTCTTTAAGAAAGGAAGAAGGCAGCAGCAAGGAAATTATAGACCAGTCAGCCTGACCTTGGTGGTTGGGAAGATGTTGGGGTCAATTGTTAAGGATGTTAAGTCAGCATGGTAAGGAAAATCTTGCTTGACGGACCTGTTGGAATTCTTTGAGATTAGATGATTGATAAAGGGGATGCAGTGGATGTTGTATATTTGGACTTCAGAAGGCCTTTGACAAGGTGCTTCACATGAGGCTGCTTACCAATCTAAGAGCCCATGACATTACAAGAAAGTTACTGGCATGTTTAGAACATTCGCTGATTGGTAAGAGGCAGCGAGTGAGAATAAAATGATCCTTTTCTGGTTGGCTGCCAGTGACTAGTGGTGTTTCATAGAGGTTGATGTTGGGACTGGTTTTTATGCTGTAAATCAGTGATTTAGATGATGGAATGGATGATACAAAGATTGATGGAGGGGCAAGTAGTGTTGAGAAAACAGGTAGGCTGCAGAAATAGGTATATAGATTAGGAGTATGGGCATGAAAGTGGGCAAATGAAATACAATGTTGGAAAATGCATCATCATGCACTTTGGTAGTAGAAATAAATGTGCAGACTATTCTCTAAACAGGGAGAAAAATCCAAAAATCTGAGATGTAAAGGGACTTGGGACTTGAGATGTGCAGAACAGCCTAAAGGATAATTTGCAGGTAGAGTCGATGGTGAGAAAGGCAAATGCAATATCAGCATTCATTTCAAGAGATCTAGAATACAAGAGCATGGATATGATACTGAGGCTTTATAATGCACTGGTGAGCCCCCACCTTGAGTATTGTTTTGGGCTCCTCATCAAAGAAAAGATGCGCTGGCATTGGAGTGGGTTCAGAAAAGGTTCACAGGGATGATTCTGGGTTGAAAGGGTTATCATACAAGGAGCGTTGGATAGTTCTGGGTCTGTACTCACTGGAATTTAGAAGGATGGGGGGGGGGAATTTCATGGAAAGCCTTCAAATGTTGAAAGGGCTAGGCAGAATAGATGTAGAAAGGATGCTTCCCATGGAGGGAGGAGTCTGGGATAAGAGGGCACAGCCTCAGGATAGAGGGGCATCTATTTAAAACAGATGTGGAGAAATTTCTTCAGGCTGAGGGTGGTAAATTTGTGGAATTTATTACCACAGGCAGCTGTGGAGGCTAGGTCGTTGGATTTATTTAAGGCAGAGCTTGATAGGTTTGTGAATGGACACAGCTTCAAGGGTTACAGGGAAAGGGCTGGGGCGCGGGGCTGAGGAGGGGGAGAAAAGTATCAGACATGATTGAATAGAGGAGCGGACTTGAAGAGCCTAGTGGCCTAGTTCTGCTCCTATGTCTTATGGTCTTTTTCTATGCTGTAAGAAAAAATGAGATATAACCATATTGATAGAAATAATTGAGATACAAATATACTGAAGCATTGCCTAACCATAGATTTATATGGTACCTCTAATGTAGAAAATCTTCCAAAGCACCTTATAAAGGTGTTTTTAAAAATGGTAACCTAATGGAGATGAAAACATTAAATCCAGTGAACAAAAGACTGGTTGAAGATAAATTTTAGGACAGAAGAATCTTTTAAGTGGTAGGAGAGGAATTTCAGAACTGATGATTAGATGGTTGGCCTCTGCTAATGTAAATCAAAATGTATTGTATTATGTTGACTAATGAAATAAGCAAAAACAGAATTTAACATGTAGTGTTTTAGAATGGAAGATGGATACCTGGACTGGAAAGATTTTACCCTTCAGCCATCAGGCTGCTGAACTAGCGTGATTAATCTCACTCACCTCAACAATGAACTGATTCCACAACTAATGGATGCACTTTCAAGTACTCTACACCTCAAGTTCTCAGTATTATTTATGTATTTATGTCCACTACTATTGTTTTTGCACAGCTCGTCTTCTTTTGCACATTGGTTGTTTGTCAATACTTGTCAATAGTTTTTCATTGATTCTCTTGTATTTCTTTGTTCCACTATGAATGTCTGCAAGAAACTGCATCTCAGGGTAGTATGTGGAGACATGTATATGCTTTTGTGCTAAATTTACTTTGAAATTTGAAGAATTAGCGCCATCTAATATTGGCAGACATTATGTGCAGAAGGAACCAGTAGAATGGGAGCTTTTAAAGGTGTTGACAAAACCAGCTTACTCTACTGTGACTCTGATTTTCTCTTCAATGGAATCTGATCTTAATGGATATTTTATTTTATTTCATTTCATTGTTTGGTAATACAGCACGGAACAGGCCCTCCCAGCCCAACGAGCCATGCCATTTAGTAACCCACATATTTAACCCTAGCCTTATCACAGGGCAATTTATTATGACTAATTAACTTACTAGCTGGTACTTCTTTGGACTGTGGGAGGAAACTGGAGCACCCAGAAGAAACCCATGCAATCATGGGGAGAACATTCAAGCATCTTACAGATGGCATCAGAATTGAACTTTGAACTCCAATGCCTGAACTGTAGCACTGTCATACTAGCTACCACGCAACTGTGGCACCCTAAGTAGTTTCCTTCATTCCAGATACCAGTCAATTAGCATCTCAGGCAGCAGTTACATTTAGTCACTCAATTTCTAACCTCAATCTTTAGTACTCCTGGTGACCAGCTCAGAATGGGAGGCCATAATGGGAGCCTGGGATGTGCTATTGGGCTAAGGTTAATGTTGACTCCTCTGTCTGCTTCGTACAGGTTTTAACATGTAGAACAGAGCTACGTGAAGAAACTTTCTTAGCTGCATGAACCTTGTTCAGTAATGAAATCATATTAAGAAGGCAACGTAAAGTTGTGAAAATTGCTGACGTAAATGGTGCACCTTTATTTTTATTGTACCACCAATCATTTTGAATTAGCAACCAACCAACCAAACATCTAAAATTCATCCAGTTTTGTGACTTCATTATTTCCCTATCTGACATTACTGTCAAATGAATAACATTTTAACTCTGCCTGCAAGAGCCTCCCCAAATGCTGTTTGATTATTAGCTTTACTTTTGCATTGTGCCCAGAGCAACAGCAGAGGGCATCTACATTCTGCAACACTGCAGTGAACTGGATGCATTTTGTAAAATAAATTCAAAAGGCAAGCTGCTGCATGTAATGGATGCCATACATATTTACTTTAATTTCAGTAGCAATGTGGGCACAAACGTTGTGTGAGACAGTTGGGGGGACAGAAGTGTGGTATGTTGATATCTCTGCACACAGTTCAATCATGTATAACTTCATCAAGGAACCCTCCAGCTTAGCAGGTGGTTGAGTTGTGGCATTTTAAGAGGGGGTGGGGTGCAAGAACACATCCAACTCAGTGCTTACTGAAATATACCTTATAAATAGATAGATAATGTATAAAGGTGGGGAAGTTTTGGTAACCCTTCATAAAAATCAAGTCCAGTTCTGGGCACCATATTCTGGAAAGATGCGAAGGTTTTTGGAGGTTACTGAATAAATTTACAGAAATAGATCCAGTGATGAGGGGTTACCATTCTAAGGAGAGAAGCTGAGGTTGTTTCCCCTCTTGCAGAGAATACTGCAAGATTTGACAGAGGTGTTTAAATTTGTAAATGAAATGGCCGAGTAATGTTTTTACTGATGTGCCTGGAATGATAAAATGACTAAAGGTGACACGAGGAAAAAAGTGTTTTATATGATGAATAGAATGGTGCAAGCAAATTCATTAGTAACTAGAAAAAGACATTTGAATAAATAAAAGGAATAAAATGAAAAGAGGTGTAAGGTAGGGGCTGAGGAGTGGGATGTACTCAATCTGCAAGAGTGGACAACAACTCAGTGCTGCACTTTATGATCCAATGAATACCTAAATACCGATTTGCTGTTCACCGGTATTGCTGTTGGATGTACATATAGGTTCATTGGATTGCATGTAGGAATGTTTAAATTGTATTCATATAAGTAAAGGAGCATCTTCAAGTGAAGCTTGCTGATGGAGAAGTCAAAGTTAAAATTGTTGTCTAATAGCTTCCATGGTAAACATTACAAAACGTAGTGAAGCCAGTGGAGCCACAGATACTTAGGAGGTGGGATTAATGGAAAGAAATGTGTCACCTCAAGCTTCTGGTGACCTGATAAAGTCATGAGATGTCAACCTGCACTGTCTCAGCTTAAGTAGAAATTGTTAATCTTTTTAAGTCTAGTAAACATTTTCTGTCATTTCTACCATTCTGCTCATCTGGAATTCTTACAACCAATGGGAAAATCTGTTACTTGGAGGTTATCTCGCCATGGATGACCTCAGCCAGGTATTGGTTAAAATGGAGAATATTTATTGTTTAAATACTAAATCTTCAGTATAATTTCATGAATGAATTAGGTGAAAATATATATGCCAAGATAGAGAAGACATTTTAAACCTGCAAACAAAACATTAAATAACATGTGGAAATGTAATGATATCATAAGAGTATATCAAATTAATGAATCTTTGCACTTCTGTAAGCTTTACTATTGTCTTCAGGGATTGAGCATCACCTTGCTTCAGTGCATATGTAAGCTGGTGTTTCCATGGTGATCAAGTGTTCCTGGATCATTTCCAGTCTTTAGCAAAGGCTCCATTCTATCTATTTGCTAGGTGATTAAATCTGCATCAGAATTTAACTGTAAAAGGAACTGGCACATATTTTAAAAGGAAAAGGTTCCTTTCATAGCCATTTTCTCCAGAGATCTAGACCTCATTGATAACTTAAGTCATACTGTAAACATGTTTGAGTCTAAATTTTATGTAATAACGGCAATGACTGTTTATTCATTTGCTTCATTTTTATAATTAAAAAATAATTGTTGCTGTATGATTGTTTTAAATAGGTATAACATTAACAGATAAGTAGTCTCATGATGAGTGAAGAATAATCAATTATTATTTCCAAATAAACTACAACTCCAAATTTCCTGGGAAAAACAGTGCAATTATAACCAGCAGTCTGTCATGAAATAAACAATATCATATTGGATGCCCCATCTTTATATACAGTTTTACTTCATAGTAATTGCCAGCTTTTATTATTTATCAAAGCGGTCTTGTGAACTCAGAAGATCCCACAATCTCATGTATCATATAGGAACATTTGGCAGTGCTGAAGTTGCTGGATAGCAGTCCTAATGACAGGTAAATCTCATCCATCATTATTATGGTGAAAAATCACCAACATTATAGTGAGTTAGAGATACCCATGATTTAATAAATTCAAAATGAATTCTGGATACTTTGAGCCACTCTATCAATAACTTGTGAAGAATGCAGTTCAATTTCAGCATCTTTGTGACTGTCATGAAGTTGTTGATTTTTTCATTCAACTTATCGTAGAGAGTTAGAATTAACAGAATAAATACTTTTTTTTGTAGGGATTAATGTTTATGTTTTACAAAGCAGTGGTTTCAGCCCAGAAAAGGAACACTTTAAACTGTGGAATATTGTTTCTACTGTAAATTGTTGTTGAAGCTTATTGGTATAAAAACTGGGGAGAGAAAAATAACTTTCCTTTCTGTTTTTTTTCTCCTCTTCCTTATCCTCACTTTATTTTTCACTCTTCACATGATTTGGCTCTGAATCATTCTTTTCCAATGTTCTGCTAGTACTTTATCAATTCTTAAACAAATTTGGTTGAATCAGCTGTGTGTCCAATCATTCTCTAAGGTTCATGTGCCCTGTTGCCCTTTCAAAAATATCAGAATCAGATTTAATATCACCGGTGCATGTCGTGAATTTGTAACTTTACAGCAGCGGTACAATGAAACACATGATAAATGAATAGACAGAAAAAATACTAAGTTACATTAAGTGTATGTGTATATATAGCTATTAAATAGTTAAGTTAAAATAAGTAGTGCAAAAAACAGAAATAAAGATGTAGTGAAGTAGTGTTCATAGATTCAACATCCATTTAGAAATAAGATGGCAGAGGGGAAGAAGCTGTTCCTGAATCACTGAGTGTATGCCTTTAGGCTTCTGTACTTCCTTCTTAACAGTAACAGTGTGAAGAGGGCATGTCCTGGGTGGTAGGGATCCATAATGATGGATGCTGCCTTCCTAAGGCACTGCTCGTTGAAGATGTCTTGGGTCTTGGATACTATGAAGGCTAATACCCATGATGGAGCAAGTGACTGCAACTTATTTCAATCTTGTGCTATAGCACCCCACCCACCTCCCCCCCCCCCATGCCAGATGGTGATGCAGCCAGTCAGAAATATGGTGAAGGGTGAAATTGAAAATCTGGATAAAATTTAATAGGCCACACAGATTTTAATAGATGTTACCTTAATAGGTGGTCAAAGGTGCAACGTTTTAGCTGTGACTCATTCCTAATTACAGTTATGATACAAGGGTTCTGGCAGCATGTGGTTCTGCTTTCAAGTTCACACATAAATGACAGAGGATTTTAATGCAGCCCGCCTGATGAGAATGAATTGGGCATGTGGTTAAGTTTGTGAGAGTGTGCTCACTGCTGTCTTCCTAACAGGTTCTTGCAGACATTTTAGCCATGTGGTGTTTGAAATCAGCTGACATTCATGAGATTGGAAGGCTCATGATTCTAAACATTTTATGGTTTATGCTGTTATTAACACTCAAAATGCTGGAGGAACTCAACAGGCCAGGCAACACCTATTGAAAAAAATTACAATCGACATTTCAGGCCGAGACCCTTCAGCAGGCCCCTGCAAATTCCAACAGATTTGTCAAGCAAGATATCCCACTTAAGAAGATAAAGCTGATTTTGACTTAATTTATCACGTGTCTCTATGTACTTCAAAACCTCATCCTTAATAATGGACTCTAAAATCTTAACAATCACTGAAGTTAGGCTAAATGGCCTATAACTTCTTGCCTTTTGCTTCTCTCCTTTCCTAAAGAGAGGAGTGTCATTTGCAATTTTCCAGTCCTCCAGAATTATCCCAGAATCTAGTGGTTCTTGAAAGATTACTACAAATAGCTCCACAAACTCTTCAGCTATCTCTTTCAGAGCCCTGGGGGTATAGTGCATTTGGTCCAAGTGACTTATCAACCTTATGACATTTCAGCTTCTCAAGCTCTTTCTCCACAGTCATAGCAACTACACTCTTGCCCTCTGTCACTCTCTAATTCCTAGCATGCTGCTGGTGTCTTCCCCAGTGAACACTGATGCAAAATACTTATTGAATTCATCTGCCATTTCTTTGTCCCACATTACTACCTCTTTAGAGTCAATATCCACTCTTGCCTTTCATTCACACTTCATATACAGCATCTGAAAAAAATAGGAGGGTGAGAGAATGGAACTTTGCTGATGCAATGAGTTTTCCACTTTAAAAACTCACCCACGCAGGTTTCTTTGTACAGTTCACATCATTTTTCTTTTGCAGCTCACAGCAAATGTTTGATTCCTTAGATAACATGGTTCTCCTATAATGAAAGATGTGACAGATCTAGCCTATGCTGTCAAGGATTTAGAAAAAGTAAAAAATGTCACTGGGATAAATAAAATTCAGAGGAATTTTGTGAGGTAGCTTCTCCACCAGGTCTGTTTCCTCTAGTAACACACACAAAATGCTGAAAGAACTCAAGCAGGCCAGGCAGTATCTATGGAAAAAAGGTACAGTTGAAAAAGTAACATTAGATCAATGTAGTTTTAATGTAAATGAGTGTTTATTTCCTTAGTGATTTTGTCATTCACACTTTGCTTTCTTATTAATCATCTACTCTCCATTTCATGTTCATTGTAACTAATTTCGATATACTAAATATTACATAATTTCTACATCTTAACCAAAGCTTCAAACGACTCAGCCATTTGTTGTCCACCTACATGAGTGTGGAAATAAACTCCTTGTTCTGGGTTCCTGAGAACTTCGGTCTTCTGTTTTAGCCTTCAAAATTTCCTAGAACTGGGAAATGAGATTCATTTCCTCAGAACCTCATAATGCTGATTACATCTAGTTGGATTTTTCGTTAGAAGAGCATTTGGTCCCATGAAAAATCCAGTCAAAATACGCATTTTCAACATATTTTTGGCATATATGGTCCATAATAGTTTACTTTTTACCCCAGTCTAACGCAAATTTTCTCTCATTTTGAGATAATAAAATTGCACATTATCTAACCTTTTATCTTCTTCCATTGCTCACAATCTTTGCAGTACAGAAATATTTATCACTATTTTTACCCTTCACTGCTCATTGATAAAGGTTAAATGATGTAAATCATGTACCGGTATATTACATTATCAAAATCAGTCTTCTTATTATTTGGCTCCAGGAGATGGATGCCTACAATTTCTAGCTATCTTCTTTCAGAAAGATGATAGGAAATTAGCCACACAATACTTATGTTTTTTTAATCATGTGAGATCAACTAGATCATCCTGGTGATTGATCACTTTACAGATGCAATAGATCAGCCTTATACAAGTTCATTTTACATCCTTCTTTGTTCATAATCATCCTTATATTTGCAAAATTTTCACACAATATAGTTTATGCTTAAAAATTGCAAACTTGCCATTTGGGACATCTTTGTTAACTGTATTATTACAACCACTGACAATATTTACATCATGCCAATTCAGGCAAGTGCTTGTCCACAAAAGGCAACCAAATTCAAATCTATTGCTTTTTGTAACTAACTTTCGGCACACAACAAGATTAACATGACAAGTTGCAGTGTAATTCAAATTATGTTTCAGCTTTGTTTGATTTCACAAACAACGCATAATAAATCAAGTTAAGTTTTCACTTCTTGTTAGAGGTTTTCAATGACAAAAATCAGTTCAGTATATTTTTTCCACAGTAAAATCCATCTCTTCTCTTCCTTTTCACATCTCTCCTTTGGCATGTCCCTGATGATCTATTTATCTATCTCTCTCTTCCTCTCTTTCTCTCTCTCTCACACTTCAAAATAAGAATCAGAAACAGCTTTAGTATCAGTAGCATATGTTGTGAAATTTGTTGTTCTGTGGCAGCAATACCTTACAATACATAATAAAAAGCTATGAATTACTGTAGTATTTAGTGTGTGTATGTATATACGGGGGGGGGGGGGGGGTGATTGATAAGTTTGTGGCCTAAGGTAGAAGGAGTCAATTTTAGAAAACCAAGCACGTTTATTTTTCCTACATTTACACACTTAGTCCAGCGGTGGTGGAGCGTACGGATCTCTTCTTTGTAGAAATCGGCGTCTTGGACCTCCAGGTGGTCCACAGCATGGGGTGATTGATAAGCTCCTGGCCTAAGGTAGAAGGAGATGAGTGATTAACTTATAACTATCTGCATTTTCACTCAAAAAGTTGAACTGCATGTGCATGTAATGAGAGCTGTATAACTCATCTCCTTCTACCTTAGGCCACTAACTTATCAATCACCCGTGCTGTGGATCACCTGGAGGTCCAAGACACTCTCATTGCATGCACGAGCAGTTCAACTCTTTTGAGTGATAATGCAGAAAGTTTGAAGTTAATAACTCATCTTCTTCTACCTTAGGCCACAAACTTATGAATCACCCCTACTGTGGACCACTTCTACAAAGAAGGGATTTGTATGCTCCATGACTGCTAGACTAAGTGTGTACATGTAGGAGGGGACTATGTTGAAACATAAATGTGCTAGGTTTTCTAAAATTGACACCTTCTACCTTAGGCCATGAACTTATCAATCACCCCTCCTGTGTGTATACATATAAAAAACCAACACCTGATGCACAGAGAAAGAAAGATAAACCATAAATCATGCAAATGATAGAAGCGAGCAACAACATTCCAAACAAAAAGAGTCCTTAGACCCAAACCTTGGAGCAGCCCAGAGTAGGCCCAATTCTTAGTATTAGTCCATCATATTAGTGGCATAGAGCAGCCAGGGGCAGTCTTCACAGCCACGGAGAGAGGAGCGACCATTGCGAGAGAGCATGCAAAATTGGCTCTTACTGATGCCCTTTCGCCCCAGTATACTGTTTAAATTGCTCAAACAGAGTACCATACTTTGCACTAGGATCTAGCCACCACTGCCGCGAAGGGCTCCAGGCCTAGAACACAATGCCTAACAACTCGCTCTAGGCCCAGATTTCATTGTCTAGCACAAAGCCATTCTTGATTTCTCCAAATCGGCTCAGAAAACAGTGATCCTACATTGCACCCAGTCCAGTTTTACGGGTATCAGATCTCCTCAGCCTTGGCTTCTCCTCTCCGAATGGCTCAATCGATCTACGTGGATTCTGCAACATACCAGCATGATTCATCCCTTGAATTCACTTCACTTTTGCTTGCCTCTTCATTGTTTGCAGAGATAATTTACCACAATTTACTTCATAAAATATTTT
Organism: Hemitrygon akajei; assembly: GCF_048418815.1. Classification (NCBI taxonomy): domain Eukaryota; kingdom Metazoa; phylum Chordata; class Chondrichthyes; order Myliobatiformes; family Dasyatidae; genus Hemitrygon; species Hemitrygon akajei. The sequence goes on from NC_133138.1 coordinate 51,287,228, forward strand.
TACTCGAGTTTCTTGCCTTTTGAATGACCAGCCTCTCACGTTCAGTAGTGCCATCTTAAACTGACAACTGAGAGGATGTCTTTAGACTCCTGGACTTCCATGATAGTAGCATTGAGAAGGGGGCAATGTCCTGGGTGATGGGGTCCTTAATGATGGATGCCAGCTTTTTGAGGTATCACCTTTTAAAGGTGTCCTGGATGGTGCGATGGCTAGTGCCCATGATGGTGTTGGCTGAGTTTACAACTTTCTGTAGATTTTTCTGATCCTGTGCAGGAGCCCTTCCATATCGGATGGTGATGTAACCAATTAGAATGCTCACCACAGCACATCGGTAGAAATTAGCGAGTGTCTTTGTTGACATGCCGATTATCCTCAAACTCCTAATGAAATAAAGTTGCTGTCATGCCTTCTTTGCAATTGCATTAATATGTTGGGTCCAGGATAGATTCTCAGAGATGTTGACATCTAGTAACTTGAAAATACCCTTTCCACTTCTGATCCCTTGATGAGGACTAGTGTGTTTACCTTTGAGTTCCCCTTCCTAAATTCCACAATCAATTCTTTAGTCTTACTGATGTTGAGAGTAAGGTAGTTGCTGGAACACCTTACAAACACCTGATATGTCTTGCTCCTGTAGCCTCCTCATCACCACCTGAAATTCTGCCAACAATAGTTGTATCAGTGGCAAACTTATAGATGGTGTTTGAGCTGTGCCTAGCTACATAATTGTAGGTGTAGAGAGTAGAACAGTAGGCTAAACACACATCCTTGAGATGCACCTGTGTTGATTGTCAGCAAGGAAGAGGTGTTATTTCCGATCTCCTCAGACTGTGGTCTCCCATTTAGAATGCTGAGGATCCAGTTGCAGAGGGAGATACAGAGGCCCGGGTTTTAGAGCCTGTTGATTAGAACTGAGGGTATGATTGTGTTGAATGCTGAGCTTTAGTCAATAAACAGCAGCCTAACGTAGGTGTTATTATTGTCCAGGTGATCCAAGGCCAAGTGGATAGCGAGTGAGATTGCATCCACCTAATGTGGTGATAGGCAATGGGTTCATGTCTTTTCTTAGGTAGGAGCCGATTGTAACCATAGCCAACCCCTCAGAGCAATTCATCACAGTAGATGGGAGTTGCACAAGGTGACAGTTTTTGAGGCAGCTCACCTTGCTATTGTATGATTGTTGCCCTTTTGAAATAGGTGGTAACCTCCAACTGCAGCAGTGAGCTGGTGTCAGAACCATGGATTTGGCAGCACAGCAGATACAGCGATTGTACTCATGAATATGCATGTATCAGCTAATTATTATTTCATTATGATAGTATTTAACTCCATTTTTTAACATCATAGTGTTTGTCGAGACTTGAACACAGCAATGCTTCACTGCCTGCTTGCATTCAGCCTTGCCTGAGAAATTGGACTGTCGAGTCAACTGGCTCTGAAAACTAGTGTTTTTGTTTTATATTCAGTTATTCCTTTCAGCTGCAGTGTAAGCTTCATTTTCCATTTGAGATTTTTAGTTAATGGCCCTGTTAGGCCTAGCATTTATCATTTCCTACTCCCTCTAACTGTTCACATTAAAGTCTGTGAACTATCGACCTGCTTCAGTGTCTTTCATTCCGCACTTGGGCCATATCCGAACTTAGTGACTGCAAGTCACAAAGATGGACCCAGCAGAGAGAGAGCAGCTGAACTTGTCCATGAGATTCATTGGTCATGTAGGAAACAAGCTACAGGCAATGGAATCTGTTCTGAGTGAAGTTACAGAGGCAATGAGACAGATAATCTCGTACCGACAAGCCCAGTTTCATCTGGAGTCTCATCAGTCTCATCTCTTAGATCAATCTCATCTAAGGTATCATCCTTAGCCGCAAAGGTTGAACAGCTCACTGCAGACAATCAGATTCGGGTATCTGTGATTTCCACACTCACGGCCGCCATCCACAAGCTCATTGTGGATAGCCAGCATCAACTGACAGCCATTACTGTTCTCATCAACGCAATTCAGCAGCCTCTGGCTGCCTCAGTTCCACTCCCAGCATGTCATAGGTCCTCCTTTTCTGCTGCTCCGACAACCTCTGCTACTAATGATCCCGTTCCCACGCTCGGACCAGGACTGACTTCTGCCTTTGGATCCCCACAGACACCCACGTCCATACAGGAACCGAGTATTCCACCAACAGGCAGATATTCTTGTGATCCCAATGGTTGCAGGAATTTTATTAGCCAATGTAAGCTAACATTCTAAGCCCAGCCTGTTTTTTTTGGTCATGATGCGTGAAGACTGGCGTACATGGTTAATCTTCTGGATGGACTCCACTCAGCCTGTTCAATGCTTTACGGGAGCAAGGATACTCACAGCCCAGCTGTTCCAACATTTCTTGTTGGAGTTAAGGAGGTTTTTTGATCTTTCAGTACGGGGTCAGTAGGCTGCCCAATGACTCTTGGACCTACGCCAAGGCAGAGGAACGGTGAGAGCCTATGCAGTTAAATTCCGTACCGTTGCAGTAGAGATGGGTTGGAATGAGAGACCTCTCATCACTGCTTTCCAACATGGACTGAACGCAGGGGTCCAGCATGAGATTGCTGTCTTGGGTGAGCAAGATAGTCTGGATGACCTGATTAATCCGGCTACTCGGGTTGACAACTGGGTGACTGAGTGGCGCAGGGAACAGATGTTTCAAACTTCCTATCTCCGATCACCGTCTTTCCTCGCCCTCTCTCCCTCCCTCACCACTCAGTACTCAGTTCAAGGAGGAGCCTATGCAAGTAGGACACAGGCTCCTGTCTTGGAGGAACAAGAGAGGTGCAGGAGAACAGGTTCCTGCCTCTGTTGTGGTAATCCAGGACACTTCCAGGCAGCATGTTCCAAGCATCCAGTAAAAGAGAATACCCGTCAGCAGGGAGGGAAATCCTGACAGGTCGGTTCTCTCTTCAGTCAGCTTCCCCTAATTCTGTAATGCTCACAACTTCCTTGTCGTGGAGGTCTCAGACCCATGAACGTAAGGCTTTTATTGACTCTAGTGTGGCTGGAAATCACATGGACATCTCTCCAGCTCAAAGATGAAGAGTTCTGACTCAGGAATTAAGAGAAAAGATCAACATCAAGGCACTGAATGGTCGACCTTTCCACCCAACCCCACCAACTGGTGCTCAAAGGCAACCATCATGAAGAATCATCTTTCTATCTGGTTGATTCGTCTGATCTGCCACTGGTACTTGGTCTCTCCAAGTTATCCCGACATAACCCACAGATCGATTCGTCTCTGAAGGTACTGCAAGAGTGGGGACCAGCATGCCTGTCTACCTGTCTGGGTCCAGCTCAAGCTCCATTCCATGAATCCTCTCCTGTGTCAGCTAGGGATGTGGACCTGTCTGGGATTCCGGCTGAATATGTGGATCTCCTTGACGTTTTCAGTAAAAGAAAGGCCACCACCCTGTCCCCACACCGGCCATGTGACTGTGCCATAAACCTCCTACCTGGCACTAGTCCTCCCTGGGGTCAGCTCTCTTCCTTCTCTCGTCCTGAAGTGGTGGCCGTGGAGGAATATATCAAGGAGGCATTGGGCATGGGGTTTATCCGTCCATCAACCTCACTGGCAGGAACAGGCTTCTTTCTTGTGAGCAGGAAAGATGGCAAGCTCTGAGAGTGAACCAGGAGTTGGAGACAACCCTGTGCTGTCTTGCCTTTTCCAACCCCACATCCTGGAGTTCCCAATTGGTTTAGGTAGAGATTGCCCACAATAACCTCCAGTTGCCCTCCACTGGTATGTCTCCCTTTGAATGCCAGAAAGGATTCCAGCCCCTGCTCTTCCCTGATCAGGAGATCAACGTAGGAGTTCCTGCTGCCACACAGCTGATCCAGCGCTACAGGCAAGGCCATTCAAGCCAGGGGAGGAGGTCTGGTTGGCATCAAGGGATCTTCCCCTGAAAGTCGAGAGCCGCAAATTGGCACCGCGCTACGTGGGACCATTTGTAGTGGAAAAGGCTGTCAACAAGGTGTCATATAGATTGCATCTACCAGCATCACTGAAGATCCACCCGGTATTCCATGTTTCCCAGCTCAAGCTGGTTATGATCTCTCCTCTGGCCCCAGTCACCCCACCTCCCCCTCGTCCCTGCTTGGTAGGTGTTTCCCTTGTATATATAGTGCAGCACCTCCCGGAAACTCGCTGGGTACGTGGTAGGATCCAGTACCGCGTGGATTGGGAAGGGTACGGTCTAGAAGAATGTACTTGGATCCCAGTGAAGGACATTTTGGACAAGTTCCTCATCCGGGACTTCCAGCGGACACAGGTCTATGGCGCCTCAGAGGCTGCGCCTAGAGAGAGAGAGTGCAGCAGACACAGCAATTGCACTTGTGAATATGCATGTGTCAGCTAATTATTATTTCATTGTGATAGTATTTAATTCAATTCTTTCCATTGTAGTGCTTGTTGAAACTTGAACCCAGCACAGCAATGCTTCGTTACCTGCTTGCATTCGGCCTTGCCTGAGAAACCGGACTGTCGAGTCAACTGACTCTGAAGACTAGCAGAATTTGTTTTATATTTAGTTATTCCTTTCAGCCGCAGTGTTGGCTTCATTTTCCATTTGAGAGTTTTAGTTAATGGCCCAGTTTGGCCGAGCGTTTATTGTACTAAGATGCATATATGATAAAAGTTTAAGAAGTATAGTATAACGTCACTGGCGCCTGATACGTAATGAGACCTGGCTGATAGCGAGGAGCTCAGTAGTCTTATAGCCTGGCTGAAAGACACTGTTTCCCACCCTAACAGTTCTTGTCCTAATGCTATGGTACCTCCTGTCTGATGGTAGGGTGTCAAGGAGATTTTTGGACAGGTGGGAGGCATTATTGACAAAGTTAAGGGCCCTGCATATGCTGCACTCCTGATAAATATCTGTAATAGGTGGAAGAGAGACCTGGGTCATCCTCTCAGCAGTCCTCACGATCTTTGCAATTCCCGTACCAGACAGTGATGCAGCTGATCAGGACACTCTCAATTGTGCTCCTGTAAAAATTGGTTAAAATAGGGAGATGATTCGGTTAGAACTGGATCTAGCAGGGCAGTCATTCATCAGCAGCAGGCTGAGCCTGCAGCCCTCCATGGCTGCTCTCCGACTGTTATGTTATGCTCACGCTCACAGCTCAGTTACCCCTTCTCCATAATACTGCGTTGATGTGAAAGTTGCACTTGCACGCATTTCAACATAAAAATGTATTGCACAGGGCAATGCAAAAAGTGCTGGAGAGACTCAGCCATTCTGGTATCATCTATGGAGAGAAGCTGGCGACCGAAGTTGAAGATCGAGACCCTAAGCTGGACTGGGCCGAGTTCCTCCAGCATCTGCAGTGTCCTGCGTCACTATGTGTATTCACCATTACTAGATACATCTTAAGGGAGCAAGAGCAAAAGGTGCTTATGCCACAACATGGCAAGCAAGACTTAAGGAACATTATGAGAATCGTTACTAAATCAGCATTACTAGATAATGTGGGCAGAGCTTATAATCAGATACATACCCATGCGGGCAGTCCTAGGTAATATCAGCGTTCATTGAAGTTCATGGCTGTTACTGATTTGTCCAACTGTGCCAGCCAACCTGGTCATTACCTTCAGCAAGGGCTCATCACTCTGATTCAATTAACAAATAGTTTCAAAACCTTGCTAGAAGTTCCAGGATCTTGCACATTGCAAATGTTCTCTTTGCTGTTCTGAGACATGCTTGGTGAAATAGTATATTATTTGCTGCAAAACCATCTGCATGAATTACTTTTCTTCAGTGAAGTCAGGAAGGAAACCACGTGTCATGGCCTGCTACGTTAAAAGAATCACCAGAGTGGTCTGCAGACTAAAATTCTGGTGGCAGCTTGGTGGGTAGCTTACCGGGATTACAGCTTTGGTTGTAAGATGGGGGCTTGAATCCCACCACTGTCTGTAAGGTGTTTGTACGTTTTCCCCATGGCTTCTGGGTTAGCTCTGGTTCCTTCCACATTCCAAAGATATCCTGTTTCAGATTAGTAAGTTACGGGTTTGCTATGTTGGTGCTGGAAGCACAGTGACACTTGCGGCTGCTCAGCATGATCCTCACCGATTTTATTTGACGCAAACAATGCATATGTTTCGATGTACGTCTGATAAACAAAACTAAACATTAAATTTTAGAAAGAGGTGGCAGTGCCAGCTCCAGCAGTCAAACAGCAGCTCATTACTTGATAAGTGCGCCTGTCGTTTTGCAGCTACTGGCAGTGGTAGAGGAGTTTAGAGTGGCACACCTCATGAGGGAAGACCTGTGGACTGCAGTTAGGAAGGGAAGGTGTTGTCTCAAGCCCAGGTCGAGTCCATTCAGTAGCACTGTCTCAGAGGCATCTGATGAGTTGCATGAGAGGGAGGTATTTCGAAAAAATATGTTAGATCAGCACACTGAATTTCTTACAGCAGTGTCAAACCTAGTTATCATGTGAGGATTTAGTAGAGTTCATGTCCACCCACTCTCCGGAGCAGGTACATTGTGATATTGGAATTGATTTCCACTTGTGTGCCAAGTGAGGGCAATGCCAAGGAAACCCAGTAGCTGAGCATGCAATTTCTGCCTCCGCTGAGACACAGTTTCAATCTGACGGAGCTTGCAGCAGACTGGTTCCCTGGCACAGCAGCTTGTTGCTCTGCAAGACATCAGTGCTGGTAGCTGGGACTGCACTCCATGCTATATTTACCAGAATTGGCGAGATTCAAGGGCCACAATAATGTGCAGTCTGTGCTTTGTTTGTCTGCTACTTCGAGAGTGCAGTTAGCAGCATGGGAACTGACTCCAGCAGCTGCTGCCTCTCACCAGTGTACCAGGCTTGCTTCCTCAAACTGCAAGCACTTTACCTTGCAGTGTGAAGCTGGCCACTCAAAGACTGGGGCTTATCTTGGGCATTCTGAGAGGGCATGCATAACTCAGAGTCGAGAATGGAACCAGTTCTCCAGCAGCCAGATGACGGCCATGAGGGAAGCACTGTGATATGCACGCAAAACTAATGGTGGTGAACTATTTTTTTTAAGTAAGCTTCAAATATGTTGTTCCCTTTGTGCAACTTAGGAAGATGTTTAATTTAACTGACTACAGATGCTGAAGCCCCTGCAGTTCTTTGTCCTTGCTTAAACAAGGTATATCAACCAAAGGCATTGGAGTGTTGCTGCGACTAAACTTCAAAGTATAAGATGAAAGCCTGCAGGAATGTTCACAATTATCACGCAGTAACAAACTGCTATTGATACCTGTGTTCATAGGAGTCACAGGGTAATACAGTAATCTCCTCTGCATGGCTCACAAACAAGAGGAAGTCTGCAGATGCTGGAAATCCAAGCAACACCCACAAAATGCTGGAGGAACTCAGCAGGCCAGGCAGCATCTATGGAACAAAGTATAGTTGGCATTTCAGGCCAAAACCCTTCAGCAGGGCTGGAGAAAATAAGCTGAGGAGTAGATTTGAAAGGTGGGAGGAGGGGAAAGAGAAACACCAGGTGACAGATGAAACCTGGAGGTGGAGGGGATGAAGCAAAGAGCTAGGAAGTTGATTGGTGAAAGAGACAGAAGGCAACAGAAGAAAGAAGAAAAGGGGTGGGGGTTGGAGCACCAGAGGGAGGCGATGGGCGGGCAAGGAGATAACATGAGACAGGGACAAGGGGAGGGGAAATGGTGAAGGGTGTGTGGAGGCATTACTGGAAGTTTGAGAAATCAATGTTCATGCCATCAGGTTGGAGGCTACCCAAACGGAACATAAGGTGTTGTTCCTGCAACCTTAGTATGGCCTTATCCCGGCAGTGGAGGAGGCCATGGATGGACATATCGGAATGGGAATGGGAAGTGGAATTAAAATGGGTGGCCACTGGGAGATCCCGCTTGTTCTGGCGGATGGAGCATAGATGCTCGGTGAAGCGGTCTCCCAATCTACGTCGGGTACACTGATATACAAGAGGCCACACCGAGAACACCAAACACAGAATATGACCCAACAGACTCACAGGTGAAGTGTCACCTCACCTGGAAGGACTGTTTGGGGCCCTGAATGGTAATGAGGGAGGAGGTGCAGGGGCAGGGGAAGCATTTGTTCTGCTTGTAAGGATAAGTGCCAGGAGGGATGAATGGATAAGGGTGCCATGTAGGGGGTGATCCCTGCAGAAAGCAGAGAGTGGGGGGTGGGGAGGGAAAGATGTGTTTGGTGGTGGGATGATGGTAGAAGTTTTGGAGAATTATGTGCTGGATGCAGAGGCTGGTCAGGTGGTAGGTGAGGGCACAGGAACTGTGGATATTGGGAGTTATCCTGAGTTATACTGTATTGGAACCATTCTACAACCTGTGATCCAGTGAGCTACAGAACTAGGGAATATTGAGGATTTGTATTAAATGCTGGGGAAATAGATCAACCTTATAAAGACGTGATAACTGAAAATGCAAAAGGGGAGCTCAGTGGAAAGGTATTAACATGGAAAATGATGGGATTTTTCCAGGAGGGGGTAGATGATGTAATTCCAGGAGTATATTGATTAAAACGTATAAGATCTTCAAATGTCGTGACTGAGTGGATGTGGAGAGGGTGCATTTGTTCTGGGAGAATCTAAAGATGGAGTTCACTATTTAAACTGAAGAGGATTTCCATTTAAGACACAGCCCAGAAGAACTTTCAGAGGTTTATTTATCTTTGGAAGACTCCTCTTCAAGGAGCACTGGAAGTAGAATATTTTTAAGGCAGAGATAGATTCTTGATAAAGAAAGAAGGGAAATTTACCAGGGCAGATGAGAAAGGAGAATTAAGATTACAATGATATCACCCTTCAACTTATAAATGATGGAGCTGGCTTGAGATGAGAAGTGACTTACTCAAGCCTCTAATTCATCTATTCATAGGTATCTTAGTAATTCTGACACAGCATTAAAATTTTTCTCTGATTGGTTTCATTATCTGTTCACCATTGAGTACACTTACATGGAATACAGCCACGAGAGAAAGAATCCATCATCAGGGACCTCCACTATCCAGGCCATGCTCTCTTCTCACTCCTACCATCGAACAAGAGGTACAGAAGCCTTAGATCCCACACCAACAGGTTCAGGAACAATTATTACCTTACAGCCATCAGGCTCCTGAACCAACGTGGATAACTTCATTCACCACTGCTCTGAACTGATTGTACAACCTACAGACTCACTTTCAAGGACTCTTTACAACTCAAGTTCTTGGTATTATTTTTATTTGCATAGTTTTTCTTTTGCATATTGATTGGCAGCCTTTTTTTGTGTATAGCTTTTCATAAAATTCCATAGTATTTCTTTTTATTTGGAAACACAGCATGAAACAGGCCCATCCAGCCCACCGAGCAGTCTGTCCAGCAACCAACTGATTTAGCCTGAGCCTAATCACAGGACAATTTACAATGACCAATTAACCTACTAACCAGAACATTTTCGACTGTGGGAGGAAACTGGAACACCCAAAGGAAGCCATGCACACATGGGAAGGACATACAAACTTGCTTACAGTGGATGCTGGAATTGAACTCTGAACTCCGACACCCCAGGCCGTAATAGCGTTGTGTTAACTGCTCTGCTACTATTTTACCCGTAAGTGCCTGCAAGAAAATGAATCTCAGGGTAGTATATGATGCTTATTTTGAAAGTTAATTTACTTTGAACTTTGAATTTGAACACTGCCTAGCAGCCTGGATCTGTCCCAATATTATAATTTGGCATCAATACCATTCAAACAACAGGCTGAATAAACCAGTTTTTCATCCCATATTTCCTGACACCTTGCCCTGTAAAGATGATACTTTGCCTCGAGGTATCATCCTTATTGATAATTCAACATATTTAGTGAATTGTAAAAGGATCAAAGAAATATACCATATGACAATTTACCACAGGCTTAAAACAGATAAAGTGAAACGCTTAAAACAGATAAAGTGAAACTGTTTTTGGGAAAGCCTTATGAAAAGGTACATTGTTAATAGAATTTCTACATACAAATACAGAAACAGATAAAGAACATGGATACACTTGATTCTAGCCTTTCTTTGGCTTTAAGACTGTTCCTACATTCTACAATTATAAGATGTTCAAAGAAATAAAATGAACTCATATGCTTGAAAACTTAGCAGATGTCCATAATATTGTTCTAATGACATTTAAAACAATCTTGATAAGCATAGATATATTCACTGAACAAATTTGTTAGCACACATTTATTCAAATATATTAATTTCTATACAAAATATTTAATTTCATTTAGAATCAAAGCTATTAGGAAGCTGCAAGTTTTCCACCAATCATTGGGACTAGATATCTGAAGATTCTGAAACCCTTATGTAAACTTTATTACTTCTCTACTCTGTTCCCTCCTTTCAACATAGTATTCCTTGAAACTTTCCTCTTTGAGCAAGCCTAGTATTTCATCTGGCCTAGTATTTCATGATGTAGCTTCATGAAAATTGATGCTTGACAATGTTCCTTAAGAGTCTTGAGAAATGTTGCTAAGATAAAAGTGCTACATAAATGAAAGTAATAGATGTTGATAAAGATATAAGCAGTTTCAGACTGCTGTGAGTGCACATCTCGCACAGCTTCTCACAGTCCTGGAACAATCAAAAAAGCTCAACGATGCCTCTACTTTCTGAGCTAGAATATTCATGTCAATACTCAAGTCCTCCTAGAGGTGTGTGATAGAGAGCATCCTAACATACTGGTGTGGAAACTGCATTGCAGCAGACAGTAAAGTTCTACAATAGATAATCAAAGCTACATCACCCACCGTCAAGATACAGAAAGGTGCCCAAAAAAGGCCCTTTCAGGAGAAAGGATCATGAAGTATCTCACCCACCCTGCTCATGGATCGTTTGTCCAACTCCCATCAGGGAGGAGGTTATGTAGCATCCACACCAGGTCAACCAGTCTGAAAACAGTTACTTTCCCAAGCAGTAAAGCTGATCAATGTCTCCATCCACTAACCCACCACACCACTACTTTATCATTTCTTTTTAGAGTCGCCTTATGTACAGGCACTCCTGTGCCTAGCATCACATTATGGAGGTACTTTACAATCAATCTATTTTATGTATTTATATTTATTGTGTTTTTAATTATTGAGTTCTTTATCTTAATATGTTCAGCTTTGTGTTGCATTGGATCTGGACTACCAAATATTTCATCCTCCTTTACACTTCTGTACTGGAACTGACATTAAACAATCTTGAATCTTAAGATACATATACAAGTTGCTATCCATTTTCAATCTAAATATCGTATAAATAATGCAAGTGTTCAGATCTTGATCAATTGAATGCTTTGCAACTAATAGTGAATAAAGTAGGAAATGGGCAAATCCAACAATTTCAGGGAACGAATGCTTTTATTTTTTGATGATTGACATAATTTATGATACATGTGTATTAATATACAATAAATGTATATTTTTTGCAATACTTTTCAGATTAAAATCTTCTGCAAGCTAGGTCTAGTTTACATGTATTAATCTAACTCAACTAAGCATAATAGCATTATAATTAAATGAGGCACAATAAATTATGATAGATGAGGCGGTCAAAATCGAGTTTGATATACAAGGTATTAATTGAATATTTTATGTACTTAAATTATCTTTTAATAAATTCTACCAAGTTGGAACTTAAAAGTTTTGTGCAATTACATAATCAGAAATTAAAATGTACATTTGCTCCTCAAATCAAGTTTACATTGAAAATTCATAGATTATTATACACAAAAAATAACAAAGCAGCATTTGCAGTGGATGTTCCATACTCAAAGAGTTTTTTTTCATGAGTAACAAATGTACTAGACTTCCAATGGAGTTTGCAGAGGTAGCAATTTCAAGAACTTTATCTACACTTTTTAAATGATGATTTTAAAGAAACATATCACAATTTACCATAGTGACTCATGTAAAATCAGTCTTGGATCTTAATTACACAATAATTCATTTTCTATATAACATTTATTATTTTGTTACATAATCATAAATATCTCTTTAAAATTCAGAAACATGACAGAGAATAATCCTTGAGTTCATAAGTTTCATCTGCATGTTTAACTTTATAGTAAACCATTATTATAATGATTCTCTGTTAGCCTTGTACAGTTTTTATATACAAGGGGTGATTGATATGTTTGTGGCCTAAGGTAGAAGGAGTCCATTTTAGAAAACCTAGCACATTTATTTTTCAACATAGTCCCCTCCTACATTTACACAGTTAGTCCAGCGGTCGTGGAGCACACAGATCTTGGACCTCCAGAAAGTGTCCACAGATGGGTGATTGATAAGTTCATGGCCTAAGGTAGAAAGAGATGAGTTATACAGCTGTCGTTACATGAACATAAAAATAGAGATGAGTTATACAGCTGTCGTTACATGAACATAAAAATACAACTGCAGATGCTGTGAATCAAAGAATACATACACAACGCTGGAAGAACTCAGCAGATCAGGCAGCATCCATGAGAAAAGAGTAGCCAACGTTTCGGGCCGAGAACATGAACATGCAGGCCAACTCTTTGAGTGATTATGTAGAAAGGTTGAAGTTAATAACTCATCTCCTTCTACCTCAGGCCACGAGCTTATCAATCACCCCTGCTGTGAACACTTTCTGGAGGTCCAAGATCCGTATGCTCCACGACCACTGGACTAAGTGTGTAAATGTAGGAGGGGACTATGTTGAAAAATAAATATGCTAGGTTTTCTAAAATTGACTCCTTCTACCTTAGGCCACAAACTTATCAATCACCCCTTGTATTATTCCTGGTATCTTGGGTTGTTGCCATGTGATTGAAAACAACCAATGGCTTTTCTTATTTCACCATCACCTGGCAACTCAAATGTTCGAAAATTGGACAATTGGAGAAAATTGTAAACCTGCAGATAAAACATAAAAAGAAGCTCAATTTGAATTTGCAAAGATAAAGTAACCTACCATAACTACTAATAACACTAAAGCAAGAACTTTGAGAAAATGTTAAAGGATTTAAAATTTTAAAGCATAGCAATATAATTGAGTAAATAAATTCAAGTCATGCAGATGTTTGTTGAAAAATGTTAGTTATTGATGATCTAAAATGTATGATGTACAGTCTTGTGTGAATTGCTGTAACTGCGATGTTCATGTACAGTATTATGAAATGGCTACTATTAAATTTAGACAAGATTCACAATCAGGTCGTAGAAAAACAAAAGAGAAACTATTAATGGTGGAGAGCAGAACCTAAATCCAAAGCCCAGATCATTTGCCATCTATTTTTAATGTGCATGTCACATATACAGGTGATTAAATCTGTATTTAAATTAATCCAGTGATCATTTTAGGATGAGGTAACACCCATCGGGAAGTTTTCATGCCTAATCACATGAGTCAGGCTGACACTTTTCTGGTTTCACACCTGCATCTTATGATGTCACTATTTATGTAAAACCTACCGGTAGTTCCATTTTCATTGGCATAGAATACTCTAATGACTATTGTTGAACAGTCTTAGTGCATTGGGTTACTTTGAGGTGTTCTTCATTTTTCTTTTCATTCTTTCGGGATTTGGGTACTGCTGTCAAGACCAGCACTTATTGCTGATCCCTACTTATGTTTAATAAGGTAGTGCTGGTTCCAAGAGATGCTGTCTGCACTCTGTCAGCACTATTTAGTTCATCAGCAATCAGTCCAGAGAGCCCAGATCAAATGTAATAATTTGCAAAACCACTTACACTAATTACAATCCATCAATTAATAAATTCTTGACTCAGTTGTTGAAGAGGACTGCTGGAACTGTTTACATAGTGAGCAGCTCACTTTTACATCTCTTGCGAGGAATTAAAATACATCTCTGCATTGGAAAGTAGGTAGAGATTCTCACATCTGGTTGAGGCAACTGAGTTCATCTTCTACCAGGCTCTTAAATGACAGCTGTCATGAGTTTCCTGGGCCACCTGACACACAGAAATGCCATCCCAATGTTTTCTCACGAATGAGACTGTCAGACCTCTATCACTACATCTAGTAGCTCTATTCCTCCTTCCATGACATACAAATACCTGGCTATTACCCTTCCTGATTACCAAGCAAAAACTGTCACCAGATATCTGTCGGGCTATGTGGGTTTTTAGGTGCAAACTATTCTAGAATGACTTCATATGTCTTTTTGGCAATTTTCACCCTTTTTTTGCAGAACAGTCTTACAGTTTTATGCCAGTGAAGTTGAGCACACCAGAAAATCTGCGGATTCCATTTTCTAGAGAAAAATGCTGAAAATATACACCTGTTATTTCAGAAGAAGATACTACAAGAGATGTTAATTCAGCTCTTTCCACCATTCAATTAAATCATGAACTTTTACATCTAGAACATTGAATAAAGCACAGTACAGCTCTGGGTAGACCATTTGGCTCACAATGTTATACTGATCTTGATGACAATTTAAATCCATTGTTTCATAACCAAATAGTATTGTTTAAGCACTTCATAAGCTGCTTTGTGTTTTTGTTTTTCTCAAAATCTGAAGCACACATGCACCAAAAAGCAAATAAATTATTTAGGAAGTTCATTGACTGCCAACAAAGAAAAGCAACTTGAAATATTGGAGATGAGCGTTTTTCAGCTATTCACACAGGGATTAATTACGCTTACATCTTCCTACACTGCTCAGATAATTCTAATATTTGCCTTACTTTATATTCCATACTTAGATAATATTAAAATAAATGCTTTGCACAGTAGCTGTTGAAACAGTGAGCAGTTAATGCAGAGTATTACCTGAGATCTTTTGATGTTTATTATTCTATCTAACTGCTAAATACAATTTAAAGAATATGCAAGTTCAAGGATGATTATCATTCACTGTAATGGAAGTTAGAGGATATTTCATTTATCTCATAGGGATATTTAAAACCATTATCCTCACCTCCAGTAATGTCATCTTTGTGTGCATAGGATGGTGATATGAAACATTCAGGTCTTCTTAAAACTGTCATTTCTGAAACAGATTTAGGCATCATTAATATTAACTATCTGCTCAAATAAACTTACATTTGCTGCATAACCTTTCCATTTATTTATTTTGTGTTAAGATTTTTCATAGAAAGTACACTATGTATGTCTCATTTGAAAGCACATATTCCTCTGAGTTGTCAGTCTGGAAGAAGCTGAAGAGCCTATCATTAGGATTAGATTATTCCCTGGTATAATTTTTAAAAAATCTATGGCTAATTTGAAGAAAATGTGTTATTGCAGGTGTTCTGTTGTTGTGTGAATGAAGTCACCGAAGAAAATTACAGGTAGATACAAAGCAGCTTCTTTATTCGATAGAACAAGGTACAGCAGGCATCACAGAAACACAGAAAGCCTACAGCACAATACAGGCCCTTTGACCCACAATGCTGTGCCAAACATGTACTTATTTTAGAAATTACCTCGGGTTACCCATAGCACTCTATTTTTCTAAGCTCCATGTACCTATCCAGGAGTCTCTTTAAAGACTCTATCGTATCTGCCCCCACCACCATCGCTGGCAGCCCATTCCACGCACTCACCACTCACTGCGTAAAAAAAACTTAACCCTGACGTCTCCCTTGTACCTACTTCCAAGTGCCTTAAAAGTGGGTCCTCTCATGTTAGACATTTCAGCCCTGGGAAACAGCCTCTGAATACCCACATAATCAATGCCTCTCATTATCTTATACACCTCTATCAGATCACCTCTTATCCTGCATTGCTCTAAGGAGAAAAGGCTGAGTTCACCGAACCTATTCTTGTAAGGCATGCTCCCCAATCCAAGCAAAATCCTTGTAAATCTCTTCTGCACCCTTTCTATAGTTTCTACATCCTTCCTGTAGTGAGGTGACCAGAACTGAGCACAGTACTCCAAGTGGGATCTGACCAGGGTCGTATATAGCTGTAACATCACCTCTTGGAGAGGTAATCATATAAAGAGGCTTTCGGTTGAAAGGTCTGCCGGCCCAAAGTGGGGCCCGATATTTTATGTGCCAAACATCAAAGGACAATTCCATATTTACAATGTATGGACATTGCTTTCTTTAAAATTACATACAACCTTCACACCTCATGATTCGCATCCACACCACAGACAGCCAAATGGATTTTAATCAACATTGTCTGGTCTGGGATTCACAGCTTTTAGGAACCCATTGTTCAGAGCTGCACTCCAAATTAAATCCACAATACATATTCAGATTTGAAGACTGGTAGCCAAAGTCAATTGCTAAATGTATATGTCCTAAACCCAAAAATCATTCTAATATGTCCTATCAATGTTCATACCTCACTCAACATTACTGCTGGAGATTTACAGATTACTGCTTATAGTGATGTGAAAGTTGAGTGAGATGTGCCTCTCATTATAACATAGTCTACATTTCAAAAGATCACCATTCTAACCGTATCAATAACCTGGGGTCATCACCATCTAGCAACTGGATTTACTGGGACACACACATCAAAACATGGGCTAAATAAGCAGATCAGTGATATGTGCTTGGTAGTGAGTGATTCCACTCCACTGTCTATAAAACATAAGTTGGGTAGACATTGACATATTCTCTCACTTTTCTGGACAAGTACGGCTCGAGCAACACTCAAGATCCTCTATATCTTCCATGACAAAGCAACATGCTTGGCTGCCCACCCACTTACCACTTTAATCATTCACCCCCCCCCCCCCCACCCACCACTAGTGCAAGTAACAGAAGTGTATGTCATCTACAAAATATATTATTGTCATTGGACAAGGCAACTTCCTAAACCTGTGACTTTTCCCACTTCGAAAGCCTGGAGCAGTAGGTACATAGGATTACTGGCATTAACAGCTGCCCCTTTGAGTTACACACCACCTTGCTCCTTCATTGTAAATGTGAAGAATCTGGAATTCTTTATCAATTAATTCTATTGGAATAGCCTCAAAAAAGGACAGCAGCAGTTCCGAGGTAATTAGGGATGCCAGGGAAACTCAGATACCATATAGGAATAAAAATGATACCTATGCTACAATGCTCTGATTGACATCCCTACCTGCATAACGTAAAACAGTGTACTTACTAGTGTGATGGACTGAGAGTGGCATTTGTCCTTGTTTTTATTTTTTTGAGCTGTGTTAATAACTGCTCTGAACAAGTAAACTACAGCTCTTGGAATGAAACATGTCAATAATTCCTAATTTCTGCTAATTATAGTGAGTGTTTTCAGTGTTTTAGTGATAACAATCCCATGTTCAGTCATACAAAGCATCTATGCAGTTTGATATTTTTGTATTTCTAATGGCTTATATAATCACAAGTACTAGTTTGAAAATATATACGTAGACCAAGTTAAAAGTTTCAAAACAGTTTGCAGTTATCATGGATTTAGATTGTATCATTCAGCAATAAGTCTCCAAAATTTATTTATGAAAATGGACCAGTGCCATTTATAACTTCTGACTGTAATGTGGCACTTTTGATATAGAGTTCCAGTTCCAGTGAGGGAAACAGGGCAGGCAATTTGTTCGCTGACTTATGGGACAATGACCAGACTGTTTGCTTTTTGTGATTTTGAATGAGAAGGATATTTTGGACAGGACATGAGTGAAGTTCATCCGCACTTCTTCAATGTGAAGCTTTTATATTTGTTGCACCCTACGGATTTTTACAGATGAATGATGGACAGTGTTCTGACTGGTTGCATCACTGCTTGGCATGGAGGCTCCAATGCACAGGATCACAAGAGGCTGCAGAAGTTTGTAGACTCAGACAGCACCATCATGGGCACTAACCTTCCCACTATCAAGGACATCTTCAGAAAGCAATGCCTCAAGAGGGTGATATCCTCACCATCTGATACATGCCCTCTTATTACCACCATCAGGAGCCTGAAGATACACATTGAGCATTTTAGGGACAGCTTCTTCCCCTCTGCCATCAGATTCCTAAACAGTTCATGAACACTCCTTAACTATTTTGCTCTCTTTTTGCACTTTTTACTTATTTTTTATGTTTTTGTAACTTATTGTAACCTATAGTAATTTTTTATATATTGCAATGTACAACCGCTGCAAAATAACAAAATCTTTATGTATGTTAGTGATAATAAGCCTGATTCTGATTCCGAGAATGCAGAGTTTCAGCAACTCTCCATCTACATAAAGCAGTCTTCAAATCCAAGTAAAAGTTTAATAAAATTCTGTCCTGCTTCATTAATGGTATTAGTACTGTACACAACATTCCATGTGTTGTCTCATCAATTGCCTGAAACATAATCACTCTATCTTTATACTTCAATCTAGAAATAAATAATATAATTGATTCTATTAATTTTCCTAATTACTTACTGTAATTTAATACTTTATATTATTGTTTTGTGAGTCAAACATTCAGACACCAGGAATGCCCTGGGTATGATTAAGATAATTCATGCTTCATTTTTATTTTTCAAAATGAACAATTTCACATTTTGCCAAATTGTACTTTATTTGTCATATCTTGGCCCATCTACTTAAACTTATCTATACCTCTTTCTCCTGATGTCTCACTGAATTAACTTAAATTCAAACACTGCTGCAAATCATTCAAGATTGCTTAAAGTATACTGTATCTGCTGGATATAGGTTCACTTTAATGTTAAATGCTTGGTTTCCCAAGTACTACTAGCACATGTGACATCTGGAGCATCCTGGCCTATTTGGCAAGGTTGTAAATCAAATTAAAGTTGTACTGCACTGACATCTGCCTACTCTCTGTACTTGTGACAATGAAGTCTTATCTGTTGAGTAATATGATTTTTTAAAACTTCCCAAAATTGTTAGCAAATTGGTCACGTGGCATTAAAATAAACACCAATTCTCCAATTTGAGCCCGGCAACGTTTTTGTACCTACGGTGTGTGTGCAGGAACCAATAGCTCAAAAGACCTCTTCTGAAGGTACACCGAAGGATGTCTAGAAAAGCAGGACTATACCTACAAGCATTGTTTCAGTTTTGTTTCCTTCTTTGTTACTAAGTGCAAAGAAAAGATAATTTCATGATTGAGAATTCACAGCAAGGAATGACACTCACTGGAGGTACATATGGAGAAACTGTATGTGCTAATAAAATAATATTTTCAATCATTAAATTAAATGGAGGGGAAACTACATATGAACTCTATCCACAATTTTCAAACTGTAGTCTCTTTTAGTGCAGTCACTAGCAGGGGCCACCCAATGGTACAATAATTTTCTATAAGAATGCTGCCCAAGTCATCTTGGTAGTATGAACAATCTTTAAAAATTAAATCTCTGTATGGATCAATGAGAAATTTTCAGAATTATGCATTTCATGTGAACAATTGGTCCTGAAAGAGTGAAGATCTTAAAGTGGAAACTGATTTCAATTTGGATCATTTTACAAAAAATGGCCAATAGTGAATGGATTCTTTGAAATCATGTGCAAGAGTTATACAAAATTTCTAAATGTGCTGTTTTTATACCCGGGTCATTGTAGACTTGTCCCTTCATTGATGTGGTATACTTACTCACCCTCTCCAAGATTATCACCATATATTCCCCTGTGAGCTAACGCTGGCTCCTCGTAATTATCTGGACAGTTAGGGAAAGTCTTTTGCCATTTCTTCTCAGACTTTTTCTTGGCTATTTAAATAAAACAATACAGAAAGCAAAACAAAAAAAAACAAAGGATATATTAAGTTTTTGAAACCTCATTAGAAGTAGAAATTTTATCTCATTAAGAAAGGGAAAAATTCTAAAATATTGAATTGACTGTTCTTTGCCCATTCTATATGATGGTCTTATCCATGGAAGAGAAAATTAGGGGCCAATTCACTGTTAATCCTTCTCGTTGTTATGCAAGAGTAGTTAAAAATATTCTTTGGATGGTTGATAAATTCTGCAGGAAAAGGTACCATTTTAAGGAACTTAAATATATACAAATTGGCTTAGACATTTTAATAAATCCATGATTTTCATAAATGCATTTATTATGATCATTGTTCAGATTTCAGTCAAATTACCCCATCCATTAATTTGGTGTTTATTCGGATATCAGAAACTAAATTCATTTCCCACCCTTACTGGAAAAAATTAAACCAAATCTCTCTATATCAGTAATAATTTAAAAGACCAATGTTATAATGCTTGTTGAAACTGTCTCCCAATACACCAATGGAAATATCATCCCTTTGTTTACAAGTAAAGTTGCAGATTATTTCTTGGCAGTTCAGAGCTGAACCATTAATTACAGAAGTTCATAGTGGTGAGATGCTCTATCAGGCAGAGAGAAATACACTGAGACTGCGAAGTTTCTGATGACAGATGTGAGGCATCCATGAAAGACACTAAGAAATCCATGATTTAAAATAGCCAGAGCAGAATTATCAAAGCATCTGGTAAAATTCTTAAATAACAAGATATATATTTTATATTTTGCTTACAAGAGACAATGTCGAAGTAAATCAGTTTGCATGTTTCAGTATTACTGTAACCAACTCCCTTCAGTTGTTCTAGAAGCAAACTTATTAACAAACTGAAAATTTTTTCTTAATTGTAGCCAAAAAGCACTTACCCTGCTTATGTGGGTAGTATATGAATGGTTTGGGTTCACTGGTTTCACCATCTGATCGCCTTCGTAGCTGGACAAACACTGAGATCGGTTTGGTAATGTGCAAGTCAAAGTATTTTGGTGTCTTGAAAACTATGGCAAACTGAAAAAACACAGAATTTTATAACTTATTGTACATTGATGTAAGGAAGAGCACATTTGCCTGTGAAGTGATTTGCTGTCAGAAGATAGTGAAGCATTCTAAATTCTAAAGGACTTCTAGTGCATAAACTTCAATATGTAGCATGGAACTTTTATTTGTGATTGCAACACAAAGACCGATGGTAACAATGAATATCATGATCACCACTACATACAAAGTACACAGCAAGGTCATTAGACTTGTGCAGTGCTTATTTGATGTGATGGTATTGAGTTTGCTCTTTGTAAAATTCTGAACTCAAAGATCTTAAACTCTATTTGATATAGATAGCTACTAAAGGGAGATTATACTGCGGCCACCTACATTTCAAAAGCCAGACCACCACCCTGTTTATCCTCCATGGTGAGTTCAGTTGCCAGTAGCCACTCTTTGAGCGGTGGGTCCCCAAGGAGGAGATCCTTCCAGCAAATGAAGTAGTTTAAACACAGTTAATTTATTTTTAGTGATACACATTTAAATTTAGATGAAAGTTTTAAAACTTACAGAGCATTTCTATCTTATAAAAGACTTTCAAATTACAATTTCTAAAACACAAAGGATTTCAAAAACAGCTATAAGCTAAAAAGACATACTAACAAGTTGCAGTTGAACAAGTCAATCATCACAGAAATTGAAAGCAGAGGAAGAGATTCCAGTTACCCATCTTTGTGTTATTAGTCTTGTCATTTCTTGACTATTCTAACAAGCCTGACCACTCTCTTACATTTATACGTTTCTTTGTTGCTTGGTAACTTTACATGCATGTGTTATTTTTTCAGATACTTTTGCTGGGAAATTCACACAGATGGTCTAAAAAGCTTCTGGGGACAGAGATTCCAAAATTAATGCTGTGAAGGCGAGCTCTTTGAGCACACAAATCTCCCCACTATCGATAGTTCAGCTATTGGATGTGCTAAGTAATTGTGTCAGTCTGGTCTGCAAGTTTCTTTGAACTAGATAATATAGCTGGTGATGTCTGGTTTGATGCAGGCTCAATTAACATAAACCCTTAATTTTAGGCTACATCCACACTACGCCGGATAAATCCATAACCAAAGCTTTTCCTCTTCGTTTTTACCCTCCGCCCACACTAAAACAGCATTTTCGTCCCCCGAAACTGGAACTTTTCAGAAACGCTTTCCAGGGTGGGTATTTTCGAAAACACTGTTCGGGCAGATGAGTGTGGATGGGGTAACCGGACACTTTTGAAAATGCTGTCAGACGGCAGCGCGCTATTTCATTGTTTTCTTGAACGCAACCTAACAATTTCAGAAGTCGATAACAAGACTGAAGCCAGAGGAGTTAGAAATGTACTCACCAAATACTTTGACCCATAACTTACTGAATGAATAGGTATACTCACTTTGCCCTGTTTCCTGTCCTTGCTCGTATGAAGGTGGTTTACCTATTTATGCAAGTACTTCTCTGACAATAGATGTGTAACAGCCTAATGTAACATTGTATGGAAATACAAGATAACACTAATGCAGACATGTTTTATACATTTAATAAGGTGCTTTATTAATGCAACGGAGTTAGACAGCTTTTCAATGTTCATTGTTGGACGGGTCAATCTGTCCGTGAATTCCCTGTCAGTTGCCGCCGTATGCTCCAGTATTTGTTTTTTTTTTTGTTTTAAGTTCTCCTGCACGAGAGCCAACAGCTTTCCATCGTTTTAAGTTTTTCTAGTCTGTAACTACACAAACATGCACTTTTACGGCGAGATTCGACACCAAACATGTCGCTTGTTTTCAGGAGATGTGTCCTGCGCATGCACAGCAGGAGGAGATTTGCCAAAATTTCCATTTCAGTGTGGATAGAGATATTTTCAAAAATGCATAGTGTGGATGCCTATGTTTACGCAAAACCGGCATTTTCAAAATTATCCGGTCTAGTGTGGATGCAGCCTTATACTCTTGGAGCCAGCAGCCTGTGCGCTATAGACATTGCTGTTTGTTTGCAAAGCTGTCCTTTTAAATTCAGACTGATTACTGCTTGTGATTTACATAAAGAACTGAAGACTGGTTCTTGTTTACAACAATAAGTTGAGCCAGAAATATTGGTTAGAAGTTTAACTTACTCAAAAACAACTCCTTCACTTTTGGAAGGGTCAGCTGCTGGTTTCAAAAGCTGAGCTTGGCAAAAAGGCCCTCTCCCCCAGGCCCCAGACAGTGAATATCCATCATATTGATGGCGCCTGACAAAGTTAGTCACACACATGCAGCTGGTGGGTAATGTGAGCCACGCAGAAGAAACCTGAATTAAACAGCAGGAGGAACCCCCTAGACTTCGTTCATGTATGGGGAATCAAAATTACTTTGTTGTGGACTGCGAATACTTACAATGGTTGATGTACAATATGTGAGCTTTGTCAGTCACTCTGTTTGGCCTTCTGCCTGACAAAGAGATGGCTTCACTGTAAGCCGAGGCTGAAGAAGGGAAGTGTGGATACTTCTGGCAAGAAGCTCCCATCTACCACAAACCATCTTGGACCAATTTTCCTATGGCCATATGATAGTGGAGCAATTTATCTGGAGATTAAGCTTTTTAAAGGAAGTGGCTATGGATCTTCTACTTGCTGCAGTCTGAAACTCCAGTCAGATACCCTTGAACATTATGAAGACCATATTGAGGTCCTGTATCGGCTGTATAATCAGGAGGCACAAGGCAGTTTAACAAACCCACGTAAACATGCCCATTGATTGTGCTAGTTTTCATCTGAAGGGAAACATGGTACAACAGAAAACCACATATTTTATTTTAAGGAAGTAAGAAGGCGCTAACCTTAAAGGTGGCAGTTTCCTTAACAGATGGTCAAAATTTACCACACGTCACCTGCACTTTAAAAGAAATATACAGACATATCCAGTAAGGCAACTTACAAATGCCAGTAGGTTACCAGATGTCATTCATATATTTTTAGGTTTAGGTAAAGTACAAAAACTGATGTACCCACATATAAACAATATACTTGGCAGTGTGCTCAGACCTTGCAGCCACACCGCATCCAATCAAAAGCGTGTTTGTTCATCCTGTCCCTTTTACAATCACAAGTCAGTGCTGGATACTAAGAACATCAAGTACTTCAGGACTATCCCATCACTGAGTTGCTCAATAGTGGTGGAGCAGGACTTATTGAATACCGTTGTTGCGTTGTCAACTGAACTTGTGTATCATTGGGCAGTGTGTGGTCCAAAAAAAAAGATACGAGTGATTGCCTTGTACGTTTTTATTGTGATCTCAGGACCCTGTTGGTCATTGGTAGCATAGGCTCCTGAAATTCCAGTTCACTGTTTCATTGGAAGACTAATGGTGGGGGAGCTGCGTTGCCTTGGTTGTGGTGAGGACTAGGCCTGGGCTGCAGGATCACTTGTTGCAATCACCCAGGGAGGAGACACTGAGGTGAAGTAGGAGAGACCTCTGTGGGTATGATGGAGTCCTTTCTGGTTTGGGAGCTGGCCCCTCCCATCAGTGCTGCTCTTCAGTATTTGCTCAGTACTGCCCTCTGGTGTTTCCTTGGTGCTGCTCTCCTGTGCTTGCTCTGTGCTGCTCTCCTGTATTCGCTCGGTGGAAGAACAAGCTGGACCAGTAATATCGAGCAAGTGCAGCAGGCAGTGAAGAAGGCTAATGGAATGTTGGCCTTTATTACAAAGGGAATTGAGTACAAGAGCAAGGAAATCCTCTTGCATTTGTACAGACCCCTGGTGAGACTACACCTGGAGTATTGTGTACAGTTTTGGTCTCCAGGGTTAAGGAAGGACATCCTGGCTGTAGAGGAAGTGCAGCGTAGATTCACGAGGTTAATTCCTGGGATGTCTGGACTGTCTTATGCAGAGAGGTTAGAGAGACTGGGCTTGTACACGCTGGAATTAAGGAGATTGAGAGGGGATCTGATTGAAACATATAATATTATTAAGGGATTGGACAAGATAGAGGCAGGAAATATGTTCCAGATGCTGGGAGAGTCCAGTACCAGAGGGCATGGTTTGAGAATAAGGGGTAGGTCATTTAGGACAGAGTTAAGGAAAAACTTCTTCTCCCAGAGAGTTGTGGGGGTCTGGAATGCACTGCCTCGGAAGGTAGTGGAGGCCAATTCTCTGGATGCTTTCAAGAAGGAGCTAGATAGGTATCTTATGGATAGGGGAATCAAGGGATATGGGGACAAGGCAGGAACCGGGTATTGATAGTAGTTGATCAGCCATGATCTCAAAATGGTGGTGCAGGCTCGAAGGGCCGAATGGTCTACTTCTGCACCTATTGTCTATTGTCTATTGACATGCCAGTCAAGTCACCCAGGGTCTTGGGCAATATATATATGTTTTTTCTTTGTGATAGTATATTTTTCGGAAATCACAGCCATATGTGCTATTTGTATTATATCCTATATGCACTGTACTGTTGGTAATGTATTTTGCACCTTGTCTCCGGAGGAACTCTGTTTGGTTATATTCATGCATGGTTGAATGATAATCAAACTTGAACTTAATGACTTTAAAACATATTACAAGCTTCTTAATGTTGAAGATTTTCTCATGGAATGTGTCCCAACTTCACCCTGTATCTACAGTTCCTTAATCCTCTGAATGATACACATCAATTTTGTGATCTTGGACAGGGTGAGAACTTGAATGTGAATGGAAGATGGAGGGTGAGAGAGAGAAAATATGTATTGTTATCCACTAGACTTTTTGTTATTTTTGAGTAATATTTACCATGTGCCGACATGCAAATTCTCATTTTGTTTCTCTCAGACTGAGTTTAAGTCTATCATGCAGATTCGCTGTTTACAACCCAGACAGATAATTCAGCAACTTAGTTGCTGCTTTAAGTTTGATGCCATGGTTTCTGGTGGTTCACCACATGGTTCACATTGGATTGTAACTGAGATGAAAACTCAGGAATCTTGTCGTGAATCATCTGATGACTTCTATATTGGTATCTTTCAATTTAATTTGATTCTCTAGAATTTAACTCTTTAATAAGATTAGTTTTGCTTAATACTGCCAACCACTTCCTTTCTGAGTCTAGCATATACTGAACTTCGAACGTAGAACAGTACGTCACAGGAACAGGCCTTTCAGCCCACAATGTTGTACCAAACTAATTAAATTAGTAATTGAATGGCTAGCTAAACTAATCTTCTGCTTGCGCAATGTACATATATTTTCATATTGACCGTGTTCATGTGCCTATATAAATGTCTCTTAAAGTCTCTAATGTATCCTCTTCTACCACCACACCTGGCAGCACATTCTAGGCACCCACCACTCTCTGTGTAAAAAAACTTACCCCTCACATCTCTTTTGAAATTACCCCAACTCTCCCGAAATGCATGCCCTCTGGGATTAGATATTTTAAACCTTGGATAAAGATACTCTTTGTCTACTCTATCTATGCTTCTCATAATCCAATAAACCTCCATCAAATCTTCCCTCAGCCTGCACTGCTCCAGAGAAATCAACCCAAGATTTTCCAACCTCTCATTATCGCACATCGCAACAGGCCGGTAAATTGTTTCTGCACCCTCTCCAAAGTCTCAACTTTCTTCTTATAATGGTCCAACCAGAACTGTATGATGCATCCTAACTAGAGTTTTATAACGCTGCAACATAACTTCCTGGCTTCTGAAGTCTATGCCTTTGCTAATAAAGGCAAGTGTGCCATTTGCCTTCTTAATCACCCTTTCAAGCTGTGTACCCACTTTCTAGGAGCTATGAACTTGGACCTTAAAATCCCTCTGCTCATCAACACCATTAAGGATCTTGACCTTAACAATGTACTGTCTCTTTGCATTTGATCTACCAAGCTGCAACACTTTACATTTATCTGGGGTTAAACTCCACCTGCCATATCTCTGCCCATACTGCAACTACTCCATATTCTGCTGTATCCTTTGTCAGTCATCTATCCACAGCACCACCAATCTTCATATCATCTGTAAACTTACTAACTCACCTGTCTCCATTTTCATCCAGGTTATTTAGATATAGCACAAACATCAGGCATCTCAGTATAGATCACTGTGGAACGCCCCGAATCCCAAACTTATAGCTAATAAATCCCTCGGCCACCTCTCCCTGTCTTCTTTAGGAAAGCCAGTTCTGCATCCAAATGGATCCCATGCATCTTAATCTTCTGGATGAGCCTCCCATGAGGGACCTTGTCAAACACCGTACTAAAAATCCATGTAGACAACTTCCACAGCTCTAACTTCATTAATCGCTCTCAACACCTCATCAAAAATCTCAGTCAAGTTAGTAAGGCATGACTTGCCCTCCACAAAGCCATGCAGGTTCTCCCCAATTAGACCATAGTTATACTAAATACTCAGAAATCCTATCCCTAAAAATTCTCTCCAGTAACTTCCTTACTACTGATGTGAGAGTCGCTGGTCTATAGTTTCCAGGATTATCCCTGGATCCCTTCTTGAATAATGGAATAACATTAGCTGCTCACTAGTAGACGGGGACCTCACCCGTGGCTAGAGAAGAAACCAGGCACCTTTTCCTTTTACTTCTCGACTAAAATCATCATAACCTTCGACATCCAAGGTTCTCTTACCTTGCTATCCTTGTCCTTCCTTCTGACTGGAACGTGCAATACCAGTCCTGGACTCGGTTCAGTTGGTCTTTAAACACCTTCCACATGTCACTTGTGGACTTGTCCACAAACCGCTATTCCCAATTAACTTTCCCTAGTTCCTGCCAAATGCTCTCGTAATTTGCCCTGATCCAATTTAATACTCTCCTGCAGGGTCCATATCTATCCTTATCTACAGCTATCTTAAAACTTAAGGAGTTCTGGTCACTGATTGCTGCTTTAATTTTTGCACTTCTATTTTCATTTTCAGTTTCCTCTGAATAACAATTGAGTTGATCCTTAAAAAATCCATTGCTATTTCTTAAATATTGTGAAATATAACCATATAACAATTACAGCATGGAAACAGGCCATCTCGGCCCTTCTAGTCCATGCCGGATGCTTACTGTCACCTAGTCCCACTGACCTGCACTCAGTCCATAACCCTCCATTCCTTTCCTGTCCATATACCTATCCAATTTTACTTTAAATGACAATATCGAACCTGCCTCTACCACTTCTACTGGAAGCTCGTTCCACACAGCTACCACTCTCTGAGTAAAGAAATTCCCCCTCGTGTTACCCCTAAACTTTTGCCCCCTAACTCTCAACTCAAGTCCTCTTGTTTGAATCTCCCCTACTCTCAATGAAAAAAGCCTATCAATGTCAACTCTATCTATCCCCCTCATAATTTTAAATACCTCTATCAAGTCCCCCCTCAACCTTCTACTCTCCAAAGAATAAAGACCTAACTTGTTCAACCTTTCTCTGTAACTTAGGTGCTGAAACCCAGGTAACATTCTAGTAAATCTTCTCTGTACTCTCTCCATTTTGTTGACAACTTTCCTATAATTCAGTGACCAGAAATGTACACAATACTCCAAATTTGGCCTTACCAATGCCTTGTACAATTTTAACATTACATCCCAACTCCTATACTCAATGCTCTGATTTATAAAGGCCAGCAAATATCAAGCAGTTTCCTCATTCAGGTCTATTCTTCCTCTTCCAAATCTTGACCTCTGCTTCTCCGCCAAGCAGCAGGTGTCTAACTCTAGCCTGTACCCCACCATAAATACAATACAACTTATCTTTCTCTTGGTCTTTGTTTTCTTCAAGCGATTCAGAACATTTCTCAATAATCACTTCACGGATTTGTCTTTATGCCTTTGAAATATCCTGACTGTTATTCTCCATATACTTGTGTTGTCCTTATCATGCTAGCAAGCACTGCTGCTTTGTGAGTCAATGTGGATTGCTGTTAACACATCACATCTGCCCTCTTCACCCACGTAACCAGGTCCCAATGAAGAAAACAAAGGAATCAACCTTGCTCCATCCGTAGGTTGTAAATTCACTCTTTTGAGTCAAATAGTTCCATGTTATTTCAGCAAGAGGATCTAAAATGATATCTATTTCCCAAGCATTGCTACCAAATAAACTTGTGCAAAATGGCACTGATTCCTGCAAAATATTCATTTTCTTACTCTCCTTCATTTTGTTCCTTAACGCTCTCTCTTGTTATTTATTATATATCACTCTCAGAGAGAACAGCTTTACTTGTCTACAGTGGACACTAAATGTCTTCCATATTTTGCCATGGGAACTGAGAAATCCATTGTAGCTTGTCCAGTTTGCCACGTTTCTTGAACTGTGCTTGGTGTGGCTACTTTTCATCCTATATCAGGGATCCACCCTTCTGTCTTCTGCATAAGTTACTGATATGGGCTCATTCAGATGCACAGTTAATAATACAATAGCTCTCATATCCTCATTGCCAATGTGGTATATTGGGCTCTTACTAGGCTACAGAGTGAACTGTTAAGTAAACTCATATAATTTAACATGCTTCAAGGAAACATGCTGATTTTGATAGCTAAGTTTCAACTGAAAGCAAAAGCAACTATGATCAAGAGATTTCAACGGGAGATTGTCTCTTAAAGTGAGAGCAAACCAGCAACCTTAATGCTGCAGTTTTCTTATCCGCTCACAGACATACATCACATGAGTATGTAGTCCTCGTGCACTGCACAGCAGTGGCAGGAGGAATGACAATGAGATATCTTTTCTGGACATGCTGTCAAGATACACCTAATCTCCCTTGGATTTAGATAAAGAATTTATTCATCTGAAAGTGAGCTCAGGCAGAGAAGCAGTTTATGCTTGAAGCAACATTTCAAACAATTTAGAGTTGAAATGATGCTGCAGATTATGATAACATTACACCATTGCCACGCAACAAGAAAACATCTTCCATTTCGTCTTGCTATTCAATAGGATTACTGATACCTGTTCTGAACTCATGAATATCCTGGAAATCATCACGGAATGGAAACCAGAGAAAACCCGTATGGTGGCTCTGGAGGTCAGGGTCATTGTTAGGTTACTGGAGTTGTGAAGCAGGAGCTCTACCCCCTTAATACTGAACTAAATTCCAGTAAGAACATTTACTGCACAGTCAGTTTCCTAACCAGATACACCTGAGACTCCTTCATCTGAGAATATATATTTCTACCCGTTGATTCCTTTTAATGCATATAAACAAATTGACTGAGCGTCACCAGTGATTAACAACTTGGTATAAAAAAATAAAAATCTACATTTTCATCACGTATAGTGGAAAGTATTCACTTTCATTTCCAATGAGAACTGAAATTGAACTACATTTTTCTCAATATAAGATTGTCAGCATAATACTTTGTTGTAAATTGCTCTGCAGTATCTACCTGTCTATGAACATCGGCAGCACTAAATTTTCCAAATGCCTCCCAGATGTGACCACTTTCATCCTCCTGGTAGAACCGGACCTGAATATCATCTAAGAAAGGGAATACAGTAAATCAGAACTTGGTAAAAAGTTTTCTTTTAAATATGGATTTCTGCTATTGTGTAAATGCTAAAAAAGTAGCCTTTTAAGCAACAGCATTTTAGAGATCTACCTAATAATTATTAGAACCACAAATCACTTTGAAGATGGGTAAAAGAAAAGCTAACATATAAGGTTAATCAAAGGCCCCATAGAATAACCAAACAGAATGGAGATATCTGGGCAAATCTCTTAACAACTAAGCTATTATAAATGACTAAGCTTGATTTTGAGCACACAATTTATACAGTATGTAATTATTCTTCACATAACATTTTTTCTGCAGCAATTATCCTTTTTTGGGAGAAGTTGCTATGATTTCTGATACTTTCCGCTTATAAATCAACTGTTTTCACTCTTTATAAACAGATATTTTTGCTGTACAATAAACACATGCTCACTTTACTCCTCCTTAATGACTTATAAAACATTGTCAATAAATGCCTTGTTATTGTTTACCTTTTTGTACTTTATCACACAGCAGAAAGACTTCATCCCCACCCACTACACTCCCGGCAGTTTTGGCCATTCTTACTATTCTCAAACTTGATGCATTGGGTGCTTCTATGAAAGGAAACACAACATTCAATACTCATTCAGTGAAAGTTGTCCCTCAAAATTCTTTTCAATGTCAAGAAATTAATGCTAAAATATTTAAATTACATTCAAAATTTAGTTTTACCAGTTCAGATGAAGCTAGAATTAATGGTGGAACCTGTGTCTGTTTTAGCTTTGTGTGAAGTCTGGCCTAATATCATTTGGGTCAGCATTGGTAGGAAGCTTAATGGATATGTGAGATTTTGGGAGTTTGCCCACTGTATTCTTGCGAGCCCACAGAACGACTTAGTGAGATTTGGAAGCAGTTTTGTTCTGATCCTGCTTAAACTCTGGAAAGTATCCCACCAAAAGAAAATTATCCAAAGCAGTTCGAATAACTTAAAAATTGCTGAACTTCTTTGGCTATTTATCAGTCTCAGTCAGCTATTCCAGTTTACTGAGGCCAGTTGGAGAAGGGAGCGCCTGTTACACATGTGCACACGACTATTTTGAACAAGGTTGGAGGTGACATCAGATGCATGGCAACTCTGGCTAGGTTTGCAAGACATTGCCTCCTACAAAGCGAAACCCAATAACGTGAATGGCAGCGATGCTTCACTACCAGATGAATTCAATGACTTCTATGCCTGCTTTGAAAGGGAGAATATAACTGCAGCTGTGAAGATCCCTGCTGCACCCGGTAACCCTGTGATCTCAGACTTGGAGGCTGATGTCAGGCTGTCTTTAAAGAGGGTGAATCCTCGCAAGGCAGAAGTCCCCAGTGGAGTACCTGACAAGATTCTGAAAACTTGTACCAACCAACTGGCAGGAGTATTCAAAGACATTTTCAACTTCTCACTACTAAGGGCAGAAGTTCCCACTTGCTTCAAAATGATAACAGTTATGCAGTTAAGAAGAATAAAGTGAGCTGCCTTAATGACTATCGCCCAGTAGCACTCACGTCTACAGTGATGAAATGCTTTGAGAGGTTGGTCATGACTAGACTCAGCAAGGATCTGGACACACCACAATTTGCCTATTGCCACAATAGGTCAATGGCAGTCACTATGTCAATGGCTCTTCACACAGCCTTAAATCATCTGTACATTTCAAACACCTATGTCAGGATGTTGTTCATCGACAACAGCTCAGCATTTAACACCATTATTGCCACAATCCTGATTGAAAAGTTACAAAACTGGGCCTCTGTACCTCCCTCAGCAATTGGATCCTTGACTTCCTAACTGGAAGACTATAATCTGTGCGGATTGGAGATAATATCTCCTCCTCGCTGATATCAACTCTGGTGCACCTCATGGGTGTGTGCTTAGCCCACTACTCTACTCTCTTTATACCAATGACTGTGTGGCTAGGTGTAGTTCAAATACCATTTATAAATTTGCTGATGATACAACCATTGTTAGAATCTCGGATGGAGGCAAGAGGGCGTACAGGAGTGAGATGTCACAGCAACAGCCTTGCACTCAACGTCAGTAAGACGAAAGAGCAGATTGTGGACTTCAGGAAGGGTAAGACGAAGGAACACATACCAATCCTCATAGAGGGATCAGAAGTGGAGAGAGTGAGCAGTTTAAAGTTCCTGAGTGTCAAGATCTCTGAGGATCTAACCTGGTCCCAACGTATCAATGCAGTTATAAGGAAGGCAAGACAGCAAATATACTTCATTAGGAGTTTGAAGAGATTTGGCATGTCAACAAATACACTCAAAAACTTCTATAGATGTACCGTGAAGAGCATTCTGACAGGCTGCATCACTGCCTGGTATGGGGGAGGGGGGTGCTACTGCACAGGACTAAAAGAAGCTGCAGAGGGTCGTAAATCTAATCAGCTCCATCTTGGGTACTAACCTACAAAGTACCCAGGACACCTTCAGGGAGCTGTCTCAGAAAGGCAGCATCCATTATTAAGGACCTCCAGCACCCAGGGCATGTCCTTTTCTCACTGTTACCATCAGGTAGGAGGTACAGAATCCTGAAGGCACACACTCAGTGATTCAGGAACAGCTTCTTCCATTCTGCCATAAGAGTCCTAAATGACATTGAACCCATGAACACTACCTCACTTTTTAAATATATATTATTTCTGTTTCTGCATAATTTTTAATCTATTCAAAATACATATACTGTAATCAATTTATCTATTTATTTTTACTTTTTTCCCCTTTATATTATGTATTGCATCGAACTGTGGCTGCTAAGTTAACAAATTTCACAACATATGCCGGTGATAATAAACCTGATTCTGATTTTACCTACTAGAGTAATTCTCCACTAAGACATGACACTATTGCAGGTAATGGGCAGTGTCTTTCCAGCACACTCCCAGAGATAAAGCAACTGCTTGTCTTATATGAAAACGCACACATTCTGAAAGCTAATATCTTGTTCTGCTCAGGTATTAACAGACTAATTAAGAAATAAAAATCATTATTCAACAACTCTATTTTAGAGCAATAGTGTAAGGTGCAAAAGCATTACTTTATTTTATGCAAGTATGATGATATGAAAATGTACTCACTACTATCGTAAATGGGATCCGATATAACTGAACTAAGTCTATGTGTGAACTTGCCATCACTTCCTGGCAGGTATGGTGTGAACATCAGGCGAACAACACTGAGATCCATGTACTTGGTTTGCTTCTGGGCTTCTTGATGAATTCTCTCTCTGTCTTCTTCTAACATTGAGAAAGGATTAACATTGCATTAGGACCTAAATTTGTTAGATTTCAGCAAATGCTGTTACTATAAGATGCAAGATGTTGACTTGCTGCTGCTGGGCCACATAGACTTTGGTTCCAACCCTCTGATTCTCAATACAGGAGCCCCTCAGGGCTGCGTACTGAGTCCCCTCCTTTACTCTCTGTATACCCATGACTGTATCGCCACCCACAGCTCCAATCTGCTAATTAAATTTGCCGACAGCACTAAATTGATTGGCCTTATCTCAAACAATAACAAGGTGGCCTACAGGGAAGGAGTCATCTCTCTGACACAGTGGTGTCAAGAAAACAACTTCTCCCTCAATGTTGCAAAAACAAAGGAGCTGGTTGTGGATTACAGGAGGAATGGAGATGGGCTAACCCTTATTAACATCAATGGATCTGGGGTTGAGAGGGTAAACAGCTTTAAGTTCCTCGGCATCCACATCACCATGGAACTCACAACAGCGCCTCTTTCACCTTAGACAGTTGAGGAAGTTTGGTATGGGCCACTAAATCTACAGGGGCAAAATTGAGAGCATTCTGACTGGCTGCCTCACTGCCTGGTATGGGAACTGTACCTCCCTTAATCGCTGGACTCTGCAGAGAGTGGTGCGCACAGCCCAGCACTTCTGTAGTTGTGAACTTCCCATGATTCAGGATATTGCAAGGACAGGTGTGTAAAAAGGGCCTGTAGGATCATTACGGACCCAAACCATCCCAACTACAAACTACTCCAGCTGCTACCATCCGGGAAGCGGTACTGCAGCATAAAACCCAGGACCAACAGGCTCCAACACAGCTTCTTCCACCAGGTCATCAGACTGATGAACTCACGCTGATTTGAGTGTACTCTATTTTACATTGACTGTTCTATTTATTATAAATTATTATAAATTACTATGATTGCACATTGCACATTTAGATGGAGATGTAACATAAAGATTTTTACTCCTCATGTATGTGAAGGATGTAAGAAATAAAGTCAATTCAATTCAAAAGAAATTTAAAAAAAAACCTTCTGTTAGATGTGCCCTTGACATACGGTTCTGGCTGTGGTAAGATGAAACAGAATTAGTGATTTGCATTTTTCTATATAGTGGCTGAATATTTTGTCAAGATGGCTTACTCAAGTTTAGATTTAGACTTTGTTTATGCAGGTAAGCTTGTCTGAGGTGATTTACAGGAAATCATGTTGTAGCTTTCAGTAAATTGCTCATCAGGTGTCTTGTCTTATATGGAATTGATATTTATTTGTAGGAGAAAATCTGCAGATGCTGGAAATCTGAGCAACACACACAAGATGCTGGAGGAACACAGCAGGCCGGGCAGCATCTATGGGGGAAAAAAGGGCTGCCGAAGGGCTTTGGCCGGAAACACCAACTGTACATTTTTCTGTAGGTGCTGCCTGGTCTGCTGAGTTCCTCCAGCATTTTGTGTGTGTTACTAGTTTAATAGTAAGGTTGTTACAAGGGATTTTTGAAGCTTCTCCATGGGGTGGATCGTAATCAGAGTCTGGCAACCTTGATGCCTCTTCATATCATCAAATTGTTGGGGCTCCCCAGCGGCTGAAGACTGAATGTTTAAGAGTATTCATACAGCACTGCTAATTGTTTATTGCTGATAATTGCAACCTTGAACTTGATTTATTAGTGAAGAATCAAATAAAGAAGTTTGAGTTTTGTTTTTTCTAGTTGAATGAGACTAGATTTGTAGCTGTAGTTAGAGGTTGAATTAGAATTATAGATAGAAGTTTAAAAAATTAACTTTTTTTTGGTTAAGAGTTAAATAAAGTTACTAAATCTAACATTTTGTGAAACTGTGTCTTCCATTACCAACTCAGTTGCTGAAGAGGAATCAAAGGACCCCTGACACTGAGCTCATGTTACGCTGCAGTTGCTGCAAGTGGGAACTGCCAAAGTTACAACACACAAACAAAGAAAGTAACATTATTATCATCCAATCCAATAAAATGTAAACATTGTGAAGATATTAGCTCAAGAAAGTGGTGTAAATTAGGTTGAATGAATTCAATGTCAAATCAAAGAGAAGAAAAAGTACAATTGGATTAAGATTGAGAAAGGAAAAAGAAACAAGAAATGTTTATTAAAATACTTTTCAGCTATCTCCAGTAGGAACAGTAAAAAGGCAATCATCCAATTTGTTCATTTTAGTTAATTGATATTAATCAATTTTATGATATTGTTAAAGAAGTAATTAGGCTGATATAAATGGCATTTTCATTTCTATTTACTGGATAAATACAGTAATATTCTACCGATCCATGTATTTTATCTGGTGAGATATACAACAAAAGGCCTTTTTCATGAAGGAAATGTCAGAGTGACATATGATACGTGGTATGTTTCAGTTTTTCATATCCACCTCAGCCTGAAAATGCTGAAAATTTGCACAAAATGTAAGTGGAGAATGCCATTAGCTTTAATGTGAATATATGTATTGCTGAAACAGGTTCATGGGTCCAGGAAGTGAGACAGGAAATGCACTGACTTCGAATAGGTATATTTAAGTCACTGAACATGAACGTTGAGAGGTGGGAGGACATTGCAAGTGATCACTCTCGCTGGAGGATGGAACTACGCAGAGGTCTAAAAAGAGGAAAAGAGAAGCTGAGGCTTGCTGCTGAAGAAAAGCGCACTCGCTGAAAAAACAGCACCAAGACAACACCAGAGGACAGCGCCTTCAGGTACAGTCACTGCAGCCGACACTGTCACTCCCGTGTGGGCCTCTACAGCCACAACAGACTCTGCTCTACCAACACAGACTGAAGCGAGACTTTCTAGGCGCAGATCCGTGGTATTGGGCGTAGGGTACTAACATAGATAGAAAATTGGTTGGCAGACAGGAAACAAAGAGTAGGGATTAATTGGTCCTTTTCAGAATGGCAGGCAGTGACTAGTGGGGTACCGCAAGGTTCGGTGCTGGGACTGCAGCTATTTACAATATACATTAATGATTTAGATGAATGGATTAAAAGTACCATCAGCAAATTTGCAGATGACACAAAGCTGGGTGGCAGTATGAAATATGAGGAGGATGTTAGGAGAATGCAGGGTGACTTGGACAGGTTGGGTGAGTGGGCAGATGCATGGCAGATGCAGTTTAATGTGGATAAATGTGAAGTTATCTACTTTGGTGGCAAGAACAGAAAGGCAGATTACTATCTGAATGGTGTCAAGTTAGGAAAAGGGGAAGTACAACGAGATCTAGGTGTTCTTGTACATCAGTCACTGAAAGTAAGCATGCAGGTACAGCAGGCAGTGAAGAAAGCTAATGGCATGTTGGCCTTCATAACTAGGGGAGTTGAGTATCGGAGCAAAGAGGTCCTTCTGCAGTTGCACAGGGCCCTGGTGAGACCACACCTGGAGTGTTGTATTCAGTTTTGGTCTCCAAATCTGAGGAAGGACATTCTTGCTATTGAGGGAGTGCAGCGTAGGTTCATGAGGTTAATTCCTGGGATGGCGGGACTGTCATATGTTGAAAGGTTGGAGCGACTGGGCTTGTATACACTGGAATTGAGAAGGATGAAAGGGGATCTGATTAAAAAATGTAAGATTATTAAGGGATTGGACACGCTAGAGGCAGGAAACACGTTCCCGATGTTGGGGGAGTCCAGAACCAGAGGCCACAGTTTAAGAATAAGGGGTAGACCATTTAGAACAGAGTTCAGGAAAAACTTTTTCACCCAGAGAGTTGTAAATCTATGAAATTCTCTGCCTCAGAAGGCAGTGGAGGCCAATTCTCTGGATGCTTTCAGGAAAGAGTTAGATAGGGCTCTTAAAGATAGCGGAGTCAAGGGATATGGGGAGAAGGTAGGAACAGGGTACTGATTGTGGATGATCAGCCATGATCACATTGAATGGCGGTGCTGGCTCGAAGGGCCGAATGGCCTACTCCTGCACCTATTGTCTATTGTCTCGTGAGACTAACGGATGCCATCTATTTACAAACAGTAAAAATTCGAGCTAACATTCATGTTCCCCAAGTTACAGACACTACAAAGCTGAATAATCAACAACTTACCACATACATTCAACAAACATACTTAGTTAAAAGTACGCACAGAGCATACCTTTTCAATCATTATGTGCATCTTTGCCTTAAACAAAGGAAGAGAGAACAAGCCCCTTCATGCGCTATTTTATTCACCCAGGATATTTGAAACTGGACACTAGTCAGCTATCCAACGGGAAAAGCAGCTGCAGTTTCTAAGCTAACCAATCACACCAGAAGCGACTTTTGACAATCTGAATAAGGCACGCCCCCATAGGACAATATAACATAAAATTATGGCTCACATGCCAACATGTTAATTACGCTTGTACTACATTGTAAAGTTCAGGAATGTTTTGACTTGAGTTTCCTCATTGATTTTTACAACAGTGGTAGGAAGAAAACTAATTTAAAAGTGGCAGTATAAGAAATATTTTCTAGTGTCAATAGGCCAGAGAATGGTAGGTGCCTGGAACTCACAGCCAGGGATGGTAGTGGAAACAGAATAGTAGTGTTTAAGAGGCATTTAGGCCAGCATATGCCATGCATAGAATGGAAGGATATGAATCATGGGCCAACAGATAGAATT
Source organism: Hemitrygon akajei (assembly GCF_048418815.1). Classification (NCBI taxonomy): domain Eukaryota; kingdom Metazoa; phylum Chordata; class Chondrichthyes; order Myliobatiformes; family Dasyatidae; genus Hemitrygon; species Hemitrygon akajei. Next base: position 51,325,292 of record NC_133138.1, read on the forward strand.
AGCTTAATTTGACATCATGATTGGCAAAGAATAAGTAATCTGAAAGGTCTGTTCCCATGCTGTAATGTTCAATGTTCTATAATTTTAAAGCATGAAGGATTTGTATGACTTTTCCATGTCAGACAATTAAAAATTTGTGGTGAAAATTATTGTTACTTACAGCACTTAAATCATGTTCAGGCTGTCCAACATGACTCCACAGAATGAGAATTCTATCCAGGAAGTAATATTTTTAGGGGTTTTGTTTCACTATTTACTATTAAGTAAAAGCTAGTGGCAGAAATTGATGATGAAATTCACCAGGGATGGCCCTTAGTGTATCAGCACAGCCTCTGGTTGACTGAGGAAAAGGATGTTTAACCACAAGATCTCAAATCAAGCACAGAAGTCATGGTCTACCAGGCAGCAGAAGAACCCTGTGCTCCTGTGCACAGATATCTGAAGGCACAGGGAAGGTATTCCACTCTGACATTGTCTTCATGAAAGTGGCCTTTTGCTGTAAATCTCACCACATAAAATACACGGATTGGCAGGATGTTACTGTATTTATCCAGTAAATAGAAACATTGCTACCATATCAATTCAGTCCAGCATAATGCTGTCTCAAACAATACCTCAAATCCACTGGAAGGACAAATGTACCAAGTAAATGCTTTCTCTCCAACTGCCATCCTCAGCACTGAGCCCTAATGACACTGCCAGCTCCTTTAGGAAGGGTGGACAATCGGAATTCAGTCACAGGTAGAGTGTGCTCAAAGCTTCCTTGAATGGTGAATTTGTGGAATTTATAGACACACGTAGCTGTGGATGCCAGGTCATTGGGTGTATTTAAGGAAGCAATTGATCAGTTCTTGATTGGACATGGCATCAAAGGTTACGGAGAGAAGGCCGGGATCTAGGGTTGAGGAGGAGTGAAAAAACAGGATCAGCCATGACTGAATGGCAGAGCAGACTCGATGGGCCAGATGGCCTAATTCTACTCCTATGTGTTATGGTCTTATGGAACTTGAAAATGCAAACATCTGCACCAGAACCTGGAAATCCATGGTCTATCATTATGTAAAATGGAAAAGACTGTAAGACCATAAGACAAAGGAGCAGAAGTCGGCCATTCACCCCATTGAGTCTGCTCCGCCATTTCATCATGAGCTGATCCAATCTCCCCTTTAGTCCCATTATCCCGCCTTCTCACAATTACCTTTGATGCCCTGACTACTCAGATACCTATCAATCTCTGCCTTAAATACACCCAATGACTTGGCCTCCTCTGCTGCCCGTGGCAACAAATTCCATAGATTCACCACCCTCTGGCTAAAAAATTTTTTTGCATCTCTGTTCTGAATGGGCACCCTGCAATCCTCAAGTCATGTCTTCTCGTACTAGATTCCCCCACCATGGGAAACAACTTTGCCACATCCACTCTGTCCATGTCTTTCAACATTCGAAATGTTTCTATGAGGTTCCCCCTTCATTCTTCTAAACTCCAAGGAGTACAGTCCAAGAACAGTCAAACGGTCCTTATATGTTAACCCTTTCATTCCTGGAATCATTCTAGTGAATCTTCTCTGAACCCTCTCCAATGTCAGCACATTCTTTTTTAAATAAGGAGCCCAAAACTGTACACAGTATTCCAAGTGAGCTCTAGAAAAGAAAAATTCTAATTGGCACTGTGAACCTCAAAGCAATATGCAGGAGTATTCAGAAGTCCAGCATAAAGTGTGAACATAACAAATTCCCTTCTGAAATATGGACCCTCTCAACCCATTAACAATCTCTGTATAAGGGACTGTGGTTCCTATATCAGCTCCCTCCATCATCACAGAAACCTCAAGTCAAACTTTAGAAGAAGTATACAATAATCAATACAGAGGGGCAGCTAAAGAAGAAGTAAGAGTAGATGACATAATAAAATTCTGAAGTGTACTAGAACTGGGCTGAAATGAGAAGCTCAATTCTTCTCTATAGCAACCTAATTCTGGCAAATAACAGTTCCACAACTCCCTACTCCACAGATTGATGGAGGTTCTTCACCATTTATTCCTCAGCAGTTCAAGGAAATGGTTCAGCAGCAACTTCTCAAGAAAAGTTAGGAAGGGCAATAATGTTGTTATGATAGTGACACCCACAATCCTGTAAATGATTAAACTGCAGAAAGAGCATCAGATTCAATTTTACATTTGAATACCAGATGAAGAATGTAACATTACAGTATTAACTCACTTTGCAGATGTTTCTCTTGCCATTCCACTCCATCTTCTTCAGAAGGTGACATATTTCCATTATTGATGTCTGACATCCATGACTTAATCAGTTGTTCTTCTATAATTGCTGCCACGTCCTTCTTTGGAACATGAAGAACTCCAAGATTGGGAAAGCTAATCAGATAATAGATTTGTCAACTATCTTCGTAGAAGTGTTTAAAACTCAGTACTGAAAATTTTAGTACATCTAAAATTTAAAAGGATGTTTATAATAGCTCTATTCTTCATGTGCAATTATTTATTAGAGTAGTGCAAACAGTACACACTTCCATTTGATTTCCAACATGTTTAGTCCAATTTTGTTCAGAATATCTGGATTAAAGTTTTCTCATTCATTACAAGATCTATTTGATGAATCTAGGTAGTCATAACCCAATTCCTTGTGAATATATTTCTCAACAAGATCTATGTATAATTAACAGCAAGTTGATAAAACTGCAAAGCTACATAAGGGTGGCCATAATAAGAATGCAGAAGAACAGCCCTCACTGATATATTGGAGTTGGAGTTGCTGACTACCACAAAAATGAAGTTGCATTTCATCACTGAGCCATGGCAGGAGAAGTTCTATTCTGCTGTTATTAGTATTGTGCCCCTCAACCATCAGTGCCTTGAACCAAAGGGGATAACTTCACCCAACTTCTATTGCTCCATCATTAAAATGTTTCCACAACCCATGGATTCACTTTCAAGAACTGTTCATCTCATGTTCTCAATATGTATTAATTAATTTATTTATCTATTTTTGTATTTTCACAGTTTGTTGTCTTTTGCAACCCAGTTGAATCCCCAAGTTGATGTAGTCCTTCATTGAATCTATTATGGTTATTATTCTATCATGGTTTTATTGAGTATATCTATCAGAAATCTCAGGGTTGTATATGGTGACAACAACATATACAATAGAGCTTCAACAACTAGCACCAGCAGAAGCTGAGCTTAAAAAGAAACAGCTAAGGGATCCTCTCGAAGGCAAGTCTACTGGTCAACAATGAGCTTCCTAAATCCATGTTATGTATATGGTGACATAGACAACACTGAGAGTCTTTTGGATTCATTTATGACATATACGTACTTTGATAATAAATGTTTTGATAGTGATAGAGAAAAACTGTTAAATTCATCAGCAAGCATGGACATTTAGCCCTGATGAACATAAAGGTCATTAAACAAGAATAGATTTAACTCTGTCAGCCCCTGACAATAGGTCCAGTGGGAGAATGAATAGTGTATTGTGTTTCCATGGATTACATTACAACACTACAAACTGTTCTGGCATTTTTAACAATCAAATTCTGATGATATCTATCCAGTTCAATTTCAAAGTCAAGGGAAACTTTGCTACAAAATTCTGTGAAAAAGCTGCATGAGCTTTGTATATAAAGTCGCTCTCAGCAACCATTAAGTGGGTCATAAAATCATTCTTGCTGCAGGATATTTTTCAGCTTCCACATGTTTCTTGTCCTATTATTCTCAGTACAAGAGAGATAAAATTCACATGGACTCATTCTCTCCCTCAGCCTCAGGATGTCCCAAAATGGTTTACAGTGATTGAAGCTTTTTACATGTAGCCATTCGGGAAACATGATTTGTAAATGCAACAGGGTGTTGGGAACATTAATGAACACCTGCAAAAACAGAGATAGTTTTCATCTGAAGGCTGCACCTCGAACAGCACCATGCTCCCTCATTACTACCATTGAAAATCAGCCGAAATCTTGAAGTACGGACAAGGAGATGAGCCGACATCTTACTGATTTCAGGGCTCATGCTCAACTACCGAGTCTCTGCTGAGTTCTAGCTTACTGCTGATAACTCATTTCTGTTTTATTTTATATGAGGAAAACCACTGGAAGGAGGAATTGCAGCTTCAGCAATTGACACCAGCAGAAGCTGAGTTTAGAAAAAAAAAACAATTAAGGGATTCTCTCGAAGGTATCAAAACTGAGCAACTCTACTGGTCAACAAAGAGCTTCCTAAATCCATCCGAAGAATCAGAATCAGGTTTAATATCACCGGCATATCTTATGAAATTTGTTAACTTCACGGCAGCAGTACAATGCAATACATAGAAAACATAGAAAACCTACAGCACAATACAGGTCCTTCGGCCCACAAAACTGTGCCAAACATGTCCTTACCTTAGAACTACCTAAGCTTACCCTTAGCCCTCTATTTTTTTAAGCTCCATGCACCCATCCAGGAGTCTCTTAAAAGACCCTATCGTTTCTGCCTCCACCATCACCACTGGCAGCCCATTCCACGCACTCACCACTCTCTGCATAAAAAAGTTACCCCTGACATCTCCTCTGTACCTACTACATAATAAATATAGAATAAAAATAATTACAGTAAGTATATAAAAGTGTATAAAATAGTTTTAAGTAGTGCAAAAACAGAAATTAAAAAAGTAGTGAGGTAGTATTCTTGGGTTCAATGTCCACTTAAAAATCAGATGGCAGAGGGGATGAAGCTGTTCCTGAATCGTTGAGTGTCTACCTTCAGGCTTCTGTACCTCTGTCTTGATGGTAACAATGAGAAGAGGGTATGTCCTGGGTGGTGGGGGACCTCAATGATAGATGCTGTAGTAGTGGGTAGTATAGAGTAGTGTCTATAGAATGTCTCAAGACAAGCTGCATCAGATTTCTCAAGGCTATTGCTACAACTTTTGGATGACATCGAAGTTAATACCTCAGTGTATTTGCCACAAGCTCATTCCAGGGTATTAGAGGAAAACTGCAACTAAGTAGACAGATAGCACTATTCACCCGGGTAAACCACTGTATGTAATAGTTGGGAAAGTAGAGATTTGTGATAGTGGTTATCTTTAGCCCAGAGCATATTGTTTACATGTACCAAAACACCAACAGAAGAAAGCTCCATCTTTAAAAAAAAACACTATTTATTTATTTATTTATTTATTATATTTTAGAAATTACAAAGAATAAATGTGATATAAAATAGTAAGAAAAATAACATTAACCCTCCCCCCTCCCCTTCACCCTCCCCCCCCCCCCTTAACTCTTATCTAAAGAAAGAAAAAAAAGGAAAGAAGAGAAAAATTGCCTGGATATCGGAGGATCCCCACATGCTCCATGGAGTTCAAAATAATTTTAATACTTATTTTTACTTTCCCCCATTACTTTATAATTTTATCTTCAAAGGACCTATGTATTTAATTCTATCTTTTGTAAGTGTGGGAACCAAATTTTCAAAAATATATCATATTAATTTCTTAGATTGTATGTAATTTTTTCAAGTGGAATACAACTATGTATTTCATTATTCCAACGATCCATAGTTAAATATAAATCAGATTTCCAAGTAACTGCGATAACTTTTTTGGCTACTGCCAATGCAATTTTTATAAATTTTTTCTGATACTTATTCAATTTAAGTTTCGGTACTGTCCCTTCAATGTCTCCTAATAAAAATAATATTGGACTATGTGGGAGTTGTACTCCAGTAATTTGTTCCAATAAAAGTCTTAAATTTATCCAAAATGGTTGAATTTTAAAACAAGGCCAAGTAGAATGTAAAAAAGTACCAATTTCTTGATTACATCGAAAATATTGGTCAGGCATATTTGAATTTAATCTATTTATTTTCTGTGGTGATATATATAATTGATGTAAAAAATTATATTGTATTAATCTAAGTCAAACATTTATTGTATTTCTCATACTATCAGAACATAATCTTGACCAGTTTTTTCCATCAATTTTAACATTCAAATCAGATTCCCATTTTTGTCTTGATTTATGAATTCCTGATTTAATTGTCTGGTTTTGAATCAAATTATACATACAAGATGTAAATTTTTTAATTTTTCCCTTCTGAATTAATATTTCTATTTCACTAGGTTTTGGTATCAACATTGTTTGACCCAGCTTTTCTCGTAAATAAGCTTTTAATTGAAAATAACAGAAAAGAGTGTTATTTGATATTTTATATTTATTTTTTAATTGATCAAACGACATCAATATACCTCCTTCAAAACAATCACCTATATATTTAATCCCCTTTTGGAACCAATTATGTAAAAGTTTATTATCCATCGTAAAAGAAATAAGCCTATTTTGAATTAAAGTTCTTTTTGCTAATAAAGATTTCTTTATCTCATCGTCCATATTTACCTTATTCCATAAATCAATCAAGTGTCTTAATATAGGAGATTCTTTTTTTTCCCGTATCCATTTGGATTCCCATTTATATATAAAATCTTCTGGTATGCTTTCTCCTATCTTATCTAATTCTATTCTAATCCATGCCAGTTTCTCTTCATCAAAAAAAGACACAATGAATCTAAGTTGATTTGCTTTATAATAATTCTTAAAATTTGGAAGTTGTAACCCTCCTAAATCAAATTTACATGTCAATTTTTCCAATGATATTCTTGACATCTTTCCTTTCCAAAGAAATTTCCTTACATATTTATTCAGTTCTTGAAAAAACTTCTGAGGTAATTGTATTGGTGAAGTTTGAAATAAATATTGCAATCTAGGAAATACATTCATTTTTACAGCATTAACTCTACCTATTAATGTTATTGGTAACATCATCCATTTATCAAGATCCTCTTTTATTTTTTTTCATTCAATGGATAATATAACCTGGTTACTTAGTATAATTCATTTGGCACAAAAAAGAGAGGAAATGAGTGTGGCAGTTGCTTTGGATGCAGAAAAAGCATTTGATAGATTGGAATGGGATTTTTTATTTAAGGTATTGGAAAAATATGAGTTAGGAAAATCTTTTATACAATGGATTAAAACTTTAAATACTAATCCTCAAGCTAAAGTAGTTACAAATGGTCAGATTTCAACACCATTTTGCTTAATGAGGTCAACTAGACAAGGCTGCCCATTATCACCTGCTTTATTTGTATTTGCAATAGAACCATTAGCTAAATTAATTAGAACAGATTCAGATATTGGGAGTTTTAGAGTCAATCAAGAAGAATATAAGATTAATTTATTTGCTGATGATGTTTTGATTTATTTAACAAACCCATTGCAATCTTTGCAAAGATTATCTTTTAGATTGGAAGAATATGGGAAAATATCAGGGTATAAAGTAAATTGCGATAAAAGTGAAATTTTACCCCTTACCAAAGGAAATTATAATCAATGTCAATTAGTAACTCAATTTCGATGGTCAATAAATGGGATAAAATATTTAGGTATTAAAGTTGATAATGATGTAAAAAATTTATATAAACAAAATTATTTGCCATTATTAAAAAAAAATAAAAGAAAGCTCCATCTTAAAACTGGAGCTGTAGCATGCAGCCAATAGCATCATGAGATGCACCTGCAGACGCTTTCAATTTAGAAACTGAAACATTGCACTTCTGACATTAAACCTTCTCTTGAAGAATCAGTGCAAAGAAGTGTTTTAAGTCTTGGAGCAGAGATAGAACTCATAATTCTTTGTCTCAAAAGTAGGATTGCTTCGGTGGTAGATAAATGAGCAAGTACAAGCGACTCTTGGAAAAGTGTGACTATATGAAGTGACCAGCCACATCATCATGATATAATTAGGACGTATCTCATCAAGCAAAGAAGAAAAAGGTGGAACGACATAGGTCAGTAAATAGGTTTGTAAAGATTCTTTCAGCCAATCGGGGAGGGAGTTGCTATAGTCTAAGTTGTCGCACTGTGGATAAATCCCTGAAGCAGCCATTCAAGAAGGAGAAGAGAGAGCTTTTATCAATAATCATAAAGCAAAAACAAAGCAGATTTAGGAAATTAAAACAAATAAAGATACTGGAATTAATCAGCAGATTAGGCAGCACTGTAAAGAGAGAAATAGAACAGAAAATTCAGATCAGCGATGCTAATACTGCCAACCTACTGAATTTGGACCAGATATGCTTGAGGAATTAGAACCTATCACTAGAGAAAAAGAGACCGATTATCTGGAAAAATATAATTCAATCAGAGAGAGTCAATGTGATTTTGTGAAGGGTAAGTCGTATATGATTAATCTGATATTATTTTTGAGTGGGTTGCTGATTAGATAGGTGAGAGAATATGATATCCAATTGGGCTTCCAGAAGGCATTCAATAATCATAATAGTCTGTGAATTTATTGCTTCAAGACTCTATGGAGTTTTTGGAATCATTTTATGGTGTCTCTGAGCATTGATGGGGATAGAAATCACAATGGTGATTATTTCTATTTATATATTACCCATTACTTCCATGTATCTTTCAGAGAGGTCAGTGTCTGCCAGAGCATAGCATTATTGTCCAACCCACATTCTTTAACACATGAGCTGATTTTGTATTTCAGTAAAGCTCCTGTTTTTACCAGATTTCAAGTCCTGGCCAAGAATTTGCCTCATGCCATTTAGTTGACTTTAAAATAAATTTGGGGTCATCCTAAATGGTCACGAAAGTTACCCAAAGAAAAAGGAAATCATAGATCGTTGCAGTCAGGCTGATACAGACAATGCTGATTTCAGCATGATATACCCCACTGATGTTGCACAGTTTCTCACAGTTCTCTGCATGTAGGCTGGCAGGTGCTGTATCTGCAGCCAGCTTTTATAGAGATATACTACAATACAAGGAACATTCTTTCGAAGTATGAGAGTGTTGCAATTGAATGAATGGGTGCTACAGAGATGGAAGGGAAATGAGAGGGTGCTCCTACAGATGACAAGGACTTGGTCAGGTAAAGAAGAACAGTAAATCATAAACATGAGAAACTCTGCAGATGCTGGAAATTCAAAGCAACACACACAAAATGTTGGAGGAACTCAGCAGGTTGGGCAGCGTCTAGGGAAATAAATAAACAGTTGCCGTTGCAAGGTGAGACCCTTCTTCAGGATTGGAAAGGAAGGGAGAAGACACCAGAATAAAGAAAGGTGGGGGAGGAGAAGGAGGATAGCTGGAAGGTGATAGGTGAAGTCAGGTGGGTAGGAAAAATGAAGGGCTGGGGAGGAAGGAATCTGATAGGAGAGGAGAGTGGACCAAAGAAGAAAGGGAAGGAAGAGGGAACCTAGGGGGAGATGAAAGGCAGGTGACAAGAGTTAAGATGCCAGAGTGTAAAATAGAAGAAGAGGGGAGGGGAGAGAATTTTTTTTTACCAGAAGGAGAAATCGATATTCATGCCATTGGGTTGGAGTCTATCCAGATGGAAAACAAGGTGATGCTCCTCCACTCTGAGGGTGGCCTCATCTTACCACAAGAGGAGGCCATGAACCAACATGTTGGAACAGGAAAGGGAATTGGAATTAAAATGTTTTGCCTCTGGGAAATTGCACTTCTGGCGGATGGAGCCAGGGTACTCAACAAAGTAATTTATGCTGAGTCTCACCAATGTAGATGAGGCCACATCGGGAGCAGCTGACACGATAGAGGGCCCCAGCAGATTCACAGGTGAAGTGTTGCCTCACCTAGAAGGACTAATTGGGGCCCTGAATGGAGGTGAGGGAAGAGGCGAATGGGCAGGTGTAGCACTTTGGCCGCTTGCAGGTAAAGTGCCGGGAGGGAGATTAGTGGGGAGGGACGAAAGGACCAAGGAATCACGGAGGGAGCAACCTTGCAGAAAATGGAGGATGTGAGGTAAAGATATGTTAGTAGAACAGTGCCCCCAGATGGCATGTGCTTTATACACTTGAGGCTACAGAAACCCTCCAGGGCTTCAGCTAGGTATTCCTGACAGGTGGTTGACAAGGAAGTATGTTCATGAATCAAGTTTCTTAATGTCTGCACTTTGGGAAAGCTTGCAATTGCCCTTTCTATTCTGCTTGGTCCTCTGAGTGAAGCTCCCTCTCCTTGGATGACTTCCCTAATACAAAAGGGAGAAACAAACTTTGAGGTGTGGCAGAGATCGAAATGGGCAGCCTGGAGTGATCCTAATTCTAGAAAGCTGAGAGTGACAGTCACCCTGATCTCCATGAGGAAAGAGTGAAACACATGAGAGGTTGTATTTGCGGTCAGAGAAGACAAGGAGGGTTGGCCCTTTAAATCACATGCGCTCTGGGGAAGCAGTTTGTAAAGACTGGTATAACTGTTATTTTTCTGACTGATGGAGATGGAAAACTGAGCTCTCCCTTGTTGTTCTATATCAGCCTCACATTTGACTAACCTGTAGGGTGGCAATTTGGTTGGACAGGCTTGGCCTCCTGTTATGCACTGTTAATGACAATACAGACAATCAAATGTGTTATACACCCAAATTCCTTGGGATTAGTTAGATTAAACTTGCTTCCTTGTTATAATTAACAGCAACAGTTTACAGCCCTGGCATGCAAGTTTCCCATTGCTTTTTAAATTTGAATGCTACCTTTTGAACATTTGTTACAATGTGTATTTCTGATGCCACAGTGATTGGTTAAAATTTATGTAAATGTCAAATTCTTAGCTTAAATAAACAGGATCAACAGTAAACTTCATATATTTCTTGTTCTATTTTCCTACCTTGCAGTCATGTCTTCAGAATCTATCTGGACCACACAGATTCCATTTTTACATTGTCTTCCTACCAGGCTGTGCACGTGCAGAAGTGGAGGTTCATCAATGGTAACCAATTGCACCACAATTTTGACAGGGCCTGTATAGTTATGGACCTAAAAGGAAAAGGTTGTGATTTTTGATCATTTGGTGCCATAGTCCAAGGAAACATTAAAAAAAAAGGAGGGAATTTGATATTCCTTTAAAAAGCAGCAAAAAACATAAAATTAATTTCACTACACGTCCCAGGGCTGCACCAACATTTTGTGTTATTGAGGCTGTCAGCATGGTGAGGCCTCATCGCCTGGCCTGTCTCATGAAATGGAGTGCTCACACATGATAACTAGGCCTCAGGTGATGAGAGCTGAGGCACAGTTATTGGTTTGCCCAATGGCATTTGTTCACCTCCATGCTGTGAAAGCCCTTTTTAGCTATCTCTAAACAAAACTGATCATCAGAGATATTTGGAAATAATTGATGTATGTTTAATTAGCTTAAAAATTAAATAGTTTAGAAAATAATTAATAATAACAAATAGATTCAATTATAAAACCATTAAATGTTAACATTAATTGAAATATTGAAATAAAGAAAAATAAACTCAAAAGAAGTAACAAAGGCCAGCAACTGTTTCAAACTGCGCGTGTGAAGTGAAGGAACAGATACTAGTATGCTAGCCCTTCAACTTAGAATATATTCCATGATGCAGCCTCCAGATCTCATTGTGATAGAGAATTCCCAAGATTCACAATCCTTGGAGAGAAGAAATTCCTACTTATTTTTCTGTTAAATCAGCAACCCTATAGTCTGAAACTATGGCCTCTGGTTCTATACTTCAACGTGAAGCGAAACACACTTTTCCCATCTGATTAACATCATCTTTCATTCTTCTAAAGTGCAAATGAACGTGGATAGAAATACTCAGCTTGTGTAAAAGTTCATTAGGCCCCTCCTGTTACAAATAATGATCAAGTTCTTGTACAATTCTTTATTTCAACTTGGTGTTAATTTTGTTACAAAACAAAATGTTTAAAAGGATTTAGAAGGTTATTCCTGTTCATAGCTTTGCTTCCATCACCTACCTTCACTGTTGGGTATGTCTTTTTGTTTTTTTCACTTGAAACACCGGGTAAACCACCATGAGATGGTCCCTCACATCCATAACGAAACCGGAAGCCTCGCTTCAAAACAGAAATACAATGAACTAGTTATTGTGTTCCTCAAAGAATAATGGTACAGCTACATAACAGTTTGATTTTCAATATTCAAAGAAAAAGTCACAACTGTATGTATCTGAGGTAATGTTTCCAATGCATCTGAGGTACAGTACCCGGTATTTATGTGATGTGTCCCTTTAAACTTGAGCTTAATACAGTTCTTGCATAATTTCTGCCCTTTGCAGGTGGCTCCTTTGAAACAAGACTAACATCTTAATCATTATTTTATGCCATTGTCCGTAGGCTTTAAAATATTTCTGCTCTTGAAGTATCTGAGGTTCTCAAGACATACAAAATGCTCACATTGAACGTCCATCTGCCATACTTGCATGTCAACTAGTGAAGCGTACTGCTTTATTTCTTGATATAGTACTGTTTTGATATTTAATACTCTACCTGTAACTTTTATCCAGAAACCATGGGACCTAAGGCCTGGGTTCTGAATGTATTCAAACACTTTTATAAAATAATCATTTATACATATTTATAATAATTTTTATAAGAGAATCAGTAACTTCAGGAGTATGCAATGTAGCTATTGTGGCTGGCGTTCAGAATGTCGTGGCGGCAGGTGCAGTAGTGGCATTCAAAAGGGAGGGGGATAAGTATTTGAAAACAAATAACGTGCAGGTCTATAGTGTGAAGGCAGAGAGATGGTACTGGCTGGATTGTTCTTGCTCTTGCACAGAGCTATATGGAGTCAAGGGACAGAATGCCCTACTACAGCACTGTATATGTTTTGTGAGTCAGTTATTGTCTACCTTTCAATATGCTTTTAGAAACTCATACTGCCTTAATTTCAGAAATTTTGCTAGCAAACAATCATTTCTTAGCCTTCTCCTTTCCATTTTACCATTCTTTGCCGTTTTTTAAAAAACATATCATATTTTGTCCTGCCATAATCTTTGCAGCATTGTGCGTGCCATTTCATTAATTCTTTTTCCCATTTCCACTTTAAACTCCCCTTTCTGACAGAGCCCTTCACAACTCGTAGAAATTCCATAGCTTTAAGTAAGCAGCATTCCTGGGCTGCATCAGAATTGGCCAGTTCTGGTGAAAGTTTATAGTTTGTCCATCTTTAAAAAAAAATTGCTCCCAGAGTGTTTCCAGTATTTTGTTTTTATTTCAGTTTCCTGGCATATGTAATGCTTTATAAGCTCACAGACCCAGCATTTTTATGTTGTTCTATTTTTTTGTATCTTTCTAATTACAGCTTTTCAAACATCTTTTCTGAGATTAACAAGCCTTCAGCAGCTTCTCTCTGCCAACACCTACAGCTCTTGTGTCACTTAGTCTCATTCACTCTCCACCAGATCATAAGCATTCTCTTTATTCTCCTCATCTGCCCACCCCCAACATTTCTCAGCAACCCAAAGCTTGTTAATTCTAACTTTTCTCAGTTTTAATGAAATGAATTGATTTGAAACAACTGTGTCTCTCCCAAAATACTACCCAATCTGCTATTTCTGATTTCCAGTATTTGCGTTTTTTTATTTGATTTGATGCCTTTTTTTTCAATTTGATACCATTAATATCTTAACCTTCCCTATTCTAACAATAGAGAAGGCAAGGATTCTTCAGAGAGCAGACATTAATAGGACAGTCACTTAGTTTCTTCTTTAGGAGATCCAGGAAACAATTTATGGAGCAGTTACTGAAGATATTCTGGCAGGTTAGACAAACAAGAGCCATTTCATGCTGTTTACTTGGATTTTCAGAAGCCGTTTGATAAGCTGCTGCACATGCAGCTTCTAAACAGGATACGAGCCTAAGGTATTATAGGATAGATACTAGCATGGACTCAAGATTGGCTGACTGGCAGAAGGCAAAGAGTGGGGATAAAGGGATCCTTTTCAGATTGGCTGCTGGTGACTAGTGGTCACTAGGGGTCAGTGATTCTTTTTATGTTACTTCATGATTAACACAAACATGGCAGATCATTCTCAGTCCTGCTCATCTGGCAGTCAAGTGATGTCCATTTTACCTACTGGCAGAGTTCTCCACAATTATCCTGGTAATGTTGTATAGTCCACCATGGTAAATATCAAGCTGGCACTGGAGGAGCTGTGCACTGTGATCGTCAGTCATGAGACAGTGCACCCTGATGCCTTCTCGATATACGTGAGACTATTGCAGATATATGTCTCTCAGTCCCCACTGATCCTGTGATTTCTGTCTCTGATCTGACGTGCGTGCAGCTTTGAGGAGAGTGAACCTATGAAAAGCATCTTGCCCCAATGGGATGCCTGGTCAATTACTGAAGACCTGTGCTGTTCGTCTGGCTGGAGTGTTCACTGAGATCTTTAATCTCTCGCTTCAACAATCTGAGGTACCCATATGCTTCAAGCAGGCTTCAATTATACCGGTGCCCAAGAAGAACATAGTAACCTGCCTCAATGACTATCATCCAGTAGCACTTACATCCACAGTGATGAACTGTTTTCAGAGGTTGGTGCTGAAACGCATGAACTCGGACCTAAGCAGAGACTTGGATCTGCCCCAATTTGCCTACTGGCACAACAGGCCACAGCAGATGCCATCTCATTGGCTCTTCACTTCTCCCTGCAACATCTGGGCAGCAAAGACGCATCCTGATCCTCTTTATCGAATACAACTCAGCATTTAATGCCATAATTCCCCTCAAAACTAATCAATAAGCTTCAAGATTTCGGCCTGGATATCTGCTTGTGCAATTGGATCCTTGGTTTCCTCACTTGCAGACCCTAGTCAGTTCGGATTGGCAACAACATCTCCTCCGCAATCTCCATCAGCACAGGCACACCACGAGGCTGTGTGCATAGTCCCCTGCTCTACTCGCTTTACACTTATGATTGTGAGGCTAAGCGCAACTCCAATGCCATTTTCAAGTTTGCTGATGAAACCACTATCACAGGCCAAATCAAAGGTGCTGATGAATCAGCATACAGGAGGGAGATTAAAAATGTGGCTGAGCGGTGTCACAACACCAGCCTTTTTACTCATTGTCAGCAAGACCAAGGAGCTGATTATTGACTTCAGGAAAAGGAAACCAGAGGTGCATTAACCAGTCTTTGTCAGAGGATCAGGAGTGGAGGGTCAGCATCTTGTTGGATTAGTTGGTTTAAGTTCGTTGGTGCTTATCATTTCGGAGGACCCGTCCTGGGCCCAGCACCTAAGTGCAATTACAAAGAAAGCATGACTTCCTAAGCCTTTACTTCCTTAGGAGTCTGTGAAGATTCAGCATGACATCTAAAACTTTGACAAGCTTCAATAAACGTGTGGTGGAGAGTATATTGACTGGCTGCATCATAGCATCATTTGGAAACACCAACGCCCTTGAATGGGAAATCCTACAAAAGATAATGGATATGGCCCAGTCCGTCACAGGTTAAGCTCCCCTCCCCCACCAACAATGAGCACATCTACACAGAGCATTGTCACAGGAAAGCATCATCCATCATCAGGGACCCCCACCATCTAGGTCATGCCCTCTTCTTGCTGCTGTCATTAGGACAAAGGTACAGGAACCTCAGGTCTCACACTACCAGGTTCAGGAACAGGTATTACCCCTCAGTCAGCAGGCTCTTCAACCAAAGGGGATAACCACTCAATTTCATTTGCCCCATCATTGAAATGTTCCCACATCCTCTGGACTCATTTTCACGGACTCTTCACCTCATATTCTTGATATTTTGTTGCTTATTTATTTATTATTATTATTATTTTTTATTTTAGTATTTGCACAGTTTGTTGCCTTTTTCACACTAGTTGAATGTTCAAGTTGGTGCAGTCTTTGTTTGATTTTATTATGGTTATTATCCTGTTATGGATTTATTGAGTATGCCTGCAAGAAAACAAATCTCAGGGTTGTATTTAGTGATATATATGTACTATTGATAATAAATTTACTTTGAATTCTGAACTTGAACTTTGCTGTTTATTAATTATACCTCAATGTTCAATATCATCATCCCCTCAGTATTAATTACCAAGCGTCTAAACCTGGGCTTCTGTACCTCCTTCTGCGATTGGCTCCTTGATTTTTTTCATCAGGAGACCATAGTGGGCATGGATCAGAGATAACATCTCCTTGTTGACAATGTTTTGATTGTCAACAAGAGGTGTTATCACCGATCCTCAGGGATGTGTGCTTAACCCACTGCTCTACTATCTGTAAACTTACAATTATGTAGCTAAGCACAGCTCAGATACCATTTATAACATTGCAGATGATACAACTGTTGCTGGTAAAATCTCAGATGGTGACAGGAGATGTTCAAGAAGGAAATAGATTGGCTGGTTGAGTGATGTCACAGTAGCAACCATGCAGTCAATGTCAGCAAGACCAAGGAACTGACTGCAGACTTCTGGTAGTGGAAGTCAGGAGAACACACACCAGTCCTCATTGAAGGGTCAGTAATGGAAGAGGTTAGCAGCTTCAAGTTCCTGGATGTCAAGATCTCTGAGGACCTATCCTGCGCTTAACACACTGATGAAATCATCAAGTGCTCTAGCTAGGATTTTGAAGAGATTCGGGATGTCACCAAAGACTTAAAAAAAATTCTATTGATATAAGCATTCTGAATGGTTACATCACAGGCTGGTATGGAGGCGTCAATTCACAGGATAACAAGAGGCTGCAGACGATTGTAGATTCAGCCAGCTCCATCATGGGCACAACCCATCCCATTGTCAAGGACAATTCAAGAAGCAGTGCTTCAGCTGGGTGGATCCATCATTCAGGACCCCACCATCCAGCACATGCCCTCTTCTCAACAGGAAGCAGATACAGAAGTCTGAAGACACACACTCAATGATTCAAAAACGCCTTCTTCACATTTGCCATCTGATTTCTGAAAAGTCCATGAACCCATTAACATTATCTCATTATTCCTGTTTTTGCACTGATTTTCTTTATAATTTTTAATAATTGTATGTCTTTGCACTTGTATGAATGAAGTCATCATCAGTCAAGTTGTTCCTTACCGATTTCACAAGAAGCAGCACTTACTTAATACAAAAGGTTGAAAAATCATGAATTGCCACATCATGTTACATGACCAGACCTCTGAAATGTTTCAACAACAGTCAGAGAATCAATCCTTATATTCACTTGACACAAATTTTTACTTCGGTTTTTACTTTTCTATTCTTAGCTTAGAGCACCTCCTTTAACCACTCTCTCAAAAACATCTTTCCTGAACTTATTTTAGGTACCTTATGATGCTAGAAAGTGTCAGTGGGCAAGATTAACTGCTCCAAATGCTCTCCAACTTCCTGCACTTCATTTTCCTTCTGCAAACCCAGCCCCTCTTTATCTCAAAAGTGTGCTGAGAACTCAGCTCAGAAGGAATATAAATGTTCATTATAGCTTGGCACTTTAATTAAGAATAAAAACTAAAAAGTTTTCATCCTTACTAAATGATTATTATCCTTAAAACTTAAAAGCCTGAAGAGTACTTGGTTTCTGTACATACCAGACAATGATCTACACCGTAACCTTAAAAACTAGCAGATTTCCATAAATTCAGTGTAGGCATCTGAGAGTTAGCCCAATCATACGAGCAAAGTGCAGTTTTATGAATTCTACCCCAGAGGGCTCTATACTTTTTTTACTCACTAGCACCCAAGATTAAAAACTAGAAATAAAGAAGCTTTGTTAGTAGTGCTGGAAAGATGAGTGAAAAATAAAGATATCTGATAAATGAATAAGCATAGTTGACCAAATCCTTTCCCTACCCGATTTTCTTCAGTGTCTATTATCAAGTTATTAGCTGAAAAGGTAAAGATCTTATGTGATTTCAGTTCCTGTCTTCTTTTTTTCCATAGACTCACATTTTTCTACAATGTAACTGAGTCAAATGACACATAGAAAGATAGAAAACCTACAGCACAATACAGGCCCTTCGGCCCACAAAGCTGTGCCAAACATGTCCTTACTTTAGAAATTACCTAGGGTTACCCATAGCCCTCTACTTTTCTGAGCTCCATGTACCTGTCCAGGTATTTCTTAACAGGCCCTATTGTATCTGCCTCCACCACTGTTGCCGGCAGCCCATTCCACGCACTCACCACTCTCTGTGTTTATAAAAAAAATTACCTCTGACATCGCTTCTGTACCTACTTCCAAGCACCTTAAAACTGTGCCCTCTTGTGCTAACTATTCCAGCCCTTTGAAAAAGCCTCTGACTATCCACATGATCAATGCCTCTCATCATCTTATGCACCTCTATCAGGTCACCTCTTCCATTGCTCCAAGGAAAAATGGCCGAGTTCATGCAACCTATTCTCATAAGGTATGCTTTCCAATCCAGGCACATCCTTGTAAATCTTCTCTGCACCCTTTCTTTAGTTTTCACATTCTTCCTGTAGTGAGGTGACCAGAACTAAGCACAGTACTCCAAGTGGGGTCTGACCAGGGGACTATATAGCTGGAATATTAGCTTTCAGCTCTTAAACTCAGTCCCATGGTTGATGAAGACCAATGCACCGTCTGCCTTCTTAACCACAGAGTCAACCTGCGCAGCAGCTTTGAGTGTCCTATGGACTCAGACCCCAAGATCCCTTTGATCCTCCACACTGCCAAGAGACTTACCATTAATACTATATTCTGCCATCATATTTGACCTACCAAAATGAACCACCTCACTCTTATCTGGGTTGAAATCTATCTGCCACTTCTCAGGCCAGTTTTGCATCCTATTGATGTCCTGCTGTAACCTCTGACAGCCCTCCATACTATCCACAACACCCACAACCTTTGTGTCATCAGCAAACTTACTAACCTATCCCTCCACTTCTTCATCCAGGTCATTTATAAAAATCACGACGAGTAAGGGTCCCAGAACAAATCCCCGAGGCACACCACTTGTGACCGTCCTCCAAGCAGAATATGACTCAACATATGAAAAATCACCTCTGCAATCCATATGACTAATATACTCCTTCATCTGAAGCCTAAATTTTGGTGTTTCTAGTAAAACCAAAAAGATTATTAGATTTTTTTGTAGCTTACCTGCTTAGGTTGTTCAATAATTTCAATGTAGGGATCACATGCTAAATATGAAAAAATATCAACATTAGTTATTATTTAGGAGGCCAATAGATGCACATTAATCAGAAGGCGCTGATATTTGTCTTCTTACCACACCACTTACACTGAAATATGGCAGGAAATCTGTTTAGTAAGTGGCTCAATCACAAACAAGAGAAAATCTGCAGATGTGCAGTAAGTGGCTGGTCATTTCAAGTTTTGAGTGAGCCTTGATGTGGAAAACCAGTTGAAATTACTATAACAGGCATGGCCTCAATAATATACTACTCTCATTCCTGCACCAGAAAGTGGGGCTAGGTACATTTTTCTAGTTCCAGCTGCTAGAATATACAAATATCTATCTTGCTTGCTGTTATTGGATGTATATCAGCCTAAGATGTTCAAATGGGAATAACCCCATAGTCCAAAGCTCAGAGACTGGTATGCAAAATTATTCAGTTAGCTTCCCATGCAAAGTTGTGTACAATCAGCTGTTTGCACTGTATAATTTAACTCTGCCATCAGCTTGGTAAGAAATCCTTGCTCTTGACACCAAAGATATAACTTTACTTGATATATAAAACAAAAAGTGAACTGTTCCTTATTGTACATTAATAATAATTATAGCCACTTACTGAAGTGTGAACCAGGAGCTGCAGAGTTCAAATCTTGATAGTTGAGGACATAGTCTATGTCCAAGTTATTGTAGTGATCTATATTCTCCATCTGATAAAAAATAGCAATCATAAAAAATATTCCTCTTTCAAGGAAATTATTTGGAAGACATCTTAGACCAAGGAACAGACTTAATAATTTTAAACACTTTTTTTTGCAAAATATGTTTTGCATTTGAAATAATGTTCTTCTACCAATTTCCATTGACATCAGTGTAATAATAGGCAATATTCAGCCTGCCATCACACAATTTAAGAAGCATTTATAGGTACACAGAGGGTAGGGGCTTGATGGGTTCTGGGCCCAACAGTGGCAATTGGAACTAATGGCGGATGCTGTTGTTGGCATGGTGTAGTTGGGCTGGAGGTCTGCTTTCAAGCTGACTCTATGGCTATTGAATCCTCTCTGCAAATCACTTAATTTTAGTCTTTTGACAATCAGGCCATAAATGTTATGCGTCCTGTCAGGTGAAATATTAAGACATATGACTAAACTGAACTCTTACTGGTGGATCCATCACCAAGCGTTTCTATGGGATCCACAAATCCTCCAGTTCCAGTTGGCCTGTTGTACTTGGACATTCACAGCAGTTGTGGGGACCCAAGAAATACATCAATAAATGTAGCTGTATTTTGGAATATAAACATAAGATCAGAAATTATGACAACCCCTATTTGTCCTTGAACTAGCGGCAATTAGCCATCTTATTCTGATGCAGATCTTTAGATGAAGGTACTTCCTCAATGGATAGAGAGTTCCAGGATTTAGACCCAATATCAATATAGATGCAGAGTTTAAGTCCAAGTTAGTTTTGTGTGTGCCTTGACCATGCAGTTGGTTCTGTTCCCTTGTTCTATTTCATGGTCATTGTTGTGGACTTTTGTCATTGAAAAAGTGAGGTGAATGAATGTGGTGTCTTTCATATTGTAGGTATTGTGTGGCAGAGTTGGTGGAAATAAAGGATTAAAGGGTGCAAGAGTACCAAGCTTCCCGAAAGCAGAAACTGAACTCATGCAGGCAAGCAGAAAATGCCTTGCTCCTGACATTTGTCTTCTAATAGTAGTAAGACCTTGTGGTGTCAAGAAGTGAGTCAAAGTTATGGTCTGTTTGAATTGCAGAGGAATTGTGAATAGAACTGAACATTGTGCAATCCAATACAATTTCTATGTTTCTAGACCCATAATTTTCACAGTATCTGATGTGCTCAGCCATTTCTTGATTTCTAGATTTGGAATTGAAATAGCTTCTGTGATGCTTGGGATTTCAGGAGGAAGCCCCAGCTGAATCGTTCATGGATTTGGATGTTTCACTCTTGCCTTAACACTCATATGCAGGGCCTGTCAGTGCTGAAGATCGGTATATGCTCAGTGCCTTCTCATTTTGTTATCCATCATTATTTAAAACTAAATGTATCATTGTTTTAACCAGGCCATTAGGCATGAGTCTGATTATGTCTGTATGAGCACCTCTGTTCCATGCGCCAAAAGCCTAACTTTCCAGTGGCCAAACATTTTAATTCCAATTCCCACTCCCATTCCAATATGTCGGTCCATGGCCTCCTCTTGTGCCAAGATGAGGCTGCTATCAGGGTAGAGGAGAAACACCTTATATTCTGTCTGGGTAGCCTCGACCCGATGGCATGAACATTGATTTCTTCTTCTGGCTAAAAGTGTTTTCTCACCCCCTCCTCTTCTTCTATTTCCCACTCTGGCCTTTTGTGTCTCCTCACCTCCCTACCACCACTTCCTGCGTCCCTCACTGCCTCCTTTTCTCCTGTGGTCCGCTTTCCTCTCCTATCAGATCACGTCTTTTCCAGCCCAATTTTTCCCACTTCTGGCTAGCTTCCCTTCCACCACCACACCCACCTTTTTATTCAGGCATCTTCCCACTTCCTTCTCAGTCCTGAAGAAGAGCCTCAGCCTGAAATATCGACTCTTTTTTTCCATAGATGCTGCCCAAACTGCTGACTTCCTTCAGCATTTTGGATGTTTTGCTCTGTACATTGTATGCTGTTTTTGATTAGGATATGTGCTATCTCTTTGTTCATAATCACTAATTAGGCAAATTATTTCAAAGTACTGCTCACTGCATACTATTCTGCACTTCAAATTCAACCTCTCATAACTTGTTGTAATTTTATTTTATCTATTGATTCTTCTCAGGGTGAAACTTCTGTGGAACCTCAACCGGTCAATGCAGAGATTTTGTGATTTTATTGTGTGCATGTCATGCATTTAACACAAATGGGGTTAAATGAGCAATATTTTAATGAAGGATATAATGTAACCTGAATACATGAACTAAAAGTCCTCATAAAACAGATGAACACCAGCTAAAACAGGTCTGAGACACCCGACAAGGCGCAAAATGCACACTTCGTAACTGTTGCTTGTTGAAAATACCTCCTCATTTTTAATGGAAGCAGGATTCTGAGAGGTTATTTTACTAGTCCATCCAAATCCAACTGAGGTTCATTTCACTCTGTGGCTTCATTTGCACTTTAGGTCTGACTACTACAATTTTCCTCCAGTTCAATTCATCTGCCACCATTCCCATCTACTATTCTGTCTACTTATCCTCACTCTTAACTATATAACATATAACAATCACAGCACGGAAACAGGCCATTCTGGCCCTCCTAGTCCATGCCGAACTCTTAATCTCACCTAGTCCCACCTACCCGCACTCAGCCCATAACCCTCCACTCCTTTCCTGTCCATATACCTATCCAATTTTACCTTAAATGACACAACTGAACTGGTCTCTACTACTTCTACAGGAAGCTCATTCCACACAGCTATCACTCTCTGAGTAAAGAAATACCCCCTCGTGTTTCCCTTAAACTTTTGCCCCCTAACTCTCAAATCATGTCCTCTCGTTTGAATCTCCCCTACTCTCAATGGAAACAGCCTATTCACGTCAACTCTATCTATCCCTCTCAAAATTTTAAATACCTCGATCAAATCCCCCCTCAACCTTCTACTCTCCAATGAATAGAGACCTAACTTGTTCAGCCTTTCCCTGTAACTTAGGTGCTGAAACCCAGGTAACATCCTAGTAAATCATCTCTGCACTCTCTAATTTATTGAGATCTTTCCTATAATTCGGTGACCAGAACTGTACACAGTATTCCAAATTTGGCCTTACCAATGCCTTGTACAATTTTAACATTACATCCCAACTTCTGTACTCAATGCTCTGATTTATAAAGGCCAGCGTTCCAAAAGCCTTCTTCACCACCCTATCTACATGAGACTCCACCTTCAGGGAACTATGCACTGTTATTCCTAGATCTCTCTGTACCACTGCATTCCTCAATGCCCTACCATTTACCCTGTATGTTCTATTTGGATTATTCCTGCCAAAATGTCGAACCTCACACTTCTCAGCATTAAACTCCATCTGCCAACGTTCAGCCCATTCTTCTAACCGGCATAAATCTCCCTGCAAGCTTTGAAAACCCACCTCATTATCCACAACACCTCCTACCTTAGTATCATCAGCATACTTACTAATCCAATTTACCACCCCATCATCCAGATCATTTATGTATATTACAAACAACATTGGGCCCAAAACAGATCCCTGAGGCACCCCGCTAGTCACCGGCCTCCATCCCGATAAACAATTATCCACCACTACCCTCTGGCATCTCCCATCTAGCCACTGTTGAATCCATTTTATTACTCCAGCATTAATACCTAACGACTGAACCTTCTTAACTAACCTTCCATGTGGAACTTTGTCAAAGGCCTTGCTGAAGTCCATATAGACTACATCCACTGCCTTACCCTCGTCAACATTCTTCGTAACTACTTCAAAAAATTCAATAAGGTTTGTCAAACATGACCTTCCACGCACAAATCCATGCTGGCTACTCCTAATCAGATCCTGTCTATCCAGATAAATATAAATACTATCTCTAAGAATACTTTCCATTAATTTACCCACCACTGATGTCAAACTGACAGGTCTATAATTGCCAGGCTTACTTCTAGAACCCTTTTTAAACAATGGAACCACATGAGCAATACGCCAATCCTCCGGCACAATCCCCGTTTCTAATGACATCTGAAAGATCTCCGTCAGAGCTCCTGCTATCTCCACACAAACTTCCCTCAAGGTCCTGGGGAATATCCTGTCAGGACCCGGAGATTTATCCACTTTTAAATTTCTTAAAAGCGCCAGTACTTCCACCTCTTTAATTGTCATAGGTTCCATAACTTCCTTACTTATTTCCCACAACTTACACCATTCAATATCCTTCTCCTTAGTGAATACCGAAGAGAAGAAATCGTTCAAAACCTCTCCCATCTCCCTCGGCTCCACACATAGCTGACCACCCTGATTCTCTAAGGGACCAATTTTATCCCTCACTATCCTCTTGCTTTTAATATAACTGTAGAAGCCTTTCGGATTTACTTCCACCTTATTTGCCAAACCAAACTCGTAACTTCTTTTAGCTTTTCTAATCTCTTTCTTAAGATTCCTTTTACATTCTTTATATTCCTCGAGCAATTCCTTTACTCCATGCTGCCTATATCTATTGTAGACATCCCTCTTTTTTTGAACCAAGTTTCTAATAGCCCTTGAAAACCATGGTGCTTTCAAACCTTTAACCTCTCCTTTCAACCTAACAGGAACATAAAGATTCTGTACCCTCATAATTTCACCCTTAAATGACCTCCATTTCTCTATTACATCCTTCCCATAAGGATTCTTCTCTTCTACTTGGAAATTGTTTCATTCTTCTCACCGATCTCAGAATATCACCTAGGTATCACTTTCCTGTACAGGATGGAGGAAGTGGCCTTAACAAGATTATGTGGGTGATATTTAGATCAGTCATGGGTGACCAGGCAGTTGGGTCAAGGCAAACTTCTGTCTGGTGGTGGTCTGCAATTTTTTCATCAGCCTCAACTTCTCTTCTAGCTCATTACCAATAATATGTAAAAAAACAGCATGCTACCATCATGTATGACACATCTTCTGACTAAACAATCCACCTACTGGCCATACAAATTAGCTCAGCCACTGTCTGAAGAATCCTTTGATGACATGAGTACTTCCAGGAAAATGCTCATAACCATTGTCATTGGGAAAGCGAGGGTAACTTAAGTATCAACAGCCTGGTATCTAACAGCACCCATTACTCCCAAAGCCATCCTCACACTGGTCGACTCCACGGGAAGTGATGGTTCTTTGAGGAAAAATGCACACCTGTGCCTGATGTCTTGATCTCTAACATCAAGAATAAACGGGAAAAAAAATCCTGTTGCAACTGAGAAGTCACCCAAAATTGGTAGATCTTGGAATCTTTGCAGTTCATTGCAGGAATTCAGTTTACACCTATTCAGTGTTCAGTGATTAGGTCAGACATTCCAGAATATGTTTGTTTTACAAACTAAGTCTCCATGGGTGACTGAATCAATGTTAAATTTTTCAAAATGCTTTTCACAATAATTTTTCTTTGGAGAGAACATTATCCTATGATTCTACTGAAACATACAGATGAGGTACAGAAGCAGGCCAATCAGTCCCTTAACCCTCATTCACCACATAGTAATATTGTGGCTGATTTGATTGTAACCTCTCACAAATTTCTCCAGATGTAACATAAAGAACATCCTAACTAGTTGGATCACCTTCTGTGGTGGAGGGGCTATTGATCAAGATCAGGAAAAGCTGCAGAAAGTTGCAAAGTTAGCCTGCTCCATCACAGGTACTAGCCTCCCCTGAATTGAGGATTTCTTTGAAATGTGATGCCTCAAAAGGGTGGTATCCATCATTAAGGACCCCCATCATCCGGGACATGCCCTCTTTTCATTGCTACCATCAAGGAGGAGATATTGGAATCTGACTACACACACTCAATGTTTTAGCAACAGCTTCTTCCCTGCCACTATCTGATTTCTGTATGGACAATGAGTTCACGTACACTACTGTACCTCACTACTTCTTTCTTTTTTTTCTCTTTTTGCATTACTTATTAAATTTAATCTTCTAATATATATTTCTTATTGCAACTTAAGAGTTTTTTAAAATTATGCATTGCAATGTACTGCTGCCACAAAACAACACATTTCATGACAGAAGTATTAAACCTGATTTTAGTACACAAAATGGAGTTCAGTTTTACAACTTTCTGCAGCTCACTTTGATCCTGTGTAGTAGCCTCCCCCTACCAACCCCCCCCCCCCCATATCAGAGGGCAATGCAGCCTGTCAGAATGCTCCCCATGGTACATCTGTAGAGGTTTTCCCATGTTTTAGATGACAAATCAAATCTCCTCAAACTCCAAATGAAATACAGGAAAAAATATAGGAAATACTGTATATACTAACGAAAGAGGAAGCATTCTTTCTACATACACCCTCAGGATTTAATATCTATCTACAGTTTTAAATAGCAGCAGAAAGAGGCCTATACTGTCCAATGTTTTTCATAAGACAGCTAGCTTATTACAAGGCCCTGAGCTCATAAGCATTTGAACTTTTTTTTAATATGTTGAAGTTCTTCCTTAAATAGGGAAAACAATTGTGAGCACATTACTCCAGATTTGGCCTCACATTACCTTAGACAACTGAAGCATGGTCTCACTATTCTTATATTTGATGACAATAAGCAACAATTTCTGTTGAAATAAGTCTGTAGTTCAGAATTATTTCATGTACCAGTAACCTTGCCTTAGTAAAATACCTCTATGCACCAAGACGCCCAGATCAAATGCAGCTTAGAACTCATCAAATGGTAATTCCACATTCATCCATATTGTATTCCATTTTCCAGATCTTTGCCCACTCATTTAACCCATCTATATCCCTTCATAGCCTTCTTATATCCTCTTCAAATATTACTTCTTCAAAGATCTTCATGATTTCTTTCAAGATTTCTCCAGAGAAATCAAATATGGTTTCCTTTTCATTAAATGAACTTGAGTACTCTGCAATGTCTTTAGTAATAATTTCTAACATTTTCCTTTTCCCTGTGGCCGATGTTAAGTTAACTGCCTATAGTTTCCTGCTTTCTGTCACCCTTCCTGTGTGAATAAAAAAGTAATATCTGCTTTTTTCCCCACTGTAATAAAATTTCCCTAATTCTAGGGAATTTTGGAAAATTAAAGCCAACACTTCAACTACCTCCCTAGCAACATCTACCGGTAATAAACTCAATGATGAAGTCCTTCAGGAAGTAGAGACTTGTCAACTCACAGCTCAGTACTCAGATAATACACAGCTCAGATAATTTGCTCAGTACTATTTCCCCCGTGATCGTAGTTTTCATGAGTTCCTCCCTCCCTTGTAGTTCCCAAAATACAGTCAGTCTTGAAATGTCTCTGAAATATTTTTTCTATTGTGAAGTCTGCTGCTGAATACCAATTTAATTAGTTTGTCACCTCTTCATTTTCCATTATTATCCTGACGCACTTTCTTTGGGACCATTGCTCATCAACTTTCTTTATTAATTATTTAAATAGTCTGTCTTCTGTTTTTATATTTTTGACTAAATCAATCAAATACTCTAATTTTTCCTTGCTATTAATGTATTCTATGTTGTTTAATGTATTCATTCCAATCTTCCGATCCAACACCCATCTTTAGATATTAGTTGTTCACAGCTTTTGTATCTTTTCAAAACATTTAGATAAATTGATATTTTGAGTTAAAGAGCAGACACAATTTTAATATTTAAAATGGCTGCACACAAATAATATATTTCAAAGTAAGAGATCTAAACCACAGTTTATATTAATGTTAGCTGGTTCTGCTCAGTAATTCAGTTACATCTTTAAGTACTGTTTACCACTTGAAAAGCAGTTATAAAGCAGAAGTGAAACTCTGAAGCACAACTGGAACAGCAAAATAAAAAAAGCCACCTGGCATCAGGGATCTTGTGCAATTTACAGATAATTGACTTTTATAACTCAAAGACATGGAAGATGTGGATGCTCTGTACTTTTTAACAAATACTTAAGTGACTAATTCCAATCTTGGGCAGCTGTCTGGAAGAATGAACATTGGTTGATGAACTGTTGTCCTTAATTTTGAGAATTCGTCTCTTTCATGTCAAATCCCTAAGCTGCTGAGAGACAAACAGACAGCCAAGAACAATTCATCAACTTGAGGTTGGCTAACATCACATTGTACTGCCCAGCAACAAGGGCAAGGGACACTGAGGATTACATGAAACAGTTCTATGTCAATGGTCGCACTGATCATGTTCTGGTTTTGGGGGGGGGGGGCATTTCTATTCCTTGAAGCATACTAAAAATAAATGCAAACTTAATTTGCTAGGCTTCTGTTTCTATATCACCACACCATGTTATTATCAGAACAATCTGGCTCCTGGATCATATTACTTTGATTCAAGCATTAAATCAGGAAAATGCTTTGACTGACCAGTCCTTAAAATGGCCGAACAGACTTTTGTTGTTAACGTTTTTATTTGTCTGCTGACCCCATTTTCTTGTCAGGTCCAATTCTACCCTATCAATATCAAATTTCCCATGTGAACATTAGTCTCATTACACTGATAAAAGTATCTAATACCAGAAGCTATCCTTTGTATAATATTTCAAAAATGCATAAATATGAATTAAAGTAGTTATCAGCATTCTAACTTAATAAAACATCTTTTCCAAGTCTCTTCAAGTGTATACATCTACAGCAAAAAATGGACAATACCTTTAAGTCCTTCGTAATATAAAGGAATTCTCAGGCTTCGTTGCTGGGAGAAGAATTCATCAGTAGAGTAAAGCTTCGAATCATTGTCCATCCTATTCACTTAGGTCACGTAGCTGTTACTCTTTCTGTTAAGCAAATGATTTAGCTGTTCAGCAAAGTGATTGGTTGAAAGTTCATTGGTGATATGCTTCAATAGCATCAGGGATATTTCTGCAGATTGCAATGGCTTTCAGCTCATATAGAAAGGTATCTATATATAAATACAATCTATTACATGTCATTGTAAGAACAAAAACAAGAAAATACATTTGAGGATTTAACATCTCTTAATTAAGAACCAGTATTATCTCCAAGCATGTAATTTTCAATGCTCTTGCTTTGTCTCTGTAGAAGCCTTGCTTTTCTCAATACTGTAGCTTTTGGATCATGGCCTTTTCCCATTGTGACAATGATTGTGGCAAATGAATATCCAGTGTGATCTCATTACTTTCTAATGTCTGGGCATTAATCACTACTTTCCCATAAATCCCTTCAACGTTTCTGACTCTCTTCCTCCACAGCTTTTTCTGCCTTCCTTGCGATACTCGCTAAACCACTGATTCCCACTACTGCCCAATCCTCTTTCTACCTCCTTCTCAGGCCTCTGTAAATATATTTGAAGAACCAAATTAAAAAAACAACATTTTATACCATTTACCTATGTAGCTGAGAATGCTTATGATTTTCACCTTATTGCAAGTTTATCACACACTGCTTTCCAGTATCTATTAAATTAGTAGTTTCACTTTCAAGGTATATTTTCATTCTGGAGAGCAGAGCTTACTCAGTATCATTCTATTACACACTACAGTCAACTAAAAATAATTGCTGAGTTTCTGTGCAAAAGGGTGGCAGGGTTTGTTCTTCCTCCTTATCGTAAAATGGTTAATTATATGTATCAGAAAGTAGTGGTTTCTGCACAGAGATCAGAGCAATGTTTGAAATTTTACAACAAGCTCACTGGCATGGAAATATGACACTGAAATAAAACAAGCACATTGGGATCAAGTATAACATATGGCGTGTAACTTGTTTGCTGTAAACCGTTAAAAGTACAGAAAGGTTACTGGGTGTAAAATACTGCTTTTCTTTGTAAGTTGTTTTTTTAATTCAAGTGATTTGTTGATGATCGTAATAAATCGCCATGGGCCTAGGTGTAGTGGTTTGAGGTATCCAGTAAAAAAAAGCAAACTCAACAAAATTACAGTGTGTTATTCAAAACCTTAGGGTTCTCTTTGAGTGATTGTGTCATGGGTCTCTTTTGACTTGCTGTGACTTGTTGACCTCTCCCTCTCTCTCTCTCTCTCTCTCCCTCTAGTTCTACAATATGTCACTCTCTGTCTCACTCCACTTTCATTTCTCTCTGATTATATTTCCTACTCACCTATTCCCAAACTATCTTAACCCACTCCTTTCAAATTACTTCTAACTTTTTATTTATTATCAACTCCATTTCATTTGAAGATTGGGCCATTGTTTATTAATTGCCTACTGCCTTGTTCAGTCTATCATCAGACACCTATTACTTTCTGTGTTAATAAAAGCCGGCCACATAATTTTCCTTTAGACTTTCCCTCTCTCACTTTAAACGCCCCTAGTATTTGACCTGTCTATTCTGGGAAAATGTCTATAGCTATCAAACCTATCATTATTTTATGTACTTCAATCAGGTCAGTATTCTGACAGCTTCTGACAGTCCAGAGGAAACAATCTGAGTCTGTCCAACCTCTCCTTTTTGCTAATAGACTCCAATCCAGGCAACATTCCTGGTGAACCTCTTCTGCACCCTCTCCAGAGCATCCATATCTTCCCTATAATATGGCAAGCAGAAATGCACCAAATATACCAAATGTAGCCTAACCAAAGATTTTATACAGCTGCAAAATGACTTCCCAACCTTAATACTCTAAGCCCCGATTAATAAAGGCAAGTATGGAGTAAACCTTCTTTACCACCCTAATTGTCTTGCTACTTTCAGATAGCTGGAGTTGCATCCCAAAATTACAAAATATTGCTTGCTTCAGCAACATGGCTCCTTAATGCTTCAACCCCTCTGTTCCCTCTGCTGGTTAGTGTTCTTGCACTGTTTGTTTCAAATATCAAACCTTCACAGCATGTCTGCAGTAAATGCAAGGTATTTCTCCTAAGCCAGGCTATTTGTCTACTTCCAACATCACAGTATATATTAGTGCCCCCCTACTTTAACATTACATAATGTTTAAACCAATTTCTGTTTGAGCAAATTGTTTGCAGTTAGTAATCTTTCTGATTTACCTGACTACCATGCTGTGGTTCTTGACCTTAAACCATTTTAACAGAGTTCACAACAGTTGTATTTATTTTAGCAATCTTTACAATATTGTTCCATCATAGCAATGCCACTAAAGTACTAATATGGTTCAGGGCAGTTCAAAATAGGCTTATCCATTTTAAATATTTTACAATTCATTTAAGCTACCTCTAATAAATCCCAAAACTGAAGACAAGATGCTCCCTCAAACAATATTCAAATAAACTTTTACTTTATTTATATTTTTCCCTCAAAATTTTGTGCTGTCAGTTTAGTTTATCATTTGCATTAATGAGCTGGGTTGTAGTTAATAAATATGAAACTACTCTAATCCAGGGAGAAATTTCAATGCTTACCTCCATTTTCTACCTCTCAAGCCTCCATTGTTTGCACTAGGAGTTATAATGTTGACCTCAAAAACATCTGGCTCTCCACCATTTGGTACTTGCTCTGTGGAGCCATGTTTGGATCAAGGCCATGATGAGATCTAGAGTTGATTGGTTTTGGCTAACCACAGACTGGGCATTGGTAAATGGATTACAGATTAAAAGAGTATCACTGGACAGCACTGTGAACAACAGTTTTCATCATTTTCTGAATATTGAGCAGATTGGATTCATCTGCTTTTTTGCAAACAGGCCAACCTGGCCAACTTCGTACATATTTGTATAAATGCCAATATTGTAGACAAACTTCAATAGCTTGTCTAGATGTGCAGCTACTTCGGAAGCACAAGTCTTCAGTATTACGGCTGGAAGATTGTCTGGTCCCACTGTGTAGTGTAGCAAGTGCTCTTAAGACTTTACTTGATATCATGTGGAGTGAATCAAATTTGCGAGAGACTTTTTTCTTTGAAGTGTTCACTGCAGGATGTGGCTGAGGTGGATCACCTATCCAGCACGTTCTGAAGGGACTCAAAGGGGTGGGGTGAAGTCAAGATGTCACTAAGCGGTGACTCATTTCCTTGCATCTTTGGAAACAGCCCTATTTCTATCTTTGATATCTCTTTTTTTTCCTTTTCAAGGTTCTTTTGAAGACCCTGACCTGGAGTTACACTCTGATTTTGATTCTTTGTGGGAATGGGACCCGCTCTCAGGGGCTCACGACCGGCTGCATTTTGATATCCTTAGGACGTGCTTGGGAGGCAAGCATGCCTTCAGGGCTCTAGAGATGTGTTGACTCTAGGCCGGTGCCCCTGACTGAAGCATCATGGGAGATCACGGAACAGTGTGCTAGCCGCTGGGAGTTGTGTGTCAAGAGAGCCGCGCTCTGATGCCAACTCTCCAGGCACAGAGCTCGGAAAAAGCAACACAACAGACTTCTAACATCATAAATCAGCAAGTTGTTTGTTATGTCTCCCCTCTCACTGTGAAACGGGGACACCTTTTTTCTCTTATTAGGGAGAGAGAGAGCCTGTGGTATGTTGAATGACTGGGTGAACAAGTAGTTTTTGGGATACTGCAAGTCTGTGTCTTTATTGATGATTTGCTGCACACTTGAGTGCTCAGTGGAGAATGCCGATGCATTTTTGCTAGTGGGGGGGTTTGTTGCCTTACTGCTGCTTGTGTGTGGGGGAGGGGGTGAGCTGAAGGGGCTTTGGGGTTCTAAAGTTTAATTGTCAGTCATTCTTTAGGGCACTGTTTTTGTCAAAGTTTGCAAAGAAAAAGAATTTCAGGATATATATTGTAAACAGTTCTCCGACATTAAATATACCTATTGAATCTATTGACTGCAAATGTTTTTGCCATTTCTAGCCTTCCAATGTCAGGTTCTGCCATTGTTGAGGATGGGAATGCCCTTGGAGTCTACTGATAACTTTTTAATTCACCAGCACTGTTCCTGACTAGATGTGGCAAGATGAGGAGATTTGATTGGATCAATTGGTTGCAAATCACTTAGATGTGCCTATTGCATTCTGTTTTTGTTTAGCATGTATCTAGTCCTGCTTTGCTCCTTCACTAGGCTGGCACCTCTTTAATTTGAGGTGTGTCTGGTGTTGCTCCAAGCATGCCATTCTGCAATCCCACGTGCAGGTTAGATTAGCCAGGGTGATATATGGAATATCTCACAGTATGGGCTTTCCCAGTTGCATCAAACAAGTGTCATCCAGTGAAAGTCAAACTTTGATTTTCAAGCAATCTTCAAATGACTGAAAAGTCTGAAAGTCTGAACTTCAGTGCGCATCTCAGGCAGTGGCAGGTCATCAACTGCTGTTCCCTTATAATGTTCATTGATAAAGACACAGACTTCCTGAGAGAGAATAATTAATCATACCTAATTTCATCTTTCTTGACGTTAACTTCAAAATTAAATGCATTATCTGTAGGTGATATATACCGCAATATTCAGGTAATTTAATCAGATGGAAAAACACTTGAAAGACCTCCTGATTAATGGAGTAACTTTCCTCTTGAAAAAAATAAATGAAATTCCCATTTGATTTTATTCTGAATTTGCCATTTTATCGCATTCAGGAGCTCTGGAAAAACTTTGCAATCAAGTCAACTATTTCTATAAAGCAATTAAAGTCTTATTCAATTAATTAAATCTAAGAAATCCTGTATGTTGCTCTAGTATTCATTTTCCCATTCCTAAAAGACCAATTATTGTATTTAGAGGTCTTGATTATCATCTGTTCTGCTTCTCCAATGAAGGTCTATGAATGCACTTTAAAAAATTGCATTCAAAGTTTGATTGTTCCCTTTCACTTCAGATACATATTTTTTTATATATCTTACTCCAGGAAGTAGCAAACGATCTCAAATCAAGTCTCTCAATTGTTGCAATGGTGTATAGAACATTGAAGTAGAACGTTACAGCACAGGAACAGGCCATTCAGCCCACAGTGTTGTGCCAAACCAGCTAAGAAGCAAATCAAAAACACCCGAACACTAATCCTTCCTACCTACACCATGTCCATATCCTTCTAACTCTCGTACATCCATGTGCCTATCCAAATGTCTCTTAAAAGACTCCAATGTATTTGCCTCTACCACCATACTAGGCAGTGCTTTCCTGGTGTCCATGACTCTCTGAGCAAAAACTTACCCCTTGAACCTACCCCTCTCACCTTTAATGCATGCCCTCTGGTATTAGACATTTCAACCCTGAGAAACAGACAACCTCTGTCCACTCTATCTATGCCTCTCATAATCTTGTTAACGTCTATCAGATCTCCTCTCCACCTCCGGTGCTCCAGAGAAAGTTTATCCAGGTTCTTGCGATAGCACATACCTTCAAAACCAGGCAGAATCCTGGTGAACCTCTTCTGCACCCGCTCCAAAGCCTCAACATCCTTCCTATAGTGGGGTAACCAGAACTGTACCCAATTCTCTAGATGTGGCATAACTAGAGTTTTATAAAGTTGCGTCCTCCTGACTTTTGAACTCGATGCCTCAACTAATAAAAGCAAGCATTCCAAAAGCCTTCTTAACCACTCAATCAACCTGTGCAGCCATTTTCAAGGAGCTATGAATTTGGATTCCAGACTGTTAATACAGTGTACTGACTCCTTATGAGGTGCAATGCCTCACGTTCATCAAGGTTAAACTCCATCTACTATTTCTCAGCCCATATCTGCAACTGATCTATTTCTTGCTGCATTCTTTGCCAGTCTTTGACACTATCCACAACTCCACCAATCTAGGTATCATCTGCAATTTTATTAACCTACCCATCTACATTTTCATCAAAAGCATTTATATACATCACAAACAGCAGAGGTCCCAGTACAGATCACTGTGGAACACTGTTAGTTACAGAACTCCAGCTTGAATAAGACCCTTGAACTACTACCCTCTGTATTTTATGCATAACCCAGTTCTGAATTCAAACAGCCAATTCACGGCGGACCCCATCTTAATCTTTTGGTTTAGCCTCCCATGAGGGATTTTGTCAAAAGTCTTACTAAAATCCATGTAGACAACATCCACTACTCCGTCCTCATCAATCTCTCTTGTCACCTTGACAAAAAACTGAGTCAAGTTGGGTAAGGCATAACCTGCCACGCACAAAGCCATGCTGGCTCTCCCTAAGTAGGCCATTAGTTTCCAAATGTTCATATATCCTATCCCTCAGAATTTTCTCCAGTAATTTCCTTACAACTCACGTGAGACTGACCCATCTATAGTTCCCAGGATCTTCCTCTATTCCCTTCTTAAATAGAGGTAGAACATTAGCCACTCACCATTCTTCCAGGGCCTTGCCTGTGGCTAGTGAAGACATGAAGATACTGGTCAAGGGCCCAGCAATCTCACCTCTTACCCCCATTTAATAACCTGGGATAAATCCCATCAGGCCTTGGGGACTTACCCACCCAAAATTTTATCCTCCCTGACCTCCAAATGCCCCAATGTACTTATACACTCAGCACTGATCTCCTGGTGCTCCATATCCTTTTCCTCGGTAAATACTGAAGCAAAGTACTCACTCATATTCTCTGCATCTAAACAAAGGTTCCCACCTTTATCCTTGAGTGATCCTACCCTCTCCCTAGTTTTCCTCTTGCTTGATGTATGTATAGAAAGCCCTGGGATTCACCTTAATCCTACTTGCCAAAGACTTTTCATGGCTCTTCCTGGCTTTCCTAATTCCCTTCTTTAGCATTTTCCTAGATTTTTTATACTCCTTGTGTGCTTTGTTTGATCATAACTTCTGAAGCTTTGCATATTGTTCCTTTTTCTTCTTGACCAAATTCATCACCTCTCTGGACATCCAAAGTTCTTTTATCTCATTCTCATCCTTCATTTTAACAGGAACATACCTTCCTTTAAACACCCTCCACACGTTTGATGTGGACTTGTCAGAGAAAAGGTGTTCCCACTAACGCCTCTTAGTTCCTGCCTAATACCCTCCTAATTTGCCCTACTCCAATTTGCAGAAAAGAGCTTCAAGTCTTAAAGCTGCTTGATTCCTTTGCAACACTTGCATTTCAGAAGCTTACAATCCCTTACAGTTGTTTCTTCAAAACCCATACATTAACTTAAAGAAATACAATATCTCCACTGACTTCTGGAAGCTAGCAATGGAGGAGCAAAGTTCTGGATGGTATTGAGAAGCTTGGGATCAAGTATTGGGAACACAAACGACCCAACTAACTGTCTTTTCAGCCAGCACCCGCCCCACATATGGAAGAATTTGTGGTCCTTTTGCTGGCATCATCAGTCATCTCTAATCCCATACAATTGGAATGGAAATAAATAAACCATCCTCAATCCTGAAGGATTGGCCAAGAAATAGAATTTGTCACTTTTGGGAGAATATTGTTTAAACTTGAACAAAAAAAACTTCTAATGTAAAGAGTCAACTTCTCTGCAGGAGTATCATATTAGCAGAATTTTATCTTGTAGATTATCAGTACAATGCAATAAAATCATTCTTTCATACTGATTTTCAACCTTCTGAATTTACATAAAACCTTTAATAATGATCTAAATACAAACATCAGGAGCCAAAGTTAATATCTTTGTTAATCTAAGACAAGGAAGCATTCGTGTTCTGGAAGACAATGTTTAAGATTAAATCCCAGTTGTTCCCAAATTGTTTCCTCATATGTCTATTCAAGTTGTTCATTAGGTGCCAATTTTTATGCATGGGAATTCCATAGAGTTCACAACATTAACCTGAACTGCACATGGGCCATTGTTGAATCCAGTTACTGATTTTTATCTCATCCAAAAATACTTCTGTAATTCAGATAACAAATGTTATTAATTAAAGTACCATATTTTTAAACTGAGGGAAAATTTTCAGGAATTAAGGAGTACATGCTTTTCACAGAAGAAAAAGAACTAAATAGAGGTTTCTGCATTCCTTCTTTGCAGAATTGTAAAATTAAAGTAATAGCCACAGTAAATGAAAACATTAAAGCACATGCAAAAGAATAAAAGATAAAGAATATGGAGTCTTGCAGAGCTCTCACAATAACATGGCCCTCTTAAAGAGACACTGAACATTAAAATATACAATTCTGCAACTTTCCTTCACATTAAATAACACCAGACTTTGTTGCATTCTATTGGCCAGAACATTATTAGTTTACAAAAGAACATGGGACCAATATAAACTTTCTTCCAACGTAGGTATAATAGCTTTTACATAACCACTCAAATCTCTCCTTCTCTCCCTTTGCCCATGTGTAAACCAAAATGAACTCAAAGCTATGAAATCTCATCCAACATGTTAAGACTTAGAGCATTCAAACACTTCAAATGAGTTCAGACACAAAATAAGACTTCTTGTTAAGGGCTGAATGGGCAGGAGAACTAAATACAATCAGAGCCACTTCAAGGAAACTTTTAAACTTTAAGGCTCAAGATCAAGGAATGCCGGAAGTTATTGATTCAAGTGAATTTTAGATTTAAACACCTCACATCATTCAAAGTATCAGTAGCCTCTAAGCTTATTTTGTTTCTCTGTAAAATAGTTTTACTACATATCTGTGGACCATGGCGGAAATTATGTAGAATTTTTCTCAGAATGCTGCAAGGTTTTTGATGGGTAGTTTGTTGAGTTTCAGAGAATCAGAATCAAGTTTAATATCATCAGCATGTGGCAAGATATTTGTTGTTTTTAGCTGCAGTATATTTCAATACGTGTTAATAAAAATAAATTACAAGAAGAAAAATATATAATAATAAATTAAATATGTAGTGCAAAGGCAAAGGCGGAGCGAAGTGATGGTGGTGCTAAACGGTGTCTCCTTTTGCTTGCCTCTTTAGAAACAGCTCTATTTTCATCGTTAATATCTCCACTTCTCCCTTTCAGGGTTCTTTTGAAGACCCTGACCTGGTGTTACATGCTGACTACTGTTCTTTGCGGGAATAGGACCTGCTCTTGTGGTTTCACAGCTGGCTATTGTTCGCAACGCCAAGGGCTCGGCCTAAGAGTTTGGCTCGATTCTGGAGACGGGTGGATCGAAGGTCAGTGTCATGGATGGATGTGTTGTGGGAGCTGGAATATCTTTGGCTGTGTGCCCAGAGACCTGAGATCTTTGAGCTTGAAAAAAGCGACGCAATGAACTTTCAACATCGTAAACCAGTGAGTTGTTTGTTTTGTCTCCCTTCACGCTGTGAAATGGACACATCTCTTTCTCCCCTATTAGGGAGAGACAGAGACTGTGGTATGTCGAATGCTGGGTGAACAAGTGGTCTTTGCAGTAGTCTGTGTCCTTACTGTTGCTTTTGCTCACGCTTGAGCTCGGTGACGGGAGGTGATGCTTTTTTTTTGCTGGTGGGGAGAGGGGGGGATTTTGCTTGCTGCCACTTACGCATGGGAGGGAGGGGACTTTGGGGTTCTAACATTTAATTGTCATTCATTCTTTGAGGCACTCCTCTGTTTTTGTGGATGCTTGTGAAGAAAAAGCATTTCAGGATGTATATTGTATACATTTCTCTGACATTAAATTGTACCTTTGAAACCTTTGAAATAAAAGAGAGGGAAACATACTGAGGAAGTGTACATGGATTCATTGTCCGTTCAGAAATCTGATGGTAGAGGGGAAGAAGCTTCATGAAACATTGAGTGTGTGTCCTCAGGCTCCTGTACCTCCTTGATGGTAACAATGAGAAGAGGACATGTTCTGGGTGTTGGAGGTCCATGATAATGGAATCTTCTTTTGAAAGTGTACTGGATGCTAGTGAAGCTAGTACCCATGATGGAGATGGCTAAGTTTACAACTTTCCGCTGGTTTTCCAGATCCTGTGCAGTAGCCCCTCCGTGCCAGATGGACATACAGCCAGTTAGAATACTCTCCATGGTACATCTGTAGAAATCTGTGTGAGTCTTTGGTGACGTACGAATTCTCCTCAAGCTCCTCTTGAAATATATCCACTGTCACGCCCTCTTTGCAATTGCATGGATATGTTGGGCCCAGGATAGATCCTCAGAACTTTGACACCCAGGAAATTGGAATTGCTCACCCTTTTCCACTTCTGATCCCTCGATAAGAACAGATGTGTGTTCCCTCAACTTCCTCTTCCTGAAGTCTATAATCAATCCCTTAGTCTTATTGACATAGAGTGAAAGGTTGCTGCTGTGATTCCACTCAACCAGCTGATCTAGCTCACTCCTGCCTGCCTCCTCATCACCATCTGAAATTCTGCCAACACTAGTTCCATCATCAGCAAATTTATAGATGCCGTTTGAGCTGTACCTAGCCACACAGTTGTGAGTGTAGAGATTAGAGCAGTGGGCTAAGCACGCATCCCTGAGGTGCACCAGTGATGTTTGTCAGCAAGGAGTAGATGTTACTTCTGATCCACGCAGACTGTGGTCTCTCGAAGTCAAGGATCCAGTTACAGAGGCTCAAGTTTTGGATTTTTGATTAGGACTGAGATTATGATTGTGTTAAATGCTGACTTGTAGTCAATAAACAACAGCCTGACGTAAGTCTTACTATTGTCCAGGAGATCCAAGGCCGAGTAGAGAGACTGTGAGATTCCATCTGCTGTAGACCTATTGTAGTGATAGGCTTAGGTCCTTGCTTAGGCAGGAGTTGATACCAGCCATGACCAATATCTCAAAGCACTTCATCACGGTAGATGTGAGAACAACTGGGCGATTGTCATTGAGGCAGCTCACCCTGCTGTTCTTGGGCAATGATATGACTGTCACCCTTTTGAAGCAGGGTGAAAGTCTAACTGCAGCAGTGAGAAATTGAAGAAGTTCTTGAACACTCCCATCAATTGGTTGCCACGGCTTTTCCGAGCCCTACCAGGTATAGGGCCTGACGCCTTGAGAGGGCTCACCCTCTTGAAAGATGTTTAGCCTTTGAGACAGATTACAGGGTCACTGAATGCTGCAGGGATTCGCATAGGTGTAGTTTTATTCTTCTTTTCAAAGCCTGCATAAAAGTTATTGAACTTATGTAGAAGCGAAGCATCACTAACGTTCATGATGGTAGGTTTCACTTTGTAGGAAGTAATGACCTGCAAAACCTGCCAGTTGATATCCATCTTTAACCTGAATCAGAATTGTTTTTTCACTTTTAAGATAGCCTTCTGTGGGTTGTACCTGGACTTCTTGTATGGTTCTGGATCAGAGGTCTTGAATGCCACAGATCCAGCCCTCAGCCGACTAGGAATCTCCTGGTGTCACAACCACAGATTCTGCAGCACAGTAGATACGGCAATTGCGCTTGTGAATTTGCATGTGTCAGCTAATTATTATTTAATCACGATAGTATTTAACTCCATACTTGTCGTCGTAGTGCTTGCCAAGACTTGGACAGAGCACAGCTATGCTTCGCTTTTGTTTTGCATTGGCCTTGCCTGAGAAATTGGACTGTGGAGTCAACTGACTCTGAAGACTTGCGGTGTTTGTTTAATAATTAGATGTCCTTATCAACCGCAGTGTAGGCTGCGTTTCCTATTTGAGAGGTTTAGTTAACGGCCCTGTTTGGCCTAGTGTTTATTGTTTTATTTTCCCATGAACACTGTTCACATTAAAGTTTTGTGAACTATCGACCCGCTTCAGTGTCTCTCACTCCGCACTTGGGCCATATCCGAAGCTGGTGATACCTGGTTCATCCATGGCTTTTGATTTGGGTGTTCATTTATTTAATTATTGAGATACAGCATGGAATAGGCCCTTCTCTCTCTTCAAAGCATGCCACCTAGCAACACCCCGATATAATTCTAGCCTAATCATGAGACAATTTACAACGACCAAATTAACCTACCAAGCGGTATGTCTTTGGACTGTTGAAGAAAGCTGGAGCACTCGGAAGAAACTCACTCAATCACGTGGCAAACACACAAGCATCATCATCCCTTATCTTCAACACAAGATCAAAATAAGTTGCAGAAAGGTGTAAAATTAGTCAGCTTCATCACGGGTACTAGCCTCCGTGGTATCCAAGATATCTTCAAGGAATGGTGCCTTAGGAAGGCAGCGTCCATCATTAAGGACTCCCACCACCCAGGACACGTTCTCTTTTCATTGTAACCTGAAGGTAGACGCTCAGTGATTCAGGAACAGCTTCTTCCCCTCTGCCATCCGATTCTATATGGACATTGAACCCATGAACACTACCTCACTACTTTTTAAAATTTATCTATTTAATATACATAAATATAAATAATAATATATATACTTATTTTAATTTGTTTTTACATTTATCATGTATTGCATTGTACATCTGCCACAAAGTCAACAAATTTCATGACATATGCCGGTGATTTTAAACCTGATTCTGATTTTGATCTGATAGAGGTACAGAACAGTACTGTGCAAAAGTCTTAGGCACACATGTATAGCTAGGGTGTCTATGACTTTCACACAGCACTGCATTTGTCAACATGGGAATGGAGAGTGAGATTGTAAATCTGATAGGAACAAAGGATGTTGGAAATGGTGAGAGTGGAGCACCGCAGGAGGGGTGTGGGACAGGTAGCAGAGAAGGAATGCCTGAGGTGATGGTCGGTGTGCCTGCAGACATACCCGGCCCTGAGACACCAGGCAAGGTCGTTTGATTCCAAACAATTGGTTTATTGATCATTACAGAATGTCTCTCTGGTGCTTCCAGCTCCCTCTCCTCTCTCTTCCCCTTTTCCCAGCCATGATTCCCCTCTCCCCACCCCCTTCCCACTCTCAGTCCACAGTAGAGACCCACAACAGAATCAGGTTTATCATCACTCACATATGTTATGCAATGTGGTTTTTTTTGTGGCAGCAGTACAGTGCAATGCATAGAATTACTACAGTACTGTGCAAAATTCTTAGGTACCCTGGCTGCTTACACGTGTGTGTGTGTATATATATACACACACACACTTGGAACTGGTTGACAGAAAGATGTGATGGAATAAATACAGTCACTAAGCTTAAGAGATATTCAGGTACTTGAATAAAGATTAAACAGATGAAAGATTAGCTTCATTTGTCACATGTACATCGAATCGTACAAAGAAATGCATCATTTTGCATCAAATCAAGTTTGAGTTTATTGTCCTTCAACCGTATAGATATATACCACCAGATGAAACAACATTCCTCCGAAGCAAGGTGCACAACCCAGTACGTATAACATATAACACGCACAACACAAGTGTAGTATTACCACAATTAAATTAATAAATAAGAAGGTGCATTTACAACACAAGTCAAAAAGTAGACTCTATAACGCTACTTGTGCTTCACAGGTAATGAGACCTGGGAGGTGGCAGGGAGTTCACTAGTCTCACAGCCTGGGAGAGGAAAAAGCTATTTCCCATCCTAGCAGTCCTAATGCTGTGGTATCTCCTGCCTGATGGTAGGGGTTCAATTGTGGGACAGATGTGAGGGATCATATACAATGCCAAGGGACCTTCATGCATAGTGCTCCTGATAAATATCTTGGATGGAAGGAAGAGGGACCCTGATTTACCCCTCAGTAGTCCTCGCAATCCTTTGTAGGGTCTTGTGTTCAGCTGCCTTGCAATTCCTGCACCAGACTGTGATGCAGCTGGTCAGGACTCTTTCAATGTCTCAATGGTGCTCCTGTAAAAACTGGTTAGAATGAGGTTGGGGCGGGGTGGGGGCCGGTGTAGGTGTTGTAAGCCTTGCTCACCTCAGTCTCCTCAGAAAGTGGAAACCGAATATGCTTCCTTGGCTAAAGAGGTGGTGCTGAGGGGCCAGGTGAGATCGTCTGTTATGTGCACTCCCTGAAACTTGGTGCTCCTAAACCTCCCCATGGAGGAACAATTTAGATGCAGTGAGGAGTAGTTAGCCTGCACCTTGCTGAAGTCCACAATCATTTCTTTAGTTTTGTCCATGTTAAGACTCCAGTTTTTGTGCTTGGACCATTCTACAAGCCACTCTATCTCCTCTTTGTATGCCATCTCATCATTATTGTTGATGAGGCCAATCAAATCAACAAATATTATGCTGGGCAGCCCACAAGTGTGGCCTCACTACTGGCGCCCACAACTCACTAACTCTAACTGTACATCTTTAGAATGTGGGAAGAAACCAGAGCATCTGGAAGAAGCCCACGGAGTCAAGGGGAGAACGTACAATTTCCTTACAGACCGGTGGGAATTGAACCTCGATCGTGCAGCTGGCACTGAAAAGCATTGTGCCAACTGCTACACTATTGTGCTAACCAGATAGGCAGGGCATGGAAATGTGGATAAATGGGACTTTATGTATTGGAACGTAGAAGACTGGGGGGAAATTTGACAGAGATATACAAAATTATGAGGGGTATTGCTAGGGTAAACTGAGGTTGGATGGGACTACAACTAGAGGACCTGTGTTAAAGATGAAAGCTAATAAGTTTAAGGGGAACATGAGGGGAAACTTCTTCACTCAGAGGGTTGTGAGATTATGGAACAAGCTGCCAGTTGGCCCACTTCTCTGCTGTACAATTCTAAGAATCTACTGTATGTGTCAGTGTCTAGTCTGCACCATCTATTGCCAAAAGAATTTGTATGGCAAGAATTATATCTACATCTTGTAGATTCTTAGTCAAACAAGAGAAAAGTGGCTTTGTAACACTGGGGAAAGCAGAGTTAAATTTACAAGCTTTATATCACTATCTTTCAAATAGCGAAGACAACATTGAAATACCTGTAGTCAACAACTCTAGGTCTAGAAATCCTAGCTGTCGGACACAGGCCTGCAAATGCCCTGCGAGGTCAGGTTGCATGTGTACACTTGTCCGTGAGGCTCTTGAGGAAACAGCTCATGCTACTGAAAGCAGTGGGGGAGGGGGCGCGGGGCGGGTTTACTGCTTCCTTTCCCAATCTCATATCTAAACGTTACAGGCCAGTTGAGTGCTGATCAGTACTCTGATGGTGTTTCTGTTCAGGAACAGGCCTATCAGCTCACTGTGTCAACACTGACCGCTTTACCTTTCACTCCTTCAGTCTGCCTTAGGGCCATATCCTCCTATAGCTTAAGTGTTTCTCTGAATATTTATTAAACAGTGATTGTATTTGATTCCATCAGCTCCACTGGCAGTGAATTCCAGTTATCAACCACTCACTTTGTAAAACACTTACCCCTCAAATCCTCTTTAAAACTCCTACCACTTACCTTAACCACATTCCCTCTTGTTTTGTTGCCCCACAATGGGAAGAAGTTTTGATCATCTACCTCAGTTGTGCCTCTTATAATCTAATATACTATACTTCCACCATGTCACCAGTCAGACTCCTTTGCCCTAAGAAAAACAAGC
This sequence comes from Hemitrygon akajei, assembly GCF_048418815.1. NCBI lineage: Eukaryota > Metazoa > Chordata > Chondrichthyes > Myliobatiformes > Dasyatidae > Hemitrygon > Hemitrygon akajei. The sequence continues at coordinate 51,369,094 of NC_133138.1, forward strand.
ACAGTATATCCATTCTCTCCCTATAACTAAAGTCCTCCCATCCAAGCAGCACCCCAGTGGACCTCCTCTGACCTCTCGCCAGTGCAATCCCATTCTTTTCTTAACGTGGTGACCAGAACTGCACAAATTTGGATAAAGTAGTGTTGAAACGTAACATTCCGGTTCTTATATTTTCTGCCCTGACCTATGAGGGCACACCGGCCATATGACTTCTGCCCCACCCTATCTCCCTTTGTTGCCACTTTCAGGAAACTGCAGACTTTTCCACCTGATTTATTGATGTCATAATCCACACGAGGATCCCATATAGTCATTACTGCCATGTTTTCCCAGTTGCCATTCTATCTTCCACATAACACATGCCACTGCCTTGGGGTTGCTGTGGAAGAATCATTGGACAGCTTCTCATAAAGTTGCCAGGAATCTTTTTATTGCTGAGTGAGGTGGTCATTATCTACAGTCAAGATAAATACTCAATACCCTGTTTCCTTGAGATTCAGCATCACCAAGCTAACCCAAGACCGTTGCTGCATACTTCCTCTCCTCAGGCAGAAGGAACAAAAGCCTGAAAACTCATACCACCAGGCTGAAGGATGGTTTCTATCCTGCTTTTATAGAACTTTTAATTGGTTCCCTAGAATGAGAAATTGAACATCGCCACATAAATTATCTCTTTATGATATTGCACTTTGTTTACTTGCACTGCACTTCCTCTGTAGCTGTTATACTTTATTCTGCATTGTTATCGTTTTCCTCCCTCTGCTCACTTTTTCCATTCCCCATTCTGTCTCTCCTCTTACCCCTTCTTTTCTCCTCGAATGCCTATCACCTCCATCTGGTGCCCCTTCTTCCATTTTTCCCATGGTCCACACTCCTCTCCTATCAGATTCGTTTTTCTTCAGCCCTTAACCTTCTACACCAATCATCTCCCAGTTTCTCACTTCATTCCCCCTCTCCCACCTACCTAACTACCCCCTCACCTGGTTTCACCAACTACCTTGTACTCCTTCCATCTCCCCCCACCCCCCCCCCCACATTCTTATTGTGACTTCCTCCCCCTTCTTCTCCAGTCCTGTTGAAGGGTCTCGGCACGAAACATCAGCCCTTTATTCCTCTCCATAGATGCTGCCTGATCGGCTGAGCTTATCCAGTATTTTGTGTGTGTTCAGTTTTACCTTGATCCTCCTCAATGCATTACGTAATGGTCTGTATATGAACTGTGTGCAAGACCAGCTTTTCACAGTATCTCAGTACATGGGACAATAATAAACCAATTTCAATTCCAATTACTGCACAGCAGAAGCTCAATCTGATCCTGTACCTGTGATATCTTTATTCAAGGCAAGGGTAACCTCATAATCCCTTTTGGCACAGCGGCGTAAGTAATCAAACTCATTATCTACCTGACTTTTGCATCTTATCCTTAACCTGCCTCCCAGAAACACCACTGCATCCTGGAGAGAAGATTTCAGGCATTAATTTGAACATGATTCAAACTGCATGTTTATACCCAGCTACATTTTACTCACCTTCACTGTAAAATCTCCCCAGACATCTCTGGTTGACATCTTGCAGCACATTAAAGAGATTTCACCATTAAATATAACTAATGATCCACAGTGAAGAAGTGATGGCTCCTGTGGCTTTTGTCTTATGCACAGAATAACCTAGTTTGAATTATTATACAAGTCCCAACTTGAATGCACTGTACAATTTGTCTATTCATTCTTAATGTAAGAAACTTACTTGCAGCTATATCAAACTACTATGGGTGCAGGTATTTTGATTATAAGCGCAAAAGATTGATTTGTCCTCTAATTTTCACTGCCAATTCCCAACTCTCAGTTGCTTCCATTTCCAAAAAAAAGTTAATGTGTTTAATTTATTATCAGCCCTGTTTGCAGATTGATCTATTGTTCATGGTTTTTGTTTACTCTCTCATATAACCTCTACTCCTTGAATTGTACCTTTGTACTAATGTTCAGAATCATGTTACAAATGTCAACAGTACTGTATAGTTCATTGAATATTTCAAATGCCTCTTGTTCTGTCTAACCCCTAATCAGAGTTTTTGCCCCAATTGTTTCAAATCTGATCCTCAATAACATATTTGTGGTGGGTGCAGTATGCTTGTTCTGAATCCAGGCTATCGGTCAGCTTCCAAAATCACACCACCATCCCATAGAATCAATCAGCACCCCGACTTTTATGTCGTGCATGCTTTAAACATAATTTTGTTCAAGCACATTCTTTGCAGTTAGTATTATTTCTGACTTAACTCACCTTCATGCTTTGGTTCTTGGCCTTAATGCAGTTGCTTCAGCAATCTTAACAAGATTGTTCCATTGTAATTAATTCTGTTGGTATTAAAACACATCTGAGACACTTAAAAAAGGTCTTTATGTACACTATATTAATATTTACAATCCTTGTTTTACACCTCAAACACACCTTCTCCAAGAGACCAGAAGCATGAAAAAAGAACTATACAACTCACCCTTTGGCATTTTCACTCACATAGGATGTACCCCTTCTGTCCATCATTAGTCCATTTTCCTCTGTTGGAGGCAGAACTTTCCCTTTCTCATCATAAGTCAAGCAAACTTCTCATGCAAGAAATATGTACATGACATCCTTTGAAATGTCTAGTGAGTTTGCATGTAATGGTCAAATAGTCCATACCTTGTGTATAAGATAAAAAGCTCTGGAAGTTAGGAGATGGAGTATGTGCATTTCAGGAAGGGGAAGTTGAGGGAATACACACCAGTCCTCATTGAGGGATCAGAAATGGAAAGGGTGAGCAGTTTCAAGTTACTGGATGTCAATATCTCTGAGGATCTACCCTGAGCCCAACATATTGATGCAATTACAAAGAAGGATTTCATTAGGAGTAATATTTCATAAAGAGTTTGAGGAGAATTAATATGTCACCAAAGAGACTCGTAAAATTCTGCAGATGTACCGTTGAGAGCATTCTAACTGGTTGTATCACCCTCCGGTATGGAGGGATCACTGTACAAGATTGGAAAAAGATGCAGAAAGTTGTAAACTCAGTGATCATGGGTACCAGCTTCCACAACATTAATGACACCTTCAAAGGTGATGGTTCAAAAAGATGACATCCATCAATTAGGACCCCATCACATGGGATACGCCCTCTTCTCATGGCTAACATCAAGGAGGAGATACAGCAGCCTGAAGACATACACTCAATGTTTCAGGAATAGCTTCTTCCCCTCCACCTTAATATTTCTGAATGAACACTACCTCAGTATTTTTATCTATCTTTTATGCATTACTTATTTTTATGTTTTAAATATATATACTCCTTATTGTAATTTATAATTTATGTATTGCAATGTACTGCTGCCACAAAATATCAAATTCCATGATATGTACCAATGATATTAAACCTGATCCTGATTCTGATTCTGGGTACATAAGGAGAAGCTCTTGGAATAAAATATGGCACAATGTCTCTAATAAAATTTTTGAAATAATATGACTGGAGGCGGTAATGGTGTCAGTGGAAAGGCGAAGAGCTGAGAGTTTTGGTTTTTATGAGGAAAACAGTTGAAGTCATTGAATTTCTTTTAGTTTTGTGGTAATATTCAGGGAAATGTTTGGGCACAGCCGTCCCACCATTTAGAGCATCAGGAGGAAGTACTGCCTCAAGAAGGTGGCATTTTTCTTGCTGCTATAATCAGCTAGGAGGTACAGAGCCTGAACTTCCACACCACCAGGTCCATGAACATTCCTCAAGTCCTTAGGTTCTTGAATTGACATGCACAACCCAAATCCCATTTCAGCAACAGAACACTACAGACCTCTTTTTGCAGTAATGTGTCATGAGATCTGTGAGCCTGCTGTAGAGTGTAGGCTCTGAAGTTTCTAGAGTACCTGTATTCGTTAATCATTGGGTTAACTAGAGTCGTTAAGCCCTTGTGCTTTCTGTTCAATCTTGTCAATTTTATTTCAGCTGGCACAGGTTTTCCATGATCTGTGATTATTTGAAGTGGACTCCCGCTAAGAGTCTTCGTTCTGGGAATGACTTGCCTCGCAGTGTCGCTTGGTTGAGTCACCGATATTCTGTAGGAATTCTGATGTATACACTCTTGTTTCTGTCTCTACATGGAAGTCTGTTGTTCCTCTGCACCTGGGTTCAGTCATTGCCAGCACACACCATGACACTAATGCCTGGCTTTGCATATTATTTTTCACTGTCTAGTATAATTTATGCTCAGTGTATTGTCTGAGCCTTTGTGCCTGCTATGCTGCTGAAAGTAAGTTTTCTCACTGCACCTGCACCTCACTGCAGAGTACATGAGAGTAAACTTGATTTAACTTGGAATCAACCAATCAATAGCAACTTCTTTCATGACCTCCTCTCACTGGCAACATAATGTTGCCTTGGAGTTTTTCTGGCTACCTGGATGAGCAGAATCATTCTGTTAAATCAGGAAGACCAGTGTTGCTAAGGTGCTTTCTTTGCTACTTAGATCAACTTACATTCTCTCTTTCTTAGTTCTGATAAAGGTTTTCAGCCTGAAATGCTAACTGGCTAGTTTTCCCACAGATTCTGCTTTATTGGCTGAGCTCTTCCAGCATTTATGTCTTTGTTTAATTTGCCAATGAAGCTGGAGAGTGGTCCTCTAAATTTTTCAAAAAGTTATGGCCAGGGTAGAGCTCCTTTTAAGTATTACTGTCTGCCTTTAAATAGTGTTGGTGAGCTCTAGTTTGCCAGCCCCTAAAGACACACCATTGCAATGAATATCAAAAAAGACTGTCGTTGGCAGCACTTGGGTCAATGTGAACAAACAAATACCATTCATAACCTCAGACTGTCTGCCCCTAAACTCCACAGCCCAGAGTTGAAGCAGTAAGTCCAGCAGCAAGATGACATGGTAGGATCGGCAGAGATTCACATCTATTTCAGAAGCTTTATGAGTTCCACGTACTCACTAATGAGCATCATAAAACTAGTGTGAGGAATTCAATGCATGATTACTCTGTGCCCTTTTGACCTGATACAAACAGCACACAGAAATTTCTGTTGCCAACTTCCTGGTAATGAGTTGGTGTTCAAAATTAACTGTTCTCTGAGTTGGCTCATCCTTCTTAACCTCTTGGGCTTGACATCGCCACAGGGGCTTTTACTTCATGAGCAGAGACTAACCCATGCTGCTTAAATCAATCTGCACTCCTCTGTAGGAACTATGACTGCAGATTCCGAAAGGGGTCCACCAGCTGATATTGACCAGAGCAAAATTTAAAAAATGATCATGCATGAGAGACCATGGGTTTTGATACCTTGCTACAGGGAATGGAGAGGTGAGAATCTGGTGGACCAGAACCTCCTCTAGACACCCTCAGAAAGTGCTGAGGGAAGACAGTAGAGATCAGGAACTGAAAGCACTGAATTGCAATGACTTGAGTGGTTAAAGTCAGTGACTGCTATAATACTGCAAATCTACCAGAATTGTTGCACCCTGATCTGTGTACTAACCCCATCACCTGCATACAGCTGTAGTCTGGTATGCTGAGGTGCAAGTGCCATGACAAAGCTTGCTTACAACAGCATCACAGGGCCATCTGCAGTCTCTGCCACCCACGCTGCAGGGTAGAGGAGAGGCAAAGACAAGCACAGAGCAGGTACTAAAAATACACCAGGCTAATTTGTTGATGCTTTACAGTATTTGATGGATTTGTTTTTCATTGCAACTGAGGGAAGTTATTGTCGATGGACTGGGAACCAGAACTGTATTTGTTCTGACTGTTCTTAGAGAGATTGGTCACGGACAGTCCGTCCTCCTCCTCTTTCTGTCTCTTCCCCCTGCTCCCACTCCACTTCCCTTCTCACAGCACGTGTCTCGTCGGCACTGTCTGGCTGACACTTACATTTGGAAGTGTGCCATCTAGTGTATGGAGGGCTATTCGACTATGATAATAAAAACCAATTAACTAACGTGTGAATAGTTAGTGTAACTAGCAATGATGAAAGCATCCAATATACTTAGCTGTACGAGGTCAGGAGAGGCATTAGCCAAAGTGTTGAATTCCACGTGAAAAACATTGGAACTGCACAGTGATTTTGCTGTAATTGGCCTATTTGTCAAAGCAGAGAGCTGCTTCTAACGAGGTGATTTCTGCTAGAGTGAGCTTCCCTTTTTCCATCGTTGCCAATCACAACATTGTGTGCTTTCTAATTCTCACATTGAAGTTGTCCATGAGATTCATCTAATCCTCTGTGTGATGAGGGGCAGAGTTTTTCAAAGTCAGTGTGGAATAGGTTCTGGGCCACATTTGTACTTTTAGGGTTGGTGTAAGTACGATGATGATAGCAGCCCTCTTTGATACCAGATTTCCAAAGCAGACACCCTACAGTGAGGTTTGCCATGGCAAACACTGCCAGGTGGCCAGTGGAAAAGATTTAAGGATCTCAAGCCCTCCTTGAAAAGCTCTGATATCTCCACCAGTTCATGGGAATAATTGACCCAAGATCATCAAAATGGAGGAGGAGCATTCAGAAAGGCAATGAGAACAGCAGGTTTAATGTAAATGGTGCGAAGGGTTCGCCACCTCTCAAATTAGCACACACCTTGCCCAAGGGACACCTCCTGCCCACCTGTGGCAGAATCTATGAGGTTCACAAGATCCTCAGCAGGGTGACTGAAGGGAGAGGGAAAGGAAATGGGCAGCCAGTACGGGGCATCCCTCTGCCCATTCCCCTCAATAGTAAGTGTACTGTTTTGTATACTGTACTGTTGAGGGGGAATGACTTGCTGGGGGAGAGGGGACGGGGGGGGCAGGCACATCAACTGGGTCTCTGGCACTGAGTCTGGTGGTGTGGCTCAGAAGGGAAGGGGGGAAAAAGAGGACTGCGGTAGAGATAGGGGAGTCCATAGTTAGAAGAGTAGACACAAGATTCTATGGGGGCAAAAGAGACAACCAGATAGTACGTTGCCTGGCTTGGACTGGGCCCACAGCATTCTAAAGGGGGAGGGGGAGCGGCCTTGGTACATATCAACACTGATGACATAGCTAGGAAAATGGAGGAGGGCCTGAAGGGAGAATTTAGGGAGCTAGGTGGAAAGCTGAAAAGCAAGACCTCCAGGGTAGTAATCTCTGTATTGCAGCCTGTGCAACACACCAGTGAGAGTAAGAATAGGATGATTTGGCAGATAAATGCATGACTGGGGAACTGGTGTAGGGGGCAAGCCTTCAGATTTCTTAATCATTGGGATCACTTCTAGGGAAGGTATGATCTGTACAAAAGGGACAAGTTACACCAAAACATGAGGGGACACAATATCCTTGTGAGCAGGTTCGGGGAGGGATTAAACAAATTTGGCAGGGGAATGGGAACCGGAGTGATAGGGGTGAGGATGGGGCAGTTGGTGTGAAGCAGAGGCAGTGTGTAGTGAGACTGTCAGGTAGGACAGGCAGATGCTAGGGCAAAGTAGGAGTCAGTGGGATGATTTGCAGAGTAACAGAGGGGAAAAAGCTGAACAGGGGGTTGATTACAGGACTGAAAGTGTTATATTTGAATGCATGCAGTATATGGAATAAGGTAAATGATCTTGTAATGCAGTTAGAGATTGGCCGGTATGACATTGTGGTCATCACCGAGTCATGGCTGAGAGAAGATCATATTTGGGAGCTTAACATCCAAGGATACACATTGCAATGAAAGGACAGGCAGTAGGCATACAGAGTGGCATGGTTCTGTTGGTAAAAAATGAAATCAAATTCTTACAAGGGGGTGACATAAGATTGGAAGATGTCGAATCCTTGTGGGTAAAGCCACGAAACTGTAGGAGTAAAAATACCCTGATGGGAGTTATATACAGTGGTCAGGGAGTTGGCCACAAATTACAACAGGAGATAGAAAAGGCACATCAAAAGGGCAATGTTACGATAGTCATGGGGGATTTTAATATGCAGGCAGATTGGAATAATCAGGTTGGTGCTGGATCCTAAGAGAGAGAATCTGTAGAATGCCTAGAGATGGCTTTTAAAGCAGCTTGTGGTTGAGCCCACCAAGGCATCAGCTATTCTGGATTGGATGTTGTGTAATGAATGATACTTCTATTGTTTGCACTTTTTTTCTGAACATTGGGTGTTTGCTAGTCTTTGTTTTTTTAATGGGTTATGTTGGCTTCTTTATTTTGTGGCTGCCTGACAAATCTCAAGGTTGTATATAGTGTATATACTTTGATAATAAGTGTACTTTGAAATTTGAAGCTTTGAACTTTGAAATAACAAGTTGTGATAGACAAAGCAGAATTGGTAGAAGTTGTGTACTTTGATTTTCAGAAGGGCTCTGACAAAGCACCACACATGACCCTGTTTAGCAAGAGTCTATGGGATTAAAGAAAAAAAATGCTAGCATGGGGAGAGCATTGGGTGATTGGCAGGAGGCAAAGAGTGGGAATAAAGGGAAGCTTTTCTGACTGACTGCCGGCAACTAGTGGTGTTCCACAAGGGTCAGTGCTGGGACCACTTCTTTTTATGTTGTATTTTAATTATTTGGATGACAGAATGGTTTCCTTTGTGGTGAAATCTGTGGACGATATGAAGATAGCTGGATGGCCAGGTAGTTTTGTGGAAGCAGGGAGGTTGTAGAAGGACAGGCAGATTAGTGGAATTGGCAAGGAAGTATTGGTTAGAATTCAGTGTCAGGAAATGTATGGTCTTGCACTTTTGTAGGAGGAACAAAAGCATAGACTAGTTTCTAAATGGGCAGAAAATTAAAAAATCTGAGGTACAGAAGCATTGGCTCTTTTATACTTGTTGTATGGGAATGTCCAGGGGTTTTTGGTTTGTGGCAGAAAGTTATCAATACTGTTACAGAACTAATGGGGGTACAATTACCAATAGACCCCGCTGTACATCTTCTAAATGATGACTCCCAACTTTTCTTTACGGAGAAAACACGCAAAGTCTGGCTGGCAGGCCTGACTGCAGCTAAGAAGATTGTAGTCCAGCGTTGGAAACCTCCCCATGATATTTCAAGTACTCACTGGCTTCAGAGCTTTTTGGACATTTCTTACCTGGAACTAACATCAGCAAGAGTAAATGATGCATGACCAAGCACAATCTTAATATGGACAAATTTGATATCTAATTTAAAAGATCTTTTGTTAAAATAAGAATGCTCTGTCTGTGTATGCACTACTATTCATTTGGTTGGTGGAGGGGAGAGGGATGGGGGGGTGTGGAGAGGGGGTTGAGGATGAGGAAGAAAATGAGGGGTGAAGAGGGGATGGCGATGAGAGTTGGGGGGTGGCTGGGTTAAACAGTCAAAATGTAATCGGCAACTGGTTGTATTGAATGTAATTTGTTGGCATAAAACAAATTTGAGGTACAAAGAGACTTGGGAGTCTTTCTGTAGGATTCCCTAAAGGTAACTTTGCAGGTTGAGTCAGTGGTGAGGAAGGCAAATGTGATGTCAGTGTTCATTTCAAGAGGACTAGAATATAAAAGCAAGAATGTAATGTCGATGCTTTATAAGGCACAGGTGAGACTCATTTGGAGTATTGTGAGCAGTTTTGGGCCACTAATAAGACCATAAGAAATAGGAGCAGGATTAGGCCAATCGGCCCATTGAGTCTGCTCTGCCATTTCATCACGGCTGGTCCAGATTTTCTTTCAGCCTCAATCTCATGCTTTCTCCCCATAGCCTTTCCTGCCCTGACTAATCAGGAATCTATCAACCTCGTGGCATCCATTTTAGTATTATTGGAGAGCTTTATTTCATATTCCATCTCCTTCTTAATGACTTTTTTGTTGCCTTCTGTTGGTGTTTAAAAACTTCCCAATCCTCTAACTTCCCTCTAATTTTTGCTCTGTTATATATTCTCTCTGGTTTTTATGTTGGCTCTGACTTCTCTTGTTAGCCACGGTTGTCTCATCTTTCCTTCAGAATAGATAGATAGATAGATAGATAGATAGATACTTTATTCATCCCCATGGGGAAATTCAACTTTTTTTTTCCAATGTCCCATACACTTGTTGTAGCAAAACTAATTACATACAATACTTAACTCAGTAAAAAAAAATATGATATGCATCTAAATCACCGTCTCAAAAAGCATTAATAATAGCTTTTAAAAAGTTCTTAAGTCCTGGCGGTAGAATTGTAAAGCCTAATGGCATTGGGGAGTATTGACCTCTTCATCCTGTCTGAGGAGCATTGCATCGATAGTAACCTGTCACTGAAACTGCTTCTCTGTCTCTGGATGGTGCTATGTAGAGGATGTTCAGAGTTATCCATAATTGACCGTAGCCTACTCAGCGCCCTTCGCTCAGCTACCGATGTTAAACTCTCCAGTACTTTGCCCACGACAGAGCCCGCCTTCCTTACCAGCTTATTAAGACGTGAGGCGTCCCTCTTCTTAATGCTTCCTCCCCAACACGCCACCACAAAGAAGAGGGCGCTCTCCACAACTGACCTATAGAACATCTTCAGCATCTCACTACAGACATTGAATGACGCCAACCTTCTTAGGAAGTACATTCGACTCTGTGTCTTCCTGCACAAGGCATCTGTGTTGGCAGTCCAGTCAAGCTTCTCGTCTAACTGTACTCCCAGATACTTGTAGGTCTTAACCTGCTCCACACGTTCTCCATTAATGATCACTGGCTCCATATGGGGCCTAGATCTCCTAAAGTCCACCACCATCTCCTTGGTCTTGGTGATATTGAGACGCAGGTAGTTTGAGTTGCACCATATCACAAAGTCCTGTATCAGTTTCCTATACTCCTCCTCCTGTCCATTCCTGACACACCCCACTATGGCCGTGTCATCAGCGAACTTCTGCACATGGCAGGACTCTGAGTTATATTGGAAGTCTGATGTGTACAGGGTGAACAGGACCGGAGAGAGTACGGTTCCCTGCGGCGCCCCTGTGTTGCTGACCACCGTGTCAGACCTAGTCTCCCAACCGCACATACTGAGGTCTATCTGTCAAGTAGTCCACTATCCAATCCACCATGTGAGAGTCTACTCCCATCTCCGTTAGTTTGTGCCTTAAGATCTTGGGCTGGATGGTGTTAAAGGCACTAGAGAAGTCAAGGAATGTAATCCTCACAGCACAACTGACCCCCTCTAGGTGAGAGAGTGATTACTTCTTTCTCTTTGGGATGTATATATCTTGTGCCTTCTGAATTCCAGCTATCGCTGCTCTGCTGTCATCCCTGCCAGTGTTCCTTTCCAATCAATTCTGGCCACCTTCTCTCTCATGCCTCTGTGAATCCCTTTCCTCCACTGTAATACTGATAGATCTGACTTTAGCTTCTCCTTCTCAAATTTCATGGTGAATTGGATCATATTATGGTCACTTGTCCCAAAGGGTTCTTTTACCTTAAGCTCGCTAATCAATTCTGGTTCATTGCACAACACCCATTCCAGAATATCTAATCCTCTCGTGGGCTCAGCCATAAGCTGCTCTAAAAAGCCATCCCGTAGGCACTCTAGAAAGTCACCCTCTTGGAATCCAGCACCAACCTGATTTTCCCAATCTACCTGTATATATTGACGTCTCTCATGACTATTGTAACATTGCCCTTTTGGCATGTATTTTCTATTTCCTGTTGTAATTTGTAGGCAATACCCTTACTACTGTTTGGGGGTCTGTATACAACTCTTATCCGGCTCTTTTTACCCTTGCAGTTCCTTAGCTCTATCCACAATGATTCAACACCTTCCGACCCTATGTCGCCTCCTTCTAAGGATTTGATTTCATTTTTTACCTACAGAGCAATGCTGCCCCCTCTGCCTTCCTGACTATCCTTTTGAAACAATATGTCTCCTTGGACATTAAGCTTCCAGTCATGATTCTGTGATGCTGACATCATACCTGCCAATCTGCACTGTGTTGCGAGTTCATCTACCTTATTCTGTATACTGTGCGCATTCAGACACAACACCCTCAGTCTTGTATTCACCCTTTTCGATTTTGTCCGACCATGCTCAACTTTCTGATTCCTAACTTTGTCTGAGGTGCTACCGACATCTGCCTCCGCAGCCTCTCCCTAACTGTTCCCATCCCTTGCAACTCCAGCTTAATCCCACTGTGCCCCATTAACAATCCTTCCCGCTAGGATATTAGACACCCTCCAGTTCAAGTGCAAATGGTCCCTTCTTTACAAATCCCGCCTTCACTGGAAGAGAGACCATTGATCCAAAAATCTTATGCACCTTCCTACAACAACTCCTTAGCCATGTGTTAAACTGTATAATCTTCCTAGTTCTAAGGTTATATCTAAGAAAGATCTATCTAAGAAAGGATATGCTCTCATTGGACAGGGTTCAGAGGAGGTTCACAAAAATGACATCACGGTTGAAAGGTTTATCATATGAGGAATATTTGATGGCCCTGGGCCTGTACTCACTGCAATTCAGAAGAATGAAGTGGGATCTCATGGAAACCTATCGAATTTTGTAAGGTCTAAATAAAGTGGATGTGGAGAGGATGTTTACTATGGTGGGAGAGTCTAGGACCAGAGGACACCGCTTCAAAATAGAAGGACGTCCATATTGAACGGAGATGAGGAGGAGTTTCTTTCTCCAGAGAGTGGTGAATCTGTGGAATTCATTGCCACAGGTGGCTGTGGAGGTCAGGTTATTGGGTTTATTTCAGGTGGAGGTTAATAGGTTTTTGAGTAGGCAGGGCATGAAAGGTTATGGGGAGAAAGCAGGAGAATGAATGAGAGGAAAAAAAGATTCGTCATGATGAAATTGCAGAGCACGCTTAATGGGCCGAATGGCCTAATTCTGCTCCTATGTTTTATGGCCGATGGTGTATTCAGCATTGAGATACAGAAGGAAAGAGAGTGGGACAGATAGACAGACAGTCTGACAGATTGGTGGAGACAGAGGGAGAGAGAAAGACAGAGACAGAGAGAGACAAGAGTGCGAGAAACAGAGAAAGGGTAAATAGTGACTAAAATCAGGCTAAATATCAACCATCTATTTCCACTCTTTCTATGTTAATCCCACTTCAATCCAAAGAGTTATGCAGGTGCTAAGCCTGTAACTATTTGAAAGCTGGCTAAACTCCTGTGACAAATTGAGTTACATGTGTTTAGAACCAATTCAGCACACCCAAACAACAGGCACCATGGAACTGAGCAAATGTTATGGTCCAAAACCGTCCTGGCAATAACTTACTCGGCCCACTTCAATTCTGCTTCCCTTTCCCATTCCAACGTGTCAGTCTAAGGCCTCCTCTATTGCCTCAATGAGGCCACACTCCAGTTGGAGGAGCAACAACTTATATTCCGTCTGGGTAGCCACCAACCTGATGACATAAACTTCCGGTAATTACCCCCTCCCTTTTCCTTCACCATTCCGGATTCCAATTTCTCTCTCTCATCTTATCTCCTTACCTACCCATCACCTCCCTCTGGTGCTCCACTCCATTCCCCCCCCCCCCTTCTCCCCCTGGCATTCTGTCCTCTCCTATTTGATTCCACCTTCTCCAGCCCTTAAACTCTTACACCAATCGACTTCCCAGCTCTTTAATTCACCCTTCCCCTTTTCCTGGCTTCACCTAACACCTCACACAAAATGCTGGAGGACCTTATAAGGCCAGACAGCACCTATCACCAACTACCTTGTATCTCCCTCTCCACCCCCACCTTCTTAATCTGACTTCTCATCTCTCTTTTCCACTCCTGATTAAGGGTCTTGGCCCGAAATGTGGACGGTTTATTCTTTTCCATAGAAGGTGCCTGGCCTGCTGAGTTCCTCCAGCATTTTATGAGTATTACTTTGACTTCCATCATCTGCACATTTTCTCTTGTTTGTGGAAAACTTACACAAGTTATTTTTTCCCAATTTAGAACAGGGTTCCCAACCTGGGGTCCACGGACCCCTTGCTTAATGGTATAGGTTCATGGCATAACCATTGATTTAGAGGCACCAACAAAGTAGAATGGTTTGAGGGAATATTATTAGGCTAACAGACAAGGCTTTGGTGACCTTTTAAGTTTTGCATTGCAGGTTTCTTTACTTTAAGGGTATGGAATATATTTTGGAATTTAATCCAATTCCTGCCTCATTATGTTTTATCCATGGGAACATTTTATCCAGGTTTAGAACAGTAGCAATCACAGCCCAGAAGTCATTCTCCAGTGAACTTCACAGGTTAGTTAGATCTGTATTGAATTTCCCAACCTTGGGTACACATAGGCATCCATTAGTCTCCAGAGACCATGGATTTGTGCCTTGGAAAACTTCCAGGCCTGGGCAGGGTTGTATGGGAGACCGGCAGTTGCCCATACTGCAAGTCTCCCCTCTCCATGCCACCGATGTTGTCCAAGGGAAGGGCAAGGGCCGATACAGCTTGGCACCAGTGTCATCGCAGAGCAATGTGTGGTTAAGTGAATTGCTCAAGGACACAACACGCTGCCTTAGCTGAGGCTCAAACTAGCAACCTTCAGATCACTAGACCAATGCCTTAAACACTTGGCCACGCACCAACACATACATCAGGGGTACACATACCCCTCAATTAATGGTATTGGTCCATGGTATTAAAAAGGCTGGAAATCCCTGGATCTGTACATCTTGGAAAAATATCAGAACAGCTGCCCACATATTTCATGGGAATTACACAATACTGACAAATGTAGAGTTGTAAAATTCCAGCATGATAATTCAGTAAAATATTTATTAGAAGTTTGCATTCATTCAAAATCTGATAACCTAGTTTGTTTTTCAGACTGTATGTTTACTTATATCTGTAATCATGTCTGTGATTGCACGTCCGTGTTTCTTAAAAGCTTAACAGTTGCATTACCTTTTGAGCAGACAAATTTTAAGTACAATTACCACAATCATCTTATGATTTGTAAACAAGTACTCTCATCTTCAGTGCTATCTTTTCACATGTCATAGTCCAAAGAATAGACTGCAAGAGGATAAGAAATTGAACAGTGCTGATTGAAAAAAAAGGTGATTAAATGCATCGTCACTGTTATGGAAAGAAATCCACACATATGAGATTATTGTCTAGAAAAACTCTGTTCAAATTGATCTGTAAAAACTGTCCAAAGCTGTATTTATCATGTCAATGTTAATTCACATGGCCTCTTTCCTGTATTACCATATTTTTTTCCCTTAAAGCTAAGGCTTTTTGTTCATGCATTAGTTTGCCAGGTTAGGGCATTTGTGCTTATAACTGCGCTGGTACCTTCATGCATTTGTCATGTTGCCATCTAGTGCTAATAAAAAATATGTCCTGTAACATGAAACAGGATTGAAGATTATTTACAAGTCCTGAAATAGAAACATAGAAACATAGAAAACCTACAGCACAATACAGACCCTTTGGCCCACAAAGCTGTGCCGAACATGTTCTTACCTTAGAAATTACCTAGGGTTACCCATAGCCCTCTATTTTTCTAAGCTCCATGTACCTATCCAGGAGTCTCTTAAAAGACCCCATTGTATCTGCCTCCACCACTGTAGCTGGCAGCCCATTCCACGCACTCACCACTCTCTGTGTAAAAGACTTACCCCTGACATCTCCTCTGTACCTACTTCCAAGCACCTTAAAACTGTGTCCTCTCATGCTAGCCACCTCAGCCCTGGGAAAAAGCCTCTGACTATCCACACGATCAATGCCTCTCATCATCTTATACACCTCTATCAGGTCACCATTTATCCTTCGTCACTCCAAGGAGAAAAGGCCAAGTTTACTCAACCTATTCTCATAAGGCGTACTCCCCAATCCAAGCAATATCCTTGTAAATCTCCTCTGCACCCTTTCTTTGGTTTCCACATCCTTCCTGTAGTGAGACGACCAGAACTGAGCACAATACTCCAAGTGGGGTCTGACCAGGGTCCTATATAGCTGCAACATTACCTCTTGGCTCTTAAACTCAGTCCCACGATTGATGAAGGCCAATACACCATACACCTTAACCACAAAGTCAACCTGCGCAGCAGCTTTGAGTGTCCTATGGACTCGGACCCCAAGACCTTTCTGATCCTCCACACTGCCAAGAGTTTTATAATTAATACTATATTCTGTCATCATATTTGACCTACCAAAATGAACCACTTCATACTTATCTGGGTTGAACTCCATCTGACACCTCAGCACAGTTTTGCATCCTATCAATGTCCCGTTGTAACCTCTGACAGCCCTCCACACTATCCACAACACCCCCAACCTTTGTGTCATCAGCAAATTTACTAATACATCCCTCCACCTCCTCATAAAAATCAAAAAGAGTAAGGGTCCCAAAACAGATCCCTGAGGCACAGCACTGGTCACTGACCTCCATGCAGAATATGACCCATCAACAACCACTCGTTGCCTTCTGTGGGCAAGCCAGTTCTGGATCCACAAAGCAATGTCTTCTTGGATCCCATGCCTCCTTACTTTCTCAATAAGTCTTGCATGGGGTGCCTTATCAAATGCCTTGCTGAAATCCATATACACTACATCTACTGCTCTACCTTCATCAATGTGTTTAGCAACATCCTCAAAAAATTCAATCAGGCTCATAAGGAACGACCTGTCTTTGACAAAGCCATGCTGATTATTCTTAATCATATTATGCCTCTCCAAATATTCATAAATCCTGCTTCTCAGGATCTTCTCCATCAACTTACCAACTACTGAAGTAAGGCTCACTAGTCTATAATTTCCTGGGCTATCTCTACTCCCTGTTTTGAATAATGGAACAACATCTGCAACCCTCCAATCCTCCAGAACCTCTTCTGTCCCCATTGATAATGCAAAGATCATTGCCAGAGGCTCAACAATCTCCTCCCTTGCCTCCCACTGTAGCCTGGGGTACATCTCTCCCATCCCAGTGACTTATCCAACTTGATGCTTTCCAAAAGCTCCAGCACATCCTCTTCCTTAATACCTACATGCTCAAGCTTTTCAGTCTGCTGTAAGTCATACTTACAGATATAAGATCCTATTCCATAGTGAATACTGAAGCAAAGTATTCATTAAGTACCACTGCTATCTCCTCTGGTTCCATACACAGTTTTCCTCTGTCACACTTGATTGGTCCTATTCTCTCACGTGTTATCCTCTTGCTCTTTACATACTTGTAGAATGCCTTGGGGTTTTCCTTAATCTTGTCCACCAACGTCTTCTCATGGCCCCTTCTGGCTCTACTAATTTCATTCTTAAGCTCCTCCCTGCTAACCTTATACTCCTCTAGATTTCTATCATTATCTAGTTTTCTGAACCTTTCATAAGCTTTTCTTTTCTTCTTGACTAGATCTACCACAGTCTTTGTACACCACAGTTCCTGTACCCTACCATCCTTTCACTGTCTCATTGGAATGTACCTATGCAGAACTCCGCGCAAATATCCCCTGAATATTTGCTACATTTCTTCCGTACATTTCCCTGAGAACATGTGTTCCCAATTTATGCTTCCAATTTCCTGCCTGATAGCCTCATATTTCCCCTTACTCCAATTAAATGCTTTCCTAACTTGTCTGTTCCCATCCATCTCCAATGCTATTGTAAAGGAGATAGACTTGTGATCACTATCTCCAAAATGCTCTCCCACTGAGAAATCTGACACCTGAATAGGTTAATTTCCCAATACCAGATCAAGTACAGCCTCTCCTCTTGTAAGCTTATCTACATATTGTGTCAGGAAACCTTCCTAAACACACCTAACAAACTCCACCCCATCTAAACCCCTTGCTCTAGGGAAGATGCCAATCGATATTTGAGAAATTAAAATCTCCCACCATGACAACGCTGTTATTATTACACCTTTCCAGAAACTGTCTCCCTATCTGCTCCTCGATGTCCCTGTTACTGTTGGGTGGTCAATAATAAACACACAGTAGAGTTATTGACACCTTTCTGTTCCTAACTTCCACCAACAGAGACTCTGTAGACAATCTCTCCATGACTTACTCCTTTTCTGCAGCTGTGACACTATCTCTGATCAACAGTGCCATGCCCCCACCTCTTTTGCCTCCCTCCCTATCCTTTCTCAAACATATAAAGCTGGCACTAGAAGTAACCATTCCTGATCTCTGTAATGGCCACAACATCATAGCTCCAAGTACTGATCCACACTCTAAGCTCATCCACTTTGTTCATAATACTCCTTGCATTAAAATAGACACATCTCAAACCATCGATCTGAGTGCGTCCCTTCTCTATCACCTGCCTATCCTCCCTCTCGCGCTGCCTCCAAGCTTTCTCTATTTGTAAGCCAACCACCTCTTCTTACGTCTCTTCAGTTCAGTTCCCACCCCCCAGTAGCTCTAGTAGCTCCAATCCCTCAGCCATGCATTTATCCTCCACCTCACTCTATTCCTATACTCACAGTCACGTGGCACAGGCAGTAATCCTGAGATTACTACCTTTGTGGTCCTGCTTCTCAACTTCCTTCCTAACTCCCTGTAGTCTGTTTTCAGGACCTCCTCCCTTTTCCTACCTATGTCGTTGGTACCAATATGTACCATGACCTCTGGCTGTTCTCCTTCCTACTTCAGGATATCTTGGACGTGATCAGAAACATCCCAGACCCTGGCACCTGGGGGGGCAAACTACCATCCGTGTTTCTTTCCTGCGTCCACAGAATCGCCTGTCTGATCCCCTACCTATAGAGTCCCCTATCACTGCTGCCATCCTCTTCCTTTCCCTACCCTTCTGAGCCACAGGGCCAGACTCTTTCTCAGAGGTACGGCCATTGTTGCTTCCCCCAGGTAGGCCATACCCCCCCAACAGGACAAGCAGGAGTACTTGTTGTTAAAGGAGACAGCCACAGGGGTACTCTCTAATATCTGACTTTTGCCCTTCCCTCGCCTGACTGTTATCTACTTATCTGTCTTCCCAGATCCCGGTGTGACTATCTGCCTATAGCTCCTCTCTATCACCTCCTCACTCTCCCTGACCAGACGAAGATCATCGAGCTGCATCTCCATTTCCCTAACGCGGTCCCTAAGGAGCTGCAGCTCGATGCACCTGGCACAGATGTGGCTTTCCAGGAGGCTGGAAGTCTCCAGAAGACATCCTACATCTGAGACCGAGCACAAAACACTGGCCTCACACACATACTTCCTGTCTGTATTCTACAAGGCAACCTACCTCGCCTCAACCTGTGATCACTGAGGCGCTGTGGAACCAAAGCCTTCCTACTCTGTCTCCCCATACTCGGTCACCCACTCCTCTGATGCCCGCTCTATAAAGCTGTCTCCTTTTAAACTCTTCTAACTGCCTGACAACCATGCACTTGCGCAGCTGTGCCTTGATCAAACCGCTGATAAATAAATATTTTGATAGCATCAGTTTTAAGATGATGTATTACTCTGGACAATGTGAAAACTTCAGTTTTCTTTAGTATTTGCTTTTTGCTGAGAAAAATGCAAACAATAAAAGGTCAAATCTGGAGCTGCATGTCTCATATTACCGTAAACAATCTGGTTAACAGGATGTTAGATCAAGATGTAAAATACAAGAATTAAAAAAAAAACAGAGAAATGGAATTCTTGCATTTATATGGGTCCTTTCAGGGTAAGTCAGAGCATTTTTTAGTTAATGAGATTGTAAGAATAATCTAGATTATTTATTAAATTGAAATGGCTGAATTTAAATTTGCGTTCTCTGGCTTATTAGAACACTCTATATTACAGTTCCTGTATCCACACCAGAGACAAAGAGAGCACTGTATTCATTAAAAAGGATGGATGAACTCATTGAAACAAATGTGAGCATTGGCTAAAATCTAACAATTAACACCAAAGGGAGGCTAAAACAATCAAGTAGCTACAATATTTTTTCAAAAGCCACTGGGCTTTTAAACATAATATTCAGCCAGAAATGTCGACTGTACTCTTTTCCTAGATGCTTCCTGGCCTGCTGAGTTACTTCAGTCTTTTATGTGTGTTGCTCAGAGTTTCAGCATCTGCAGATTTTCTCTTAGTTAAGGTTAAGTTGTGTACACTATTATGTTTTGTTGAACGTAGTCGATGCAAAACCTAAATTAGAAACTTGTCAAATTTGAAAGTGGATATCTATATCTCTTATTGCACTTTAAATGGTCCAATAACTGTCTTTTTGATAGTTCAAATCAATGGTTGTTCATGTATAATGAAGTTAAGTTCCAAGTTATACAAGAACAATATCATTGTTCACATTTGTATAGAATCATGAATAAAAATCCTAATTTTGGTATGCTTATTAGAAGATTTGGTTCAAGTTCATCAGTTTTGTTATTTCTGATATGACCATTTAAAAGATTCTATTCCCCCCAATGCCGTGACTTAACCCCTGAGGTCCCAGTCCCCCTTGGGAAATACTTCCATACCCTACTCTGCACTTCACTCCCATCATCCCATTGGTAGGCTCTCAGCCTTTCTTATCCACTTAACACATTTGTGATGTACAGCCTATCTAAATTTCTACAGTAACTCATTTGTGAAGCTATCAAATGCTCAGGACTTCCAGTCAAGATGGCACCTGTGTACAATGCTCCTTTGGTCGATATCTTTTGGATAGATCATTAAACCATCTTTTTCACTTCTTTTAAGTCTTTTGCATTTGTTTCTCATCTTGAATGTGATTCTGGAACGGTTGGAGCCTATGTTTTGCTGTTTGGAGATGGCTTGGGTGCTTCAGTGCTCTGCAGTCTCTAAGAGGATTCCAGGAGGCAGAGGCAGTGTGAGTGAACCTCATGGTGGGCAGGCTGCAGAACAGGGCACAAGCCGATCTTTGACCTCATTTTGCCAATTAAAGCTTCCATGGTTCGCTGATTAAAGCAACGAGGGAGATTGAAACATCAAGGCGAGTGCAGAAGTTTGGAGATCATTTGGGTGTTTCAGTGCTCTGCAGTCTCCAAGAGGATTCTGGGAGCCAGAGGCAGTGTGTGCAAACCTTGTGGTGGGCAGGCTGTAGGATGGGGTGCAAGCTGATGTTTGGCTCCATTTCACTGATTAAAGCTCCCATTGTTCACTGATTTAAGCGACGAGGGGGATTGAAGCATTGAAGTGAGTGCAGAGGGTGAGTGCCGGCTGCTTGCTTTTTGATCAGTTGCTCTGTACCAGAGAGGAGAGAGCCTGCCGCTGGCACCCCCCCCCCCCTCCGGAAGGTGTTGCCCGGGGTTTTTCTACATTTTGGATGTAGACTTTGAATATAGACTCTCTTTTTTCAGTCTTAAGGTTTTTATATTCTGTTTTTTTTGTCCAATCTTCTGGTTTTTTTTGTGCAAGGAAGGGGATTTTGGGGTCAATGTGTCTCATCCAGTTTGTTAATTTTTCTTGTGCAGGAGGAAGGATTTGAGGAGGGTCAATGTGCCTGATCAGTTTTATTCAGTTCTTTTGGGCAAGAGGAGGGATTTGGGGAGAGGGTTTGATATGCCTGATTCTTTTTGCTCGGTTTTTGTGTGCGAGGTGGGATTTGGGGGCTGGTGTGCCTGTTTGTTTGTTCTTGCAGTGAGGTGGGATTTGGGGGCTGGTGTGCCTGTTTGTTTGTTCTTGCAGTGAGGTGGGATTTGGGGGCTGGTGTGCCTGTTTGTTTGTTCTTGCAGTGAGGTGGGATTTGGGGGCTGGTGTGCCTGTTTGTTTGTTCTTGCAGTGAGGTGGGATTTGGGGGCTGGTGTGCCTGTTTGTTTGTTCTTGCAGTGAGGTGGGATTTGGGGGCTGGTGTGCCTGTTTGTTTGTTCTTGCAGTGAGGTGGGGTAGGTGGTTGATGATCGTGCTGCCCTTCTTTTCTTTCTTGGTTTCATGGCTACCTGGAGAATTGAAGAACTTCAGAGTGGTATACTTTGATAATAAATGAATCTTTGAACCTTTGAACCTTAAAATAAACAGGACTAATTCAATTACACAAGATACCTTGGACCACTTGAGAAATAAAATGTTGCTTCCAGAGTCCATGCACAGGAAACTAGTTGGCCATCACTTATTACTACTGCACTCTTCCTCAGATATTGACTTCCATTAGAGATAGTTATAAAGAAGAGGCAAATAATAAAGCAATGAATAACATTTTACATATATTGGTCACATAAGGCCACTGCGGGTGGAGGTTTAGTATTCTCATCAATTACTGATAACTGTATAATTAGTGCTTTAAGAAGAGTGCTACAGTAAGCAAACATAAATACTATATGTTACTTCAATGCCTTCCATGTTTTAGCAGAAGTAAGCTCCAGTTTTCCTTTTCACAACCAAATTGCACGAATATTGATTTTTCTTCCCAGTTCAACCTAATGACATGAATATTGACTTTTCTCTCGGGTAAAAAATAACTTCCCTCCTCCTCCCATCTTTTTCTTTTCCCCACTCTGGCCTCTTACCTCTTCTCAACTACCTATCCCCTCCCCCTTGGTCCCCTCCTCCTACCCTTTCTCTTATGGCACACGTTCCTCTCCTATTAGATTCCTTCCTCTCCAGCCCTTTACCTTTCCTACCCACCTGGCTTCATCCATCAGCTTCTAGCTACCTTCCTTCCTCTCCTGCCACCTTTTCATTCTGGTCTCTTCCTTCATCTTGATACTAAACATTGACTGTTCATTTCAATGGATGCTGCCTGGCCTGCTGAGTTCCTCCAACATTTTGTGTGTGTTGTTTTAGATCTCCAGCATTTGCAGAATTCCTTGTGTTTGCATACATTCTTTGTAATTTTACCAATATTTTGGGTGCAGGATAGATCTTCACAGATTTTGACCTCTCAGGAACGTGAAACTGCTCATCCCCTCAATAAGGATAGGTGTGCATTCCCTCAACTCTCCCTTCCTGACATCTACAATCATTTCCTTGGTCTTGCTGACGTTGAGTGGCAGGTTGTTGTTGTGACACCACTCAACCATCTGATCTATCTCACTCCTGTATGCCTCCTCGTCATCATCCGAGATTCTGCCAACTACAGTTGAGTTATTGGCAAGTTTACACATGGCATTTGAGCTTTTCCTAGCTACATGGTCACGGGTCTGAAGGGAGTAGAACAACGAGCTCTATTCAGGTGGTAGAGGGAGATAGGCACATAGATGAAAGAAAAATGGAGGGTTATGGGAGGGAAGGGTTAGATTAATCTTAGAGTGGGTTGAAAGGTTAACATAACATTGTGGACTGAAGGGCCTGTACCGTGCTGGAATGTTCTATGTTCTTACGTTTTTTTTGTGTGTTTGTATTTCAGAATACCAGCAACATTTTGGTAAATTTCTGTGTCATGCTTTGGACTGAACACCAGGGGGCACCAGATTCTACTGAGCACCAATATTCCTCCTTGTCCATTATTAGTTGATTATTTCCACCTGTGTCTCATTTCAGCTTTCAGTGCATCTGTGCCTTGTTTTGTTTCTCTATTAAAGTTCCCTCTATTTTGTTTGTTTTTGCTCAGTCTAGACTTTACCGAACCTATGTACGCGGTGATTGAGATCCCTACAAGCCCATCTTATGGTAAAGTTTCATCATTCAACTAAACCCTTGCCTCTGGTCCCTTTTGCATCTGGGTCTACTGGTCTACATCTTTCCTAGTAGTCCATGGGTTAAAGATGCAGAACTTTCCCATGACTATCCTTGTTCATCCAGCTGGACAATTGCCCTTTGCTACAGCAAGACTGAGCTAAAACATGGACCTAGCAGAGTATGAGCATCTCCAGTCAGTACTGGCCAGCCAGGAAGTCATAGTGAGTGGACATGATCATGTCCTCCAGCAGATATTGACTGTCCTGCAGACACTCAGGGAGATCATCCAGCTGAGCTAGCAAACGCCTGCTGCCAACCCAACTCCCGAGTCTCTGAACCTGCTGGCACCCGAGCGATTTGATGGCAACCCAGGTGGAGGGTTTCTCACTCAGTGCTCTCTGGCTTTTGAGCTGCAACCCACCAAGTCCCCTTCTGACGGCAGCAAGGTGGCCTTTATCATCCCTCTTCTCTCTGGCCAAGCTCTTGCTTGGAGAAGAATGCTTCAAGTTGTGTGGACTTAAGCTTCTTCACTAGGGAGATGAGGAGGGTGTTTGACCACCCAGTCAGTGGATGCGAAGCGGCCAACAGACTCCTCCGACATCATCAGGGTATGTGTAGTGTGGCTGACTGTGCAATTGAGTTCTGCACTGCGGCCGTAGAGGGTGGTAGGAACACTGAAGCTCTAATAGCCATATTCCACTGGGAGTTACCAGGCTGCATTGGCAGCCAGAGTCTCAGTTGAGGATCTCAAGACCCTCACTGATATTGGGTTGACAGTCATCTCCAGGAAGGAGAAGAAGCCTCATTGCCCTCAGTGCAGTCATGCACATTCCCCAGTTAGAGCCAATGCAACTGGGCAGAACCGGACTTGGGCCAATGAATGAAGGGAGAGTGTTGAGCCAATTCAACTGGGCTATTTCTATTCTGCCTGTTCTGAGTCGTCAGGAAAATTTGTCCAGAGAAGGGAGTTCTGTGATAGTTTCCAACATTCCTCCCAAGTGTGCAACATCCAGGGTCGTGCTGTCTGTCTCCATCTCCTGGAACAAACGATAACCTTCCCTCAGAGCCTTGTGGATTCTGGAAAGATTCAGGTTAGCAAGATATCTCCATGTTCACCTGCCCTGTCTCAACCATCTGGTCAGGGCCATAGCTCTGACGGAAGACTTCTGGGCCCTGGGAGGATCTGCCACCTCACTACTAACGCATCTGTCTACAGCATACAGAGATGATCTGGTTTCACCTTATTCATTCTCCCAAGTTCTCGTTGATCTTAGGACAACACTGGTTGGCCCCCCTCAACCCACAAATTGACTGGTCCACTGGTGCAATCCATGGATGATCTTCTTGCTGCAAGGCCATCTGCCTTCCTGCCTCTCCTGACCTGTACCAAGTTCCTCCCAAGTATGCAAACCTGCTAGAAATTTTCAGTAAGAGAAGGCCCACAACATTCCCAACTCATTGAACCTTTGACTATGCAATTGAATTGGTGCCTGAAACCTATCTGCTCCAAGGAAGACTTTATACCCTGTTGGCTCCAGAGAGGGTGGCAACTCCATGATGCCCTAGTGCCAGATTTCATCTGCCCTGCCACATTGCCTGATAATACAGGTTTTTTCTTTGAGATGAAAAAGGGTGGTGGACTTCAACTATGTATAGATTATCAAGGCCTCAATAAGACTGTAGTGAAGAACCAATTTCCCTTGCCACTGGTGACCAAGGCTTTTGAGCTGCTGCAAAGGCAACTATCTTTACTAAAGCTGGACCCCAAAATCAAATACAACCTGGTCTGCATTTGGATGGTTGATGAATGGGAAACGCCTTTTACCCCAACACTGGCCATTGCGGATATCTTATGTTGTTATTCAGTCTAGTCAATGCCCAGGTGGTCTTCCAGGTCCTATCAGAATCAGGTTTAATATCACTGGTATATGTCATGAAATTTGTTGTCTTTGAGGCAGTAGTACATTGCAATAAATAATAATAAAAACTATAATTTACAATATGAATTTATATATATAAATTTAAATAAAATAAGTAGTGCAAAAAGAGAGGAAAAATACTGAACTAGTGTTCATGGGTTCATTGACCATTCAGAAATCTGATGGTGGAGGGGGAGAAGCTGTTCCTGAAACACTAAGTGTGTGACTTCTGGCTCCTGTATCCTCCTCCTTAGTTGTAGCAATGAGAAGAAGGCACGTCCTGGGTGATGGGAACCCTTAATGACAGATGCTGTCCTTTTGAGGATTGCCTTTTGAAGGTGGCCTGGATAATGGGGAGGCTAGTGCCCATGATGCAGATGGCTTAATTTACAACTTTCTACAGCACTTTCTAATCCTGTATAGTGGCCCCTCCATACCAGAGGACGTTGCAACCAGTTCAGATGCTCTCCATGGTACATCTCTAGAAATTTGCGAGTGTCTTTGGTGACATACCAATTCTCTTCAAACTCCTAATGAAATATAGCCACTAGTTACTACCAACTGGTTTCTCCTAAACATTGCTACAGGGCTGCATCCATTGAATGCACTGTTATAGACAGGAGCAAAGTGGGAATGGTCAGAAAGATGTGAAAAGCATTCAAAGAAACAGAGACAAGGCACCTGTGCCTTGTTTTGTTTCTCTGTTTACATTCCCTCTGTTTTGCCTGTCTTTGCTTAGACTTGAGTTTACCACCCTATGTGTGTATGGTGATACTCAAGTCTCCCACACACTGATCCTCTGGTAAAGATTCTTCCTTCAACTCTATCCTTGCTTCTGGTTTCCTCTGCACTTGGATGCACCTTATCTACATCTCTCCTCATAGTCCACGGGTTAAAAATACTGAACTTCATCAAAACTTCCTGGTTCAACCCAGCCTGGCAATCACCCCTTGTTACACTGCTCAACATCCTTGTTATAGTGTGGAACCTACACATGTTAATGATTTCAGTACCAAATGCACTAGAAAATGGAAACTCTCCTCTTGAAATAGCCTTTTATCCACTGTCTAAGCTTCCTTTCTTAATATGTCCAAGGGAAGTCTTCCTAATGTTTTATAAGATTCTGGATTTTTATATAAGGTATAATGAGAGCAGATCTTAGCCCTTTTCAAGAATCTCTTCCGTTGCCTAAATGTTCTACTCTAACCTGTGACCTCCGCCACCTTGCACCTCTGAAGGTTAAGCAAAGACACTCTTCTCAGAATGGACAGCAAAAGATAACAACTGAATCCGTTATCACTTCGGCTTATTTCAGGTCCTTCCTAGGGTGTTGTGATTCATTTTATTGAGGCCGTATTCATCCTAATCACCCTGTAGGAATCTCACCTTCTCTAGAATGAACAAATTGTAGTCACTTGTGCAGAATGTTGTGCATATTACTGTTGCAAGGGGCCCTTTCTTTTAAACCACCATCAGCACAGCACAGCCATGACTACCTGATCTCCTTGGATAAACAACTTCTGCACAAGACCTCAAATTATATTCAACAACTTCTGAGATCCTGAGTTCAAAGCATTCTAGCTGGAGAGCAAACATCTGTTGTTTGAACTTGCACATCCTGCAGGAACTGCACAATACCACCTCTTCCTGTTCTGCCATTCTTACTATAAATTGCAACATTAGAGTCAACTTTTAAATTTATTTCCTTTACCCATTTAAACTCTGATTACGTATAACCCACTTGTTTCTCCTTCCTGTACTCTGTTTCTAGTCAATGTGCTTTGCAATGATGGAGTGATTCAGTACTTCTGGTTAGAATGGAGAAAATGAATAGTCCATGCAGCAATAGAAATTTGATAGCGGCATGGAAGATCATGATTGCTTTAAGCAAGGCAAAATGAGGGAAGTGCCTCGTTAGCAGATGGGTTTAGGACAAGAAGAGACAGAAATTAAATTTTTAGCTGTATATACAAGAAGAATGTGTGGAAAATTATTTTAACATAAAGTTTAATCATAGACATATTGAAAATAGGAGCCATTTAAGCTTGCCCGACCTTTCAGCGTAATCATGTCTGATTCCCTGCCTTAATACTATACATCTAATTCCCATTACTCACTTATCTCTTGATGGATGCCATTTTTGCATACACATTTATCTGTTCTTTCTTAAAAGATGTATCAAATGACTTAACCTCTACATCCATCTGTGGCAGTGAGTTCAATTGGTTTGCCATTGTCTGAATGAAGACATTTGTCCTCAACACAGTTCTAATATTTTTGACCTGTACTCTGAGATTCTTTAGACCTAGACCCTTCGGCTTTGGAAACATCCTCCTCACATTGAGTTGGTCGAATCCCGCTGGGATTTTGTAAGTTTCAGTTAGATTCTGTCTTATTCTTCTAAACTCTAGCGAAGTAAAACCCAACTTCTCCTTGTATGGCAATCTTGCTATTTCAGTAATCTGGTGAATCTTCTTTGAACTCCATGTATTACCTGGAATTCACAGCTTGGAAATGCAGTGAAGACAGACTCAGTCAAGGTTTTTAAAGCAGGAATTGGCAAAGCACTTGAGAGAAATTTATTTGGATGGCCTTTGTAAAAGAGCAGTATCATGGTATTTGCTGGAGTATTTTACTAGGAAATGACACAGATTGGAAATGTCAGAGATAATCTTAAAATATGTTATTTAGGAGTAAAATCAGGAAATACTTTTTTCAGAAAAGAGTTTCAGAAATTTATAATTACAGTATTTCTCTCTGGAAGAATATTGGTGCTAGGTCACTAAGTTTACACAGAGAAGTCAATAGTATTGCGTAGGGGTATCAGAGGATACAAAACAAAGGCAGGAAAACGGAGTTCAGGTCAAGATCAAGCGTGATGTAAATGACAGTCAAAACAAATACAAAGGGCTAAATTGCCTATTTCTCTTCCTTTGTTCCGAATGATTAGTGTGTAGAAAGATTGTTGTTGAGTAAACCATTATTCACTGATTTAATGGGACACTGGCTCTGTTTCAGATTTTGGCTGCTTACTTTTAAGTGCCACTTTCTTTCTCTTTTCAATTTGGTCTTGTATTGCACAGAAATTTTGGTAGTAATCGACAATGGTAAATGCTTGTCAGAAGTTTAATGCAACACTGTAACCGAATAATCGTTGTAAATTAGGAATTCAACACTAAAATACTAGGAAGACTACTTTTGAAAACTAATGTAAAATATCTACATTGGTATCAAAATAAATTGATTTGTAATTGTGTTTGTTGTGTCTGTGCCTATCTACATATCAATTAAATAAAAGCATGCATGTGGGAGGTGGCTTTAGCTGGTGTATTCACATTGCAATGAGAGAGAGAGAAGGAACAATGTGCATGTGCAGACAACAGATCAATACATAGTGCTGGGGGGGGGGGGTCATTGCTCTAAAAGAAATAGATCCATACATTACACTCCCCCCTTTAGATTAATGCAACATAAAACTGTACATGCACAAGACATTCAGTTTCCCTTTCATAAACCCATGTTCCAAATATACAAACGTACATGCTTTCACAATAACAGTTCATAACTAACTTCACAGTTCTAAAGGTTCAGTCTTTTGGGTGGCAACTTGTTTCGTTCAGGATAGCACCCCTGGACCTGTGGAATGGCATCAGGTTTGGCAAGTGTCTTGTCAATGATAACATTCTCATAACGCTTCTGGACCTGTGCAGTGGATCAGATTTGGTAGATATCTTGTCTAAAACAACATTCTCTGTTTCCAGTGTCACATTGCTGTCAGTGACACCATTACTGAGAGGTAAGTCCAGTGACAGAAATGTCTTGTTGGATCCAGTCGACTCAGGTGTGTTCTTTGGTTGAACATCCAATATCTGGTCCGCATAACGTCTCCATGTCTGATCTCCAACATCCACTGTGTACAAGAGTGATCCAGTTCTTGTTCTACCGGGTGTCCAGTTGTCTTCTTGGCAATCACGCACTAGGTCTACCGGTCCAATCTCAAAGCTTCTTGCTGATTTAATTAACTACTGGATGAACTGCTTATTCTGCACTTCTGTCTATAGATCTGGTTTCAGGAGGTCTATGGGAGATCTCAGATTCCTATACATGAAGAGCTTTGCAGGTGTTTGATTTATTGTCACATGAACAGAGTTCCGATACATAAATAGGAGGTTGTCCACCTTGTACTGTCAAGAAAAGTCCTCCTTGTCCATCACTTTAATGGACTTCTTGGAGGTTTCAGCTAACCCATTCGTTGCTGGGTGGTGAGCAGCTGACTTGAAAAATCTGACGCTAATTTTCTTCATGAGCAGTCGGAATTCTTCTGATGTGTATTGTGGTCCATTGTCACACAATTTGTTCTGGTAAGCCATTTCTGTGAAGATCATCCTCAAAGTGGAGACAGTCTTTGCTGAGGTGGTTGGCTTCATTGGTGAAACCTCCGGCCACTTAGAATGAGCTTCCACTGCAATCAGAAACATGGAGTCCATGAATGGCCCAGCAAAGTCAATATGTATTCTTTGCTATGGTAATGACTTGCTACTTCCATGGGTGTAACAGTGCCTATGGGGGAGCATTTTGAACTTCTTGGCATCCCCAACAGCTTTTGGCCAAGTGTTCAATCTGTTTATCTATTCTCGGCCACCACACGTAGCTCTGGGTGAGACTCTTCATCTTGACTATACCCAGGAGTCCGCCATGCAGATTTTCTAACACTCGCAGTTTAGAGGGCACCACAATAAAAGATTCATACATCAGCATTTTTTGACAAACCAACAGTTGGTCTCATCTCACTGAAAACTCTGGAAACATAGGGTTACCATGAGCAGGCTATGGTGATTTCACAGACTTTTGACAATGTTGGGTCATTCCTTGTTTCCATTTGTATTTTGGAATTTGTTACCAACAACTGGTCCACCAACGTGGTGTGGAACACTTCTGCTGGGTCACAGAATGAAGACTTTTCTTCTTCAGTTGCCAATAGTGGAAAATGTGACCAGCCATCGGCACTGCTCTGTTATTTGGTACCTTGAACTCTACGTCATAAGAGTGGGCTCCTAGGAGAAGTCCCTGATGTAGTAACTGGGTAGCAGACATCACTGGATTTCCCTTCCTGGGATTGAAAATGGACACAGGGGGCTGGTGATCTGTCACTAGTGTAAACTTTTGTCTGTATAGGTAGTGATGGAACTTCTTTATTCCCCATATTAGACTAATGGCCTCTCAATTGATCTGTGCCTAATTGCATTCTGCACTCATCCATGATCTTGAAGCAAACAATTGGGCGTTCAGATCCATATTTCATAATGTGTGACAAAACGGCTCCAATGCAATAAAGGGACACATCACACGCCAGTCTGATACATGGGGTGGATCATAATGGGTGAGCAGTTCATTGGATGTTATTAGTCTCTGTTTCTTTTAATGCTTTTCACAGCTTTCTGACCATTCCCACTTTGCTCCTGTCTGTAACAGTGCATTTAATGGATGCAGCACTGTAGCAATTTTTGGGAGAATCGGTGGAAGTAGTTTACAAAACCCAAGAATGAACGGGGTTGTGACACATTTTCCAGTTTGGGAGCCTGTAGCACTGTTTCAATCTTCTCTTGTGACTTATGTAAGCCATGCTTGTCAATGACATGTCCAAAATAAGAGATTCCATTCTTGGAGAACTCACATTTCTTTCTCTTTGTGCACAGACCACACTCACTCAGCCTGGTAAGCACTCTACCAAGGTTCTGGAGGTGCTCTTCATCATTTTTACCAGTCACAATGATGTCATCAAGGTAACATTCTGTTCCTGAGATACCTTGGAGTATTTGGTCCATTGCTCTTTGCCAAATTGCTGGAGCTGATGTGACGCCAAAGACAAGACGATTATACTGGAGCAGTCCCTTGTGACTTTTGATTGTGAGGAACTTTCTGCTTGACTCCTCAATCTCCATTTGTAGATAAGATTATGACAATTCAATCTTTGAAAACCTCTCCCTCCCTGCCAAAAATGCAAAAAATTATTTTATTTGTGGCAGGGGATACTATACAGAACAGAGCACAGGGTTGATGCTCACCCTGAAATCCTTCCAAATGTGAATGACTCTGGCCTTTCTTTTCATGATCACTGGGACAATCGACATTGTCTAATCGCTCCACTCAAACTTGGAGAAAATTCCAGACACTTCCACTCTGCAGTTCAGCATCCACTTTAGAATGTAGTGTGTAAGGCACTGGACACACTTTATGGAATCTTAGTGTTGCAGCTTCATCCAGTTCAATTCTGGCCTTCATGCCTTTGAGTTTACCAATCCCCTTCTCAAACACCTTCTCATTAGCAGTAAGTAGCTGTGCCAGTCTTTTGTTATTGCTACCATTTGGGCTGCTGTTGCCTGTTGATGCCACACTGAGAGCTTTGATTGAGTGCCAGCCAAGTTGGCTTTTCCTCAATCATTCACATCTGAAAAGCATTGGCCCTCCACTCTTCCGTAAATAAATTTCTAACTTCTGTGTTTGGCCTCCATATGTCACTGAGGTCTTCTCTAATGGTATCTTAGAAAACAGTCCATTGTAGTCAGCCTCTGGAATTATAGACAAAGCTGACCCTGTATCCAGCTCCATTTTCAATTTTACACTGGACACTTCTGTTGTGATCCAGATGTTTCTGTGATCTGCTTCAGTTATGCTCTGCAGTTCTAGGCCTGATTCTGTTTTACATTCAGTAACTTTATTCATTTGCTTAGTTTTGTGTTTGAGACTTTCTGCTCAGCTGTGCTTTTTGTCTGTTTGTACATTCTTTCTATGTGATCTTGTCTGTGACACTTTCTGCAGATTTTCTTGTGAACCAACAATCATTTGCACCATGGGAGGATTTGCCACATCGGTAACATCTTTGGCTTTTTGCACCATTCAGGGACACTTTGTGCATTTCATATTCTAAGCTTTTCTGTAGTTTTGCTGCATCCTTTGCTACAGTTTCTAACGATATTGCAATGGCCTATGCTATTCTAAGGTTAGGTCTCTTTTGGACAGTGTTATTTTGAATTCTTTGACTATGCATGTCACATACAAGCCTATCCCTTAATGCATCAGGATGTCCATCTCTGAAGTTACAGTACTGGGAAAGTTTGAACAGTTCTGCAATGTATTCAGAAATGCTTTCATCTTTTGACAGTTTCCTTTTGTAAAATCCAAATCTCTCAGCTATTGCTAGTGCTTTAGGGCCCAAGTGATTTTGTAAAATTGCAACAATTTTGTCAAACGTCTTGCTTGCTGGCTTTTCAGGGGTTCCTGAGTTGTGTAAGAGACTGTACATCCTTGTACCCATTAAGCTAAGAAGTGCAGTTCACATTACAATACAGTCTTGATATACGACTTCGAGTCTTCATTAGCGCTTTCAAATTTGTCAACTTTCCTGACTGAAGTCATTGCCGCTTTATTTTCACTTTAAATTCGGAGTGTCCTTCACTGTTACTCAAACTGTTTTCTCGTGCTGTTTAAATCTCGTTGTTTCGTCCCGTAACTGTCGGAGCAGTTCATGATATTTTCTGACATTCAGATTTGTACTCATCGCCAATTTGTTGTGTCTGTGTACAATGACATATCAATTAAATAAAAATACACACACAGGAGATGGCATTAACTGGTGTATTCACATCACAGCGAGAGACAGAGAGAGAGTGAGAACAACACACATGTGTAAACAACAGATCAAAACATAGTATTAAGGTGGGGGTGGGTGGGTGTTCACTGCTGTAAAAGAAATAGATCTATACATTACAGTGTTACTTGCCACTGTTTGAAGCAGTAATTGTAAAGGGCAGATTTATAGTGCAGATGGAGTAGAACGATTCGATAGGTCAAATTTGATGCAGAAGATGTATAGTGGCCCTTAAAATAGAATGTGTTATATACAATGTTGGTATTTTTTGTTAAGGCTGATAAAAATGTAGTTTATTCTGTTCACTTTATCAACCCTATTCTGTCACAGGCATGTTTTGGACGACTTTCGACCAATCACTTCAGTGTGCACATCGATCTTGCCTTCTGCTTTCCCCCAGATATCTAGAGTAGCAGATTTCAGAATTTCACCATTTAAAGATACTTTTTAAAACACTTTTTGCAGCAATGACCTTTTGTCTCGTAAGGTTTCAAAGGTACATTTAGTGTCAGAGAAATGTATACAATATACATCCTGAAATGCTTTTTCTGCGCAACCATCCACAAAAACAGAGGAGTTCCCGAAAGAATAAACAGTTAAATTAAATGTTAGAACCAAAATGTCCCCCCCACCAACTCCCCTCCCTCCTGTATGTGAGCAGCAGCAAGCAACAATCCCCCCTCCCACTGGCAAAAAAAAGCATCGGCACCCACCACCAAGCACTCAAGCGAGAGCAAAGCAACAGTAAAGACGCAGACCTGTGGTTACCTCAAAGACGACATTGTTCACCCGGCATTTGACATACCACAGGCTCTCTCCCTCTCCCTAATAAGGGAGAAAGTGGTGCCTCCATTTCACAGTGAGAGAGGAGACATAACAAACAACTCACTGGTTTACAACGTTAAAAGTCCATTATGTTGCTTTTTTTGAGCTCTGTGCCCAAAGATCTCGGGTCTCTGGGCACACAGCCTTAGATCTTCCATCTCCCACAACACACCGATCTCCTACCTGGAGACCAAGCTTCAATCCACCCATCTCCAGAGCCCCAAGATCCTAGGCCTCCAAAGGCGATCCGAACTCTTAGGCCGCGCCCTTGGCAAGCTGAACAATGGCCAGTTGTGAAGCCCCAAGAGCGGGTCCCATTCCCACAAAGAACCATAGTCAACATGTAACTCCAGGTCAGGGTCCTCAAAAGAACCCTGAAAGGGAAAAATAGAGATATTAAAGATGGAAATAGAGCTGTTTCTGAAGATAAGGCATGCTAACATTTTATATTATGGTAATAAATAGGACACAGAAAAATAGTAAAGGAAAAAGAAAAGTTAAATTTAATTTTAAATTTAAAAAGGATTTTAAAAGACGATAGTTAAGACCATGTTTAAATTAATTTAAAACTTTACTTAAAATAAAAGTAAACATACTAACCTGGAGCAACGCACACAAATTGCTGGTGGAACTCAGCAAGTCAGGCAGCATCAATAGAAATTAATAAACATTTGATGCTTCAGGTCAAGACCCTTCTTCAGGACTGGAAAGGAATGGGGAAGATGCCCTGAAGAAGGGCCTCAGCCCAAAATGTTAACTGTTCATTCATCTCCATAGATGCTGCCTGACCTGCTGAGTTTCTCAGGCATTTTGTGTGTGTTGCTTTGAATTTACAGCACCTGCAGAATTTCTTGTGTTACGTGGAGTTATTTTTTTGAAAAATGTTTGTAACCTTGTCACTGTCATGAAGTTGAAGATCCTATTGCAAGCTGAATCTTCCCCTTTGGCTTAGGACTTTTGAGATCCAGCCCTGACTCAGTCCTGAGTCCAGGGGTAAAATGGGAAGTCAGATACTCCGGCACCTGACTTTCCACAATGATCTGCAATAAGACTCCATTGATAATATCCCACATGCATTCTTTACCACCTCACCTACCAATGCTGCCACCTGCAGGGGGTCCTTGGACTTGTATACTGAGATCCTATTCCTTGAGCACAATGCCATTTGTTGTACAATATATGTCCTAGCCTCATTAATCTTCCCAAAAAGTATCATTACCAAAACTAAATTCCATATACCTTTGCCCTGCTTTGTTAATGCTACCTTCCCCTCGATAAACAACAGAACTAATTTTTGTATTACCTTTGAACTTTCTTATCACATCTCCAACATTGACATTAAAATTGTTAATGTATAAAGCTCAGTAGGAGTTCTGTCATCGATCCTTGCAGAACTCCACTGGTGATAGGCTTTCCATCAAAAAACTAACCCTCCATCAACGCACTATAATTCCTATTGCTAAGCCAATTCTTGATGCAGCTTATCTAATTTCCTTGGATTCCATGGTTTCCAATCTTTTGGATCAGATTCCTCGTTAAACAGCCTTATCAAAGTCCAGACAAAGCAATACCATCTGCACTGCCCTCATCAATACCTTTTGCCTCTTCAAAAAATCCAATTAAGTTATTCAGACAAGATATCTTCCTAAAGAATTTATGCTATCTTTGTTTGATCCCTGCATTTCCAGGATAAGGCTAACATGTTCCTCAATAATTTTATCCAGCAACTTTCCTCTTGCTGCCCATTGACTCACTGACCTTTATTTATTTTTAATCCTGCTGCATTCTTGAATACGGGTATCACATTTGGTGTCCTCCAACCAGCTGCTAAAATGTGCTATTAAGTCATAGAAAAAAAACTTACCAAAAGTTTTATGGAAACAAAAGCAACAGATATTTTTAATAAGTGATATAGTTTATCTGGACTACTTCAAAAAGTACAATATTTCCGTTGGTGCCTGGCATACTTGTAAATTAATTTAAAAATATCAATGAAATACAAGCAATAGATACTACACATCATGGGTGCTATGGTAACATAGTGGTTAGCTTGACAGTATTATGGCTCAAGGCTTTCCAAAGTTCAGAGCTCAATTGTAGTGCTGTTTTGTAAAGAGTTGCTGTATGTTCTCCTCATGGAATGCGTGAGTGTTCTCCGAGTCCTCTGGTTACCTTCCCCAGTCCAAAGACATACTGGTAGGGTAATTGGTCATTGTAAGTTGTCCCGTGATTAGATTAGGAGTAATTGGGTTTGTTGGGGATTGCTGGGGTGGCGTGGCCAGAAGAGTCTACTCTGTGCTATATCACTATATGAATAAAATATTTCAATAATCAATGGCAACACGAGTGAATCTGCAGATGCTGGAAATAAATAAAAACACAAAATGCTGTACAGTATATCACCATCACTACCTCCTCCCATAGATGCTGTCTGGACCTGCTGAGTTCTGCCAGCATTTTGTGTTTTTATATAATTCAATAATCAGTCATTTACATTCCAGTATGTAGGAGCTACTTCAGCTAGGAATATTACAATAGAACAGGAAGGGCTTGCATTGTACAGTGGGTCACTTAATTTGTATTTGGGAGCTTTATGTTGCAGGTGTCTTATTAATTTTTTCTCCTATTGAAGATACCATTCTATCCTGTATGGCTAGTGCCTGTGTGAACATAAGAACAGAGAAATAGGAGCAGGAGAAGGCCATCTTACCCATTGACCCTGCTCTGCTATTTAATAAGATCATGGTTAATCTGGCAATGGGCTCAGCTCTACCTACCCCACTGTTCCCTTTAACTCTTAATTCCCCTACCATGCAAAAATCAATCTATGTCTTAAACATATTTAATGAGGTAGCCTCTACTGCTTCCCTATGCTGAGAATTCCACAGATTCATTACTCTCTGGGAAAAGCAGTTGCTCCTCATCTCCGTACTAAATGTATTCCCCTGCAACTTGAGCGTATGTCCACTAATCCTCATGTCACCTAAAACTGGAAACAACTTTCTTGATGCTATCTTATCTGCCTTTTTCATCATTTTAAATGTTTCTGTAAGATTCCCTCTTATTCTTCTGAATTCCAGTAGGTATAATCCCAAGTAATTCATTCTTTCCTGATAAAATCACCCTATTATCTCTGGAATCAAACTGGCATACCTCCTGTGCTCTGCCTCCAAAGCTAGTATATTTTTTTCTCAAGTAAGAAGACCTGAACTGCATGCAGTACTCCAGGTGCAGACGAGGCAGCAGAGATGCAGATCCCTTGACAGCAAAGGCCAGAATTCCATTTGCCTTCTTGATAATTTGTTGCACCTGCAAAGCAACCTTTTGTGATTCATGCACAATTACCTCCAAATCCCTCTACACAACAGCATTCTTCAATCTTTCATCATTTAAATTATCTGATCTTCTATTTTTACTTCCAAAGTGGAATTCTTCATATTTACTAACATTGTACTGGATCTGCCAGACCCTTGCCCACCTAACCTATCTATATCTCTTTGCAGACTCTCCACATGCTCTGCACAATTTGCTTTTCCACTCAATACTCAGTCCCCTTGTCCAAATCATTAATGTATAGCACGAAGAGTTGTAGACTTAAAACCAATCCCTGCGAAACTCTGCTCACCACTGATTGCCATACAGGAAATCACCAACTTATCTCAACATTCTCCCTTCTATTGATTAAACTGTCCTCTATCCATGTTAATACATTACCAGCAACTCCATGCACCCTTATCTTATAGGTAAGTCTTTCATGAGACACTTTATCAAATGCCTTCTAGAAATCCTGGTGCACAATATCCACTTATTCCCCTCTACTGCACTCGTTATATCATCAAACAACTCTGGTAAGTTTGTCAAATAGGTCCTGCCCTTCATGTATCTATGCTGTTCCATTTGCCTAATGGAATAACTTCTATCTAGGTATCTCGCTATTTCTTCCTTAACAATAGCTTTAAGCATTTTCCTGATTTTATGATATGTTAGACTAACAGTTACCTGCCTTTAGCCTACACTGTTTTTATAAACAGTGGCATAACTTTTGCTTTCTTCCAATCCGCTGGGTCTGGAGAATTTTGTAAGTGATCACAAACTCCTTTACTATATTACTTTCACTACCTTGCAATGCAATCTATTTGTACCAGGGGACTTGTTTACCTTTAAGCCCACTAGCTTGCTCAGCACGAAGGGGAATTTCTTTACTCAGAGGGTGGTAGCTGTGTGGAATGAGCTTCCAGTAGAAGTAGGTTCGGTATTGTCATTTAAAGTAAAATTGGATAGGTATATGGACAGGAAAGGAATGGAGGGTTATGGGCTGAGTGCAGGTCAGTGGAACTAGGTGAGAGTAAGTGTTCAGCATGGACTGGAAGGGCCGAGATGGCCTGTTTCCGTGCTGTAATTGTTATATGGTTATATGGTTATACGAATGTCACCCATATCTGCTTTATAAACTTCTGAACCAAGAAGTTATAACTTTATAACCAACTTTATAAACTTCTTTGTTGTCAGTGATTGTATTGAGGTTGTTGCCTCTAATTGTATCCATAATATCTCTGACTTGTTAGATATGTCCTCCACTGTGATAATTAACCTAAAATAGTCATTTAAAGCTTTAGTTATTTCCACATTACTCAATATTAATTCCCTCCTCTTATCTTCCAAAGGGTCTACTTTGACTTTGGCCACACTTTTCCACTTTACATAATTATAGAAACTTTTGCTGTCTGTTTAATATTTTCTGCAAGTTTACTTTGATGATCTATCTCCCCTTTCTCTATTGCTTGCTTCGTGGTTCTTTGCTGCTTTATAAAGATTTCTCAGTGTTCCAGCTTTCCACTGCTCTTGAAGATTTTGTATGCAGGAACTTTTAGTTTGATACTTCCTTTATTTCCTTGGTTATCCTAGGATTTGGGTTGTGAGGTGGAGATACATCTCTACCAAAGACTCCTATCTACTACACTGCAGGTCACCCTTGGACAAGGTTTAGCACCTGCTTACCCCCTCCCCGATCAGGGTCACGTGAAGATAGTGGATGGTCATATAGGCAGCTGGTGCATATCACAAGTCCTGGTTGTGTGACCACTGATGGCAGGCAGACAACCTCTGAAGAGTATGTTAATGGCTGGGGCCACCCATCTTGTAAAGGCACTGCAAAAGAAGGAAATCTTTCAGTAGAAAAATTTGCCAAGAACATTCAGGGTTAAGACCATGATCGCCCACATTGTACCTTGTATGACGTGACACATGATGATGATGATAATCCTAGGATGGCTCTCACCACCCACACTGTCCTTTTTTTTAACTGGAATGTACTTTTGCTTTTGCTGAGCTCTCTGAAAGTCTTCCACTGTTACTCAACTATCGCACCATGTAGCCCTTGTTCCCAGTCCGTACTAGCCGACTACTCCCTCATCCCATTATGTCTTCCTTCTTTAGGAATTATATGCTGGTTTTAGATCAAACTATTGAATTGTTCACCCTGTAAATAATTTCCTTCTTCCTTCTGCTCCTCCTGCTCCAAATGAATGATTCAATAGTTTGATGGAGCTCAGGGTCTGGGTGACTGTTCTGTTTTTCTGCTGGACTGGCTCCTCTCTAGGGTTTGTTTGATTGTGTCGTACAAAGCCCATGGTGATGAAGGCTCTGTTGGGTTTGTTCTGTTGGGCTTCTGTAGGTTGATCAAAAGCTGATCTTGAGACCAGTGTTATCCTGCACTCTGCAGACCCCTTCAGGATGAAGGAGTCATGTACTCTTCCCAGACAGGTGGCATTCACCATGAAGAAATGTTTATCATCTGTAGCAACATGCCCATTGAAGGTGTGAAAGCCTTTCACCTGGTAAATCACAGGAGTGCCAATAGGTTCATGAGTCAAGGCAAAGGCTGCCTTGAAAGCTGCAATGCCACCAAATCCCAATACTGGAGTTGCCACCGACTTTTCCCTGAAATCAAAGAAATGAAATTTTT
Source organism: Hemitrygon akajei (assembly GCF_048418815.1). Lineage (NCBI taxonomy): Eukaryota > Metazoa > Chordata > Chondrichthyes > Myliobatiformes > Dasyatidae > Hemitrygon > Hemitrygon akajei. Next base: position 51,408,864 of record NC_133138.1, read on the forward strand.
TTTTCCACAAATAAAATGCTTGGATGACTTCTCTGATATGGTTGTGGGCCATAACCTCAGAGACTTTGCTGCATTTGTGTATCCGGGATCAAAGACTGGAGGCCCGGAGGTAGTCTGTCCTGTGGCTGGAGGCCTCTCCACGTGCATGAGAGTGGGAGATTGGGAAAGGGAAGGGGCTTGTTTTGTTGTTAATATATTTCTTTGTTTTGGTGTTGTTGTATGTATTGTTCTGCTGAACGTTGTGGGCATGCTATGCTGGTGTTCAAAAGTGTGGCAGCATTTGCGGGCTGCCCCCAGCACATTCTTTGGATGTAGGTTGTAATGCAAATGGCACACCTTGCAGTCTGTTTCAATGTACATGCAATAAATAAACTGAATCTGAACCTGACAAGAAACGTAACCTTGACTTTGTTGTGCTCTTTGCATGCAAGCCTGATATTGGGAAAATGTCAGGTGCACTAATTTCAATTGTGCACTGAAGTGTACAGTCCAAATTATCATCCAGTTCAAATTCAACCAGAACTGGTCTCCTTCAGGTTAAGATTGGCACCAAAACATGAGATGCTATGCAATTCAGTTCTTGGTTCAGAAGTTTATAAAGCAGATATGGGTGACATTCGTATAACCATATAACAATTACAGCACGGAAACAGGCCATCTCGGGCTTTCTAGTCCATGCCGAACACTTACTCTCACCTAGTTCCACTGACCTGCACTCAGCCCATAACCCTCCATTCCTTTCCTGTCCATATACCTATCCAATTTTACTTTAAATGACAATACCGAACCTACTTCTACTGGAAGCTCATTCCACACAGCTACCACTCTCTGAGTAAAGAAATTCCCCTTCGTGCTACCCCTAAACTTTTGCCCCCTAATTCTCAACTCATGTCCTCTTGTTTGAATCTCCCCTACTCTCAATGGAAAAAACCTATCCACGTCAACCCTATCTATCCCCTTCATAATTTTAAATACCTCTATCAAGTCCCCCCTCAACCTTCTATGCTCCAAAAGAATAAAGACCTAACTTGTTCAATCCTTCTCTGTAACTTAGGTGCTGAAACCCAGATAACATTCTAATAAATCTTCTCTGTACTCTCTCTATTTTGTTGACATCTTTCCTATAATTCAGTGACTAGAAATGTACACAATACTCCAAATTCGGCTTACCAATGCCTTGTACAATTTTAACATTACATCCCAACTCCTATACTCAATGCTCTGATTTATAAAGGCCAGCATACCAAAAGCTTTCTTCACCACACTATCCACATGAGATTCCACCTTCAGGGAACTATGCACCATTATTCCTAGGTCAAGCTCTGCATTTCTGAAACTACATTTAAAACTCAATTGTCATAGTTGATTGAGTAGTTGTTTTTCCACTACTTGCTCATATTTTCTGTGATGCCTTTCTGGAAAAATTTGGAAAGCATAAATCTTGTTGCCTGCACTTGTTCCCCATGAATCTTTTCCCACTCCATATCTTTGCTTCCTCTTGTACTGGTGTCTTTCAAATGAAGTCTGAAGGTGTTCATGAATCTCTCAGTTTGCGCAAAGAATATTCACTCTTCTGGAGAGAATGAAATGCTGACTTATGAAAATTTTTAAAAATATTTTGATTTAGAAGTTTATTTAAGAAAATTGACCATGAAGTGTAGCTTCAGTGCTCAGCTGAAGGAAAACATTTTACTTGTCATGTCAAAATAAAGTAAGCTAAAATATAGATTCTGAATTCAGGCCATTTAGGTCTTTTAACATCCGATGTTCTTGTAATTACTAATGTGCACAATATACACAACAAAAGCAATATAACTTACTTGTTTCAGAGATTGTTTAACATTGTAATTAGAGCATAAATTAGTTCAGTTACTGAGGGAAATCTGGAGGATATAAAGTTATGAAATGTGTGGAATCCTGTGGTCAGAATCTCAGATTGCTAAAGCACAGGAGCTACCATTTGGCACAGAACAAAGAAGTTAAAGCTGTCTGACATTTTTACAGAAAGGCAAAGTCAGTCAGTGATCTGGGGATTAGCAGTGGTTTCAGAGAGAAGGCTGCTGTTGAAGTGGTGAGTCTTCCTGTGTTGTCTCCAGAGCCATTCAGCGAATGGAAGACGGAACATACTGTGCTTCCTGGCTTATCTCCTGGGCTCATCCTTGTGCCTCTCTGTGGTGCCTGCATAGTTTTGACCAGCTTTCTTCAGAATGAGAAATTTATCCAGTTGTCAATGAGATTACATATCATAATTACAATCAGAGTCAGATTTAATATCACCAGCATATGCAGTGAAATTTGTTAACTTTACGACAGCCGAACAATGAAATACATGATAGATAACTATGGAGAAACAAACTGAGTGACAGTAAGTATCCACATAAGTTAAGTTAAAATAGGTAGTGCAGAATAACAGAGATAAAGAAGTTGTGAGGTGGTGTTCATGGTTACAAAGTCCATTCAGGAATCCAATGGCAGAGGGGAAGAAGCTGTTCCTGAATTGCTGAGTGTGTGCCTGTGGTGAACTACATATACCTGTCTGGACATGCCCTCCTGCTGACTGCTCCTGTGACTCCTCCCACGGACCCTGGTATAAAGGCGATTGGAGATACTGCCCCGGCCTCAGTCTCCAGGATGCAGTGTGGTGGTCAATTGTTGCTTGTTCTTTCTTCCAGCCAATAAAAGCCTATATCTCGCCTCACGTCTCCAAGAGTTATTGATGGTGCATCAGTGCCTTCAGGTGTTTTTAACTCCTACCCAACATATGGTTCATGAGTAAGCTTCAGTGGAAGATCTTGATACAATCTCACCAAATGTTCAGTCCATCCGGAATTTTCTATACAGACTGGTGACCACTGTTCTCAAACACCTCATTGCTGGTGATTTATAGAACTTCTTTGAAATTATAGTAATTGAGCAATTCAGTTCACTTTACAAATAGCATGTAGCTTATGCTCCTTACATACACATAAGAAGAATTGCCAACATTATAACTGTCTTTCTTCCATTTTAACGGTCTCTCTCTGTTTTCCTCTTTTTTACCAATTCCTTTTTCTTTTAAGAATAATCTCATTTTGTGAAGTGTTTTCAAAATTAGAACACTTTTTAAAAAAATGCTAAATCTAATGGAAGTCGGGGTAGACTACCTGAACACTTCGACAAAGTGACAGGATTATTCTGCCTCTTCAGTCACTTGAACTAATCCATTCGGCTATGGAGAATATCTCTGTGGTGGGACAGATTAATGATCTGATCTGGTATCGGTTCCTGGAATTGTTGGGGCAGATGGAGATTTATGAATCAGTGCGTCCCCCTCAGGTAAATGGTCCTCGTCATAACGATCAGGTCACTCTATTTCTTTCTCTAACTTTTGTGGACTTTGAAGATGCCTGTTCTGCCTGATTTCACCTTGTGATGTTCTGATCACAAACAGTCATGGTGCATGCTGCCAGACTATTGTTCCTTTGGTGAATTGGTCTGGAACCAAAACAGCTTCACCACTCCTGAGCAGCGGCAAAGATTTTGCTCTGTATCCATATCATGCATGCTCTTCATTTTCTCACGCTGTGTTGTCACAAAATTTCTCACTTTGTCTCAAAATTTTTCACTTTGTCTAAGTCTGGTAAGTGATGTTGGAGAAGGGAGGAGAGAACAGGTAGGCTTGTTTTTGGTCTCCGGCCCATTGACAGCTCTGATGGACTGTAGCCATTTGCAAGAGGTGTGGAGCGATAAGCTAGCACTGCCTTGTAGGTGTCTTTTGCCTTCAGTAGGAGACTCTTAACAGTTTGCATTTCTCTTTCTGCTTCTCAGTTTTCCTGTGGGTACTGTGGACTGCTTTTCTGATGTTTGAACTCACAGTCCGTAGCAAAGGCTTTGAATTCTGAGCAGCTGAATTGTGGACTGTTGTCTGACACAAGTGTCTCTGGTATTCCACTGTGAGCGAATACAGCTTTCAGGTGCTGTATAACTGCTGCTGAGGTTGTAGAGGACAACTTGGACGTCTCAACACTCCATGAGTAGCAATCCAGAGTGAGAAGATATTTGTCTCTTTTCAGTTGGAAAATATGTTTGGCTGCATTTACCATTGAAAGTCTGGGAATTCTGAGGGATGGTGAGGTTTAGCATGATTTTTGTGCAGTTTTCTTCATGCTTCAGATTGCATTACATAATCTCTCAGTTGTGTGTTCAGAACTGGCCACCACAGAGATTGCCTTACTCTTGGGTGACATTTTTTGATGCCTTGATGTCCTTGGTGGATTTGACTGATGAGTTGGGTGTGCATAGTAGCAAAATTAATGAGATTGGAGCCTTTGGCAGCAAATCATCAGGAATGGTGAGTGTGTCTCTTTCAAGCCAGTAAGGTCTGAGTTTGTGAGATCCTTTTGGAACAGCTGGCAATCCATGCTCCCAGTACAGCATGACCTTGCTACAGATTTGAATAAACTTCTCCTGCCTCACTGAATTATTCAATTTTATTAGATCAACACAGATCTTCACTGTGCCATCTGGCTTGGGAACAGGAACAAAGCCCACACACCACTCAATAGGTCAATTCACTCTAGTTATGATATCAAGTGCCTCCATTTTCTTCAGTCCAACTTGACTTTGTTCATCAATGGGACTGGTATATACCTCTCTGTGGTCAGAGAGTGGGGCGTCACTCCTGACTTCATTTGGATAAAATATTCTTCTTTCAGTACCCTGGCTTGTCTCCTTTTTACAGAGGGAAGTTGTAAACATTCCGTTGACACAGAGCTTATGTTCTCCTGGCCCCATGACCATTTCCTTTGCTGGATTTAGCATAATGCTTGTTTTCTTCACCAGTTTTGTGAACAGATGTTCAAGAATGGCTGTAACATCTGTGCAGGTCTATTTTGAATGTTACTGCCTCACTGCCTCATTTTGCAACGGTACCATGGTACACCAGCCTTGTCCATTTGAATCTAGAGCCCCAGGGACAACTTACCCTACGTCTGTATCATGGTCTTCTTTGACAACAAATCTGTCTCTAATGAACTCATTTGTCAGATTTCCATATGTACTGTTGTCTGACGGCATACAGTGCTGTGGTAAAGTCATTTATACTTACAGCTGGCTCGTGTTTTCTAGAGTTGAACTTTGCCCTCTCATATATCAAATTTGCTGTGAAATATTCTTTGAATTTGTCCTGCATTGTTTTGTACTCCTTTTTCTGAGTATCTGTCAGTCTTAATCCATTCATGATGTCCTCTGCTTTGTCACCCATGCAGTATATCTGTGTGGTTACATGATGCTCTTCCAAAGCCTGAGTGAGATTGCTTGCGACCCTAAATTTCTCAAAGCATCTGAGCCATCTCCCAAAGTTTAGAGAAATTAAATGTCTCAGAGGGGTTTATTAGGTAAGTAAATGTAGGTACTGTACATATTTGCTTAATTTTCCTGTTAAATGCACACAAAACACTGGAGGAACTCAGCAGGCCAGGCAGCATCTATGAAAACGCCAACTGTACGTTTCTCCATAGATGCTGCCTGTCCTGCTGAGTTCCTCCAGCATTTTATGTGTGTTGCTTAGATTTCCAGCATCTGCAGATTTTCTCTTACTTGTAACTTTCCTGTTTGTTTGTTTGTTTATTTATTATGTTATTTATGTGGACTACAAAAGTCTTTTTTATTTCCCTGAGAGTTTGACTGACTTCTCTGCTGTGTTTGTGTCTCTGTGCACTTTCCCGGGCTAGTGGCCCACAGATTATTACAATGCATTCACTTTTGGTGCAGCCTGAAAGTGTTGCCTAGCAACCCTAGCCATTATCAGCTTAGTTAGTAAACTAGCAAAGGCAGCTCAGATTGATAAATCTCTGGATATCGTTCATAAATAGATGCAAACAAGAGCAGTCTTACTGTAAATTCTTTATTGTTGGGAATCTCCTTTGGTTTGTAGCTTGAATTCATCAATGACCTTTTGACACCATGCTGTGTTTGTTAATGAGGGAGAGTGCAAAGCATGCACCAGGAGGCCAGCATGCAGGACATCCAACTGAATTTTATTGGTAACACTACTTGTACAATATGTGAACTCCTGTTGTGTGGGAGTGGCTAACTGAGTGACATAGGAATAGTCTTATTAACTACCAAAACAGTGCACACTCTTCAATATTTTCTGAGCCAGATAAGCACCAAATCTTTGCAACCAGGGTTGACAAGTTATTGTTCCAAACACTTGATTGAAGACTACCAAAGGTGATATATTCATCTCACTTTGTCCATCAGCGCTAATTGAGCTGCTAAGAGATGAACTGAGGTGGGAGAAATGAGCTACAATGTCAAAGGCTTCCTGGCTGATGTAGATGTTGAGTGGGAAATTAATATCCTCTGACATGACAAATGTTTTCTTGACACTGATTACCATGCTGAGCTTGGCACATTTCAGGACTTGCTCACCATGACCTGCAGTCCATCAGCTAAATTACATTGACAAATTCAATATTATCGGGGATTGGATACTGAGTAATGAGTTGGGTGACATGCTCTTTGCTCTGAAGTTGTCCAATGTTGGTCAACCTGCCTTCCATCCTCCATTCAGTCAGTATACCAGAATGATTGTTTTGAGATACATACTTGAAAGGAATGACAAAGATTACAAAGTCAACAGATAGTAAAATAGAACCTTGCTACAAACCAATATGTTGCACAAATACAAGGTAATGTTTCAAAGACTGAAAAGCTCTATAACACTGTCATGAGATTTAGAGGGATTCTGTGAAATAACCTTTTCATGCAGAGTGCAGTTGGAATCTAGAACATAATACCTGAGCAAGTGTTAGAAGCAAACTCTCTGACAAAATTTAAGGACTTTTCCAATGAGAATGTAAATGATCAAGTCATAGAAGACTATGGACCAAGTGCTGGTGAATAGAATTGGTATAATGATGGTAGGCATGGACCTTCTAGGCCATGGGGCCTTTTCTGTGATGCTTGACTCTATAATTAACAATGAGTATCATTAAATCAGCTGGTAAGATGGTACTTCTGACTGGAAAACAGACATCATCATAAAGTCTAAAGTACAATCATGCCTTTTCAAGCCTTCCCTGGGCTATAACCCAGCCATTGAATATTATGGTAGTGTTATAAATAATGTTATTTTTCAGGCTGCCAATTTAACTCATCTTCTCTAGCAATATTTATTTATCTATTTGCACCCCACAACCCTGAATAACTCTAACCTAGTCACAGGACAATTTACAATGACCAATTAACATACTTGTTATGTCTTTGGACAGTGGGAGGAAACTGGAGAACCAGGAGAAGACCCACGCATTTCACGAGGAGGAGGTAAAGAGACTCCTTATGGAACAGCACAGGAATTGAACTCTGAACTCTGGAATGTCCTGAGCTGTGGCCTTTGAGTTAAAAGTAACCTAAATCTTTGCAGCTCACTTCACCTCTTTCCCAACATCCATTGATGTCTTCCTAATAGATCTAATATTTCAGTGAACAAAGAACATTACAGCATTGTACAGGCCCTTTGGCCCATGATGCTGTGCTGACCTTTTATCCTATGATTAATTTAATCCTTCCCTCCTACATAATCCTCTATCTTTCTGTCATCCATGTACGTATCTAAAAGTTTCTTAAATGCCCCTAATGTATCTACTTCAGCCACCACCCCAGCTAGTTGTTCCACGCACCCACCACTCTCTTGTGTAAAGAACTTAATTCTGACATCACCTCCTATAGTTTCCTCCAATCACTTTAAAATTATGTCCCAAAGCCATTTCTGCCCTGGAAGAAAATTTCTGGCTATCCACTCTACCAATGTGTCTTATCATCTTGTACATCTCTATGAAGTCACTTCTCGTTCTCCTTCATTCCCAAGAGAAAAGTTCTAGCTCGCGCAAACTATCTTCAGAAGACATGAGGAAATCTGCAGATGCTGGAAATTCAAACAACACACACAAAATGCTGGTAGAACACAGCAGGCTAGGCAGCATCTATAGGGAGAAGCGCTGTCGACGTCCTGACGAAGGGTCTCGGCCCGAAACGTCGACAGTGCTTCTCCCTATAGATGCTGCCTAGCCTGCTGTGTTCTACCAGCATTTTGTGTGTGTTGTTGTTCAGAAGACATGCCCTGTAGTCCAGGCAACATCCTGGTAAATGTTCTCTGCATCCTTTTTAATGATTCCATATCCTTCAGAACTGAACACAATGTTCCAAGTGTGGTCTAACCGGGATTTTACAGAGCTGCAACATTACCTCACAGCTCTTGATCTCAGTCATCTGACTATTGAAGACCAACACATCATGTGCAATCATATGCTTTCCTATGCAGCAACTTTGAGGATCGATGGTGACCAAGGGGGACCAATATTCTTATGGGCATGTTTGTTAGAGCTGTTGGGAAGTGTTTAAACAAACTTGGCAGGGGATTGGGAACCAAAGTGAAGAGACTCAAGATAGGATGGATGGTTAAAAAAACAAAGATAGCATAAAGTCAGACTGTCGGGAAGGGCAGGCAGATGAAAGGACAAATTTGCAGCCAACAGTGTGATTATCAGTGCATTAGGAATGCAGAATCAAAATAGATAGCAAATAAAGTAATTAAAATATTATATTTCAATGCTCGGAATATAAGAAATGAAGTGGATGATCCTGTTGCACTTTTAAAGATGGTCAGGTATGATGTTGTGGACATTGCTGAATCATGGCTGGAGGATGATTGCAGTGGGAGCTGAATGTCGGAGGGATAGGAAGGTAGGCAGAGGGGTAGCATGGCTCTGCTGGTAAAGAATGGCATTAAATCATTAGAAAGATGTGACATAGGATGGGAAGCTGTTGAATCCTTGTGTGTTGAGTTAAGAAACTGCATGGGTAAAAGGACCCTGATGGCAGTTATATACAGGCCTCCCAACAGCAGTTGGGATGTGGACTACAGATTATAATGGGAAATAGAAAATGTATTTCAAAAGGGCAATGTTATGACAGTCATGGGTAATTTTAACATGCAAGTACATTGGGATATCAGGTTGGTAATGGATCTGAAGAGAATGAATTTGTTGAATGCCTATGAGCTGGCGTTTTAGAGCAGTTTGTCATTGAGCATACTGGGGGATCAGCTATACTGGTTTGAGTGTTATGTAATGAACCTGTGGCGATTAGGGAGCTTAAGATAAAGGGACCCTTAGGAGACAGTGATCACAATATGATTGAGGTGTGTGTGTGTGTGTGTGTGTGTGTGTGTGTGTGTGTGTGTGTGTGTGTGTGTGTGTGTGTGTGTGTGTGTGTGTGTGTGTGTGTGTGTGTGTGTGTGAGAATAGTTTCAATATGTGATCAAATAAACTGTTGTGTCCTTTCATAATCAAATGTCCTGTATACATACACTCTTGGAGGTCAACTGGGGGGGGGGGGGAATATGGGGTTCGGGGGGGTGGTGCTACCTCCCTGAAATGAGTTTTGCAGGGTGGGATGTCTGCAAATGTACATGTTGATGTTGAAACATACTGAATTAAACTGAACAAATAAATGAGTAGTTAAAACGAACAGTGCAGATGTCAGGATTTGAACAAATCCACAAATAACATCGGGAAATCAGTTGTGAATTAATTACCATTTATAATCATTTAGATGTCATTTGGAGGATATACAAAAATTGTAATTAATTTCCTTTTTATTTGAACTAAAGTATACAGAAATTTTATTCCCACGCATAGGTAGCTCCTACATAAATTTCGAAATGTAATCTGAAACTAAAACAAAAGCCAGAGATTCTCATCTGATAAGACATCAGAGATCAGAGTTCACCTTGCGTGCTACATCTCTCGCGAAAGCGTTTCAGCAAAATAAATTAAAATGCTATTCGATAAAGAATTCAACATTTATTAAAAAATACAGCGAAAATTATCGAAAGTCCACCACCCAAACATTAATGCATGTTCTCCCAACATATGCTGCCAAAACTGACATCTCCCGCCCCCTCATCGTTCTTTCCTATTTCAACAGATATGATGCAAAGCGCGACCAGCCAGTCTTGTTTACTGAGCATTTTATTGCAGATTCTCCCATGTACTTTTGCATCAGCTACTCAGACTTCATTTGGATTTTCCTTCTTGCTCGTGACAATGCAAGAACAATATCACCATTGTATGTTTGTGCGTGTGTGACTGCGTGCGTGTCTGTGGCGGTGGTGGTGGTGGGGGGGGGGGGGGAGGACAGAGGGTATCCCTGTACCTCCGTGAGAGGGCAGTATGAGGCTGACCCTGGCACCAGTTGCGTGGGAGTTCCCCGAGCGGGCGCTCTGCCGCCGCTGCAGCTGCTCCGCTGCTGCGAGCGCGGCGCCTCGTGACGCCCGAGCCCCTCTGGGCGTGCGCGGTGCCGCCGCGATCGCGCGTGGGCTTTTCGTTCCCACGCCTCTCGCGGCGCGTGCACGCCCCGCCGACGCCGCCGCCGCGCGTGCCCGCCCTCGCCCGCTCGCTCGCTCCCTCTGAGCAGAGCAGCGCTGCCCGGGTGATGCTGTAGCAACTGCAGCCTACCGCACGCTGCACTCGGGACAACGGAGCCAGCCTGAACCCATTGCATTCGCTCATGAAGATGTCCAACAATGACATTAATATATCGTCCACGGAAAGGATGGTAAAATGTGAGTACACGCCAACGTTAAGATGCACCATCGATTAAAAAAAACATGAATGCATAGCTAGAGAACAATTTCAGACAATTGAATACATATGTGATGATGGTGACACCGTTCTGTGGAAGCATTGGGAGCTCATGCAGATCGTTGGGAACCTTTGGAGAGAGAGAAAAAAAGCATATAGCATTCCATCTCACTGTCTTGTTTTAAGAGAATCGTTGCAAAAATAATGTTCTAGCCGTTGAATGTTTTTCGTTTGCTAATTAAATTTCATCGCGGTGACAGGTATTGCTTTGGTGTGTGAAGGCTCTAATTCTGTTAGTTACAATTATCCCTATTTTTTGAGCATGGGTGTCGCTCGTTTGCTGTTATTCCAGTCAACCTTCCCACCTATTGCCAACTATAATTATTTAGATTTTTCAAAGCAGACTGGCGCTGTCCAAAAGGCTGCTGCTGATCTCCACGCAAGCCACTTGGTCAACGCATGCAAAAATAGATTTGGGCTACATATTTTACAATTAACAAGAGCAGTGACCTCGTTTTCTGCTTGTTTTATTTATGATAAAGCCTTCCGTTTATTTTGGTTTCCGCATTTAAAGACACCGCCCGAGTGGAATATGCGTTTTATTGCAGTGGCTTCGCGACAACGTCCATTTCGGAGTGTGTGGGTGATTCCCTCTCTTAAAGGTCTCCCCTGGCGTTCAGAACATCCACGCAATAGGCGTTACTGCAGATTCCTGTTTATAACTGGATGGGAAGGGGGGGGGGGGGAAGAGAGATTTTGGAAGAACCCGCTTGTTGATGGTACGAATGTTGTACTTGGTTATATCGGAATGAGACAACGATTGGCAGCGATGAGTGGAACGAGTCGGTGGGATTGGGATTACCTTTGTGGCAGTTGTGCATTCCACATTGCTCAGTGTCGGGATGTTTATGGAAACACGAGGCACTGTGGAGTTAATTGAAATCTGATTACCAGAGAAAAAAAATCCTTTATACTGGAGGGTAAACGACGTCAGAATGCGATAATCTTTACGTGTCTCGTTAGACGGGTTTGCTGAATATTGGCGCTGGTTCACCCCCCCCCCCCCCCATCCCATTGAATGCAATAGCATAATAACTAAGCAGTTACAGTTTAGGACGTGCAGGACTGCATTATTAGGCAAATTGGTTTTAGTATCCTGTTTATCATTATGGGTGTTGTAAAGATAATTTTTCTGGCTGACAAGCCCTCTATTTTGCACAAAATTGGATTTCCTACGTATTTGCTGTATTCTATTTATTCTTTTCAGGAAGTATGAACTGCTTACTTTTATTGTTTATTGATCGAATTTTTAGTGTGTGTGTAAACAACCACCATTGACTTAGTGAAAATAAGAACCGTTGAACAGCATATAAAATATGAACTGAGTAATCAAGAGCCAATTTTTTTTCAAAATTTACACATTTGTTTAAGATTTTACATAAAAGAAACTATTTTGAACATTCACCTCACATTGGTCAGTTCACCACCTCCACAGTTTAAAATACTGTCTATTCAATTGCTCCACGATAGTTAAGTTGCTTTCAGATGGTAAAGTAAAAATAAAAAATAGAAACTTATAAGAGAAAATGTTTAAAAAGACTTTTATGAGCTTGGTGCATGGAGCTTATGAAAATAAAGGGCTAGGAGTAACACTAGGTAATTTCTAAAGTAAGTACATGTTCTGCACAGTATTGTGGGCTGAAGGACCTGTATTGTGCTGTGGGTTTTCTATGTTTCTATGATCTTGCTATGCTAAAAATGCTAGAAAACCATGGATGCACTTTCAAAGTATCATTACTTTTCTAATGAAGGAAACATTTTTCAATGACTTTCCTGTGATGTCATTCGAAGCCAAGACACTTGGACAACTCTGTAATTTGCTGTAATTCGAACAAAAGATAGCAGCTTGGAATCTACCTATCCCAGCACTTGATTTTTAATGTTGAGTTCACTGAAGTGGGACTTGAACCCAAAGCCTCTGATTTATGATGAACTTGCTTTCAGTAGAGTCATTGCTGACAACGAGGGTTCATTGATTGATTCTTTACAGTTACCCATGAGGTTCCTTAGTTAGTTATTTAAGTTAAAGCACAATTAAGGCTGTTGCAAATAAGACTGCCAGATTGCTGGTCAGGGAAACATAATTTCTCTCACTTTCACAGCAAGGAGTAGGATGTTGCTTGTGATGTGATGATCAGCTTGCTGTTAGTCTTAAACATGTTGATGTGTCTATTAGCTGACCCGGAGCTCGTTGGTCCTGGCTTTTATGCTGCAATACTGTTTTCCGGATGGTAGCAGCTGAAACAGTTTGTGGTTGGGGTGACTCGGATCCCTAATGATCCTTTGGACTCTTTTTTACACAGCTTTCTTTGTAAATGTCCTGAATAGTGAGAAGTTTACATCTACAGATGCGCTGGGCTGTCTGCATCACTCTCTACAGAGTTCTGTGATTGAGGGAAGTACAGTTCCCATACCAGGCAGTGACGCAGCCAGTCAGGATGCTCTCAATTGTACCCCTGTAGAAAGTCCTTAGGATTTGGGGGCCCACACCAAACTTCTTCAACCGTCTGAGGTGAAAGAGGCACTGTTGTGCCTTTTCCACCACACAGCTGGTATCTACAGACCACGTGAGATCCTCAGTAATGTGTATGCCGAGAAACTTAAAGCTGCTCACACTCTCAACCCTAGATCCATTGATGTCAATAGGGGTTAGCTTGTCTCTAATCCTCCTCTAGTCCACAACCAGCTCCTTTGTTTTAGCGACATTGAGGGAGAGGTTGTTTTCTTGACACCACTGTGTCAGGGTGATGACTTCTTCTCTGAAGGCTGCCTCGTTATTATTTGACATTAGGCCAATCAATGTAGTATCATCAGCAAATTTAATTTGCAGATTGGAGCTGTGGTTGGCGACACAGTCATGGGTATACAGAGAGTAAAGGAGGGGGCTTAGGACACAGCCCTGAGGGACACCTGTGTTGAGGGGCAGAGGTGAGGTATTTTACAATATCCTGATATTGTAAAATATTGCTTAAATTGCATATATGCTTTCATTATTGTAAACAAAAAACAGATGGTTTCCTTTTCAGCTTGCTAGCTCCTTCTGATTTCACAAACCTGTTCATAAAAATGTATCTGTAAGGATGATAGCCATGTAAGGTAGTCTAATGACTTTTGCAATTAAAGTGTACCTTTGTAATATTCTGTTTGGCCATCTGCAAAGCAAAGAGAATGATTCAAATATGCCAAAGTATCAAATACAATATCAAATACAAATTTCATTATCATGTGAAAGATCAGAATTAACTGAGGGTATTTTCATATATGAAAGCATAATGTTTGACAGCTTTGTAAGTTTAATTCATGATATACTTGTCTGAGCAACATAAGTTATTTGCTATAATAGGTTATTAAAACTTTGACAAGAAATCTAAAATAATGCTCCAGAGGAATAAATGAAACGTTCAGTATATAACACTGCAAAACACACAAAATGCTGGAGGAACTCAGCAGACCAGGCAGCATCTATGGAAAAGAGTACAGTCGAGGCCGAGACCCTTCAGCAAGACCCTTCATAAGTCCTGATGAAGGGTCTTGGTCCGAAACATCGACTGTACTCTTTTCCATAGATGTACCTGACCTGCTGAGTTCCTCCAGCATTTGTGTGTGTTGCTTGGATTTCCAGCATCTGCAGATGTTCTCTTGTTTGTGATTGGAGTATATAACACAGAACAGTAGCGCACAGTATAGGCCCCTCAGCCCATGGTGCAGCTCTAAGAACCTGGTGTTTTTTTAGATAGCAGCAATGAAGAAAGTGAATCATGCCGCAAGGAATCAGGAGCAGCAAGAAAAAGACAATACTGGAAGAAAAATGAATACAAAATACAATTGTTAAATGAAACAAAACAAAACTAATAACTGACAAGGACAGAAATCCAATAGAGAATGACAAAATGCTGCAAATGGTGTTGATGTACTAGTCGTTAACATTTCAGAGATGGTTTCTTCATCAAGAATTGTTTTGTTAAATGATCCATCCCTGCATCATTAACATATCAGTACATTTTTTCAGCTGTTGATCGACCCACCACCTCTTTAGACTCTGCCTGAACAGCTGACTAGGTTTTTGTGCTCAGGGTTCTGGTGTGAAGAACCAGGATACATTTTTTTTCCAGAACTTAATGAGCATTGTTTGGGACATGTAGGTGAAATACTCTGCCTTGAAATTGGTTATATAATACTACAGTCCAGTGTTAAAGGACTGAAAGTGATTTTCCCCAGATGCATCAGGAGTAAGTGAGATTCGGAGTTAAATAGTGCTGACACGTGAGCTGTTTTCAGCAACTCATTCCATCTAACCAGTGATTGCAGTCCGCTGACCCATTTGTTTAATGCTTGCATAGAATATTATTGGGAGCAACAAGGTTTCATTGATCTAAAATGCTCTATTCACTCACAATCCACCTTGGTTCATATTGCGCAGACTGCTTCACAGCCTCATGATTTCTGGGTGTACCTCTGCCTATGGTGGGAAATTGACTTGGATAGCCTCCTTTTAAGTTATTTACTAATTGGCTCTTCCTCTAATCTTTCTTCCTTTATCTGTATCATGATCTCACAAAATTTTGCCACAGCCTCTGATCATATCACTCTCCCACACCACCAATCACTTTCACCTCTTCCAACAATGTTTTGATCTCCACTCCCTCATCAATCATCAAACTGTCCACAGGAACACTGATAGCCATAAATAAACACCTTGTTCTTTCTTCCTGAATCTTCAGTATTACTGCTGTGTTGTCCATTTAAGCAGCAGGAAAGTGGAACATCTTTGTGTCTTTATCAGCCATGTTAACTGTGGGTCACTCAAGCTACCTTAAATAGTATTTCATCTTAAGAGTGGCTGCTCTTAGAGAGCTCTTCCCATAGTTGGACATTGTGCTGGTAATTCATGCTTTGTCTGTGACTTCTGAAATAATGCATGGCCAGTGTGTGTATTCACACGATAGGCACAGAACTGCATTGCACACAGCTACCC
The DNA here is from genome assembly GCF_048418815.1 of Hemitrygon akajei. Classification (NCBI taxonomy): domain Eukaryota; kingdom Metazoa; phylum Chordata; class Chondrichthyes; order Myliobatiformes; family Dasyatidae; genus Hemitrygon; species Hemitrygon akajei. The sequence continues at coordinate 51,424,527 of NC_133138.1, forward strand.
AGTCGTTCCTGATGCAATAATAAGCCCAGGATATTCTGCAGATGCTGGGAGTGCAGAACAACATGCACAAAATGCTGGATGTACTCAGCAAGTCAACTGTTCATTCATTTCCGTAGATTCCGTCTGACCTGCTGAGTTCCTTCAGCACTTTGTGTGTGTTGCCTATGCAATGCCTTCTGGGCATTTATTTCATGCATTGTACATTTCTTGTTTTATTGTTTTGTATCTATACACTTAAAATACAGAATGAGGTTTATTAAAATTGAGTAAGGTCTTAATACTTTGAATACTTTTTTAGGTTATTAAGAATATATTTTATCTCATTCATGGGTAACAGTACCACAGTGTTTCTTTCTCAAACATATCTTTATCGTTTGAGCACCATAAATTGTGTAATTTATTTATCCATCCATCCATGTGTCCATATATTTTTGCTTCCATTTTGTTTAATTTATAAAGGTAGACAGTGACTGCTTATGTTATCAAAAGAAAGGTCTGTGACCCTGCAGATTAAGTTGATGCATTTTTAGTTTTCACTCAGTAGCTAATATTGTACAACAAAATGCTGACACTAGTATTCCCTTCATAGAGAAAACCAAAGATAAGATTCACATAGGCCAAGTTATAAACTCCAGGACAGTCACCTAAAACATAATGTTAACCTAGCAGCAGAAATGAGAAATTGTGAGAGGGAGAAAGTTGAAGAATTGAAAAAATTACTTTAAATGGAGAACTTACAAAATAGAAAATAAGTTTTTTTAAACTTCTATTAATAATGATATTACATTTTGTGATGTTTTAAAAGTTAAATAATGTAATACATTTATTTGTGAATTATACTGAATTGTTGGTTTGCATTATTTTCTTCATTTTATGTTTTATGTTGACTTAGAATAGTGGTTTTAAAATACCGTGGCACTATATCAAGTATGTTGGCTGGTATTATTAAATATTTGCTCAAATAAGAATGATTACTGTACTTTTTAAAAAAAAACTTTTTTATTGAGTTTTCAAAAATAACAGAAAGAAAAAAAAATATTAAAAAATATACCTTTCCCCCCTCCCCTTAGCCCCTCCCCCCTAACATCCCTATAGAAAAAAAAGAAAGAAAAAGAAAGAAAGAAAGAGTGCCTGGATATCGGAAGATCCCCACATGCTCCATGGAGTTCGTAATAACTTTAGTATATATATTTATTTTTTTCCTCAAATAACCAATTATTTTATCTTCAGAGCACCTATATATTTAATCCTGTCTTTTGTAAATAAGGGCGCCAAATTTTCAAAAATGTTTCATATTTATCTCTTAAATTATAAGTAATTTTTTCAAGTGGAATACAGCTGGAAATTTCATTCTTCCAACGATCTATACTTAAGTATGCATCCGATTTCCAAGTAACTGCAATAGCCTTTTTGGCTACTGCCAGTGCAATTTTTATAAATTCTGATATTTATTCAATTTGGGTTTCGATTTTATCCCTTCAATATCACCTAATAAAAATAATATTGGATTATGTGGAAGTTGTGTTCCAATAATTTGTTCCAATAAAACTCTTAAATTTGTCCAAAAAGGTTGAATTTTAGAACAAGACCAAGTAGAATGTAAAAAAGTACCGATTTCTTGGTTACATCGGAAACACTGATCGGATAAATTTGGATTTAATTTATTTATTTTTTGTGGTGTAATATATAATTGATGTAAAAAATTATATTGCACTAATCTTAACTGGATATTTATTGTATTTATGATTACTGTACTGAGGAAATATAAAATTAATTTTTGTCCATGCTACATTTTTAAAATCCTGGCAAATTACATAATGTTATGAAAAGCATCAAACTACTGGAGGAACCTAGCGGGAGTTAACCTAAAACATCAATACCACAGATTTTGCTTCACCATTGAGTTCGTCCAGTAGTTTATTTTTACATCATCTGTAGTCTCTTGTGTCCACATGGTGCTAATTCCATTTCTCTGTTATATTTATGGGGATTTAACCAAAAATAAAATGGTATTCTTTGACAAATAGTTAATCTAAAAATTGAACTATAAATCCTAATTTTGATTGACAGACATAATGCAAAATAAAATCTAGGGTAGGATGAGATTAGAGGAAGTCCTGTTGATAAACTAATACCATTATAATATATAGGACATATTTCCTGTGGTATTGTAGTAATGTCATACAGTTCTCTAACATGGATTTGATTTTCAAGTTTCCTTCTTGTGTTGATTTATCATTGTTAGATAGTTGTGTAAGTACATTAACTTTTCCCAGCAAGATTGTATGCATGATAGACCTGTGAAGAAGTTTTGCAGGTTGGGGTATATGTGTGCATGCATGTGTGTGCTTTGTATGCTTAAACTGCAAGGTGTCAGCCCCGGTGCTGTGCGTGCTTGTGGAGTGAATCAAAGTGGACACGACCTTATAGAGTGCATTATTACTCGTGTTGTGAACATCCACTGAATTATGTCGTGCATAATTTACGAAGTCACACACATAGTGTGAATTCAGCTCAGTTATGCCTGGAGCTCTTAAAGCAGCAATTCATATAAGGGACTGATGCTTGAAGTGGCTTGACTGACTGCCTTTTTAGATTGGATGCTAACCTCATGATGTTAATCAGTGTGTAGTGCTGAGCTGATGCCACTGCTGTAGTTTTGGAGCTTAGCGCTCTAGCTAATGTTGTCTTTTGACCTCACATAACTGAATATACACTGGGCAGCCGGAAGATCTATCCACCAGTACAATTAAAAGGAACCATCACCACTTCTTTACTGTATGTATACAGGCTGGTCTTCTACATTGTAGCTCCAGCTTAATAATATAGTTTTATACTGAGTGCTCTACATATTCTGTATAGGCCACTGTCTCTGATGTGAAGGCCATTTCCATTTTCCCTCAATAGCGGATTGGACATGTCCACTCAAATTAGCTCTTCTTGCTAAATGTAAATCACTTAGTCATGCGCAAGAGATAGCAATGTACCAGTGAGTCCTGTGGAGTTAATGAGGAGGATGCAGTTGAGTAGCTAACAGTATGCTTCAACTATGTTCACAGTTCAAAGTAAAGTTTATTATCAGAAAACATACATGTCACCACATACAACCCTGAGATTATTTTTCTTGCAGGTATACTCAGCACATCTATAGAATAGTAACTGTAAACAGGATCAGTGAAAGAGCAATAGCATCAAAGACAATAAATAAGAGAAAATCTGCAGATCCAAGCAACACACACAAAATGCTGGAGGAACTAGAAGATAACAAACTGTGGAAACTATGAAATTTAGACTTAAGTATTTAACAATGTGGCATCATTTGAAGTTGGAGTGAAGTATCTGAATTCTAAGTAAAAGAATAAATTTATTGCAGTTGTTGTTAGATGAGAGGTGTAGGGGGGTGATTTGAGAAGAGTCTGAGCCAGTAGTACAGATGGTAAAATATAACACTAGAATGTAACATTTACTGAGCTTGAAACACTTGTGAGGTAATTGAATAGACTGTGGGTTGCATCCATATTCCTGCTGATTGACTCACAGGATTGAATTCCAGAGTTATCTACTAATCTTGTTTTCAGAGCTTATGTCTGACTGGCTTTGCAAATACAATCCATCTTCTAATTTGTATCTCTTCCACCTGAGGCTTCAGTACAGCACCTAGACATTTTGAAATCCATCTTTCCAATGTAGCTATTTTTGTTCAGGTATTTCCCTGGTCAGGTTTACAGCATGCAAAACTAAAAGGATCAAATGTACAAGCTTGCTTTAAGTATCCTTGGTTAGATTTAACTGTAGCTAGCCACTCAAGTTATTGGCTTCTGCTGATGCATCCAGGCATTGATGAGTGTTGTTAGTGCTGACTGAATGCTAAAATCATTTAAATGAGCAGTCAGCACAAAGTTAACATGTTGCCTGCGTTGCAATTAACAGTTGCAGTTTGATTATGGAGCACATTGCACTTTTCTGTTTTTGGGAGCTGCAGAAAGTTGTTCTTAATATCATTAGCGATATGAAGCCATTATTGAAACATTCTGGAGAGTTAACTTCTGGTACTTGGTTATGGAAACACCTGAGATGTTAAGTATGAGGAACATGGAAGGTAGTTCCACAAAGAACTGAAGTGAGCATACACCACAAGTACAGTTCAGTCAATGAGATTTCTCCTGCAAATTATTCATTTACAATTTAGTTTTTATTAAAATTATTCAGTAGAATTTGATCTGCTTGCAAATATATTGCTTTTTTAATAAAATTACCTACAAGTGAGATATTACACTCTTATTTCATTTTCATAAAATGTTCTCCAAATGTAAATCTTTGCTCATTAATCAACTATTTTCATATTCTACAAAAATATGTATTTTCATAATCCTACAAAAATAATGGATACTGTCAAGTCCATCATCGTTGAAGCCCTTCCCACCACTGAGCACATCTACTCAGAGCACTGTCGCAGGAAAGCAGAATCCATCTTCAAGGATCCTCACCACCCTGGCCATGCTCTCTTCTCACTGCTGCTATCAGGAAGAAGGTACTGGAACCTCAGGACCCACACCACCAGGTTCACAAACAGTCATTACCCCTCAACCATCAGGCTCTTGAATAAGTGAGCATAATTTCATTCAACTTTATCCGCCCCATCATTGAATTGTTCCCTCAACTTATGGACTCACTTTCAAGGACTTTTCATCTTGTGCTCCTGATATTAATTGTTCGTTTGTTTGTATGTATGTATATATATATATATATATATTTATTTATTTATTTATTTGTTTGTTTGTTTGTTTGTTTGTTTGTTTTTATATTTGCAATATTTGTTGTCTTTTGTACACTGGTTGTTTGTCCTGTTGGGTGTGATCTTTCATTGATTCTATTATGTTTCTTGGATTTTCTGAGTATCCCCACAAGAAAATGAATCTGAGGGTTGTATATGGTGGCATGTATGTACAGTACTTTGATAATAAATGTTCTTTGAACTTTGGTATTAAAATACACATCTATTTTATTGGATACTCAGAGAATACATTTAGGTAGAAGTATTAAAGGTCAGTCAATTGCAAGTCTTTATAGGCATTCAGAAGTTTTATTTATTTCATCTGAATGATTATATTGGGCTAAATATTACTGGACTGGACCAACTGACTGCTCGGAATCAGCACCTATAGTTTGTCCTCAACTTAGCTTATTAGGTCTTGAAGCACTGGGCTTGAAAGATTGGCCTGAACGGTGGCAGGGTGTTTGGAAGAGCAGTGAGGAAGCCAGGCCCCCAAACAAAATGAAAAATTTGTCAGATGGACAACTACGAATTCCACTCTTAAATTAAAAAAAAAAACTTTATTTATTAAAAAAAATTACGGGAAATTAATACTTATTTTCCCATTAAGTTTGTTGCACCACCAAATTGATGCATACTCTAAAAAAGCCACTCATGTGTTTTTCTTTAACGAATGTACCCATGACATGTTTAAGAAGCTGTTAGACTCTGTGTGCAGTGGGGCAGCGAGAGCTCTCTGTGGTCCTTCCTTACAAATAGCTTTGCAGTGGTTGCACTGAGTCTTCCCAGCCCTGGCCTTGTGGTTGTCGAAGCTGTCATTGATAGAGTCATTTCCTAATTTGTAAGCATCTCTGCCATCCAAAAACTGCTTAAATCAAAATAAATGATTTGCGAAATTAACACTGATTCATTACAAAAATAGAAAATAATGTGAACTAAACGCATCAAAGTCATAAATGATTGAAAACATTTAACAAAAGTAATTTAAAAGTGTGTGTGTTAGCCACAGCCCTACAATCTCAGACCCTGCAACAGTTTATTCTAGTGTAAATTTTGGTAAATGGCAACAGATTTGAAGTTTACTGTTGTAATCCAATGCAAGAGCAAATGTACAAACTTGGGGTCCTGAATCTGGCATTAAGTTTGGGACTCCTATTTGAAAGCAAAAATGCCAGAGGCCCAGATTTGCTTCTATCTAACTGGAAAATGCTGATCAGAACTGCTCACATTTGCCTGTAAGAACAGAGCCACTATAAATTTTAATCTCTAGTATTGTTCATAAAAATTCAAGCATTCATGCACAACTTTAAAAATATTGTGCCTTGTAATTCAACACTATTATCTAAATTAAATCTGATGTCATTGCCAATAAAGCTGTTGCTATAGTTGGTAGCAATCTTTATTTATGATCTTGTAAATATTATCCAGTATAACAAATTATAATTCAATCTGCTTTGATTTTGTGTCAATATATTTTTTCAAGCAAGGAGGATTATAGCAATGAAAGATGAGAATAAAGGCAAGACATTGTTTTTGAAATATACAAACACAAATTGCTTCCCTTTCTTCTGCATGCCAGCCAAACTCTGTTGTGTTTCAAGCATTTCACAGACCAAACTGTGCTGAACTGACTTATAATAATAATTGTTAGTTGACTCATAGAATTCCTATGGTTTTTACATTTGAGCTACAATACATTGCTATCCAATTGGGGTAATTACATTTCATATCCTCGTATTAGTGTATTTTGTTAAAGTCTAGTCTGCTCTCAGCATTAATTTATGGAAATAACATTTGAAGTGATGTTCTGTAGCATGGTACGATAGTAATGTATTATGTATACAGTGCCATAAAGTGTAGAAGCTAGAATTCCACACTTTCCTAAACTTCATTATAAACTATGCAGAAATTAAACCAAATAAAGCGATAAACAAGATTAGCGATGTAACAGGAGGTCTGCATTTTTGCATTATCAAGAGTAATTTGAAAGACTCCAATATATTGGGTATTTTTTATTTAATGCTTTAATGCAAACCTTTTCTTAAACATTGCTCACTAAACTGAAAGTCTTAAGAAAAGTAACCCATAAAATAAGATTTTGTAGCACTATTTATTTCTGTGCTGTGTAATTAAAATGTGCTTACTATGAATGGAAACTTGATAATAATCTTTTCCAGGTCATTTCACATCACTTCAGAAATCTCAATGGGCATTTTATAGTGATAACCGTGCTTGCATGTCTGATGTGATTCCCATGTCACGGTTGTGTAGAACTATGGGACATCATTCCTTGTGCATTGTAGGGAAAATTAAACTATGTTATCCTGGAAGCTATCATGTTGGACAAAACTTAGGTGGAAAAGTCCTCTCAATGGAGGCCTGGACTGGGACCTTATTAATACATTTTAACTTCCTGCACATATTTTTTGTTCTTTGGCATTCCCTCAAGCAACCCTCTAATTGGCTCTTGCTCTCTGAAGTATCGCTCTTAACACATCAGTATTTCCTACTCCCTATTCTTTTCTCTGATGGGTCTAGCTCCAACCTTGCCAAGTCTCTGATCACTTCACTATAAACCTCCAAACCTGACTGGTCCACATTCCTGGCCAAACGATTTCTTCCAATGCTCTGATGGGGGCCCTGATTTTCACACCTAGTCTCAAACTCTTACCTAATTCCTGATCTTTTTCATCGTCACAGGTTCCCATCTTGATGCTGCAGTTTGGACTCAAAAGTTACTTTACACTTACAACCTATTCTCCTGTGTCAGCATCTCCTTTGCTGTTGCATTACTGTGAGATTCAAGGCTTTTTAGGGACAATTTCTGAACTGTCATATCAGTTCTTCTAGACTTCTGCACAGCTTGCAGCATTTGGTGATTCACACTCACAGTTGCCTCCTTCTGTGCACATCTAACCATTGTTCTCCCTTGACAACAATTTTCTCACAATGCTCATTACGGATTAGATGAATTTTACATTTGTACAAGGTAAGTGACTCATCGGTTACTTGAGACAGGGTAAAAGATCATTTGTTACAGATGCATTGTAAATGGCTTTCAGCTTTGATTTCCAGGTGATGAAATTGCACTGTGAAGAATTGCACTTCAAAGATGTGAGTTCATATGATTTTGTAGAGCTTCATCAACCTTGTCAAAAATGTAAGCATTTCATTCATTTCTCAAAAATGCAGTGATTTTGACTCAAGTATGCAAGATCTGTATATTGTCAGACAAAATAATTGCAGACCAAAATCATTGTTTGGGTATGGCCTCATAAGTTTTTAAAGCCCAAGCATTGACTTTTAATCTGCCCACTTAGTAGATGGTTAACTGGAGGTTTTATGCTTCCAATTTCTCACCCCCCCCACCAATTTTTGTGCATTTTCAGCAGGGTGGGGGATTCCAGCTCCATCATGGCAGGGCCACACAAACAGTTAAATGTAAGGAATTCATTATCGGCTTATGATCCCCAACATGATTTTAACTGGTGATCCTGGCATTTACACAGTGCTGAATCACCAGTGCAAGTTGGCACGAGACCAATATGTAATTTTAATTCAGCACTGTTTACCCATGGGCCAGGAGGAGTGGTGCCAGGAAACCTTGGCATGGCCCCTCACAGTATGGTAGCACAGAAAAGATATTTTATGCTATCAAACTTAAAGGCAGATATTTATCCACGTAAATTAAATTACCGGTAGTTTCCATTTTTCAGAATTTAATTTTATTTCTGTAGGATTCTGGAACCCAATACTGCTCCATGTAACATGAAGTACATAGCAGGTTATGGACTCACAATGTATTAGGAAGATTTAAATGAGCAACATGCATTTGCTTAAGATCGTAAACCTGTAGATTCTTTATAAAAACATATAAAGCAGTCTATTTGCTAGTTTAAAAGCAAAACAAAACAATAATTAATTGAAATGCATTTATTGACGTTATTATTTAACTAACTGTTCCAAAATATTCTGTATACATTATGTAAAATATTAAGAATGCCTTAAGTACCTTGCTGACGGTTGATGAAATAATTACCCCACATTAAGCCACCTAAGCTGAAGTGCAATCAGTTCCTACTTTGCACTGAATGAAATAATGTCTGCAGCTGGAGTGGCATTGTTACAAGCCTTTTTCAGTATTCTGTGAGGTATAATAGATAATTTTACTTGGGAGTTCTGCATATTATCAGCACCGGCTTTGATGGAAGAACTATAAAGCCCAGGAATGTCTCTTGGGTACGTTGCTTCATTAACAGTTAAAATGGTTGATCAGGTAAACCCCCAAGTGAATATTTCCACAATAATGCAGTCAAAGCTCTTTTTTTCAGTATCCATTGGAGATTGCTGGAAAGTATTGTAAATGCACGTGAATACTAGGTGTGGACATGAATATGTTTGTGATGCCTCTATTAGTAGCCAATTCTGTTATACAACCAGTAACAACTCAGCAAATGATCTATGTCTCCAATTACACCTTCAATTGGGAAGAGCTGTGCTCAAAATTATGAGTGTGTTTTTTCCAATTAACCATTGTTTGATTACTTTTATCATTGTCTATGCAGACCTTGCTTTGGACAGGCAAACCAACTGTCAAAACTTTTGACATGATCCCTGAATTATTAAACTTTGGATTAAAGCTAACATTTAAGAACATCTTCCTTCCTTCTCACATTTCTCCCACGAGTTCCTCAGCTCATCCACAAAATGTCAAAGATATAGATTGGTAGATGGTCATTTCCAGTGTTATGTAAAAGGGATCAACAGTTGAATTAAAGGAATGCTCATGACATATTTGGTATTTTCTTCTACTGCAGTCAGATGTTTGTTTTGAGCTTTACAGATTCCTTCTGTTTGATCCCCGTAAAACTGGAGTTATTGCAAAACAGAAAATATTGCTTTTTTTCCCGCTGTTTCCAGCCCTCCATTAGAAAGTTTTGCTGCAGGTCTGTCAAGATTGGCTTCCTTGCTTAACCTCCTGCTGCTGAAATAAGTGAGTTTCATAAGAGGGATCAATCTTGATACCATCTCATCGATTTGGTGTTAATAAGCTTTGACTGAAGATTGATTTGCCCTTTGGTTCTGGTTGTAGAATCTTGCAGAGTCTCATCTAGTAAAATTTGCTGCCTTACTGTTTGCACTTGGATACTGTGGCATATATGGTTGAGACAATGGTAGTTACTTTAATGCTGGCACCCCTTTTAAGATTGCATCATGTGATTAACATCTCATTAACATGCACTGTAACAACGTTTATGGAATGTTTCATCGGCACTTTGTGAAGAGCCCTTTAAAAGAAAAAACATAACCTCTTTTGTGTAGTAAGTGTGTGCAACAGAAGAGATGAAGATCCCACTAGTATATATACCCAATGTTTATGAGAAATCGTGATTTCCTTCAGATGCTTGAGAGCGATACAGGTGACTCTTGCATTATGATGATGGTGGTAGTGGGGAGGTGGGGGTAGATGGCGATATGTTCTTTGAAAGTGGGCTGTATTGTGATTTTCTGTAACGAGTCACTGTGTCATCTGCATATGTGTCAAGCAACAGGAGTTGAGAGAAAAAAAAACTTGTGTTGATTTACTTTTTCTCTTTTTCACATAAATTTTGCAAGAGCAAATTTTATTCTGCACCTCAAATTTTGGGCAGGGATTTGTGAATTCTGTAAGGGCGAATCTCTATAGTCCAAGCATGGTTTCAAATACAGAAGTCGTCTGAAGTTCAAATCTATCAAGTCAAGTCAAGCCACTTTTTATTGTCATTTCACCCATAACTGCTGGTACACTACAATATGTGAGTGACCTATAGAAAGGTAGGTAAATTAGTGAAGAAATAATATCGACCATAATGAATTCTTATTTATAATATCTGATTGTATTGGGAGACCAGTTTTACTTTCATATTTAGTTGAAAACAGAAGTATATTTTTGGAAGGTATTGTGGCACATGGTTTTATGGCTTCTTTGATTGGCATGGAGTTCTCCAGCAGCTTTATCAACTAGAATTAAAAAGCACAAGGGTAGCATGGACAGGTTGCCTTGATTCTATTACTCTTCCTTCAACTAGGTCTCAGTTCTGCAATCCCCACCCAAGAACACTGTGGGAGTAGCATCATTTATAGGGCTTCAGTGGATCAATAGTGTGGCTAATCAATACCTTCACATGGGTGATAAATGCTGGCCTTACAACCAAAGCCTTCATTCTGAAAACTAAATAAACCAAGGTGGTAAAGTAATGTCCTTTATACAACTGTACAGAGTCTGTGGTTGTAACTTTATCAAAGCATTGCCGAAACAGGGAGCTCTCAGCCACCTGTTTGAAGAACAAAGCCAATAAGGGCATTTGTGCAAATGTGGTTAATGCCTACGGGAAGCATATGTAGATGTTAGAACATGTCAACAATCAAGCTGAAAAACTGATTTTATGTAATTGCTGCCATTTTGGAGCTCATTGCTTCAGCCTATGTCCTCTGTTAATCTCATACAGCTGAATACACATTCACCAAAAGGATACACCTCAAATCAGAAAGTTTAAAGTTTAATACAGATTTGTTGTTGGTTAACCTCTTCAGGATGTTTACATTCATTCTGTAAGTGCTTGGAGCTTTCTGCAATTGGTCTCATTTGCAAAGGTCTACACTACAGTGTGTTATGTGTCTGAAGCTGAAGATCTTTTCTCTTCAGACCTTTACCACAAGCAAGTTACTTCAGACCTGAGTGCATTTGAAGACATTATCCCTGGTGTGCTGACATATTTGTGAATTTGAGCAGAGACCATCCAGAACTACAAAGAGTGTTGGAGCTTCTCAGCGAGAGGTCATATTTGCTTAGGATAGTTGGAGTTTCAATCTTGAAGCAAGTTGAGCATTGAATTGTTGTTAATGGTCATGACGTTTTATTCAGTGGGCTCCGTCTGGGTTTGCGGTGTTGAATAGAGTTTACAGGCTACACCTGACTCTGCAGAATGTTTCTGCCTGCCAAACTAAAAACAAGCAGTCCTAACTTCCTTATACATGGTAACGTATTTACCTACAGCAGGCTCCCAAAGTTACTCCTGAGTAGTGAAGGCCACCCAAAGTCAAGGTCTTCCGGATGCAAACTGCAAGTAATGCCACCAGACATGCTCAGATTATTGAATAATTTGAACCCCCAAACTTCTGCCTGTTAATGGACCTGAATGTTTGAGAATGGCTGATCGTCATAACATTGGAAACAATTATTAGAAATAAATCATAGTATTAAAAATCTAGAAAAATTATTATAAATTAATAAAAAGTAAATATTAAAAACCATTAAATGCACTTGTAAGTAGGTTTCGCTGTGCAGATGCCATCACCTTTGATTGCTTCATCCCTTTTGCTGACCACATATCCACGCAGGCCACTGCAGTGCTTGTTGCAACAGAATCGTCATGTACCTGTCACACGAAGTTTGTGTTAGTGAGTGTTGTGCAGCTTGATTCCCCAAAGCAGGGGAGTCATCCTGCTAAGAACTTTCCTCCTTTTCCCTTTGTGTCCCTCTCATGATGGTGGGTCTGAAACTGTTTGCAAGCTGTAAGTTAGAAAAACGAGTCTTGTATGAATGCTAACGGTGTATTGCGATTGTGTAAATTGTAGGCGTGAGTCCTGGTTGATAGAAGCAGTTGGAAGATGAGCAGTTGAAGTATGGTAACTTGGGCAGTTTAGTGAGATTGGTGGGATATGGGGTTTCAAGCCGGGTTCTTGATCTTGACTTTATGTGGAGGTCACTAGAAGTTTTGCATTTCTTCATTCCCTTTCTATAGATCACAGATCTTCTTTTCTCTATTTCCTCCACCAGTGCATCCACTGTTGCATTGTAATTCTTGAAGCATGATGTTCTTGTTATATGTTTAAGTGAAGAATTGTAGTGCACATTAAATTCTGAAAAACTCATGAATGCTTTATAGCCATGGTGCACCTCTCCTTTATTTGTAGCTCCATTGGCAGTTAGCTTTTTGCTTGTATTGGAAGCGATGGCATGTTATGCTTTCTGTTTTGGAGGGTTATTTAATTTAGTCTCTAAAGGCCTATTCTTTTATATACAATCACATCACTAATATCATTCTTTCCCTGCTGATCTATCTTTGTAGAATGCTGCATTACTGTTATAGAATTGAACCCCATGAACTGACCAAAGGTTAATGCAATGTATTCATGCTCTGACTGATAGATTTGATCAGATCACTCATTAAATCTATATGCGAGATGATAGAAATTCACATATTGTACATCAGTAACCAGAAGACATTCTCTTACAATTCATACTTAATATGTTGAAAAAGAAACATATATCTTGGATAAACTATTTGAATACATGATGCTTTTGACATTGATATCTAGGTCTTCCAATAGTTGTGTTGGAGAATAAAGCTTGAGAACTGTTGTAAAGACTAAAATAGAAATTAGAGCAGAGTGACTTACACACGGAATGATTGGTCTAGCTAGTAGAAAATGGGACAGAATGTGTTTTAATAGAGGAAGTATATAAAAGTGAGCCCCCATGGGATTGTTTTTATTTTAAGTTCACTACTCATTAAATATCTATTTTCAGCACCACAATCCTGTACAAAGCACGAGAGAAAATCCTGACTAAGGCCTTGAAATTTTGTGTGTAATATTTAAAATAGTTTTTAAATATATAAAATAGATTTTTTAAGCTTTTTTATGCAAACCAGATGCAATTGCAGTGGAAACAGTAAAGTGTTTGCAGTTGCTGGAGGATTTGCTCAAATTAAACTGGATGCCAGCTGTGAAGCAAATCTTTGCTTTGACCTGTGAGGGCATAAGCAATTCATTTACCTTTGTCTCTAAATTTTCATCAAAGGAAAATATCTTTGCTGTTGAGATTGGTTGAGAAATGAATTGCTGTCCAGAACCAAATTAACATCTTTGAGGAATTGTTTGTTGTTACAGTTGAAGCCAATAATTTAATTTCAGTTCTTTTTCCTGTTTTAGCTTTGTTTTGTACTTGCATCTTGTTAAGGCATGAATTTGTGGCTTTCATTCTTAATAGGAACCTCGAATTAACATTTTAAAAAATCCCTTTACAATCCAGTGAATCCAGAAGGGGAATGGGTGCTGCAGAAGAGCGCCTCCAACTGTTTTGTTTTGGTCATGATTTTTGTACTCCCATTTTCACCACTGGACTTCCATGTAACCTGTAAAAATAAAGATATTATAGTTCAGCAAACTTTGAAGATGGTACAAAACAAAAACTTACTAACCATGCATGGAATAGTAAATTTTGCAGACGTTACAGAGATTTGATTGAGGGAGGGCCAGGGCAGACAACACAACTTTCCAGTGTATCCATCTTTCAGAAGTGACAGAGAGATGGAGGAGTCCTGTTATTGATCGGGCAGAGTACAGTTGTTACACTCAGGACATACTGGATGGCCCATCCATTGAGGCAATATGGAGGGCACTCAGAAATAAGAAAGATGCTATCACTGTGATGCATTATACTGTAGGCCTCCAAAAAGCTGATGGAAATCATTTGGGGATATGGGCAGAGAAGTTGCAGGTGGGGTTTAATCCAGGTAAGCATGAGATGTTGAACTTTAGAAAAGAAAAAGTTAAGAGGAAAGTATACAGTAAGAGACAGGACCATTAGGAGCACTGACGTATAGAAGGAACATGGGGTTCCTTTAAAAGTGATAACGCAAATAGATATGGTGACGAAGAAGGCGTGCAGCATGCTTGCCCTTATCAGTCAGGTCACTGAATATAAAATTCAAAAAATCTGTTGCTTCTGTATAAAAGTTGGTTTGGTATTCATGGAATTTTGTGTGCAGTTCTGGTTATTAGTCTTTAGGAAGAATGTGGAGGGTGCAGAAGAGGTTCACCTAGATATTGCCTGGATTAGAGAGCATTAGCTATAAGGAAAGGTTGGGCTCTCTCTGGAGCATTGAACACTGCTAAGAGACCTGATAGAAGTTTATAAATTTGTGAGAGGCAGAGACAGAGTAGGTGGTCAAAGTGTTTTCCACAGAATGGAAATGTCAATTACTTTAAGGTGAGAGGGGAAAGTTTAAAGAAGATGTGTGAGGCAAGTATTTTTTACACAGTGGCAGATGCCTAGAATGCATAAACCAAGTTGAAGTTGAGGGGTAGGGAACGAGGCATTGGTGGTCAGAAAGCAGATACAATTGTGGTATTTGAGAGGCATTTGGACAGATACATGGAGGGATTATGGAGTATGTGCATGCAGGTGTGATTATTTTAAATTGGCATCATGCACAGCACAGACATCAGGGGTCAAAGGGCCTGTTCCTGTGGTAAACTGTTTTCTATTCTAATTGTATTCAGTGTTTTTAAATATAGGTGACTTCAGGATTAATGTACATGTTTTCATCAATCTGTGTGTGTGAAGGAATAGGCAGTGAAAGTAGAGTTGGTGAACAGCAAGCTTGAATATATTTGGAAGTTGATAGATAGATAGATAGATAGATACTTTATTCATCCCCATGGGGAAATTCAACTTTTTTTCCAATGTCCCATACACTTGTTGTAGCAAAACTAATTACATACAATACTTAACTCAGTAAAAAAATATGATATGCATCTAAATCAATATCTCAAAAAGCATTTATAATAGCTTTTAAAAAGTTCTTAAGTCCTGGCGGTTGAATTGTAAAGCCTAATGGCATTGGGGAGTATTGACCTCTTCATCCTGTCTGAGGAGCATTGCATCGATAGTAACCTGTCGCTGAAACTGCTTCTCTGTCTCTGGATGGTGCTATGTAGAGGATGTTCAGAGTTTTCCATAATTGACCGTAGCCTACTCAGCGCCCTTCGCTCAGCTACCGATGTTAAACTCTCCAGTACTTTGCCCACGACAGAGCCCGCCTTCCTTACCAGCTTATTAAGACGTGAGGCGTCCCTCTTCTTAATGCTTCCTCCCCAACACGCCACCACAAAGAAGAGGGCGCTCTCCACAACTGACCTATAGAATATCTTCAGCATCTCACTACAGACATTGAATGACGCCAACCTTCTAAGGAAGTACAGTCGACTCTGTGCCTTCCTGCACAAGGCATCTGTGTTGGCAGTCCAGTCTAGCTTCTCGTCTAACTGTACTCCCAGATACTTGTAGGTCTTAACCTGCTCCACACATTCTCCATTAATGATCACTGGCTCCATATGAGGCCTAGATCTCCTAAAGTCCACCACCATCTCCTTGGTCTTGGTGATATTGAGACGCAGGTAGTTTGAGTCGCACCATATCACAAAGTCCTGTATCAGTTTCCTATACTCCTCCTCCTGTCCATTCCTGACACACCCCACTATGGCCGTGTCATCAGCGAACTTCTGCACATGGCAGGACTCGGAGTTATATTGGAAGTCTGATGTGTACAGGGTGAACAGGACCGGAGGGAGAGAGTACGGTTCCCTGCGGCGCTCCTGTGCTGCTGACCACCGTGTCAGACCTACAGTCTCCCAACCGCACATACTGAGGCCTATCTGAGGTCATACTGAGGTCGCACATAATGAGCGTCCCATTGAATCTTGACAACTAAATATAATTGCCAAAAACCCTTGAAGTTAAGTCACAAGGAAGTAGTGGCAAAGTAAGGAGTGAAAAAGAATGATGAATTTCACAAAATGTTAGTAGAGATGAAATGGAGAAAATAACAGGATTCAAAACCGATAGCCAAAGAAATGGAATTCTAAAATTTGTGGCTTTAAAGATTCTTGATGCATTAATTGTGAGTAGCCAGAATTACTTGGTTTCTTAAATGTTTCCAGTGGCTTCGAAAACAGCAAATATATAGCCACTTTACAAGAAAAATATTGATAGAAGCAGCAGACAATTTAATCTAATACTTTAGTTCTGTCTTCACAGCAATGGACTCAAATAACTTTTCAGAATGGTAAGGAACCAAGAGTCCAATGAAACAGGAACTAAAGGAAATTAGTGTTTGTCAGTTGGAGTGTTGATGCTGTTAAAGAAACTGAAAATGGAATAATCCCCAAGATCTGATAATCTGAGTAATAAAAGAGGCAGTCTTGGAAATAGAGAGTGCATTGGTTGTCATCTATGGAAATTTGATAGATTATGGAGTAATTCCTGTAGACTGAAGGGTGACAAATATAACCTGCCGTTTAAAAACAAAAGTGGGAGAGTGAAAATCATCTAAACAGACCAATTAATGTAACATCATAGTTCGGTGAAATTTTGATCGATCAGAAAGGATGTGATAAAAGGACTCCTAGAAAATATCAATAAGGTTGTGTAATTTTAGTGGACATGGATGAGAAGGTAATTGTGTTTGACAAACCTACTAGAGTTTTTTTTTGAGCATGTAACTAATAGAACAGATAATGCAGAACCAGTAGATGAAGTACATTTGGAATTTGGAAAGGCCTTTGATAAAGTCTGTATGAGATGTTAGCAGGCAACATTAAATCACATGAGATTGTGGACAGTATACTCAATTGAAAATCAATTGATAGACAGGAAATAGGTTAATGGTGCCCAGCAGAGTTCAGTACCTGTCCCTGGGGCTATTCAATATAAATTGGTGTCACAAGTTGATAGGGTTGTAAAAGAAAGCTTTTGGCACATTGGTCTTCATGAATTGAAAAGTATTGAGTACAGGAGAAGAGATGTTATGTTGAAGTTGTATAAGACTTAGGTGAAGCCTACTTTGGAGTATTGTGTGCAATATTGGTCACCTACCTACAGGAAAGATGTAAACAAGGTTGAAAGATTACAAAGAAAATCTACAAGGATGTTGCTGGGTCTGGAGGACCTGAGTTATAAGGAAAGATTGAATAGATTGGGAATTAATTCCTTGGAACATGGAAGACTGATAGGAGATTTGATAGAGGTATATAAAATTATGAGGGGTATATATAGGATAAATGCAAACAGGCTTTTTTCCAATGAGGTTGGGTGGGATTACACCTGGAGGTCACAGGTTAAGGGTGAAAGATAAAAATTTTAAGGGGAACATGAGGGAAACTTTCACTCAGAGGGTTGTAAGATGTGGAATGAGCTGCCAGTGCAGTTGGTGCATGCAAGCTCAATTTCAATGTTTAAGATAAGTTTAGATAGGTACATGGATGATAGCGATTATGGTAGGCTATGGTCCTGGTGCAGATCGATGGGAGTAGGCAGTTTAAATGGTTCAGCACAGACTGGATGAGCTGAAGAGCTGTTTCTGTCTGTATTTTTCTGACTTGATGACTCTAAATGATAATTGGGAAATGTGAATTTAGAATGAGATTTGGGTGTCCTTGTATACTTGTCACTGAAAGAAAATATACATATAAGCAGGCAGTTAAAAGGACAAGTGGCATGTTGGCATTTACTGCAAGAGGATTTGAGTACAGGTGCAAAATGTCTTACTATAATATCACAGAACCTTAGTGAGACCATGTTTGAGTATTGTGTCCAGTTTTGATCTGCTGCCTAAGAAAAGATATACACCGTGAAACAGATGTGGTTGAATGTCTCCAGAAACGTTCCTGGCTGGTGGCACTGTTATATGATGTTAGGCCTATATTCACCAGTTTTGAAGAACAAGAGGAGATCTCATTGAAAGGATGCAAGGTTCTGACAGGGCTTGACAGGCAAGATGCAGGGAGGTGTGGTTTCATCTCACAGTCTCAGGATATGGATAAGGCACTTTGGAATGGCATGAAGTTCTTCTCTCAGAAGTTTAGTAAATCATGTGGAATTCTCCAGTACCAGCCTTGGAAGCTAAGCTGTTGAAGATATTCAAAAGGAAATTTAATTTTTAAACATAAGAAGCATCAAAGGGTATAGGGAAAGGAATCGACCACCATCAGATTAAATGGTGGAAGTGGCATGAGGGGCTAAATAGCTTTCTCCTCCTGTTTTTCTCCTTTCCTCCTTTCAGGCCAGTTGGCTGAAAATCAGTTTTTGGGAAAATGCTTAAGAATCTAATTAAAATGGTAGAGTTAGCATGGTTTTAAGAAATGAAATTCATGTAAGGCAAATTTATTAGGGGTTTTTGAAGATGTGACTACCATATTAGGAATGAGCATATGGAGGATATTTAGATTTCCAGGACACAATGGATAAGGTGCCATCCAAAACTCTGTTAAGTAATAATAAACACTCATTATTTGCAGTAGTATATAAGACTGCATTATGCTCTGTTTTGTACCTCCAAGACATAAAACAAATCAAAAGAAAAATATGGAGAGATCAGGAGAATGTATACACTTCATTCCTTTGCTTTAATGAGGTGCGCAGATATGGCACGGTGGCGTGATGATGCATGTTGTTCACGCATTTTTACATGTAACCAGTAATGAATTATGTAAACAATAAAGAATACTTAATCAAACAATATATTTACAATATTACTCAAATATTACTGAAGTGTTAAATACATAATACTCCTCCCTGTTTAACTATAAACTCCAACTCAATATAGAAGGCAAGTCAACTCAAAAGGGGTGGGGGTTACTCTGGCAGGTGATACTTATGATTGTGAAACAAATTCAGGTTCTGGGTCCTCTGAAACATCCTCCGGTTTTGGATCCTCCTCTGTGGTGGTTGTAGGAGTTGTATCTGGGACTGCAGGAAGTGGTTCTAACAACTCTGGATACCTTTCTTCTCTACTAATTGACACTGATCTCCTCAACTGATCAATGTGTCGTTCTTCAGATGACATCAGACACAATCTCCACTATGTAGGAGTGTAGTCCATTTCTGTCCTTAATCTCTCCACTTTAAATCACCTCTGTAGTCCCTTGCCAGTACTGCTTGTCCAGGAGTGAAATATCAAACCTCCTTTTTTGAAGAACCCTCAGTTTCTCTCAGCTGTTTGTCTCGCATACTCTTTCTGAAATGGGGTTTGAGAAGATCCAAGTGTGAGCACGAGGGACAGCCCAGGAACAAAATGGCTGGTGAGTTGCTGGTTGTGGACTGTGCTGCATTGTGATGTGCCAGGAGGAAATTGGCGAGCTTTTGATTCATGTCAGTAACACGAGAAAATCTGCAGATGCTGGAATGAAGGAACTCAGTAGGTGAAACGGCATCTATGGAGAATGTACAGTCAACGTTTCAGTCCAAGACCCTTCATCAGGACCTTCATTCATGTCTTACTTGTTAGCCTCACCATTAAAAATGACGTTATCCAGGTAACACTGACTGCCTGGGTAGCTTTGTGTCACCTGGCCCATAGCTTTCTGTCCGAGTGCAGGTGCAGATGCTACTCCAACAATGAGCTTTATAAAGCAATAAAGCCCTTTGTGGGTCTTTATGGCAAAAAACGCTTTGGACTCTTCTTTCATCTCTATCTGTAGATTGGCTTCAGCTAAGTCCACTTTCCTAAAGTGTTTCCCTCCAGAAAGGTTTCCAAAGGTATCTTCTATCCTGGGAAGAAGGCATTGATCTACTTTCAGTACTGCGAAGATGGTGACCTTAAAGTCACCATAGATCCTGACTGATCCATCTTCCTTGGCTACTGGGACCACTGGTGTTGCTCAAGGGCTCCACTCAACCTTGGAAAGCATTCCTTCAGCCTCCATGTGATCTAGCTCACTAGTTACTTTATCATGGATGATATAAGGAACTGGAAGGGCTTTGTAAAACTTGGGTGTGGCATTTTCATTTAACACTCTTTTACCCATGATATGTTTGAGATTTCCAATGCCATCATTGAACTCACCTGTGGCATCTAAAGTACCTTTCTTAATTTGCTTTCAGTTGACTCTATTGCAGGGGATGTGGCTTGAAAATAGTAGGTGGATCTCCAATCAAGTCGTAGTTGTCTTAGCCGCTCATGACCCGTCAATGCTGGCCCTCCTGTTTTTGCCACATAAAAGCCCAATGTGGCTAGTTGTAGTTCACGGTTATAAATGTCATTCCCACAGGAGTAATTTTTTCTCCGGTAGAGGGTCATGGTTGGATATTTGCAGGTTTCAGTTCAATGTCTTTGAAACTCATTTTGTGGAATGACTGAAACAGCCGAGCCAGTGTCCAATTTCATTTTAATTAATTTGCTGTTCTCTTCTGGTGTAAGCCATATTGCTTGTTGCTTAGTTTTCAAATTGTAGATCTCAAGGCTACCTATTCCTGTCACTTTCATCATCATCAGATTTTTTTTATTCACAACATGCAGATTAGTGCTCACTTTGAAGTTGTAACTTGACATTTTATCATTTTCTCTTCACTGTGCAGTCTATTTTTTTTGTCTGATTGACATGCTATTTGTATGTGTCCTACTTTTTTCCCGCATTTTCTGCAAATTTTGCCTGTAAACCTGCATTGGTCTGGTGTATGTGAGGCCCTGCCACAATAGTAACATAATTTGTTCGGCCAGGCCAGATTTTGTTTAGGAGATGCAATGTTTGTTCACACTCACTTTCAATCCTGACTGTAACTCAATTGCATCACTGACTGCTGTTTCCATTGATTCAGCTATTTCCATTACTCTTTTAAGTGTGAGTTGTGCCTTAGTTAGGAGCCATTTTTGAATGCTTTCTTGTAAGATTCCACAAACTAAAAGATCTTTCAGTGCATCATTAAGCTCCTCACTGAACTGACAATGCTGAGACAATCTCTTCAAATCAGCTACATAAGCTGAAATGGAATCCCCCTTCTTTTGATTCTACTTATGAAACTTAAAGCATTTTGCAATCAACATTGGTTTTAGTTCTACACTTTGTAAATATTCCTGCATTATTTTCCTGATATCAGCAAAGTTAATTTTGATTGGTTTGGCTGGAGCAGTTAAACTTCAAAGGAAACTGTATGCTTTTCTACCCAATAGACTCAGCAAACTGGCTTTTACTTTTCATTTTCATTTGCATTAAAGAATTACTCATTTTGTTCAATTTATAACAGCCAGTTAGCTTTTGTGCAGTTGAAACCATCTATCTTTCCAATGTTGCCAGCCATGTCTACTTTTTTAAATTTATGATTATTATCACCCAGTACTCACAGTTTAGAACTTGTGAATTTGTCTGTTTTCTGTCTTTTTTAACAATGTATTTCTCCCCTTTTGAAGAATATGTGCTATAATTCTCTTTTAACTCAAACGTCTCATTGCACTTTTTAAAAACTCAAGAACATTTCACTGTGCCTTTTTTAAAACTCGGACGTCTCAACAGATAAGTTTGTTTATAGCTTCCTCATCGGCACTGTTATGTTTTGTACCTTCAAAAATTAAAACTAATTGAAAGAAAAACACAGGGAAACTGGAAGTATGTGTATCCTTTTCTCCTTTACTTTAGTGAGGCGCGCAATTATGATGTGGCGGTGTGATAATTTTTGCCATTCACATACTTTTACATGTAACCTGTAATGAATTATGTAAACAACAAAGAATGCTAATCAGCAATATATTTACTATATTATTCAAATATTGCTGAAATATTAAGTGCACAATATGTTAAGGATTAGTTAACAGAGAGAGAGAGCAAGAAAGAAAGTGAGAAAGAAAGAGAGAGAAAGTGAGAAAGTGAGAGAGCATAGGGATGCTCTCAAGTTTGTTAAGTTTGTAGTTGCATAGATTAATGCTGGAGCCTCAGATAGTTTGAATCTTTACAATAATAAAAACACATTTGATGGAGTACAAATTCAAGTGGAGAGAGAGTTGTCTGGAGACTGCTAATGTGCATAGTTAGTAAAGTGATTGAAGAAGAAGATGCCAGGTTGAATATAATGTCAGAAAATAAACAGGGAGAATAGAAGAAACAGACTGTTTTAAAAATATAGAGTAACTAATAAATGTTGAAATTCAGAGAGGCTTTGGTTATCTCAAACATCAATTACAGAAATTTAATTTTCGAGTGCAGTAACCAATTAGGAACTCAAATTGCATGTTGCATTTTATTGTAAGCAGATGGAGGAATTCTTGGTGCACCAGCAGTAAGCTTTGGTGAGACCACACTTGGAATGTGATGATACAGTGTTGGCCACATCTTCAAATCAGCATGTATTTGCCTTGAAGGCTTGTAAAGAAAGTTTACTAAGTTAAATCCTGGAATGGCAGCACTACCATGAGGAAAGATGGGGAGTAGCTTTGTATTTTCTGTTTAGAAGAATGAGTCTACATAGAAACACTGGATACTGAAAGTTTGTTTTCCATGGTCGAGGACTTTAGGCAAAGATTTGGGATACTTAAGACCAGGGGCAGGAAGTATTTCTTCACTCACAGGACAATGAATCTTTGGAGCTCCCTTCCCAGTAAATGCTAAGGTGTTGAGTGTACTGTATGTATTTTTGAAATTGATAAACATTTGGAATTCATAGTAATTGAGGATTTGGAGTTCAGCAAGAAAGGGCGTTGAGGTACTTCAATCAGGCGAGTGTCTGAGCAGACTTGAGGGATACTGTAGTCTGTTGCTGTTTTTATTCATAATGTGTCTAAGATCATAGAAATATAAACATCTGACTTACATTGGTAATGCTGTGCAAACACCACTTTAGAAGATTTTCTTCTATATTTAATATATAATTATTAGGTTTAATATGTTACAAATATTATTCAAAGTTTTAAGCTTATCAGTTTACAGTCAGTACGGAAGATGAGAAATAGAAAAGGGATATTGAAGGCATATTGCAGAAGTTCATTGAATTAGTCATCTATATTTCTTTAGGGTTTAATTAATGCAATAATATGGAGACTTTTTGTTGGTAAGATTGGCAAGATATGAACCTATTTGGTTGTGGCTTTTAGATTTCTGATGATGTAATATGAGCCAGCCTGTTAAAAGTGTTACAAAAACTACAAGTAAATTAAATAAGATGATGAAATGTGCTAAATATATATTTTTTTCTTCACAGCTGCAT
This sequence comes from Hemitrygon akajei, assembly GCF_048418815.1. Taxonomy (NCBI): domain Eukaryota; kingdom Metazoa; phylum Chordata; class Chondrichthyes; order Myliobatiformes; family Dasyatidae; genus Hemitrygon; species Hemitrygon akajei. The sequence continues at coordinate 51,448,100 of NC_133138.1, forward strand.
TAGGGCTTTCCTATCATGCTTCAGTCAGTTAAGATGACGTGTTTGTGAAGCTGCTGGAAATAGGTTATTATATTCAGTCTTGAGTACTTAATTTCAACAAGATTTTTGAGACTGTAGAGATGTTACAGCATGTATTCACTAGTGTTATCATTGAAATAAAATTCAATTATGAGGAAAATGAGAGAAATTAGAAAAAAGAAGTTAAAGCATTCATTTTGATGTTTTTAAAATCACAGGAAGTTAATGAGCAATGAAAGGAGAAATTCAGAGTTTTGTTTCACAGGGTTGCTATTGCAATTAATTTTTGAAGCAGAGATGATAAAACTTGATGAAGGAGGTTAATATTTCAAAAAGTTAAATTGGAAAGGATAGGTGATTGGAACCATGTTGGTGAGTTTATTTGGGAGAAGGCAAAAATGCTTCTAAGGTGCTTTAATTTTAATGCAAATAATAATATAAGACAAAATACATTGTAAAGTTGATTCTGATTGGGCACTTTACAAGATATTTTCATAGTTTACTATTTCTTTTGCATGTTTGTTGATAGTAAAAAGAGGTGTTTTACTTTGTTTCTCAAAAGAAAATGTAGTTGAACATTTAGGAAAAATGCGATCACACTATACCATGCTTTAGGATGAAATAAACCAACATAAAAAGGATGAAAATCAGACTAAAAGAGCTGAGAGACTAAGAAGAGGATCTAGAAAGGTAAAATAGGCAAGAATTGTGGCAAATAGTAATGTGAAACAGCAGTTGAATACTCTTTACTTGCTGGAAAAGCACAGTCCTTTGAAAGGAAAGAGTAAATGGATATTAATCAGATTCCAATTCCATTTATTGATTCAGGTACTAGTTTTGACTTGAGGAAAAGCACACAACCAGAAACCCTCATTACCAACAAGAATAATAGGGAATTCTGGTGGTTTTGCCCACAAAGAGGTAAGAATATGAAACTCACTATCACAAGGAGTGCTTGAAGCAAAGAGTACAGATGTATTTAAGGGGAATTTGAACAAGTATATAAGGAGAAAAGGAATAGGGGATTACACTGATCTTTAGATGAAGAAAGACAGGAGGAGGCTTGAAAGTAGCTCAGCTATTGGTATAACATTCCCCACCATCAAGGACATCTTCAAGATGCAGTGCATCAAGCAGGTGGCATTGATTATTGAGGACCCTCACCATCTGGACATGCACTCTTCTCTTTACTACAGTTAGCGAGGAGGCACAGGAGGCTGAAGACCCACACTCAGCAATTCAGAAAAAGCTACTTCCCCTCTACTATCAGATTTCTGAATGGTCCAAGAACCCATTATTCCTTTTGTACTTATTTATTGTGTGATTTATAATTTATGTATTTGCACTGTACTGCTGCTGCAAAGCAACAAATTTCACACCATGTAAGACAGTGATAATAAACCCGAATCTGATTCTGATAAATGGACGGGTAGGGTCAAGTGGTCTATTTCTGTGATGTATATCCTGTGTAATCTGTGTAAAATTAAAAAAAAAACTGTTCATATGAACAATATTCAGATGTTACTAGCATTATATAAAAATGTTCATGTTGTCGAGCTATCATTATCCTGCTTACCCTCCATAAATAAGTTGTTTTTTGAGTGTTCATTGTCACAGGGTTTTCATGCAGGTTAATTGTTTCTTAATTAAAATGTTACTTTTAGAATTTGAACCTATGATATTTGGCTGCAATGATAATGGAATTCTGTGTCATATACATTTTGAGCTTGGGTATAAATGCTTTCTACCGTATGCAACCCATTCATTGTTAATTATTTAATGTGTGATATAAAACCCATTTATTATTTTCAATTCAAAAATACAACTCAGCTTTATTATTACAATATGTATTACACTGTTGTTGGATGTGGTCAATTGATGAATGTGTTCAATTACATAACTTCTTTTGCTAGCTTTTTATTGGTATGCAGTATAATACATATCAGGTAAATTGCTTCTGTTTAATCTATTACATTTAAGGTTATACCATGTCAAAGAAAATATTGTTATACACATTATTTTGAGCAGAGGAAATTATTTTATACTTACTTTTTAAATGTAAAAATAAAGAAGCTATTTTATTTAGAAAATGAAAATTACATTTTAAAAAATATTTGGTTCAGCTTTTAAAATTTGTACTGTATGTAACTTAGAGAAAAAATCAAATATAATTATGTGAAAACATTCACAAAAAATAATTTCAGAGTGTATTTCAATTCATTCATGTATTCTGCAGCTTTTGTATTTGAACAAGGATAAGACTTCCCACATGATTGCTGACCATAAATCTTTCATTGCAACAGGCTTTTTCTGTGTATTTACTATGGGCATTTGAAACCAATATTGATCTTGTCTGTACCCCTTATGACCGTGTAAGTGCTATTGCTTTCAGACATAATCATCATTATTTTTACCATGCCCTTTTGACTTTCAGGCTTGCAATAAGATGTTACCCACTTAAATCTTGCAGCAGAATTGAAATGATAATGACTTCCAATTACTCTGAAATTTAACTGCATTATTTTAAAATACTCACTAGCAACATACAAGTACAGGAGAATTATAAATGAGAAAACCTAAATAAGCTATTAAGTGGTGCTTGATTTTTAATTAACATACCAAACGATTTCTTCAAAGAAACCAAATCATTTTTTCAGTCCTGATGACGGGTCATGGCCCAAAATGTCAACTGTTCATTTACCTCCATAGCTGTTGTCTGAACTAGTGAGTTCCTCCATCATTTTGTGTATCGCTCTATGTTTCTGGCGACAGCAGAGTATCTTGTGTTGCAAAGAAAAATATTGTGTTAAGTAATTGTTCCTTCTCTTGCTAAGAATTAATAATCAACTTCTCTGTATTGTAGAAACACTGAATAATGTGTTACTGTACAGTTATGTCACAAGTTTCTCTGAAATTTATTTTCCCCATTAATACACTGTGGTTTTCTGGAAAAAAGTGTTAAAATTGGCTGTCAAACATTTGAGAAGATTACATAATTTATCATATAATGTACTGTTTAATGCTTTTTAGGGTCATCCCATTTGTTGTGTTTGAATAGCTGAGCATTGATCTATGGTGGCACTAACATTGCATAACCTCAGAGTCATTGAGACAGAATCTTTAATTGTGAGAATAAGAATCAAATCATTTATCAACTTAGAATATTCTTTGATCTCACAGAGAAATAAGTTCATAGTATTCCCAGAAGCTTTAGGTCTGCCATCTTACTGCTTTATTTTGTATGCAAATTTTGTCTTTTTGATAGTGAGAAAAGGGAGGTCTGCTGTATGAGATTGCTGTCTTCATTGACTATATTTTTCTTTGAGTTTAATATTTCCTCAAAAATTAAAAGAACAAAATTTGTTTGTAAAACCAGTGAATGAATGAAACCAAACTATATTTACCCATATTTCTGTGTTGTTACTCTTCAGCATTTTTCAAAAAGGCTGGAATAAATAGGATGCTGAAGCATGGTCACTTTTGCCAGTGACAAAGAAAAGCAATGGAAAGAGAACAGAACAAGAGGGCGGAAATTATATTCAAAAAGGAAAGGGGAATGTTATTGGAGGCATACGTTCTCTGTCAAATGGGCATTATTTTGTGCGGCATACTATCACAGAGTAATTAGTGCTGCTTTCAGTCTACTGAGCATTAATGCATTGTGAAAAATCATGCAAAATTCGTATTCACTAGTTTCTAACCATTATCCATAAAAATTAAATAATAAAAATGAAAATCGTGTAACAGAGTGGTTCCATGAAACCGAGCTCCCATTAATCAGTCGCAAATACAAAATTTGCATACAAAACAAAGTAGCAATATCAAAGTTAACAAAAAAACTCCCTAAGTCTTCACTTCTAAAATAAATGATGTTCAATGTACAGAGCAAGTTAAATGGCTTTGCAAGAATTGCAGGGCTTCCCCTGGTACAGGTGGCAACTCCATATGTATCTCCTTGGGTGTACTGCATGTTACCTCCTCCTTCTAGAACTAAAAAGATTCCCATCTGGTGTTTAACAAAAATAAAAAAAAGTAATTTTTTTCAGATCAGTGCCTGCTATCCTGGAACAGGTTATTCTTGTTTTTATTCTGTGGCAGTCTATGTTATTTAAGGTTGAATGGCCAATAAATCCAAAGCTGTAGTGTGGGACTGCTTCTTTTCACATTATATGTCAGCGTTTTGGATGTCAGAATTGATGGCTTCGTGGCCAAGTTTGCGGACGATACGAAGATAGGTGGAGGTAGAATTACAGTGGAGTAAAGGGAATTACAGAGGCATGAGAGAGGAGCTGGCCAAAGTTTATTGGAAGGGAACACTATTAGGGATAGTGGCAGAACTGCCACGGCTGGAGTTTCTGGGGTGAAATTCAGAAAGTGCAGGATAGATGCAATGCAACGATGAAGGGGAGGATGAGGTAACTGTGCCTGACAATGGAAGTCAAAGACAGCATAAAAGAAAAAGAGATGGCATATTATACATATAGCAAAAAATTAGTGGGAAGTTAGAGGATTGGGAAGCTTTTAAAAGCAGGCAAAATGCGTAAGGAGAGAAAGGATGAAATATGATGATATGCTAGCAGGATATCAAAAGTTTTCTCATATTATAGTGAAAAGAGTAAAAGAGAGTTGAGAGTGGATATTGGAATGCTGGAAAACTATGCTGGAGAGGTAGTAATGGGGAGTGGGGACAAAGAAATATTGGATGAATTTATTTTGAGACAGTCTTCACTGTGGAAGACGTGAGCAGTATGCTAGAAATTTAAGAGTATTAGGGGTTGAAGTGAGTATAATTACTATTATGAAGGAGAAGGTGCTGAGGAAGCTGAAAGTTCTGAAGGTAACCTGGACCAGATGGACTACGTCCCAGTGATCTTTCAAGAATCACTGTATTTTGGAATGGTTCCGGAGGACTGGAAAATTGGAAATGTCACTCTACTCTTTAAGAAGGGAGGGAGGCCGAAGAAAGGAAATTCCATTCAAGTTAGTCTGACTCCAGTGGTGTGGAAGATGTTGGAGTCCATTATTAAGGATAAAGATTTGGGATACTTGGAGGGACATGATAAAGTAGGCCAAAGTCAGCATGGTTTCCTTAAGGGGAAATGATGCCTGACAACTGTGTTGGAATTCTTTGAGGAAATAACAGGCAGGATAGACAAGCAGGATATGATAGGCCTAGTGGCTGTTGTTTACTTGGATTTTCTTAAGGCCTTTGACAAGGTGTTGCACATGAGGCTGCTTAACAAGATAAGAACCCATGGTATTACAGGACAGATCCCAGCAAGGATAAAAGATTGGCTGACTGGTAGGAGGCAAAGAGTCGGAATAAAGGGGATCTTTTCTGGTTGGCGGCTGTTCACTAGTGGCATTCCGCAGGGATTGGTATTGGGACTGCTTCTTTTCACACTACATATAACTGATTTGGATGACAGAATTGGTAGTTTAGTGGCCAAGTTTGCAGATGATACAAAGATAGGTGAATGGGCAGGTGGTGCTGAGGAAGCAGGGAGTCTGCAGAAGGACTTTGACAATTTGGAGAAGGACAAAGAAGTGGCAGATAGAATATTGTGTAGGAAAGTGTATGGTCTTGCACTTTGCTAGAAGGAATAAAGGTATAGGCTATTTTGTACAGGGGGGGGGGGAAGATAAAAAAAAATCAGAAGTTCAAAGGGACCTGGGAGTCCTTGTGCTGGATTCCCTAAAGGTTAACTTGAAGTTTGAGTCAGTGGTAAGGAAGGCAAATGCAATATTAACATTCATTTTGAGAGGACTAGAATATTAGAGCAAGGGTGTGATGAGGATTTATGAGGCATTGGTAAGACCGCACTTGGGAGTATTTTGAGTAGACTAGATGGGCCATGTGGCCTAATTCTGCTCCTATATCTTATGGTCTTATAAATAAGTAGAAAATGGAGGAGGAGGAAGGAGAGAATGAAGAAGGAGGCATGAAGCAAATAAACCTCACTTTACTGCCAGGTGGTATGTAACTTGCTGATGTGTATGATGCTGCAAATCTCTATTCATCACCTGCCTTGCACAGTTTACAAATGAGTCCCATGCCTAACCTCAGTGCCTGTTTCAGTGCTCCTTTGTCTGTTTTACTGTGTTGGTGAAAATTGTTCCATGGAAACGTCTGCAGTCGGTAGTGCAGGATGACTCTTCTTCAGCTCTGTGGTGAAAAGCTCTGTCTGGGAATTGCGTCAACTTGTATATCGGCAAACAGGGAATATCAAGGCAACTAGTTGCATCTGGAGAGTAGAAGATTGAATGAGTGCTGTATTCTTAAAGAGTCATCAGGTTCCTGCTCCATGGAAGTACAGTCAGGGTGTTGCCTCTGAAATCCCAGTAATCTGAAGTATGATCACTGCAGTTCCATGACATTCTAAGTGTGCTTTTAGAAACCAAAATCCACAGCCCTGATGGGACTAGTCTGAGGATGTCTGGCAATGTGTTGAGCTTACATGGCAGTAGACTGAGCTTATGCTATAGTACTGATGACACATTAGATCATTACTGTTGGTGCTGCCAATGTCTTCAGGGTCCACGTAGAGCTGGCCATTACTTCTTTCCTGGAAAGATTAGGTCCATATTCTGGGCAGAGCTTTGTGCAAAGCTGGCGCTGGATTTCTTCACACGCTTCTCGATAATGAATGCAGACTTTGCAGCAGGCAGGCCTGCTAACGCAAAAAACAATGCTATTCCATTTTCTGCTCTACGATGTTTTGATCTGATTCTGAGAAGTGGAATGCATATGTGATAAGTTTCTCTGGTGAGCTGGCATCTGTACTATCTTCCTGAGCCTGGTTTCTTGCCACGTGAAATCTCATCTCCCATTTGTCCTTTTGAGTGGTGCCGAGTGTTGGTCATCTGAGTTGTTCCCTCAAGTTTCTGTGAGCAGGCTCCCCTTTTATTATCTGAAAGGAGAAAGACAAAAGGGTAAAGCAATGAGATAAGAAATGAGGTGAATACTGAGAGTATTCTCAACTTTTAAGTGTGTGGGAAGTAAATGGGAAGGAAGACTGGGTATAAGAATAATATTATCATCAATTTAGCATTGCAAGTGGCATGCAGCGGATGACATACTGGCCTTTATTGCAAGGAGATTGGAGTTTGGAAATACTATTGCGATGACACAGGAGGTTGGTTAGGCTACATCTGGGCTGCCATGCACAGTTTTAGTCCTATTATTTAAGAAAGGATATGCTGTCATTGGAGCCAGTCCAAAAGAGAATCCTGAGGTTAATTGCTGGAATGAAGGGGGTTGATCTGTCACCAGCAGCTAGAGAAGTAGATCTGTATTCTTTTGAATTAGCAAGATTGAGCCTTGATTTTATTGAAATGTATAAGATCCCATCGCATCTGTTTACTTCTTAGATTAGACTGTTTAATTGTTAGTTCCTTTGCAATTTAACAATTAATTATCTACTTGTATTTTAAGTAGTTCTTGTATGCATGTAACACTTGAATATGCCTATAAAGTGTAATTCTGGAAAACTCTGGGAGCTTCTTTGTTCTGCTTTGAATAAGTGCTTTCTCAATGGTTAATGTGATTCTGCAGTATTTGAGAAATAACTAATTGGTTATTAGTTATTGGTTATTTAAATTGGTTAATTCTTATCTATAAGAATGGAGTTTTTCCTCATCTCTGTGGGTATAAAATAGCTGAGCATGAAGCAATGCCATGTTAATCTTCTTAACGTCCTTAATCTTAGCTTTCTCTTCAGTAGTAGTCACCTATCATGGTCTGTTCAACTTTCCTCTGTTCTATCAACTCTTAATAAAACAATCGTGAAGCAACAAGTTTTGTGACTCTTTACTGACTTCTAGAAGAACCTTGGATCAAAAACATTAGAATCCAATAAACCCAGAAGGGACATGACAAAGTACGTGTCAAAATGTTTCTGTTAGTGGAACAATCTCAAATGAGGTGACGTAGTTGCAAGGTAAGGAGGTTGCGTGGGAGTAAGTTTTCGTAGAGACGAGTGGATTCCTGGAACTCTCTGTTGTGGAGTATCGTGGAAGACAGGATACCGAAAGTATAGTGGCTTCTGGTTAATTAGTCAATCAGTTAATCAGTGCAGCTGGTTTTTTGGGACAACTCTTAAAGAACAAAAACTAATAGAGAAAACCACAGGAATATCCTTCAATTATTTGGGACATTATGCCGCTTCACTGGAACAGGAGACTGTTGCTGAACAGGTTCTAACTAGCATCAGTTGAGTGAACTTGTGTGGCCATTGGACACGACATTGTGCTTAGATGTGAACAGTTTTTAAATAGCATTAGTTCCATGTGTTTCTGTTCAAAGAGCAGTGAGTTTTTGTTATTGATAGTTGGAAAGAAATAAGCAGAATGCCAATTTAGAATTGTTTTGCTTGCTGTGGTTTTAAGCATTCAGGCTTGGAAATGCCAGAGCTACCCAGGAGTGAAAATGAAATGATTTCACTACTTCAACAAATTAGGAGCTACAAAGAATTTGAAGGTATCAACAATCATCTTGAATATTAGAATGAAAATGAAGATTTGGATGATGCAATTGTCGAAAGCTTTGTATGAAGTCATTCGATTATCTGCACGAGGCATTTGCACTAATTTGAAGTCAATCAAAAGAACACAGCAGCATGTTAGTTGTGTGTCATATTCAACGATGACAGTGAAACCTGTGCCGGACAATTATCAAAGTGGAAAAGCTGCCACACTGGAACAGTTCCACTCTCTTGACCTTGCAAGTCCAAGTCCAGTGTCATGAGTAGTTGTCACAAATTGGGGTCTTCCTTGGCTGTAGTGGATAAATATGACATCTTCTGTGCCTTATCATTCCCTTTGCTCTCCATGAAGCATTGAAGAACCACCTTCTTGCCGTTGGATGTCACTGTTGATCTCCTCTGCCCAGTCCGCTTGAGCTGATTTTGCATGTCAGGACGGGCATGTCCCTATCTCACTGGAGGAAGACGTCTGCCTGTTACCTGTACTTGGTTTAGCCCACCTGTTGAAGCGATGTACTGGAATGTGGCCACTGTCGCATGCAAACAGCTAGTTGGAGCCACAAGTGAGAGCTGAGTGTCTTCTGAGTACCAAAGGTGAGTGAGCAGCCCCAGAATGGACACAACAACCCCCTTCACTCCCTGGACACCCAATACATGGCAGCGTACATTGGATGAATTGCTCCGTTGATAACAATGTAAGCAACTAATACACAGTTTTATCGTACTATAGTAGTATTGGTAGTGTTCCAATTTGTTCTGTATTTCATTTATATACTTAATTTGTTACTGAGTTTACTGTGAGGAAAGTCAGTCAATATATTAAATGGTAAAAAATAGATTCAGACTGCATAAGAAAGTTAACTATAAGGTACAAGGGGTGTTTGGTAAGTTTGTGGCCTAAGGTAGAAGGAGTCAATTTTAGAAAACCTAGCACATTTATTTTTCAACATAATCCCCTCCTACAATTACACACTCAGTCCAGTGGTTATGGAGCATACGGATCCCTTCTTTGTAGAGGTCGGCGTCTTGGACCTCCAGAAGTGGTCGACAGCATGGGGTGATTGATAAGTTCATGGCCTAAGGTAGGAGGAGATGAGTTATTAACTTCAAACTTTCTGCATTTTCACTCAAAGAGTTGAACTGCATGTGCATGTAATGAGAGCTGCATAACTCATCTGCTTCTACCTTAGGCCACAAACTTATCAATCTCCCCTGCTGTGGACCACTTCTACAAAGAAGGGATCCATATGCTCCACGACCGCTGGACTAAGTGTGTACACGTAGGAGGGGATTATGTTGAAAAATAAATGTGCGAGGTTTTCTAAAATTGACTCCTTCTACCTTAGGCCAATAACTTACCAATCACCCCTCCTATATATAGTGTAGCAAACAGAATAAAGTGAAAAAATGCTTTTGAATTATTTCATAATCAGGAAAACAGGAAAAAAGACTTCTAGCTAGCAGATGTATTTGGATAATTTAGTTACAGATGTGTTAATAATAGTAAAGAATAATCATGAAAATTCTAATTCTTTCTGAAGCAATCGCACCATTGAACATATCTTTACCTCCCCAAACCACTCCACTTCCAGCAGAGATCACTCCCTCTGTGATTCCCTTGTCCATTTGTCCTTCCCCACTAATCTTCCTCCAGGCACTTAGGCTGCAGTGGCCTAAGTGTTGCACCTGTCCATACACCTCCTCACTGACCTCCATTCAGGCCCCCAAACAGTCCTTCCAGGTGAGGCAACACTTCACCTGTGAATATGCTGGGGTTGTCTATTGTGTCCAGTGCTCTCGATGCAGCCTCCTCTACATTTGAGACCCATTGTAAATTGGGCAACTGCTTCATTGGAGCACCTCTGCTATCCGCCACAAGTGAAAATTTCAAGTAGCCAAGTATTTTAATTCTGATGTGTCAGTGCATGGTCCCCTTTTATGTCAAGATGAGGCCACATTCAGAGTGAAAGAGCAACATCTTATATTCCAACTGGGTAGCCTCCAACCTGATAGCATGAATATAGATTTCTCCTTCTAGTTAAAAAAAATCTCTCCCCTTCCACTATTCCCCACTCTGACCTTTTATCTCTTCTCACTTGCCTATCACTTGCCCCCTGGGTTCTCTCCTCCTTCCCTTTCTCCTATGGTTCACTCGTCTCTCCTATCAGATTCCTTCTCCAGCCCTTTACCTTTCCAACCCACCTGGCTTCACCAATCTCCTTCCAGCTAGCCTCCTTCCCCTCCCCCCACCTTTTTATACTGGCACCTTCCCCCTTCTAAGAAGGGTCTCGGCCTGAAACGTCGACTGTTTAGTCATTTCCATAGATGCTGCCTGACCTGCTGAGTGTTGCTTTGGAAATTCTAATGATTTGTGTAATGTGTTAGATACAATTTTCTAAATCGGTATATTGAGAAGGAATACTGATTTGGATCTAGAATTGAAGAGTGATAATGGGTCAATTAATAATCCTTGGAGGAGTGATCATAATGTAGCAAACTGTTTTATAAAGTATGTAAGTGATTTGTTTCCATTTAAAAGAAGGCTCTTAAATCTTGGAGGTCTAAGGGATTTCCAAAGAAATGGAAAGGAAAAGATGAATAACTTAGCATGACAGCCCATAATTTTAGAATAGCTAAAGTTAAAATGGCTCCCTAGCTGACTAAGGTAGGAGAAAATACATTGGGGAATAAGCAAAAGGCAAAGTAATTAAATTAATATTTTGTGTCTATGTTAAGGGAGGAAAGCCTCGAAGTACAACATATAGTGAGAACATCTATAAAAAATATCTATAGTGAGTGAAGCGTGGAAAGAAATTGAAAATGCGAAGAATCATACTGAAAAAGTTAGTGAGTCTGAAAATCAATAAGTTCCTAGGATCTTATAAACTATATCCTAACAATTTTGAAAGAAGTAGCTTTCAAGATGAAATGCATAAGTTGTCATCATTCCAGGTTAAAAAATCGTTCCCATCACTTAGCAAATAGCAAGGTGAGAGGGGGAGCGGGGACGAGGAGGGGAGAGAGGGAGTAGATAAAGAAAATAGGGAACTACTGACAATTATCCCGACACAAAATGTTTCAAAATGCTAGATTCTACTATTTTGAAGATGGAAATAGGGCGCTTAGTAAATAAATAGTAGTAATGGAATTGGGCACAGTGAATATGAATTTTCTATGAAATGGAAATTATATTTGACAAATTTAAAGTTTTTAGTTAGTGTAGCTTGCAGACAAAGTGAGAACGAGAACAAATCAATAAATATGGTGAATTTAAACTTTCAGACTTTGTTAAGGTATACAACCACCCATCCCATCAGGTCCCTCCTTCCTGTTACTTCCTGTCTAAGTGTTCACAAATCCGAGACTGGCCTTTTCAGGTGCCTGAACCTGCAGACTGAGTAATCTTTATCCTATGGAAATGCCTAAGAAGAGAAAATGATGGTGAGATGCCACTGAGAATTTTGCATGTAGGCCTGCTTTCCTCATCCATTGAAATATATATTGGCAGCAGCAGAAAGACCATGAAGGTTTTCCAGATTTAGTCCTAAAATGGGGCTTTTTGTATGAGAAGAAATTAAGCAGATTAGCCTGTATTCTCTAGAGTCCAGAAGAATGAAGGATGATCTCATTAAAATGTACAAGTTCCTTTGATGTTTGACAGCATAGGTGAATGGATAAATTTTTCTGGGTAAGTGTTCAAGATCACAGTCTCAATATGTGACTGCCCATTCAGGATTAAAAGGAGAAGAAATTTTACTTCACATGAAGTACTAGTTTGTTGGAATTCTATACCCGAGAGGGTTGTCAGGGCTCAGTTAACAATGCTGTTGGGTATTTTCAAGACAGAACTTGATAGCTATCTCAATATTATGGTAATTAAGAGCAGTAACATGGTGCAGAGACTAAAGGTCACCATGTTTGTATTGAATGATAGAGAATGCACAATGGACTGAATGATCACCCCCTGCTTCTGTTTCTTGTGTTCCTCTTGTATAGAACTAGAAGAAAAAAGGAAGACTATTAAGAAAAAAAAAGTTCCTGTTCTCTTTTTCCATGACTATTCTAACAAGGTCATGACCAAAAAAATTGCAAACTTCCTTTGGAGATAAAATAATGTCAGAGCAGGGATGATTGGGAGAAAATGTCCCCTTATGATGGAGTTCAGTAACATAAAACTAAAGCCTGAGGATGACTCTGTTCACAGGCTCCTTTGGATAGGAGGTTGAAAACGGAATGAGTAGAAACAGCAGTGGAAGGCTTTCTGAAGGAGGGATAAGGAAACAGTTAAGAATTATGTGGCTTTGGGAATCTGCAATTGCATGTAAGTAAAAGTGCTCGCTTAACATATTTACTGAAATTCTTTCACAAGACCATAGGTCCATAAGGCATAGGAGCAGAATTAGGCCATTCGGCCTATCAAGTTTGCTTTGCCATTCCATCATGGCTGAGTTTTTATCCTCTCAACCCCATTTTCCTGCCTTTTCCCCATAACCTTTGTTGCCCTGACTAAACAAAAACCTATCAATCTTCACTTTAAGTACTGTATATCCAATGACTTTCCCTCTACAGCTGCCTGTAGCAATGAATTTCCCATACTCACTACCCTCTGGCTAAAGAAATTCCTCCTCATCTCCATTCTAAATGGATATGCTTCTATTCTGAAGCCATGCCTTCTGGTCTTAGACTCCCCCACTATAAGAAAAATCCTCTCAGCATACACTCTATCTAGGTCTTTTAATACTCGATATGTTTCAATGAGTTCCCCTCTTATTCTTCTAAATTCCAGTGAGTACAGACCCAGAGCCATCAAATGCTTCTCAGACATTAACTGTTACATTCCCAGAATCGTTCTTGTGAACCTCCTCTGGACCCTCCAATGCCAACACATCTTTTCTTAGTTAAGGGGCCCAAAGTTGCTCATAATATTCCAATTGTGGTTTGACCAATGCCTTATACAGGTTCAACTTTGCTACATTTCAGAAAATAAGTAGTCCCTGGAAAATATACATTTTGTGGATATGCTCTATTCATACAGGGAATGTTTTGATTGTACAGCATACGTGATTAAACTAAAATAGTGGAAAGCAGACAGGAGGCAAGTTGTAGAGACAACCATAAAAATCTCAGTGTGGACATGAATGGAGCCTCGTTAGTGTAGAAATATCAGATAGAAATCTAAATTACCAGGCTACATCATCTTTGCAGAGGAAGATTTCACAAGTTTAACACATAATTGATTTTATTTAGCAAATAATTGGAAGAAGTGATGAAGATAGTTGATGAGAGTAGGGCAGTGGAAATTGCCTACATGGATTTTTCCAGGGCATTTGGCATGGTTGGCTGCTCCAGAAGATTAAGTCACTTGGATCCATGGTGAGTTGGTAAGTTGGATACAAAATTGCCTTGGTCATACAAGGCAGAAGGTGGTGGTGGAGGGTATTTTTCTGATTAGAGATAAATGATAATGATGGTCTACAAGAATCAGCGCTGGAATCTTTGTTGTTTGTAATATATATTCATGACTTGGATGAAAATACAGGTGGGCTAATTAGTATGTTTGTAGACAACTTGAAAATTGTGAAGTTGTGGATCATGATGAAGGTTGTCAAAGGGTACAACAGAATATAAATTAGTTGGAAAGTTCAACAGAGAAATAACAGATGAGTTTTATCCAGATATATGTGAGGTGCTGCTTTTAGAAGGTCAAAACTAAGAGGAAAATATACAGTAAGTAGCAGGACCCTCAGGAGCACTGGCGCATACATGAATCTTGGGGTTGAAGTCTAGAGCTGCTTGAAATTGGCAACTCAAGTGGATGGGGTGGTTGAAAGGTGTACGGTATACCTTTCTTTATCTGTTGCATAAAAGTTGGGAAGCTGTGTTGCAGCACTATAAAATTTTGTTCAGGCCACATTTGAAGTATTGTGTACAGTCTGGTTGTCACATTAAAGGGTGTTTTTGGTAAGTTTGTTGAAGGGTTTCTCCAGGATGTTGCCTAGATTGGAGTGCTTTTGTTATAAAGAGTTGTTGGACAAAGTTCGATTGGTTTCTCTACAGTGCCAAAGGCTGAATAGCAATGTGAGAGAAATGTATAAAATCAGGAAAAGCAAGGAGAGAGTAAATTGTCAGAATTTTTTTTTTCTGAGAGTGTAAATGTCAAATACTAGAGGGCAGAGCCTGAATGAGAGAGGAGAAAAGTTTAAAGGAACTGTGTGAATTAAAAACACAAAATGCTAGCAGAACTCAGCAGGCCAGACAGCATCTATGGGAGGAGGTAGTGACGACGTTTCGGGCCGAAGCCCTTCATCAGGAGCCCGAATCATTGTCACTACCTCCTCCCTTAGATGCTGTCTGGCCTGCTGAGTTCTGCCAGCATTTTGTGTTTTTTATTTATTTCCAGCATCTGCAGATTCACTCGTGTTGTGTGAATGAAGTTTTTTTTTTACACAGAGAATGGCAGGTGCCTGGATTGTGCTACCAGGGGAGGTGGTAAAACAGATTAGCAATGTTTATGAGGCATTTAGACATGTGCATGAACAGGCAAGGAATAGAAGTTTATAAACTATGTGCAGGCAGATAAGATTAGTTGGAAGATTTATTTAGATTGATATCGTAGACATGGTGGTCTGAAGGGGCTGGTCCTGTCCTCTTCTGTTTAATTTATGAATAAGCAGTCTGATGAGTGTCCAGTTTAGTGTGGGCAAACTTGTAAGATTCAGAGATTGATCTGGCCATATTGCTTGGCAGTTCACTGACTCCTCGTACAATGTGTGGCAGCAGTAAGAGAAAAACCTAGCTGCGTTGTAGTTTACATTGAAGGAGTAGATAGAGCAGAAATCCCAGAGGATGATCTGCCTGTGTGATATGTGTCTGATTACACAAATGACCATGAAGAAAGCAGAACCACTGACTTACGTTGCAAAAGCAAAGAACAGTTGGTATTTAGATTGCTGAGAACACTCAACACAGAAACCCTTCTCATTTCTGTTTTACTTGGATCTATGTCAAATCCTAAGAAGCACAGTGTAAGCATTCAACTTCTTTCCTCTGTGGTAAAAGACACTTCGAGTAAGTATGTGACACTTTGTGATGGAGTATATGAACAGATATTGATTCAGCAAGTTGCAGGATGACGTTGCAGTTTTTAGTGCTATCTTTCCAACTCATTGAAGAACTGTTGATAACCATAACCAGTTTATGTCTTACTAATTACCAGGTGAATTGGTGAGATTGATTGTTGTTGTTTTTTGTTGGAGAAGCAGGACTAAGTGATTTTAATTTCCATCTGGAGTCAGTGGTTTTTCAGGGTCAGGTACACTGTTCTCAATGGACTGACACAGACAGAGGAAGTAAGAAGGAATGTGTAAGAGCCTATACTACACTCTGTTCCCCACCATAACCCAAGAGGATATAAAATATATAAGGATATTGCAATCTTATATTCTTCTTGAGAGGAGATATGTATTCGAGGGTGAATAACAGAATCAGTAAGGAAACTGTGCTTGCTACCACATCCAGGAATCATCCATATGAGCTGCTATGTCTGTTGTTAAGTCATTTTAGCCATGCTTGGAAAATCCACTGTAGTGCAGCTTGTAGAACCGTTACCTCACCGTTCCACCAGCCCAAGTTCAACCCTGAGCCCCCAGCACTTCTGAGTTTGTATGTTCTCCCTATGACCACATGGGTTCCCTCTGGGTTCTTTGGTTTACACTTTTATCCTGAGTCATATAGGTGGATAGAATAATTGGTCCCTGTAAATTTCACCCTGCCTGTAGATACATAAGTGCTAGAAACTCATGAGAGTTGATGGCAATGTGGGAAGAACAAAGTGGGATCTTTGTAATTGGGTTCTTGATGGTTAGCATGGATTTTGTGGGCTGAAGAGCCTGTTTTCATGCTGTATGACTCCAAAACATCATAATAAATATTACACATACAATAAATATAATTTATCTATGACTCTATCCTTATAGTATCAGCCCAGCTGCAGTATGTGCATATATTTATCAATTGATTTTACAGAAGTCTTGTAAGATTTATCAAGTATAAATAAAGCAGTGAGAAAAAAAACAACCTGCTCTAGGGTATACTAAGATCAAAAGTGTCAGAGTTAGCTGCTTTGGGAACTCTTACAGCCAACTCTAACTTCCTCAGCAGGGGAGACTTCCATTCTATTTCTGAACAGTTTGTGTGTAACAGCATGGAAAGGGTACTGCATGTTAATGTTAGATATGTCAACGATATCACAAAACATTTTTCCTCAAGTTCCCCTCAGAAAGCCATGTTAAAAGATGAATTACTAACGATTGTTATTCCTTTGAGATTCTCACATCTCTCTGAAGGGACAGTCATTTTTCTGCATACTACTGGAGAGGAGCAGAGGATTTTTTCCCATTCCATTTTGTGTCTGTGTACACCGAAACTCCAGTGATTTAAAAAATGCTACACACTTCACAATGAGCTGCTTCCAGGTTATGTTTTGTTATATAACACACTGCAGAGTCTGAAGAATACTATCTTCATTTTCTTTTTGCACCTACTATCAGAGGATTAATTATGAGAAATTAAAAATGTTAAATTACATTATTGACAGTGGCAGATGAGACTAGGTGTTTGGTGTATGTGGATCTATAATGGTTTGATTTTAATTTCTTTTATTTTAAATTAAGCAAAGTATTATTTTTTTTTGAAGACAATAACCTCCTTATATAATCACACTGCATTGAAGGAGAATATCTAATCTAGCCTATTATGTGTAATGCACATATTTTGAAAATGCTTTACAATTAGTCTCTTTCTCCATATATTATTCCCCTTTGAAGATTAAGAAACCCCTCCTCCCTCCTTGGGTCAATTAGTTAAATCTGTTCCTTTAACAGCTATCTTCCTGCTAATGGAAAATTTCATCATCTAAGCTTTTTCAAAATCTCTGCTAGAGCTTTCATTAACATTCTTTGCCCTAATCCAGTATCATGCTTGCAACAATTTCACTCTTTGTATGATAGGATATTTATTGAGGAAAATGTCTTTCTCATAACGCACAAACACGAGAAAACATGGAGATGCTGGAAATCCAAAACACCATACACAAAATGCTGGAGGAACTCAGCAGGCCAGGCAGCATCTATGAAAAAGAGTAAACAGGTGACGTTTTGGGCCAAGACCCTTCATACTATGCTGTCCTTATTTAAATATTGATAATATCAGAGGAAGCAAGAGGTTAGTTTGGAGTATTCAGCTTGCAGTAGGACTCTTAATTCTGCATTTGTTATTGCTTTACCTTGTACCACCTCAATGCACTGTTGTAATGAATTGATCTGTATGAACAGTATGCATGCCAGGTTTTTCACTGCCCCTCCATACATGTGACCATAATAGACCAATTTAAGTTAACAGCATCTGATGAAAAATGTTCCTTCTGGTCAGAGACATATCTTGGAAGTTGTTTCAGATTAAATGGAACATGTTGTCTTCAGAAGGACTGTTGGCATAATAGAGCAAAACTACCGTAATTGTTTTGTGTCTAGTTAAATTCTTCAAGGGGCTTGACCAAGGGGAATGTAGTTGTGAGTAAAACTCAGTAGTTATATGACTAGGTAATTAGCATTACTTAGCTGCTTGAAGGTAGTTTTGTGAAGTCATTTATCATTTAGTTCTATACTTTTGTTTGGCTGATAGTTGACTGATGGTGATAAAGGATATCTTTTGAACTCCATTTTCTATTTAGTGGTTTCCTCCACACCGATTAGAAAAGAAAAGTCAGGTCTTTTTGGTGTCAACTAAAAGGTGTTCTTGTTGAATCAAGATTACAGGTTTCAAATGAAGATCAAGTACTTTTTAACATTTTCCTTTGCTTTAAATAATTGATTGCAGAGTTCAAATTTGTGAAATTGCAGCCATTTAAGAAATCAGGCATCCAGTCAAACATGAACAAACTGGATATGCTTCTACATATAAGCACAACAGTACTTGATGTGCAAGATGTGGACAATAATTTAAATAAAGCACTGATGGTTGTGGAATGCGTTCAACACTGGCCTTCCATCTCCAACAGCTACATTCAAGTCTAGCCTAGATAGGATCCACACCACGTCCTGCCTGCCCAAAAGCTGTAACTGTCCAAGTTTAAGAATGATTAATTCAATATTACCATTTTCAATACTGAATTATTTGTATTTTGCCATTGATTAATAATGCCATTAGATAGGTTTGGGATGGTTTCTGTAAGGTAGGAAGAAAATACCACTGTTGTGCAGCAGAGACAATATCTTGAATAGTTAATATTGTTAGAACCATAGACATAGAAGGCAGTTGTTTGGTCCTTGCTGATTTGCTGCCATGCATCCTGTTTCCCATTTTTCCATGTTCTGTTTTCAAGTACCAATCCAATTCTTGTTGAAGGCTGTGATTGAATTTGCCACCGTTGTGAAGTCCAACAATAAAATACAATGCATGAAAAAATATTTTCTGCTCTTGGCTTAATTTCTTTTCTTTTAAGTCTGGCTCCTCATCTTCTTGATCCTGCTTTCATTAGAAATGGTTTCTCCTTTTGTCACTGTTTCTGTGTGTTCTTAATTATGATCACATCCGTCACATCTGTCAATCTCCTTTGCTCAAAGGTACATCATTCCAGCTTATCCTTCATTTCCCTGAAGCACAAGTCCCTCATGTCTGGAAATCTTTTCTGCACCCTCTCCATGGGTTTCAGAACCTTCCTAAAATAAATCATTTAGCAGTTCAATATAAAATACCCACAATAAATGTAAATATTGCACTACTGAAAAGTGATATTTTACTAATATTTTTACACCTATGTTAAAGGATGTCATTGTACAATTTCACCAGAAACATTTATAAATTTTTCACAATTTTGAAAGAACCATTTTGTGCTTTTAGTGTGGTATAATGGTTATTTCGTCCTGACTGAGCTTGCCTTTGTTTTCTGCATACACAGATCTGTTGTGCATGGTTGAAGCAAGCCTAATAATTTTCCTTGACTTAACAGCCAATGTTTAACTTTGTTCATGAGTTTCTACACGGAAGGGAAATAGCAGCTGGCACCAATACTATCATGGACAAAAACATTCTGTAAGGGGATTGTAATATTATCAAGATGTTGTAGAAATTAAAGAAAGTACACTAGTGCTCAGAACATTGCAGACCCTTCACAGCTAACCTTGTATGAGAAAATTTTTAGCAAATTTTATTTGGGATATCTGCATGATCACAGGTAAAACAATAGATAAAAATAGACAAGGTATTCACAGTTCAGAACTATTAATTTACATAAGGGAAATAATTGCATGTTACATGAGTGAATTTAATCTGAAACACAAACTCCTGAATGTGAACTGGTGCTTAGAATACAAATATAGGCATCCCCCGCTTTACGAATGTTCGTTTTACGCCACTTCGCTTTTACAAAAGACCTACGGTAGTAACCTGTTTTCGCATTACAAAGAGGATTTTCGCTTTTATGAGAATTTTTCCCATATAAATTATGGTTCTTCACTTTACACCATTTCGGCTTAAGAAAGGTTTCATAGGAATGTTCTATCTTTGTTAAGGTGGCGGGGGGGGGGGGGGGGAGCACCTGTAGTTCACCTCCAGAAATGTGTTCTGGTTTTTCTCTGCAGATGATGTGAATTCGCAAGCCAGGCACGCATTAAGATGTCTGATGGTCATCTGCACTATTTGCCCTGCACTCAAAACTCAAATGCTCTAGACACCCGGTATACCCCTGCATCTGATGCTGCCAATCCCAGTGCTGTCAGTCCCTGTGTAATGCCTTAACCCCCACCAATGCCCCCGCTTTGTTGTGATGCATGGAAGAATGAAATTTACAAGGCATATGGAAAATCTGCTGGCTTATGTGGGTGGTCTCATGAATATCTTGTATATGTGCTGACAACACCAGCTAAAAAGGCACTTCCCCAAAATTGCCTTTTCAAGTCACGTCCTCTGTTTGTCAAATTAATTATATTTAATTAAGTCCATCCACCTCCGTTTAAAGAGTCAGAAATTCAGATAAATTACCTTAATGGCATTAGATCCTCCCTGTCTGATTTCCATGTACTCTGTGCATGCTTTTTATGGCTCATAAAATAAACTTCTAGCAGAACTGTAGTGGACACAGGATGAAATTTCAAAATTCAACATATATTTATTATCAAAGTAAATATATGTCATCATATATCACCCTGAGGTTCATTTTCTTGCAGGTATACTCAATAAATCCAAAAACCATAATAGAACCAAGGAAAGACCACACCAGCAGGACAGACAGCCAGTTTGTAAAAGACAACAAACTGCAAACACAAAAATAAAGGAAATAAATAAATAAATAAATAGATAAATAGATAAATAGATAAATAAGTAAGTAAGTAAGTAAGAGTACATGAGATCGAGGAGTCCTTGGAAGTAAGTCCATAGGTTGTTGGAACAGTTCAGTGATGGGGCAAATGAAATTGAGTGAACCCTCTGGTTCAAGAGCCTGATGGTTGAGGGGTAAAAACTGTTCCTGAACCTGGTGGTGTGAGTCCTATGGCTCTTGTACCTTCTGCCTGATGACAACAGTGAGAAGAGAGCATGACCTCGCTGGTGGGGGCCCTGATGATGGATGCTGCTTTCCTGAGACAATGCTCCATGTAGATATGCTCAAAGATGGGGAGGGTTTACCTGTGATAGGCTTGGCCATGTCCAGTACTTTTTGTAAGATCTTCCATTCAAGGGCATTGGTGTTTCCATACCAGGCAGTGGCACTCTCCACCACACATCTATAGAAGTTTGTCAAAGTTTTAGATGCCAAATCTTCGCAAACTTCTAAGGAAATAGAGGCACTGCCATGCTTTCTTTGTAATTGCACTTATGCGCTTGGCCCCAGGCCAGCTTCTCTGAAATGATAACACTGAGGAAATTAAAGTTGCTGACCCTCTCCACCTCTGATGCCCTGAGGAGGACTGGCTCCAGTTTCTTCCTCCTGAAGTCAATAATCAGCTTCTTGGTCTTGCTGACATTGAGTATGAGGTTGTTGTTTGGGCACCACTCAGCCAGATTTTCAACCTCCCTCTTTTATGCTGATTCATCACCACCTTTGACTTGGCCTATGATAGTGGTGTTGTCAGCAAATTTAACCATGGCATTGGAGCTATCCTTAATAATGGATGCTGCCTTCTAGAGGCATCACCTTTTGAAGATGATCTTGTTGCTGGGGAGGCTAGTGTCCATGATGGAGCTGGCTGAATTCAAAGCTTTCTATAGCTTTTTCTGATCCTGTGCAGTGGCTCCTCCATACCAGATGGTGATGCAACCAGTTCGAATGTTCTCCACGGTCGGTACACCTTTAGAAATTTGCTAGAGTCTTTGGTAACATACCAAGTTTTCTTAAACTTATAATGAAAAATAGCCACTGTTGTGCCTTCTTTGCTTTCTACCTAGCTCTCTAAATTCTCTTTCAGGACTTCATTTGCTTTTCCTTCCTCTGTCATTGGTACCAATATGTACCAAGACATCTGGCTGCTCCCCCTCACTCTCCAAAATGTTGTGAATACGATCTGAGACATCCCTGATCCTGGCACCTGGGAGGCAGCATACCATCCAGGTGTCCCATTTTTGTCCTCAGGGTTTCCTGTCTGTTCCCCTCACTATCGAGTCCCCTATCACTACTGCTTCCTTCTTCTCCCTCTTTCGCTTCTGCGCCACGGACCCATGGTCAGTGCCTGTAAGCCGGTCGCCATATCCAAAGCGGATATATTTGAGGGGAATGGCCACAAGGGTGCTCTGCTCTAACAGCCTTTTTCCAGTTCTCCTGACAGTCACCCAGCTACTCGCCTCCTGCAACTTCAGGTTGACTACTTCCCTGTAACTTTGATCAATTATATCCTCGCTCTGCCAGGGTAAATTAAGGATTTTCCTTCATCCTACTTGCCAAAGCCTTTTCATGTCTCCCCTTGCTCTCTTAATCTTCTTCCAGGCTATCTTATAACTCTCAAGAGTCTTATCTGATCTTTGCATCCTTAAACTTAAGTATGCTTCCTTCTTCTTCTTTCACACAACCATCCTTTCCTTGCCTTAATGGGAAAAACCTATGTAGAACCCGACGCAAGAGCTCCCTAAAGAACTTCCACATCTCTATAGTACATTTCCCCGAGAACATCCGTTCCTAATCTACGCTACCAAGTCCCTGCCTAATAGCATCATAATTAGCCATCCCCCAATTTGATAACTTTTCCATACCGTCTACACCTATCTTTGACCAGTGCTCTGCTAAAGCTCAGGGAGTAGTGGTCACTATTTCCGAAATGCTTGCCCACTGAGAGATCTGTCACCTGTCCATGTTCATTGCCTAGTATTAGATCCAGTATTGCCTCTTTGACCAAATTTTGTGTCAGCAATCCTTCTTGGACATACCTAACAAATCCTGCCCCATCTAAACCTCTTGCACTAAGGAGATGCCAGTCAGTAGTAGGGAAGCTGAAGTCACCTATGACAACATTCCTGTTTATTTTTTGCACCTTTCCAAAATCTACCTATTGATCTGCTGCTCAGTGTTTCTGTTGCTATTGGGGGGTGGGGGGGGGGGGGGAGCGTGGTGAATGTGTAGAATACTTCCAACTAAATTATTGCGCTCTTCCTGTTTCTGACTTCCACCCACACTGACCCAGTAGACAATCTCTCCACAATGTCCTTCCATTTCACAGCTGTTATACTATCACTGATAAGTAATACCACTCCCCCACCTTATTTTACCTCGCTCCCTGTCACTGTTGAAAGATCTAAATCCAGAACATCCAGGAGCTGCCACAGCCTTTGTGATGGCCAAGTCTCTGTAATGCCAGCAGCATAATAGCTTCAAGATTGATCAGTGGCCTGTGTTCATCCCCCTTGCTCCTGATACTTCTTGCATTAAAGTAATCACATTTCAACCCATCCAAATGACTGCATTTGTACTGTGTTCACCTCCCATCCTTCCTCACAATCTCTGTACACACTACAGCTACCTTCACACTAATTGCTCCATCCTCTGACCTATCACTCTGGTTCCCATTCTCTATGCCAACATAGGTTAAGCCCTCCCCAACAGCTCTGGCAAATCTGCCCTCAAGGACATTGTCCCTCTTGAGTTTAGGTGTCTGTAACCAGTCTCTTTTGTACAAGTCATATATTCCCTAGAAGAGACATATTCCAACCTTGTGTGGTCAGTTTTAAAGTTACCAGAAGCTTGGTACATGAACTCTTTATTATACATCATTGTAATACTTCAGCTTTTGCCTCAGAAATCTGCCTTGTATAACTTCCTCTGTGATATGTTTGTGGCCCTGTCTCTGCCTCTGAACGCTGGACCACCTGCAACCAATATCTGACCCCAAGATGTGTTTATTAACATTGGTACAAGTGGAGATCTGTTTTAAATGGACCTTATGCCCATTGGCTTTCACAAATTCAGTGTTCACCATTTCTTTCAGAGTGTCAATGAGACTACAAAGTCAATACAAACATGTAAAGATTATATTGATTACAGCTGTTCCTGTATCCACTGTCTCACACAGACTGCTGTCGACACTCTGCAGTCACAGAGATTTTGTGAGCAAAGTCGTAAACTGCAGTGGAGACAAGTACAAAATATATTATGAAGGAAATGACATGGACAACATAGGACCTGACAGATGCTGCTGACCCTCAGGATATTGTATGGCAGCTTCCTGTGTAAGCAAATCAGGTGTTCAACAAATCATGTTGAGTTGGAAGAATGAATGGCAAGATCATGTGAAATTCTCTTCCCTTTGCCAAGAAACTTATTTTTTCTGCTTTATGCAAATTTCAGTCAGTGTCAATGTTAGGAACCGCTAATACGTCAATAACAATGAGTTGTGAAACTTTCAGCCCTTGTTATTTATGGACTGAGAAGCTCATCATTTACCAGCTGCAAAATAAATGCTCCCAGGTTGTATTTGTTAATGTGCTCTTGCAGTAAGAGACTGGACAGTTCAATTTGAGGAAGAATGCAGGTAGCAAATATATCTTAATAAATGAGGGTTTAAATATGTGAGCCTCAGGGGGTTTGCAAATTTGCTTGCAAATGAATGTAGCTCTTGATAAAATTTGGAATCTTACAGCTAGACCCATAGAACATAACATTCCAAATAGGTACATTTTGAGCATCCTGTTACAGTATATGCCGTAGTTAATCGAACAAATTCAATGTTACTGGAAAAGCTGGCTTTATAATTTATTTTATTCATTGAGATACAGAGCAGAATAGGCCCATGCTGCCTCTCGAGCCACACTGCCCAGCAATCCCTCCGTTTAACACAAGCCTAATCACTGGACAATCTATAATTAACCAACCAACCCGTATGCCTTTGGAATGTGACAGGAAACCACAGAATGTGGAAGAAACCCATGCAGTAATGGGGAGAGCATACAAATTCCGTACACACAGCGGCAGGAATTGAACCCAAGTTGCCGGTATTGTAAATCATTGTGCTAACCACTACGCTACTGTGCCGCACCAAAAATGGGTATGCAAAGGCTTTTCTCACTAGAAGGATTATGTTTAGTTGAGCGATCTTTTACTTTATGACAAGGTGCAGTGGGACAAACCTGTCAGGTGATTTTCACTGCTCAGTGTGATGTTGATGAGAAAGAACAAATGCAGGGTAATCATGGAAGGAATGGAATGAGTTTAAAAAAAAATAAAAGTCTTATTAAATGAAGAAATTGAAACTCACTGTACACAGCAACAGACCCCATCAGTTCATTGAGAAAACATTTAAGGTGAACTCATGCTGGAATAACACATGATGATGCAGTGGTGCTGATGGATACCTGCACAGTTTTTTGGCCTAATGATGAAGTGTGCATTGTCAGTATTTAAAATGTGTGGCTAAACAGACTGGTGTATCCAGCAGTTAAAATATCTGAGAAAGGGTTGAGACCTTTCACGCTATTAATGTAATAACAAAAGTAAGAGTGAAAATCCTGAAGATGAAATACAGGATGAGCCAGCAGGACGTATGCTAATATCTTGATTACAGTAAGCTGTGAGGAAATAAAACAGTCAACGTCTGCCTCAGCAACTCTCCATAACCAACTATAGATGCACAAGAAGAGGTTACAGAAGGAGTAATTCACACTTCCACCAGCCCAACCTTGTCCCATCCATTAATGTTAATTGCAGTGGGTTGCTTATCAAACCCTTTGTGTTGAGAATTATGTTACGTTATGTTTTTAATGTAAAATGAATGATTTAATGTTTTTGTTGAGAAGAGTTTCTGAGAAATTCTTTGTAGATTGGTACTCCTGACATAATCCACAGTCTTCGAGGAAGGTCCTTAATTTCCATACAGTTATAAAATAGGAAGTGTGAAATGGTAGTGCATGGAGTTATGGAGAAGTAAAGCACAGACACAGGCTATTTGGCCTGTCTAGTCTATGCTGAAACCATTTAAGCTGCCTACTCCAATTGATTTACACCAGGACCATAGCCCTCCATACGCCTACTCTCCATGTAGCTATTGCTACTTCTCTTAATATTGAAATCGAGTTCGCTTGCACCACTTGTGCTGGCAGCTCATTCCGCATTCCCACCACCCTCTGAGTGAAGGAGTTGCCCCTCATGTTCCCCTTAAATTTCTCACCTTTCACCCTTAACCCATGACCCCTGGTTGTAGTCCCAGCCAATTTCAGTGAAAATGCCTTCTTGCGTTTACCCTATCTATACCCCTCATAATTTTGTATTCCTCTATCAAACCTCTTCTCAATCTTCTACATTCTAAAGAATACAGCCCTAATCTATTCAATTTATCCTTATAATTCAGGTCCTCTAGATGCCGCAACATTCTTGTAAATTTTCTCTGGACTCTTTCAACCTTGTTTACATCTTTCCTATAGGTAGATGAGCAAAACTGCACACGATACTCCAAATTAGACCTCACCGACTTCTTAAACAACTTCAACATTGTATTCCATCTCCTGAACTCAATACACTGATTTATGAAGGCCAATGTGCCAAAAGCTTTCTTTATGACCTTATCTACTTATGACGCCACTTTCAACAAATTATGGACCTGTATTCCCAGATCCCTTTGTTCTACCATATTCCACACTCAGTGCCCTATCATTCATTGTGTAAGAATGATCCTGTTTGGTCCTACTGAAATGCAAAAACTCATACTTGTCTGATTAAATTCCATCTGCTATTTTCCAGCCAATTTTTTCCAGCTGATGCAGATCCCTCTGCAAGCCATGATAGCCTTCCTCACTGTCTATGAAGTTGTTGCCATTTTGCCTCACTTCTATAGACTCTGTGTCCATCTCCTGAGTAAATACAGATGCAAAGAATTCATTTTAGCTCTCCCCCGTCTGTTTTGCCTTCACACATGGGTTACCGCTCTGGTCTTCCAGAGGACTAATCTTGTCTCCTGGAATCCTTTTGCTCTTAACATAACTGGAGAATACCTTTGGATTCTCCTTCACCTTGTCTGCTAGAACAATTTAATGTCTTCCTTTGGCCTTCCTGATTTCTTTCTTAAGTGTTCTCTTGCATTCCTTACCCTCCATAAGCACCTCAATTGTTCCTATTTGCCTATACCTGCTATGCACCTTCTTTTTTCTCTTAACCAGGGCCTCAATATCTCTTGAAGGCCAAAGTTCCCTACACTTTTATTGTTACCTTTTATTTGACCGGCACATCCAAGCTTTGTACTCTCAAAACTTATTTCTGGAGGCCTCCCACTAACCAAGTACATCTTTGTCAGAGAGCAGCTTGTCTCAATTCACACTTGCGAGATCATTTCTGATACCATCAAAGTTGGCCTTTCTCCAAATTAGAATCTCAACCTGTAGACCAGTCCTATCATTTTGCATATTGACTTTGAAACTAATGCATATTTTCACTTTCTCAAAAGCTTTTTTTATATATTTTTCTGGGACTTTTGTTAAGTTTGCAAAATGTAACCCTTTTAATATGAACAGATATTGAGGTGACCTCGATTTGGTTTGGAGGTTGCACAAGTTGAATAGTTTCCCATTGGTCCTGTAGATTAGTTTCACTTTATCTTCTTGAAGATAAAGTTCAAAGTAATTTTATTATCAGTGTACATACATGTCACCACACACAAACTTGAGATTCTTTTTCTGTGGTCATAGTTAGCAAATCTATGGGACAGTATCATTGAGGCAAGGAAGATTGAACAAGGTGTCAGAGCAGTGATGCAGCCTTGCAAAAGGTCAGTCTTCACTGAGGTCATCTCTGAAGTAGAACCATTGGTTAAATCACAGTGTTAAACATGAGGTATATTTAAAATGCAAAAAAAAATTCTGCAGTGAGTATGTTTGAAGAGGATGCTCTACATGTCCGTGACAGATGGTGTCAAAAGCTTTAGTAAAGTTGAAGCAGAGTGCGCGTAGATGTTGGTGCTGCTTCTTCATTTTTCATGCATTTGTTGTACAGAGAAGTTCATGTACATTGTGCTTCTAGATGGATGGAATTCACACTGTGGTTTGGAGGGAAGCTGTTTGGCCCTCTGGGAGGAGACTATTGAAGAGGATCCTGCTGATAACTCCCATTGTGTCAGGCAGCAGAAACTTCTCTCTATAGTAATTGCTGTCTCCTTTCTCAGTAGTGCTCCTCAGTAACTGGGCTGCAGAATGGAGATGAAGCTGCTACTGGCCCTTTCAGAGGCTGAGTTCCAAGCCTTTGACTCATGCAAATGAGAGGGTGGGCTTTACACTTGACATCAGTACATGAAAGATCTGCTACCAACTAGCTAGCTACATCTCTGCCAAGCCTTCTGACACTCTCCATGTCTTGGGAGCCTCTTCTCAGCAGTGATAAAATTCATATTGCATTGTCTTTGTCCAGAAGAGGAATAGGTTCTTTAAAGATAAGGACTTTGCTCTAAGCATAAAACTTACAGCTTACCAGTCGGCCAAGAAGTTTAGTTCTGAAACTTAGCCATCCTATAGCAGGCTACTTTCATTGCAAAGATACTATCAGTGCTTTATCTGTAAAATCTATTGGCTGGTTAAGTGGATGTACATTAGTGTTCTCCCCAAAGCCAGCAGCTTGGTCACTGGAAGGTATGAACAGATGGAAAACTGATTCAAGGATGTGGTCAATATATCATTGTCACTGTTTTCTGTGGAGAAGAAGCATTATGATGACAGTTAAAACCTTGTTTTGGGAGCACATGAAAGCCTTGCATCGATGGTGGATGAAATGTCCCACCTCTCACACTACTCAACTCCCTTCCCACCAGGCTGACAATCCTGCAGGTACCACACTGGCAACATCAGACCTTACAGATATGGAGTAGAGATCATAGAGTCTATAATAGGGTTTCTCAACCTAGGTTCCATCAAAGGTCACTTGGGGTTCTGTGAGAGATTGTGATTAAAAAGAATATTGTTTTTTGAAGTTTGCACATTGCACGATGCTAGTGCTGACAGTGATGGGCAGTGACCAAACAGAACCATTAGCAATTTCGTTAGATGTCTCTCAGCCCAGTATGGCAGTGCACAGTAGGATGATGTGTATTTGGTTGAGTCCATTTTCAGTTTTTGACTTGAGCTAGGGAAGGCCATTGATTGATGAGCACTGTATCGTCCAGAGGGGAGGACAGAAGGCTGATGAGGAGCGTGGTGCGTTTCTGAGCATTGAATGGACTTGCCCATTTTTATATTAACCCTTGTGTTTTACAGACTTACCTGATGGTCCAATGTGGAGATTTTTGAATTACAATCTTCTGAGTCATTTCACTGCACTAGTACAACAACGGACATAAAAAAGTCTGTCTTTACACTGAAAGCTACTTATCAATGGGTTTTACATGGACTGCGGATCCAAGTTGTCCTGTTCCACTGTGCCTAGTCTGTGGCAAACAACCTACAAATGCAGCAATGGCTCCAGCAAAATTGAAAAGACGCTGACCTACAAATCACAACCACAGGACACATGAAAGTATTGATTATTTTAAACAGCTATTGGAATCTCAAAACATACAAAATAAAGCTTTTGTTAATAAAGTCAGTCAGTAAAACAACCCAGGAAGCAAGTTAATTAGTAGCAAAACTTATTACCCGGAAAAGTCATACAGTTAATGAGAACCTAATAATGCCAGCATGTAAGATTATAGTGGGTAAAGTGCCTAGACAAGATGCAGTACGAGAAATTGAAAAGTTTTCATGCTCAATGATGATGATAATGGCCGGTTCTTCGCTTGTGAAGATCAGGAAGGAAGATGAGTCCTCAGGAGCGATGACATGATCGTTGGTGACTGTAGAGGCCAACTCTGGATTTGCAGACTCTGGGACAATGGCGACATAGGAACAGCTGGGATGTGGGTGCTTGGGTAGTAGGATTCTTCCTGTGTCTCCTCTTCAGCAATCAGTCTTCTGGATTCCTCATGGATCAGCGTTCTCCAGCGGTCTCTTGTCACAAGCCAACTGCTGCCACTCGTTGACCTCGACAATTGCCTGAGAGAGCTGCTGCTCGAGTTGGTCTTTGTACCTCTTATGTGGGGGACCACGATCTCTCTTGCCCTGGAGAGTTCTCCTTAGAGTAATGCTTTTGGTAACCTGAAGTTGTCCGTGCGAGATATGTGGCCTGACCAGCAGAGCTGCCTGAGCAGTAAAGTGGCTTCAGTGTTTGGAAGCTGAGCCTTCTCCAGGATCTTGTTGTTGGACACATGATTCTGCCAGCTGATGGAGAGGAGGCAGTGCTGAAGGAAGTGCTCAAGCAATTAGATTTGCTTGCAGTACAAGATCCAGGCTTTGGAGCTGTGTAGCAGTGTTGTGAAGATGGCAGCCTGTACACTTGGACTTTCGTGGACAGACGCAGCTGGTGGTTCTTCCACACACGTTTCTGGAGGCACCTGAAGGCACTGCTGGCTCTGGCGAGTCGTTTGTCAATGTTCCTTACTCCTGTAACTACATTGGAGATTATGCTGCCCAGCTAGGTGAACTGATCAACCGTGGTGAGAGACTGGCAATCTGAGGTGGGTTGTAAACGCCACCAGGGGGCTTCGGATGGAGGATCATTGTTTTCTTCAAACTGACTGTTAATTTGAAAGCTCTTGCAGCCTTGACGAACTATGACTGCAGCCTGTGGTGCACCCTCTGTGTGCGTGAGAATATTGTAGCTCGAGAATGGGCTCTTGCTTGGTTTTTGTTTGGGCCACTTTCAAACAGTACGATAAGTTGACATTATTGATGACATGTCACAAGATTTGTGTGATAAACTGAAAAACAACAGCTTCTCCAGTGGAGGAATGATCAGAAAGTCTCGAGTCTTATTGAAAGCCACCTGGAAGAACTGAAGAACAAAATTGAACAGTGTTTTTCCTCCATTTCAACACAAGTGTATGACTGGTTGAGGGATCCCTTCTCTGAATTTTCTGCTCAGCCTGAGAACCTCGCTTTGAGAGAAGAGGAAGAACTTTGTGAGATGCATACTGATCGTGCACTCAAGATGAGATTTACTGACCTGCCCCCGGACAAGTTCTGCATTTCTGAGAAAGAAGGGTATCCTGCCATTCATAGGAAAGCAATAAACATTTTGCTGCAGTTTTCAATTTCTTACATGTGTGAGCAATCTTTTTCTTGTTTAACAAGCATCAAGAACAAGGATTTAAATTGTCTCATTTCAGTCAAAGGTGAAATCTGTGTGTGCTTATCTCAAGTTCGACCCAGGATTGAGTATTTTCACATGCTGGCTGGGCCTATGTTTGAACCTGCTCATGTTACTTAGTAAGAAAATGTTTTGTTCAAAGTCTTGTCTAAAATTGTGTCTTAGGCTATATTTTCATTCATATTGCTTTGGCTTATGGTTTTTAGTCACTTTACTATTCAACATTGTCAATAAATTTTCATGTTGTAAACAGCATTAATTAAAATCAATATACAACCTTTACTTAAATTAAATCTATTGCGCCTACCTTTAGAAAAATTAAACCCATTTTGGCTTAAGCCAGTTATTTAACAAAAATTTATTATGTTTGGCTTATGGGTTTTTAAAATTAATGAAAGGGAAAGAAAGAGATTAATTTTAAGAAAGGTAAGCTAAGCATAACTACCTGTTTTTTTATCCAAGAAAGATTTGCTAAAATGTCCTTCACTACTCAAAAGAGCATTGACAATTATTTTTGGATTATTATATCTACAACTTACTGATCATGCTAAGGTACCATGAGCTGTAAATCTAATAATTTTTATGCAGGGGTTCCCTGTGATCTGAAAATTATTTCACGGGTTCTGCCAGGGCAGAAAGGCTGGTCTATAATGTAGTTTACTTAGGAATTTTAGTCAAGGAAAATAGACATAGATAAGAAAGAAATAATAGTCTAAAATTTGCTGAAAACATAGCAAGATGTGAGTTAACTGTACTGATTGTCCACCAAATTGGACAAAGCAAGTGATGACCATGAATCGACACAAATTCCTGTTCTCGCAGCGCACACCCTTCCTCTTGATTTTCCTTTGCCACAGTTGATTAACTGTGATTGATTGTTAAAGCACTCTTTTTTTTTAACAAAACAATGATTGTTAATGACTGCCAATCAATCTTTCTGGTTTAGAAACTAAAATGAATCAAGAGTGTGAAGTTTTGTATTTAAAATTGTTGGTAGAGGGTTTTAAAATGTCACATTTAATGATTTTTTTTCTCTTTTGCAACTGGTGTCAGTTTCCTGTCTTCCTTTCTTTGCCGCCCGTTTTTCATTCTAATTTACTCTTCCTCGTTGTTTTCCTGTTTATTTTTCAAAACATATTTCATTTAAGGAAATACACAGTTCCTGAAGAAAGATAATTGACCTAATTGTCTCTCATGTTGCACTGATGCTGCTGGAAATGAGTATTTTCAGAATATTCTGCATCGATTTCTGGTTTCCAGCTTCCAGATATTTGGCTTTTATATTGAAATATGTCCCCATTACTACCAAATTAAAAGTATCTCTGAATTTTAGATTTTGCAGATCTGCTAAGATTTTCCAATAACTTAATTATCAATGTTGGTATTTATTAAGACTTTAAAACAACGTTGTGTGTGTGTGTGTGTGTGTGTGTGTATAAATATATACTTTTTAAAATATTAACTTGCTATGAATTTTAATATCTGGATCCACATTAAAGATCCAGGAGGTTATAATACAATCTATTTCAAAAAAAAAATTTGAAAATTTTTTCAAATTTAATTTTTGAAAATTAAAATTGTAACATTTATATAAATAAGTAGTAAAAAGAGAACAAAAATGTAAAACATGTATGAAGACACCAAAGAACCGAATATCTAGCCATTAATAAATTCAAACAATTGAGAAAAATCTAAAAATGCTAACATAGAAAGAAGTACATGAGCAGGCCATTTGGCCCATAATGTGTGCGCTGAACCTGGTGCTCACTGTGTAAAAGAAACTTGCCCTACACATTAAACTTTTCCCCTCATTCCTTAAATAATGTCTCTGGGATAGATGTCTTCTTTTCTTATGTCTCTCGGAATATATTAAACTTCCATTAATCTTCCCTCAACTTCTGACACTCCAGAGAAACCAACTTGACTTTGTCCAACCTCTCTTTATAGCTCATACTGTCTTATCCAGGCAGAATCCTGATAAACTTTTCCTGTTCCATTTTCAAAGATTCCACATTTATTCTCCAATGGAGTAACCAGCATAATAAATAGCACATTGATTCCCTTTACTGTTCTTTGCCATGGAAATCAATGAAGAGACTACTCTGGACTAGATGCAGCCTGGTGCAGTTTGCTGAAACGATTTTCTGTTGGGAGTGGCAGAATGAAACATCAGGGCATAAGAAACACCAGCCGACAGGTGCCAGCAAGCATGTGTGTAAATCTTCAACTTGCTGGCATTTTCATGAGAAATGCAGTCTGTTCAATGTGAATCCATAGTTATTTTCTGTAATTTTGGCACCTTATTTGCTGCCATATTGGGTAACAATGAAGGTGAGTAGTGGATTTTGTAAGGAAGATTATATCAGTTTCTGCATTTAGCAGTGTTTACCCACCTCTTATCAAGCATCAAGTTTTCTTGAAGCTTAGTAACTAACGAATGTCAATTGCTTTTCTCCCAGTGAATGAAGTAAATGGAGCCAGACCCTCAGGAGGAATGCTGAGTTTCCTGTGTGGGGCGTAAATGGGTCTACTGTGGAAACTGCAAATATTTAAGCAACCATTTTCCCAGTATCAGTTTGTTTTTAAATTGTTCACCGATCATGTTGGAACATAAAATTCAGGCAAAATAAGCAGATATCAACACCAGCAATTGGTGCCTAAAGAAAGTGTGGACTACAAACTGCTTCTTCTGTTTATTAAGTTTGAAAACCATTTTTTCAGATTATTGTTTACATGCATTAGGCATAATGAATATGATGTAGTAACTATGAAAGCTCATTATCTTTAAATGTAATTCATACTGTTACTGTGAAAGTGATAAAACTGTGATAAAAAGTAGCAGGAAATAAAATGGAGGTTTCTTTGACAATAATTCAATATTGCAGCAGTATGAAATGAATTTACTTGATGCTGCACCAAAAACTCCTGGCTAATTTTTTGCCCCAGTTATTGCAGTTTTCTTGAATAATGATTTGACTTGGGAGAGGTGGAATCATTATTTTGTCCTGGCATATGTTTATAGATGAGGATCAGTTAATAGCTGTAAAAGACTGAGGATTTTATTTAGAATAATTACATGCTAAACACATTTGTGACAGGGTTTGCTTAATTCTGACATTGTTTGCTACATGCCCTGATATTGCAAATCTCTAACCAGAAAAAGCACACACAGAATTTCACTCACAATCTCTTGCCAGGTCAGTACATGCAGTGCTGGAGTGTTAGTTTTAGAATACTTATGATGATGATGACTGGATCTTCGCTTGGAAAGGTCAGGTTGGAAGAAGAGTTCTCAGGAGCAATGGCACGATTGTTGGTGACTGTAGAGGCACCCTTTCTCCATCTCTGCAGGACATTTTTCTTCCAATTGGTGCTGCATAGGTTAATAGGGAAAATCCGTGTGTAGACCAGTTCCACTCTCTAGGCTAGCGGGACGTTCCACAATGGCACAGTGAGCTGCGACGACTATGGTGACTTCAAGACTGTAGGTTGACGATCGGAGTCAACTCTGATTTCAGAATACTATCGAGTTTGAAACTACACCAAAAATAATCTGGATGCTTGTTTTTAAAGGAATTGTAACTATGCAGGCGGAATATGATTATTTTACAATATTTGTAATAATAGAAAAGAAGATGGCATATGCAACTAATGTTAATATCAGCTGAAGTATAGATAATGCTGTCTTTACAGTCTTAATAGTTCACAGTTTTAAATAAACTTAGAAATGCTGTTTATTTAAGTCCCTGTTAGTCAAGAATAGATCATAGCTGTTTTAGCACTATTATTTTGCCAAATTTTCTTGAAAAAGAGAATCTGAACAAAGATGACTATCATTGCTCATGAGATAACTGTCATATATTTTTGTCTACCTCCTCCTCCTTTGGACTTAATGCTTATCATCTTTGTTTTCCAGTTAGCTGTATCAGCATGTTGCTTTTGAGAGGATAGCTTTAATTATAATAAATTAGAACCCATGAACACTAGCTCAGTATTTTTCCTCTCTTTTTGCACTACTTATTTAAATTAATTTTCCTTTATATATATATATATATATATATATATATGTATGTCTTATTGTAATTTATAGTTTTTATGTGTGTTGCATTGTATTGCTGCTGCAAAGTAACAAATTTCATGACAAATACAGGTGATATTAAACCTGATTCTGATTCTGATTGTGACATGATTGTTTGTGGAACGTGTAGTTTGGCAATAAAGTGAATGTTTCAAATGGATTTGCATGTTATAGTCAGAAAAAAAAATGTTAAGTAAGAAAATGAATAGTCATATAGCAGATGCAGAAGATGATCGATAAACCTATTAAGGCTAAATTGCAGCTATTGTTTTCCAACTTGGGCATTCCCCTGACAGTATACATGGAGTTTGAACTCATGGGTCGGTCAGTTGCTTTCATTACTTAAAGTCACTTTAAGTGCTGCACTGAATCATACAGTTATGCCATGACCTAAAGTACATTTGAATTAGAATTTTTTAAAAATGTCACTTAATTAAATTTTTGTTACTTATGGCACTGCTATCATAATTAGTTGTGACCTTTAATTTGTATCATACATCATTAGTATGAGGCGAATCTGCATAAATTAAACCATCAACTATAGTATTGTCAATTGAGACATTACTATTACTACATACAGGGAACTATGTAATTACTGTCTTGGCTACTGATTAACTTGCTGCATCAAAGCGATTGACCTTGTAAATAAATCACTAATGTTAGTTAAATTATACCGAAAATGTTTAGGATCTTTGGGTTCTGTTCTATAAAAGATCAAGTTCTACATAATGGCAACTGTGGGGTTTTTAATACTATAGTACAATCCAAAGGTGCTTCATGGACTGTGTTTAATAAAAACAAATTAAGCCTGAGTCACAAAACGGAATGTTATGAGAAGTGACAAAAGCCTTGTTCAACAGCAAGGTTTCAAGGAATATCACAAGAAAAGGTAGATAGGGAGGTGAATAGTGGTAGAGAAGGAGGTGGGGAAGGGAATTACAGTATTTGGAACAAACGCAGCAGAAAGCCTTAAAATGCCCGGATGGTGTGCATGGAGTAGCTTGTTTGAAGCATGAAGCTAGAATAGTGGTAGAGGCTAATCTTTGGGAGATATCAGCCTGGGGTTGGGGTTTGGGGGAGGTGGAAACAAACATCAGCTTCTTGCATATGTTGGAGTGAAAGGTGGAAGAGGCAGTGGATGTATGTTCTGGTTTGGTGTGGTGAGATGGAAATAAAAATGATCCGAAGATAATGAACTGTTTTTGCATTTGATAATAATGAAGGGCAGTAGGAATAAGCCTGGAAACTACAAGCCAGTGAGGGCTTGTAGACCATCTAATTCTTGATGAAAATAAATGTTTTGAACTGGTTGCATTTTGTGTAAGATTGAGCTCAAGATGAGGACAAGAGCATGAAAAATTACGGGAAGATCACAAAAGGAAATTAAAGCCTTTGGTTATTTAAGCATTGAGTGTTAGCTGCAAGAAGTAGGTTCTTTAAGCAAGGCTAGAAAGTGCTCAGTCATGGGAAGGTGCCGACCCTCAAACTCACATTCAGCTTTATTGGAACGTTGTCAGAAAATTATGCAGATGGAGTGGAGGTGCTCACCAAAAGGCAGAATTTCCTGGTGGCCAACTATTTTAATTACTGTCCCCATTCCAATTCCAGCGTGCCAGTCCATGGCCACCTCTTCGGCCACAATGTGGCCACATTCAGGTTGAAGGAGCAGCACCTCATATTCCATCCAACCTGAACGTCGATTTCTCCACCTTCCAGTAATTTTTCCCCTCCTCCTTCCCTCTACTTCAATTCTCCACACTGGCCTTTTACCTTATCTCCTCACCTGCCTATCACCTCTCCCTGGTACCCTCCTCCTTCCCTTTCCCCCATGATTCACTCTCCTCCCCTTTCAGATTTCTTCTCCAGCCCTTTACCTTTTCCACTTATCACCTCCCAGCATTCACTTTACCCCCCTCCCCCATGCACTTGGCTTCACCTATTACCTTCTGGCTTGTCCTTCTTCCCCACCCACCACATTCTTATGCTGGCATCTTCCCCCATTCCTTTTCTGGAGACTGATGAAGAGTCTTGGTTCACACATGGTTGGTGTATTTCCATAGATATTGCCTGACCCGCTGAGTTCCTTCAGCATTTTGTGTGTGTTGCTTTGCTTTATAGAAAAAAAAAGTGTTTGTGTGTGGTGGGGTGGGGGTAGAGCTTGGGGGATTGAATGGTGTTGCTTCCTTGATATCCTCCAAATCAATCTCTCAAATAAATTCTTCCCATCTGAACAATGCTATTACATGATCTGTTTATTAACCATATCACATATTTTTGTAAGAATTCAAATATTACGCTTTTAACCTCAGTACTCTTTTCTTGGTCAACAGTAATTGTAAATTCAAGTTGTTCCGCCACCTACAGACTACAAGTTAGGGGTGTGATGAAATAGTCTTCACTTGCTTGGGTGGCTGCAAATCCAACAACCCTCAAAGCCAGCTCTGAGCAATCTTCTCAGCATTCATCCCATCACAGACAAAGTCCACCCTACCAATGAGTATGTATACAGCAACAGTAACGCAGCATCAATCATCAAAGCCCCCCACCATCCAGGCCATGCTGTCTTCCCACTACGACCATCAGGCAGGAGATACAGAAGCCTTGTGTCTCATACCACCAGGTTCAGGAAGTGATTACCCTACAACCATTGTAATGCCATTGCTATTACAAAGGAAAGGGTGTTAAGTCTTAAGGGGGATATGTCATCTGGACCAGATGGACTACATCCCAGAACCCTGAAAGAGGTTGCTGAAGAGATAATGGATGCATTGGTCATCATCCTTCAAGAATCACTTGATTCTAGCATGGTTCCAGCACTTTTCAAGAAGGGATGAAGGCAAAAGAAATGAAATTATAGGCCAGTTAGCCTAACCTTAGTGGTTGGGAAAGTGTTGGAGTCTATTATTAAGGATGTGGTTTTGGAGACTAATGATAAACTAAGTCAAAGTCAACATGATTTCTGTAAAGGGAAATCTTACCTGACAAATCTGTTAGAGTTCTTCGAAGAAGTAACAAACATGGTGGACAAAGGAAAGGCAGCAGATGTCATTTACTTGGATTTTCAGAAGGCATTTGATAAGGTGCCATTCATGAAGCTGCTTAACAAGATAAAATCCCATAGCGTTACAGAAAAGATACTGGCATGGATAGAGGAATGGCTGACAGGCAGGAGGTAGCAAATGGGAATAATGGGGGCATTTTCTGGTTGGCTGCCAGTGACTACTGATGTTCCTGAAGGGTCAGTATTAGGGCCACTACTTTCCCCATTGTTTGTCAATGATTTAGATAGTGGAATTGATGTTTTTTTAGCAAAGTTTGCAGTTAATATGTTGCTATGTGGAGGGGTAGGTAGTGCTGAGGAAGCAATGCAATTGCAGCAGGGCTTAGACAGATTGGAAAAATGGGCAGAAAAATGGCTGATGGATTACAGTGTTGGGAAATATACGATAATGCATTTTGGTAAAAGGATCAGCAGTGCATACTATTATCTAAATGGGGGAGAAGTTTCAAACAGAATGACTGAGGAGTCCTCGTGCAAGACTCTCAGAAGGTTAATTTACATGTTGAGTCTGTGGTAAAGAAGGCAAATGCAATGTTGGCATTTATTTCAAGGGTAATAGAATATAAAAGCAAGGAGATAAGGCTGAGCATTTATAAGACACTAGTCAGACCGCACTTGGAGTATTGTCAACTGTTTTGGACCCCATGTATCAGAAAGGATGTGTGGTCATTGCAGAGGGTCCAGAGGATGTTCACGAGGATGATTCTGGGGATGAAGGGGTTGACATATGAGGAGCGTTTGGCAGCTTTGGGCCTGCACTCACTGGAATTTAGAAGAATGCATGGGGATCTCATTGAAACCTGCTGAATATTGAAAGGACTAGATAAGGTGGATGTGGAGAAGCTGTTTCCTATGGTGAGGGCATCCAGAACTGGAGGGCACAGCCTCAAAATTGACGGGCAACCTTTTAGAATAGAGATAAGGAGAAATTCTTATAGCCAGATCTGTGGAATGCTCTGCCACAGACTGCAGAGGAGGCCAAGTCCATGGGTATATTTAAGACGGAAGCTGATCAGTCAGGACATCAAAGGACGTGGCGAGAAGGCAGGTGTATGGGGTTCAGTGGGATCTGGCATCAACCATGATGAAATGACAGAACAGACTTGATGGCCTGAATAGCCTAATTTTGCTCCTCTGTCTTATGCTCTTATGGTCTAATCACCAGGATCCTGAACCAGCATGAATTAACTTCACACCACAACTCTGACTTACAAACTCATTTTCAAGGACTGTTTCCAACTCATGTGCTCAGTATTTTTTATTTGCGCAGTTTGTCTTCTTTTGCAGTTTGGTTGCCCGTCTGTCTTTGTTCATGTATACTTTTTCAGCTGTTCTATTGTGTTTCTTTATTTTCCTATAAATGCCTGCAAGAAAATTAAGCTATTATCAATATATGGTAACATGTATACCTACTTTAAACTTAGTTAAAAGCCCATGAAAGATTGTATCAATAAGTCTTCTGACGTTTTCAAGCTCTTTCAATAAAATTGGCATCACCTATAGATTTAGATTTGCAGTATGCCACTTTTATATCTTGAAGTATGGTATCTGATAAAATTACAAGAACACAATCCAGCTGAAATATCACTATTTTATTTCACAAAATGGAATATATGTATATGGTGCATGTATATCACTCAGTTACTTTGATATGTTCTGTCACTTAATGCTGTCTTTCCTCACTGTGGCAACAAAACGCTCGGAGCAAGAGAGGTAACTTCCTAATGCATTCGTAGTAAAGGTTCCTGAAATGGCTGTGCCATCAATCTTCGTAATCAACAGCACAAGTTAGTTTACCTGCATTCTGTACTGCCAGTAGTGATGGATATAAACTGGCCTTGTCCACATCATGCCGTAAATGCCTCATTGAATGAGCTGTGTGAAAAGACAATGGATGTGTTGTCAACTCTGCCCATTTCACACTCTCTTTTTAACAGTGCCTTAATACTTGCAGTCATCAGCATGAAAACAAATCCAGTGGGAGCTTCACTTATAATAACAATCTTTAATGATTGTTAAATTGGGATAAATTTTAATACTGATGGGCTTTTAAAATCATCTGCCATTAATTAGACTTGTCCTTGGAAAGTTACATTTTTAGGAATGTTACCATAGTAAGATGCAGAGTGTACGTGCTGAAAATAACAAAGTGAATATGATAGGCTCTCTGGGGCCTGAGAAATCTGTGGGGAACCTTAATAAGACTAAGGGGTCATGAAATGATCAGCAATGGGAACCGGGGATGAACACAGTTAAACTAGTGTGGGTGAATCAATGTTGATCGAGTGCAGAAGGGAAAATGAAGGAAAAGAAAGAATTGAGCTATGGAGGTCAAAAACAGAAGAGATAGAAAGAACATGTAAAACAAATTCATAACAGTATAAACACGGGACAGCGTATTTTTAATAGTTCATTTTCCATGCCAGAAATGGTGATTGTTAGTATACATCAAGTCATACTTTGACAGGAAAGGACATAATTTGGTTATTTAATTCGTAGGTGCAGTGTAAACATATCAGCCCGTGCTATTTAGTGCATTGCTTTTCTGTGGAGAGCCAGCTGATAGAATACCACATCTATGAAGCTATTGATGGACTGGCAGCTCAGGCAACAACTTCTAGTGTTGAATTTTTTATTGTTTATCTGCCTCTTGTTTGAAATTGCCTTACTATTTATGATAAATAACAGTGAGTGCCCTTATTTTCGCTGTTAAGTTGACAAGAAAATCCGGGCATCCACTTCTAAAGAAGAGGAAACAGAGATACCATAAACACCAGTACTGGTTTGTGCCATTGTGGTGGCGAGGAGGGGGAGGAGGATTCACTTCAATTCTGAAATTGTTATGGCCCTGTGATGGAAGTCAAAAATTCTTGCCTATTCATCAGAATACCACACATCTCTTAAAAGCATTGTCTGTGAGATCATAAACATGAGAAAGTCTGCAGATGCTGGAAATCCAAAGCAACACATACAAAATGCTGGAGGAACTCAGCAGGTCAGGCAGCGTCTATGGAAATGAATAAACAGTCACTGTTTAGGGCTGAGACCCTTCATCAGGACGAGAAAGGAAGGGGGAAGATGCCAGAATAAAAAGGTTTGGAAAGGGGAAAGAGGCCAGCTGGAAGGTGATAGGTGAAGCCAAGCAGGTGGGAAAGGTCAAGGGCTGGTGAAGAAGGAATCTGATAGGAGAGTGGACCATAGGAGAAAGGGAAGGAGGAGGGGGTCCAGGGGTAAGTAATAGGCAGGTGAGAGAGGTAAAATTTAGAGTGGGGAATACAGTGAGATCAACATCGGTAACCACATCAGCAAAGATAGGATGTGACATTTGGTTTCTGTTCCTGCTTCATCGCATCCCATCAAAGTTAATTTGTTTAGCTTCAGTGCACTCTCCTCAAATTCACTGGGAAGTTCTGCCAACATAAAGGGAATGATAAGGATTGTTCTGGAATGCCACTCCCTGTTCTGTTTCATGCCCAATTCTTCAAAATGGCGAAATGAACCAACATCTTAAAGTACAGTTTGGTTTGTAACTAAGCTTTCTCTGCACAAAATAACCATATAGGAATTTATCTCCATTGTTGCCTTTGGTTCTAGTATATGGGGGGACATGTTAATAAGTGAAAACTTCAAATTCTGAGTTGAAACTACTCTTCTGCATCTTGATTGTGTAACCCTCGCACTGGGGCTTGTATACAAACTTGGCTTGTTAGCTAACTGCTAACCAGCACATGATTTAGCAGTGAGAAGGCCACCTTTCATCAACAATATACATCTAGGGTTGGTATGATTGAGGGTTCAACCAAACAGGAAGGTCAAGATGTTCCAATTGAGAAACATTGATTGTAGCAAATGCTGTGTAACTATTGCTTCATGCAAAGTTATTGTCTGCCAGTAAATTAACAGATCATACACTGGCATAAAATTAGAAAGAAATGTATTTACCAAATTTACAGTTACAGAGATAAAGAAAAGGGCCTGTTGCAACGTGGACATAAATGTTGGAGCTCATTTCTGGAGTAGTCGGGGCTGTTTTGTTTTACTCTCACGTGGAACCCACAGTCTGCGTGAAAGCACCGCCACAGCCCGAACTTTCCTTGACGACCACCTTGAATGAACATGCTGTCTCGGTAGTTTTGGCCCTTTCTCCTTGGAGCCATTCATCTGCGCAAAGCATTTCGTACAATGGGGACTGTCCTTCGTAACAATATTCTGTGGCATCTTCTCCTGAGTCCCACTCCATAGCTCTCACCAAAAACGAAGATCCCAAACCAGACGACTGTCCTTCAGATTTCTGCTCCCGGTCAGCATTCTCCAATGTTCTACTGGGCAGAAAGTTAAGACACGCACCAAGACAACCCCGATTGGCTAACACCACATTCCAAAATTGAACAACATGGCTCCTTATCTTTAACCAAAGCCAAAACGTTCTTGCTAGCAGGACACTCTGCTTTTGCAGAAAATTGCTAACATAAAATTATCTCACAGCATAGCGGTAGAAGGCATCAGGGTTGCATACCTTACTTCCTCTATACCCTTTTCACGTCATGGTTAATGTGATTTAAAAAAAAGAAACCTTTCTCTGTGATTATCTTGTAATACAGTCCTTTATCAAAACAGCTTTTTGTTTTTTATGTGGGCACTGATATACCCAAGATC
Organism: Hemitrygon akajei; assembly: GCF_048418815.1. Lineage (NCBI taxonomy): Eukaryota > Metazoa > Chordata > Chondrichthyes > Myliobatiformes > Dasyatidae > Hemitrygon > Hemitrygon akajei. Next base: position 51,491,029 of record NC_133138.1, read on the forward strand.
CTTGTAGATATGGTTATGAGAATAAAAAAAAGTAGTGCAGGATATCAGATAAGAATCTGTCCATAACAAATTTTATGCATTGCAAAATGAATGAGTGTCAGAATCTTTCAAGTTAGGTAAAAACAATACACTCAGTGGCCATTTTATTAGGTACACCTACTCTGCTCTTTAATGCAAATATCTAATCAGCCAAATCAAGTGGCAGTAGCGCATCGCAGAAAAGCATGCAACATGGTCAGGAAGTTTGGTTGTCATTCAAACCAAACATCGGAATGGGGAAGAAATGTGATCTAAGTGACTTTGACTGTGGAATGATTGTTGGTGCCAGACCAGGTGCTGTAGCTCAGAAACTACTGATCTCCTGAGATTTTCCTGCACAACAGGCTCTAGAGTTTATAGAGAATAGTGCGTAAAACAAACGAACATCCAGTGAGAAGCTGCCCTCTGGGCGAAAATGCCTTGTTAATGAAAGAGGTCAGAGAGAACGGTTAGACTAATTCAAACTGACAGGAAGGTGATAACTACTCAAATAACCACATGCTATAACAGTGATATGCAGAAGGGCATCTCTGAATAAACAACATGTCGAACCTTGAAGTGGATGGGCTACAGCAGTAGAAGACAACGAACATACACTCAGTGGCCAGTTTGGTGCAGGAGGTACACAATAAAGTGGCCACGGACTGTAGATGCAAGAGTCCTGTTATTGAGTTCATAGTTGAAACTTCACATTCCTAGAACATACATCATTGACCGTAGACCAGATATAGGCTCTTTAATTCACAATGCTTCTGCTGATCATGAAGCCAATTTAAACTAATCCTATCCCTTTATTCCCTATCTGTTCATGTGTCTGTCAAAATATTTTTTAAACATTGTATTATAATTGCTGTGTAATTTTGGGGGGGGGGGGGGGTTGACTGATACTGAAACATTTTTTAGCACCCCAGCTAAGTGCTCAGAGCAGTGTTGAAACCAATTACCACCTCCAGTCAAGCAACCTGACTCATTCACTGTGACTAAGGATCATATTTTGCTTTGCTTGTTCTAATATAACTTCCACAGCGCTATCAAACTAGCAAGGCTTTGAAATTCTTACACTTTGCGAAAGGAGTCAAACTGGTGATGAACTTTGGCTATTTCATACCTTTGAAAATCTTTTACATCTGAGACCTAAGGTGCCGTGCCATGCGAAGACAAACATTGGAGTTGTGGCTGAGTGTAGCCTGTGTGGAGGAGGGTTGGAAAAAGAGGTAAGGTCATTGTGTCAGGTAGAAACACAGGAGTAGTTCTGTGTTCACAATGCCTATGCTGCATATGAAGCCAGATTAAAATAATCCGGTCTATTTCATATCCCTCTATTGTCTGCAGATCCACGTGTCTGTCTAAGGGTTGTTGAAGGTATCTACTTCCTGCCCACTTCTGCATCCAGTCCATCCCAGCAATGTCATCCAGGCATTCACCACATCTGTGTTTAAAACAAAATGCCCTGCACATCTCCTTTAAACTTACCCCCTCTCACCTTAAAACTATGTTCTTTTGTATTCAATATTTTCATCCTGAGAGAAAGATTGGGATCATCTACCCCGTCTATGCCTCTTATAATTTTACAAACTTCTGTCAGGTCTTGTCTCAGCTTCTGATGTTCCAAATTTATCTTGCCTTTCCTTATTGTTGAGGCTCTCTTTTAAAAGTAATATCCCAGTGAACTTCAGCTGAACCCTCTCCAAACCCTCCACATTCTTCCTGAAGGGTAACAACTAGAATAGCACAGAATGGGATGGCATGGTAGTGTAGTGGTTAGCAAAATGTTTTACAGTACAGTAGTCCCGGGTTCAATTCCTGCCGCTGCCTTTAAGGTGTTTGTACCTTGCCTCTTTGATTGTGTGGGTTTCCTCCACGTGTTACGGTTTCCTCCCACAGTCCAAAGATGTACCAGTTGGTAGGTTAGTTGGTTGTGGTGAATTGTGCTGTGATTAGGCTGGGATTAAATTGGGGGTTGCTGGGCAGTGCAGCTTGAAGGACCGGAAGGGCCTGTATCTCAATAAATAAACACATCAAATATGCCAGAACAAAATTTTTATATAGCTGCAACAGATTTCTACTCAGTTCCCTGAATGATGAAAGCAAATATGCCATATGCTTCTTTCCTACCCTGTGTACTTGTGTTGCCACTTTTGGGGATCTATCGACTTGAACCTCAAGATCCTTCTATACATCAATCATTTACGGTATACTTTTCTCTTACATTTGATTTGCCGAAGTTAATCACCAAGTACTTGTCCAGACTCTTATCAGCCATTTCTCCATCCATATGTCCAGTGGTCCATATCTGCCATATGCCCATGCTGTCCCCTTTGACAAACTTCTTCACTGTCCAGGACGATTTCAGTTTTTGTGTTGCCCATAAACTTATTAATCAACTCATGAACTTGTCCAAATCATAACTATCACAAGCCACAGAGGCCCCAATAGTAACCCCTACAAAACACCACTGATCACAGATCTCCAGTCAGAGAAAGCACACTTTCTCTACCCTAAATCTCCTATGGCCAAACCAATTTTGAATCCTGTCCACCAAATCAATGTGGATCCCATATGGCTTACTCCTCAGGATCATCCTACCATGAGAGTCCTTGTCAAATGCCTTACTAAAGCCCATGAATACAACATGCTCTGCCTTACCCTCATCCATCATCTTCCTCATCTCCTCAACAACTTCATTCAAGTTTGTAAGACATGATCTGGCCACATAGCCATTGTTAGAAGATAATGGGATGTCGAGGTTTGGTTGCCCCTCTTCAGTCACGGTTACAATTAACTGGTGGAGATGTGGTGTTTCTGTATGGGAGACAGTTGGGCATCAAAAGTTGTTCGGTTTGGGATCAAGGTTGATCTTGAATTGAGGTATTTTAGCAGGGTTCACCTGAGGTAGAGCATTGAGAAATGGGATTTGACAGGATCTCGATTGGTTTGAGTTATGGTGATGGGATGACAGACAGACCTGCAGTGAGGTGCAAGTACTGTATATAACTTGATAAGGACCTATTTGTAGTGGTATCACCTGCTGGACCCCTTGACTGCAAAGCAGGAATCCTGTAAGTCTGACATTTGTGGTAGAATAGATGGCAGATGGATTGGATGCCATTGCACATTTGCATGTTTGATTTAAATTTTGTCACAATACACACATACAAGTTACTTTACACAGTAATGTTTCTAGGCTACAGCTTCTCCCATGCTGTTTGCAGACTTTGTTGAGCAGCCACATTCCTTTGTTATCGTTATTTCCAAAAAGAGAGGCCCTTTAAAATGCTTTCAAGTTGGCAGCATTATGCAATTTAACTTCTGAGCCTCTAGTCTCACTGGCAGCATTTTCAATATTTAATTAGGCTGGTGCTTGAAACTCTGGTGATTCAAAACTTGTAGTTATGGATTGGTATTATTCTGCTGTTTCTGACAACTGAACTAAGATTGGCTTTGTACTTTTTGAAAAGATTGTGACAGATTTCTCAATAAGCATATTCTTCCCTTGTTAACTGCATTTAGCTGTCAGGTACACCCCAATCCCCAGATATGTTCAAGGGGTATTCCATATTAGCAGTACCATACCTTATTCTCAGTTGAAATGATGCCAGTCCAGCTACTCGTTTTAATCTATAGTAATCTGTTTAATTTAGTCTCTGAAGTAAATTAATTTTGACGTAACTACATTAACCTCTATTCAAGATCACATATAGATAAGGCTGACCAATTCCCCATTTCTTACTTTGGTAGGAGAATTAAAATAGGCATATTAACTGTAATGAGCAAAGAAAGAAGGAACATACTAACCAATTAGTGTATAAGTCTCCATTCTTTGGCTGAGGATACAGTTCATGTACTAGAATTCCCCCCTTCCTCCATTCTCAACTAATCTGCTGGGTGACACTAATCTGTACAAAGATAATCCTGTTATAGTGTTCAGTATTTCAAATTTATAACACTGAAGATGTTAAATTATTTATTATATCTAACAATACGCTTGTGTTTGGCTTGGGATATTGTTTGTAGGTTCACATTTGAAATAGTGAATTTTGTTAACGTCTAAATTGTAGATTGCACAATGGATATTTTCTGATCTTTTCTAGATTCCAGAAAGATATTAGGCTGATCAATTGCAATGCTAATGCTAGCCGAGCTAGCTAAGAACTTAAGATGGCTGCTTGAGAGGGCATTCTGTTTGAAGAATTCAGGTAAAGAAGAAAGAGTGAGTTCACATCAATCTAATGAGAGCTTGGACTAGGCTGTAGTCAGGGATTAGAAAGGAATGTGAGTGATTATGGTGGGGGTATATAGGAAACAGATGAGGGCCTAGTGAAGACATTGCAGGCCAGAAGGATGTTGTAGACCTGGAGGAGGCTGTGATATTGGATGGAGGGGGCTATTGCATACCAGCCATTGTGAAGGCAGGTGTGAAACATGGCAGGCGAAATAGAGGAGTGACGACGCGGGTTTGATTATCGAGCAAATAAGGATGCTCAATGGCACCAAAACCAGTCCTCCAGCTTCTCCTGCTAACCTGATGGATCCAGCCTTTTGCACTGCCCCTACTAGTTTTCATATAAAACCAAACATAGATTTGTTAGAAAGGACCATTACTCCTTTGATAGTTTTCAAGTACTTTTTATAATTTAGAATGTAAACCTTATTTGAGGAATAATGCATACTCAAAATTGGGTAAAAAGTTTATACAGATGTTGGTGGATTTAAAGCTTATGTAATAAATGGTAGTGATTATAAGTCATTGGGTCATACAGCATGCAAACAGGCCCTTCAGCCCAAGTTGTCAATGCTGATTAAGGTACCTTACTTTAAAAAGCAGGAATCTTATCACAAAGGGTTAGATAGGCTATTTGATGCCAATTACCATTGTTAACATAGAGATGAAGTAACTTAGTGTAGAATAACTTCACTATGTTTTGAATAATTCTGTGATATAATGAGGCAGCTTGTCATTCTGCTTCTGGCATCGTGTGGATGCTGCTCTAAAGAAGCAAAGTAAATGGCCTCTATTTTCCTACTACTGTTGAGGCAATCAATAACTTTCAAGGAAGCCAGAACATAATTTGGAGTTGCAATATTTGGGTCATCCATTTCTGGTGCCTTATTTAAGTAGCTGACCACCAATTAAATTTCCTCTATATGCTCATTCTGCTAGTTAGAGCTCCAATTAACAAGGTCTTCTTGCAGCAACTGGCTGAACAGGCATAAATGCAGGCATAGGTGACGATCTAACTGCTTTTTAAAGTATTTCTCATTTCTCTCTTTTCATTTGTTAATTGAGATCAACTGACCGCAATGTTTTAGAAAAGATTTTTCATTTGTATTGAGGCATTTTCTAAGATACTTTGTTGAGGCATATCTAGCAGATTTTATTAACGTTTTTCTCTCTGACAATTCACAAGAGCTTCACCTGAAAAAGCTGGTGGCGTGCCACTATACCTTTTTGAGAACCTTTACAGAAGTCCACTGAATGGAAGAGAATTCTTGATCATGGGGGGGGGGGGGCGGGGGGGGGGGTGGGGTGGTGTCTTGCTAGACCTCCAAAACCCATGGTTTGGAGGAGGGAAGGAAGCTAGTGAGAAGGGCAGTTGGAGCTGTTGAAAAAGAGGAGATCAGAGATCTCAACTGGAGGCTACATCTGCTCAAGGGCATTAGTGAGCACTATTCCACATTCTCTGTATTTCAGAAAATATCACAAGGAAGCTGTACTTTCCTAAGTGTACCATTACAGAATACTGTACTTTCATGGAAGGAAAGGTATGACGTTGTACTAAACGCAGGACTGCATTTCCTATGCTAGTTATGACCGTAGAATAATATTCATACCGGACATGGAGATTGTCACAGTTATTATTGGTAATGTAACACAATTCAAGCATTTCAACATAAGGAGGTTTGCAGAGGTTGTTTATGCATTAAAATGAACATATAGTATTACCTTTAACTTCATTACGGTAGATAGCTTGGAATTGTTTTCTATGGAACGAAAGTCACTCTAGGTAGACTTAGTGGATATGTATAAAATTGTGAGGAACCTACATTGGATAGTAGAGAATTCAACTTTTGGGGACTTTATTAAAGGGTATGTTTTTATCACCAGAGAATTAATGGTTTCTGGAATTGAATTAGTAAATGCCTGGAGGAGGTCATAAACTGTCAATCCATGTTAAAAACTCCCCAATGTTATGTTCAATAATGCAAAATCTTTCATGTAGTATGTTGTTTAACAATATAAGGTCTCTGAGATTTTAGAACCAAGCTGTTACTTTACATTCATGTACAACTTACGCCAACTTCAATGCAGAATTGAAATGTTAGTTCTGAATATTTCTTTTCAATGTTTAAACCGCTTGTATTTAAACCTCCCTTGAGCTTTGCAATGGGCAATCAACCTGCCAGCTGTCTTTGGGATGTGGGAGGGAACTGGAGTACCTGGAAGAAACCAACACAGTCACAGAAAGGACATGTAAATTTTACCCGTCAGCACCCCATGCTAGGATGAAATTAAGTCCCTTGACATGTAAGGCAGCAGCTCTAACTGTTGCACCATCTTATAGTCTGATACTGACCTTGTGAAAATCCCTGCTGAGATCCACATGGACAAGTTGAACCATGCTGAAGCATGAAATTTGAAATCTATAGGATAATGACCAAACGCAAAAAAAAACTGCAGATGCTGAACTGAAAATATGAAAATCAGAAAATACTGCATACCTTCAGCAAATCCCTTGTTGAATAATAGACTAGATTTAAGGGGTGAAATAGCTACTTCTCCTATTTCATATATTCTTGTCTTCTTACTTAAGAATGTAGTCAGATAAATTTTGGTCATGCACTTATCAAAATGTATGTTTTTATTCAATACCTAAATGCTTCTTAAGAATTGAGGATCATTGTCTGTGGTTTCCAGTTATACTAATAGTGAGGCTGTCAACATTAATTGCTTTTTATCCAATAACATTGACTGTAAACCCGGAATATGCACATCCGTAATTAAACTTAGAAATCCAGAAATTACTGTAAGTGATTCATTCTTCCCTTACAGGGAGCAATTATTTTCCAGTCTTCTCCAGTGTAATTGTCAGAACTCAGGACTTGATAAGAACTTCAGACAGTTACAAACTATTTTTGCTATAAAATGCACTGGAATTGTTACACTTTGTGGCATTAATGAAAACTATATTTTATGCTATAGGCAATAAAACAGTTAAGTATTGTATTTGGCTCCAAAAATGGCTTACTCCATTTTTATAGCAGAGTTTTAAACTAAGATCTTTTTTTGAACTTCCACATTTTTTGTGATATTTCATTTTCTACCTATATCTCATGTATATCTTCATGCTTTCCTAGCAGATTTGAAGTGTTATTTAAAATAGTGTTTGACTGTAGGTTTTCATTGACTGTGTTGTATTTATGTCTTACTGTTAATGCCTGCAAGAAAATGAATCTCAAGGTTGTACTTGGTGACATGCACTTGGTTGATAATAAATTTACTTTGAAATTTGACAGTATTTTGACTTTTGAGCTAGTGTCTGTCTCAATGATTAATATAATACCAGGTTATTGATGTGAAGATTGTTGTTTGACATTGCAATTTGATAAGAAGTTCAAAGGATGCAAATAAAATGTTTAGATTTTATTTATTTTTACGAATGGCAACTCATAAACTACAAGGGCAAGGAGTTTGTTTCATTTTATTGTACTTTGACTTTAAGTGACTTTTTTGTCCTTTGTATACGAGGGTAAAGTCTATTTATCTAAACTTTATATGAAGCTTGCAGATTAGTCTTTGTAACTTGTAAACACCATGTCCAATAAACATCAAAGCATTTTTTATTTTATAAATTATAGGTGATATACATTTATTAACTAATGAAATTGCCATTTATAAATTCATGTAAATAAATTGTGAATCTAACTCTCAAGATACGTGGATTGATGAGAACAATTTTACATATTGATATTATTTTTCACAAACGGAAGTTTCCAGGAAGGACATTGGTAAATTTACAAACGTGCAGTCAAAGGTACATGCAGTAAACCTAACACTTGCCCTAGTGATACTTTCCCTAATGAAGAATTGTTCACAAAGTTGGCATGAGGTATCTTGTAGGTTCTTCATTTCCTTTAATAATTGTAAATCTTGCTCCAAAACTGTAAGTACAGCAGACCTTGTGCAAGGCACAGAGAGTATAATAAAGGTCCTGAATGTATCTGTCCTTAGTATGAATGATGAAGTATGCGCTCTTAGAAATTGTAAATCTTTTACTGTGCTGCCAACTTGTTGGTTGCAAGGCAGCTTTGTGCATTTGTGGACTACAAGTTCCATGGAATTTATTGTGATAGTAACATTTGAATCATGATTTATTTACAACACTTTAATTGCATATTTAGTTATGAATACATAGGAAGGGCGACCATATCACCAGTGACCCTTTTAGGGTATGAAACGTAGACTAAACTTGGCATGCCAAATTGATGAATTTTATGAGTAAGTGTGTGGTCAACAGATAGGCTGATGCTGTAGTGATCCGTATGTAGAACTGCAAAAAAAGGAAAGCAAACTCAATAATTTCATTTCATCATAAGCGTGCTGCTAGTTTAGACTACATTACATGCTGTAGGTGATCCAGAGGAAGATGACTTGATTTTGAACTTCAAAGGACATTGTAGACAGCTTCCCATTATCATTGTCAGAGCTTGTAGTATGACAAGTGGCACAAGAATGGTGTGACCAAACTGACTCTGATGTCTGTTGCCCACGACCATCTAGTGCTCATATGATGATGCAAGAAAGTTTGTGAACCCTGTAGAATTTTCTCTGTTTCTGCATAAATATGACCTAAAATATGATCATCAGATCTACTAGATAAAGAGAATGCAATTAAATAAATAACACAAAGCAACATAATAATTGTTCATTTATTTATTGAGAAAAATGATCCAATATTACATGTAATTGTTGGAAAAGTAGGTGAACCTTTGCTTTTAGTAACTGGTGTTCCCCTGTTGTACAGCAATAACTTCAACCAGACATTTCCAGTGACTTTTGATCAGTCCTGCACATTGGCTTGGAGGAACTTTAGACCATTCCTCCTTACAAAACTACTTCAATTCTGAGATGTTGATGTGCTTCCTTACATGAATAACTCGCTTCAGGTCCTTCTACAACATTTCTATAGGATTAAGGTCAGGACTTTGACTCAGCCATTCCAAAACATGAGTTTTCTTCTTTTTAAACCATTCAGTTGTTGACTTAGTCTTGTCTTTCGGTTCATTATCTTGTTGCATTATCCAACTTCTATTAAGCTTCAGGTGACAGACTGCTACCCTGACATTCTCCTGTGAAATGTCTTGATACAATTTTGAATTCATTGTTCTCTCAATAATTGCCCTGTGGCAGCAAAGCAGCCTCAAACCATGATGCTCCTTTCACCATGCTTCACAGTTGGAATGAGGTTTTGGTGTTTGTATGCAGAGCCCTTTTCCCACCAAACATAGCAATGTGCATTTCTGCAAAAAGTTTAACTTTTGTCCACAGAACGTTGTCCCAGAAGCATTGTAGAACATCCATGTGGTCCTTTGCAAACTTGATGTGCAGCAATGTTTTTTTTGGAGAGCAGTGACTTCCTCCGTGGTGTCCCTCTATGAACACCATCCTTGTTCAGTGTTTTTCTTATAGTGGACACATGAACAGAGGCTTTAGCAAGTTCTAGAGATTTCTGCAGGTCTTTTGCTGTTACCCTTGGGTTCCTTTTCATCTCCTTCAGCACTGCACGTTGTGCTCTTGGTGTGATCTTTGCAGGATGCCCACTTCTAGGGAGAGCAGCAACAGTACTAAGTTTCCTCTACATTTGTGAACAATTTCTCTTACTGTGGCCTGATGAACACTCTGTTCTTTAGGAATGCTTTTGTAGCCTTTACCAGCTTCATGGATCTCTACAATTCTTCTTCTAAGGTCTTCTGAAAGTTGTTTTGATTGAGGAATGGTGCACATAAACTGATCATTCTTGAGAAGATGCCCTGTCAGTAACTTGACTTTGTGTGTCTTTTTTATAGGGCGGGCATCTCTACAACCCTCACCTCCAATCTCATCTCATTGATTGGGACACCTGACTCCAAATAGCTTTTGTAGAAGGCATTACCCCAGGGGTTCACATACTTTTTCCAACAAATACATGCAATATTGGATCATTTTTTCTCAATAAGTAAATGAACAAGTATAATGTTTTTTTGTGTTATTTATTTAATTGGGTTCTCTTTATCTAGTTTTAAGATGTATGTGAAGATCTGATCACATTTTAGGCCATATTTATGCAGAAATAGGGAAAATTCAATAGGGTTCACAAGCTTTTTACCACCACCCTAATAGTTCTTTCAGGATAGGGTAGACAAACAGAAAGGAGCAGATCACTTTACAGAACACCTATTTTAGGTTGTAAATGCAATCCCGAGCTTTGAGTTGTTCATCATTTTATTTCTCTGCTGCACAGGTTTTCATGTTCCCTGTTCTCAGCTTTCTACAATGTTCTGCAAAGCACAATTTTAGCTTGTTGTGCATCATGAGCATTTCATCCTTCAGTCATGCACTCTGCAGATTTTCAGACTAGATACTGAGTTCAATAATTTCAGAATATTTGCTGTGATCATTTCCCTTCCTCAGGTCTTTTGTTTTCTTTATTTGCATGATTATCAATCAATCTTTCTTGAATCAAAGGGGATAGCTTCACTCAACTTCCCTTGCCCTCGCACTGAAACTTTCTCACAAACTAGGGACTCACTTTCAAGGCTCTTCATCTCATGTTCACGATAATTATTGCTTATTTTTTATTATTATTCTTTTTGTATTCCACGTTTTGTTATCTTCTGCATTCTGGTTGAACACCCTAGTTGGGCAGTGTTTTATTGATTTTATTATAGATAGATACTTTATTGATCCCAAGGAAATTAGTGTCGCAGAGGCATTACAAGTGCACAGGTATACAAATTTGAGAAGAGAAGTAAGACAGTATAAAAAATAAGTTTCCTCAAACACTCTAACAGGAGGGGTTCATCACTTCCCCAGCTATTTACAAAGACAGGTGTGTAAAAAGGGTCCGAAGGATCATTAAGGACCTGAGTCACCCCAACCACAAACTGTTCCAGCTGCTACCATCCGGGAAACAGTGCTGCAGCATAAAAGCCCGGACCAACAGGCTTCGTGACAGCTTCTTGCATCAGATCATCAGACTGATTAATTCATGCTGATACAATTGTATTTCTATGTTATATTGATTGTCCTGTTGTACGCACTATTTATTATAAATTACTATAAATTGCACATTGCACATTTAGACGGAGATGTAACATAAAGATTTTTACTCCGCATGTATAAATAGGATGTAAGAAACAAAATCAACTCAATTCAATTCAGTTCAATTCAGCATAATTTGACTCAGTATAGAGCCTAATAGCTGAATGACCTCATATAGCATTCTTTGGAGCAGCACAGTTGTCTTAGTCTGTTACTAAAAGTGCTTCTCTGTTCAGCCAACGTGGCATGCAGAGGGTGAGAAACATTGTCCAGAATTGCCAGGGTCCTTTGTTCTGCCACAGCCTCCTATAACAGAGCCAGCCTTTCTGATCAGTTTATTGAGCCTGTTGACATCACCATGTTGATGCCATTGCCCCAGCACACCACTGCATAGAAGATTGTACTGGCTACAACAGACTGGTAGAACATGTGAAGGAGTGGCCTACATACTCCAAAGGACCCCAGTCTCCTCAGGAAATAGAGGCAACTTTGGCCCTTCTTGTACACAGCATCTGTGTTGGTATTTGTAGGTCCTCACCACATTCACATCCTCACCATCAGTAGTAACAAGCAGCAGTGCAGGCTTAATCTTCCTAAAGTCCATCACCATCTCCTTTGTCTTACTGATGTTGAGCTGCAGATGATTCAGCTTGCACCATTTGACAAAGTCTTCCACCGCAACCCTGTATTCATCCTCCTGTCCTCCCTTTATACACCCAACTATACTGACTCATCAGAGAATTTCTGCAGATGACATGACTCAGTGTTGTATCTAAAGTCTGAGGTTTATAGGATAAACAGGAAGGGGGCACTACTATCATCTTTGGAGCCCCAGTGCTGCTTGTAGCAATATCTGACACACAGCTCTGAAGCCACACAAACTGTGGTCTGCCAGTTGGCAGGCCATTATCCAGGATACAGTGGAAGTGCCAACCTGCATTGAATGGAACGTTACCCCTAGCAATGAGGGCTGTATTGTATTGGGGGCACTTGAGAAATAAAAAAAATACCCTCACAGTGCTGCCCTGCTTTTCTAAATGGTAGTAGATTCTGTTTAGCAAGTAGATGACAATTATGGCTATTATTCTAGAGATTTATTGCGTTTGCCCATAAGAAAATGGATCTCTGGGTTATATATGGTGACCTATATGTAGTTTGATAATAAACTTACTTTGAACTTTGAACTTGTGCCACCATACACTTTATTATTTTATCTCCGCTGCATTTCATCTTACCAAACACTTTTGTTCATTGCCACAATCTCAGCATGTTAAAATATTTTATCTTTAACCATTTTAAGTTCTGATGAAAGGTCACCCAACCTGAAATGTTATCTCTGTTTGTCTCTTCTAAAATGCCATAATTTTCTCATACCACACGCAATTGTATTACTGACACACAATGAATGAAACCTAACTTGCAAAAGGCTACATTGAAGGGCTAATCAAAAATTTGTCAGTGGCATAATTTATGCATACATAATGAAAGCGTCATACATTTTATGTGAGCAGAAATCAGCAGCAGGCAAAGTAAAGAGGAAGATAACACACTTTACACTATGAACATAAGAACATAAGAGATAGGAGCAGGAGTAGGTCAATCGGCCCCTCAAGCCTGCTCTGCCATTCAACAAGATCATGTCTGATCCAATCTTAACTCTAGTTTTCACCGAATCCCACAAGGCAACAGTGCCAACCAACAGGGCACCATGCTGCCCATTTTATTTTATTATTCATCCCGCCCAAACCCATGTGATCACCCGGGGAAAAAATCTGGAAAATTCCTCTCCGACCTATCCAGGCTATCGAAAACTGGTCTAGGAGATCACATGGCTGATCTAAACCTAGCCTCATGTCCACTTACCTGCTCGCTCACCGTATCCCCTAATGCCATTTTTATCCAGGAAAATGTCTATCTCCGTTTTGAATTTATTGAGTGTAGTAGCTTCCACAGCTCTCTGGGGCAGCAAATTCCACAGCCCCACTACCCTCTGAGTGAAGAAATTTCTCCGCATCTCAGTCCTGGAACGGCATCCCCTTATTTTAAGATTATGCCCCCTAGTCCTAGTTTCACCCATCATTGGGAACATTCTCCCCGCATCCACCCGATCCAGCCCCTTCACAATCTTATATGTTTCAATAAGATCGCCTCTCATTCTTCGGAACTCCAATGAGTAGAATCCCAATCTACTCAACCTCTCATCATACATCAACCCACCCATCCCCGGAATTAACCTAGTGAACCTTCTCTGCACTGCCTCGAGAGCCAGTATGTCCTTTCTTAAATATGGACACCAGAACTGCATGCAGTACTCCAGGTGTGGTCTCACCAATACCCGGTACAACTGCAGTAAGACCTCCCTGTTCTTATACTCCATCCCCCTAGCAATAAAAGCCAGCATTCCATTGGCCTTCTTGACCACCTGCTGCACTTGCATACTAACTTTTTGTGTTTGCTGCACCAGGACCCCCAGATCCCTTTGCACAGAAGCACTTTCCAGTTTCTCTCCATTTAGATAATAACTTGCTCTATTATTTTTCCTGCCAAAGTTCAAGACCTCACACTTGTCAGTATTATATTTCATCTGCCAAATGTCTGCCCAATCACTCAGCCTGTCTATGTCCCCCTGCAGGGTTTCAATGTCCTCCGCACTCATTACACTCCCTCCCATCTTTGTATCATCAGCAAACTTCGATACGTTGCACTTAGTCCCTTTCTCCAAATCATTAATATAGATTGTAAAGAGTTGGGGTCCCAACACCGACCCCTGCGGAACACCACTAGTCACCAACTGCCAGTCTGAGACTAAACCATTTATCCCAACTCTCTGTCTTCTGTTAGAAAACCAATCCTCCACCCATGCCAGAATATTATCCCCATCCCATGATTTTTTACTTTAAGTAATAATCTTTGGTGTGGCACCTTGTCAAATGCCTTTTGGAAGTCCAAATACACCACATCCACTGGTTCCCCTTTATCTACCCTATATGTTATGTCCTCAAAGAACTCCAACAAATTTGTCAAACATGACTTCCCTTTTGTAAAGCCATGCTGACTTTGTCCTATTAAGCTATGTTTATCCAAATGCCCTGTTACTGTTTCCTTAATTATCGATTCCAACAGAAATAATTAATAATCCCTGATATTTTAATTGCTGATTGCACAGCATTCCTTTTGGACCTAATGTTATTCTTATCTTCACTTTGCTTTTCTGAAGTAGTGGAGTTTTGTTCAGTCATGATTTGTTACAAAAGCTAACAAATTGAATTCACGTGTGACAACCTTAACAAAGCGTTTAAACTTCTGAAAGGCGTAGATGAGGTCGAAGGTAACAGTCTTTCCCTAGACAGGGAAATCCAAAACTGCGGGGGTGGGGGGTGTGTAGATTTAAAGTGAGAGATGAAAGACATGAAAGGGACCTGAGAGGCAACTTTTTCATGGAGAGGGTGGTGAGTATGTGGAATGTGCTGCCAGAGGAAGTGGTTTGGAGCCAGCCACAATAATATCACTTAAAAAGTGCTTGGGTAGGTATGTGGAGGGGAAGAACCTGGAGGGATATGGGAAATTGGGACTAACTGGGTGGACAGTGTTGTCATCGTGGACTTATTAGGGCAAAATCCTGGCTGTATTCTCTCTGACTATGACGTAAAATATATGCTTAAGTAGACTGTCTGTCCAATACCTGAGACCATAGCTGGGTTGCTTTAGCACTATGAGCAGAGTGTATGGAAGGATCAGATGGTAATCGAAACCCACACCTGCCTGTTCAATAGATCAGAAAGAATTCAGGGCACTCTCTCAAAGAAGACAGTGGGATGTTTCCTTTGTATCCTAGCCATTTTTTAAACTGTAGTTATATTGTTACTGAAATAGATTAGTTCATCATTCATGCTCTCATGAAGCCTGGCAAAGACTCAATGGACTGAATTGCTTCTTTCTGTACCATGGGAAATAACGTAAAGTAAACTGTAACTTCCATTTGCAAGAAAATTAGAGCAACATAAGTGGCTCTTCTCACTAAACTGAGGTTTAAGAGTTTAATAGAAATTTCAGTAATGAACAAGTATATAGTTTAAACATGTACAGGTGTATGAATCAAACTTTCACTTAATGTCATAGTCTAAGTAGATTAGCCGCAGTTTAAGATTCCATCAAGAAGTTCAAATACAATCCATTGTAATTGAATCAACATTTGTATCATTGACCCCATGTTTTCACCTGCTTGTAACCTTCCCTCTCCTACCTCGACCCATTCTACAGCTTAAAATAGCACTTTTATTTTTCGCACTTCCAGCAAAGCATCATCAACCTAAAATGTTAATTCTGTTTTTTTTTCCCACTGTTCTTGCCTGCCTTGTGGAATGTTTTTATTTCAGGTTTCCAGCATCTGCAGTATGTCGATTTCTATTTCTTGTGCTATGGTTAGTGGTACAAAATTTTCAGAGGACTCAGCAGAGTAAATATGGAAAGGATATTTCACCAGGTTGAGGACTTTAAAACTGAAAGGTCTGATATTGCTTCAGAATGATAAAATGTTTCAGCATGGCAACATGTGGATAGAATGGATGAAGCAATACTGTTTTCCACATTTACACTTCCTCCAGACAACCTTCACTCCTCTCCTTTTCCTGTTACTTCCTTCTATCATCACTTTTGTAATTTAATTTCTTCTACCTAATGTATGCACACCGGTCCAGCAGCTGTCAAAGGTAATCTCCGCTATCTTCACCATTTTGGGTTCAGGTTCATTCACCACATTAGGCAAACTGATCAAGAGTCTCTCAATTGGCTGCACATAATTGGACAAGAGAAGAGATTAATTTTATTTTGTCAAGGCCATTAATATTGTCAGTTCTGCCACTGATGGTATTAGTCTAAATGACTGGGTGACATTCCACCCCTGTTAACACCCTCCCCCTCCATCCCCCTCCCCAGCAATTAAGGGTCTTCATGGACCACAAAGGAACCAGTCCATCCATTTGTAGCTGTGTGGGTATATGGTAGTTTTGTCCTGTGACATTCTAAAATTCCTGATCCTTAGCCCTTAATCTTGAATTCTTGCCTATCTGTGGTAAGTGTTCATTCTCTTGCTTATCAAGGAAGTATCTAGCCCTGTATATTCCGCTGTTTAAATCCTACTTGTGAGTTTCCTGATGGCAGAAGCCTACAGATTTTTGTGTTATTCTCATGCTGACTACTCGGAAGTATGCTCCGCCAGCAATAGTATAAAAGCATGAGAGCTACCATAGAGGATGAAGCAAAGCAGGTGTTAACAAGGGTGGTGCATCGTAGGGGAAGAGGTATACAGCACCATACAACTAGACGGATACTCCTGCCTGCTATTTCCACTCCTCCTCCCCCCCCACCACCACCAACACCATCACCCATGTGCCTGAACATCACACACGGGGCTGATTTATTTATTTATTCATTTATTTAATTCCAGGACGTGGGCGTCGCCAGCTAAGCCAGCATTTATTACCCATCCCTACTTGATGAAGGGTCTCGGCCCAAAGCACTGACCTTTTATCTTCCTCCATAAATGTTGCCTGACTTGCTGAGTTCCTTCAGCATTTTGTGTGCCTACTCAAGATTTCCAGCATTCACAGAACCTCTTGGTGCCTGTGGTAAACTATGTATACCTGTCTGGACACGCCCCTCTGCTGACTGCTCCTGTGGCTCCTCCCACAGACCCCTGTATAAAGGCGATTGGGGCACTGCTCCTCCCTCAGTCTCCGAGATGCCGTGCTCCATTTTGCTGCTAATAAAAGCCTATCGTTCGCCTCCCGTCTTCGAGAGTTATTGATGGTGCATCAATGCTCATACAATTGCCTGATCTGATGGGGTGTGCCATGGCACCCCCTACCCCCCCCAAGCCATTGTAAGATTTTGGATCACCAAGAGATGAGTGATCCCAGCATCTAGCACTGAGGTTTGTAGTACAGTGATCCTGTAGTCATTGACAATGATATAGTGAACAAAACTGCTGTATGTACTAATGAGTTTGTGGATGAAATATTGATGTCCCAGCAGAGACACCCTGTGATGTTTACTTACTGCAGGCTTGGCTCTTTGCTTCATTACGAATTATAAATGAAGATCGTAGGTTGCACATTATTGCTCCATATTCTGTCGGAAAGGCAGAGATGGGTGTTGTCTCCACTGACGATGACATAACTTGCACAAATAATATTGGGAAAACAGCAACCATTTCAGAATAAATTGTGCTCAGTTCAGTTTATGGGACTACTGAATTAAAACGTGTGGAAATCAGTTCTTATTAATGGTTTGCACATAAAAAGGCACGAGTTAATGATATTTATTCTGCATGTCTATCATGGTGAGCAAAGTTTTGAAACCTGTGTCCTCAATCAGCTGTTTTGGGCCTGTATATTTGCTGCCTTGTAAGGAGGCGAGTTTCATAACACATATTGTATTGCATAAGTAGGTTGCACAGTGTTAACTGTTTTCCTGGATTTATTGCAAGTAAACTCTGCAAAATGATTGGATCATCTATCAATCATCATCTATAATTTTTGGAATTCCAGCCTAATTTTATTTTTTACAGAAGAGTGGATTGATTTGTGTGCACAAACCTGAGGAAATTACTGCTAAGAGTACAGCTCATGCCAGTGGGCAACAGTACTTAAACAGTTAAAAGTGCAATGTCCTGTGCCCTGAAATAAATCTCTAATCTTGTGAGAACTATAAAGCAAGAACTTGCTATAAAACAATGAGAAGCTACTCAAATGATCCGAAAGGCAATCTGCAGTGTGCTAAATAAATGCCAGTTCTAACATGGATAAATATTTGCTGATTTTAAAACTATAATATATTTGAAATTGTTGGAATGATTTTCGGGCAATAATTAAAAGGTGTCCATTAAGTGTATGATTGAAAGAAAAACACAAAAGGTTCAAACATTTGAAGATAAAAGCAGACACAAATAAAATTCTATTGATATTTCCTTTAATATCCTCAGTTACACATTGTAAATAATACACTGAAGTTTACGAAATGCACCAATTTCAAAGATGTGGTTGTGTATAACTTGTAGTATTTATTTAGCTTGTCAGGTGGAATATAATGTTGAGAAGTGGGTAATGCTGATTGATGTTAGCAATATTAGATATGATTGTACAATGACAGCTGCCATGATTGGTTTGGAATTTAAGGTCAATGATAAAACAATTAAGTTCATCCAGAAGCACCAAATAAATGATCTACCTTGGCTTCCTCCTAAGATCTCCACCATAATGGAAGATAGTCTCTAGACATCATGATTCACTCCAACTTAGACAGCTGAGAGCATTAAATACAAAGCTGTCTATGGGACTAGAGAATATCCAGCTGTAGAACTGAAGACTGGCAATTGAAAACTTGCTGTGACACTAGGC